>NC_084481.1:182106806-183306806 GCF_030035675.1 Rhineura floridana | reverse complement strand
CTTCACAAAAAGCTTAGAGATGACCTGAAAACAAAAGTGGACACATACAGAAAGTGGAAGGAAGGCCAGACCACAAAGAGTACAGACAGGTAGCATGGAATTACAGGGATGGCTTCAGGAAGGCTAAAGCTGAGAATGAGCTGAGGTTAGTGAGAGATGCCAAAAGCAACAAAAAAGCTTTCTTCAGGGACAGCCATAATAAAAGAAAAAAGAAATGCTGGAACAGCTACTCAATGAGGATGGCAAAATGATAACAGATGACGAAGAAAATGCAGAAGTACTCAATTCCTACTTTGGTTCAGTCTTCTCCCAAAGGAGGGTCTATGACTACTGGGAAACATGAAGTTGAAGGGGCAGGATTGTAGCTTGGGACTGATAGACAAATGGTTAAGGAATACCTAATCACTTTGAATGAGTTCAAATCTGCAGGGGCCTGATGAACTGCATCCTAGAGTATTGAAGGAACTGGCTGAAGAACTCTCAGAACCACTGTCTATTATCTGTGCAAAATCATGGACAATGGGTGAAGTCCCAGATGATTGGAGGAGGACTAATGTTGTCCCAATCTTCAAAAAGGGCAAAAAGGAGGAACCTGGGAACTACAGACCAGTCAGCCTGACATCGATCCCTGGGAAAATTATAGTGGAGCAGATTTTAAAGCAGTCAAGTCTGTAAGCACCTTGAAAACAATGATTAGTAGAAGCCAACATGGATTTATCAAGAACAAATCCTGCCAGTCTAATCTTATCTCATTTTTTGATCAGGTAACTTCCCTGGTAGACTGTGGGAATGCTGTGGATATAATATATCTCGACTTCAACAAAGCTTTTGAGAAAGTGCCCCATGATATTCTGATTAGCAAACTAGCTAAATGTGGCCTGGATGGAACAACTATCAGGTGTATCCACAGTTGGGTACATAATAGTACCCAAAGAGTGCTTATCAATGGTTCCTTCTCAAACTGTGGGGGAGGTAACGAGCGGGTACTGCAGGGCTCAGTCCTGGGCCCAGAGTTCTTCAACATTTTTATCAGTGATAGATTAGGAGGTGCAAGGAATGCTTATCAAATTTGCAAATGATATAAATGAACTTGTGAGGGATAGCTAATACGCTGAGGACAGAAACAAAATTCTAAGTGATCTTGATAGGCTGGAGCATTGGGCTAAAAAAAAACCAGAATGACATTTAACAGGGATAAGTGCAAAATTCTACACCTAGGAAAAGAAACCAAATGCACAGTTATAAGATGGGGGATACCTGGCTCAGCAATACTACATGCATTAAAAATATGAATGAGGGCTAAATGGTGTTTTTAAATTGTTTTTGTGTTTTAAAATTTGTATATTGGTTTTCATTGTTTTTAATTGCTGTAAGCCGACCCAGAGAGTTTCAGCTATGGGGCGATATATAAATGTAATAAATAAATAAATATCCCACCCTTCTACCCTACAATAGGGCACTCAGGTTGGCTCAGTCCTGGTCCCAGTGCTCTTCACAATCTTTTCATTAATGACTTGGATGAGGAGGCGCATTGGGCTGAAAACAACAGAATGAAATTCAACAGGAATAAATGCAAAGTTCTACACTTAGGAAAAAGAAACCAAATGCACAGTTATAAGATGGAGGATGCTTGGCTCAGCAATACGACATGGGAGAAGGATCTTGGAATTGTCGATCACAAGCTGAATGTGAGCCAACAATGCGATGTGGCTGCAAAAAAGGCAAATGCTATTTTAGGCTGCATTAACAGAAGTATAGTTTCCAAATCACGTGAAGTATTAATTCCCCTCTATTCAGCACTGGTTAGGTCTCATCTTGAGTGCTGCATCCAGTTCTGGTCTCCGCACTTCAAGAAGGATGCAGACAAACTAGAACAGATTCAGAGGAGGGCAACAAGGATGATCAGGGGACTAGAAACAAAGCCCTATGAGGAGAGACTGAAAGAACTGGGCGTGTTTAGCCTTGAGAGGAGAAGACTGAGAGGAGGTATGATACCACTCTTCAAGTACTTGAAAGGTTGCCACACAGAGGATCAGCCTGGTTAAAGAAGGTTGATCACATCTTTTAAAATAAATCTGCCCTGATCCAAAGGCTGCAGTGTATCTGTAAAAATGCACTAAAGAAAGGGCTGTGCTTGAAAAAGCAATTTAGTCTGGTTCAAATTAGATCCATGCAACTAGCTTTCACTTCAAAGCTAGCAGCTGGGCTGAGTACACAACTGTACGTTACAATGATGCTACATTTTTGAGTATGAATCACCTCCTTGTATGATGATTCATTTATATGAAGAATTACCATTTATTCCCTCTTTCAGCTTTAACTGACATTTACAAAGGAGAATACAAAACAATATCTGGAAAAAAATTCCTTATAAAAACAGATATATAGACGTTTATTTTCTTCTGGAAGCTGATTTATTCTTGAAGACCAGCTTTTGGGTACATGTACATGTATTCCGTATAGAGCAGGGGATGCGAAAAAAGAAGAGTCTTCTCCATAGGATACAAGGCTATCTTTATTTTCTGACAGAAAGAATTAATGGCAGGGAGGAAGGAATTTCTACAGTCCAAATGAGAGATAAAACACAAATACAACTGAACAGTCCAGTGAGATCTGATTGTCTGATGTAATTCAAGAGAAAGGCCCTATTAATTATTTATACTGTTTTGCTAGATGCTTTCTAAACAGGAATAAACTCCTCTAGTGTACAATTTGTTCTCTATAATTCACGCTTAGATTGTGATCCTTCTATGTTAACTTACTAGGAAGTTTTATTGAAATCCATAAGCTTACTTCTAGGTACACACCTCTGAGGTATTCTGCAAATTGCTATACATTTTACTGCATGAAAAAATTATGTATATATATTTTTTTACAATAATTTTTATTCAAATTTTCATAAAACAAACAAAACAAAATCATAAAACATTCAAAGACAAAAAACAAAACAAAACAAAAATGATTAAACAAAAAAATAAAATGTTGACTTCCCATTTGTTGCAGATCAGTTATAGGTCTACAATATATAACAATCCTGTCTCTTAAATTATATTATAAAATCACTTTCCTCCAGTAGTTATCTTAATTAATCGTCAAATCTCATAAACATTACTTTATTCTTTCCACAAAAAGTCAAAGAGAGGTTTCAATTCTTTAAGAAATATATCTATCAATTTTTCTCCAAATAAACATGTCGATTAATCCATCTCGTTAATAATAATAATAATCTTATTGTCATAACCATAGTCCAAATAAACATATCGATTAATCCATCTCATCAAAATCTGTTAGGTCCAATAATTTCAATAGCCATTATTCCATTATCCATATTAATTCCATCTTCCATCTTCAATAGTCCTGTTAAGTCCAGTAATTTCAGTGTCCAATCTTCCATTATCAGTATTCCATAATAATCTTGCTGTCATAGCCATAGTCATATAATAAGAGTCTGATGGGAATTTCCTCTATCCCAAATATTTTCTTGCCATCGATTCTGAATAAGTTGCTGAAATATTGTTGTAAAGTCATATCCCTGTTCTTCTTTTTTACAAAATGCACTGGCACATCTCTTGAGAGTTTTTCCATTGTCACATGGCTGCAGTTAATTCCATAGATTTTCTCTATATCAAGCTCCATCACTTCATTCCAGTCCAGAAAATTATCCAAGCCATTGATAACTTTATCTCTAATATCTTCATTAATTTCTTCAGAGATAACGTTAAATTCCAAACAGTAGATTTTATTTCTAATATCCATAAACTCCAGATCTTTTTCCAATTCCACATTTGTTCCAATCTCCAGGGCTTGTATCTTCCCTTTATTTTTTCTTTTCTCATCTCTGATCTCATTCTCCTCTCTCACAGGATCCCCTATTTCTTTAAGCTCCTGCGTCATTTTGCTCAGTTCAATTTTCAGCTCCTTACTGCCCTGTCGCAGGGTTTGTTTCGTTATCTCAATCTCATCCATTATTTTCTGAAACATAATTACTTCCAGATTCTCAGCCACTTTCTTGATTGCCATTTTTAAAACCACGAAAACAAAACAAAACAAAAATAAAGAAGAACCACTTCTTATTTCAGCAACAATTGGGTTAATATTCCAGACTTGATGACATCACAGTATAAACAGAGCAGCCTGCCTTATCTCTCTATGTTCAAGAATACAAAACAAATTTAGTTCCCAGCATCAAAACAGTTAGTGGCATCGTGAAGAAGCAGATTCGTCAAAATAAAATAGACCAAAAAGAGAATAGTCCCAGACAATATAATGTTCCAAAGTTCATATTTTTTATTTTTTTCTCCTCGGAATAGAAATCCCTCTTCTGTTTATATCTTTAGAATGCACTTCCAGGACAGCTTTTTGCAATAGAAGCAGAGATAAGCTGTTAATTTCGTGAATAACAGAGAAGAGTTATAGCTCACCCAGAAGTTCTTTAAAGCTGATTCATTTGACAAATCTCTTTTCGCTGCAACAATTTAAACCAAGTAAAAAAAGAATAGAAAGAAGGGTGCTTGCCTGTTAGTCCATTTTCTCTTTGAAGAAAAGATAAACGTGTCGCATTAATCAGATAGAGCTTGTTCGGAAGTCCGTCCGGCATTGCTGACTGGACCTTTTCTCATAAATTAATGAAATCCAGTCCTCCCAACAAAAACAGGCTTTTGAGGTTGATCTCTACGTTTCTCCCTGCCCGGGAGAAATTTCATCAGTCAAAAAAAAAAAATGTTCTGACTGATTTATATCTGAATAAGCTTCTTCTGAGGCGGGAGCCTGTCTCAAAAGCAGGCACAAGCGAAGTCACCTTTTTTTTTTTTTTTTGAAAAAATTATGTATATATTATATTTCTGAAGCTGCAGTTTGGGGGGGCATGGCAAACTGATGTTTGAGTTGTGTGATGTTTTTTGGGGCGTTTTCTTCAATGCTACATAGCTTCTAGGTCCAAACTGTGACAGACATAAAAATGTTATTTTCCCCTCATTTCTCTTTTAATATGTTGTTGTTACAGTAATACCTCTCATTAATGTACTCAATGGGACCAGAGCGAGTACGTAAACCAAAAATGTCCTTAAAGTGAAGCACTACCTTTTAAAACTTTTTTTCCCTCTCCTTCATGTGGATCCTCAAAGCCCCGCGCTAAAGCCTCTGCTGCTGCACTGCCATGCCTCTCAGCTGATCGCGATCGCGCCTCCCAGCTGATTTGCGGTGGTGCAATCGAGTCTATTTCCACCCCCACGTGCTAAAGCGGCTGCGCTGCCGTGCCTCTCCCTAACCCTAACCCTGTAAGTGGTTTGCTAGCTGTGTTTCTGGAGAAATACAGGCATATGGAGCATGTACGTTATAGCGAGGTGACGTTAAGTGAAGCGGCGTTAAGCGGGGTATGCCTGTATATGCCTTTAAGTCAGTTACGACTTTTGGTGACCCTATGAATCAACGACCTCCAGTAGCATCTGTTATAAACCACTCTGTTCAGATCTTGTAAGTTGAGGGCTGTGGCTTCCTTTATGGAATCATCCATCTCTTGTTTGGTCTTCCTCTTTTTCTACTCCTTTCTGTTTTTCCCTGCATTATTGTCTTTTCTAGTGAATCCTGTCCTCTCATTATGTGTCCAAAGTATGATAACCTCAGTTTCATCATTTTAGCTTCTAGTGATTGTTTGTTTGTTTGTTTATTATTTGATTTATATCCCACCCTTCCTCCCGGCAGGAGCCCAGGGCAGAACCCGGCAGTTCTGGTTTAATTTATTCCAACACCCACTTATTTGTCTTTTTCACAGTCCATTGTATGCAAAAAGCTCTCCTCTAACACCACATTTCAAATGAGTTGATTTTTCTCTTATCTGTTTTTTTACACTGTCCAACTTTCACATCCATACATAGAGATTGGGAATCTGAATGATCCTGACTTTAGTATTCAGTGATACATCTTTGCATTTGAGGACCTTTTCTAGTTCTGTCATAGTGCCCTCCCTAATCCTAGCCTCCTTCTTATTTCTTGACTATTGGCTCCATTTTGATTAATGACTGTGCCAAGGTATTGATAGTCCTTGACAAGTTCAGTGTCCTCATTGTCAACTGTAAAGTTACACAAATCTTCTGTTGTCATTACTTTAGTCTTTTTGACGTTCAGCTGTAGTCCTGCTTTTGTGCTTTCCTCTTTAACTTTCAACGGCATTTGTTTCAAATCATTACTGGTTTCTGCTAGTAGTATGGTTCTGCATATGATGTGTTCTGCATATAGATTAAACAAATAGGATGATAAAATACACCCGTCTCACACCCTTTCCGACTGGGAACCAATCAGTTTCTCCATATCCTGTCCTTAGTGTAGCCTCTTGTCCAGAGTATAGGTTGTGCATCAGGACAATCAGATGCTGTGGCACCCCCACAGCATTCCAACATTTTTCATGATCTACATAGTCAAAGGCTTTGCTGTAATCTATAAAGCACAGGGTGATTTCCTTCTGAAATTCCTTGTTCCGTTTAATTCCCCAATGTATGTTTGCAATATGATCTCTGATGCCTCTTCCCTTTCTAAATCTAGCATAGACATCTGGCACTTCTCGCTCCATATTTGGTAAGAGCCTTTGTTGTAGAATCTTGAGCATTACATTACTTGGGATATTAAGGCAATAGTTCATTAATTACTGCATTCTTTGAGATGTATATTGGACTCTTCCAGTCTGTGGGCCGTTGTTTTGTTTTCCATATTTGTTTACAAGTTTTTGTCAAAATCTGGACAAATTTAGTCTCAGTAGCTTGTAGCAACTCTACTGATATGCCACCTGTTCCTGGTGATTTGTTAGTTCCAAGTATTTTAAGAGCAGCTTTCACCTCACATTCTAAAACTTCTGGTTCTGGTTTCTCCATGAATGAATCTGTCATCCTGGCATCTCTATTTTTATAGAGTTCTTTAGTGTATTGCTTCCATCTTCCTTTTATCTCGGTCAGTCATTGTGCTCCCCTGTTGATTATTCAGCATCCCTACTCTTGGTTTAAATTTCCCTTTCATTTCTCTAATCTTTTCGAATAGGGCTCTTGTTCTACCCTTTTTGTTGTCCTCTTCTATTTCTATACAATAACGATTGTAATAGTTCTCCTTGTCCCTACGTAGTCGCTGTATATTTGCATTTAGGGTTCTAACCGTGTTTCTATCTGCCTTTGCTTTCCTTCTGTCTCTAACCATTTTAAAAGTTTCTTCTGTCATCCATTGAGGCCTTTCTTTTTAACTTGAGATATTATCTTATTGCATTCTTCCCTAATAATGTCTCTGACTTCACTCCATAGTTCTTCTGGTTCTCTGTCAGCAAAGTTTAACGCCTCACACCTATTTGATCTTTATATTCTTCTGAGATGTTATTTAAATTGTATTTTGGCATTATGATTGCTTTGTTCTTAATATTTGTGCATCTATATATAATTTATTCCACACTACTGAAAGAATATTAGACAGTCCTATGGATGCTGGTAGTTACTTGTGCCTAATTGAAAGTAAAGGCATCTGTGTTGCCCCATAAGAAAAAATCCAAAATGCATATTAGGACAATATCTTTATTTGGCCAACCAAAGTAGTGTGCTTGAGTCCTCCAAAACTCTTCATCAGGTTAGATAGTGAACACAGCAATTGGGGGGGGGATTTGCCATGGAATCTAAATCTGGACATAGCCTTAAGATGAAACAGGGGAGAAGGTAGCAGACATTGAAATGTAGCCCTTTTAGATGCTATGCTGCTGTCAGGTTCCAAGGGAAGCAAAATACCTTGTACCAGTACAGTTACAGCATTATTTTGTGCTTTGCACAGTGGCCAGCACCTTTCTAGATGCATGGCATCTGGAAACTTGTACCTGTGGTGCTGGTGTCTGTTACAATGATGCAGTGTCTTTCGCTCGGTGCAAGTATATTGCCACAGATTTTGATGTACAAGCAACAACTGTAACCCATCCTGACTGTTTTTGTTTCGCTGATGAAGATGCTCTTAAAGGCTGAGCAAAAATATTTAATATTTTTCATTTTTAAAATATTTTATATATTTGTGTTTGTTCAGGTGTTCCATTTTATTCAGCTAATACCAGCTAGCTACAGTCCTGAATGTCTTCATGAGTGGCTTTCAGATAGTGAGAAAGCGACGCTTTAAGGGATGGAGTTGGCTCACAGCTTATTACTTAATGAAGAAGGCTATAACCAACTGGGTGAATTTCAGAAAGCAGAGTTTATTTTTGAGTGGCTGAGGTTTTTGGAAAAACTTTTGCCAGCAACCAGTCGGGTAAGTATTGTACAACCGGAACAGAGTAACATTTTGAGAAAATTGCCTTTGTTACATATTTTTCTCCCCTAAATGGGCCAAAAACCTCAACAGCTAGTATGTGTTGGGAAGAAGTGTTTGTTTCACCACACATAATAGAGGTTGGATGCCTAGCAACAGGGCACACACTCAAACTTGAAGAGGTCTGGGCCTAACTCAGAAAGGCATGAGGCTTTTCAAGCAGGAGAAGTTCACATTCAGACCCCACCACAAATTGAACTTTGCCCCATCTTGAACTTTAAATATTTAAACCACTTACTCTTTTCATATTTTCAGGCTGATATAAAGGAAAAACAGAGCAAGCTTGTTGAACAACTGGTATCTTTATTAACCAGCTCACCAGGACCTCCTGCCAGACAGCTTATTGCCAAGAACCTTGCTATACTATATAGCTCTGGAGACACTTTCTCTGTTCACCAAACAATTGACAAATGCAATGAACTTATTCGCAGTAAAGATGATTCACCAAGTTATCTACCTACAAAACTGTAAGTCTAAATAGGTCCTGTGAAGTCATATTAGAATATTCCTTTTTAATTTTAAACAACAAAGGAGTCTGTGGCATGTTAAATATAAACTACAAATTGATTCAGGTTTTTGCTGGTCCAGGCAAGAGAATCATAGTGGGCTCCACTTGGTATACTCTACTACACACAGGCCTTTCCTTTCCTCCTGTCCTTTCCTCCAATTACATCCCTGTGCAGGAATGAGTCTAGCATCAGGTAATGGGGTAGCATGGTCCAACCAGTTCAATTAGTATCCAGAGAGATTTATCCAGCATTTGTTGGTGTGGCTAGAGATATTAGGTTGACATTGTGACAGGGACATGATTGTGCACTGCCATGAAAAAAGTCAATCATAGCCCCACTGCTAGAGCTATGGAGATGTACTCACAAGATGCCATTCTGGTATGTAAGGAGTATATTAATTAATAAATAATGTGCATGTCCCATGAGACTTTGAGAGGAGAATAGAAGGCATGCATGGCCTTGGAATTGCATAAGAGCAGGAAGTAGTCTCCTGAAAATAATTCCCTTTATGTCTCAACAGAGTACCAGAGGGCTCAATCCCAGTGAGATCAAGAAGGTGTTCTTCTGCCCTCGTAACTGTGGTCATTGGCAGGTCCACATGGGTTTTCTTTCATCACACATTTCTCTTTCTAAGTTAGATTTATGTTGGCAGGTTGCATTTGCTGCTGCTTCTCCTTGCTATGGCCCTGTCGCCATTGCCATCCTGGTTGCACTAGCTGGATGCACGCCAAAGGATGGCAAGAAAACCTGAGAGGGCAAAGCTGTCAGCAGCACTGGTTGCTGCTGTCGCTGTGCCTCACTACAGCTGGGCTTCAGTTATACGCTCTGAAAGATGTTCAGTCATGTTGACCACTGATGGCAAGGATGGGAAGAGCCTACTTTGTCAGACATGTGAAAATGAAGCTCATGCCAGAGTCACTTTGCTAGGCTTTTTAAAGGTATCACAGACCTCCTGTTCTTGTTTGGCAGAATGGACTAACATAGCTGCCCTGCTAGTCTGTTTTTTTTCTTGTTGTTGTTATTAAATGATTAGTTTGGGAAGTGCCAAATAAAATAAACGATCCATTAAATTAGAAGCTGACTTGAAAGGCTCATTTAAAATTTTCTTTTTTGTATGATTGTGAAATCGGTTCGGCTTTTATAATATGTTGATCATTAAATTGAACTATAGTTTACTTCCTTAGTAATTTAATATTTAATTGCTATTTGTAATTATGAACTACAGTTGTGTGTAATAAAATGTTGGCATCATAACTTACTAGGAGCATTTTGTAAATTGTCAGTTGACTCTCTGCCATTTTTTTTCCTTTCCAATTCTCTGTTTTAAAAAGCGCTGCAGTCGTTTGTTTGGGCTGTTTGTACAAAAAACTGGGAAGAATTTTGGGCAACAGCTTTATGGATACTGTAGGGAATATCCTTAAAGCAATTAAGAATGCAGAGGTAAGGAAGCATGAATTCAAATGCAGAAGTGAAATAAAATACCAAGATGAGTGGATTGTCATTTGGAAAAAAGATTTATTTATAAAACATGTTTATTAAAGAAAAATGTCTCCCATTAAGAGAGACTCTGTAGTACAGTAGGGCCCCGCTTTACGGCGTTCTGCTTTAAGGCGTTCCGCTGATGCGGCGCCTTTCATTTTCAATTTTAAAGGGTTTTTTTCCCTTTTGCGATGTTTTGTGACGTTTTCGCGTTATTTTTGCACAACGTGGCCCATTAAAGTCAATGGGGTTCCGCTTTACGGCGTTTTCCACTTTACGGCGGGGATCCGGAACGGAACCTGCCGTATAAGCGGGGCCCTACTGTACAAGGCAGTTATGAGGCTTGACACAGTTAACAGTTACCTCTGGGTGTATATTTTTAGAACCATAAATTATTATGCTATCAATTCATTGCAAATGCAAATGGACTGCCTTCAAGTCGATCCTGACTTATGGCGACCCTATGAACAGGGTTTTCATGGTAAGTGGTATTCAGAGGTGGTTTACCACTGCCTTCCTCTGAGGCTGAGAGGCAGTGACTGGTCCAAGGTCACCCAGTGAGCTTCATGGCTGTGGGGATTCGAACCCTGGTCTCCCAGGTCGTAGTTCAACACCTTAACCACTACACCCCACTGGCATTAAAATACCTGAAAAACTACTTTATTCTTGAATCGAATATTGTAAATAAATTTGTTTTGTCTTAAAAGGGTATTGCTCCCTTTAATAGTTGCAATTGTTTTACGTGTGCACTCCCTTTTTAACTGAGAATGTGAACTCAAACAGGTTTTGAGATCTTGAATAGTACAGAGGCTAGAGTGCTGGAGTTTGAGTAGGGAGACTCCGCTTCCAATTTCTACTCTGCTATCGAGTTCACCAGGGGATCTTGGGCAAGATCTCTCAATCTAGCTTGCCTCAAATATTTGAAGTGATGTTAAACATTGCTCTAAACTTGCTCGAGGAAGAGTAACATAAAAATGTAACAAATAAATAAGTCCAAAATAAGATGATCTTTTTCTCTTGTCAGTCTCAAGGGCGGTATGAGATCATGCTGAGTTTGCAAAATATATTGAAAGGTCTGGGAGTTGCTGCTATTCCATGTCACAGAGATATTTACAAAGCTGCCCGTTCATGCTTAACAGATAGATCAATGGCAGTTCGCTGTGCTGCTGCAAAGGTAAGGTGCCCTCTTAATTGTTTTTAGTAATTAATCTTCCTGTATACAGTTGAATATGTTAAATGGAGGATAAAAGAAAATCATTTTTTTTCTCCCTTGTGGCACTGAAGACTTGTTACATTTTAAACAATTGCTAAATAATACTTCCATATCATTCACTATAGCTTTTTCTTCCATGAACATATATGTCTCTGACTTTTGTTAGTTTTCTGTGCAACCTCTGTTGTAGAACTTCTGTATATTATCTGAACATTTTTCAATCTTCATAAAGCCCCACTGAATACAATGATGTGCACATGTTTTAATAATCAGGTCAGTCTAGAAGCGATTAGAAAGTAAAACATATGTTTACACAAACAGATTTTTTAAAACAGTTTGAATTTATGTTTGAGGTTGCTGCTCCTTCCAAAGTATTAGAAACCAGTATTAGCGCTGCAGCTCAGCAAATGTTGCATTTCTTCTCTCCAAGGTGGATCACCTTGTCAGTTTGGAAGACTTAAACAGTGCACACCGATGAGGTTGGAGTCCTTTCAGGGATTATAAAAGTGAGGCTAACCAGACTGCTGGCTTGCCTGGAGAGTTTGTTTCTTTTCATGCCAAAGTTTCAGAAGCATTCAGAATTCTTCATCTGCTCCACAAGCTAGAGGGAGCCCCAGCTGACGAAGCGTCAAGGCGAGTTAAGCAGCAGAGCGAGTTCGGCAGCAGGGCGAGGAGGCCAGGGCCCCCCACTCTGCCCGTCTGTTCCCTGACCTCAACTAAACCGCAGTTTCCAACCCATTAACGTAATAAACCTTAAACAAAACTATGCAGGTAAGAAGCCAGCAGGGGTGTGGGGGCTTTCCAGTGTTTTGCACTGCCTGCAACATGTACGACTATCTGCCTGTTGGACAGAAGTCATGGGTGTGCTCTCGGTGCAATGAGCTCCTGGCTCTCCGGGAACGACTTCATTTCCTTGAGGCCAAGGTGGCTGACCTGGAAAAGCTGAGAGAGGCAGAGAGGTGTGTGGAGGAGGCCTTCAGGGACGTTATAGCTGTGTCCCACTCCAAGGATGATAGCTCTTCTGCTATCATGGAGAACGATGGTCTCAGGGAAGGAGAGCATCCAGCTGAGGGAGAGGGAAACGATCCCTTAGAAGGGACCTATCCCTTGGGGGATGAGCAGCTATCGTGCTGAGGATATATCTCCGGGGGGTGGAGGAATCCTTGTAGTGGGTGATTTGATCATTAGGAACATGACAGTGGGGTGTGTGATGGGCATGCAGACCGCAAGGTGATTTGCCTGCCTGGTGCGAAGGTTGTGGATATCGCCCGTCGTTTAGATAGTTTGGTAGACAGTGCTGGGGAGGAGTCAGTTGTCGTGGTGCACGTTGGCACCAATGACATGGGGAAATGCAGCCGTGAGGTCCTGGAAGCCAAATTTAGGTTGCTAGGTAGGATGCTGAAAGCCAGGACCTCCAAGGTGGCTTTCTCTGAAATGCTACTGGTTCCACGTGCAGCCAGCCAGACAGGCACAGCTTTGCAGTCTCAATGCGTGGATGAGACGATGGTGTCGGGTGAAAGGGTTTGGATTTGTTAGGCACTGGGGAACATTTTGGGACAAGCCGGGCCTGTACAAAAGGGACAGGCTCCACGTGAACCAGAGTGGAACCAGACTGCTGGCACTTAAAATTAAAAAGGTGGCAGAGGCAGCTTTTAAAGTGACTGAGGGGGGAAACCCGACAGAAGCTGAGGAAGGTCTGGTTCGGAATAAACCTCCCCCCTGGGATAAAAACCAAAGAAATGATGAAATTTTAAAAGGGGTAGGCCTAGAAGTAGGCATTGTGAGAGCAGGGGCACAGGATATAAATTCAGAAGAGCAAAATTACCACAGGCCAAACCACAAGTGCCAAAGACACTTGAAGAGAGACACTGCTTACAAGTGCCTGTATGCTAATGCTAGGAGCCTCTGAACCAAGATGGGAGAACTGGAGTGCTTGGTCTTAGAGAAGAGCATTGATATAGTGAGCATAACGGAGACCTGGTGGAATGGAGAAAACCAGTGGGATACGGTTATCCCTGGATATAAACTATATCGGAAGGACAAGGAAGGACGTATTGGTGGCGGTGTCACTCTATACGTGAAAGAAGGCATTGAATCCAGCAAGCTCGAAACCCCAAAAGAGGCGGACTCCTCCACAGAATCGTTGTGGGTGGTGATACCATGCCCCAGGAGTGATTTAACACTAGGAACAATCTATCGTCCCCCTGATCAAAATGCTCAGGAAGACCTTGAGATGAGATATGAAATTGAGGAAGCATCCACACTAGGAAATGTGGTAGTAATGGGTGACTTCAACTACCCGGACATAGACTGGCTGCATATGTGTTCCAGTCATGACAAAGAAGCAAAATTTCTAGATACTCTAAATGACTATGCCCTAGACCAGTTGGTCATGGAACCGACCAGAGGGACAGCAACCCTGGACTTAATCCTCAGTGGGGACCGGGACCTGGTGCGAGATGTAAGTGTTGTGGAACCGATTGGGAGCAGTGACCATAGTGCTATTAAATTAAACATACACGTAAACAGCCAATTGCCAAGAAAATCCAACACAGTCACATTTGACTTCAAAAGAGGAAACTTCACAAAAATGAGGGGATTGGTATAAAGAAAGCTGAAAAACAAAGTCCAGAGGATCACATCACTCAAAAATGCTTGGAAGTTGTTTAAAAACACTATATTAGAAGCGCAACTGGAGTGCGTACCGCATATCAGAAAAGGTATCACCAGGGCCAAGAAGTTGCCAGCATGGTTAACGAGCAAAGTCAAGGAAGCTCTTAGAAGCAAAAAGTCTTCCTTCAGAAAATGGAAGTCTTGTCCGAATGAAGAAAATAAAAAGGAACACAAACTCTGGCAAAAGAAATGCAAGAAGACAATAAGGGATGCTAAAAAAGAATTTGAGGAGCACATTGCTAAGAAAATAAAAACCAACAACAAAAAATTCTATCAATACATTCAAAGCAGGAGACCATCTAGGGAGGCGATTGGACCCTTGGATGATAAGGGAGTCAAAGGTGTACTAAAGAACGATAAGGAGATTGCAGAGAAGCTAAATGAATTCTTTGCATCTGTCTTCACAGTGGAAGATATAGGGCAGATCCCTGAACCTGAACTAACATTTGCAGGAAGGGATTCGGAGGAACTGAGACAAATAGTGGTAACAAGAGAGGAAGTTCTAGGCTTAATGGACAATATAAAAGCTGACAAATCACCAGGCCCGGATGGCATCCACCCGAGAATTCTCAAAGAACTCAAATGTGAAATTGCTGATCTGCTAACTAAAATATATAACTTGTCCCTCGGGTCCTCCTCCGTGCCTGAGGACTGGAAAGTGGCAAATGTAACGCCAATCTTCAAAAAGGGATCCAGAGGGGATCCCGGAAATTACAGGCCAGTTAGCTTAACTTCTGTCCCTGGAAAACTGGTAGAAAGTACGATTAAAGCTAGATTAACTAAGCACATAGAAGAACAAGCCTTGCTGAAGCAGAGCCAGCATGGCTTCTGCAAGGGAAAGTCCTTTCTCAGTAACCTATTAGAATTCTTTGAGAGTGTCAACAAGCATATAGATAGAGGTGATCCAGTGGACATAGTGTACTTAGACTTTCAAAAAGCGTTTGACAAGGTACCTCACCAAAGACTTCTGAGGAAGCTTAGCAATCATGGAATAAGAGGAGAGGTCCTCTTATGGATAAGGAATTGGTTAAGAAGCAGAAAGCAGAGAGTAGGAATCAACGGACAGTTCTCCCAATGGAGGGCTGTAGAAAGTGGAGTCCCTCAAGGATCGGTATTGGGACCTGTACTTTTCAACTTGTTCATTAATGACCTAGAATTAGGAGTGAGCAGTGAAGTGGCCAAGTTTGCTGACGACACTAAATTGTTCAGGGTTGTTAAAACAAAAAGGGATTGCGAAGAGCTCCAAAAAGACCTCTCCAAACTGAGTGAATGGGCGGGAAAATGGCAAATGCAATTCAATATAAACAAGTGTAAAATTATGCATATTGGAGCAAAAAATCTTAATTTCACATATACACTCATGGGGTCTGAACTGGCGGTGACAGACCAGGAGAGAGACCTCAGGATTGTAGTGGACAGCACGATGAAAATGTCGACCCAGTGTGTGGCAGCTGTGAAAAAGGCAAATTCCATGCTAGGGATAATTAGGAAAGGTCTTGAAAATAAAACAGCTGATATCATAATGCCGTTGTATAAATCTATGGTGCGGCCGCGTTTGGAATACTGTGTACAGTTCTGGTCGCCTCATCTCAAAAAGGATATTCTAGAGTTGGAAAAGGTTCAGAAGAGGGCAACCAGAATGATCAAAAGGGGATGGAGTGACTCCCTTACGAAGAAAGGTTGCAGCATTTGGGGCTTTTTAGTTTAGAGAAAAGGCGGGTCAGAGGAGACATGATAGAAGTGTATAAAATTATGCATGGCATTGAGAAAGTGGATAGAGAAAAGTTTTTCTCATAATACTAGAACTCGTGGACATTCAAAGAAGCTGAATGTTGGAAGATTCAGGACAGACAAAAGGAAGTACTTCTTTACTCAGCGCATAGTTAAACTATGGAATTTGCTCCCACTACGTGCAGTAATGGCCACCAGCATGGATGGCTTTAAAAGAAGATTAAACAAATTCATGGAGGACAGGGCTATCAATGGCTACTAGCCATGATGGCTGTGCTCTGCCACCCTAGTCAGAGGCAGCATGCTTCTGAAAACCAGTTGCCGGAAGCCTCAGGAGGGGAGAGTGTTCTTGCACTCGGGTCCTGCTTGCGGGCTTCCCCCAGGCACCTGGTTGGCCACTGTGAGAACAGGATGCTGGACTAGATGGGCCACTGGCCTGATCCAGCAGGCTCTTATGTTCTTGTGTTCATCTGAAAGAGGTGAAGAGTTTTAATGTTTAATTGTCATATCTGTTCAAGCATTGCCCTTTATGGCCATAATAATATTTATTGATGTTTTTGGTGTAGTATGGTAGGCTTGCTTTGAGACTTACAGTGCAATCCTGTACATGTCCACACAAGAGTAAGACCCATTGAGTTTGGTGGGATTTACTACCAGGTAAGTGGGTATAGGATTACAGTCCTGACGATATTTATATTACACAGAATTTATACAAACAAGATTGAACCTATTTCTTTTCATGTTTTCTTTTTTAATTTTTGGAATAGTGTCTTCTCGAACTGCAGAATGAAGCAACTTTCATGTGGAGTACAGACCTGGATAGCGTTGTAACTCTGTGTTTTAAGTCATTTGAAGGGTCAGATTATGATGTACAACTTGCTGTTTCTAAGCTCTTAGGCAAAGTGTTGGTTAGTGCTGTTACATCTAAACAAGGCACAGGTAAGTTTATTAGTGTTGTCCTCCACCTATATTGGTGTAAGGAAGAAAACTACAGTTAACAAATTATTGGCAAACTGCAGGAGATAGGAAACAGCCCTCAGAATAGATGTGTGGTTTCAGCACATGATCATATATTGTATATGATCTCCCCCAGCCCCCGGGATACCTGTCTTGATTTGTGATATATGTTCTAACTGAGCTTCTATTATTATGGAGATATTTGACCCTCTTCATTTTCCCTTTTGACTTCCTTTTCACCAGTCCCCTCCTTTTTGGAAAGTTTGCTCTTCTGAAGTCCAATGTAATTGTGTTGGGCTTTCTGGGCAATTGTCTACTTATTTATTTATTTATTTAAAATATTTCTATCCCGTCCTTCTACCCTATAATGGGGCACTCAGGGCTGCTTACAAAAATAAAATCAAACATGTACGTAATAAAATTGTAAACAGTAAAATCACAGAAACATTAAATTTAAAATATATAAAATACAATTAAAATACATAAAATACAATATGTGTGTGTGTGTGTGAACGTAATTGTGATTAACCAAACAGAGGTTTTTATTGTATTAACAAAACGTTTCAGCTTCCGCCTTCATCAGCTGCTAACATACAAATGCTGTTACCAAGGTGGCAATTATAGAGCTTTGAGGATGGAATGCTCAGAGGGGCTTCATTTGCAGAAGCTAAGTGATGCTGGTACTGTCCTTCAGGTTCAGGCCATGTGGTGCCAATGTGTCCAGAGAGTATGCCCAAAAGTTCTCCTTTTGGTCAATATGTTGAATTTGATATCACTGTTCCCAGTCAGCTCAGCAACAACTGCGCCTTGCATCAAGACCTGATTGTCACTTAAGATTAAGTCCAGGGTCACTGCCCCTCTTTGTTGTGTTTGGAATGTGGCACAGACCCAGTCTATGTGAGGATAATTGAAGTCATACATTACTACAATGCTTCCTCCTCTGGATACCACCTTGGTTTCATTCTTCATATCAAGGCTATACTGGATGTTTTGGTTAGGGGGACAATATATTAAATTACATTTGAGACCTGATATCACCACCACAGCACTTCTCTGGAGGAGTCTGCCCCTTTTGGGATTTCTAGCTTGTTGAACTCAGTGCCTGCCCTCTTTGACATACAGAGAGACATCACCTCCCGTATGTCCTTCCTATAGAGTTTGTATCCAGAGATCTCCTGCCCCAGAACTAGGAAGAAAGAGTCTATGAGGGCTTCATCACCACCCAGATACAATGGCGCCGACCTTACACACACTCAGGAAACCTTTAGGCTGAATCTCTCTGTATTCTGACCTGGGAGTAAGTCCCATTAAACGCAGTGGAGCTGACTTCTGAGTAGATGCTTCTAGGTTTGCAGAGTTAGTTGCTATAAACAAGTTCAGGAGTCTGAAGAAGCAAGGGGTCTCTCACTACGTTCTCTATCCCCCTCCTTTACAACATTCTTATGAGGTTGGGTAGGTAGAGAGAGAGAGAGGATTTGAACTCTGTTTTCTCTGGGCCCTCTCCAATGCTCTTACTGCCACAACAGCCTGCATCAGCACCCTCTTTTCTGCCATAACTGAAGAGGAATAGCTTGGAGTTCAGGGCTGAGGTGGGGAGCTGCTTTTGCACAGACAGAAAACTTCAAGTTTCCTCGGGGAAGGACCATAGGTCAGTGATAGAGTGTCTACTTTGCATGCAGAAGGTCCCAAGTTCAATCACCAGCATCTCCTGGTAGGACTGTCAGAAAGGCTCAAGAGCTGCTGCCAGTCAGTGTAGACAATACTGAGCTAGATTGACCAATGGTCTGACTTAGTATAACACAAAATACACAGAAAAAGTCACTAACCAAAATTGGAAGGAAAATGAAAAGCACTGTGGTGTGCAGCTGAAATGAAAACTAGTAAAACAATAAAAACAAGCACAATGACTGTGAATAACAGAACAGATAAATATATTGAGAGGCCCAAAACATGGGACCTAAAAGAACAATACATAACAATGCAAAATGCTGCCACAGTGAATATAGTAACATGAAAAACTATACAAAGATAATGCAAAGATGACAGTTATTCCAGATTGTTAAACTGTTTCAGTGCTTCTTCAGGCATTCATAATACTCAAATTTCAGCACCCAGCCTTGTGTCTCCCACAAGTATCTGCTAGAAATGTTACCCACATATAAGTCAATGACCAGTAAAGGTATTCAAACAGCACCATATTCAAAGTGAAAGTACATAAATACCTCCACTGAAGAAAATGCAATGTATATAAGTTGCCAATACTGTAGCTCAACCATTATTTTCTTGTGGGGTGATATGCCCTACAATTACATAAATCATTAAGTATTATAAAGAAGCCAATCAATAAAACAGCCAATTGTGTCTGTGATGAAGCATCTAACCATTTACATACCTCATGTGAGAAAATAGCCACTTCTAATCAGGAGAGAAGCAAACCCTGCTCTGAACCAAGCTGCAATCTCAGCTGTAATTATGGTATAATCAAGGTCAGCTGCTGGCAACAGTTAAAGAGACCAGATAAATATGAAACTGGTGTAGATGACTATAACAGGAATCCAATTGAATGTATGCGAAGGAAAACAAGCCACAATACACTAGTCCAATGGCAGTGTTGAACAATGATAAGAACATGAGACATTGCAATAACGTGCTATTAAATTAAACATACATGTAACTGGCCAATTGCCAAGAAAATCCAACACGGTCACATTTGACTTCAAAAGAGGAAACTTCACAAAAATGAGGGGATTGGTAAAAAGAAAGCTGAAAAACAAAGTCCAGAGGGTCACATCACTCGAAAATGCTTGGAAGTTGTTTAAAAACACTATATTAGAAGCTCAACTGGAGTGCATACCGCAGATCAGAAAAGGTACCGCCAGGGCCAAGAAGATGCCAGCATGGTTAACGAGCAAAGTCAAGGAAGCTCTTAGAGGCAAAAAGTCTTCCTTCAAAAAATGGAAGTCTTGTCCGAATGAAGAAAATAAAAAAGAACACAAACTCTGGCAAAAGAAATGCAAGAAGACAATAAGGGATGCTAAAAAAGAATTTGAGGAGCACATTGCTAAGAACATAAAAACCAACAACAAAAAATTCTATAAATACATTCAAAGCAGGAGACCATCTAGGGAGACAATTGGACCCTTGGATGATAAGGGAGTCAAAGGTGTACTAAAGAACGATAAGGAGATTGCAGAGAAGCTAAATGAATTCTTTGCATCTGTCTTCACAGTGGAAGATATAGGGCAGATCCCTGAACCTGAACTAACATTTGCAGGAAGGGATTCTGAGGAACTGAGACAAATAGTGGTAACGAGAGAGGAAGTTCTAAGCTTAATGGACAATATAAAAACTGACAAATCACCGGGCCCGGATGGCATCCGCCCGAGAGTTCTCAAAGAACTCAAATGTGAAATTGCTGATCTGCTAACTAAAATATGTAACTTGTCCCTTGGGTCCTCCTCCGTGCCTGAGGACTGGAAAGTGGCAAATGTAACACCAATATTCAAAAAGGGATCCAGAGGAGATCCCGGAAATTACAGGCCAGTTAGCTTAACTTCTGTCCCTGGAAAACTGGTAGAAAGTAATATTAAAGCTAGATTAACTAAGCACATAGAAGAACAAGCCTTGCTGAAGCAGAGCCAGCATGGCTTCTGCAAGGGAAAGTCCTGTCTCAGTAACCTATTAGAATTCTTTGAGAGTGTCAACAAGCATATAGATAGAGGTGATCCAGTAGACATAGTGTACTTAGACTTTCAAAAAGCGTTTGACAAGGTACCTCACCAAAGGCTTCTGAGGAAGCTTAGCAATCATGGAATAAGAGGAGAGGTCCTCTTATGGATAAGGAATTGGTTAAGAAGCAGAAAGCAGAGAGTAGGAATAAACGGACAGTTCTCCCAATGGAGGGCTGTAGAAAGTGGAGTCCCTCAAGGATCGGTATTGGGACCTGTACTTTTCAACTTGTTCGTTAATGACCTAGAATTAGGAGTGAGCAGTGAAGTGGCCAAGTTTGCTGATGACACTAAATTGTTCAGGGTTGTTAAAACAAAAAGGGATTGCAAAGAGCTCCAAAAAGACCTCTCCAAACTGAGTGAATGGGCGGAAAAATGGCAAATGCAATTCAATATAAACAAGTGTAAAATTATGCATATTGGAGCAAAAAATCTTAATTTCACATATACGCTCATGGGGTCTGAACTGGCGGTGACCGATCAGGAGAGAGACCTCGGGGTTGTAGTGGACAGCACGATGAAAATGTTGACCCAGTGTGCGGCCTCTGTGAAAAAGGCAAATTCCATGCTAGGGATAATTAGGAAAGGTCTTGAAAATAAAACAGCCGATATCATAATGCCGTTGTATAAATCTATGGTGCGGCCGCATTTGGAATACTGTGTACAGTTCTGGTCGCCTCATCTCAAAAAGGATATTATAGAGTTGGAAAAGGTTCAGAAGAGGGCAACCAGAATGATCAAGGGGATGGAGCGACTCCCTTACGAGGAAAGGTTGCAGCATTTGGGGCTTTTTAGTTTAGAGAAAAGGCGGGTCAGAGGAGACATGATAGAAGTGTATAAAATTATGCATGGCATTGAGAAAGTGGATAGAGAAAAGTTCTTCTCCCTCTCTCATAATACTAGAACTCGTGGACATTCAAAGAAGCTGAATGTTGGAAGATTCAGGACAGACAAAAGGAAGTACTTCTTTACTCAGCGCATAGTTAAACTATGGAATTTGCTCCCACAAGATGCAGTAATGGCCACCAGCTTGGATGGCTTTAAAAGAAGATTAGACAAATTCATGGAGGACAGGGCTATCAATGGCTACTAGCCGTGATGGCTGTGCTCTGCCACCCTAGTCAGAAGCAGCATGCTTCTGAAAACCAGTTGCTGGAAGCCTCAGGAGGGGAGAGTGTTCTTGCACTCGGGTCCTGCTTGCGGGCTTCCCCCAGGCACCTGGTTGGCCACTGTGAGAACAGGATGCTGGACTAGATGGGCCACTGACCTGATCCAGCAGGCTCTTCTTATGTTCTTATGTTCTTATGTTCTTATTTTGTCAATATGATATGAAAATTTAAAAATATTTTAACAATATACATATTGTATGAAAAATTGAAGAATGAAATACTGGCAAGTACACAAATTACAAAAACACAGACAGATAGATGATACTTATACTTATACTTATACTTGGTATAAGGCAGCTTCCTATGTTTCAAACAATGTGCCACTGGTTTTCTCCACCAGGTTTCGATTATGCCCGCTATATCTGTGCGCTATTTTAAGACAAAGTATTACAGCAAACCCATCTTGACCTGGAGGTCCCTAGTATTAGCATATTTTAGGAATTTAATTTTTGGAGATTTTTAATTAAGTATCAGAAGCTTGCTCTAGAAACTCCTACCAAACTTCCCTATCACTTTTCACTTGAACTGTGGTGGTTTTGGTCACTTTATTATTTTATTATTAATTTTTTATTATTATTATTGATTGAATTTATATCCCGCCCTTCCAGTAGGAGCCCAGGGCAACAAACAAAAACACTAAAACATCATAAAAACAGACATTAAAACACATTAATGTTTAATTAAATTAATTAAAACACATTAAAATAAAACATCTTTAAAAACATATTAAAACAAAACATCTTTAAAAACATCTTTTTTAAAAAGCTTTAAAAACTTCTTTAAAAGCAACTCCAACACAGACGCAGACTGGGATATAAGGTCTCTACTTAAAAGGCTTGTTAAAAGAGGAAGGTCTTCACAGTAGGCGTCAAGAAGATAACAGAGATGGTGCCTGTCTAATATTTAAGGGGAGGGAATTCCAAAGGGTAGGTGCCACTACACTAAAGGTCCACTTCCTATGTTGTGTGGAACAGACCTCTCAATACGATGGTATCTGCAGGAGGCCTTTACCTGCAGAGAGTAGTGACCAACTAGGTATGTAAGCGGTAAGATGATCTTGCAGGTATCTTGGTCCCAAGCTGTATAGGGCTTTGTACACCAAAACCAGAACCTTGAACCTAGCCCGGTAGCTAATGGGCAACTGGTGCAAGTCTTTCAGCACCGGGGTGACATATTGGTGATACCCTACCCCAGTGAACAGTCGTGCTGTTGCATTTTGCAGCAGCTGCAGCTTCCAAATCAAACTGAAGGGCAGCCCCACACAGAGTGCATTACAGTAATCCAACCTGGAGGTTACCAGTGCATGGACAACAGTGGTCAGGCTATCCCGGTCCAGAAATGGCCACAGCTGTCTTAACAGCCAAAGCTGGTAAAAGACACTTGTTGGACTTCTGATGTAATCAGAACAAATGAGGTTATGGTTTAACAAGAGGTTTATTTGAAAGATGCATGCAACTGGACACAAGAATACAAAGAAGAAACATTCCTAGGGTAGTAGAGATCAAAGGCAGCAGTGGTGACCGGTCAGCCTATACTTTCCAGCTCATGGCCTCCAGGAGCAGGGCTGCCCTCCAAGAGAATTCACACACTCACTCCAAGCACACCACTCTGTGCCTTCTTATATGGCTGTTAAAACCTTGGATTCCATATGAGGTGGTGTATGTCAAATGCAGTACCCCATTGACTCTCTGATTGACTTCCTTTCTCCACATGTGACTTTGGCCTACACCCTAGAAGTCAGAAACACATACTGTCTATGAGTGTTTTGACAACTTTCTAGGTGCTTGCTTCACATTTCTGTGTTTGTACTTTTCCATTCTCACACAGTCCTACCTGCACGCCTGACCACTTCTATCCTTCCTGTTCTTACTAAGTGTTGGAAACTGTTGTCAGATAAGCCATTTAGCTTATTCTAAGTGACGCTTTTAGGGCCTAAATGAGAGAAATGCATATATGATGCATTTAGCTGTAGTCAAACCTATTGATTATTAATGTATATGAATCTAACAACTTAAACACCAATATATAGGCTATAGAAATTGGCAGCATTGGCATGAATTATCATGTTCCAAAATGAGCATTGCTGTGGATAAACAATGAAACTACAGAAGAAAAGGCAAGGAACAACATCAGTGAATATAGGAGATTGACTATAGGCTCATGTTTCAACTTAAATTTTATAGTCTATTCCAAATGAAAGCACTCCTCAGTTAATTAATCTAACTTTGACAGCTGGATTCTTTAGGTGTGCTCAAAACTCATGATACTGAAGTTCTGCTTCTAAGCCTGCTGCTTCCCCTGGATAACTTTGGATATGAGTAGCATTTGTCTAAGTCTGAGACTACCAGTAAAATTTGTTTGCTCATCTCTTCTGTTATGTACTGTAGTAAAAAAAAAACCCTGTAGTTTGTCTAGGTCAAGAACTATACTGTTTATAGACCATGCTATGTAATTTTAGCATGGAAAGTGCTGTGTCAACTTCCTCCTTCAGGAAAGCAAATGTAACATTTCTGTAAGTGTGTGCAGGCAACTGTGTGTCCCTTCCAAAGCCTATGTTTGGTCATTCATAATCATTTGTACCTCTAGTCTAGCCAGTGCCTTCAGTAAAGGAACCTATTAACTTCATCCTCATTGCATAAATATTATGCAATCTTCGGTGGTTCTAGAGAGCCAGTGTAGTGTAGTAGTTAAGGTGTTGGACTATGACCTGGGAGACCAGGGTTCAAATCCCCACACAGCCATGAAGCTCACTGGGTGACCTTGGGCCAGTCACTGCCTCTGAGCCTCAGAGGAAGGCAATGGTAAAACCCCTCTGAATACCGCTTACCATGAAAACCCTATTCATAGGTTCACCATAAGTCGAAATTGATTTGAAAGCAGTCCATTTCCATTTTTCAGTGGTTCTCATTCTAGTGCTTCTAAGGCTGTGATCCTGTGTACATTTACTTGGGAGTAAGTCCAATGAACCTGGGTTTACTTGTGAGATTAGGCTGAATGTCAGATCTTTACACTAGTATGAGTTTAATATTTAAGTTTGGTTATGATTCCTGAAACTTTATTGGAACACAGTAGAAAATGAGCAAATATGTGTGTGCATTTTTTCCCCATTGAAAAAGCATCTGCCAGACAAAATGTTCACAAAATCTCATTTGAGGAAGCTTTGGAACTGCTGAGTACAGGTTTCCTTCGTGGGAGTTCAGGATTTCTACGAGCCAGTGGTGACATTCTGAAAGGGACGAGCTCAGTCAGCAGGGATGTTAGAGTTGGAGTCACTCAGGTTTGCTTATATTATTTATTTTTAAAGTTACTATTCTGTTTTTGTCTTTCTTATTTCTGTGAAAGAGTTATTGCATGGTAGTGTATATTGAACTGGTTAATGGATGAATATTTTTGTGACTATTAATGACTATTTTACAAGCTTTTTACAGAAGACTGATTAATTAGTCTTCTAATATTTCCCAGTGTTTTACATTACATGGTACCTTATTTATTTCTCTTTTTAAAAGATAAATTATTTTCCTAGTAAATATAAATTATTTTTAATATTTATTTATAATTTTCTATCATAGGTTCATTTTTTTAAAAAAGTCTCCTAACATTAAAAAACCTCCTTTTATTTAAGGGCTATTCTGTTCTGCAGCTTGCAATGGTGTGTACTTCTTTGTGATCTGGTTCACATGTCACATTAAAAAAAACCTTAGGTAAAATAAAAAATGGTTTATTATGAACAAGCAGTGTGCTTGTGCGTGCTGCTGAAATCACAGGTTCTTTGTTCCTTCATCTTCTCCTGTTGCTGCTGCTGTGCCAGAAAACAAAGCATGGTTTGGCTTGTGTCATTTGAACCTGGGCTTATGGTTTGTTTCTCTCCAAAACCTTGGCTTCTACTCATAGCTTGTTGAAAGAGAAACAAACCACAAGCCTGACTGGTTTCTCACAAAACATACAATTGCTCTCAGTCGATGTCTGAAAGAACTTGCTCCTTGATTAAGCTTGAATAAAGTAATTTGTAAAGTAAATCTCTCACTTTTGTTCTGATCAGCAACCGCTGGGGACAGTAGCATAATTGTTCAGTAAGTGATCAAGGTTATATACAGCAAGACAGAGAGAAATAACTAATCTCAGAGCAGTTTCAGATTTAATATCTGAAGCTATTTTGTTACACTGTCAGTAAAGCTATGCAGTGATGAAGTTTAGACTTTGTTTCTGGACATAAATGCAAATCCAGTATTTCAGTCGAAAAAAATAATTCTTTGCTATTTGCTAATTGATTACCCTTTAAAGAGTGTTAGCAAGCATTTTGGTGCTGGAAGTGGAGCCCAAATGTCTGTCCTCCCCACTTGTCTGTCCTTCAACTTCAACACTTGAAGTCTTGCTGTACTATTGCTGTACACCAATTCATTCCTTCTATTACACCCACACAAACACGCACACATGCACACAGAGTGCTGCCTGAAGCAAATCGTTATTGGGGAAAATTCATTAGGGCTGCTTTTGCTGCTAATTTTGGAGAAAATCAAATTGCGTGTTTATGTCTAAAGACAGGAGAGAACACCTGTTTTCCTTAGAAAATATTTCAGCAAAACTACAAAAGATCTTGTCCTTCAACCATGCTTTCTCCCTAGAAGATGTGTTTGTTTATTATTTAATTTATATCCCACCCTTCCTCCAAGCAGGAGCCAAGTACGGCAAACAAAAGCACTAAAAACACTTTAAAACATCATAAAAACAGACTTTAAAATACATTAAAACAAAACATCTTTAAAAAAAAACTTTTAAAGCTTTGAAGACGTCTTTAAAAAAAAGGTTAAAAACGTATTGTTTAACAACAAAAAAGGTTTAAAAACATTAAAAAGCAATTCCAACACAGACGCAGAATAGATAAGGTCTCAACGTAAAAGGCTTCTTGAAGAGGAAGGTCTTCAATAGGCACCGAAAAGATAACAGAGATGGCGCCTGTGTAGGGGAGGGAATTCCACAGGGTAGGTGCTGCCACACTAAAGGTCCATTTCCTATGTTGTGCAGAAAGGATCTCCTGATAAGATGGTATCTGCAGGAGTCCCTCACCTGCAGAGCACAGTGGGTATATAAGGGGTAAGGTGGTCTTTCAGGTATCCTGGTCCCACGCTGTATAGGGCTTTGTACACCAAGACTAGAACCTTGAACTTGGTCCGGTAGCAAATGGGCAGCCAGTGCAATTCTTTCAGCAGCGGGGTGACATGTTGGCAATACCCTGCCCCAGTAAGCAGTCTCGCCACTGCATTTTGCACTAGCTGCAGCTTCCGGACCAACCTCAAGGGCAGCCCCACATGGAGCACATTATAGTAATCGAGCCTAGAGGTTACCAGTGCGTGGACAACAACGGTCAGGCTATCCCGATCCAGAAACGGCTGCAGCTGTCTCACCAGCCAAAGCTGGTAAAAGGCACTCCTAGCCACTGAGGTCACCTGGGCCTCTAGCGACAAAGATGGATCCAGGAGCACCCTCAGACTACGGACAACCCCATCCAAAGCAGGCAACTGACCAGTTATCTGAACTCGGGAACCACCAACTCACAGCGCCTCCATCTTCCTAGGATTCAGACTCAGTTTATTGGCCCTCATCCAGCCCACCACTGAGTCCAGGCAGTGGTCCGGGGCTTGCACGGCCTCTCATAAGGCTAAACTTCACCAGGAAGTGGTCTGACCATGACAATGGGGTGACATCCACCCCTTCTTCCATCTGGAGTAAAACCAAGCTGAGGGTGTGCCCTGCCCTATACGTCAGGCCAGTGACAACTTGAGACAGCCCCATGATCGTCATGGAGGCTATGAAGTCCTGAGCCAGAACACTACAAGCAGGCTCAGCGTGGACATTGAAATCACCCAGCACTATCATTCTGGGCACCTCCAATACCACAGCCAAGTTGGCCTCAGTCAGAGAAGCTGCCAGGCAGCAGGGTGGATGCTATACCAGCTGCAACCCTAGTTTCCTGTCTCTTTGGCCCGACAGCAGATGCAGGCTCTCACAGCCAGCTCCAAGACAGAGTGGTTTCCTGGTGACAGAGATGGAAGTTCTGTAGAGCACAGCAACTCCTCCGTTGCCCCTATCCCTGCAGCCTGTGCTGGTGTTGCACCGAGTATCCCGGTGGGCAAAGCTGGGTCAGATCAACTCCCAGCTCACCCACCCAGGTCTCGGTAATGCACACCAAATTGACACCTTCATCCATGATCAAATCATGGATGAGTGTGGTCTTATTGTGTACTGATCTGTCATTAAACAACAACACATGCAGGCCAGTGGGCACAGCAGATGAGCAACGAGAAACCCATCCATGAGAAGAGTGGCAGCAAGGAACAAGGTGTAGATAACCTTGCCCTCGTCTTCCATGGTAATTCACCACCTCCCCATGGCTATACTTCCCTCTACCCGTGATCACCGAAATTGGGGTGGCATCACCCATGTCCCTCCTTACTAAGACTCCTAAACACCTGATATGGACCCAACAAGAGCCCATCAACAAAACCTACCTGAGCCAATTATCCTAGTAGGCCTCTGCAAGAATTGGGAACAGTCAGACCCACTCAATATTTTTCACACAGGGCACATCTACACCCCCTCTGTCTCACACCCAGGAAGGGCCAGCCTCCTGCCAGTTACAGACTCTCTGTCTGAAGGCATCTGGTGACTTTCTCCTATCATTCAGTTCCCTGCACAGGCTCTCACACTCTGTTCATGTGACAGCCTTATCTTTGCAGTGCTTTCCTGCGCTTTCCTTTTTTTTTTTTCAATAATTTTTATTCAGATTTTCATAAAACATACAAGACAAAATCATAAAACATTCAAAGACAAAAAACAAAATCAAAAATAGTTAAACAAAAAGAAAAAAAGAAAAAAAAAAAAAGAAAAAATAAAGAGTAAAATATTGACTTCCCATTTGTCAAAGATCAAATCAGTTATAAGTCTATAATATATAACAATCCTGTCTCTTAAGTCATATTATAAAATCACTTTCCTCCAGTAGTTATCTTACTTAATCATCAAATCTCATAAACATTACTTTATTCTTTCCACAAAAAGTCAAAGAGAGGTTTCAATTCTTTAAGAAATATATCTATCAATTTTTTTTTCCAGATAAGCATATCGATTAATCCATCTCATTACTAATTATGATAATCTTATTGTCATAACCATAGTCAAAATAAACATTTCAATTAATCCATCACATCAGAATCTGTTAGGTTCAATAATTTCAGTAGCCATTGTTCTATTATCTCTATTAGTTCCATTTTCCATCTTCCATCTTCAGTAGTCTTGTTAAGTCCAGTAATTTCAATATCCAATCTTCCATTATCAGTATTCCATAATAATCTTGCTGTCAAAGCCATAGTCATATAGTAAGAGTCTGATGGGGATTACCTCTATCCCAAATATTTTCTTGCCATCCATTCTGAATAGGTTGCTGAAATACTGCTGTAAAATCATATCTCTGTTCTTTTTTTCAAAATACACTGGGTCATCTCTTAAAAGTTTTTCCATTGTCACATGGCTGCAGTTAATTCCATAGATTTTCTCTATATTGGGCTCCATCACATCATTCCAGTCCAGAAGATTATCCATGCCATTGATAACTTTATCTCTAGAATCTTCATTCATTTCTTCAGAGATAACATTGAGTTCCAAACAATAGATTTTATTTCTAAAGTCCATAGACTCCAAATCTTGTTCCTGTTCCACGTTGGTTCCAATCTCCGGGATCTCCTCTCTCACAGGGACCCCTATTCCAGTCTCCAGGGTCACCTCTCTCACAGGGACCCCTGTTCCAATCTCCGGGGTCTCCTCTCTCACAGGGACCCCTTCCAGGGTCACCTCTCTCACAGGGACCCTTATATCTTTAATCTCCTGCTTCATTTTACTCAATTCAATTTTCATTATCTCAATCTCATCCATTATTTTCTGAAACATAGTTATTTCCAGATTTTCAGCCACTTTCTTAATTGCCATTTTAAAAGAAAAATATAGGAAAACCACTTCTTATTTCAGCAACAATTGGGTTAATACTCCAAACTTGGTGACATCACAGTATAAACAGAGCAGACAGCCTTATCTCTCCAATAGTTAAGTAAACAAAATGCAGTTCCCAGGATCGAAACAATTAATGGCAATCGTCAAGAAACAGATTCGTCAAAATAAAATAGACCAAAAAGAGAGTAGTCTCAAAACAGTATAATATTTTTCAAAATAAAAA
This sequence comes from Rhineura floridana, assembly GCF_030035675.1. Taxonomy (NCBI): domain Eukaryota; kingdom Metazoa; phylum Chordata; class Lepidosauria; order Squamata; family Rhineuridae; genus Rhineura; species Rhineura floridana. Next base: position 183,276,807 of record NC_084481.1, on the reverse strand, counting down.
TCTGGAATAGAAATCCCTCTTCTGTGTATATCTTTAGAATGCAAATCCAGGACAGCTTTTTGCAACAAAAACAGAGATAAGCTATTAATTAGTGCGTAGCAGAGAGAAGTTATGGCTCCCCAGTGAGATGTCAAAAACTGATCAATCTGGCAAATCTCTTTTAAACAGCAACAATTTAAGTCAAGTAAAAGAAAAATATAGAAAGAAGGGTGCTTGCCTGTTAGTGCGTTCTCTCTTAGAAGATAAGGTGAACGTTCGCTTTATCAGATAGAGCTTGCTGTTAAAAATCCGTCCCACCTTCGTCGGCTGGACCTCGTCCCATAAATTAATGAGATCTGGTCGTCCCAACAAAAATAGGCTTTGAGGTTAATCTCTTCGTTTCTCCCTACCCGGGAGAAGTTTAATCAGTCAAAAAAAAAAGAAAAAACTGACTGATATATCTGAATAAGCTTCTTTTGAGGCAGGAGCCCGTCTCAAAAGCAGGCACAGGCTAAGTCACCCTTCCCGGAAGTCGCTTTCCTGCGCTTTCCTGACAGAAAGCACCACTGAAATAATTTGCTTTTCATTCCCGGGCAGGCATAATGCTATTTGATTAGGGTCATCTTTTCTTTTCTCTGTCTTCAAATACAATGATATAGAAAACATTTTTTTTAAATTCTGAAATTAGATTAGGGATGGGATCCGTTAGCCGGTGCCACTTTGAAAACATTCTGCTTACCTAACAGGCAGTATCAGTTCAAGTTTGTTCTTTGGCTGCTATCCTTTGCTTTCACTGATCCAATTAATTACCTCCCAAAAATGTCAATTTTAGTATCAATATTTTGAAAGGAGCAGCTTTGCGTTCTCCTCTGCTATTATAGGGTTGGCTTGCTTTTCTCCATACTTGGAGTTTGGTTTATTTTAGTGATGGTTGGTGGCAGTGAGTGAGAGAGAGAGCTGTCCTGTTGTGCTGTGAGTAAAATCAATAAAATAACAATATATTTGAGGGGGGAAACCTGAAGTTCAAAGCGAACAGTATTGCCCCACAAAGATGGAGAATATGCAGACCTTTGAAAAATACGGCGCTAAACCCAAATTCAGCGGAATTCTTCCCCATACCTAAGTTAGATAGAGATGGCCACAATATAACTTTTTTTTAACTTGGGCAGTACTTGGTGTGTTTCTTCCTACTGTGATGGTTGATGCACATGTAGTATTTATGAAGTTAACCTGTTAATTGTTTTGAGCAGAAGTTAATACACAGGAAGATAAATTATCTTCGAAATAGTCTTGTGATACAGTTCTATATTCTGCCTTTCTGTTATTTCATATAGTACCAGAACAATTAAAATTCATTTGTAATGAGGAGGAATAATTCCAGTCATTGCAAACAGTCATTGCAAAATTAAAACCTGTGAGGTAGGGGTGAAAATGCTCAGCTTCCCACAAGGTTGTATGTGGGTTCTGTATGTAGAATGTTAAATGGTTCTTATTTAGTGATTCCAAATGCAACATTTTACATGACAAGTAATAGCTATTTCTTTTGCTCTGCAATGAAGTTAAACAGAAGAGACTTAATGAACTTACAGTTAAACTAGGTTTCATGTTGCCACTGTGGTAATTGAAAGCAGTTTTTTCCTGTGTTTGAATAATGAGGTCTACTGTTCAAATAACTAAAAGGCAAAATATTTTCACCTCACTTTACATCATGTAAACATATTGCCTTTTTAAAAAATGTTAACAAAATTGGTTTGGTGTGTTATAATATGGTTAAACTGAAGTCTTTATAACTTTTTAAGCTTGTGTGATATTTTTGAGGTCATTTTGATAAATAAAACAAATTATTTTAATCAAATCTCTTTCAGGCATATGTGGTATTTATCTCCACACTAGGAGGGCAGTGGCTTGAAAGGAATTTTTCTGCTTTGTTTTCCCATGTTCTGGACCTCGTTTCTCAGTCTCACCCTAAAGCTATTCAGACTCAGATGGATACTCTCTGCCGTCGTCGTTGTATTTCATTTATCCTCCGAGCTACAGTAGGAGGCCTTCTTGGGGAAAAGGCTCAAATTGCAACTGCCAAGGAGATTTGTCAAGCCATCTGGAAGCTGAAGAAAGTTATGGGTATGGGACTAACAAGATTATGTGCTCTCCCTTCCCCCCTTTCATTTTTACTAGTACGTTATATCATTTCCTAATCCAGTCATAAAGGATATAAAGTAATGCTTCTCTGATGCTGTTTTATCTCAGAAAAATTCATACAGCCCTTCGTAGTTATTCTCAGAATAATAATTAAAATACCTATCATTTTAATGTTAAGAAAATCTGTAAATATTTCTCCATGATTTAGGTTTAGATCGATGTGTGGAGGGTAAGTCTGCTGACTGACTAAAAACTATGGGAGCTAAAATGTACCATTGACTGCCAGCTACTGTGGTTTTGCTGCTGCTGCAGGAATCTTGTGAACCTGCCTGTGACATCTAGTTAACCGTTATCAATCTGAAATAAATATATAGTTCATTAATCTTGCTCATAATGGAAGGTTTGTGTTTGAACACTGCATCCAAAATGCTGTCTCCAAAATGCAGAAATCTAGATGATGTAAGTGCAGCCAATCCAGTAGGCTTGAAGTCAGATATTAGGTGGTGACTTCAAGTCTTGCTTATTGCAGGGGCTGGCTGCGCTGTGCAGTTCCCCACAGGGAACTCCATAGCGCAGCCATTTCTAGCAGGTTTGCTCTCTCCACCAGTCAGCTGAACACCAGTGACAGCAAGCTTCCCTTTCCAACAAACAATCTGTCCTGGCCAACCCTATTGGCTTCAGACTTGGACTCACTGGTGTGTTTTTCTGCATTATGTTTAATGTGAAATCTCAGCTTAGAGCATTTCATAGATCAGCTTACAGATCTCTGCCCAGCATAACTAGGCATGACTACTCAAGCTAAGACATTTTCGCAGCAATTAGACATGCCCCTTGAGACCCTTTAAGTAGGCTCAGTGCAGACTTTCTATTTGCATGGGGTAGGCTTCTCTGTACGGGACTGCTTGAGCAAGTGAGCACTTCTACAAACAGGTTGAAAAGCTGCAGCTATTGTTGAGCGCCTGCGCATCTGCTGGTGCGTCCTTGGTGATGACAGTGGTGGCACTGTATCCAAATCCTCCCCTGACACCTGCTCTGGTTGAGCCTCTGATTCCTCATCTTTGGGAGGAAGTGGGAGTGGTGGCTCAAGTGACAAGGCAGGGCTGAGAGGCTGGTTTATTGCCAGACAGCACTTCTTCATTCCTCCTCCTGATCACTCCACCAGGAGTCCTCCACGGGACCCAAGACATAATTCTATATTCTATATGAAGCCGTTGAGTGCGGTCATCAGGAGCTATGGAGTGCATTGCCACCAGTACGCTGATGACACGCAGCTCTATTTCTCCTTTTCATCCTCTTCAGGTGAGGCTGTCAATGTGCTGAACCGTTGCCTGGCTGCGATAATGGACTGGATGAGAGCTAACAAACTGAAGCTCAATCCAGACAAAACTGAGATGCTGCTGGTGAACGGCTTCCCTGATTGGATGGTGGATATACACCCTGTCCTGGATGGGGTTACACTCCCCCTAAAGGACCGGGTTCGTAGTCTGGGAGTCTTTTTAGATCCTTCCCTGTCACTTGAGGCCCAAGTGGCATCGGTGGCACGGAATGCTTTCTACCAGCTTTGGCTGGTGGCCCAGCTACGTCCCTATCTGAGCAGGGAGGACCTAACATCAGTCGTACATGCTCTGGTAACCTCGCGACTGGATTACTGCAATGCGCTCTACGTAGGGCTGCCTTTGAAGACAGTTCGGAAGCTACAGCTTGTCCAAAATGTGGCGGCCAGATTAATAACGGGGACCAGGCGGTCGGAACACATAACACCTGTTCTGGCTCTCTTGCACTGGCTGCCAATATGCTTCCGGGCTAGATTCAAAGTGTTGGTTCTAACCTATAAAGCCCTATACGGCGCGGGACCACAATACTTGTCGGAACGCCTCTCCCGATATGAACCTGCCCGTACACTACGCTCTACATCGAAGGCCCTCCTCCAAGTTCCGTCTCATAGGGAGGCTCGGAGGGTGGTGACAAGATCTAGGGCCTTCTCAGTGGTGGCCCCCGAATTGTGGAACAGTCTCCCCGAAGAGGTGCGTATGGCGCCGACATTGTTGTCCTTTCGGCGCCAGGTTAAGACCTTCCTCTTTGCTATGGCGTTTTAATATGTAACTTGTTTTAGTTTTAAATTTTGTTGTAATTGTTTCTGATTTCTTGTTTTTACATATGTTTATGCTGTATTTTATTATGAGATTTTGAGATGTTTTTGTATTTTTATATTTTGTTGTACACCACCCAGAGAGCTAATGCTAGTCGGGCGGTATAAACATCTAATAAAATAAATAAATAATAATAATAAATAATTGCGAGTACACTTTAAGGCTGTCAGAACCTCCCAGAGCTGCCTCAGGGAGCCTCACCTCCAAAGAGGCCAGGGATGTCTGCCTCAATGCCCTTGGCCTAGGCAGGCTTAAATCCAGGGCTCCTATGCCTCCCCAAGAAGCAGGGGGGCTAGATAAACATAGGCTTTGGGTATTCCCTGTCTGGCCATGCCCAAAGTGACCTAGGGGAACAGCCAAAGAACAGCAGGGAAGCAAGGACCACACAACCCTTCACCCCAACCCTTATTTAGATATCCAGCTTTCCCCCTTTGTCTCTACAGGGAAATTTGCCTTTCTCTGGAGCTCTTTATATCCTTCTTAGCTTCCCACCTGTCATTCTGCCTAAAGCACAGCAGCTGGACTACTTCCTTGCCATCAGGCAGCTGATGAGTGCCCCATGCGGCTTCTCCCACAGGTGATGTCGACTGGCAATGTCCAAATGTGGTCACCTCAAGAGTCATTGGCTAGAGGTGTGAATTGGGGCTTAAAGCGTCAGGTGCCAGCAAAGGACTGGCAAGCCCATCACATATGCACAACAGTATTTTGTATCTTGCTAAGTAGTCATATGGGGATAATGGAAAAACAGTACACTCTTAGATAACTGAGGAAGAACTAACGTAGCCACAGCCTAGGAATGGCATAAGTAGGGGATTCAAAATGCAAGAACCAACCCTGTTCAGAAACATTTGAGACATGTTGAGTACAGGCACCAGACTTATGTTAAGTCTTCATCAGACTCTAAATGGGGTTCTCTTTCCACCCAACTCAGCTTTGCAATCTAAGATAAAACCCTTGCCTTTTCTTATGAAGCAGTAATAACCGAGGACAGGAGAGAGCCCAGCTCTCTAGCTAGCTGGGTAAGTTTCCATCCCGCCTGTCTAGCTACAGAAATTGAAATGACCTGAACATGGCACAGAAACATCATTTTCTGCCGGGAATATTGGAGTTGTAATTTTGGAAAAGTAAAATTGTTAGGTCAGGAAGTGGCATTTCTCTGAATGCTTAGAAAGGTCATTTCAACTTCAGCAACTGGGCAAACAGGACAAAGCCCTGCTTTGCTAGAGAGCTATGCTCCTACCCACCACTGGTTAACCTCTCCACCCACTTCACAAGCAATGGATAAGGGTTTTTCCTGTGCCCCTTACCTAATTTTCTAAGGGATGGGGAAACAATTGGGGTTTGGGGAGAGCATTCCTTTTGAGTATCCTATTTATTATTTAATTTAATTTTTGTAAATTGTATTGCTTTTATTGTATTTTTATACTTGTGTCTATTTTTCTTTGTAAGCCGCCTTGAGGGCCTTTGGCCGAAAGTCGGGTTATAAATAAAATTTAATAATAATAATAATAAGACCTTGAGGTATTGTAAGTATTCAAAAAGGAATCTTTTCAAATAGCAAGTTTGTTTTTGAGGCAAATAATTCAAAAGCAAAACTGGTATTATGTTAAAAAGACTTTCTAATTGTCCTATGTTATAATACTTACAGAGCTTGGAAAAGTTACTTTTTTGAACTGCAACTCCCATCAGCCCCAGCCAGCATGGCCACTGGATTGAGCTGATGGGAGTTGTAGTTCAAAAAAGTAACTTTTCCAAGCTCTGAATACTTAATGGTTCAAAATGAATCTCTGTAGGTGTTGCATGTGAAGTACTACAGGTGGTGCCTTAGGTTTCATGAGAATGTATTCATCTGCATGTGAATTAGAACGAAGATACACCTATCCTCCACTTTAAGGTTTATTGAATGTATACTCGCATTATTTTTTTAAAGGTAGTCCCTCAAATGATTTATTGGGACAAATTCTGCTAAGATAGGGAGCTTCATTGCTGCCCAAATTAGTGCTTAGTCATAAAGTAAGGCATGGATGTGGCTTGCTTTAGCTTCAAACCCTGGTTTCATGTTGTGGTTAATAATAAGCACTTGTTAGCTTTAACTGTAGTTAAAGTTGGTACTAGCAGTAAGGAGAATTCACAGTGGAGGAGAAAGGGGCTGTGAGGATGGAATGTGTGATTCAATGGCCTGCTCTCACAGTATAGTGATTGGGAGTGTTTTATGTGTGTACCAGCTCACTGCCTGAAGTGCTTTGCTACCTACATTTTCTTCTCAATTGACCTTGGTCCAAATTCAGAGAAAGTTAGTCATGCTCAAGTCCCATTAAAATCAATAGGACAAGTTGTGACTAATTTATGTCCCATTAATTTCAGTGGTACTTAAGTGCAAGTAACTTTTTCTGGATTTGGGCCAATATTTTTGACACAGCATTGCTGAAAATGAGATTCTTAACATATTCTTTAACAACCACATTCTGTGTTATTAGTTATCCTCTACACATTCAGACACAAATGTTACTTCTATTTATTTATTTATTATAATATGTACAAAGTTGGTTATTAGCTAGTGTATTGTCAGAGTTTTCATGAGGCCTTGCTTTAACTGTAAAATCGTACTGGACATGGTACATGCCAGTTATCCCATCTCAGCTTGTAACTCTTTTGTTTTACCGAATGTGACAAAGAAAAAATAATTCTGTCATATTGCTAGATGCTGCAGTCAGTGATGGTAACATGGAAACCCGTGTTGGTTCAACAGATGTAGTAGCAAGCCAACATATGCTTATATGTTCCCTGGAAGAGCTTGGAAACCTAATACATAGCTTAGGCACTACTGCTGCACCAGTGCTGCAAGATTCTAGTGCAGGTAATGTATTATACCTTTTATTCTCCATGATTTTGTGAAATCTGTTTTTGGTCCATTGAGTCTTTGGACTGGTGGTATAACAATTCAAGAAAACAAAACAGAATGGGTGCCTCAGCCTAATCCAGCTTCTTGCAGAAATAAAAGACCTAACACAGGTTCAGATAGCCCCAGTAGAGGTTTCTCATACATTTACATATTGAGGAAATATTCTGTGTTAGTTCAGATCGTTGAATGGGTTTTTTGAACCAATTTTCATGTTGCCAAGGGAAAAAAATATGTATTTTTCAGCACTATTTTATTGTTCTCTTTTCTGGAGCCATAGATAGGACATTTACTATTCTGGCTCTTACTTAAAATAAATATGTATTCTGTATAATCAGTATTGTCCATAATCCTACCTGCATTTGCTGAGGAGTTAGTTAGAAAACATGTTAAACCACTATGTGCTGCACAGAAAGGGGTGGGGGAAAGCTCTTCTCCAGGCTTAAATCAAAGACAAGACACTTTAGGGAGGAAAGAGAAAGAAGATAAAAAGGGAAGGAGCGTCAGTCTGGAAAAGTCTGAAAGGTGTATCTCAAGAGTGTGTGTATGTGCTTGGATGTGACCATGAAGGAAAAGAGGATGTCAAGTGGAGCAGCTGGGTGCTAGGAAGCCACAAATGAAAAGGCAGAGAATAGAAAGGATAATAAGAATATAGGAAGCTGCCTTATACTGTGTCAGATGACTGGTCCATCCAGCTCATTATTGTCTACACTGACTGGCAGCAGCTCTACAGGGTTTCAGGCAAGGGGCATTCCCTGTTCTACTGGGGATGCCAGGGACTGACCCTGGGGTCTTTTGCATGCGAAGCTGTTGCTCAACCACTGATCTATGGTCCTTCCTTTAAATATTACATTTAATTAGGAGATTGGATCCTTTGGTCTCTGGGTAGGCAGGCAACAGGATATAGTGAGAGAAGATAGAGACTATGGAGCAACATGAAAGTACATGCAACAAACTTAAAAGAAGATGAGGGAAAATAGAATGGCAATGAAAAGATGGCAATTGAAAGAGTGGGATAAAGGAGTGAGCAGAACATTATAATATGGCCAGCATCGTATCAGACAAATGTTGTTACAGAAGTTAGTTCAAGAAGTAATAAGACAGTGAACTAAAATCTCAATAGTGTATGTAGAGGGAAAGGGTGAATTCTAGATACATTGATAAAGTGACTTGGGATGGCTTGTCAAGAACATGGATGTAATGAAGAAGATAATTAAAATACTTGGAAGATTCTGAGCTTCAGGAGAAAAGCTAACACATACATTAACCAGAACAAGAAAAAAATGTTGTTGGGAAACATTTATGACATGAATTGCTTAATAGTGATATTTACTAGTATTTTCTGATGTCAGTTGTGAATATAGTTCAATAACAGTTCTCGGGAATTTGCTATGTTGATTGTGTAAACTTTCTGTGACTTTCTAGGGGTTCTGGATGCAGTGGTCTCCATTATCCTTCACCCCAGCATTTCAGTTCAGCTAGCAGCAGCATGGTGCTTACGCTGCATTGCTGTAGCATTGCCCTGTTTTCTCTCGCCACTTCTGGATCGTTGTATTGGGCGACTCACAGCACTAAAATCCTCACCAGAAGCAGTGACTGGCTACAGCTTTGCTATTGCTGCTTTGTTGGGAGCTGTCAGAATGTGTCCTTTAGGAATACCACACTGTAAAGGAAAGGTAATTATTTGAACTTTGTCCCTGGTCATTGCGAAGTCACAATTGCATTTGTAACTTAACTATTTGATATAGCTTTAGACAACTTTTTTTACACCCTCTCACGTTCTGCACTGCAGGAAACATTTGTGCATGAAGAAGAAAGTGGCGTTGAAAAACTTGCAATATTTTAAACACAGCCACTGAGCACACCACATTCAAGCTTATTTATTTACTCCATCTGTGTATCCTTTTTCTGTACTGATATATCACTTTTTATATAGCCCTGAGTTCTACTCTTCATATATAACTAACAGCACAATCCTAAGTATATTTGCTGTGATGTACACTCCATTTCAGTGGGGCTTACTCTCAGGTAAATGTGCATAGGATTGCAGCCTCAATGCATTCCTTCGTTTTTGGAAGAGTATAATCCTCAGTTTATTTATTTATTTAAAAAAACACAAGGTTACTGAAAAAATGAAAATACCAACAATTATTATTTCTTAGATAAACATATAGATAGAAAAAAGGTTAGAACAATCAACATTGCTCGTGATAACAGAGTCTAAATTAGGAGTGATGGGAAATCCTTGTCTTAAGAAGTTTCTTGATGTTTTCAGAATTCATGGAGTTTCTGTCTTTTTAAGAGCTGGCGAGGTTCTTTTGAAAGATTCAAGCTTCCAAAACCTCATCCTGACTTGGCATTAGTTTAAATTGGCAGATTACCATAGCTAACCACTTTCCCACAGACATCACAGCTTTGTCAGTGAGAAAAAAAATCTGCCTTGTGTTCCTGAATAATGGAAGTGAAACCTATTTGGCTTTACCAAGCAAAAGATTTTCTTTTAAAATGGCTAATTAGAAGTACATCGACAGACCAGTTAGCTCTCTGTGAAGGAACCAGAGCCTTTAGGCCAGGAATCTCTATTTGTTTTTAACTACTGATTTTCATCAGTACCTCCCTGGATCTTAAGTGAGTAACTTGCATGTCTGCTGCCTTCCTTGGAAGTCGTATGCATCTCAAGATCCCTTTCTGGTTCTGAACTGTGACTCCATTAAGTCTAGCATGTGCTTATCTGTCCAGTGCCTGCAACATTGAGTAAACAGGACTAATGGATAATAGTGTGGCATCACCTGAGCTCTGGAGCTCCCAGTTTTGTACACCGCCCAGAGAGCTTTGGCTATGGGGCGGTATAGAAATTAAATAAAATAAATAAATAAATAAAATAAATCCTGTTGACATTCAGTAGGCATCTTCACTACACTGTTTTATACACCTGCTAACAAAATTTATGTTTCAGCAAGCCTATTTGGACACATGATTTAGTTTAATTTGTTTTAAATGCTTTATTGATTTTTTCCTTTATTTTTAATGATCGGCTTATGCAAATTTGTTTTATTAGCTTGTGCATTTTAGTCATTTTTATATATAACAGTTTGTATATCACTTGGACAATTTTCTTGAGCAATTGGTTTATAAATGTTCTAAGTGAATCAATACTCAACTCAGCTGTCATCTTCTTAATCCAAAGGATTCTCAAACAAAATAGGAGGAGAATGTAAGGGTCTCCTGCTACTACAGAGATACAAACAGTTAAATACAAGCCATTTTTGCTGTTAAAACCATTTATAAGCATCTTATTGCACCTTCATCCTAACTTCTGATCTTGTTCAGAAATAAGAAATTCCCAATTTGTCTCCACACCATTCTAGGCTTCCTAACCGGCAATTTGTTTTGTTTATGCATCCCTTTGTTTTGTTTTGTTTATGCATACATAAATACTATTTATAGGCTGTCTATTGTTGTTGTTGTTGTTGTTGTTATTATTATTATTATTATTATTATTATAGATTTATTTGTACCCCGCCTTTTGGCCAGAATGCCCTCAAGGCTGCTTAGAAGTACAACAGTATAAGCAATACAATTCAAAATCAAGTAACATCATTAAAAAAGCAACAACAACAACTATCAAAAAATGTACACTGTATACAATATAGTAACTAGATATAAAATAAGGTAATTCCCACATCATATCATAACAGTTATCAGAAAACAAAAACAAAACAAAACAAAGCAGTAAGAACAAAGAATCTTCCATGGTCTTCTTCTCCAAGGCAACCCCAAGACGACTCCAAGTGCGACGCTAAGTGTGCACTACAACCACATTACAACCACAGTTTTGTGGGTTGCATACAAGATAAAAACAGGAGTAAGTTAAAATAATTACAGTGTGTTGGATCCAGAGTTGCACTCAGCAGAGTTCTGCTCACTCTTGAGAAGGTGATATTTACTGATTTTCCATAGGAGGTATCCCATCACTGCGGGTTGTAGCTCCACCTATCGTGCGAAGGCAAGAATGTTTTTGAAGTCAAGACTAGGGGCGTCAGGCCCCTCCCACTCTCCAGTTCATTCTTGCCTTCGTACGAACAAGTCTGATATTCTATAGCGTAGCTTTAGCTAAGTTTATGTGTTGTTTTTTGTTGCTGTATTTGTCTGACAGGGTGTGGAGGTATTGTTACTTGTGTGTTTGCCGAGTGTTTCCCTTCCCTCTGTCTTGTATCTAACGTTGTTTTTCATTCCTGGGGAATTCCCTTGGGGGGGTTCTCCCTCGCCCGGGCCATTGATTTCCCAGCCTTTCGCCCAACGGCCGTCAGAGAGACCGCAGCTGCGTTCTCTCTATTCCCAGCGGCAGCTTGTAGCTGCAGCTCCCGGCGTTACTCCCTCCAGTACCTGGCCGTTTGAGTCGTTCCCGTCCCGGGTTCTGCCGCGGCTCCTCGCCTCACGGCAGTACCTTTTTTGGAGTATCTCCTTGAGAGCCTGCGGCTGCGGCTCTCTCTCTTTTTTGCGGCTTTTGTCTTCTTGAGCCTCGCTCTAGCATTTTCACGCCACAACGGTCCCTGCAGACGGCGGCTGCGGCTGCTTCCCGCTCTGCTTTAGCGACTGCGGCTTTTTTGTTCTCTTTCCTAGCCGTTCCCTCTTTGTGTTCTGCGCCGCGACTTCGCTTATCGACCCCGCGGCTGCAGCACGAGCTGCTCTACCTCAGTCCGCCATTGCCCCTTCGCCATTGTCCACCATTTTTGATTGTATTTTCCCGCGCCTGCCCCGGGTGCCATTTTGTTTGTCCTCTTTCCCTCTCATGTACTAATAAATAGAGGGCTGCCAGGGTTACCTGTAAATGTGGGGCAGTTAGGAACCTGTAAACATACAAGGGTTCTTTTACCACGCGGCCATTGCTGCTGCCCCTTGCTACTATTTGACCTCTACAGCTTCTGTGGCTGTATCTCAAGACTGTGACTGTGATCTACGCTGTCTGCACTCTGCTTCTGTGGCTGTCTCTTCAGGCTGTGGCTGTGCTCTATACTGCTGCTGTGGCTGTGTACTGAGAACATTGATATTGTGCACAAATTGAACTGTACATTCTGCCCCACCTGTGGCCGTGTGCTGAGACTGTGACAATCTGCACAAGCTGTTGAATCGTACATTCTGCCCCCTCTGTGGCCGTGTACCAAGCCTGAAGTCTATACTGTACATTCTGCCCCCTCTGTGGCCGTGTACCAAGCCTGAAGTCTATACTGTACATTCTGCCCCCTCTGTGGCCGTGTACCAAGCCTGAAGTCTATACTGTACATTCTGCCCCCTCTGTGGCCGTGTACCAAGTCTGAAATCCAGCCTACAATACTAACGCTGATACCATAGTGCATCCTGCCCCCTCTGTGGCTGTGTACTTAGCCATCTGCCAGTGTATCCTACCCCCTCTGTGTTCGTACACTGTGCCCGTTCGGGTCCCTACATCCTGCCCCCGCTGTGGCCGTGTACTGCACCCAAAGTGAATATAAGATGGCAGAACAGCCAGGCATGTCTCAAACAGCCAAGCCGCAACCTTCCAAGGCAACTAAGTCTAAGCATGCAAAGCACTGGCTAAGACCAAACATCTTTCCAGCCATAGCAAACCAAAGCGTCCACGCTATGCTTCTGTGCCGACCCCCACCACAGTAGCTCAGGAACACATAAGAGATATATTTCATTCACCTGCTGCTTCCTCTGACGAGGAGGACTTTGCTGGCTTTCCTACTCAGCCTTCGCTTAACCAGCCTCCCTCCATGTTGCTGCCCAGGGCTTATCCTCCGGCTCAACCCACGGAGCCAGCTACTCAGGCACAAACATCTGCTCCAACAGCTACTCAGGCACAAACATCTGCTCCAACGGGGCTGCCGCTGTCCCATGATTTCCTTTCCCAACTTCAAGGCATGCTGTCATTTTTCACCCAAATGCAGTCACCACCACAAGTCCCTGCCATACCTCAATGCTCTATGGACCAACGTGCATGTCATGAAGCACACCCTTCCTGTTCCCCAAATCCCTTTGATGTAGCCAGAGGCAGATGTATTGACGAAGCTTCGTATGGGGAGGAGTCAACCTTCACTGACCACGTTGAAGGAGATGACTGGAGCGACTATTCGGATCATGAGGAGGATACATCGTATCGCTGTTTAATGCCTCAGATTATCAGCCCCTGGCACGCAGGGTAGTTAACACCCTTGGTCTCCAAGCTGCGCCTTCAACATCTACCACTCCAGCTATCAAAGGGGCCAAGGTCCTCAAATCCCCTGCACCTACTGAGCACTACATCCCGGTGCCGGACCCCATTGCCAAACTGGCCTCTGAAGAATGGTCTCATCCATTCCAAACTCGCCGCTTCAAGAACCTGGCTGACAAGCTTTACGCCCTAGCTCCGGACTTTACCACCAAGCTAGCCGTCCCTGGCATAGACGAACCGATCACTAGCCTAGTTTCACGATCTCTTTTGCCCAGGGAAGGAGAATCCCAACTAAAGGATGCTACTGAGCGACGACTAGACTTCGCCCTCCGCAAAAATCATGAGGCCACTGCTTTCTCCATGCGTGCCTCTGCATCAGCCTCCGTCTTCTCCAGAGCAGCTATGATGTGGCTGGATGATCTTCTAGAGGACACTAACCCGGATCCTGTCTCCCTCAGAAGGTCACTGATAAAGTTGCGTAAGACAGCGGCGTTTGTGGCTGATGCCACTTTGGATGCCACTCAACTGGGGGCACGAGCCATGACGGCTCAGATAGTCGCTCGACGGACCCTCTGGCTTCGCCACTGGCAAGCTGACTCTGCGGCCAGAATGAATCTGTCTAGGGCTCCTTACTCCGGATCTCTACTCTTCGGCAAGGAAGCTCTAAAGGCAGTGCTGGTTGATCCCAAAGACGCCCACATACCGGTTTTGGCCACTGTCAAGAACATCGACCACAGGCCTTTCAGGCGACTTCCTCCCTTCCGCACTAACCAGCCCTTTCGAGGAACGCGGCCAGGAGGACGAGGCCGCGACTTCAGATCATATGACCCCAATTCCTTCAGGGGATCCTGGAACCGGCGTTTCCAGGGCAGAGGTCAGTACCAAGGGCGCTGGGGTACCTCATCGTCCTCATATAGGGGAGGGCCTCGCCAACGCAAGCAGTATTAACGCACCTCCCGTTGGTGGCAGATTACTTAATTTTGGAGACCAGTGGCTGCGCCTCACTACGGTCTCCTGGATCAGGGAGCTTTTCTGTTATGGCTATGCAATAGAGTTTTGGGCGACCCCACCAGACAGATTCCATCCGTCCCCTTGTCCAAGGGCACCAGCCAGACACAGCATCATGCAGACAGCTATACACCACCTCCTGGACATAGCGGCAATAGAGCCAGTCCCCACAACTGAGAGGTCGGAAGGGGTGTACTCCCTCCTATTTGCTGTGCCTAAACGAGATTTGTCATGGAGGGCGGTATTGGACCTCAAGTTCGTCAACCGTTTTGTAACATATCGCAAGTTCAAAATGGAATCACTCCATTACAGAGAGTCTGCATGAAGGAGACTTCCTGGCTTCTATCGACCTTAAGGAAGCGTATCTCCATGTGCCCATTTGCATAGCCCACAGAAAGTTTCTTCGGTTTGCCTTTGGCCACCAGCACTTTCAATATAGAGCGATGCCGTTCGGCCTCTCCTCTGCTCCAAGAGTATTTACCAAAGTGCTACTCATTCTAGTGGCTTATCTCCGGATTCAAGGGGTTCATCTCTACCCATATCTGGATGATCTGTTAATATGGACAGTCTGAAGAGCTGGCTCATCATCATTTAACGATCACCCTCAATGTCTTGCAGGCCTACGGCTGGCTTGTCAACTTCGACAAAAGCCATCTTCAACCAACACAATGCCTACTACATCTAGGGGCGATGTTGGACACCCTGCAGGCAATGGTATTTCTGGCTCCAGATCGCATCACTGCTATCACAAACATCGCAAGGTCCCTGATGCAACAAACATCTGCAGACGTCATGCTTCTAGCCAGGGCGCTCGGAATGTTCATCTCTACCATCCATATTGTGCCATGGGCTCGAGCCCACACTTGTCACCTTCAGTGGACTTTGTTGCCCTTTCAACAGGACATTGCCAGCTCCAACCATCACAAAGTTCACTTGAGCCCTGCACTGCGCCTCTCCTTCCGCTGGTGGACGAGGGCCCAACACCTTTCCAAGGGCACGCCGTTCAGAGAACCCCGCAGAACTGTTGTAACCACAGATGCCAGCCTCATCGGCTGGGGAGCCCACTCCAACTCCCAGTACGTTCAGGGGGTTTGGTCCACCGCAGAGCAGACTCAAATCATCAACTGGCTGGAGCTAAAGGCTGTCCACTTAGCTCTACTTCATTTTCAGTCTCTGTTCCCTTTGGACCATGTTCTCATTCGAACAGACAACACGTGTGTAAAATCACATTTGAACAGACAAGGGGGCACCAGGTCTCGTCCTCTGCAGGACTTAGCCTCCCTCATCTTTGTCTGGGCAGAACAACATCTACAATCCCTGAAAGCAGAACATCTCAGAGGGATTTGGAATGTGACAGCAGACTGGCTCAGCAGACAACAGGTTTTTCCGGGAGAATGGAAACTTCATCCAGCCATTTTCCATCGTCTTCAGTGTCGGTTCGGCACATTCTCAATCGACCTGTTTGCTTCCAGTCGCAATTGCCAGCTTCCCAGGTACTTTGCCCGATACCTGGACACAACAGCGGAAGCAGTGGATGCGCTATCAACACCGTGGCCAGAAGATCTTTTGTACGCCTTCCCTCCAATACCAATGTTAGCCAAAACCTTGAGGAAGGTGCGAAGTGAGAGGGCACAGCTGGTACTGAGAGCACCATTTTGGCCACGCCGACTGTAGTTCTCGGAACTTCTTGCAATGTCAGTAATGGATCCTTGGACAATCCCAGTCAGGCCAGACCTTCTATCCCAGGGTCCAGTACTGCACCAGGACCCCACTTGGCTCAACTTAACAGCGTGGCGTTTGAACAGGGACATTTGAGGTCGGCTGGCCTGTCTGACGCTGTTATTGATATTATCTTGGCCTCGAGAAGACCATCTACCACTCGGATTTATCAACATACCTGGGTGGCTTTCTCCAAGTGGTGCCAGTCCCACCACCACGATCCATCCCAGGCCACCATGCAACAGGTGCTACAATATCTCCATAACGGCTTCATGATGGGACTTAGACCCAACACCTTACGTCGACATGCCTCGACTTTGTCGTCTATTCTATCAGTTTCTTCTTCTGGTGCGACTATTTCCTCACATCCGTTCATCAAACACTTTTTGAGGGGAGTCGCCCTACGATCTCCGGCTGTTGTCCATCGGTTTCCCTCATGGAGTTTGCCGAAGGTTCTGCAGGCTTTGCAACGCCCTTCGTTTGAACCCATCAGGACTGTGCCTCTACGTATGCTGTCCTTCAAGGTCTTGTTCCTGATCGCAATCACGTCTGCCAGACGAGTTTCGGAGTTGGGCGCATTGTCTTCTGCTCGCCACCTCTGCGTCTTCCATAAGGACTCTGTTGTACTGAAGACTGATCCTTCCGTCCCAAGGTTGATTCAGTTTTCCATTGCAACCAGGACATTGTTTTGCCTTCCTTTTGCCCGAATCCTACCCATCCTCTCAAGAAGGCTTGGCATTCATTGGATGTCTGGAGGGCTCTCAAGACCTACCTGTCTAGGACCCAGGATATACGACGAACTGAGTCTCTGTTTGTATCCTTTAACCCACGTTCTATAGGGCATAAAGTAGCTAATTCCACCTTATCCCGTTGGTTGCAGGCTTGTATTGCCTTAGCTTACGAATCCCTTAAGCTTCCAGTGCCAGCTAGCATAACAGCTCATTCAACTAGGTCAGCGGCTACTACAGCTGCTTTTGCTACCAACGCTCCTGTTGCTGATATTTGCAGGGCTGCAGTCTGGTCTACCCCACACTCGTTTATAAGGCATTATAAAATTGATCGCTATGCCTCTGCTGACGCCTCTTTTGGCAGATGAGTGTTGCAACAGGTTCTTAATGAGGATTAGCATGTGGGTGGTCCCTCCCTGTATGGGCTGCTTTGGTACATCCCGCAGTGATGGTATACCTCCTATGGAAAATGTACCATTGGTCTCACCTGAAAGGTGATTTTCATAGGAGGTATCCCATCACGACCCTCCCAGTTGGAGGATGACTAGATATTTTCTCATGTGTTATATATTCCTGTTACGCTATTATATTTAAATTTTAGAGTGAAGTCAAGACTGCTAGTTCTGTTATTTCGCTATGTTGCAGTCACGTCATTATGAATGTTACTATTGTGTTATTTTCCTGCTGGCAGGCCTGTTGGCCTTGTTATTGTATTTTTAGATATTTCTCTTTAGACTCACTGCGAATGAACTGGAGAGTGGGAGGGGCCTGACGCCCCTAGTCTTGACTTCAAAAACATTCTTGCCTTCGCACGATAGGTGGAGCTACAACCCGCAGTGATGGGATACCTCCTATGAAAATCACCTTTCAGGTGAGACCAATGGTACATTCTCCTTTCCTCCTGCAGCCCCTTGAAAAGCTGCTCTGGAGGGTTATGGGATCTTCCAGAGTAGCATGAGAGGTGTGTGTGCACTGCAGGCCAACTGAGTGAGACATCTCTCATTTTCACACATTTGGGAGCCTATGCTGGATCTAGGTGCCCTCTGTGAATGGAAAGAGCCCTTGCATTCATGGAACAGCAAGTCTGGATCCAGCCCAGGAAAAGTAGAATAAAATACAGCAAATAAAACACCATTTTCCAGCAAAGGTATGCCATATGTGCCTATAACATGCAGGAGGCCACTTCACAGCATCTGAGGACAAGGAGCCAAGCCCACAAAAGCTTATGCCACAATATATTGCAAGACTTCCTTGTTAAATGGAATAACAAGGTGGCTACTCTAGAATTTTACATAAGAATTCAGAGATCCCTTTATCTCATGCCATTTTAGGGTCATGCAGGTAAGTGAGAAATCTGCATATGCTCTCTTTGGGGGCTTGTAAATATATCAAAACAATACGCATGCCTCCCTCGAAGTGTTCAGTTTTGTGTTTTCATTGCTAATGCAAAAAAATCACTACTGATGAAAAACCCATCACTTTTTATCACAGGTCATCATGATGGTAGCTGAGGATTTGTTGCGTTCTGCTTCTCAGAATAGCCGTATTTCAGTACAACGAATGCAATCTGGATGGCTATTAATAGCTGCCCTAATGACATTGGGTAAGATTGACTAGTCCATTTTTTTACTTCTTTCAATATATGAATGTGTTGATCTGTCCAACAACATTTGTATTTTGCAAAGGAGAAATCCTGGCCATTTATATTGTAATAATTCACCTTTGTAAACACTCCCAGCTGATGATTAAAGTAGGTACCACAGCTAACCTAAATTATTACATCATTATCACTCTCCTAAGAGTGTTTCCTTTACAGTGCAAGGGCACACATTAAAAAATATAACGTGTGTCCATTTCTACCTTATGATTTATCAGGTTGCCAATATCTATTTTTGCTGCACATGTTTTTGAAATATGTATTGAAGATCCATACTGTGCCCAGTGGGTGGGGAAGCTATGTAGTTGCTTTATTCATTGTCAGGTAGAAGTGAGTCCACACTACATTTTTAACATGTTTCCATTTTTTTAGTAACATGTGAAGTAGCCCTGGGTCAAGTTATTTCAAGCGTATAAAGCAAGGCTGATAAAATAAGTCAAAATAATTGCCCCATGCACCCCCAATTCTGTATCAACAAAATCCAAATTTCATATCAACAAAATATATATTAATAGACTATGTTATATAAAGTTATATAAAGTTCCTTCAGGAGGAACAGCAGGATATAAATTCAATAAATAATAACAACTTTGTTTCTAAAAACAGACATTTCTTAGTTCTTTAACAACCACAACAGGTAAGAGACAGTGATATATTTACAGCATAAATTTATTTAGTAGTCGATCTCAGGCAAACCTTTTGTTTCTTTTACTAAAATAAAAAATTCTTCATGAGGGGAGTCTAATATAGGCACCAATAAGCTAAATTCTTGAGCTCATGGTAATTATGCAAAAGAATACACTGTCACCCTTATCAGACAAGGGATTATACACACTCAGTTACCTGGCTCAGTCTAGCACCCAGGCTATGCACGCATGGGCCAGTATACAAAGCTGGGATCCTATTTTTGGATGGGAGCTAGATTTTGTTTCCTCTGTGTTCTGCCTTGCTAAACAACCAATTGGTGTAATTACACCTTCTCATTTCCCATTAGCTCCTTTTACTGGCCTACATATGCAATATATGTTGTATGTTAGATCGAGGCTTCAGTGTGCCTGAGTTTAGCTAAAATGTTTTCTTTTTTTTTATTTCAAGGTTTTAGAATTAAGATGGATTTTTAAATGTTTTTTTATACAAGAAGTTGTGTGATAAAAAG
Organism: Rhineura floridana; assembly: GCF_030035675.1. Taxonomy (NCBI): domain Eukaryota; kingdom Metazoa; phylum Chordata; class Lepidosauria; order Squamata; family Rhineuridae; genus Rhineura; species Rhineura floridana. The sequence goes on along the minus strand of NC_084481.1, from coordinate 183,257,179 downwards.
CAGAGAAAGGCAAGTTGTATTAACCCTTGTTCCACAAAATATGTCATTAATGGATATTTTAAAAAAAGAACTTGTAAGCAAAACCAAAGAGTAAAAGTGATTGTTTAAAGCAGAGATAGATATGTGGCCTGCAAACCAATCTGATTCACCTGCTGGTCCTTTACAGATTGCTTATATAGCATGGCACAATATTCACTTGGATACTGTGGCACACACTATATTGGTGCCTCGCAGATGTTCTTGGACTATAAATCCTCTCATCCCTGACCGTTGGCCTTGCTGCCTAGGGCTAATGAAAGATGTGGTCCAAAATACCTAGAGGGCACCCAAGTTGGACATGTGTTCTTTCAACTTGTTCCAGAAAGATTCTTGTATGATATTCTCAGATTCTTTTGCTAACTTTTGGGATTTTCCTGGTGGAACTAGGAAAACTAATATGAGCTAGTTTTCACTCCAGGTCTCTTTGTGTCCATACTTAGCGTATATGATCAGGTTGCTGATCACTAGCAGTAGATTATTTCTGCTTACCGGAAATCTAAGCTGCAACCCTCTGGACAGCTAACAGGTGTTCTCTGGAGGCTTGTATAGTTGTTGACATGATTTTAGTTCATCATATTCTTATCAGAAAATTTTCATTTTTAAAATGATAGGTCCTGCAGTTGTTCAGCACCATCTTCCAAGAATGCTATCACTTTGGAAATGTGTGTTTCCAATATCACCTAAAGATTTAGAAACTGAGAAGAGCCGAGGTGATTCATTTACTTGGCAAGTAACATTGGAAAGCCGTGCAGGTGCTCTCTGTGGTAGGTGAAATTTATCATGGCTGTTTTGTATTTTCTCTTGTCTTGTTGCACTTTCAAAAGAAAAAAATAGTGTTTTCGTTTCAATTTTTTGTGTGTGCAGTATCCTTTTGGAGATCTCTTTTCCCTGTTCTTCACTTATGACTAAACTTGTGAATTCAAGTACATAGAAAAATTGACTATAACATTCTACAGAAGTGATGAATGGTGGCTCCAAGTCAGTGGGGCAGTGGAATCCATTCTGGGTTTTACTCCAAACTTTCAAAGTTTGGTCTCAAACCCAGAGCAGATTCCATTTGCCACTGACATGGAGCCACCAGCCACTACTGTCCCACAGAAAAACAAAGGCAACTTGACAATGGGTTGAGAGACTACTGCTTAGAGTTAGATGCTACCAATTAGCTATAATAGAATAGATTAGCATTCTTTTTTCTTTATTAATCCTTCTACTTTTTCGGTTACACAAATGGTTGTTAGATATAACAACTATTGCCGCCCTGGGCTTCTGCTGGGAGGAAGGGTGGGATATAAACAAACAAAACATTGTATGGTTATAACTCTTACCGTTTGTTACCAAAAAAAAAAAGCTCAGGGTTTTTTTGTAATCAGTTTTCTTTATTCTCAGCTATCAAAAGTTTTATTGTCCATTGTGGGGGCCTTCTTACAGATGAAGTTATTCAAAGACTACTTCCTCCCCTTCCGTGTGCTGTTGATTTACTGACACTGTAAGTATTGCTGCTAAGCAGCACTCTGTTAATTTTAATATTTTCACTGAAATGCTCATTGTATTAGAGCTGCTATAACAAAGGCAGCAATCTAGGTTGAACTTGTATAGGTACACGGATGAACTATTGGTTGGAACCAAAGAACAGCAGTTATTCATATAGTCAGTGCAAGATTATATCTGATACAGGAACTGGTTAACATGACAATACTTGTGTGTTTGAAATGGCTTCTGCAGCACAGAGAACAGTTCTTTCTTTCCTCCTTTATATTTTGTATAATATTGAGTAAGAATGAAGTTTGAGAATCACACAACCAGCGGTGCCCTCCTGCAGAAGACTGTAAGTTGTAAGGAGCTCAGGCAGAGCATTTTACCTCACCCCCCACTTCCTGATTTTCTTTTCCAATTGACATTCAGCATTCAGTGGCTACTGAACACTCACAATCTCTTACTGACAGGATTCCCTCTGCCTTAGGATTTTTTTTTAAAAAAAATGTTTGTATTTCTGCAAATACTTCCTTCAAGCATTCTGATAACTCCCTCTTTTTTCTCAGTGGTCCTGTTTTGGCTCCATTTTTGTCAGGACTCACCACCTCAGTTCAGTATTAAAGGAGTGATATTTTGAGAATGACTTTAAATATCTAGTACTGTGCTGCGGTTTAATTTTTTGTAGTTTTCTAGACACTGAATTTCAGGTAACATGGAAAGCAAATTAGTAGCTGAAATTTGTTGGATAGGTTTTCCCTCCTCTCTTTTAACTTTATGATGTATTCCTTTATGTTTTCAGTCTTCCTTCATTAAATAAAACCTATGGCAATCCTCTAAAACCATCCTCAGTGATATACAGGAAAAGACTTTATGAACTGCTTGCTTTGTTGCCTCCGAAGGCCTATGAAGGTATGTATTTTGTCAAGCAATACCACCTTGAATACCTCCAAAGGTTTCCTTCTTGCCCTGTTCGTTTTATTAACAAATGGACAAACAAATCTTCTATTTTAATGCAGAAGTAGTGTAATATTATGAATTTAAATTTATGAAACTGCCAAAAATATGGATAGTGTTCAATCCAGAATGTTGCATAAAGAACTGCTTCCAAGGAGGGCAAGGGATCAGGTGGGCCATTTATTTAATGGTTTGACCAGGGTGGGCAACGTGGTTGACAGAAAGGGAATTTAGGTGTGCTAAAGCAGGATAAGAAGATTGCAGAGAAGCTAAATGAATTGTTTATGTGTCCCTTCACAAAGGTGGATGTAGGGCAGATCTCTACACCTGAACTAACTTTTGCAGGAGGAACTGAGGCAAATAGTGATGATGAGTGTCTTAATAAAACAAAATAAACACTGACAAATTGCTGGGTCTGGATGGCATCCACCTTAGAGTTCTCAAAGAACTCAAATGTGAAATTGCTGATCTTCTAACAAAATATGTAACTTGTTCCTCAGATCCACCTCCATACCTGAAGGCTGGAAAGTGGCCTTTCTCTTTCCTTCCTTCCCCTCTGCGGCCCTTGCATTCCTTCAAAAGTCTTTCGCGATTCCCCCCTCTTATTGAAGCTCTGTACAATGCAGCTCATGCTGTTCAGGAAGGCTTCCCAACACTGCAGAGTTTTTGTTGGGAGTTGCAGACATGAAGTCAGGGAAGAGAAAGAATGGCTACACAAGCTGCTGTCTGCTCACACAACCACTCAATCCAATTATAATAGATAAGTAACTTCTGTTCCACAGTAACTTTTGTGTTCAGTACAACAAAATCTGTCTTCTAACAAAACAGTATACAAAATCAAAAGAACTCCCCAAACAAAAGAAGAAATTGTACTTCTGTTAAACAGTGTTTTCTATTTACTTTAGTAACTTGTGGTTATTGGTAGGTATTGTATCTTTTGGTGGGGGGAGGCGGGGACTTGTGTTTATTTTTGTGCCCTTCCTGCCCTTTAACCTAACCATGATGCTCTAAAAACAGTGTTTTTTTCTAAAGTCATTCACTACATTTTTGGTTCAGAATATTTAATGTGATAATTTTCATGATATAATTAAGTTTGATATTCCAGATTCATTTAATTTGTTCAGTTTTATGACTTGCTAACAATCACATTTATCAGAAATCCAACAAGCCAAACTTACCTTGCAGGGGAGATACCATGACAGATTAGTTTTTCAGGGTAAGGCTCATCTATTGCACTCCAGGTGTGCTGACCCCTGTGATTTCTCCAAATGCAGAGAACTTGACTGCATGATTTATGGTAGCAGGGGATGGTGTTCACACTTTCTTCTGATTCTTCTGTATTACATATTAAAAATAAAGGAAATCCCACAAGCCATTTCTCATTCTTAAGCAGCTTGCCAATAATACATTTTTGTACAAGCTGTATATAAATGTAGTTTTCTTCTATCTCCATAATTTACAGGAAGCTTCTCTGCTGTTCTCAAAGAATTAGTGCTGGATTTGACTCAGCCCGATAACCAGATGGCACCCTCTGCTGCTTATTTTCTATCTCTCTGTCATCAGAATGAACTTACCTTACTTGGTACCTTACTACAGGAGACAGAGCACAGATTTATTGAAGAGCAGGTATGCTTCAGTAGTTACTTAGACATTCACAGAAAATAGACTGATGTCCTGTGATAACAATGGCATTTCTCCTATCTTTGCAGCTGTTCTTAGTTAACAGTGTAGCTGGTGGTAGTATGGAGTATGACCCATATTCAGTTTATGAGAGAGCTGCAGAAGGTGATTCCATGCCTAAGCCCTTACCTCCAACTGTATCCATTATTGGTGCAGCAACTCGTCTCTTTGGAGTAATATTTTCCCATGTTGTAGAGCCCAAAAGGTAAAAATAATAATTTTTTTTTAATGTGAGCATGACTTGTGAATGTAAAACAGGATGTTATAAAGTTCAGCACACTGGAATTTCAAAAGCTAATCTTATATAAATAAAAGCAAGAATATTCATGTAGATTATTTCAAAAACAGTATTCCTTGGAGTACCAGTTGTTTTCAGGCTGGAGTGTTTGAATATGGAATAGAGACAGTAATGGAGGGCTCTTGCCTTTATGTCCTGTGGTAGGCTTCCCAAAAGCATCTGGCTGGCTACTATTGGTAACACATGCTGGATTAGATGGACATCGGATGAGTCTAGGTGGACTCTTCTTATGTTTTTGTGTAGGAATTTCTAGTGTAAAGGAACCAAAAGAATTAAGGTGTCTCAGACTTTTCAGGTTAATATGAGCATGGATGGATTTGGATCTGGGAAAACCAATATCAGATTTCATCTATGCAGACTTGTTATGGATGAAGACTCTTAACAGCCCCACTTTCTCATCTGTAAAATGGGAATGTAGAGAAAACAGAAATTTCTCTAAGAATTGTTGTGAAGACAAAAGCAGTAAACACTATACAACACTTTTTCAAATTCATTGTTTTGCTTTCTCAAGCAAAGGTCATAAATGTAAATTCACTCACAATAAGGATGCACACCTTAACGTGGTGAGGGGAGTTGAGAGTGTTGAAGAAACTGAGAGCAATGCTGTCAGGAGTGTAGACCAAGAAGCTAGACTCCTAGCAGGGGCACACAAGGCGGAATGGTCAAAGCTGAGACACCAGACTAAGATGCATCCAAACTCAGAGGAAGGCAATGGTAAACCACCTCTGAATACCTCTTACCACGAAAACCCTATGAACAGACTATCCAAAATGCAACATGAGATAGTGCTGGAAGATGACATCCCCAGGTCAGAAGGCAATCACCGAGCTACTGGGTAAGAACAACGGGTAAGTACGAGGAGTGCTATGACTAATGACGCAGCTGGGTCAAAGCCGAAAGGAAGCCCAGAGGCTGATGCGCATAGATGCAAAAGGAGAGTCTGGAGTTGTATGACATACACAATAGGAACATGGAATGTGCGAAGCATGAACCAGAGAAAGTTAGAAATTGTCAAGCAAGAAATGGAACATAACATTACAATACTTGGTGTGAGTCAGGAATGGGACATTTTCAATCAGGAAACTACAAAATATTTTATGCAGGAAATGAGAAATTAAGAAGAAATGGGGTTGCTTTAATAGCAAGAAGTGATGTAGCAAAAGCAATTAGGAGCTATAACACAAGCTTTGAGCGAGTTATATCAATGAGATTTAATGGGAAACACATTAACATAACCATCATCCACATCTATGCTCCAACGGCAAATGCAGAAGAAGAAGAATTGCAGAGTTTTTATGCAGAAGTACTGTACAGGAAGAAATTGATCACACACTAAAACAAGATGTGCTGATAATCATGGTGGACTGGAATGCAAAAGTAGGGAACAGAGAAGAACTAGGAATTGTGGGGAAATTGGGCTTAGGAAATAGAAATGAAGCAGGAGAAAGACTTATTGAATTCTGTGAAGCTAATAATTTGTTTCTTGCAAACACATTTTTTGAGCATCCGAAAAGATGACTGTACACATTGTCATAACCAAATGGTCAATATAGGAATCAAATTGATTATATAATTGGTAGCAGAAGATGGAGAAGTTCCGTACTTTCTGCGAAAACAAGACCAGGAGCAAACTGTGGTACAGATCATGAACTGGTCATACTGAAAATCAGAGTAAAGCTAAAGAAGAACAATAAAGCAATCATAATGCCAAAATACAATTTAAATAACATCCCAGAATAATATAAAGATCAAATAAGACACAGACTTGAGGCTTTAAACTTTGTTGACAGAAAACCAGAAGAACTATAGATTGAAGTCAGAGACATTATTAGGGAAGAATGCAAAAAACAATACCTCTAATTAAAAAGAGAGAAGGACCTCAGTGGATAACTGAAGAAACTGGTTAAAGAGAGAAAGAAAGCAAAAGGAGATGGAAACACAGTTAGAACCCTAACTGCAACAATACAGCGAATAGTACAGAGGGACAAAGAGAACCATTACAATAATTATTAGAGAACTATTACAATAGTTATTGTATAGAAATAGAAGTGGACAACAAAAAGGGTAGAACAATGGCCCTATATTCCAAAATATTAGAGAAATGAAAGGGAAATTTAAACCAAGAATAGGGATGTTGAATAATCAACAGGGGAACACACTAACTGACCGAGATGAAATAAAAGGAAGATGGAAGCAATACACTGAAGAACTCTATAAAAGAGATGCCAGGATGACAGATTCATTCACGGAGGAACAGTATGATAAAGAACCAGAAATTTTAGAATTTGAGGTGAAAGCTGCTCTTAAAATACTTGGAACAAACAAATCACCAGGAACAGATGGCATACCAATAGAGTTGCTACAAGCTACTGAGACTGAATCTGTCGAAACTTTGACAAACATTTGTCAAGAAATATGGAAAATTAAAAAATGGCCCACAGACTGGAAGCGTTCAATATACATCCCAATTCCAAAGAAAGGTATACCGGGGAATGCAGTAATTATCGAACTATTGCCTTAATATCCCATGCAAGTAAAGTAATGCTCAAGATTCTACAACAAAGGCCCTTACCATATATGGAGCGAGAAGTGCCAGATGTCCAAGCTGGATTTAGAAAGGGAAGAGGCACCAGAGATCATATTGCAAACATATGTTGGATAATGGAAGAGACCAAGGACTTTGAGAAGAAATCACCCTGTGCTTTATAGATTACAGCAAAGCCTTTGACTGTGTAGATCATGAAGAACTATGGAATGCTTTAAAAGAAATGGGGATGCCACAGCATTGGATTGTCCTGATGTACAACCTATACTCTGGACAAGAGGCTACTGTAAGGACAGAATATGGAGAAACTGAATCGTTCCCAGTCGGAAAGGGTGTGAGACAGGGGTGTATTTTATCACCCTATTTGTTTAATCTGTATGCAGAACATATCACATGGAAAGCGGGATTGGTTCAAGATGAAGAAGGTGTGAAAATTGGAGAAAGAAATATCAGTTTAAGATATGCAGATGATACCATACTACTAGCAGAAACCAGTAATGATTTGAAACAAATGCTGATGAAAGTTAAGGAGGAAAGCAGGACTACAGCTGAACATCAAAAAGACTAAAGTAATGACAACAGAAGATCTATATAACTTTAAAGTTGACAACGAGGTCATTGAACTTGTCAAGGATGATCAATACATTGGCACAGTCATTAACGAAACTGGAGACAATAGTCAAGAAGTCAGAAGAAGGCTAGGACTGGGGAGGGCAGCTATGAGAGAACTAGAAAAGGTTCTCAAATGCAAAGATGTATCACTCAGACCATGGTATTCCCGATTTCTATGTATGGATGTGAACGTTGGACATTGAAAAAAGTGGATAAGAGAAAAATCAACTCATTTGAAATGTGGTGTTGGAGGAGAGCTTTGTGCATACCATAGACTATGAAAAAGACAAATAATTGGGTGTTAGAATAAATTAAAGCAGAACTATCACTAGAAGCTCAAATGATGAAACTGAGGTAATCATACTTTGGACACATAATGAGAAGACATGATTCCCTAGAAAAGACCATAATGCTGGGAAAAACAGAAGGGAGTAGAAAAAGAAGAAGACCAAACAAGAGATGGATTGACTCTATAAAAGAAGCCACAGACCTGAACTTACAAGATCTGAACAGGGTGGTTTATAACAGATACTATTGGAGGTCGCTAATTCAGGGGGCCGCCATAAGTCGTAATCAACTTGAAGGGATATAACAACGACAAGATATCAGGTATACTTTTTATATTATGCATTAACAGGCCTAATATATGTTCCTTACAGATACAATTATTGCTGTCTAGTAATAAATGGAACAGCAGTAAGTGGCAAGCATCCAAAAGCAAAGGAAGAAAAAAAAGGGGGGGGACTCCAAGATGCTTGAAAAAATGTTTATTTTAACAAAAGCCCAATGCATTTTGGCCACTCAGTAGTTTGGCCTTTGTCAGGGCCTATAAACAAATTCATAAAAACACGCAACATTAATGTACATAAATTCCATACAGCATAAAACCATACATACATAGGTAGTCTATAAAAAAATTTACTTGTTATCCCTAAATTCGCTTCTGATCAAAACATCCCTCAAGTTCCTCAACCAGGAATATGACGTATAACATGCCAATGCCTTTTAATGCTAGTTTGTAATCGATTAGTAACATGATTAAAGGTCAAACTGCAATTTAAATGATCGGAGGCTGTTTTAAATGTAGGTTGCAGAAGGTCTGTGCTTTTTTTATGGGAAACTTTCCTAAAGTTATCCTCAACTATATTGTTCGGATAACCCCTCTCGAATAGGTATTTTTTCAAAATCTGGGATTGCGGTATGAAATCCTTTTCAGAAGAACAATTACGTTTAATGCTTAGAAACTGACTATAGGGTAAGGATAACAATCACCTGAGTTTTAACACCATACTGGGCACAAATGCAACTAAGGGCATCATCCCTGTGGACATTGTGCCTACTGTAGATTTACGTGCAAGATGACAGAGTTTGTTAACCCTGTCAGTCATAAAAAAATACACCTTGAATCAATTCTCCACGTGTAACACTCCCAATGTCATTTATGGAATTCAGTGCAGTTGCCAAAACATTTATATAGGCCAAACATCAAGAAATGTTAAGAAACGTATAGGGGAACATATTAGCAACATCAAAGATATCTGGGGAGGCCTTGGTGGAGCATTTTACAAGATGTCATCATTCCTTTGCTGACTTTGGGTTTTAGAAAAAATAAGTGTGGACAAAAGCAATGTTCTATTAAGGAGAGAAATAGCTTGGATTTTGGAACAAAAAATGCTGACCCCTAGTGGTGTCAATGAGGGGTTAGAATTTCTCCTGTCTTGTGAATCTCACAAAATATTGATGATCCTTTTCACATTCTTTTTCCTCGGTTGTATGTAATTCCCTGTTATACCTGCATTTAGGCACCTGGGGTTGTGTATATACATGAGCACGCTCAGTGAATTCTTCTTAATGGTAATTTATCATTTTGAGCAGATTTGCTAGTAAAGAATGTTTTAGACCAGTTCATGTCAGTAATCTTTTTTATGTAAATGTATTATTTATTTGGACTGCCTTCAAGTCGATTCCAACTTATGGCGACCCTATGAATAGGGTTTTCATGGCAAGTGGTATTCAGAGGTGGTTTACCATTGCCTTCCTCTGAGGCTGAGAGGCAGTGACTGGCCCAAGATCAGCCAGTGAGCTTCATGGCTATGTGGGGATTCGAACCCTGGTCTCCCAGGTCATAGTCCAACACCTTAACCACTACTTATACTTATGTATACATGGTTTTATGCTGTATGGAACTTATGTACATTAATGTGTGTTTTTATGATTTTGTTTACAGCCCCTGATGAAGGCCAAACTACTGAGTGGCCGAAACGCATTGGGCTTTTGTTAAAATAAACATATTTTCAAGTATCTTGGGGTTTCCCCCCCCCTTTTTTCCTTTAATAATAAATGAGTCTCTTACTACCCCAAAGGGTAAACAATCTTCCTACAGCATTTTATAGCATTTCAGTCAAAGGAAGCTGTTTTGGTTCTAAACCAGTGTCTGTCATCAGTAATGGATTGGATGAGGGCAAACAAATTCAAGGGTAATCCAGACAAGACAAACGGGCTCCTGGTCAGACAAAAGGCAAATCAGGGAATAGGGATTCAACCTTTGCTGGATGGGGTTACCCTCCCTCTGAAGACACAGGTTTGCAGTTTGGGTATATTCCTGGACTCAGCCCTGAGCCTGGATGCTCAGGTTTCAGCAGCGGCCATGAGTGCATTTGTATAGTTAAAACAAGTGCATTAACTGCACCCATTCCTGGAGATGTCTGATCTGGCCACAGTGACACATGCCTTAGTTACATCCTATTTGGATTACTGTAGCATGCTGTACATGGGGCTGCCTTTGAAGAATGTTTGGAAACTTCAGCTGGTCCAAAGAGTTGCAGCCAGATTGTTAACTGGGGCTGATGACAGGGAGCATACAACACTCTTCTTACAACAGCTTCACTGGCTACTGGTTTGTTTCTGAGCACAATTCAAAGTGCTGGTTATGACCTATAAAAGCCTGGGCCCAAACTGTATAGGACATCTGAAGAACCATCTCTTCCTGTATGTGCCTGTTAGAACTCTAAGATCTTTGAGGGAGGTCCTTCTCTTGGTCCTGCCACCCTCACTGGCACACTTGCTGGGAACATGGGAGAGCCTTCTCTGTGGCTGCCCCAAGGCTCTGGTACTCACTTCTTAAGGAGGTTAGACAGGCTCCCTCCTTGCTGTCCTTCTACTGGCAGGTGAAAACTTTTTTATTATACAGCCACAAGAGTGGCTGTATACTATAGCCAGCTGGGATTTTTCACATTCCGCAATGTTAAATTGAAAATATCCCCATGCCATTCTGATGCTTCCCATAAGCTCATTTCAAAACAAAACCTTACAAAACTTATAGTCCTGAACTCAGAAACGCTTGCTTAACAACCCTCTCAATTTTCATGCTGATACACAAAACGGTCAGAGAGAATAGACAGTTCACTAAAATTGCAAAGTAAATCAGACATATTTAAAGTGACCATCTGAACTATATCAACTGTCTTAATAATGTTGCTTCCTCCCTGCTAAAACAAGATCAGCACAGCACATGTCTTCTTTCTATTATTTGGGCTGGTTGCAGGTGTTGCCACCACTCACCATATGCTCAGAGGCACATGTTACCAAATTCTTCCAAGCTACACAGCAAGTGGATTGGACTGTGAAAGACCAACCCAAATGGTGTTTGCATTTTTACAAATTTGTAGGGCAGTCCAGTATCTCAGAGAGTAGGTCAGGTCTCCTGCTCCCCTGGTGCATTCACTATAGCTGCGCAATTTCCCTGCTTTTTAAAGTTTGATAGAAATATCTGTGGGCTATAGGTATGTTCTTAAACCGCAAGGTGTTTTGCCTATTAGTGAATGCTGACAGGCTTTTGGGAACTGACTGCAAGGGCTTTTAATAGGGTGCTGTTCCACTTATCTGTGGCTAATTTTAATGGATATATTTTAAATGGTTTTAATTCTATAGATAGTTTAATTAAATTTTAACAATAACTTTCTGTATGAGTTTGTTTTAGCCACCTTGAGTCCCAGTTTTGGGGAAAAGGCATGATATAAATGAATAAAGTAATAATAAAAATAGGAAAAATGTAAACTCACTTGCCAACATGTCACCGTGCTGCTGAAAGAATTGCACTGGCTGCTCATTAGCTACTGGGCCAAGTTCAAGGTTCTGGTTTTGGTGTACAAAGCCCTATACAGCTTAGGACCAGGATATCTGAAATAATGATGATTTCATATGCTGATTAAGACAGACATAATTTTTATTATACTTCGGCTCAAATGCCATAAGTGTGATAGAGCATAGTTAAGGGAGATTGTTTGGCCTCATGTTATGACCATTTTGCATATTTATTCAGTCACTGTGGAGCAGCAACAGCACTTACTGAATGTCCATCTCTCTTCTCAAGACTCCATAATGGAATATCTTGTACAATACAGGACACAAAAGTAACAAAATATTTTTTTCTTTATGAAGTGTGGGTGTGCGCCCATGTACAAAAACTCATGCCACATAGTGGTTTGGGGCTCTTTTAAAGCATAACAGAATACATATAGTACTCCAGTATTTAGAGTTAGATTAAAGTTAGATTAAAACAATTTTTTGAAAAGGGAAAGGCATGCTAGAGAGAGACTAATGGTGGAGAGTTTGGAGAACAAAAGGAAGGAACATGGGCACACATTTGAAAATAGTTCCACACTAGAGAGGTCCACATTAGTTGAGCACTGTTTCCTGCTCAACAACCTGACATCTGACAAACTTAGTTAAATAAAAGAGAGAATAGTTTTATGCCTTGTCTTCTCTTGTTTTTGTGTGTTCAAGACTACAAGTATTAGAACAATTATTGACGTCCATAAAACAAACCAAAGGATCACGGCAGCAGATAGTACAACAAAATGTTATATCAGCATTTTCTAATGTTCTGAAGGTAAGAGTCTCCCTTTATTATAAAAACTAGTATTTTGGCTAAAAAGTGGTGATATTCATCTTAAACTCTGAGGTGTGTTACTGTAGTGCAGTGTCTGTGAATTTGAAAAATTGAGTACTGCTCTGAGAGCATTATCTCCTTAAAAATTAATCACATTATTGTGGTTTTGTAGCAAATTTCATACTCTTTGTAAGACACTATCTACCAGGAAAAAATTAGAGTTTGAATATAAATGAGGTAAATGCAACTTTAAATATGTGTATTTGTTGCTTGGGGTTTCTACAAAAACAACTCTTTTTTCTGTTTATCATCCACTTGATCTTGTCCTATTTTTCTGTTTTTAGACTTAGAGATGCTTCATAAAAAATGTAAATGTACTGCTTTCAAGTCGATTCCGATTTATGGCAACTCTGCAAATAGGGTTTTCATGAGGCTGAGAGGCAGTGACTGGCCCAAGGTCACCCAATGAGTTTCATGGCTGTATGGGGATTCGAACCCTGGTCTCCCATGTCGTAGGCCAACACTTTAACCACTACACCACACTGGCTCTCAGAGGTGCTTCATACACTTCTGTTTTAAAGGGAACCTGTTATAGATTGTCTGATATTTGGAACGCACACATATTACATATTAACGTTGTACACATTGTGGAAATGCATGATGGGCAGCTGATATGCTGTGGTTTTCCCCACACACTGCCTCTGTCTTTAAAAGCATGCTGCATTGACAGGAAGAAAAACTGGTGCAGTGCAGGACTCCGCTTTCTACTATTGTTTACAAACTCTCTTAAGGGAAACTATGTTTGCATAACTGCAGGTTATCATGTATTGACAACAGGATAATCTTCCTCTTGCTTCTAGAATCAAGAGGAAAATTGTAACCCTGTGTGGGCAGCCTACCTCTGATTTCATCAGCCTGATTGTATCTGAAGAAAACTTGTTCATAAGATGTTCATGCACATCCAAATGGGTTATATTTTGATCATCATTTCTCTGGGAACTTCAGATCATTCACACAGCCCCGCTTAGGCATCATTTCCCAAACTTTAGCAGTTAAGAACGGTAGAATAATGCTAAGTTTTGCTTCAAGGTATTTGGAACCATGCCTGTAAGAATATTGCATAGATTGTCTTGAATTGTACCTGTAAAATGCAAATTTCCATCTACTATGATATCTGTTTGTTCAGAATGAATTAAAGGCAGGAACATTAACTGTTCAGTGCCCAAAATAACTGTAGCTTCTTAAAAAAATTGTTTTGGTTCTAGCACTTGGCTAGCTGCAAAGGAAATTTAGGTTCTGAAGAAATCCGAAGCTGTGCTCTGACTTTAGTGATGAGTGCCTTGGAAAGCAGTAACCTGCTCTTAAGATGTTCTGCTGCAGAAGCCTTAGCCAGACTTGCACAGGTAGTGGCTGACAGTGCCTTCTCTGCTGGATTGGTGCAAATTAGCTTTGACAAGTAAGCAACTTCTTATTTTACAGTTTTATTATGTTTCATTACATACTACATACTACACTACATTGTTGCTGTTTAAATTATGATGATGACAATTATTTTTCTTCTCAGTAATTACTGCTTACTCAGCCAGGAATCTGATATCACAAGTCCCTTTCTATAACATGTGGCAATTCCCTGGTTGTATGACAAGTCTGAAGAATGAACAGCTTTTTGCATTTAATAGGAGCAATGGAACATGTTCTTTCTAAATTTTGCTTCATGATATTTGGAATCATCACAGCCTTGAATTTCCAGACATTATTTCCAATATTACATATGTGTGTTTTTCACTATCAAAATTTTCACAGTAATGTGTGACAAGTATATTAGCTCTTTTAGTTGTTGATCAGAAAATTATACCTGTTTTATATTAATTTACTAAATTATTAATATAAATTAATAAATTGATTTTATCCTGGTGAACCAAGATGTATTATTTTTGTTTATTGCTGTGGAGCTGTGGAATGCTATGCTTTGAGAGGTTAGGTCCTGTTTCATCTGGGTCTATATTCCACCAGACCTTGGGAATTAACTTGAATCTACTGAAAGTATTGTGTTTGTTGGTCGTTCTGAATTTGTGTTAAATTGTTTCATATTTTGTTCCTGTTATGTTTTGAAAAAATTAAATTGTTTTAGAATGCAGTCCAACTTACCTTTCCGCCAGGCTGGGGGGAGTTGGGTGCCACTGACTGCTGGGTACACTGGCAGCAGCTCTCCACTGCAGCTGATCCCCAGCACCACCAGGAGCCTGCTGGCACTGCCAGAGGTCCGCTGGGGATGGCCACCCTGGCGGAAGCCCCAAAGACAAGACGTTCCAGGGGCATGGGGCAACTTAGGCAAGTCCCTCCCCCGGGTCCCAATCTGCCGGGAAACTCCATTGGCCAAAAAGCCAGCACATTTGTGGGAGCTGGCACTTCCTGGCTGGCTTATGCGCACAGCTCCTGATGGAGCTGGTGTTCAGCTGGGCCAGCGGCTCCAGAGCGGGAGGAGGATCCCACAGGGCTTTCCGCCTACTCCTACTCCTCCAGGCCCCCTTCCACTAGCTTCCTGGCATTTGGATACTCTGTTATCTGTTAACCACTTTAGGGACTTTACAAAAAAAAAGTGGTATATAAATGTTTGAAATAAAAAAGCATGCAATTGATATATGCGGCACTTCAGAGAACAATGTAAGCAAGGAGCCTGTAATCTAAATTTGGCAGTGAGGGGAGCAATAGTGCAAGGGGCCCCAAATCTACAAAAACAGTTTAAAAGCTCTTAGTTACTACAAATGAACAGCACAGTCCTATTTATGTCACAACAATCTGAAATTCAGGGGAGTGATTGTAGGCATCTATGGATGTGAACTAGATAAAACCAAAGTTTTTGAAGTGTCCGTATCATATGAATATAAGAAGAACCTTGCTGGATTAGGCCGAAGGCCTGTCTAGTCCAGCATTCCATTCTCACAGCAGCCACCTAGATTCCTGTGGGAAGTCTGTTCCTATGGGAATAGCTGCAGCACTAGGGGGACTGAAGAAGACCTGCCCTGGGAGTGAGTATCTGAGCTTCTGGGTGCTTGCTGCTTGCTGACTTTTGAGACAGCTGGAGACCCTGGTAAGTGCTGCAAGGACTGGGACGCACTGCCTGACCTTTCCTCCAGAGAGAGGCTGCAATTAATCATGCAGCCTCTTGCATCAGCTCCTGGCTGCCCTTGGGGAGTCCCTTAGAGCAAGGGCACTACCCTCTTCTATTTCTTTCTTTCTTTTTTTAACCAAACTAGAGGAGATTGGGTAGTGGGTAGGGCATGTGGCTTGTGTAGTTCCTGCACAGGGTGAGAGCCTGTGCAGTGAACTGAATGATAGGAGAAAGTCACCTACTGGGATAATTGGCTCAGGTAGGTTTTGTTGATGGGCTCTTGTTGGGTCCATATCAGGCGTTTAGGAGGAGTCTTAGTAAGGAGGGACATGAGTGATGCTACCCCAATTTCGGTGATCACTGGTAGAGGGAAGTATAGCCATGGGGAGGTGGTGAATTGCCATAGAAGACAACAGCAAGGTTATCTACTCCTTGTTCCTTGCTGCCGCTCCTCTCATGGATGGGTTTCTCGTTGCTCATCTGCTGTGCCCACTGGTCTGCATGTGTTGTTGTTTAACGCCATATCGGTACACAATAAGACCACACTCATCCATGATTTGATCATGGATGAAGATGCTGATTTGGTGTGCATTACCGAGAACTGGGTGGGTGAGCTAGGAGTTGATCTGACCCAGCTTTGCCCACCGGGATACTCAGTGCAACACCAGCACAGGCTGCAAGGACAGGGAGGAGTTGCTGTGGTCTATAGAACTTCCATCTCTGTCACCAGGAAACCACCCTGTCTTCGTTGTGTAGGCCTGCACCTGGTGCTGGGCCAAGGAGACAGGAAACTAGGGTTGCAGCTGGTGTACCATCCACCCTGGTGCCTGGCAGCTTCTCTGACTGAGCTGGCAGAGGCCATCTTGGCTGTGGTATTAGAGGTGCCCAAAATGACAGTCCTCAGTGTTTTCAATGTCCACGCTGAGGCTGCCTGTAGTGTTCTGGCTCAGGACTTCATAGCCTCCATGACGACCTTGGGGTTGTCTCAAGTCGTCACCGGCCTAACACATAGGGCAGGGCACAACTTCGGCTTGGTTTTTACTCCAGATGGAGGAAGGGTTGGTCTGGAGATAGGGGGGTGGATGTCACCCCATTGTCATGGTCAGACCTGGTGAAATTTAGACTTATGACTCCAATCCTTCCCTGCAGGAGTGGTGGACAGATTAATATGGTCTGCCCCTGGAGACTATTGAAATCCACTGGATTCCTGAATACCCTGGGGGAATTTCCAGTAGATAGCGCAGGTGACCCTGTTGAAGCCCTTGTCACTTTGTGGAACAGCGAGGCACATCAGGCTCTTGACACGATTGCCCCCAAGCACCCTCTCCAGCATTGTGGAGTCCGGTTTGCACCTTGGTACAACAGTGAGTTAAGGGCAATGAAACAGGCTGGATGACGGCTAGAGCGCAAGTTGCAGAAGATGTGCTGTGAGACTGATTGGGCATGCATAAAACATCATAACCGTGCCTACTGTGCGGCAGTGAGGGCGTGAAGAAGGCCCACTTCTTTGCCTCAATCGCATCATCAAGTAGCTGTCCAGTGGAGCTTTTCTGTATTGGATCTGTTGACATCAACTCCAGGAAATGGAGTTTTAGACCCTTCGGAGGCCCACCGTGAATTGTTTGCAAGGCACTTTGAGGGTAAGGTTGGTCACCTCCGTAGCAGTCTTGATGCCCCATCCACATCTACTGTAGTCCCCAATGAGGTGTCCAGTGCAATGTCTGCTGCAATGTCTTGGGAATGGTTTCAGTTGATGCAGCCTGATGACGTAGACAAGGTGCTTGCGATGCTGCTGCCAGCAACATTTCCTCTCGACCCTTGCCCTTCTTGGCTTATTAAAGCTTGCTGAGGGGGTTTGATCGAGTGGATCCAGGGTGTAGTCAATGCATCATTGTGGGAGGGAGTGGTTCCAACAACCCTGAAAAGAGGTGGTGATTGTCTGTGACAATTACCGACTGGTCGCAAATACCCCCTTCTTTGGGAAGGTGATTGAGAGGGTTGTGGTGCATCAATTGCAAGTACTCTTGGATAAAACAGATTATCGTGACCCATTCCAGTCTGGGCTCAGGCCTGGTTACGGGACTGAATCTGCCTTAGTCATCCTGATGGATGGCCTTTATTGGAGAAGGACAGGGGGAGTGTGACCCTGTTACTCTTACTTGATCTCTCAGCGGCTTTTGATACCATTGATCATGACATCCTTCTGGGCCAACTTGGTGAGATGGGTATTGGAGGCACTGTTTTAGAGTGGTTTTGATCCTATCTCCAAGGTCATTTTCAGAGAATAGCGTGGGTGATTGTCTTTCGACCCACTGGTAGTTATAATAATAATAATAAAAATAATAATAAAATTTTATTTAGCAGACGTCCATCTGTCCGACTGAACGGACACTCTGGGCGACGTACAATAGTTGTGCTGTGGGGTGCCGCAGGGTACCATCTTGTCCCCCATGATGTTTAACATCTATATGAAGCCCTTGGGAATGGTCATCAGGAGATTTGCGGTGAGGTGTCAGCAGTATGCTGATGATACCCATCTCTATTTCTCTGTAACATCTGAATTGGGAAAGGCTGTGCAAGCCCTGGACTGCTGCCTGGACTCGGTGGTGGACTGGATGAGGGCCAATAAACTGAGTCTGAATCCTAGCAAGACAGAGGCTCTATGGGTTGGTGGTTCCCGAGTTTGTTTATTTATTTATTGCATTTATATACCGCCCCATAGCCGAAGCTCTCTGGGCAGTTTACAACAATTAAGAACATTAAAAACAGATATACAAATTTGAAAACACATTTTTTAAAAGCAATTTAAAAACACATGCTGAGGACTTCCGGGAAGGGTGACTTAGCCTGTGCCTGCTTTTGAGACGGGCTCCTGCCTCAAAAGAAGCTTATTCAGATATATCAGTCAGTTTTTTCTTTTTTTTTGACTGATTAAACTTCTCCCGGGTAGGGAGAAACGAAGAGATTAACCTCAAAGCCTATTTTTGTTGGGACGACCAGATCTCATTAATTTATGGGACGAGGTCCAGCCGACGAAGGTGGGACGGATTTTCAACAGCAAGCTCTATCTGATAAAGCGAACGTTCACCTTATCTTCTAAGAGAGAACGCACTAACAGGCAAGCACCCTTCTTTCTATATTTTTCTTTTACTTGACTTAAATTGTTGCTGTTTAAAAGAGATTTGCCAGATTGATCGGTTTTTGACATCTCACTGGGGAGCCATAACTTCTCTCTGCTACGCACTAATTAATAGCTTATCTCTGTTTTTGTTGCAAAAAGCTGTCCTGGATCTGCATTCTAAAGATATACACAGAAGAGGGATTTCTATTCCAGATTTTTATTTTGAAGAATATTATATTGTCTGAGACTACTCTCTTTTTGGTCTATTTTATTTTGACGAATCTGTTTCTTGACGACCGCCATTAATTGTTTCGATCCTGGGAACTGCATTTTGTTTACTTAAGTATGGAGAGATAAGGCTGTCTGCTCTGTTTATACTGTGATGTCACCAAGTTTGGAGTATTAACCCAATTGTTGCTGAAATAAGAAGTGGTTTTCCTATATTTTTCTTTTAAAATGGCAATTAAGAAAGTGGCTGAGAATCTGGAAATAACTATGTTTCAGAAAATAATGGATGAGATTGAGATAACGAAACAAAACCTGCGACAGGGTTGTAAGGAGCTGAAAATTGAATGAGTAAAATGACGCAGGAGATTAAAGATATAGGGGTCCCTGTGAGAGAGGTGACCCTGGAAGGGGTCCCTGTGAGAGAGGAGACCCCGGAGATTGGAACAAACGTGGAACAGGAAAAAGATTTGGAGTCTATGGACTTTAGAAATAAAATCTATTGTTTGGAGACACAGGAGATTAAAGACATAGGGGTCCTTGTGAGAGAGGAGACCCTGGAGACTGGAACAGGGGTCCCTGTGAGAGAGGAGACCCTGGAGACTGGAACAGGGGTCCCTGTGAGAGAGGAGACCCCGGAGATTGGAACAAACGTGGAACAGGAAAAAGATTTGGAGTCTATGGACTTTAGAAATAAAATCTATTGTTTGGAACTCAATGTTATCTCTGAAGAAATTAATGAAGATTCTAGAGATAAAGTTATCAATGGCATGGATAATCTTCTGGACTGGAATGATGTGATGGAGCCCAATATAGAGAAAATCTATGGAATTAACTGCAGCCATGTGACAATGGAAAAACTTTCAAGAGATGACCCAGTGTATTTTGAAAAAAAGAACAGAGATATGATTTTACAGCAGTATTTCAGCAACCTATTCAGAATGGATGGCAAGAAAATATTTGGGATAGAGGTAATTCCCATCAGACTCTTACTATATGACTATGGCTTTGACAGCAAGATTATTATGGAATACTGATAATGGAAGATTGGATACTGAAATTACTGGACTTAACAAGACTACTGAAGATGGAAGATGGAAAATGGAACTAATAGGGATAATAGAACAATGGCTACTGAAATTACTGAACCTAACAGATTCTGATGTGATGGATTAATTGAAATGTTTATTTTGACTATGGTTATGACAATAAGATTATCATAATTAGTAATGAGATGGATTAATCGATATGCTTATCTGGAAAAAAAAAATTGATAGATATATTTCTTAAAGAATTGAAACCTCTCTTTGACTTTTTGCGGAAAGAATAAAGTAATGTTTATGAGATTTGATGATTAAGTAAGATAACTATTGGAGGAAAGTGATTTTATAATATGACTTAAGAGACAGGATTGCTATATATTATAGACTTATAACTGATCTGATCCTTGACAAATGGGAAGTCAATATTTTACTCTTTATTTTTTATTTTTTTTTTTATTTTTATTTTTTTTTTTTGTTTAACTATTTTTGATTTTGTTTTTTGTCTTTGAATGTTTTATGATTTCGTCTTGTATGTTTTATGAAAATTTGAATAAAAATTATTGAAAAAAAAAAAAAAACACATGCTGAAATGCCTGGGAGAAGAGGAAAGTCTTGACCTGGTGCCAAAAAGATAACAGTGTTGGCGCCAGGCACACCTTGTCACAGATGTCATTCTATAATTTGGGGGCCACCACTGAGAAGGCCCTCTCCCTTGTTGCCATCTTCCGAGCTTCCCTCGGAGTAGACACCCGGGAGGGCCTTTGATGTTGAGCGTAGTGTATGGGTGGGTTAATGTCGGGAGAGGCGTTCCATCAGGTATTGTGGTCCCAAGCCGTGTAAGGCTTTATAGGTTAAAACCAGCACCTTGAATTGAGCTTGAAAACATACAGGTAACCAATGCAAACTCAGATAATTGATAATATCAGAGTTCAGATAATTGGTTAGTTGCCTGCATTGGATGGGGCTGTACTCCTTCTGAAAGAGCAAGTCCATAGTCTGGGGGTGCTCCTGGATCCATCTTTGTCACTTAGAGGCCCAGGTGACCTCAGTGGCTAGGAGTGCCTTTTACCAGCTTTGGCTGGTAAGACAGCTGTAGCTGTTTCTGGACCGGGATAGCCTGACCACTGTTGTCCACGCACTGATAACCTCTAGGCTCGATTACTGTAATGTGCTCTATGTTGGGCTGCCTTTGAGGTTGGTCTGGAAGCTGCAGCTGGTGCAAAATGCAGCGACGAGACTGCTCACTGGGGCAGGGTATTGCGAACATGTAACCCCAATGCTGAAAGAATTGCACTGACTGCCCATTTGCTACCAGGCCAAGTTCAAGGTTCTAGTCTTGGTGTACAAAGCCCTATACAGCTCAGGACCAGGATACCTGAAAGACTGTCTTACCCCTTACATACCCAGTCGATCACTGCGCTCTACAGGTGAGGGCCTCCTGCAGATACCATCTTATCAGGAGGTCCATTCTGCACAACATAGGAAATGGACCTTTAGTGTAGCGGAACCTACCCTGTGGAATTCCCTTCCCTTAAATATTATACAGGCACCATCTTTGTTATCTTTTCAGCGCCTATTAAAGACCTTCCTCTTTCAACAAGCCTTTCAAATCGAGACCTTTTCCCAGTCTGCGTCTGTTGGAATTGCTTTTTAATATGTTTTTAAACCTTTTTAAAAAAACAATGTTTTTAAACTTTTTTAAAAAAAAGATGGCTTGAAAGCTTTTAAAGAAATGTTTTAAAAGATATTTTGTTTTAATGTATTTTAAAGTCTGTTTTTATGATGTTTTAAAGTGTTTTTAGTGCTTTTGTTTGCCACCCTGGGCTCCTGCTGGGAGGAAGGGTGGGATATAAATAAATAAATAAATAAAGTAAGATATAAATCAAATAAGTCTACAAGCAGATCATGAGTAGAATAACACTTGTCTGGCAGAAAGAAAGTTTCTAATGGGATCTCAGAATGTCACTTTGATAAATTTTCAAACATGTACCACATTTACTGAAGTAAAAAATAACTTCACTATTTCAGTGCAGCCTATAAATTATACTTACACTACACTTATATTTTGGCAATTTTAAGAAGTACATACATATTTTTAAATGTATTTTCCCTTTGCTTTCAGTATAAAAAATATTAAGGAGCAATTCAATTGAGGAGCAATTCATATCTGTCAAAGTGGTTCATCTGATCTGTTCTACCTGGAAGTAGGAATGGGACAGAAGTTCAGTTGAGGTCACATTTGAAGCCGAATTTATCAAATTTGCACTTTCTGAAACAATATGAAAACCAAAACGCAGCTAACCTTCAAAATTTGCATTTATCCAAACTTTGCAATACAGTTCTCCAACCAAACAATGTTTACAAAAATGCAGAAATTAGAGGAAAATGTGCATAAAATGAATATATTAGTCAAAATAACATACAAAAATGTATTAGGAGAAATAGCTTGCAAAAATGTGTACATTAGTCAAAACTGCATACAGAAATGTTTTGTATGAACACAGTTGGTTTTACTTATGAGTAAGCATAGGATTGAGTGTTCTGTGTCTACTAAAGCCCAACACAGTTTTACAGATCTGCATTTCAGCCTTTCATCGCAAAGTAGTTTGGTGTATTCTTGTTTTGGTTTTTTTTATTACTCTCTTTAGTTGGCCCCATGTGTAAAAACTCCATGCATGTATCAGATTATGCAGAGTTATGAATTAGGAGGCATAAAGTATATACAGACATTCTGCCTGCACAGATAGGAGATAGAAGAGATTTATCATAGGAATAAGAATTCCAGTTAGGAATACTCGTTAGGCTAGCCTCAACAGGATAACTGCAGGGGCAAAAGTAGTATTGTTTGTGTCATTCCTTATGAGCGGGGATGGGGAGCCTTTTTCAGCTGGCGGGCAGCATTCCCTTCTGGGAACCCTTCCCACGGAAACATGCCAGTGATGGATGGGGCCAGAGGCAAAAGTGGGCGGAGCAATAAATGTAAACTTTCCCTTTTGTACAGTAGACTTGTTTCTACACACACTCACACATACCTCTCTGTGCTGTCCATCTGGACAAGCAGGAGACTTCATCAGAGTTCAGGGACACATTCCATCCAGGCAAAAACACTCAGGTAGTAGTAGTCTGGAGAGAGTTTTGAGAGAGAGAGAGAGAAGCCTGGAGCGCCACAGGAGGGCCACATTCATCCTTTGGGCCTGAGGTTCCCCACAGTGTCATTGCTTTTCTTTTTTTCTTTAAGGCTTATGAGTTGAGGATACCATTTTGCTATAAATAGACTTGACACTAGTGATATATTTTTCTTTTCAGTTCACTAAAGTCATCTTGTAAAGCCAGGCTTCATTGCTTTCGTCACCATGCTTTTTTGATTTGATTTGATGTTTGTATGCCGCTTTTCCAGCAACCAAACTGAGCTCCAAGTGGTTCTTATCCAGTTTAAAATATGTATTTTCTACAATACATAGGCTAAAATCGGCCAGAGATGTGATATCAAGAACAGGACATTCTTTGGCTCTGGGATCTCTCTATAGATATCTAGGAGGAATAGGCTCTACTCAGCACCTGAATGCATCTGTGGGAATACTTTATACATTATCTCAGGACAGCACTTCACCTGAAGTACAGGTATTTATTGGACTTGCCTGTTTTTATTCTGTAAATGCCTTTGAGGGGCTTCTAGTGGAAAAGCAGTCTATAAAAATAAAGAAACAAACTTTTACAAAAATTTATTTCATTTGAATGTACACTTATTGTTCAATGGTCCTTTTATAAAGTATGTGTCCTTTCCTAAGTACATTATATATCCCTGAGCTTTTAACTTTATTGTTGTTTGTGGCGTGTATTGAATTGAGTTGGGAGCAGTGAAGCCTCTCCATGAATGGCACATGCATCTGGGACAAAGGAGTTGTATTATGACAAGCAAGGTGGTTGTTCAAAGTGCCCTGTGCACTGTCCTTTCCTTTGCAGTTTTTCAGCTTACTGAACCGTATACTTACCTCTTCCAAATCAAGGATAGAGGATAAGAGGGTCCTAGAATGTTAAAACTCTGGGAGGCAAGGACTCTGCTTGTTCCCTGGGCTTACTGTGAGCAGAGTGCTCTCGCTCGCTCGCTCACTCTCCTGTAGTTCTTAGACAGGCATGTTCACTGTGAGCTGAGCTAGGTGGATTCCCACCCTGTCCTACACTAAACCTGTCCCCTTTCCTGTGCTAGTATCATCCCTTCTGATTTCCCTTTTAGAGGAGGATAGGTGAGCTTCTATTGAGGAAGGCAAGAAAGATCAGTCCAGTTTATATCATGTGTGCCAAAATCAGTACTTATTCACTTTTCCTTTCCCTTAGTTCTGCCAGGAGGATCAATTACGTTTCTTCAGGTCATTCAACTTAAACTCCTGTCGTTTCCAGTTATGTTACTGCGCTGAATTAATTGTTATTCTCACTGTTTCACGAAAGTGCACCATTTTACACAGTAGTTTTATTTTGGATCACACTTTGCAAATTACTTTTTGTGTGTGACAACACAGCATTTTTTGTATTTTACAGACTTGGGCACTGCATTCTCTGTCACTGGTCATTGATTCTGCTGGTCCTCTTTATCATGTGCATGTGGAATCTACCCTCTCTCTTGTTCTCATGTTGTTGTTGACTGTGCCTCCTGCTTACACTGAAGTCCATCAAAGTCTTGGTCGCTGTTTAAATGCGCTTATAGCCACTTTGGGTCCTGAGCTGCAAGGTATGCATATATTTGCAACATAATGATGAACAGGAATCAGGCTGATAATCATAAAGTTGGGATTGGGAGATAATTGTTTTGCTAGTTCTCATTTAACATAATGTGAACGGAGTACAGTAAGTACAGGGGGGAAAAAAGTTCAGACATGCATATTGGAAGGAGCTGTTACCCAGAGTCTTGCACAAACATCGTTGTGTAGTTCATAGCCTTCAAAGCTCATTTAATGGAGAAACAGATGATGACTTGCTGCATACTCCTTTTCCTGAGTGCTTCATATAACCAGTGTTCTTTTTCCTTGCCAGGAGAACCCCTAGTCTTGAGGTCTAGGCAAATTTTCACTCTGGGTGAATAGTTGTCCCCTTTTCCTTTATTGCATAGATAAAGAAAAAGCCTTTCATAAAATCAAAAGTGTGCTATGAGTTTTCCATCAGTTCTGCACTATTGAAATAAATCCATTTTTGCTGTTCATAGGGTCATGCTTTAGCAATCTTAAAAATAAACATATTTGTTATAATTACTATAATGAATATATTATTATAATAAAATATTAATTATTTTTAATAATAAACATTCTTATTTAATAATAATAAAAAGCATATCTTATTAAAGGTATTGGAAGTCTGGAGGGTATTGATGAGAGAGAGATAATTTTGGTGGTACTCTGCCCCCCCCCGTAACATTCTTCCCAAGGAAGCTTATCTCATGCCCTCTCTACAATCTTTTCAGCACCAGGCAAAGGCATTTCCTCTCTCTCTCTCTCTCTCTCTCTCTCTCTCTCTCTCTCTCTCCCCCTCCCTCCGTCCCTCCCTCCCCGACTTACAGTGCTTTTTAGTAAGTTGTAGTGGTTTGTTATTTGTTCCAGGGTTTTAAAGTTAACATCTTTCTCCTAGATGGCAGTTTTAATTTGTCATTGGGTTTCCTGCTATTTTGTTGGTATGGGAAAATCTCTTTTTATGTATAGTTTTGTTTAATGGAGGAACTTCATTTTTGGATGTTGTGAAATTATTTGGGTTTTTTTTTAATGTTGTAAGTCTTGTTGCATCCTTTCCCAACCTTTGGGTCCTCAGCAGATGTTGCTGAAGTCCACCTACCGTCCACCGCAGCCAATATGGCCAATGGTCAGGAATTATCGGAACTGTTATCCAGCAACTTCTAGGGTCCCAAAGGTTGGGGAAAGCTGTTGAGGTTTTGGTGTAGGCAACACGTACTGAATTAAAAATAATAGTTTAGTTTTTGATGATGTTAACTGCTGTTAGATTAAAAAGAACTTGATAGAGGGAAACCTTTCTCCCTCCTTCTTTGTCCTATGTGTAGGAAGCAGCACTACAGTTTCAACCTTAAGGGCATCTTGTCTCCTGGGCTGTGCAGTGATGCAAGATAATCCTGACTGCCTTGTCCAAGCTCAAGCCATCTCTTGCCTTCAGCAGCTTCATATGTTTGCTCCTCGTCATGTAAACTTGTCTAGCCTTGTACGGTGCCTGTGTGTAAGTATATATATTTAATGGTTTTCTTTATCTCTTTGTTTTGTGATTTTGGAACCAAACGGTTTGAACTGCTGCTTTGAAAATAGTTAAAGTAATTGTACCTTAAAGAAAAAAGGTTTTGAACCAAGTGTAATAGAACATCTTAAAGTAGGTTAATTAGAAGCTTTGAGTAACATGAACTTTTATTTGTTTGCTGGCCCCGCCCCTGCACCACTATTTGGGTGGATGCATTGGAGGGCTTCCTCGACAATGGAGCTCCCCCATGGCAGAGCCCAGCAGAACTCCACCTCCAATCCATCTAAACCCCCTCCAGCATGGTGGATCAGGGGCTTGGATTGCTCTGCTTGTTAGATACAACCCTAACAGATTTATTGTGAAATACTCTTTCATGTGTAAGAGCCCACTTAGTCAGATGCATGAAGTGATATATTCACTAGCTCATAGAATCAAAGAATCATAGAGTTGGAAAGGGCCACTGAGTCCAACTCCCTGCTCAATGCAGGAATCCAAATTAAAGCATATCCGACAGGTGCCTGTTCAGCTGTTTCTTGAATGCCTCCAGCGTTAGTGGGCTCACCATTTCCCTAGGTAACTGCTTCCATTTTCATACTGCTCTAACAGTTAGGAAGTTTTTCCTGATGTTCAGTCGAAATCTGGCTTCCTGTACCTTAAGTCCATTGTTCCATGTCCTGCACTCTGGAATGATCAAGAAGAGATCCTGGCCCTCCTCTGTGTACTTGAAGAGTGCTATCATATCTCCCCTCAGTCTTCTCTTCTCAAATATGCCCAGTTCTTTCAATCTCTCCTCATAGGGCTTTGTTTCCAGTCCCCTGATCATCCTCGTTGCCCTCCTCTGAACCCATCCCAGTTTGTCTGCATCCTTCTTGAAGTGTGGTGTCTAGAACTGGATGCAGTACTCAAGATGAGGCCTAACCAGTGCCAAATAGAGGGGCCAAATAGAGGGGCCAAATAGAGGGGAACCAATACTTCACACGATTTGGAAACTATACTTCTGTTAATGCAGTCTAAAATAGCAACAACTGGTTCAACAAACCAGTTACCTAGTTCAGTGAACTAAATTAGTTTGTCACATGCCCAACCCCCAAATGTTTGGGTTGGGCTGAAAACATATATATTCTGAAGAAAAATGCCATAGGAGGTAGTGTGGCAAAACATTTCCCCTCTTCCTTGTGTGGCTGGAGGAGTTGGTGATAGCAAGTATGCTTATAGCAAGATGTGGAGATGCTCTGTGAGCAGTATTGTTAGAGCAAGTCAGACATCTGCAGCTGTAGCTGCCCAGTTGGCTGGGTTGCTAGGTAGCAAGCTACTATGTCACTCCCCCACCACACAGATAAAAAGGAAAGACCTGGTTTGTCATGCTTACATTATTAGGGGGGGGGAAGGCTTTTCCTCCATCAAAACAACATGGAAATTTCCCACCTCTTGAAAATGGCGAAATGCCCTACCCCAATTTAGGCCCTGCAAATGATGTTGTGAATCATAGGTAAGCATTTCACAACAATCCTATGGCATAGATTCATGGAGAGAGAAACTGTAAGCAGCAGGAGCAAAATGACTGTGAAATATAAAGGGTATATGAAACTTATATGGAAAGCTCAAACATACTCAAGTTAAGAACAACAGCAGCAACTGGCAATAATGCTGTCTTTGTAGCTTTTCTATACCAATTTAATACCTATAGTGGGAGAGAAACCCATGGGACTGATTAAGATCATATTTTGTAATGAATTATAAATCAGCAGTTTCATGTTGAACTCTCCCTGAAGTTTTTTTTGTTTAAAGTATGGTGAGTCTCAGGGCACGCTGCAGAGCATCCTGGGAGACAGAAAAGTCCTTACCCTGGTTTCTGAAAACTGTCAGTTTGATGTCTGGTTTGTGTCTGTTTATTCTTTAATGTAACCACTGACATGATTTTGTCCTGTGTGGACAGCAGAAGGACGTTGCCAGCAGGTGATGGCATACACATATCACATTAGATTATCAGCAAGTGAAAGATTCCTTGATAATAATGTAGCCTTAATGGAATGAGACAGAGGAAACATTATACAAAGTTAGTGAATGTTTTTGACATGTCTCCATTTTAAAATATTGGAATTTTAGAAAATGCAGTTTGACATGCCTGACCCATAGAAATATGTGGAGTTTAATAATGTTGTCCAAGAGATAAATTCCTTCTATATATTCTTTTATAATGATCCTTTAGAGATCTGGTTTGCATAGCTTTATATTATACTAAGATATTTTGCCTTTCCCCTTGGTTCTGGCAATAAATATTGGAATGTGAAGAAAAAATATCAGACTTTAGAGATGTAGTTTTAAATCATTTTTAATTATTATGGCTGCAATTCAGAATCAGCCACTGCCCATAGCATGAGGGGCTCTCTGCATTCAGGCCTATATGTACCATTCTGTAGATATGGTAGTTTGATTTTCTGAATAAAGCAACAATTATTTTGGCATAAATTTAAAACATACATTGGCTTCTAATGCACCTTCATTGGTTCATTAGCTATTTTGAGCTGTTTGTATTGGAACTTGGCTTTTTAATTTTAAGGGCCTGGAGTAATAAGTAATGAAAGTTGAAATAAGCAAGCGCTCTTCTTGGGACAGAGAATTTATTTTGTATTGTTGGAGTCAGGATCACTATGGGGTTTGATACCTAGGTTTTGTCATGACTGGATTATCATTTGTTTTTGTGCAGGAGATCTTGTTGGAAAATTCTGTGTTGGTAGGTCTCTGTGCATTGTTAAAATTACAGCAATTTTCAGTGTTTTTTTCTCCTTTTTTCTCTATTTAACCATTAATGTCAAGACAAATACTTTTGGCATGTTGAGTTATGTTTTGTTTTAGTCTAACCTGATTCTTCCTTAACATCCTTCTAGCTGGCACTAAGATTTTTGTTGTGTACATTTCATTTTTGTGCATATTTTATTTTTGCATTAGTTTAACTTAAAACTTTTTAAACTAAAAAAGGAAGCCACCTTTTAAGGGTGTGTGTGTTTATGTATGTGTGACTTGTATGTATTGCTTGCACTTTTTCTGTGTTCAGTTTTGCCATTCTCCGTCTCCTCATAAAAACGAAAGTGATCAGAAATGTGCATTTTGCTTTGTCTTGCAATTAAGCTTGTGTGTTCTGGCTTTTTCATATAAAAAAGGAACAGGCAGTTCTTTTAAAGCATGCATAAATCTCAAGACGGTATGAGATCAGCTTGAATAAATGTTGCATAAAGTATTTGTGTACTTGAATTCTTAATTTCAAGCATTTTATTATGTTTCTGGTTTCTTAAAGTAGTGCTGGGCATTTTTTTCTACATGTTAAATGATTTTTATAAGTCAGTGTGCATGCAGCAACATCAGGAAATACTAGACACAGAACTGTGATTGCATACCACTTCTCTGTGTCCTTTTGTCACACCTATCATTCTGATGAGTTCCCATTGATAAATAAGGTACATGACCTTCCAACAAGGTTTCTTTGTAGTAATCATCCAGCTCTGTCCCATTTTTCAGGCTTCTAATGGGTATAAGATAATAAATGATAAAGACATGTTAACTTTCTTTGTAATTCCATGCTCATTTAGTTTTTTTGTTTCATCATTATTTTAGAACCTGGATTTAAACTTGAATGTTGGTGGATATGAACATTCTGGCTTAGATACAATTCAGCAAGTTGAATGTGCCTGTGGATTTATTGTAGAGTAGTCTTTAAAAGTTAGCAAAATGAGTGCAGTTAAATATGTTGGTATGAGCTTGTAAATTAAGATCATGAAATTCTCAAAAGTAGCATTTAAACAACAACATTTTGGAGGCTACTGTAAGAGAGTGACAGACCTTGCTATACTAGCTGCTTATAGTATACTATACTATCCAAGGTCTTTCACAGAAATTATTAGCACAGTGTTTTGGTGCATTGTGTATTATTCAAGAGAGACCTTGGCCTTCCACCATTCATAGCAATATAACTTTTTGCTTACTGCATTTTCATTCATAGATAGATAAATAGAGCTGGGACAGACTCTTGTCTGAAATCCTAGAGAGCCACTACCAGTCGGTGTGTAGATAGTACTGAACCAGATGGATCAATGGTCTGATTTGGTATAATGTTCTATTTAAAATTGTTGTACGTTGATGTGTTAAAATTGATGTGAATGGAGTTTCTTTGGAAGTGCACCATAATACATAATGAATAATAATTTACAACAACCAAAAATATAATAATTAATTTTATAAGGATTTAATTTATTTACAGTGAAAGTAATTAAAATCTGTTTGTTTTTAATACTAATTTGTATCCCACTAATTTGTATTTAATATTAATTTGTATCCCACTTTTCCGCCATATGTGTTAAAGGCGATTTACAGTACAGAAATTTAAAGTGAAATAATAGATTAAATTTTTAACATCAGCCAAACACAGTCAAGATAGCGTAGGTTGGCTCAGATCCTAAACTGGGTATGAGTGGTTTGTTTTTATAAAATATTGCATTTCAGAAAGGTTGATTTTAAAAAAAATATTCCTCTGTCCTCTGGCTTTTTCTTCTTGATATCCAATTTCTAATTTTGTTTCAGAAATGTTATTGCTTAGAGAACTCCAGGCTCATGTCTTTCAGATGCTATCTGCAAAAATGCAACCCAGCTTACATCCTTTGTCTATATATTTCAGGTGAATCTCTCTAGTTCATATCTGTTGTTGAGACGAGCAGTACTAGCTTGTTTGCATCAGCTTGTACAGAGAGAGGCAGCTGAGGTATCTGAACATGCTGTGGCCCTTGCTAAGGACAGCAGAGAAGACTTTAGTCCAGGTAAAATTGAGCATTTATACAAAGCTTTGCTGATTTGGAAAACCACTGAGCGAAATTTAATCTTGCACCAGTGGATGCAACAGGACTTCTCCCTCCCTCCCTCCCTCCCTCCCTCTCTCTCTCCCTCCCTCCCTCCCTCCCTCCCTCCCTCTCTCTCTCCCTCCCTCCCTCCCTCCCTCCCTCCCTCCCTCCCTCCCTCCCTCTCTCTCTCCCTCCCTCCCTCCCTCTCTCTCTCTCTCTCCCCCCCTCCCTCCCCCTCTCCCCCTCCCTCATGCTCCACCAGTGTGCATTGGAGGTTCTCCCAACCCTCCAGAGCAGATTTTGGGGTTCATGGGAGGAGAGAGAAGTGAAGTCTTGTTTGCACAGGCACAAGTGACCATAGTTGGATATTGCTCATCATGGTTTTCCCCTCTAAAATAAACTTTGTTTTTTGTGTAAGTTTTACCTTACCATGCAAAATACTGCAAGTATTTGCATATGTCACGCTGACTGCTTGGAAACACTCATGGAAGACACTTGTGTATCTCAGAATTTCATGGAGAATTTTTTAAGGCCCACACTTGGCAGATATTCATTATATAGTAGAACTGTTCTGGTTTATAGTACCTCAAACTGCAGGAGTGAGTGTTTGACTGCTGCCCCGCATCAAAAACTGCCTGCTCATAAAAAACTGTCAGGCCAGAGAGGTGGGTGTAGCCCAGTATTTTTCCTTGCGTGCTAG
Source organism: Rhineura floridana (assembly GCF_030035675.1). Lineage (NCBI taxonomy): Eukaryota > Metazoa > Chordata > Lepidosauria > Squamata > Rhineuridae > Rhineura > Rhineura floridana. The sequence goes on along the minus strand of NC_084481.1, from coordinate 183,225,432 downwards.
TTTTGAATGTGTAGGACCATCTCTTGCATGAAATCACTCAAACAATCAACTTTGCAATCTAAAGTAGTAAAGTCCAGAAACAGATGCATCTTGTGCGACTGTTAATTTGCTTGTTTTGCCTCTGATATACACACTTTGCTCAGAAAGGCATGTGTGTGGGCAGGCTGCTTCCGAAACTGTCATCATGCCTAGTTTCCTGTTATATGTATACACATATTAATCATTACTACATCATATTTTTGAAATGACTTGCAGGAGCATATTTATGATTTTAAATTGAAACCTGGAATGTAGTTTTTGTGACATGTTGAAACACCAGCGTTGTCCATGGGTGGTTTTACACTATAGAGCAGGTGTGGGGAACCATTGGCCCTCCAGATGTTGTTGAACTGTAACTCCCATAACCCTAGCAAACATAACCAATGAGCAGAGATTATGGGAATTGTCATTCAGGAACATCTGAAAGGCTAAAGGTTCCCCAACACTTGCTATAGAGTTAAACCAAAAGAATGGGGAGGTCTGGCGGTCTACAGTCCCTCTTTTGAAGTCCGTCCACCAAACTGATCTTGTTAGTTTGTGATCTGCTGTTTGAAATCACAGGGATCAGCATAATCCCATTGTGACTACTTTCTGGCATAAGTGGGGATGTTCCTTTTATTTTCTTTATTGTTTAAATCTGTAGAGCTGAATGTTGATCATATTAAAAAAACAGGCAACCGTATGTTGGTACAGAGGTCTGAAATAAATCAGTGTAGATCATTACTGTGCCTCTAAAACTGAGTTTTTAAAATGTGGGGTTTTTTAGGCATTTCCTTACTATTTGGAATACTGGAGGGAAATTGGTGTCACACGTATGGAGCTAGCAAGTGTCTTGCTTGTTTGGTTTTAGCTCTGCTTTGGATATGAATGATATTAAAGAGATGAGATGAGCACCATCCCTTTAATATTATTTCAGTGTTGATATTTTGCCCCAAAGTAAGCTTTCAAGTATAATAATCCATTGTTGTTTTGTTGTTCTTACAGGAATTAATATCAGAGAAGTAGGTCTTGAAGGGGCATTGCTGAGCTTGTTAGATAAAGAACTAGATGCAAAGTTATGCCAAGATATCAGAGAGACTCTGAACCATATGCTTATATCAGTGGGAGCTGAAAAACTCTCTTTCTGGTTGAAACTCTGCAAAGATGTTCTAGCTGCCTCTGCTGGTATGTACTAATGCCTTCTTTCTAAAAACTAGATCTTCTCACCAGAGAGAAGAATCAACTAACCATAGTATTAGCTGGTATCTTACCCTATTTTGAAAGTAATATTATTTTATAAATGATAAGTGTGACTCACAAAAACTTCTATGTTAGAAGACCATGGAGAAGGGAAAGGGAGAAAGAAGCCCTATGTAGCTTGGAACCAAGTTACTTGAAAGAACACCTGCTTCTGTGCTGATATCATCATCATTGAAGGCCCTCTTCTGGGTGCTATGATATCACAAGTGAGGCGAGTGGCAGCTGAGGAGTGGGCCTTCTCAGTGGTGGTACCTGATTTTATGGAATTCTCTTTCCAGCGAGACTTCCCTGGTGCCTACTTTTCAGCACTAGAAAAGGCCTTTTTATTTTCCCAGGCTTAATTGTTGGTAGTTTCTATTTACTCGATTTGTTACATTTTAAAAATAAATAAAGAATCCATTGCATCACTCCCACTCCTCTTGTTCATTTCTCCTCTCTGTCTCTATTCCTCCTGCTCCCCCCTCTTCTGCTCTGTTAACCACCCTGAGCCTCTGATAGACAAGGCTTTTGCACCACTCTGATAGGTTAAGCTCAACTTTGCCTCCCTGGTTGTATCTTAATGCAGATTTCCTAACAGTTGCTTCAGTGGACACAACACAAGAAGAAGAGGGAGCTCAAGGGGATGATGAATTAGCATTAGCTTTGGAAAATGACGAAAAACTGCATCCTTTCCCTCATCCTCAGTGGTCTACTAGAGTCTTTGCCGCAGAGTGTGTGTGTAAAATTATCAGCCAGTGTGAGAATGCAGGCAGTGCTCACTTTGACATAGCTTTGGCACAGGAAATGAAGCAAAGAGATTCAAGAGGTATGTGCTAATGTTGATGCAGACATCAAATGGAAAGCGTCATGGAGTTCAAAGAGCAAGTAACAGCGCAATCCTATATGTGTGTCTACACAGAAGTGGTGGCAGCTGGTACCCACTAGACCTGCTAGGGCTGCTGTGGGGGCATGGCCAAGTTCTGGTTTTCTCCTCAACCTTCTCCCTGGCAAATATACTGTTTATAAAGTGTTGCAGTTTTGTGTATAGCACCTAACTAAATGGTAAAGTTGCCTTACTTTGGTTCAGAATGGGTTCCTGCTGTCATAGTTGCTTCTCTGATAGGAGATCAATTGTGCGGCCTCCACCTGTTCTGGTTTTTTCCCTATCCTCCTTCTTTGCAAAGAAATACCAATACCAATCGGGTTTCAGGACTGGTCACGGAACTGAAACAGCCTTGGTCACTCTGGTAGATGATATGAGGAGGACGTTAGATAGGGGAGAATTCACCTTTCTTGTCCTCCTCGATCTCTCAGCGGCTTTTGATACTGTCGACCACAGTATCCTTTTACATCGCCTGGAGGGATTGGGAATTGGAGGCACTGTATTACAGTGGTTCCATTCCTTTCTCTCGGACAGGTACCAACAGGTAGCATTGGGGGAGGAGGTTTCAGACCCTTGGCCTCTCAATTGTGGTGTGCCACAGGGCTCTATCCTCTCTCCCATGCTATTTAACATTTATATGAAGCCACTGGGAACAATCATTAGGAGATTTGGGCTGCAGTGTCACCAATATGCGGATGACACTCAGCTCTACCTCTCGTTTAAATCTTCACCAGAGTTGGCTGTGGAGACCTTGTCCAAGTGCCTGGAATCTGTGAGTGGATGGATGGGAAGGAACAAGCTGAAGTTGAACCCTGATAAGACCGAGGTGCTGCTCGTGGGGGATAAGAGAAGGTTGGGAGATGCTGACCTGAAGTTCAATGGGGTGAGTTTACCCCTGAAGGACCAGGTCCGCAGCCTTGGGGTTGTACTTGATTCCAGGCTGTCCATGGAGGCTCAGATTTCGGCAGTGAGCCGGGCAGCCTGGTATCAACTACACCTCATACGAAGGCTGCAACCCTACCTTCCTGTTCATCAGCTCCCACTGGTAGTACACGCCCTGGTCACCTCTCGATTAGATTACTGTAATGCGCTCTACGTGGGGTTACCCTTGAAAACGGTCCGGAAACTACAACTTATACAAAACGCGGCGGCTCAACTACTTACGAATAGTCGCCGCCGAGATCACATCACACCAGTGTTATTCGATCTACACTGGCTTCCAGTTGTTTTCCGGGCCCAATTCAAGGTGTTGGTATTAACCTTTAAATCCCTATACGGTCTCGGCCCAGTTTATCTAAAGGAGCGCCTTCAACGCCACCAATTATGCCGCCCGACAAGATCAGCCACACAGGGCCTTCTCTCAATCCTGCTGACAAAAGCAGCTAGATTGGCGGGAACTAGAGAGAGGGCTTTCTCAGTGGCGGCCCCCACCCTTTGGAACTCCCTCCCACAAGATCTACGGCACGCCTCTTCCCTAAATGTATTCCGTAAAGCCTTAAAGATCTGGCTCTTTCAACAGGCCTTTGGGATTTCCAGGGAAGGTTAACTTTTATGATTGAAATGCCTCCTACCCTGCACTAGTATTGTTATCGCCCCTGTATTGTTGTACTGTTCATATATTGTATTATTGTATTTTACTGTATGGTGTTTTAACTGTTTACATGTACGTCGCCTAGAGTGGCCATCGGCCAGATAGGCGACACATAAATTAAATTTTATTATTATTATTTTATTATTAAATAGTGGACACTTAAACTGCAGTGTTTTGCAGTTTTAGTAATATGTAGCACCTAAGAGAGCTTTAGTCCTACAGTTGCTGTCATGAGTGTGCACACAGTTAAGTCTTACCTCCTCAGCAGGAAACAGCAGTCTAGATTTCTGTGAATTCAGTATTGCTCTCTCAGTCCTGTTTAAACACACACACACACACACACACACAGAGTGAGTGAGTTGCTGTAAACTTATATTTAGTAGGCACTGAAAAATGATTCCGAAAGGCTTAATTCCTGTGCTTGCTTTCATGAGTAAACCCTACAGAACACAGTGGGGTTTACTTATTTCTGAATAAGATGAATAGGATTGTGCTAGTAGCCAGCAGTGCTTGGAAAGTTCATTTTAAAAAGGAATAAAATAGTTCAGTTCAAGTTCATCCAAATGTACGTTTAGTTCATAATAATTTCCGCCTGTCACATAGCTATTCAAGGCACAAGAGTACTGTTCTCCCCCAATGCCAACCCTAAACCATATAAAGAACTCATGAAGAGTAAAAAGAAAACACATGTTTGGGCAACTTGATAATATATTTTTAAATTACAGCATATTTAAAATGTGCATTTGTCATTGTATAAATGTAATGGTTAGATCTAAGCGTTGGACTAGGACCTGGAAGACCAGGGTTCAATTCTACACCCACTTGAATGAACACAATGGGGCTTACTTCTAAGTAAAATTAATAGGATTGTATTAGTTACTCCAGCTAAATCATACCTCGTTGAGTAGTTATTTAAGTATGATGGATAATAGTTGTTGCTTAACGATCTTCAGAGTTTCTTTTTAAAAATAAAAATAATCCTGTTGCTCAGAGAAAAAGATATGGCAGGTGGGGAAAAACAAGAAGCCAAAATGTTAGAAAAGAGGAGTCTTTCACACCATATGATCAGTTCTAAATACTGTAGCAGGACGTTCCACAAGTTCCTCCAGTATTCCATTGGTGTGGGGACTCAAGACAGTCACGCAAAGTATATTTAAGTTTTTATAAAAGCAGGGATCAGCGTAACTCAAAATTCCTTCTCCTGTTGATCAACCACTTTGACACTGAGATTGGAAGGAGGGATTTTTTTAAAAAAATTGCTTGATATTCTCATTGGGAGGGCTGTGCCCCAGTACCCCCAGTGGACCCGCCTCCACTGCCCAGAAGTAAATCACATTGAGTTCAATGGAGCGTATTCCCAGGTAAATGAGTATGGGATTACAGTCTAAATTTTCATTTGACAAATTGTAGCTTAATGGAATCCAACAGACATTAATTGAGGGGAATTTTGAATGTATTCAGGCATAGAATATTGTTAATCTACTCATTTGTGTGTGAGAGAAAAATACTGCTGAAGAACAAAAAGTTTCGTAGCTTTATTATGGCACAAACTTTCATGGACTAGAGGCCACTTAATTCATCATGTATATGGTGTTATTAGATGCGTGTAGTATTATCCTCAGCTGACAGGTAGATACAGAAGGGTGGAAAATAATGGAACAGTGGTCAAAAGACTATTTGTGTGGAATACTCCCCAACAAACAACAGTGTGGCTTCCTGTCTTTACCTGGCACCAAAAAGATGTCAATGAAGGCACCAGGCGGACCTCACTGGGGAGCGTATTCCACAGATGGGGAGTGACAACTGACTGTACTTTTTACATTTTGTGAGCCTGCTTTTTCCGTATATAAAAAACTGTCAACTGAGAATACCAGATCATGCATCTGATGAAGTGAAATTTAGTCCACAAAGTTAATACCTAATAAATCTGTTAAATCTTTAAGATGTCTCAACCTGCTTGTTGTTTTTGCTGCTACAGTGTCACACAGCTATCTCCTGGAAGTGATTACTGAAGCACATTTTTCCAGATGTTGCACACAAAATCTGACAATTTTTTGGCTCTACACAAAATGTAGACAATCTGCAGTTGTAATTGGTGGCTTCCTGGTTCAGCAGATGTACAATTCTGAGGAATTGAAAGAAAAAGGGATGAGAAATAGGCATGAATGCTTTAAGAGGCCATGCTAAATAATAACAATAAAGAATGCTTTAAGGGGCCACTCACATTATTACCATCATCATCATTATTAACAACGACATATTTTTCATGTTAAGAAAAACGTGTTTTCCCTTTTTTCTCAGATGATTTCCTAGTGCTGCATTTAGCTGACTTGATCCGCATGGCTTTTATGGCTGCCACTGATCACAGCAACCAACTTCGTCTTTCTGGCCTTGAGATGTTGTTAGTTCTTGTTCAGAAGTTTGCTACTGTGCCAGAGCCAGAGTTCCCAGGTCATGTGATTCTGGAGCAATATCAAGCAAATGTATGTAGGCTTTTGGTTCTAGAGCCTTTTGAAAAAGAAAATGTTGTATTAAGTTTAAACGCTGCTTTCCACTTGAATACTTGCCTTATAAAATAAAAGATTACTGTTATCTTGCCCTACAAAGGTTGAATACAAAGATGTAAATTTTCCCCTCTCTGGTCCTCGGATCAATCATTTGATGAATTATAGAGGAGGAGATATATGGATCAACTGAGCAAGGGGTGCTGTGTCTGCCTCTGTGTGTGTCTGAGAGCCTGTGGTGACTACACCCACCGCTGAATGATGTGGATCTCAGGCGGGGGGGGGAACCAGGGCTCGGTCCTGGGCCCAGTACTCTTCAACATTTTTATTAATGACTTGGATGAGGAGGTACAGAGCATTCAACAGGGAATAAATGCAAAGTTCTACATTTAGGAAAAAGAAACCAAGTGCACAGTTATAAGATGGGGGATACTTGGCTCAGCAATACGACGTGAGAAGTATCTTGGAATTCTCATTGATCACAAGCTGAATATGAGCCAACAGTGTGATGTGGCTGCAAAAAAGGCAAATGCTATGTTAGGCTGCTTTAATAGTAATATTGGAACATGCAAGCCATCAGGAATCATGTACTCCCAGCAGGGTCACCCATGGCGGTAAGGTCAAGGGAGAGGAACCAGACAAAGAACGATCCAAGAAAGTCCTCAACAGCAGAACAGGCAGAGGATAACAGTGTGTATTTTACAATGGCTATGAAGGCGGATGAAGGCTGCAGCAGATAAAAGACTTCCAATCATCATGGTATCCCATGCCATTGGATCAAAGTCTTTTTCTGTCAAGATTGTGTGTTGATCGCCGTGCTCCGATCTCCCCACATAAAACAAATTCACACACAGGCATCTTCCAAGCAAACCATACCAAAAGTCCCATGGCGATCGGCGAATGGCGACGGGGCAGGACTGTGAAATCCGGAAGACCCTAGTCATGGACCAGCACATAGGCGGTGGATACAGACTCAGTCGTCCTGGCTGAAGGACCAAGGCAGTTAAATAGTTCGGCAGCTATATCCACAACTGAGCAGTCCTATTCAGGATCCACTATGCTCACCCCGTATGGGGAGGGGGCAAGAAAAGGTGCCCTAAACATAGTCTGCCTCATCTCTCTCCCTGACTGGATTACCGCATCCAGTGGGGTCACCACTTAGCGGTTGCAAAAGACAATTGAATTTTGGAACATGGAATATACGGACATTGCTGGACAATACAGATAGTGAACGTCCTGAACGCAGGACTGCCATCATCGCAAGGGAGTTGAGACGTTTTAATATTGACATAGCAGCACTCCAAGAAACTTGAAGAGCAGGAGAAGGACAACTGAAGGAAGAAAAAGGAGGTTATACCTTCTTCTGGAAAGGACTGCCTGAACAAGAACGACAAATATATGGAGTAGGCTTTGCTATTAAAAAGTGTCGCTCTTGTCAGAAGTTCCTGTTTGGCATTAATGAACAACTCTTAACTCTCTGGTTAAAACTTGCCAAAAACCAGCAGGCAACTATTGTAAGTGCTTATGCACCAACATTAGATGCTGATGAAGACATCAAGGAAATTTTTTATAACCAGCTGGACACCATCTTATCAGAGATACCTAAGGAGGATAAAATTATTCTCTTGGGTGATTTCAATGCAAGAGTTGGGCGTGATTTCGATTTATGGCCAGAGACCATTGGGAAAGAAGGAGTTGGTGATAGTAACCTGAATGGCATTCTACTTCTGACTAAATGTGCAGAGCATAATCTTGTTATTACAAACACACTTTTTCATCAGAAAAATAAGTTTAAAACATCATGGAAGCACCCTCGGTCAAAACACTGGCATCTCCTGGATTACGTAATTGTCTGTGCCAGAGATTGTCGTGATGTACTCCTGACTAGGGCCATGAAGAGTGCTGATGACTGCTGGACAGATCACCGATTAATTTGATCCACTATGGCCATTAATATTGTTCCTCAACGTAGGCTCCATTGAAGGAAAGCAAGGCGTAAAATGAACATCCATGCCCTTCAAGATAAGAACATAAGAACATAAGAAGAGCCTGCTGAATCAGGCCAGTGGCCCATCTAGTCCAGCATCCTGTTCTCACAGTGGCCAACCAGGTGCCTGGGGGAAGCCCGCAAGTAGGACCCGAGTGCAAGAACACTCCCCTCCTGAGGCTTCTGGCAACTGGTTTTCAGAAGCATGCTGCCTCTGACAAGATCCTATTAAGCGAGCCTGCTTTCAAACAACTCTCAAGAAACATCTACCTACGGAACTCCCTGAAAATGTCGAGGAACACTAGATTAAACTGAAGACATCCATTATTGCAGCATGTGAACAATCTATTGGATACCAAACTAAGAAACATCAGGATTGGTTTGATGAGAATGATAGTGAGATTGAACATATCATTGACAAGAAAAGGAAAGCCTTCCAGATATGGCAGAAAGACATTAACTGTGCTGCTAAGAAAAAAAATCTATGCCAGTGCAAAGGCTGAGGTCCAAAGAAGAACTAGAGAACTTAAGAACGCCTGGTGGATAAAGAAAGCTCAAGAAATCCAGCACTTTGCAGATGCTTATGATGCACAGGGCTTTTTTAATGCCACAAAGGCCCTCTATGGACCAACAAATTACGGTACAAATCCCTTACGTTCAGTGGATGGTAGCAAACTTCTTAAGGATAAAGAGTCTATTGCACTGCACTGGAAAGAGCATTACTTCCTTAATCGTAACTCTATTATGGCTGATGAGGTCTTCTCGCAAATTCCACAACAACAAACTAGAGATGAGCTTGCAGTATCCCCTAATTTGGATGAACAGTAAAGCCATCAATCAAATGAAGAACAACAAAGCTAGTAGACCTGATGGGATTGCTGCTGAAGTCTTTAAAGAAGGTGGGCCTGAACTTACAAAACAACTTCATAAGCTCATCGAAAAACTCTGGATGAGGGAGGAGATCCCGGAAGACTTTAGGAATGCCATAATTATCACCTTTTTAAAGAAGGGTGATAGAACAGATTGTGGGAACTATCAACATATCTCTCTTCTTGCTACCACAGGTAAAATCCTTGCAAGGATCCTCACACATCGCCTCCTGCCGATCTCAGAGAATGTCCTCCCCAAATCTCAAAATGGTTTCCGCCCTTCCAGGGGGACAGTGGACATGATCTTCACTGCACGACAGCTTCAAGAAAAATGCTGGGAGCAGAATTGACCTTTTTATTGATCTGACTAAGGCCTTTGAGACTGTGAATCGAACTGCTCTCTGGACCATTCTTCTGAAAACTGGATCCCTGATAAATTTGCGAATATTTTGCAACTCCTTCATGACAACATGACAGCAACAATTTTGGACAATGGCTTTCAGAGCTATTCATTCAGAGTCGGATCAGGCGTCAAACAGAGATGCGTCATTGCTCCTACCTTATTTGCTATCTTCATTGCTATGATTCTACACCTTACTGAGGGGAAACTTCCCACTAGTGTGGAAATCATATATCGAACAGATGGAAAGCTTTTTAATCTCAGTAGGCTGAAAGCAAAAAGTAAGGTAATGTCAACCTCTGTCGGAGAACTTCAATATGCAGATGATAATGTAGTCCCTGCACATTCAGAGAATGATCTTCAAACTATCCTAAATGTCTTCGCAGAAGCATATGGAAAGCTTGGGCTCTCACTTAATATTTAAAAAACCAAAGTGCTTCATCAACAGGTGCGAACTAGTTCCTCTAGCACCATCAATCCAGCTTAATGGTGTGACTTTGGAGAATGTTGATCACTTTCCCTGTCTCGGCAGCCATCTCTCTGTAAAAGCTGACATCGATGCTGAAATTCAACATCATCTGAGCTCTGTGAGTGCCACATTCTCCTGAATGAAGCGTAGAGTGTTCGAGGATTGGGATATTCACAGGGAGACCAAAATGCTTATTTACAAAGCCATTGTGCAACCGACCTTACTGTATGCCTGTGAAACATGGACCATTTATAAACATCACTCCGAACTTCTTGAAAGATTCCACCAATGCTGCCTCCGGAAAATTCTGCAAATTTCTTGGGAAGACAGACGGACTAATGTTAGCATTTTGGAAGAATCAAAGACTACCAGTGTTGAAACAATGATCCTTCAACATCAACTTTGCTGGACCGGCCATGTTGTTCAAATGCCTAATCACCGTCTTCCAAAGCAGCTACTTTACTCCCAACTTAAGGATGGAAAATGGAATATCGGTGGACAGCAAAAGAGGGTTAAAGATGTTAAAGCGAATCTAAAAAAATGTAACACGAGCATTGAGAACTGGGAAGGCTTGGCCCATGAACTTCCCAAATGGAGGTTGGCTATTATCAAAGGTGCTATGGACTTTGAAGAAGCACAAATACAGGACGAACGGGACAAACGAGCTAAGCGAAAGGCACGTCAAACAAATCCTCATCGTGACCATCTTCCATCTGGGAACCTATGTCCTCACTGTGGGAGGCTGTGTGGATCCAGAATTGGCCTCCACAGTCACTTACGGACTCACTGTTAAAGACCTTACCTTGGAAGACAATCTTACTCAGCGATGAGTGATTGCCAATGATGAATAGTAGTATAGTTTCCAAATTGCATGAAGTATTAGTTCCCCTCTATTCAGCACTGATTAGGCCTCATCTTGAATACTGCATCCAGTTCTGGTCTCCACACTCAAGAAGGATGCAGACAAACTGGAACGGGTTCAGAGGAGGGCAAGAAAGGTGATCGGGACTGGAAACAAAGCCCTATGAGGAGAGTCTGAAAGAACTGGGCATGTTTATCCTGGAGAAGAGAAGACTGAGGGGAGATATGATAGCACTCTTCAAGTACATGAAAGGTTGTCGATCGTCCCAGAGTGCAGGACACGGAATAATGGGCTCAAATTGCAGGAACCCAGATTTCAACTGAACATCAGGAAAAACTTCCTAACTGTTAGAGCCATACGACAGTGGAACCAATTACCTGGAGAGGTAGTGGGCTCGCCGACACGAGGCATTCAAGAGGCAGCTGGATAGCCATCTGTCAGGAATGCTTTGATTTGGATTCCTGCATTGAGCAGCGGGTTGGACTTGATGGCCTTATAGGCCCCTTCCAACTCTACTATTCTATGATTCTATGAATAGAATTTATAAAAGCGGCCAGTGCTGAAGTTGTAGTAAATCAAGAGCTGATTTTGTTAAATGTATGGTGGAATTGGCCTAAAATAAAGGAATTTGGGGAAAATATTTGATATCATATGTTGTTCCACATACTCTCATAGTTTACTGAGTTACCTGGAGAGGGTAGTATAAAAAGCAACAAAGCCCTGATAGCAGCAAAAAATGTACTAGGAAAAGATTGCATGCAATAGCAGCAGCATCTGTTACAAAGTGCTTGTATACAAAGTGGGAAATTGCAGAAACAGTGAACCTTGCCAAATACATTAAACGTAAGATATGATAGCAAAATACAAAGGGTTTTCCTAAAATAAATATGCTTGCCCTTTATTATATTATGAAAACAGGCACAATGTAATTACATACAACAATGAGCTTGTAAAACTGCTTAATATTTTTAAATATACCAACCTTTTTCAGTTGCTTTTATGTACCATTTCTTAAATTCTTATACTTGCTGTTTTCATCTTGACTGTGGATTTTATTGTGTTTATAGTCAGAATGTAAAATGCTAATTTTGGATATTTATATGTAGGTTATTTTTTCATCACCTTGAGGATTTTTTTAAATTGGAAAGTGTGATAGCAATGCTGAAAACAGTATGAATAAAATATCTTATTTTTCTTTGTGGTGTGTTACACATTTTATAATAAAGCATTAAGCTGCCAGATCTTTTGGAAAGCTGCCATAGATCAGCAGCTCACCAGGGGGTGACAACTGCCATATGGAGTAATTTGAAATTGCCTCTGTGGCAGCTGAAGCGTGTATCTTGGCCCCAAGACATCTAGCAAGTCAGCAAACTATTAGGAATAATCTTGCATGTTGTCAGTTGGTAAACTGATATATATCTCACCTTTGGCATCTCAAGGGCATCATACCCGCAGACAATGCATATTTGTAAGAATGTTTACTGGGCTATTTTCCTCAAATTTGCTGTTCTGATATAATATTTCTTAGCACATTTTCTTTTAGGTTGGTGCAGCACTTAGACCAGCCTTTACCCCTGAAACACCACCCGATGTAACAGCAAAAGCGTGTCAGGCAAGTTTTTAAATCTTTTTAGAATTCAAATTCCATCAAGTCTTGACCAGACAGAAATAAAACTTGATCGAGTAAACAATGATATATTTATCTTTTCTTTAAAAAACATATTTGAGACTGCTTCACCTCTGAACATTAAATATGATTGCATAACGGCATCATCAGACCAGAGAAAAGGCTGTCTGGGTTTCATTTATATTCTTGTAAGTCTTAGGGCTTAGTTCTGATAATTAAGTTGGGTGGACCACTTTCCATTGAGGTTTAGACTAATGGCAGCCTTGCCTCTCTGCAGTGTGGGGAGGGGGCTATTAGAAATTCCTCATGGCTTAATGGCTGGTGGCACTTCTGTTAAACTCCTGGTTGCTTTGTGGAATGCACAACAACCTGGGTCATTGACATGATTGCTGCGGAACATCCTGTCCCACTTTGCAGAGGCTGCTTGGCTCCTTGGTGTGCACCTGAGCTGAGGATGATGAAGCAGGTTGAGATATGTAGACTGAAAGTGGAGAAAATCTCAGGACGAATGTGACCATGGACAATAAGAGCTCAATATTGTGTGGCAGTGATGGTGGGAAAGAAGCAGCTCTTCACCATCGCTGTTGTATCTCATCATGCCATCTGGTGGAGGTGTTCTGAGTGGTTCAAGGTTGTTTGCTTTAAAAATGGTCTGGAAACTTCAAAATACGACTGCTGAAGTGCTTAGTGAAACTGGATAACATACATTATGCCAGTCCTTCATAATCTCCTGGCTTCCAGTCCATTTCCAGAGCCAATTTAAAGTGTTGGCTTTGATCTTCAAAGCCCTTTACGGCTACAGAACTTGGCGCCAAAACAATCACCTTTTCCCTCATATATCTACCTGATCCCTGAGGTCTTCATCTGAGGCCCTTCTATGAATTCCACCACCAAGTGAGATCATCAAGTCACAATGAGTGAAAGCGCTTTTTCAGTGGTAATGTCCCTGGTTGTGGAATGACTTTCCCAGAGAGCCCCACCTTGCATTTACCTTAATGTTGTTTCAGCACCAAGCAAACATATTTTTATTTTCCCCTTTAAATAAATTTAAAATTATTTTAAATTTTGTTATGGCTATACATTGTTTTAGCTAGGTGGATATTATTCATTTGCTCTCTGTTTTGAATTGGCTGTGTGTTTTTGTTCCCCGTTCCCGGTTTGAAATGATACATTTTGATCTATTGTTCTGTTTTGTTGCCTTTCATTGTATCCGTATTGTAATTTTAATTTCTGCTCTACATTGTAAGCCATCAAGAGAACCTTTCTTATTATACCACCAAAAAAATAGCCTAAATAAATAAATATAACTGGAGAGCGTGAACATAGGGATAGTGTTTCTCTCTTGGGAATATCCTTTGTAGCATTTTGAAAATAACCATATCATTTGCTATTGCGTCATACTAGGTTTGCAGTGCTTGGATAGCAAGTGGTGTAGTAAGTGATCAAAATGACCTTCAGAGGGTTCATCAGTTACTTGTGACATCTTTGACCAAAGTACAAGCTGGAAAAGAAGCACAAAACCAACTGTACAATGAAGGCACGTCAACTATGGAGATCCTGGCTGTGCTAAAAGCTTGGGCAGAGGTACTTTATAATCTACACATATATAGTTGCATTAATGTTTTGGAACTGTAATCAGACATGTGAATCTTTACAAGCATCTTTTTCTACTTTGAGTTGCGGTATTTGGAGAAAACATGGATTTTAGCCTGATGTTTAAGATATTGGAGAACATTCCTCTCTAGAAGTTTTTAACCAAGCAATTTACAGCAAAGCTCTGAGCAGGAAAGTGTTCTTTTCTAATTGTATCTGCTTTCACTTACATCAAACAGTATAGCACAATGTTAAGAAGCTGCCTTATATTGAGCTGGTCCATCTATCTTAGTATGGTCTACACTGACTGGCAGCAGCTGTCCACGGTTTCAGATAGGAGTATCTCCCAGCCCTACCTAGAGATCCCAGGGATTGTACTTGGGATTTCTTGCATGCAAAGCGTGTGTTCTACTATTGAGCCACAGGTCTTCCATTCTCGGTGCTCTTCTCCTGTGAAAAGAGGTGCTACAGGTACCTGTAATGGCTGTCAGTACTGTTAGCCACTGCATGCACTCCTGTGCCTGTGGTGAACATAAGAAGACTTCAGCTGAATGACATCAAAGGTCAATGTTATCTAGCATATTGCAGTAGCCAACCTGACTTCTCAAGGAAGAACCTCCAGGCTGGATTACTGTAATGCACTTTATGTGGGGCTGCCCTTGAGGTTGGTCCGGAAGCTGCAGCTGGTGCAAAATGCAGCAGCAAGACTGCTCACTGGAGCAGGGTGTCGCCAACATGTCACCCTGCTGCTGAGAGAATTGCACTGGCTGCCCATTTGCTACCGGTCCAAGTTCAAGGTTCTAGTTTTGGTGTACAAAGCCCTATGCAGCTCGGGACCAGGATACCTTGAAAGACCGTCTTACCCTTTATATACCCAGTCGATCACTGTGCTCTGCAGGTGAGGGCCTCCTGCAGATACCATCTTATCAGGAGGTTCGTTCTGCACAATATAGGAAATGGGCCTTTAGTGTGGCGGCACCTATCCTGTAAAATTCCCTCCCCTTAAATATTAGGCAGGCGCCATCTCTGCTATGTTTTCGACGCCTTTTGAAGACTTTCCTCTTTCAACAAGCCTTTCAAATCGAGACCTTTTCCCAGTCTGCGTCTGTTGGAATTGCTTTTAATATGTTTCCTTTAATAATATGTTTTTAACCCTTTTTTGTTTTTAAATATGTTTTTAAAGCTTTTTAAAAATGTTTTTAACGTTGTTTTGTTTTAATGTATTTTAAGGTCTTTTTATGATGTTTTAAAGTGTTTTTAGCATTTCCATTTGCCGCCCTGGGCTCCTGCTGGGAGGAAGGGTGGGATATAAATCAAATAATAAATAAATAAATAAGATAAGAATGCAACCAAGACTTGAAGGCAGTAGCCCTCTCTCACTGTTGTTCCTCAGCAATTGCTGTTTGGAGGCACATCGCCTCTGAACCTGGAAATTCTATATAACCATCATTGCTAATAGTCAGTAATAGACCTATCTTCCATTAGTTTGTATAATTTGTTTTTAAGTCATATAAGCTATCAGCCATCACCACATCTTGTGGCAGCAAATGAAATAAATTATTGTAGTGTCTCATTCTCAGAATTCAGAATTCCTCACTCATTAATGTGTGGAGTGACCGCCATCAATTCATGTTTGCATTACACAGCTCATGGGTAGAGGGAGGTATGGTGGTGAGAGTTGGACAAGCCAGGTGAGGGGAATGGTGATAAGACCTCTTAAGAGCTGTTCGGGTCCTCCTTTGTCCATCCATTCAACAGGTTTTGAGTTGACCTCTGGCCTTGTGATGCTGCTCTTCAATTGAAGGTCAGTCCACAGTAAAACATGTTTCATCCACAGCTTAATTGTGGAAGAGGAAGCTGACCTAGTATGTATTACAGCTATACTTTCCTCTTCTCCCAGGCATTTTAGCTTGTGTTTTTTTAAATTGTTTTACATTTTTTAAACTGTGTTTAAAATTGTTTTTAAAAGATGTGTTTTAAATTTGTATGTTTGTGTTTGATGTTTTCAGGTGCTGTAAACCACCCAGAGAGCTTCGGCTATGGGGCAGTATACAAATACAATAAATAAATAAATAAAATACCGTAGGGTGCATATGTTCAGAGGGATATATCTCAGGTTTGTCCCTTGCATATGCTGTGCAGCAACAACATAGACTGGAGGGTTGGGGAGGAAATAGGTTGCTGTCTTCTATAGGGAATCCATCTTCATCAGAAGACCTGTTCAGTAGAGTACTGGTCTGGAATGTTTGCACCTGGTGATGGGTTTAAGAGACAGACTGGGGATTCTGTTTGTGTGCTAATCGGTCTGATACCCATCAGTCTCCCTAACTTAGCTGATAGAAATGGTCTCAAGTGTGGTGTTGTAGTCCTCCAGGACAATTGTCATTCATATTGAGGCAGCCTTAGTGGGACTGGCTCAAGACATCATGGCTGCCTTGTGTTACAAAAAAAAAATACATCTTGGCCGCCATGACAATCATGGGTGTTCCATCTCACAAACTGGTAAGGGTCATTCCCTACTACAGGAGTAGTAGATCCATGTAGTTCATCATATCTTGAAACTTACAGAACCTGTCAGAGGCCAAGACCCCCTACTTAAGTGATACCCTTCCCCTAAAAGATGAGAAGCCAACAGTGTTACTAGCTTCCAGATTCCTAGGATTAATGGAAACTTTCATCCCAGCAGGCTGGCTCTATAAATAAAGAACATTGTCTAGACAAGAAGAGGGGTTGTTCTTATTTTAACCTTTTATTATAAAATATATGGATCAAAAGGTCAAAAGTAAGGATAGATCAAAAGTTGGTAGTTCATACAAATATAATTAATTCCTTTCCCTTCTCTGTTAAAATCCCATCATCTTAATAAAAAAGCAGTCAGGCAGCAAATACACACAGCACTGACATATATGTGTGCCATTTCTTCCTCCAGTCTCATATTTCAAACCCTTTTTTCTCTTTCTCCCTGCCTGGGATCAGCCCTTGGTTACTACTTCAGCCAGGAACTCAAGCAGGCCATCGAGACCAGGTCAAGCTGGTGGCTTTAACATTGGGTGCCAAGATAACATTCAGAGTTGGCAGTCTCCAAAGCCTTCCCATGAGATTCACACTGTTAACTTGCTCATTAATGGACACCAAAATGGCTCTCTCTGGTTCTCCTTGAAGTTCTCTATTAAATTGCTAAATACAAAGTGGGCAGTCATTTGGGCCATCTGGGATGTGTCCCAGTTGAGTTTCTAGTTGACATGGTTGGCTCTTCTGTCAAAGCCATGGTCTCACTGTGGAATGTTGAGATGGAATGGGCTAATGACATGATTGCTTCCAAGCATCCTCTCACGTGTTGTAGACCCTGTTTAGCTCCCTGGTTTACTAGGCAATTAGGAGTTATGAAGGAGTGGTGACACAAGTGGTGCCAGCAATGAACATGGTTATACACAATTAAGAGCTCATTATTGGGCCTACTTTGTGGAAATGATGGAAGCAAAGAAACATTACATTTCTGCCACCATTGGATGCTCAAGTAGCCATCCAGCAGACATGTACCAAGTAGTTAGAGGTCTGTCACACCTTGACTGGTAGTAGGCTTGAGGATGTAAAAAAAGGTGCTTAGAAGGTTTGACTAAATGCGTACTTGCTTCTTGCCCATCTTGGTTCATTATGTCTAGTCAAAGGAGATAGAGAAGGTGATTAATGTCACCATGCAAGAAGGAGTGGTTCCAGCTCCCTTCAAAATGTGGCAGTGTGGTGTCTCCTTAAACTCTTTTTGGACCCTGAAGATTGCAGCTGGGTGATAATTGTTATAAATATCCCCTTTTGGGGCAAGGTGCTCAAGCTAATTTGTGGCCATCAACTCCAGGCACTCTTGGCTTATGTAGACCTATTTCAATCCCTTTTCAGGCCTGGATTTGTCACTGAAACAGTCTTGGTCACCCTGATGGATGACCTCTTTTAGGAGAGAGAGGGCAGGGAATACAATCCTGTTGATTCTCCATTAATTCAAAAGGTTTGATACCCTCAACCAAGGTATCCTTCTGCATTGTCTCTGTGAGTTGGGTGGGAGGCCTGGTGATAATGATGGTTCTGCTCCTGCTTGCAGGGTCAGTTCTAAAACGTTGCATGAGTGATTTCTGCTCAGGCCCATGGCCTTTTTGTTATGGGGTTTTTCAGGATATTGTCATGGCCCCATCAGAGGACTCAGATGAGGATGACTCGGGAGTAACAGCAGCAGACCCAGGAGCAGCAGGAGACACGGAGGAACCTCCTGAGAATCCAGCTCCTTCTGCTCCTCAGCTGCAGAGCACCCCAGGGATAGCAGAGGCCCTGCAGCCAGACACAGACAGTGAACAGGATACTCCCCCCTCACCTGCAGAACGTAGACAGCAGAAGGTCAGGCAGAAGAGAGGCAGGCCTGTCTCCGTAAGGCCCAAACGCTGAGGGCTCACACCTGCTGTCCATCCTGCTCTTTATAAGGCACACCTTGGCTGCAGCTTGTTGCTGACTGCAACGTCAGGCGTGGCTTTGTGTAGACCTAGTTTCCCTGCAGCATCTCTTTGACTGACCTCCTTGGCAATTGATCCCAGATCTCCACTGACCTCGCTTCTGGACTTCTGACTCGGATAGGCCTGGCAGATTTACAACCCGACTGCTGGCTAAGGACTTTCCTTCCCTGCCAAAGACCCAGGAATTTCCAGGCCCCCCCTGACACTGCTGATGCAGTGTAGAGCTGACAGATATCATCTTATCCCCTATGCTTGTTAACATCTGCTGCTGGATGAGGTCATCCAGGAATTTCGAATGAAGTCCATCAATATGCTGATGGTGCTGAGCTGTTTTTGTCCTTGTCATCTGAGCTAACTGAAGCTGTGATGGTGCTGAAACAGCGCCTGAATGAAGTAGTGGGCTGGATGAGGGCCAATAAAATGAAACTGAATCCTAATAAGACAGAGGTCCTGCAGGGAGATGGTTCTTAGGCCTCTGTAACTGGTGTTCTACCATATCTCAGTGGTAGAGCATTTGCTTTGCTTGCAGGAGGTCACAGGTTCAGTCCCAGACATCTTCAGGAGCACTCTCCATTCTGAAACCTTGGGAAGCTGCTGCAGTCAGTACAGAGCTGAGCTAGATGGGTCAATGAACGGATTTGGTATAAGGCACTTAAATATATTCCTGTGACAAAGGTTTGCATTTCCACTGGAAAAGCAGATTCACAGTCTTGGATCAAGTTTTGTCACTAGGGAACCAGGTGGGCTCAGTGTCAGGGAGTGCCTTTCACTAGCATTGGCTGGTTCACCAGCTACAACTGTTTCTGCACAGGAAATCTGGCCATGGTGATGCATGCTCTGGTAAGCTCCTGATTGGATTACTGCAGTGCATTATGCAGGGCTGTCCTTAATTATGACCCAGAAGCTTCCATTGGTACAGAAAACAGCGGACAAAATTCTGATGGAGCCAAGTTTGTTCATGTTGTACTAGTCTTAAAAAGATCTTCATTGGCTAGCTATATGCTTCTAGGTCCAATTCAAGGTCCTGGTAAAAGACCCTTAAAGCCCTAAATGGTTTGGGATTGAAATAGCTGAAGGAGTGCCTCTTCCCATATCAACCTGTCTTTGTGTTAATATCTTCTGTTAATGCCCTGCTCCGTGTACCACTTTTATCAGAGGTATGCTACTTATCAACAAAAGAGACAACTTTCTTGGCAGTGGCACCTTGGCTGTGGAATGGCTTCCCAAAACAGGCCTACTTTAGTACTTTAGCACCCACATTACTATCTTTTTGTGCCAGGCAAAAACAATTTTATTCACTCGAGCATTTAAAATTATTGTGAATTTGAGTGTTTATGGATTTTATCTGTGTTTCATTGTGGTTGATTGCATTATGACATAATTGGTTGTACACCACTCTGAAATCAAAAATAGGACAAGGAGTAGCATGTAAATGTCTTAAATAATAAATATTAAGTTATGCTATTCAGATTTAGTGAGGTGATTTATTTAACACAAGGCTTCTTGCGACCATTCACATGGGGCTATCAATGATCCCAGGCGATGGTCTGAAGGCACATGAGCCAGCACCCTGCTGAAGCTAAGCAGGGCCAGGTCTGGTCAGTGCCTGGATGGGAGACCACCTGCAAACCATATGTATGCCGCCTTGGGTTTCTATCATGAAAAGAAAGCCAGGTATACATGTAATAAATAAATAAATAAGTTGTTCCATAAATCCACAGATACTAAACATAAAGTGAGAAATATTAAAGAAATGTTAAACAAGTCTATCAATACTCATCTAGTGCATTATGTTAACACGTATGTCTGCTGGGAACCTGAGTTGTGAACCAGCCACCCATGTATCCCATTAAACATGCCTCTTTGAGAGGAGGGGGGTCTTTTGTGCCTACATAGTGTGTGTATAACCCAAGAAATGCAATTCCAAACCAGGCTAAAGCAAAACTTTCTTTTATTGAGAGAAAAGAGAAGAATAGCGATACAAATTTACTGGGTGCGTGGCAGAATTTATCATTAGTACACTAACACATTCATAACTCTAAACTAAGGAGACAGAAGGTTCCTACTGCTATAAGAGATAACAGGTAGCAGAGATTACTTATCCTAAGCCCAAGGAAGGGGCTGTGGAAGTGATGGGAAGGAGCTCTGACCAAAAAGCAGGAAGGCATCTCTTTGCCTCACGGTTTGCACCAAGACACTGACTCCCTTCCAACTCTGTGGCCTACAGTACAGTGCTGCATTCCTTGAGAGTGTAGTTTTACATGTTGGAGCTCAGATCACCATCTTGGTTCTCAAACCCTGCTCTTCAATACACTTTCTCTTGTACAAACCGAGGTGAAAAGGAAGGGGTCTGGATATGAGGCGAACTCGTGTGTGTATTTCTTGCTGACACTCAGAAAAAAACTAGTTCTGCTTAACATAAGAACATAAGAAGAGCCTGCTGGATCAGGCCAGTGGCCCATCTAGTCCAGCATCCTGTTCTCACAGTGGCCAACCAGGTGCCTGGGGGAAGCCCGCAAGCAGGACCCGAGTGCAAGAACACTCTCCCCTCCTGAGGCTTCCGGCAACTGGTTTTCAGAAGCATGCTGCCTCTGACTAGGGTGGCAGAGCACAGCCATCACGGCTAGCAGCCATTGATAGCCCTGACCTCCATAAATTTGTCTAATCTTCTTTTAAAGCCATCCAAGCTGGTGGCCATTACTGCGTCTTGTGGGAGCAAATTCCATAGTTTAACTATGCGCTGAGTAAAGAAGTACTTCCTTTCTAATGCTGTCTTTGGACAATGGGATTGTTCTGCCGGGCATGAGGGAAATCTGCCAAGAAATGAGACAACATTTAATTCAGGATCTGCATGTTCCTCTGAAAATGCCAAAAGATGGTCCTTGCTGCTTGTCCTCATCTCACAGTACTTAGGAAGGCATGAGTCTGAAAACGGGGTGTGGGGTGGGAAATGTAGTCCAGAATACTTCAGGGTCTTGCCATCCCTTTGACTCCAAATGAACCAAAGGGGGGTTAGCCAGAACACTCCTAACAATAGTATCTAATGAAGTATGAGAATACATTATTGTGGATATGTGATCCCATATATTCTGGATGTTATATTTAAGCATGATAAATTAGCTTAATCTAAAAAATAACCTGACTAGAATTCAATGGGAGTAATGTTCTTAAAAGCCTGCATGTTTTTAGAGAGTTAAGAAATACAACTTAAGCTTCATTTGTTTCTTCCAAATTCATGTTCAGATGTCCTAACACAGAGACTGTCCTTTTCATCTTGTTGTTTAAACAGGTTTATATAGTTGCAGTACAAAGACAGAAAAAACAAAGCTACAATAACAGACCATCTTTGGTAATAAACATCACTGAGGAGAGCTGCAGGGATCAAATATCTCCATCAGATGAACTTCTGGAGCTAGTCCGAGCAGACCTGGGGAATCTGAGCAAACTCTGGCTTGCTGCACTCCAGGATTTCGCTCTCTTAACTTTGCCTTCAGAATACACCTCTCAACTTCCTGCTGAAGGTAGGAAGGCAAATAGAATCATAGAATAGTAGAGTTGGAAGAGGCCTATAAGGCCAGTGCATCCAGTCCCCTGCTTAATGCAGTAATTCAACTTAAAGCATGCAGTACATAGAACAATAGTGTCTGCTGAATGCGTCTTGCAGCTGCATATTAACTCAGATGCCACATAGCTTAGGCTTGATTCCATAAATTAGAATGTACTCAGTAACATAATGTCAGCAAAAATTAAAAATGAAATTTAAAAATTGTATGAATGAATGAGAATATGTCTGTAAGACTGTGAAATGAAAAAGGAGGTTACTGAAGTAATCTTTGATATTTTATGAATAATATAACTTGTGGATAAAAACTTGTCAGACCTTCCTCATAATTTAACCATTAATAAGTGTAATTAAAACAGTAAATACAGTACAAAGCTATCCTGAGCTATTTGGAAAATGCTAAATGTTTGTTGCTTCTTTTGTAGGTGGTGCTTTCTATACTGCAGAGGCAACTGAAAATTCAAGACCACATTATCAAAACTCTTGGGCTCTGATTCTCCATGCAACAGCATTGTGGCTTACCAGCACAGGTTTCCTTGTTGGTGATTCAGATGAAGATCTAACTAATCTCTCTCGACCTGTCACTCCAACTTCTATGTGTCAAGACTCAACATCTAGAGCTGCTGTAAAATCACCTGAAGATGTGAATACTGATAGATTTCATCTTGTATTGGGTTAGTAAATGTGCGGACTATACCACCTTTGATGAAATTGCCTTATTGCATGGGATTACTACAGAATATTGTTGCATTATTTATTTATTTGTTTATTTATTTATTTGTTTGTTTATTTATTACATTTATATACCGCCCGATAGCCGAAGCTCTCTGGGCGGTTTACAGCAATTGAAACCATTAAAAACAAATATACAAATTTTAAAACACACAAAAAAATTTAAAAACACAATTTAAAAAATAAATAAAAACAATTTAAAAAACAATTTACACTGAATCAGGCCAGTAGTCCTCCTGATTATGCTAGCTGAGGACAGTTAACTAAAATGTCAATGGACCTGAAATCCATTTCTCCAAAATGTATGGTCTACTGCTGTCATTTAAGTTGCATACGAAAATTCAGTTGCAATTTTGTTTATTTTATATGATGTATATATAAGATTTTAAACATGCCCTCCATCCTAAATGGAGCAACTCCCCTATGAGGAAAGGTTGCAGCATTTTGGGCTTAGTTTAGAGAAAAAGGGAAGTAAGAGGTAACATGATAGAAGTGTATAAAATTATGCATGGCATGGAGAAAGTGGATAGAGCAGTGGACAGACTAACCTTTATGAAGACGGGACCCCCTTTGTAACCTCAAAATGTTTCGCAACTCTCACATGATAATTGTAATTTCAGACTCTGTTAATTGAAAAAATACATAATCACTTAATGTCACTTTTTACTCATCACAAAAACAAATATGATGATATTTATTACCTGCTGTTCACCAGAAGATTCCCAGGCAGGTTACAGCGATATAAACAACTTTTAACAATTTTTGAAGGAAATGAAGGGAAGGAGATAAAAGTAAACCACCCAGAGCAATGAACAGAGCCCGGTGGATGCCAGGGTATTTAGACTCTGGTTTTAAGTGTTCCACCTGGTCTGATTACTGCAATTTGAATTACCTGGAAATAAGCCCCATTAAATATGAAGAGACTTACTTCTGAGTAGACATACATTGTACTATAAGTTAACTATACAGTGAATTTTTAACGAGTGCCCACGTGTGCATTCGTGGGGAATGCTCTGGGACTCCATCCTCATCCTTTTTTGGCAGGTGGCCCCCTCCTGGGGTCCCTCTGTCTGTATGGCCAGAACCAATCAGCTCGATTGATCTTTCCTCACTGCCACTGACAAAGGGGGGGGAGAGGTGCTGGAGGTTAAATAAGCCCAGCTGGCCCCTTGAGTGCTGTGCTGCTCAGCTCTCTGTGTGGCGGGAACTGACAGTGCTGGCTGAAAGGAAGGCAGAGGAGGCTGCAATCACATGCAGTGCAGGCTCATAAGCTGGTGGTACACAGACCAGCCATTAATTATTATTTTTTAATTAATAAATGATTCTTCTCATGGCTCATTGTGACCCCCGGGATGAGTTTGCAACCCCCAGGCTAAGAACCACTGGGATAGAGAAATGTTTTTCTCCCTCTGTCATAACACTAGAACTTGATGACATTCAATGAAGCTGAATGTTGGAGGATTCAGGACAAACAAAAGAAAGTATTTTGTCACATGGTACATAATTAAACTGTGGAATTCGCTCCCACCGGAGGTAATGTATCTATGTATCTATGTTCACCGCCCAGAGAGCTATTGCTAGTCGGGCGGTATATAAGTTTTAAAAATAGATAAATAATAAATAAATAAATAGTGATGGCTGCCAACTTGGATGGCTTTAAAAGAGGATTAGACAGATTCATGGAGGATAAGGTTGTCAATGACCACTAGCCATGATGGCTATGCTCTGCCTTTGAATGCATATGCTTCTGAATACCAGTTGCTGGAAACCGCAGGAGGGGACAGTGCTCTTGGACTCGGGTCATATTTGCGGGCTTCCTATGAGCAACCGATTGGTCCCTGTGAGAACAGGATGCTGGACTAGATGGGCCATTGCCCTGATACAGCAGGCTCTTCTTATGTTCTTTGCTAAATGATCTCAGGGTGGATAACAACACAAAATAAAACCAAAAAGAAACATACAATTGGAAGAGTAAATCTACCAATAGATCTCTCATTTGTCCCAGCACAGGCCCCATAAAAAACATACTTTAAATGCCTATTGGAAAATAAAAGACTTCAGCGAGCACCAAAAGATGGATAACAATAGCACCAGCCAAATTTCAGGGGACAGAGTATTCCAAATTAGTCAATTGGCCAACGCTTCGTTGGTAATCTAACTCTTAATTCTGTTCACAACATTTTCTTTAACAATTAATGGCATTACCCCCCTCCCTTCTTAGGAATTTGTGTGGAATTTCTCTGTTCTCCTCGGTCAGATGCAACAATGGAAAACATTACTGCTTGCCTACATACCTTACAGGTGCTGCTTGATGTTCCTTGGCCAAGGTCTAAGATTGGTAGCGATCAGGTAACAATCTAATTTCATAATTCTGAGTGAATTGTTCAGTGTTATGATAATTGCTTCTGTCTGACATCTTTAAGAGATTGCTTCCACACTTTTGTCCCATCATGATATTTCATGATGTAATTTGAAGGACACTTGAAATTGCCTCTATGACACAGCTCACCATGTGAGTCACTACACTGTGTGTTCCATCTTACAAATTGTCCTTTGCTGCACAGTTTGTAAGTATGTTGGGGAGTATAATGAGCAGGACACAGCTAACACATCCACATGGAACAGGTGGCGCACAGAGGCATTTCTAAGCAGCTTCCATATGGAAGCATCCTGGTTGGTTGGTTATTTACACAGTACTATTAATGTTTGTGACACTTTACAGAGTAAGAGGAGTAAGAGGAGTACAATCTAAATTCAACACAAGGAGAGACAACAGAGGGAAGTGAAGATAACAGGAAGCTTATGCGTTCAGTTATATATACTTCACTTTTTAGCTTCACTTGTTTCCAATCATGCACAACGCTATTTTGCCAGAGCTTGTTTTTGATAGACTTTAATGGGGCAGGAAAACTTTAATAACTTAATATGTTTTGATCAGAACTTCACGAAATCAGCAAACCTGAATAAAGTATATCAGTAGCTTTCAACAAAATTGGAAAGATATAAAAGTCTTTCTTAATGACTAGAAAATAGGGTCAAAGCGTCAATTTACAACTCTTTTACATTTGTTGTATCTGTGGGAATTTTATTGGATATGTTTGAAATTTGGCACTTTGATAGGCCTCACCAGATAGACTGTGTATGCCAAATTATTAGCCCAACAGATGCCATTTTGTAAGCTATAGAATTTTGAGGCTTATAATGATGGAAGGAACCTTGTTTTTGCCACTTGCCTTAACTGTAGGAGCACTCCTGTGCTGTTAAAATACGTCCTTGCTTATTTTTGTATTTTATGGTTTTATGATGGCTTATACACTGATTTTAGGTGCCTCTTGATAGCAGACAATGTAATGTATAAATTTTAAAATAAAGAATAATAGATGTTTGACAATTCCCGGTTAAAGAATTCAGATGGTGGAGTATTACTTCAGAATATGACGGACTTAACACACTTCTCTCTGTGTGTGTGTGTGTGTGTGTATGTGTGTGTGAGAGAGAGGTTTAAAGTCATTCATATGGAGAGTTAGACCCATTGACATCAATGGGTTTATGTTACTTATGCCTATTGATTTCAGTGGGCGTACTCAGAGTATAAGTTTGTCAGCTATTATCCATATATTCAACCTATTTTCAGCACAATGATATATGTCAGATATATATTTGGTTGTACTGTTCAGTATTGTATTTTTTCTATTATATTGAGTGGTCAAATCTGTTCTTACGACTCCTCTTCCTTGATTGCTTGTTGCCTGAGTGGGGTTGGGAAACCTTCTTTCCATTTTTGAGGTTGCCAGGCCTCTTTAGTAGAACTCACATGTTCTACCTTCAGACCATCCTCTAGTACTTAGTGAGAGCACTGCAGTGTATTTTTGTTTGGTGGTAGGAAGCCATCTACTGGGGTTTCAAAACATTGTAAAACAGACAAAAGTAGATAACTGAAGTTGGTGCAAAACCTTCCAGCCAGGAATGGAGCAGCACCAGTGAAAGATGCGCAACCTTGTTTGCCACGCAGTATCTGGTTCCCAAGGGAAATCTGCATCAGAGCAATGAGGCACTTTTGTGGATAGCGGAACATTTTTTCTAACACATGTGACGGTGTAGTGGATAGAGCCTTGGACTATGGAGCCCTGGACTCAAGTCACCAGCCATGAAGCAAAATGGGAAAAGTTGAGCAAATTTCACACACTCATCTTAACCTACCTTAAGGATTATTGTAAGGATGAAATGTGATGTGGTAAAAGTTAATTAAAAAGCTTTGCCTTTTTCTCTTTATATAGGAACTGAGTGTTGAGCTGCTGAATGTTCTGCATCGGCTTATACTGACAAGAGAGTCCCCTGATATTCAACTTGCTGCTGTAGAGGTTGTTCAACAGATTATTTTTGCAGCTCAGGAACATGTCAAAGAAAAAAGGAGAAGTGCAGAAGGTATTTTTCTTGTTATTATTATTATTATTTATTTATTTATTATTTTATTACATTTTTAGACCGCCCTATAGCAATAAGCTCCCAGGGCGGTGTACAGCATAATAAAACAGGTTAAAATACAAAAACACAATAAAACATAATTAAAAATTTTCAATTTTAAATTCAAATTTTAAAATTTTTAAAATGCCTGGGCGAAGAGGTAGGTCTTTACCTGGCGCCGAAAAGATAGCAAAGAAGGCGCCAGGCGTATCTCATCAGGGAGGGCGTTCCATAGTTCGGGGGCCACCACTGAGAAGGCCCTAGCTCTAGTTATCGTTCTCCGTGCCTCCCTATGCGTTGGGACACGGAGAAGGGCCTTCGACGTCGAGCGCAGCGACCGGGTAGGTACATAGCGGGAGAGGCGTTCCGCCAGGTATTGCGGTCCGATGCCGTTAAGGGCTTTATAGGTAAGAACCAACACTTTGAATCTGGCCCGGAAACATATTGGTAGCCAGTGCAGCTGGGCCAGGACAGGTGTTATATGATCAAATTTTTTTGTCCCAGTAAGAACTCTGGCCGCAGCATTCTGCACCAGCTGAAGTTTCCGAACCGTCTTCAGAGGTAACCCTATGTAGAGTGCATTACAGTAGTCCAATCTAGAGGTTATTAATGCCAATAGTATACTTTGAACCTATATTCCTAATTTATTTCCATATTTGTCCTACACTAAAGTCTTTCTGAGGATCGAGGTTGGTGGTTGGGGTCAGTATAGGATTTATTTTAGTTAGAGGTGGTAATTTAAGCCATCCCTCATTTTCCTTTTGACAATGAGCATAGCTGTTAATTATGGTATGTGTTAAAATTAATATAGCTTGTTTTAACAGAAGGCATTTTTACTCTACAACCGAAACAGTTTAACTGTTTCTTTCTCCCCAAACAACCTAACAAAACTGTAGTTCTGAGAAGGAGTTACACCTGTCTAATATTCTCAATATTCGCACAAGATTACGATTTCTAGCACCGGGGACAAAGAAAGCAAAGTACTTCTTCATGCAGTGCAGTTAAATAATGGAATTCATTACCACAAGATATGATGATGGCCACCAACTTAGATGGCTTTAAAAGGGAATTAGTCAAATCATGTTGATTAAAATTGCCAATGGCATCTAGTCAAGAGGGCTGTGTACTGCCTCCGGGTTCAGAGGCATCATGAACCTCTAGATGCCAGCTGCTGGGGAGATAGCTATTGCCCTCGTGTCCTGCTTCTGGGATTCCCTGCAGGCATCTATATGGTTGGCCACTGTGGGGAAAGAGGGTGCCGGACAAGATGGACCTTTGGTGTGACCAAGGAGTAATCATATGTTCTTAATCCTCATGCAATAGCACAGCAGTAAAACTGGGTCTAAACTAGTCTGAATTTGTAGGATAGCCATAGCAGGAGTGAAGCTAAATTGGAGGTTATGATGCATATTAAGTATCATGGAGTTCTGTTTTTAAAATGTGTATTAACATGGCAGGAGAAATGTAGGTACATACAACTGAAATAATTGTGTATTCTTTCCACATTGACTTTATTTTGCCTCTGTTGTTTCCTTTGTGTCTGTTTTTAGATTTTAAGTGCCTTGAGGAAGAGACCTATCAAACCTGTTCTTTGTAAAGCACCATCTACATAGATGGCATTATATTAATAAATAATGCATGTTGCATTGCCTTGTAAATGATTTAGAAAACACCTTCACGGCATGTATGACAGGCTTTCTGCTGGGAAAATCTTCCTTTTAAAAAGCACAGCAGGTTTCTATCCCCTCATGGATGCAAATGAGCATCTTGTTTTATTTAGTTAGTTACATTTTAAAATTTATATCCTGCCTACTTTCTGAAGAACTCAAGGCATCTAAGAATTTACCGTATCAAAAAATGTATTTTTTGGATAGCAGCAATCCCCAAGTTAAATGCAGTTTTAAAAAACCCACAAAAACATTTACATATATTTTGTGAATGCACATAGGACCAGTTTCCTCTGAATTTGCATGCAAGGATTTCACCTCTGAATACATTGGATTGTATTCAACTAAGTCCTATGCAGAGTAGATCCACTGAAATTAATGACCCTAAGTTAGTCATGTCTATTAATTTAAATGAGTTTACGCTGCATAGGACTAGCATTGAGTACTACCCATTATCACTGCTGTTAGCTCTGACAGGACTCGTTACTTCTCTAGTAGTGCACATGTGGTACAGGAGCATAGTGTGTGCTTGTTGTTTATTATTGATATTTTAATTGCATCACTATGATGATTTTTGACATTGTCTTGTTGTATGAAATTACTTGGGGGTCACTCATGATGGAAAGAAGTATACAGAAAGTTCTTTGTATACCTATTAGGGGCTCCACCCCTGTGCACCTTGTGCAGCAACCCCCCCTTCCCCCAGGTTGCCAAGGGCCCTCCCCATTCCCCAGGTCACCAAGCCTCCTCCCCCCCCAGATCACCAAGCCTTCACACTGCTGTTCACTTATTTAGCCACCTGCCTCACTTGCCCACTCCGCTTGCTGTGAATGCTTCAAACACTGCTGCTGTGCACCTGCACTGAAGTGTTCATGGTGAGTGTAACACTTAGAAAAATATTACATAATTAGAAATAAACCCCAGGTGCTACAGGCTAGACTATTTTATTTTTTTATCTCCCAGATAGCACTCTTGTACACTTCATGGAAAAAGGGCATCTGCACACCTAAGCCTGTTTCTATGAATGAGTTGTCCTTGCTGTATCAGTGGCTAATAGTTTGTGTCATTTTGTTCATGTATACATTGGAACTAGAACAATGCAGCCAGATGCTGTTTATAACGCTTCAAGGAGTAAATGTTTATCAACAAAAGGGCACTTGCTGCTATATATCTTCCTCTTTTCATTTTAGTTGATGATGGAGCTGAAGAGAAAGAAACACTGCCAGAGTTTGGAGAAGGCAAAGACACAGGAGGACTGATACCTGGGAAGTCCTTAGTCTTTGCAACCCTGGAGATGTGTGTGTGCATTCTTGTAAGACAGTTGCCTCAGCTTAACCCGAAGATAACAGGTAGTCCCGGAATTACAACTGGAAAACCTCAGTTGTTATCAGAGAATGGAAGCAGACTGGTATCAGCAGCATTGGGAATCCTCTCTGACGTTCCTGCAGTCTGTTCACCAGAAGGTAGGATAATAATAATAATAATAATAAATTTAATTTTTGTGTCGCCTATCTGGCCGAAGCCACTCTAGGCGACGTACACGTTAAAATACAATAAAATACAATATAAATACAGTATAAAATACAATGCCCCAAGATGTGCAAGAAAGAAACAAATAAAGAGGCAAAGTAGGAAGAGAACTGACTTTTGCCATTACATTTTCAGGCCATATGCTAAGTGAAGATTTTCACCATTTTTCTTTTGTCATTTTAGTTGTACTTAGTGGATTAGAAATAATTACTGAAACAACTGAGAGAAAATCAGTTCAGGCAACATACAAGCACCAGACTTGTGCTTAGAAAGATTCCCTCAAGTGGTCTCCTTCCATAAGCAGTGCAACATCTGAGCTGTGAACTCATACAAGATTGCAGCTCTGAAGTTACACTGTCGAAATTCCTATGACCAGGGTTTTTTCAGTGCACATCAAGAACTAGCATATTGTCAGAAATGGTTATTAATAAATTGAGCATTTACATTTGCTTCCCTTTCTTTTCTCTCCCTTCATGTGTACTTATTAGATTGTAAACCTTTGCAAGCCACTAAATCAAATCAGCCTTCCTCTCAACTTTTCCTTAGGTAGTCTGACATCACGTGGGATATAGCGCCATCTAGCGTCCGAAGGCAAGAATTGATTGAAGTCAAGACCTGGGGCATCGAGCCCCTCCCACTCCAGTTCATTCTTGCCTTCCTTCGTTCGAGGCTTTTGGATCTGCTAGCTAGCTAAGTTGGAGTGTGTGGGATTGTAATTTTCTTCTTGTTTCCTCTCTCCCTCACCCTCTCTTTATATATCTGGGACGTTATGTCCCTTTGTTGGGGAATCCGGCGGCTGCCATTTTCCCTTTTGGCTCTCGTCTATCTGAGATGAGCCTTCCCTGAGAGCCGCAGCTGCGGCTCTCTCTCTTCAGCCCGTTTTTTCCCTGTTTTTTTCTCCATCGGTCTCCCTTCCACAGGCGACGACTGATTTTGTTGGGCTCACCTCTCCCTTTGGACGAGCCTTTCTGAGAGCTGTGGCTGCGGCTCTCTCTTCAGCCCTTGCTTTGCCTGGCCGCCGCCTTCATGCGGCGGCTGTCTTTTTAATTGTTTTTTGCCTCGCAGGGAGCCGCAGCTGCGGCTCCTCTAACAACTGCTTTCGGCGGCTGCTGCCTTTTTAATTGTTTTTTGCCTTGCAGGGAGCCGCGGCTGCGGCTCCTTTAACAACCGTTTTTTCGGCAGGGACTGCTATTGGGCTGCGGCGAAAGGCAGCTGCTTCCCTTAGCAAGTAGCGGTTGGAGCTCGCTTTCGCGGCTCCTCTGCTGGCATTTCTCTGCCTTGAGGCTCTTCAGGTGGCCGTGGGAGGACCCCCCCGGCTCTTTTTTACCAGTTCGCAGCCTTTATTATAAAGCACGTCACTTGCTGCGCTTGGAGCTCACTCTTGCTCCTCCTCCCCTATCTGTCTGCCTGACTCCTACCGCGGCCATTATAGGCCTTCTGGAGCACTAGAACCCGCCCTTTTTCGCAGGCGCCATTTTGATCTGTCCATTTTTCCCGCCCTTTCTGTTCTCCTTCACTTGTTTGTACAGTTATTTAGTCAGGCTATCCAAGTGCCTGTAGGACTTATTTTTACAACAAGTGCCTCTGCACAGCAACTGCATATTTGGACTGCACCTTGAAATTATCTGCGCTGCAGCTGCATATTGGAACTGTACGCCACACTGCACCCCCCACCTCTGTGCGTGTGTTGGTATTTACATATATATATATATATATATATATATATATCTATATCTATATATCTATCTAGCATTGCTGGGCGCTCAGAATGGCGGATCAACACTCAGATACACATTCAGCAGCGGCTAAGAGACCCTGCAAGTCCTCGCATCATAAGTCTGCAAATCAAAAACTGCCCAGGCTGCACTCCAAGGCCGTGGCTGAAACTAAACACCTGTCTCGCCTCAGTGCCACCAAAAACACACGTTACATTTCAGTGCCACATTCTCAAGCTGCTAACCAAGAGCACTTGACAGCACTCTTTCACTCTCCAGCTGGGTCATCTGAGGATGACTTCGAGGGTTTTCCTGACCAGCCTGGGGTCTGCCACTCACAATCCAGCCTGCCGCTCCAGACCAGTGAGCCCACTGTTGCTGTTCCTCCACAAACACAACCGCCTGCTGGTCCGCTATCAGGGCAACTACCTGCCTCTGTACCAGGACTGCAGGTGTCTCCTGAATTCCTGATGCAGTTGAAAGATATCCTAAGCCTCTTCTCAGATCAGTCGAGAGTCCAGACAGCCCCATTGACTCAGCACAGTGAACAGCACCCTTCCTGTGCCCCAGCCCCATGTGGCTGTTCTGATGTGGTACCGCTCCCCTCGCCCAACCCATTTGACGTTGCTAGAGATTGAAGATGACATCCCTGGGTTGGAGGACCCAGATTATTCTCTTCAAGCTGAAGGGGATGAGTGGAGTGACGAGGCAGACTTCGAGGAGGACACCTCATATCGCCTATTTGATGCGGCCGACTTTCTTCCGCTATCTTGCAGAGCTTTGGGCACATTGGGCCTTCAAACTACACAGCCCGAATCTACCACTCCCCCCATGAAAGGGGCTAAAGTCCTTAAGTCTCCAAAATCATTGGATCATTACCTTCCTGTGCCGGACCCCATTGGCAAACTGGCCAAGGAAGAGCTGCATCATCCTCTGTAGGCACGCCGCTTTTCCATTATGGCCAAAAGGCTCTATGCACTGGACCCGGACTTTATGAATCGCTTGTTTGTTCCAGACATCGACGAGCCAGTCTCCAGTTTGGTTTCGCGCTCGCTCCTTCCAAAGCAAGGGGAATCACAACTAAAGGACCCCTTTGAACGCCGCATGGACTACTGCCTTTACTATTCAGGCGTCTGCTTCAGCTTCCATATTTTCAAGAGCGGCTATGATGTGGCTAGACGAACTCTTGGATGATCCTGAACCAGACCCTGTCAAGCTCCGCAAGTGCCTGGTAAAATTACACAAGACAGCGGCCTTCGTAGCCGACGCCACACTGGATGCCACCCAGCTGGGAGCGCGAGCTCTAGCCTCACAGGTGGTAGCTCGGCATACCCTTTGGCTCAGGCACTGGGACGCTGATTCTACGGCCAAGGGCAACTTGTCTAGAGCACCCTTTTCTGGGTCTTTACTCTTCGGAGACGAAGCCCTCAAGGCGGTCTTGGTAGACCCTAAAGACAGCCGAAGACCAATATTGGCCACTTCTAAGAGAGAGGATCGTAGGGCTTTCAGACTTTTCACCCCATATCGCTCCTTTCAGCCCTTTCGAGGAGCGCGGCCTGCAGGGCGAGGCCGCAACTTTTGATCTTCTGGTTTCCGCTCCTCCAGGGGATCCTGGAACAGGCAACGTTTCCAAGCCAGAGCACAGAACAGGGGAAGTCAAGGGGCCTCAACTTCAACTTATGGCAGGAGAGCTCGTCAGCGAAGACAATACTGACGCTTTCCCTGTGGGGTGCAGATTGCTAATGTTTGCAAGTCACTGGTTATGTCTGACACGGGTCGCTTGGGTCAGAGATCTTTTCCTCCATGGTTACGAACTGGAATTTTGGTTGACCCCTCCAGACAGGTTCATTCCATCCACTCTACCCAGAGTTTGAGTCAGGTGCCGGATCATGCGGGAAGCCATAACCCATCTTCTCGACATAGCTGCAATAGAACCTGTACCACCGGAGGAGAGAGCACAAGGGGTTTACTCCCTCCTATTTGCAGTTCCCAAGCGAGATCAGTCATGGAGGGCTGTTCTAGATCTCAAATTTGTCAACCGTTTTGTGAAATACCAACGGTTCAAGATGGAGTCCCTGGCGTCAATTGTAGAGGCGCTACACGAAGGGGATTTTCTGGCTTCCATAGATCTCAAAGAAGCTTACCTTCATGTGCCCATCTGTCCAACCCACAGACATTTCCTGTGATTTGCCTTCGGCCCCCATCACTTCCAATATCGAGCAATGCCTTTTGGTCTCTCGTCGGCCCCGCGAGTATTCACCAAAGTGCTGCTAACCCTGGTGGCTTATCTCCGCCTCCAGGGAGTCCACATTTATCCTTACTTGGACGATCTGTTGATTCGAGCGAGTTCCAGAGATTTGGCCCTCTTTCATGTTCACTCTGCTCTTATGGCTCTACGCACCCATGGTTGGCTGGTCAACTACGACAAAAGTCAACTACTACCAACTCAGAGATTACAACATTTGGGTGCAATTCTAGACACCACGCAGACCATGGTCTTTTTGTCACCAGATCGTATTATGGCCATCACAGAGATGGCTCTACACCTCGCATGTCGTTCGAGGGTGGACTTAATGCTTATGGCAAGGGCTCTGGGAATGTTTGTGTCAACCATTCACATCATGCCATGGGCTCGGCACCACACTCGACCCTTACAGTGGGCCTTACTCCCTTTCCAACAGGACATTGCCACATCCAACCACCGTACGGTCCACCTACACCCATCTCTGCGGACCTCTTTCCATTGGTGGGCTATGGCCAAAAATCTCAGACTGGGAACCCCATTCCGAGAACCAGACAGGACCATACTCACCACAGATGCCAGTCTGTCCGGATGGGGGGCCCATTGCAATTCCCAGTATGTTCAGGGAGTGTGGTCCAACACGGAAGCAAGTCACAATATCAACTGGCTGGAACTAAGAGCGGTCCATCTGGCTCTTCAGCGTTTTCAACCCTTGTTCCTTCTGGACCACGTATTGATTTGCACGGATAATACTTGTGTGAAATCACATCTGAACAGACAAGGGGGCACCAGGTCACGGTGCCTCCAGGCGGAAGCGTCTCAACTCTTCCAATGGGCTGAAATACATCTACTTTCACTGAGAGCAGAACATCTCCAAGGTGTTTTAAACGTTGCAGCCGACTGGCTCAGCAGACAACAGGTGATCCTGGGAGAATGGAAGCTACACCCCATGGTGTTCAGCCTTCTCCAACGACGGTTTGGCATCCTCTCGGTGGATCTGTTTGCATCCAGTCACAATTACCAGCTACCTCGCTACTTCTCCAGGTATCTGGACAACGACACAGAATCGACGGATGCAGTGTTGACTCAGTGGCCAGCAGGCCTCCTATATGCTTTCCCCCCGATAGCGCTATTGGGCAGGACCATCAGGAAGCTGCGACGCAAAAGGGCCCATCTGATCCTGATAGCACCGTACTGGCCTCGTCGGCCGTGGTTCTCCGACCTGCTCTCCCTTTCAGTGACGGAGTCTTGGAGGTTGCCACTCAGACCAGATCTTCTATCTCAGGGCCCGATTTGGCATCCGGATCCCGAATGGCTCAATCTGACAGCGTGGCATTTGAACGCGGACATTTGATTCATTGGGAACTGTCTAAGGAAGTTGTGGACACAATTCTCGCGTCTCGAAAGCAGTCGACCTCTCGGGTCTACCAGAGCACCTGGTCTACCTTCGCTAGTTGGTGTGACTCTCAAAACGTTCTACCATCTCAGGCCAAGGTTCAACATCTACTGCAATTTTTACATAGAGGCCTGAAGATGGGACTGAAACCTTACGCCGCCACCATTTCATCTATTCTCTCCGTCGCGTCTCCTACTATTCCTATGGGTTCACACCCACTGGTCAAACATTTTTTGAAGGGGGCCGTCCTACTGTCGCCAGCAGTTTGTCATCACTTTCCTTCGTGGAGTTTATCGAAGGTCCTGCAAGCCCTGCAGCGCCCTCCTTTTGAGCCCCTTCGATCTGTGCCTTTACGTCTTTTGGCCTTCAAAGTCCTGTTCCTCGTGGCGATCACCTCGGCGAGAAGAATCTCAGAGTTGGGGGCGCTGTCCTCGGCCCGCCATCTCTGTATTTTCCATAAGGACTCAGTGGTACTGCGTCTAGATCCTTTCTTCCGTCCCAAGGTCATTTTGGCGTTCCACTGTAACCAAGACATTGTTTTGCCTTCGTTCTGTCCGGATCCTGTTCATCCGCTCGAGAAGGCCTGGCACTCGCTAGATGTCCGGAGGGCCCTCAAGACCTACCTGTCTCGCACCCAGGACATACGGTCGACGGATTCCTTATTTGTATCCTTTCACCCGCATACTCTGGGGCAAAAGGTGTCTAGCTCTACGTTATCTTGTTGGTTGCATGCCTGTATTGCATTGGCCTATGAGTCCCTTCAGCTGCCAGTGCCTCGTAACATAACGGCACATTCCACTAGGTCAGCTGCCACTACGGCTGCCTTCACAACCAATGCTTCTCTAGCAGAGATTTGCAGAGCGGCTGTATGGTCTACCCCAAATTCTTTCATAAGACATTATAAGATAGACCGTTACGCTTCTGCTGATGCCTCATTCGGGAGGCGTGTTTTACAACAGGTTATCTCTGCTAAGTAGCCAAGAGGCGGTCCCTACCTATTAGGGGCTGCTTTGGTACATCCCACGTGATGTCGGACTACCTAAGGAAAATGTACCATTGGTATCACCTGAAGGGTGATTTTCTTAGGTAGTCCGACATCACGGCCCTCCCTTTTTGGAGGATTTGGGGTTTTTTGCTACCTTACCACTTATTATTCTTCAGTGTTATAATATTTAAACTTTTTTACCAAGTCAAGACCAATTTGGACCTGTTTAATATGCTTGCAATCTTTGGGTCATGTTTTGGGACACTGTTTCCTTGCTGTTAGGCCCGTTGGCCTTTTCTGTCTTTTCAGATATGTCTCTCACTTCGGTCTCGTCACGAATGAACTAGAGTGGGAGGGGCTTGATGCCCCAGGTCTTGACTTCAATCCATTCTTGCCTTCGGATGCTAGATGGCGCTATATCCCACGTGATGTCGGACTACCTAAGAAAATCACCCTTCAGGTGATACCAATGGTACATTCTAAGTAATAAAGTGGTTAAGCAGTATTGTAGGAATGTGATGCTCCTACATGTCCTCTACAACAAATTTTATAATGGCACTAAAAATATTAACACATTGACCAAAAATTACAATTCAAGCTATGGTTTACCTTTTTTCTTTGAAACCCTCTTGGACAGGGGCAACGAACCCAGAGTCTATGTCAAGCCCACCAAGTGGTTTGAAGTGGACTGCCAGCCCCCATCTTCCTCCTCAGCATTGGGGTGGGGGCGAGATTCCTCTCCTCCCAGTGCAGGACTGCAATGGGGAGGAAATTTCAGATATCAGTCTTTGAAGAGCAGAGACAGTGATAACCCTCCTCATTGCAGCAGTGCGCTAGGAAGAGTTGTTATTTTAAGTATCTTCTTGTAAGTGTTTTGAAAATGCCTTTGTATGCATGTTTGGGACCATTCTGCATACCAACTCACTTAAGCTTTTGATAGGATGAGTACATGTATGAAGCAACACTTGACCAATGATAGAAGGGTAGAATGCTTTCCACTGCTGCTCCTTTGCCACCAGTAGGAGACTGAGACAGCTTCTCTGGCATGGACTAGCTTAGCTGCAAATAGTCCTCACTGATCAGTGGCTGAATAAACATTAGATTAAGGGATATGGGTTGGCCATCTTGCCAGTGTAATGGTTGCTCTTTGTATGTATGTATGTGTTTGTTTATTGTATAAGATTTCTTGCCCACCCTTTACTGTAAATTTCCAAGGCTGTTTGAAACAATATGATCATGCAGTTATAAAGACAAGTAAAACAATGTATACAATTATAAAAACAAGTAAAGCCATTCCAAACAAAAGCAGCACAGTATAGGTTAAACAAAATAAAAGAAGTGGGTCCCACAAAAATACCATAACTGTCAAAGGCCAGGGTAAATTGTATTCCCTAAATTAATCTCTTTCCAAATAATGGTTAGCTGATGTTAAATGGACATAAAATATATGCTTCTATTGCATACATGAAAAGTGAACAACATTAAGTGGAATGTTGAAGAGTGTAGTTCCTATGAATGCAACGAAGTCTTTCTATTATTTAATAAGCTCCAGAAGGTATTTCTTCTTAACAATGATAGTTGTATCACCCCTCTGTTGTCCTACAGGAAGCATTGCTGTTCTTCCTACTATCTTGTATCTGATTATTG
The DNA here is from genome assembly GCF_030035675.1 of Rhineura floridana. Classification (NCBI taxonomy): domain Eukaryota; kingdom Metazoa; phylum Chordata; class Lepidosauria; order Squamata; family Rhineuridae; genus Rhineura; species Rhineura floridana. Next base: position 183,186,954 of record NC_084481.1, on the reverse strand, counting down.
GAGTCCTCAGAGGAACTGCTGTGAAATTACCCTCCGGCCAGTTACCTTTGACTGTTGCTGCATCATTACAAGCTCTTAAAGGAGTGCTGTCTTCTCCCATGGCTCGGGCAGAGAAGAGCCGGATGGCTTGGAATGAATTGCTCCGTAGTGCTTTGGTCACTATTCTTAATTTTTGGGAACAAGGTACTAAAAGCTGAGGAAGGTGTTTGATATATATATCAAGACAGTATAAGAGCTGGGAGGGAAAGGTTCACTAACAATTAGATGGCATATACACCATACCAAATAAGTGATGCCTAGTAAGTGATATGTAACATTCAGTCCAGTAATCATACTATCTGGGTACAAAAACAAAGTTCCAATACTTCCAATTAACAAAGTTAATACTGGCACCTAAACATGTTTCTGGTAACTGGATTGTTGAAAAGAGGGTAGGGAGCTAATTTCTTCTCCCCTGATGTGTTCTGGCTGCTGCTCCAAACAAAGTTAAGGTACAGACATATGATTATAAAATGATATCAAAAATTTAATATGTATATGAACAGTCAATATAAAATCCCTATAAATATTTTCATATAATAATAAAAAAGGCCAGCAAAATAATAGAAAAATCAGTGCCCATATACAATAAAATACAAAATATATGATATAGTCAAGATAATAAAGAAGACTAATTGTCGAAATGCATTTGGCTATGTTATACATTTTGCAATTTATTACATATGGGCATTGACTTATGCGTATTGGCCACTGTTCACAAGTTGCCCTTTATCTCTACATTGATATTATCTTGACTGTATAATATATTTTGTATTTTATTGTATATGGGCACTGATTTTTCTATTATTTTGCTGGCCTTTTTATTATTATATGAAAATATTTATAGGGATTTTATATTGACTGTTCATATACATATTACATTTTTTATATCATTTTATAATCGTATGTCTGTACCTTAACTTTGTTTGGAGCACTGTGTTTGCGTTAAGGTAGATTTTAACTTCACAGTTTTTGGTATTCTGGCTGCTGCCTCCTCCCATAGTAAATACTTTGCTCCTTTCCTAGCTCCATTTGCTCTCTCCATCCCACTGAACTTTCAGCAGAATTTGTTTTCTATACAGTCCTTCCCCTTCTCAACGCCTTCTTCTGTACTTCACCATTCTTTGCTTTCTCTACAATCTTTTTAGAACCAAGCACCTTTTCTTGAATTTGTTCCTATCTTGTACACACACTTCCTCCCCCATTTCTTTCCCCTCTCCTTTTTTAAAAACCTTTTTATTCACACCTCTCTTTCATTTTCTCCCAATAAGACTTCCCTAGAAGAATGACTTAATCCGAGTTGGGGCTTCCCAGAGCATGCCTGAGCAAGGCTTGACTCTGGAAGATATGAAGTAGTAGTCATAGTAGTAATAGTGGCAGTAACTCATGTGAATGTATATGAAACTGTCATGCTAAGATAAGACAGTTGGTCTATCTAGCCCAGTACTGTATTTGGATTGGCAACAGTTTATCAAGATCTTAGGCAGTCATCTTCTCCATGGCATCCTTTTAACTTGAGATTATATAGATCAAACCTTTGAACTGCTTGGGTGAGGGTGGGAGTTAACAACCCCTGCACTATATTTACAGCTTTAACCAAAGGAAATGTATACAAGTCAATAAAAAAATCTGACAGGAGTCATCAACAGAAGGCGTCAAATACACTTCATGTTGAGTGAAAGTTCATAAGAGAGTCTCAAATCTACATGCCTAATATATGTTAATCAAAAATTGTGTTGATTTGTGGTAGAAATTGGTCTTAACATCTTGATACTGTATATGTTTTTTGATTATTGAAGTGCTCCTGTTTCAGAATGTAAATTTACGGTTGTTTATCATTGGTAGATGGTGCTCAGCAAGAATTGGATGAGGGTAGCCTGCTGACTGCAATCACAGTATTCATTTTGTCTACAAGTACAGAAGTTACTGCTATGGAGTGCCTTCAGATGTGTTGTATTGAAAAATTTCAATCAGCAATGGAATCTAAAGATCCTATTGTAAGTACTGTGTAGTTCTTAAATTGTTTAGAAACCTCCTACTGTTGCTAAATATTTATGTTCAGTCCTGACATTTATTTAGAATACATCCCACTATATAGCCCAGAGGCTCTTAAAGCAGCTTACAAAAGATACTCATAATAAAAACTTGCATTCAGGAATCAGGATTTCGGGAACAGAAATAATATGGTGACCCTATGGTCCCAGGATTATTCAGATGCCGTATCCTGCCCTCATCCTTGGTCTTCCCTGATAGCAACCTTTGACCTCTGCCTACTAGGCAGCAGACACCACTGATTACAACTGAGGCAAGTGTGAAGCTGACCAGCTTGAATGCTCTCAGACCATGATGGAGGCAAGTCTTTGTCTTCCACTGAATACCACCATCTCTAATAAGGTTAATGGCTGCAGGGAAAAGGGTATTTTCAGCTAAAATGCCTCTCTTGAGGGAGATGCATCTGCTGCTTATGCTGTTGTTATTTAGGCACCATGCAAATTTTTTTGTCTTCCCACATTTTTAATCTCTGATACATATTTTTCCCTACTGTGATTGTGTTTTTACTGTACATCTTGTGGAGAAATTAGAAAGTATATTTCCTTCCACTTGATGCTGAGAGGGGTTTTTTGTACAATTTCCATTTGACTTGGACAATATGGCATCCCTAAGTTCACAGTAACTGTTCATTGTGCAGCTTACAGCTAACAGAAAGGGGGAAATATTACAAGGTACGCAAATATATTGGTGCCTGGCAGCACACCCGTATTAATAGCTCTCATCACTCTTTCTGTTCTTTTCTGTTCTTTCATGTAAGAACAGGTCTTGCGACTGACATTGATGCAATCTTTTTCTTCTGATAAGTGTACTTGTACACAGGACATCTCCATAAACACAGTTCAGCACTGCTGTCTAATATTAACTTTTTGTGTTTTAATTTGGCATTTCCTAATTCTTTTTAGGTACAACTTAAATGCTACCAGCTTCTCCTTACCATTTTTCAGTATCCAAACCGAGCAATCTCGTATGCTTACATTCATTCATTAGCATCATCAGTTGTCGGCAAACTGCAGGAAACAGAGAAAGCTAAACCTGAGAATTCTGCTGAACTTCAGGTTGTTCAGGAAGGAATAAAAGTGGTGGCTGCTGTTATAGCCCTTGCCGAGGAGGAACATCGTAAGTGTTCTTTGTATGACAAAATAGATCTAACTTGTCTTGAATTAACTGCAGATTAAAATATGTGTGTAATGCAGTTTCAGTTGTGAAATTATGTTCAGGACTCATTACATTGTAAAACCATTAACATTTCTTAGCTTGGACAACACTTCTAAAATTATTTTTGATTGCTTAATCTAGCAAATGCAGAGTGTTGGAAATCTTTTGCACACAATAACCATTCCATAATGTGCTGTATAGAAAGACAGCAAGCACATTTAACATCTATGGAAGTCCTGTAGTACACTCATTGCCCAGTTCCACCCTGTCCCCATTTGGATAATCAGAAACATTTTCATCCTCATTCTCAATTCCATTCCAAACTGGATGCTCCCCAGCTGTCTACTTTCCCCCATCGGTCAGTTTAAAAGCTGCTGTGTCACATTTTTGATGTTAAAGCATGAGCAGCAGCCTGGTTCCATTTATGTTCAGGTGAAAGCCCATGTCTTGTATACAGCCCCAACTTGTCCTCAAAACATTACCCAGTACCTAATAAATCCAAACCCTTCTTCACACCACCTTCTCATCCACATCCACCTGTCTTATTGGCCCTGTGCATGGAACAGGTAGCATTTTGGGGGAAAATACATTGAACATCGTAGATTTCAGCGTCATATCTAGCAACCTGAATTTTGCATCCAGGACTGCACAACTACTGTCAGTAAGCTCCAGGACTGCTGACCTCTTCCTGGATCTGTCTAGATGATGATGATGATGTTTAGTCCAGGGAAATGCCCCCATGCATCAATCCTAATTGAAAGTATTATTCTAAATCGTTGTTAATATGTCTGTCTGTCTGTCTGTTTGTTAGTTGCATTTGTATACTGCCCCATAGCCAAAGCTCTCTGGGCAGTTTACAACAATTAAAAACATTAAAAACAAATATACAAATTTAAAAACACATTTTTAAAAAGCAATTTAAAAACACATGCTAAAATGCCTGGGAGAAGAGGTCTTCCCTTTTGCAGACTAAAATAATTATGAATAGATGGGATTACCTTAGAATTATAGTTTTGGTCATGTGCAATTTTAACCAGCTCAGTTCTATTAAAGTCATTGACACAGTTTTTATTTATATTTTATTTATTATTTGTAGTAGTGGGTGGGTTGCAAAAATATCACAGTTTAACAAGTAGAATTAAGTATTAGCAGATGATAAAGTGATCAAAAAGAACAATACAGAACAATGCAGGAGGAGGTAAGATACCCAATCAGCCAAATGTCAGTTTAAATCACATATACAAGGTTATCTAGTCAGTGGATTGCAGCCAAAGTCAAAGATGCATTTTATTGCACTTGTTTGGATTTTAAATTGCCATTAATAACTTTGCCTTTGCCTTTTCCAAAGTGAACAATCTCTTATTATATAAATACTCAGAGGAATTCTCTACTCGATTCCAGATTTTGGGGCTCAGTGTGCTATTAAGAAATGGTCGAACTATCAGGTGGCAGGCAATCAGAAGGATATCTGCTACAGGCAGGAAAAAGTAAAGGCTTGTCTGCCATAGTTAGGCCACTTGTTAGTTTCTTCAGAGGGCTTAGATGCAAGGCCCTCCCATGCTCCCACATCAAGATTGGCTCTAGGACAGCTTTTCCCAACCAGTGTGCCTCCAGATGTTGTTGGACCACAATTGCCATATTTCCTGACCATTGGCAATGCTGGCTGAGGCTGATGGGAGTTGTGGTCCAACAACATCTGGGGGCACACTGGTTGGGAAAGGTTGCTCTAGGAAGTCCCATCAGAGTAACAATGTCCTGAATAACTAGTTGCAACAATTATTTTAACAACACAGTACAATGCATGTTTACTCAGAAGTAAATCCCAATGGGTTCAATGGGATTTACTTCCTAGTAAGTATGTTCAGGGCTGCAGCCTAAGTGATTGGTATTTGTGAAGTTAATGGTATTAATCAATATTGAAAAACTCTATATTTCTTTTTTCATAGGAACTCAGCTAGTGGCTTGCTTTCTACCTATCCTCATTTCTTTTCTTTTGGATGAGAATGCTCTAGGATCAGCTACAAGTTCAGCAAGGAGTCTACATGAGTTTGCTTTACAGTATCTGATGCAGATTGGTCCACAGTACTCCTCAGTCTTTAAAAAGCTAATGGCTTCTTCTCCACCAATGAAAGCAAGGCTTGAATCAGCTGTGAAGGGCAATCAGGAAAGCATCAAGGACAAGACAACACCTAAGCATTCAAAGAATGCTGGGAAAAGCTCAACTATTCAACTAAAGACCAACTTTCTGTGAATAACACTTTAAATCATAAGCACTTTCATAACACAGCAAACTGTCCCTTTTCATTTCTACCTATTCTTATAATGAAGTAGGATTTTTATTGTCAAGTCATCCTACTAAGCTTTGTAAGTCATCACGTTATAGCCTCATTCCAGAGATGTGCATGCATGTACCTACCTATCTACTGAACATGGTTGGTATAGTCAGTAGCAGGAACTTTATGCACAGCTGGATGTGAAGATGGGAAACCTGTATGCTGTGCCTATTTGCATACAGAGTTTCCAATCCAGAAGAGAGTCCCTCTTGCTCAATCAGGGCATATACTTTATAACTTCTCTCTCTCTTTTTTTACAGTCTTACTATCTTCTTTAATTTCTTTCTAAACACACTGCAAAATTTTGAGAAAAAATATTGAAGATTTTATTAGCTATGTATGAATCTTGACATGGTTACATTAATTAAACTGCATATTTATTTCACACTTTGATATTAGCACAAATACATAGAAGGAAATAATGTCTGATTTGCAAATGCACATGTACCAGAACCACCCCATGCACCTATATTTCTTTTTATTATTATTACTTTGATGTAGCAGTTTCCAGTGTGGAACTGTCAGCACTTAAAAAGAAAAAACAGTCATTTGGAATTTTTAAAAGCACTTTGTAAATAAAGCATTGAGAACTGCTTCAGCAAAAATCCTAACGAATTACTAAGGATGCACTCCCTTTAGGTCCCATAGAGTGTGTAAATTTATGTCTTCAACCATAAACAGGAAAAAAAAATCTCTTGCACAAGGATTAATGGCACAATATATGTGGCTAGCTCAGTGCAATGACAAATGAGGTGGAGTGTTAATTCAGGGGACGGATATGTTGCCATTAGGGCTCCAGGTCTGGAACATCAAATGTGACTGTAGGCTCAGATACTATTCAGTCTTAAACACTAAGCTACAACAGTTGTTAAAAATACTAATACTGCTCTCACATTTTAATTGTAATTTAAATTCATAAATTCCTTGCAGTTCTGTTACATGTTCCAGCTGCTAATTTAGCAAACATCATTAAGTAAAATGTTTGGGTGTTCTTATAGTTCATAAAAGTGTGTAAAATTACTACAGAGTATTTAAAATTCACATTTGATATATTATTAATGTTTAAGTTCTCATAAATTCCAAAACTATTAACAGTTTTATGATGAAGCTACACTTATACAATTATCTGAACGGTATATATTTCCAAAGTTAAGCACACATGTTTATGATTGCAACAGTGAAGCTTTACGCTATCCACAAAGTCCCACCTATTTACTAAATATAATTTTAAATTTATCATGCTAAGCAGACTATTAAAGCTTACATATCTTATTCAGAATACAAGAACTGTTTTGATGCACAATATCGCTGCGTAAGATAATCTTACTATCTTTCACAATCATTGGATGGTTTGCACATGGGCAAATTTGATGCATACATTGTGCACTCAGATGCATAGTAATCAAGGGGAGATTTATTAAAGTGGGCTTGGTTTGAGTTCAGCTGCAAATGAGTCATTGGAAAAAAACAACAAAATGTTACATCTTTACAGTGGATTATATTTTAATATAGAAGTCTATACTAATAGCTACAGCTATTAATTATTTTAGAATTATATTGGCAACCATTGCCTTGTTTTTATGCCAGTATTACCTGAAGTAAATCAAATGCTAGGACAATTACAGTATTTCCATCTAGTAATTAGTTCAAAAATAAAAGAAATCCATAGAACTGAGACTCAGGAAAGCGTACTGTATTTTACTATATATTTTGTACATAAAATTGTAAAGTGTACAGAACTGACCATTTGAACAAAATTCTAACACTTCATTTTTTCTAATTTACATAAAGCTAATTTTCTTCACTTAAATTGGTGTGCTTGCTATTTTATTAATAAAACCTGATTTTTATATTATTTTTTTAAACTATGACCAGTACTTTTATTTTACAAGGTTTTTATTAACTGTTTGTTCTGTTCCTTCCTATATTATGGGCACACTTATATTTGACATCTCATTGTAGTGCTTTATTGAGAATTAGATATGTTATGAATGAACATTCTTTGAAATAAGTGTGCCATATTTTGTGCATCTTACTGGAACTTTCTGTAGGCTTTGAAACAAACTGAACATGTAAAACAGCTTTCCAGTAGATTCACTTGTCCCTAGAGTGGTGATCTCAGAACTTCTACAACACTACCTATAGATTAAATTTAGGGTTGCATCTCAAGAGGATAACAAGAGTTGGATTGGAGGAAATGAGAACACAACTTTCCTCCTCCATAAAGTTAGCTATTAGAGGCAAGAAGACTGCCTTCAAAAATGGTCTTGTCCAAATAAGGAGAATAAAAAGGGATACAAACTTTGGCAAAAGAAATGCAAGTAAACAATAAGAAATGCTAAAAAAGAATTTGAGGAGCACATTGCTAAAAACAAAAACCAACAACAACAAATTATTTAAATACAGTCAAAGCAGGAGACTGTCCAGGGAGGCCATTGGACTCTTGGATGACAACAGCATCAAAGGTGTGCTGAAGCAGGATAAATAGACTGCAGAGAAACTAAATTAATTCTTTGCATGTCTTCACAGTAGAGGATATAGGGCAGATCCCCATGCCTGAACTAACTTTTGCAGAAAGGGAGTCTGAGGAACTGAGGCAAATAGTGGTGATGAGAGATTTATTTATTACATTTATATACCGCCCCATAGCCGAAGCTCTCTGGGCGGTTTACAACAATTAAAAAGAATGAAGAGATGAATGCCTAGACTCAATAGACAAAAACTGACAAATCACTAGCCACCCAAGAGTTCTCGAAGAACTCAAATGTGAAATTGCTGATCTAACAAAAATATGTATTGTGTCCCTCAGATATGCCTTCATACCCGAGGACTGGAAAGTGGCCGATGTAACACCAATCTTACATTGGATCCCGGAAATTACAGGCCAGATAGCTTAACATCTGTCCTGGAAGAACTAGTGGAAAGTATTGTTAAAGATAAAATAACCAAGCATGTAGAAGATCAAGCCTTGCTGAAGCAGAACTACTACAGTGTGTCACAAGCATATAGACAGAGATGATCCAGTGGACACAGTGTTGTTTGCTTTTCAAAAAGCTTTTGACAAGGTACCTCACCAAAGAGTCATGTGGAATGGAATGGAATAAGAGGAGAGCTCCTCTTGTGGATCAAGAACTGGTTAAGCAGCAGGAACCAGAGAAAGGGAATAAATGCACGATTCTCCCAATGGAGTGATGTAGAAGGTTGGGGTCCTCCAAGGATCAGTATTGGGACCTGCACATTTTAACTGACTCATAAACAATCTAGAGTTGGGGTAAGCAGTTAGGTATCCAAGTTTGCTGATGATACTAAATTGTTCAGGGTCATTAAAAAGGGACTGGGAAGAGCTCCAAAAGGATCTCTCCAAACTGAATGGGCGGTAAAATGGCAAATGCAATTTAATGTAAACAAGTATAAAGATATGCGTATTGGAGCAAAAAATCATTTATTTCACATATATGCTCATGGGGTCTGGTGGTGACCAACCAGAAATGAGACCTTGGGGTTGTAGTGAATAACTTGATTAAGATGTTAACCCAATGTGTGGCAGATGTGAAAAAAGCAAATTACGTGCTAAGGATCATTAGGAAGATACTGAATATAAAACTGCCAATATTATACTGCTGTTATATACTGCAGGCGCATTTCGAATACTGTGTACAGTTCTGGTTGGCACACCTCAGAAAGGATATTGTAGAGCTGGAAAAGGTTCAGAAAAGGGCAACCAAAATGTTCGGAGCACTGAGTGACTCCCCTAGAGGAAAGGTTGCCGCATTTGGGGCTTTTTAGTTTAGAGAAAAGGCAAATAAGAAGTGACATCATAGAGGTGTATAAAAGTATGCCTGGCATGGAGAAAGTGGACAGAGAAAAGGTTTTGTCCCCCTCATAACACTAGACCTTATGAACATCCAATGAAACTGAATGTTGGAAGATTTAAGACAGACAAAATAAAGTACTTCTTCACACACTGCATAGTTAAACTATGGAATTTGCTTCCACAAAGGGCAGTGATGGCCACCAACTTAGATGGATTTAAAAGAGGATTAGACAAATTCATGGAGAATCATAGAGTTGGAAGGGGCCTATAAGGCCATCAAGTCCAACCTCCTGCTCAATGGAGGAATCCAAGTTGAAGCACACGCAACAGATGGGTATCCAGCTGCCTCTTGAATGTCTCCAGTGTTGGAGAGCCCACCACCTCCCAAGAAAATTGGTTCCATTGTCATACTGTTCTAACTTTTAGGAAGTTTTTCCTGATGTTCAGTTGAAATCTGGCTTCCTGCAATTTGAGCCCATTATTCTGTGTCCTGCAATCTGAAATGATCGAGAAGAGAACCTGGCCCTTCTCTGTGTCACAACCTTTCAAGTACTTGAAGAGTGTTATCAAATCTTCCTTCAGTCTTCTCAAGGCTAAACATGCCCAGTTCTCTCTTCACAGGGCTTTGTTTCCAGTCCCCTGATCATCCTCGTTGCCCTCCTCTGGTCCTGTTCCAGTTTGTCTGCACCCTTCTTAAAGTGATTACCAGAAGCCAACATGGATTTATCAAGAACAAATCCTGCCAGACTAAACTTATCTCATTTTTTGATTGGGTAACTTTGATTGGGTAAAATTCTAAGTGATCTTGATAGGCTGGAGCATTGACCTGACAAAAACAGAATGACATTTAACAGGGATAAGTGCAAAATTCTACACCTAGGAAAAAGAAACCAAATGCGCAGTTATAAGATGGGGGATATCGGCTCAGCAATACTACATGCATTAAAATATTTCTATCTCACCCTTCTACCCTACAATAGGACACTCAGGGGAGCTCACAAATCATACACAATAAAAACCCAAAAAACATAAAAATACATAAAATGCAGGTATGAAATACAGGAGAGTGATATTAAAAGGGACTAAAAATGTAAAACTAAAAAGCTGGGGAAATATGTACCTGAAACAACGCTTTTTTGTGGCTGTTGGCATTACTTGCCAACCTCAGCTCATTCTCACCTTTAGCCTTCCTGATGCCACCCCGCAATTCTGTGCTACCTGTCTACTTTTTTTTGTGGCCTGGCCCCCCTTCCACTTCCTGTATGTGTCCTTTTTTGTTTTTAGATAATCTCTAAGCTTTTTGTGAAGCCACATTGGCTTCTTCTGCTGTCTTCTTTTTTCCTTGCTGGAATTGTTTGCCATTGTGCCTTTAGAATTTCCTTTTTTAGAAACTCCCACCCATCTTGGACTCCTTTTCTCATTAAGGTTGCTTGCCATGGAGCCTTAGCTTATCATTGTTCTGAGTTTATTAAAATCAGCTTTCCTGAAGTCCAGGGTATGCGTATGGCTACTCTCAGCTTTTGCTTCCTTTAAAATCAAGAACTCAAGTATAACATGGTCACTTTCCTCCAGAGTTCCCGTAACTGCCACTTCATCCACTAAGTCATCTCTACTGCTTAGAATCAAGTCAAGGATAGCTGATCCAGTTTGCTTCCTCCACATTCTATAGGAGAAAGTTATCTCCAACACAAGTCAGGAATTTCTTGGAGGGGCTGTGCTTGGCAGAATTTGTCTCACAACAGATATTGGGGTAATTGAAGTCTATCATTACTACTACATTATGCCTCCTTGAAAAATTGCCAATTTGCTTCACAAAAGTTTCATCTTCATCTTCTCCTTGATTGAGTGGTGGGTAGTAGATTCCAACCACCATGTTCCTTTTATTCCTAGCCCCATTTATTTTAATCCAGATACTCTCACTGGGGCTACCAATCTCATCCTGCTGTATTTCTGCACAGGAATATATATTTTTAATACATAATGCAACTTCACCTCCCTTTCTATTCCTTTTGTTCTTTTTGAACAAGTTATATACTTGGATTGCTATATTCCAGTCATGGGAGTCATCCCACCAAGTTTCAGTTATATCTATGAAGTCGTTTTTATCCTCCTCTATTGAGAGTTGAAGTTTGTCCTGTTTCTTTCCCGTACTCTGGGCATTAGTATACAGACATCAAAGACCATGTGATTTACGGTTTGGTTTCACTCCTACATTTTTATGAAGACTATTATTGGGCCCCATTAGAGTTGTTCTCTCAGTTCCTGTGCGTAAGCCTTCGTTAATCTTTACCTCCAAGTTTACCTCTCCCTCCCCCGTAGGATTCCGTTTAGAGCCTTCTGGATGAAGTTCTCTATGCTGTGGCCTAACAATTCTTCCCAGTCCTTGTGAAGTGCAACCCATCACTTGACAGCAGTCCATCTTCCAGGAAGCATAGCCCCGTAGTTCCAGAATCCCAATCTCTTGTGTTGGCACCACTGTTGTATGCAGACGATACCATAATTTTAGCAGAAACCAGTAATGATTTGAAACGAATGCTGATGAAAGTTAAAGAGGAAAGCACAAAAGCAGGACTACAGCTAAATGTCAAGAAGACTAAAGTAATGACAACAGAAGATTTATGCAACTTTACAGTTGACAATGAGGACATTGAACTTGTCAAGGATTATCAATACCTCGGCACGTCATTAACCAAAATGGAGACAATAGTCAAGAAATCAGAAGAAGGCTAGGACTGAGGAGGGCAGCTGTGAGAGAACTAGAAAAGGTCCTCAGATGCAAAGATGTATCACTGAACACCAAAGTCAGGATCATTCAGACCATGATATTCCCGATCTCTGTGTATGGATGTGAAAGTTGGACAGTAAAAAAGACGGACAAGAGAAAAATCAGCTCATTTGAAATGTGGTGCTGGAGGAGAACTTTGCGCATACCATGGACTGCGAAAAAGACAAATAATTGGGTGTTAGAACAAATTAAGCCAGAACTATTACTAGAAACTAAAATGATGAAACTGAGGTTATCATACTTTGAACACATAATGAGAAGACATGATTCATTAGAAAAGATAATAATGCTTGGAAAAACAGAAGGCAGTAGAAAAAGAGGAAGGCCAAACGAGATGGATTGATTCCATAAAGGAAGCCACAGACCTGAACTTATAAGATCTGAACAGGGTGGTTCATGACAGATGCTCTTGGAGGTCGCTGATTCATAGGGTCGCCATAAGTCGTAATCGACTTGAAGGCACATAACAACAACAACATTTTTCTTTCCCTTTCTACTCCTCTTCTAAGTACTGGAAGGATGGATTAGAAGACTATCTGGGCACCAAAGTCCTTGAATTTCCTTCCCAGAGCTTCAAAGTCTACTGTGCTTTTTTTGTAGCTCCACTTGGCAGTATCATTCATTCCCACATGGATGAGAAGAAAGGAATACATGTCAATGAACTTTATGAGTGAAGGCAACCCATCTGTTACATCTCTAATTCATTCTCCAGGACAGCATACCTGGTGAGTCCATGGGTCGTCTTCTTGACATACTTAGGTTTCTATCCCACACAGTAGGGGGTCTCCCACTATTACCACTCTTCTTGTTGTCATGGGACATGGTTTCATTGCCTCTGCTTGACTGAGCTCCAGCCTCTCACTCATTGTCACATGGGGACACCTGTTATTTTTCCTTAGCAGGCTGTTCTCCAGTCTCATCCTTAAGTGCCTGAAATTGGTTCCATAGTTCCACTGGTGCAGGGTGTCTTCTAGCTCTTCTGCTCTTAACTCTCACCCTTTCCTATGGAGTTTCATCTACTTCATTGTTCCTCTTCTCAACACTCTCCTCTTCTGCTTCAACATGCTGCTGTTCTTCTACCTCCTGTACTTCTCTTTGCTGTTGTTGTTCCAGCATTCTAAGAATTCTTCATCCTTTCTTGAGTGTGCAACCTGCCGCTCCAGGCCTCTCACTTTTTCAAAGGCTATCAAAGGCTACTAGCCATGATGGCTATGTTCTGCCTCCATAGTTGGAGGCAGTATGGTTCTGAACACTAGTTGCTGGAAACTGCAGGAGGGGAGAGTGTTGTTGCATTCAGGTCCTGCTTGTGGGCTTCCCCCAGGCATCTGGTTGGCCACTGTGAGAACAGGCTGTTGGACTAGATGGTCCACTGGCCTGATCCACCAGGCTCTTCTTATGTTCTTATGAAAAGGAGTTGCTCAAAGGAGTTTACAGATGTAAAATCAAACATAACAATAACAATATAAATACTGCTGGCAGGAAGGGCAGGATATAAATCAAATAATAAATAAAAATAAATAAAAGCAACAATGATCCAATTATTGTACTTAAAAGAGATGCAAAAAATAATAATACTTGGTCCCAAACTACATTTCTGTACCAGCCATTCCCAGCACCTGCTGTTCAGAGATAGTACAGCCTATCTGAACATGACAGTTTCATTTATGTACAAATTGATATCCCACTTTTAAGTCAGCTCACAACACTTACAAAATGTAATGGATTCATTATAAAACATGTTTTTAAAACAGAACCTGCCCAGGTGGAGCAGACATCTGTTGTCTTCGCCTGCTTGCCCTCTTCTTCCTACAGGGCAGGTGGTATCAATGGACCTGTGCTGGGGAGGGAGTTGGTCCAGAAGAAGCAGAGATCTCATATCATCTTTGCCTGTGTGCCTACCTGCCTGCCTACTTCGCTCTAGTGGATTTAAGTCAATCAACAGCTATTAGCCTGCTATGATTCCTCTCTTCCATGAAGTTGCCTAACTTCTTCTTTAAAAGTATCCATAACCCCCCACCACCTTTTAAAGGCATTGTATTCTTCTGACATAGCGTTTCAAGACCCAGTCCCGACATACATCACATTCCTATATCCCATTGATGCCCACACAACATCTCAATGTTTTTGGAAACAGTGCAAGATATTAGAACAAAATAAGGATAGGTAAGAAATTATTTTAGGTGTGTGGTATTAAAAGATGGGCAGAGCAATTCAAATGCCGGGGAGCTGGAGGAAAGTTCTGTGGGATTATCCTCCTGCTCAGGAGCTGCCGGCCCAGCTGAACACTGGCTCCACTGGAAGCTGCGTGCATGAGCCAGCCGGGGAGCCCTGGCTCCCATGAATCGGCCTCCCAAGGAGTAAGCGCTCCCTGTAGAGACCCATTGCAATTTTTTGTTCCACTGTCCTTTTGGGCAGCAGAGTTTCCAGGTGGACTGGGGCCCAGGGCGGGCTCTGAATGTGAGGAGGAACTCATGTAAGGCCCCCCCTGTGGCTCCTTTCCCACTACACCCATAGAATGCTCCATTTTGGGGGCTTCCACTGGCCCTCTGTCCGCTGGGCTGGCCATCCCCGGTGGACCCATACTAGTGCCACAGCCATGACAGAGGGCTGCTGATGGCACCACTGGGGATCCGCAGCATCCAACGCACCCCAGACTGGCAGAAAGGTGAGTTGCATGGTGCCCTTAGAACTCCTCCCCCACATTATGATCAGTACTGCCATAGCTGCTAGGTATAATGTGTGGTCTGTCCAACAGAAGGAACTACAGAGGCAGCCCAGGGTGCTGAATGTGAAGATTCAGAAATGGGAACTACATACAGAGCATCCTTTTTTGCATAGAGAACACCCTGTCCAGAAGATAGTTTCTTTATATATGAGAATCTGTTTTCCCTCTTTGAATTGGGGTGAATATATATTAGACATCTTTCCTTTCGTATTTTGTAAATTTTCATGATCCTACAGGATAAATCTTGTTCTTGGCTATAGGTAAAGATAATTCTACTGATTGCCTTTAGGAAGAAGTTACCATTTTGAATCCAGGGAATTTAGGAAATAGTAAACTGCTATGCCGCTTATTTAAAAAAATATAGCATAAAGTCAAGTATAAACTAAACTTGTGAATTTTATGTAACCACTGAAGTTAAAAAGTAACTTCCTGCCTGCTTTTTGCTCTGCTTGCTCATCCCTGGGAAACATTCTGATTTGTTGCTATCAACATTAACTATAAAATGTTTAGTTATCTAGAGGCTAATTTTAATAAACTATTCATTGTTATTTTTAAAATGTGGGATGTGCATTAGCTGTCTTATAGATGGAGAAGACAATTTCTGTGAAGTAAATATACCAGCAATGGAATGCAATGTTACATCTGTTAGTCCAAGAAAATATTTAACTAATTACAGGTTTCAAAAAATAAAGAAACATTTTCATTTTATTACAGAGTATAATCCTGGTGGGTTGCTTTTTTGTTTTTGTTTTGTATCTGTGTGGTTTGTTTGGTTTTGCAAGCTGCTTTCTTCTTCAGCCACTCATCCAAGTATCCAAGTATCTTTTTCTGAAAAAAAGTGTATTGTACTCCCAGTTTTATTTCTCTATTTTTGACCTGTTTGCCCCAAGGATATGTGTGTACATGATTATTAAAGTATTAGCAGCTGTTTCTTTTTTTAAAAAAGAAACACGAACTCCAACATTATTGGAAATCAGTGAAAATGACAATCATTTCTTTAATGGATTAAATGTCATGTTTTAAGACTGCTTGCTTTACCAATAAAGAAACTATATATGAATGTTGTAACTGTACCATGTGGCGGTTTCAGCACTAATTGAGGAAGGTGGATCACATCCACACCATATATGTTTCTGCAGCAGTTGACCTTATTTTTTCTGTTTTTTTTAATTGTTTTTATTATATGGTCTTTCATTTTTGTAACCTGCTTTGACATTTTTTGAAATGAAACAGTGGTATACAAATATGTTTATAAATAAATAAAATATATTTAAAGCACATGGCTTCCCCCAATGAATCCTGGGAACTGTAGTTTGTTCAGGGTGCTGTGAGTTGTGGCTCTGTTAGGGCTAAACTACAGTTCCTAGCATTCTTTGGGGGAAGCCATAACCGTGAAAGTGGTTTAAGTGTTCTTTAAATGTGTGATGTGGATGTGATCCTAGTATTGCTGTTAGCAACCAACAAAAAAATCCATTATTACTTTCTACTGCATGAAACTATTGTGTCCTTTTACTCTTCTCCACTTTTCTCATTTTCTCTTATCTCTGGCCCTTGAAATTCTACCTCAATGATGAAAATGTGTGGTTCAAAGCATAAATCTCTATTTGTGAACATCTGTCTGTCAGCTTACTATCTAAAACTAAACTGAGCTGCTTTTTTCTTTTTTCTGTGGTTCTCCAAGATTAGTTAAAGCACAGCAAGGACGTTTTAGCAATCCTGCTAAAAGCTGCATGTTTGAGAGGGAGCTGCCTGGGGCTCCTGAGAAACACCAGACCTCCCATCTCTTCCTTTTGAATTATGCCAGTACATCTCTGATAATGCCTTTGTGCTATTAGTGCTAATCATTTAACACCAACATGAATGGAGAAAGCAGACTGAAATGATAAATGCCAGATCGTAGTGTGGTCTAATTCAATATGTAAATTGCTCCCTTCTGCCAATTGCTTAAGACAGTGCTCAAGCAAAGCATATTCCTAGGGAGGATTAGAGGAGTTTCAAGATGGTGAGTATCTGTGACTGAAAGAAGCTTTCAGTAAAGGGACATTGAATCTATCCAATTTTTTAAACATCACCTTTGGATAAAGGAGATTGCCTTTTTGTTAAGTTTTTGTGTGGCTAACAGCAAAAACAGATTTCCTTGATTAATACTGATAGCTTGAAAACTACCAGAAGAGTACTGGTAGGTGGTTAGGTGGGAGCTGGAAATAAATAGTGGCAATTAGCAACATATATGTACACTGGCAGAATCAACCTTAGAATACTGGATTACAAGCTCCAGTCCGGAAATTCAGGTTGCACACACAGTTTTTTCTAACAAGCAGATGGCCTCTGCAAAGAAACTATGTTATGGCCCTAATTCCCAATCTGCTCTTGTTCAGTTATCGCAAGGAAGACTGGGTTGCCACCAGCTACAGATTCTCAGAACAAGTGATCTAGGCCTGGTGTACACACGCAATCGAATGAAGTGATAGAATCCTGAGGTGGTGAAATGGGCTGCACCACTTCACACTGTAGGTGGAGGATCACATTTTTAATGTTCTCCTAAAAACTCTCTCACAAACAAATAGAAAACATCCAGCAAAGGGCTAAAAATCTTTCTCCCTAATGAACTAATTTTCTCTTTGTAGGCAGTTTGCTGATCTATGTTTCTCCCACCCGTAATCTGCAATGTTCATTCTACTATCTCATTCCATGGCCTGAGATGTGCCCCAGGACAGGGAGAGAGGAAGCTGGCCGCCTGGCCGCAGACCAACCTGCCTAGGGCAACTTAGAAGGGGCTTGGTGGCATCACTTAAGGAAGCCACTAGCAGGCAGGGCAGCCCACTCCTTAGGTATACTATCTGAAGGAGCGCCTCCAGCATCATCAGCTATGCCGCCTAACAAGATCGGCCTCAAAAGACCTTCTCTCTATCCCACCAGTCAAAACAGCTAGACTGGTGAGGACTAGAGAGAGGGCGTTTTCAATTGTGGTCCCCACCCTGTGGAACTCCCTTCCAAATGATCTCCGCCAGGCCCCCTCTACAATGAGTTTCCACCAGGCCGTGAAGACCTGACTCTTCAGGCAGGCCTTTGGGGTGGGTTAGATTTTATCATTAGCGCTTTTAGATTTTAATGTTATTGTATTGGTGTGTCATTTTGTGTTATTTTGTTCATTTTGTACGTCGTCCAGAGTGGCTGGATGGCCAGCCAGATGGGCGACTAAGAAATCCAATAAATTAAATAAATTAAAGTATACTGCTGCTAAAGAGTATGGAAATCTAAAAAGTATCTGCTTGCTGCTCATCTGCTAGTAATCCACTTGACACAAATCTCTTCATTTTTCTAAAATCACTATCTGTGAGTCAGGCTTTGCAACAACAAAGTGCAGAATATTAATCTACTGCTCTGCGAACAATATGACTACAGGGATGCTGGAGAGGATGACTACAGAATATTGTTTATATTTGGAAAAGAAATGGTACCCGCTTGTGTTGACCATGGCTGTATACTGGATTCTGTAACCTGGGGAGGAAGGGAAATATTGGGGCTCAATAAACACAATAAATCCGACAAGCCTCAGGTTTGCCTATCTCTTCTGTAATCTGATGCCTTCTTCAATGTAGAGATACTTAAAAACAACTGATTTGTGCTAAGATGCATGAAGTAGGTCAGTTATTAGTTGATTACTAAGAGCAAGGAAGTTCCCAGACATCACAGTAATATGCATGACTTCATGGGAGGATATAAAGTCCAGTATTGAATTATGCTTTGTAGAAAGAACTGTCAATATGCTTCTTGCTAGGGGTGATGCTAGGTGCTTAAAGGATTCAGGGCACAGGCCTATGACACACAGTTGTATATGCTAATTTATATGTAAAGATGCCTCTGGAAATGGTGGATGGCTGGGTCTCAACAAGAACAGAAGAATCAGGGCATGCTGCAAAGATCCAGGGCTCAGTCTCCCTCAGCCACCCCCTAACAATGCCCCTGCTGCTTGCTCTCAGCATAAATGTGGGCCTACTTTCCACATGACTATTTTTACCAAATTAGATTGAGGTGTATTCATATAATCTTGGGTGTGCGAATTAGCCTTCATGTGTTATAAGAGTTATGCAGATTTGAATGGGTCCAGCCTGAGTTGAGTATAAGTAGAAGGTTATGTGCCAGGTCCCACATACTTAATTTAAACTCTGTCTGCTAAATTACTAAACAGCTTCTGAAAGTGGGTATGGTAAATGGGCATTGTGTTGGAAGTTAAGCATGCGGGAAAAGACATCGCAGGAGTGTTTCACCGTGTACCTAATGTAGTCTGGATCCACTGGCATCACAAGCCATTCCAGTAAAATGAACATTGCCTCAATCAATTGAAAAGATGTGTTTGTCACTTTGAAGCACTTGTGGGATAGTCCTGGGCCCTTTGTGTTTCTTCTTGTACTGTTGTATCAGGTCCACAAGGAGGCAATAGATATGAGGAGATAATTCCCCTCATCACTTTAAAGGGAAGTTTCTACATTTAACTTCTCTGATATCAAAATTGGCAGAAGTGAAAAAGCTAAGACTTCATTTTTTGTTGTAACAGCTTAGGCTTCAAGAAGGGAAACACAGAAAGGACACTTTTTAAAAAATAAAGCGGGTTAATTTTATTGTATACAGTAAAATATATGATTACCAAACATGAATTATGTATTTTACAATGTTGCAGTAATGTTCAATAACAATGTTTGATGATAATGAATAATTCCTCCAGATCTATGAATGCTGAATTGCTTTTCTCTTGCTGTATTGATTTTTAATTTGTTTGATGTGAGCTTATGGAATCTTGCAAATTCAAATAATATTTTTGTTTGTTGAATGGTTGGGAAGTATATACCCCTGTGCTAGTGTGCTTGCTATTATTATTCACTACTTTTGTTTGTTCAAAGGGTTACAGAAGAACTATCCCACAATACTACAGTGGGGAAGTGCAAATTGCAGCTGCAGAGAGGTGGTTTTGATCAGGCTGTGGCAGGAAGAAAAGGAGTTAAACTTCCCCACTCCCACGGTCCAGAGGCTGCTATCTGTCTGTCTAAAAATAAGTATGTTAATTGCATCCATGCAATTAATGTCCTATCTAGGTTGACCCTTACAGACAGCAGCTTTGAGAAAAGTGGCCAGGTAGCCTTTGTTCAGTTACTACAGAGAAAGTAGAACCAGATAAGTGTTTTGTACAATGTGTTCTTCTCAAAATGTTCACAGTCAAATCAAGAATGACTGAGAACTTGATAAAGGCTTTGTATCCCAAAATCTTGTTTTTAATTAGAATTTTCTTAAATGTTGCTTGAAAATTAAAGAAAAAATTATAGATATATTTATATCCTGCCTTTCAGAATGTTTTTCGTAAAGCCAGTCCAGACATACAGATGTTGATGTGTTTTTTATCCCTTTTTGTCTACTGCTGTTTTAATTGTTTTTAAACAAGACCTGAACAGGGTGGTCCATGACTGATGCTCTTGGAGGTCGCTGATTCATAGGGCCACCATAAGTCGCAGTCGCCTTGGAGGCACATAACAACAATTATTTGTTTTTAACTGTTTTATTTATCATTTTAATGTTTCTTGTAAACCACTTAGTTTTTTTTAATAATCAGGTGTTATATAAATGTTGTTAAATAAAATAAAGTTGGCCTGTGGGGTAGGGGGAAATATCTGGCCCAGCCAAGAAGATTTTAAGGCACCTGCTTTATGAGGTGATTATAAAACTAAAATTTTAAGATAATGGGAATGGGGGGGGTGGGAGCATTTATAAGGGAGAAGTGGCAAACAGAAGGTGTGCTTAACCCTCCTTTGGCCATCAATTCTGCTCCATAAGCATAAGAAAATAAGGCAAACCTGTTGGATCAGGCCACTGGCCATCTAGTCCAGCATCTCACCAGGTGCCTACCAGAAGCCTATGGGAAGCCTGCAAGCAGGACTTGAGCACAACAGCACTCTCTCCCCACCCCCATGGTTTCCAGAAACGGATGTTTAAAGGCATCCTGCCTCTGACTGTGAAGCTACAGCATAGCCATCATGGCTAGTAGCCATTCATAACCTTATCCATGAATTTGTCTAATCCCCTGTTAAAGCCATCCAAATTGGTGGCCATCACTGTCTCCTCTGGGAGTGTGTGCCATAGCTTAACTATATGCTGTCTGAAGTACTTTCTTTTATCAGTCCCGAATCTTCAACATTCAGCTTCATTGGATGTCTACAAGTTCTAGTGTTATGAGAGAGGGAGAAAAACTTCTCTTATATCCACTCTCTCCATGCCATGCATAACTTTAGAAACGTCTATCATGTTACCTTTTAGTTGCTTTTCTCTAAACTAAAAAGCCATGACTGCTGCAACCTTTCCTCATAGGGGAGTTGCTCCATCCCCTTGATTATCTTGGTTGCCTTTTTGGAACCTTTTCCAACTCTACGATATCATTTTTGAGGTGAGGCAACCAGAACTGTACACTGTATTCCAACTGTGGTTGCACCATAGATTTGTACAAAGTCATTATGATATTAGCAGTTTTGTTTTCAATACCTTTCCTGATGATTCCTAGCATGGAATTTGCCTTTTTCACAGCTGCCACACACTGGGTCAACATCTTCAGTGAGCTATCCGCTATAAACCCAAGGTCTCATTCCCGGTCAGAACACTGCAAGTTCAGACTCCATGAATATAAATGTAAAGGTAGGATTTTTTGCCCCAACGTGCATCACTGTACACTTGCTCACATTAAATTGCATTTGTCATTTTACCACCCATCCACTTATTTTACCACCCGCTTATGACCCTGAACAATTTAGTATCATGAGTAAACTTGGCTACCTCCCTGCTCACCCCTAACTCTTGATTGTTTTTGAACAAGTTAAAAAGCACAGGTCCCAAAACCTATCCTTGGGGGCTCCATTTTCTACATCCCTCCATTGGGCGACGTGTCCATTAATTCCTACTCTCTGCTTTCTGCTGCTTTAACCAGTTCCTGATCCACAAGAGGACCTCTCCTCTTATTCTATGACTGCCAAGGTTAGTCAGGAGTCTTTGGTGTAGTACCTTGTTGAAAACTTTTTGAAAGTCCAAATATTTATTTTATTTATTATTTGATGTATATCCCGCCCTTCCTCCCCGGAGGCGCCCAGGGCAGCAAACAAAAGCGCCAAAAACACTTTAAAACATCATAAAAACAGACTTTAAAATGCATTAAAACAATCTTTAAAACCATTTTTAAAAGCTTTGAAGACATCTTAAAAAAGAAAAAAAGGTTAAAAACATAGTGGTTTTTTTTTTAAAAAAAGTTTAAAAAACATATTAAAAAGCAATACCACTAGTGTAAAAAGTACACCATGTCATCCTTACTGGAACTGTTCTTCATCAGCTGGCCTTCTGGTTTTTGAGCTCATGTGGTAAAAAAAGTAAAAGCTACCCAGGAAGGCATTTGCAAGGAGAAATTGGTGGCCAGCAAAAGGGTTAAGCACTGTTGTTGTGTTGTGATTCTCAATACCCCCGGGGTGTAGTCATCCAGGGTCTTGGGGGATCTTAGACCCTTTACTTTTTTGGAAGCAGGGTCCTATTAGAATTCCTATGTCTCCAGCATCCTGTGAGACAATCAGCATGAAAGGGGAGTGTGTTGGCCACAGAGAAGAGTCTTCTGACATGCTTCCTTTTATTAGAGCCAATCAGAGTGAAAGGAGGTGAGTCAGCCATTGAGAAGACTCTTCTCAGCAGCTAACATTCTCCCTTTTCATGCTTATTGGCTCCTAGGGATATCTGTTGTTGTGGGAGAAGGCATTAGCAAGGATCTCATTCTCAACCCAGCAGCAAAATAAGGGGGGGCATAACATGAAGGGACCCTGCACTTCTGAATTTGCCACTATACTACTGAATACCCACACTACCATTACAAGAGACACAGGGGGCTGGTCACCCTGTATTTCTCTCCTAGGCCCTTGGGCCACAATCCTAAGAACTTATTAATGTGTGCCTAAGGACTTTACATGCGCAGGGATTAATTCCTCCCTCATCATTGAAAAACAGCTGAATGCACTTTGCAAACTATTTTTGAAATTCCGCTGAGATGAGAGGCTACTGTTGACACAAACGCTAAGTCAAAAGTTCTATGGGGCAATGCAGAGTTATTGTGGTTAGAGTGAGTCAAGCCATACTGCCAAAAAGGTGTTAGTCATCCAAGAATAAGTGTGGTTCTACATTTACAGAAAGATTATATAGCAAGTCCTGATTGGCTGGAACTGAACATTGCTGCCTTCCTCATCACTTTAGCTCCTAGCCTATGTTTAAGCTGGGAGTTCACTTCCTGTCTACTGGACTCCTGAGTTTGAGGAGGCTACATTTTTAGAATGTTTGCTTCACTTATTATAGAACGTTTGTAAGGGGAAGTAAGCTGACAAAATCCTGATACCTATTCTGAAAGTGGAAGTTGAGCAGAAATGGATATATAAAGACAAAAGTTCTCAAATACAGTGCACTTTCAAAACCTACATTACATCCTATCCTTAGGCACAAACCACATCAACATGACTAATCAAAACATTTAAAGAATGTAACAGGCAACCTTTAACACACTCCTCATTGCAACACATTGCACAAGCTGGTGAATGGTAAACAGTATGTTTTACAGCTGACGTAGAGTTGCACTTGTGATTTGCCACGATCCAAGATTACAGAGGGTGACATGCTGGAAAAGTCACAAAGTTGACTCTATGTTTAGACAGGTTGTACAACAGCCATACTGAAAGAGAAGAGCTGTGTTCTTAATACAAAGCTTCACCCAGCACCCCTCCTTTTTTTAATGAAAAAGATTTAAAGAAGGTTTTTTTCTGGTTAAAGGACTTTTCAAGAAGATGTTTAAAAAGCCAACCAGACTGAATGAGACATTTTACTGCATAACCCCTTCAGTGAACAAATCAAGTAAGTAACTCATCCCTTTCACTGTAACCAAAGAATAACCTGCAACAGGAAAGAACTTCTATCTGTAAAAAGCACAACAGATTGCAAAATCTGTTTCTTTAACTAAAGGAATTATATGGTGACAAGTTTACGTTTAGAATGATTCTATAAAAGGTGAATTTTCTGTGTTCTGTGTAGAGATGTAAAATTTCCAGAAATTTTGAAGCCATGGGAAAAAAGTTTTTCCCATTTTTTTCAGAAAAAAACAATTTTTTTGAAAAATTGAAAAAATTTAGATAGCCAGGTTGATCTGTTCCAGGTTTAGTATTTATTTAAAGTTGAGCTAATATTTACTGGTGTTCCGTCCTGGAACCTGTATCAGGAGCTGATAGTAGTACAATCTACTTTTCTCCTCCACCACCACCCCTTTTTTTTAAACAGCCCTATTAAGACTGAACATGTTCAGTTGCCATGGAATGCTGAGCAATGATGGGGCAACGTGGGGCATGGAAAACTAGTGGGAATCAAATGGCCTATCATGGAGGAGGGCATGACTAACCGACTATGTGGACTACTAAACAGGAGCACCCCACAATGCAATGTGAATTTCAGTTTCTCTCACTTCCACATCTTTTCAATCTTGTTTGACCCATTTCCATATACATTTGTGTGTGTGTGTGTGTGTGTGTTTAAAAAAGTCATCATGAACATTCAAATGCATTTTTGTGTGCATTTCATTTAATATACACATTTTTGTATTCAATTTAGCCTATGGATTTTTGCAAGCAATTTTCCTCTAATATATTTTTGTACATTATTTTCACTAATATACACTTTTGTACTTTCCTCTAATATATGCATTTTTGTACTCATTGGAGAGCTGTATCACAAAATTTGGGGAAATGAGTATTTTTTTTTAGAAGTTCAAATTTCAATGGAGAACTGTATTTTAGGTCTCATTTTGGGAAGTGTGAATTTGCTAGGTTCATATTAAAATGTAAACTGAACTAATTTCTCCCCCATCCCTATTCCTGTTCTTATGTCTGACGTACCTGACCTTATCTAAGTTTTGTTGTTTTTTATAAAGAGGAGTATCATTATTTTACATATACAGCAATATTCACATCACATGTCACTCTGAGTAACTAAAGCCTTTCCCTAAATGATGACTGTCTGGTGATCTTAGGACAGTGACATGTGACTGGCTGATCCTGTGTGTGGTGAAACAACTGCCATTGTCTTCAGGTTCTCTGCATACATCAATTTTCCTGGTGACTACTGGAAGAAACTGCCATGTCATCACCACTGATATTAAAAGAAACTATAATCTTATGTTAATTATATTATTAACTTATTTTGTGACTAATGCCCCCACTGAAAATGTCATGCAACTCTACAAAGAGAACCATTGTGATGAACAAGGGTGTTTGAATGTGGAGATTTTTATTCTTAAATTTTAACTCATAGCAAATCACAGAGAGTAATGATATACAGGACGTTCTGAGTAGATAGTTCCTACTTAGTGATGTATTTCAGAGGCATAGATTAAATTTTATAACTAATGAGCTAAATCCCAACACTAGAATATGACTGTTCCACTTTTGTCTTAAAACACATTATCTGCAGATCATGCCCCATTAATTTAACTGAGACTATATTTCATGCAACGTATGTTCAGAACTGCACCTTTATTGTTTAGTTATTTTGATAACACATGTCATGGTCAAAGGCCCTCCCAAGGCAGTTCACAATTAACCCCATGGAAAGAATTAAGGAGTGCTCTACTGTATGCAATATTACGTTTTAAATAACAGAACAAGGAAAAAATAAACCAACAACCAGCAAGCTTACCCACAGACAAACCTACTCCTCATTCCTAAATACATTTGCCCCAGTTGAGGGGACCTAGTATATCCAGCCATATGTAAGCAAGGGTGCCTCATTCTCTTCATTGTTGAATTCTGTGAACGTGTTATAAATGATTGTGTGTACACATTCAACAAAGGAGGAAACAGACATCTGTTTATGTAAAGGCACTGCTAAAAGATGGCTCATACATTGGCTCAATTTAGGCAGAAAGCTAGTGTTCTCAAGGCTGTGGTCACCTCATGAATAGGGATGGATGAAACAGCCTATTTCTGTTATCTGTTAGTTTCTCCTACTTGCAAAAATGGGTCCATACCACGCTATTTACATACAGTTTTTTTAGAAATCTGCAGAGTTCTACTAAAAAATAAAAACCAGGTACTTATAAGGTGGTCTGAGGGCCAGCTGCTTTCTTTTTAAACACTTTATAACTGCTTGGAAGAGCTAGCAAATAGCAGTTCATCATGTTCACATGATAAAGAAGTATATTAAAATGCTCCCAGGAATTGACCATATTCTATACATACATGGGACTGGCCATTTTTTTCCTCTGTACAATTACCCAGGAAGGGGCTCCATGTTATGATGTATGGTCACTTCCTGGAAGCATCTTAAAGAAAACGGAGCTTGGAAAAGTTACTTTTTTGAACTACAACTCCCATCAGCCCAATCCAGTGGCCATGCTGGCTGGGGCTGATGGGAGTTGTAGTTTTAAAAAGTAACTTTTCCAAGCTCTGCATATGGACATGGTGAAGTTACAAGCTGCTTCAAGTAGCTGTAACATGTTTAAAAAGAAATGAGATGGTCAGTGGGCTGCCTTTTCTAAGAAGTGCCATTGTACTGTTGCTATGGCTGTTTTGGTTTGTAAATGATGCAGACTAATCCTCCTATCTACATTCAGATTCACATGTGGGCCTAGGGGGGCTAAATCTATAGGTGCTCTCCTATCTGGGGAACAAACTGGAATCCTTTGAAATCACTAACAAAAAGTTAACCTTGCCCTTATCTGCAGTTCTGACTGCACCATGAAGCTTATCACAAGATAGGAATGACTGCTTTCCCATACCCCTTAGCACAGTCGTGTGGAACTGTACCCATATATTGTCTGCTTCCATCAGCCTTAATGCTAAAGACAGTGGAACTATATCTAGTCCAAGTATTCACTGGAGAATTCCTAAGTTTAAAGTTTTGAGCTACTTGGGAGTTGCACTGGAACTGCTTGAAAACCATATATATCTTGTAAATTAACACATTTGGCCGCATATCTACTACAACATTCAGTGACTCTGTAAAGAGTACCATTTCCAATTTTTGGAAATGGGCCAATATTTAAAAAATGGAAATGGACTGCCTTCAAGTCAATTCCGACTTATGGCGACCCTATGAATAGGGTTTTCATGGTAAGCGGTATTTAGAGGGGATTTACCATTGCCTTCCTCTGAGGCTGAGAGGCAGTGACTGGTCCAAGGTCATAAGGACAGTTGCCTTACCCCCTGTCATTTTTAAAGTAAGTAATTTGTGGTTTTTGCTAACATTAGGGTGTCCTGATGCAAGACCTACTGAACTTTTATTTGAACTGAAGAGGTAATTTCAGCAGGTATAACTTGCATGCTGAAATTCCCTCTTCTACACAGCTATGCAAGGGCAGAGGGGAGTTAAAGTCCAAGAACCCTGTCCTTGCAGGTGCAAAAATCCATTTCAACTCGATTGTTTAGAATCAGTGAGCTAGCCAGAAATATACGATACCTGAGAAAGACTCATTTGTGGTCTGAAACACTGTAATGCATTTCCTGTACCCCTCAGTGTAGCATCAGGCAGCTAGAATTAAACCTCTCCTGTCCACTCATTATCTCTCAGTATAAACTATTTGCAGGGTTGTGGTGAGGAGGGAAGAAGAACCCTGAGAGAAGGAATGCAATATATATATATATATTAAATGGTGGGTGGTGAAATACCTCTTACTTTGCCCTTCTAATGTGGTGTTCTTGCTACCCACATGCTTGCATAAATTGGGTTTAAAGTGGCTTTTGAACTAGGGATGGAAGGATTTGTTAATTTCACTTCTTTCGGTTTCTCATTTTTCCAGTCTTAAATTCACCACATTTCTGCAGCAATTTGTGTTTTTTTTAACCCTCATGCAAATTCTTCAGCATTTCAGCATTGAATTTCTTCCCCATCCCTTCAACTCTAAGAATGTAAGAAACACTAAAGGCCCATCTTGACCAAGGGTGATTGCTGGACTCCAACTCCCATCATCTCTGGGCTCATCTACATGGTGGTTTAGTGTGTGTTTGATGCTACTCACATCTCCTTTTAATTTGCATGGTTCACATGACATTACTGGCAAACAGAAGCTATCATACAGTTTCCCCCCTGTAAATCAGTGCTAACCCAATCCTGTGATAATCCAAAAAGGGAAGGGAAAAACATATTCACTCTGAATCTCTAGTGCTTTCATACACATTGTTCCAATGCTTTTAGGTGGGTGTGTCAATCTTTCCCCTTTCCATGCCCACTCCCTCCTTCTCCTTCCTTCGTTCATTTTATTTCCCGTAGGTTGAAAAGCAACTTCCGACTGCTCGTCCCCGATTTGCTAGCATTTTTATGGTACTGCAAACTGTGCCTTATTTTTCTTCCCCCCCAACTTATGCACAAAAGCATAACAAACTCAAACAAAGATTTGTATTTCAGCTGAATTGTACCAGTGAAAATACAAATAATCACACTTCCTAGTTTTCTTTAAAAATGAAACTTACTGGTAGAACAAACTGAGCATGCACTTGGTTGCCAAGTAACCAGAGAGAGTGGAAATGTTAAATTAGAGGATGTGGTCAGTAGGAAACTGCTTGATTGATTCTTCCCTTCTGTGTGAATAGAAAACACAGTGTTTGCAGCTGGGGTCCAGGCCTTATTGTGGACAGTGCAAACAGAAAATGGAGATAAAAACAGTGTCTTTAATATGAAGTAATGCTCCCATGTGGATAAGCCCTCTGTCTGCAGCTGATGAGACTTGGAACCCAACATCTACAGGGCCACCCTATCTGACCTAGATCAACATGCTGTTTCAAACAGTGGACAGCCACTGCTCTGACAGCATGAAGGCAACCACAGATCCCTGTTGAAAGCTATGTTCCATAAGAAGAGCCTG
The DNA here is from genome assembly GCF_030035675.1 of Rhineura floridana. Classification (NCBI taxonomy): domain Eukaryota; kingdom Metazoa; phylum Chordata; class Lepidosauria; order Squamata; family Rhineuridae; genus Rhineura; species Rhineura floridana. The sequence continues at coordinate 183,158,145 of NC_084481.1, read as the reverse complement.
CTGGATCAGGCCAGAGGTCCATCTAGTCCAGCATCCTGTTCTCACAGTGGCCAACCAGGTGCCTGGGGAAAGCCCGCAAGCAGGACCCGAGTGCAAGAACACTCTCCCCTCCTGAGGCTTCCGGCAACTGATTTTCAGAAGCATGCTGCCTCTGACTAGCGTGGCAGAGCACAGCCATCACAGCTAGTAGCCATTGATAGCCCTGTCCTCCATGAATTTGTCTTATCTTCTTTTAAAGCCATCCAAGCTGGTGGCCATTACTGCATCTTGTGGGAGCAAATTCCATAGTTTAACTTAGCACTGAGTAAAGAAGTACTTCCTTTTGTCTGTCCTGAATCTTCCAACATTCAGCTTCTTTGAATGTCCACGAGTTCTAGTATTATGAGAGAGGGAGAAAAGCTTTTCTGTATCCACTTTCTCAATGCCATGCATAATTTTATACACTTCTATCATGTCTCCTCTGACCCACCTTTTCTCTTTCCCTTGAAAACAGTCCAGAAACTACAACTGGTGCAGAATGCGGCGGCTCGTTTGCTTACAAACAGCCGCCGCCGTGATCACATCACGCCAGTGTTATTTCATCTACATTGGCTTCCAGTTGTTTTCCGGGCCCAATTCAAGGTGTTGGTGTTAACCTTTAAATCCCTATACGGTCTCGGCCCAGTTTACCTGAAGGAGCACCTCCAGTACCACCAATTAAGCCGCCCGACTAGATCAGCCACACAGGGCCTTCTCTCAGTCCCACCAATGAAAACAGCTAGGTTGGTGGGGACTAGAGAGAGGGCATTCTCAGTGGCTGGCCCCCACTCTCTGGAACTCTCTCCCGTTCGATCTCCGCCATGCCCCTTCCCTGGATACATTTCGCCGAGCCTTAAAAACCTGGCTCTTTGGACAGGCCTTCAGGATCCCCGGGGTGGGCTAATTTTTCTATGATTGTTTTAAATTGTTTATTGATTGCCCTACATTGTTCTATACTGCTGCTATTTAAAATGGTTATGGTTGACTGCATTGAATTTTATTCTGTATTTATATTGTATTTTATCAATTTCAATGTGTACATCACCTAGAGTGGCTTCGGCCAGATAGGCGACACAAAAATTAAATTTTACTTACTTTATTTTACTCTAAACTAAAAAGCCCCAAATGCTGCAACCTTTCCTCATAAGGGAGTCGCTCCATCCCCTTGATCATTCAGGTTGCCCCCTTCTGAACCTTTTCCAACTCTATAATGTCCTTTTTGAGATGAGGCGACCAGAACTGTACACAGTATTCCAAATGCGGCCGCACCATAGATTTATACAACGGCATTATGATATCAGCTGTTTTATTTTCAATACCTTTCCTAATTATCCCTAGCATGGAATTTGCCTTTTTCACAGCTGCCGCACACTGGGTCGACATTTTCATCGTGCTGTCCACTACAACCCCGAGGTCTCTCTCCTGGTCAGTCACCGCCAGTTCAGACCCCATGAGTGTATATATGAAATTAAGATTTTTTACTCCAATATGCATAATTTTACACTTATTTATATTGAATTGCATTTGCCATTTTTCCACCCATTCACTCAGTTTGGAGAGGTCTTTTTGGAGCTCTTCGCAAACCCTTTTTGTTTTAACAACCCTGAACAATTTAGTGTCGTCAGCAAACTTGGCCACTTCACTGCTCACTCATAATTCTAGGTCATTAATGAACAAGTTGAAAAGTACAGGTCCCAATACCGATCCTTGAAGGACTCCACTTTCTACAGCCCTCCATTGGGAGAACTGTCCATTGATTCCTACTCTCTGCTTTCTGCTTCTTGACCAATTCCTTATCCACAAGAGGACCTCTCCTCTTATTCCATGACTGCTAAGCTTCCTCAGAAGTCTTTGGTGAGGTACCTTGTCAAACGCTTTTTGAAAGTCTAAGTACACTATGTCCACTGGATCACCTCTATCTATATGCTTGTTGACACTCTCAAAGAACTCTAATAGGTTACTGAGACAGGACTTTCCCTTGCAGAAGCCATGCTGGCTCTGCTTCAGCAAGGCTTGTTCTTCTATGTGCTTACTTAATCTAGCTTTAATAATACTTTCTACCAGTTTTCCAGGGACAGAAGTTAAGCTAACTGGCCTGTAATTTCCAGGATCCCCCCTGGATCCCTTTTTGAAGACTGGTGTTTCGTTTGCCACTTTCCAGTCCTCAGGCACGGGGGAGGACCTGAGGGACAAGTTACATATTTTAGTTAGCAGATCAGCAACTACACATTTGAGTTCATTGAGAACTCTCGGGTGGATGCCATCCGGGCCCGGTGATTTGTCAGTTTTTATATTGTTTATTAAGCCTAGAACTTCCTCTCTCGTTACCACTATTTGTCTCAGTTCCCCAGAATCCCTTCCTGCAAATGTTAGTTCAGGTTCAGGGATCTGCCCTATATCTTCCACTGTGAAGACAGATGCAAAGAATTCATTTAGCTTCTCTGCAATCTCCTTATCGTTCTTTAGTACACCTTTGACTCCCTTATCATCCAAGGGTCCAATTGCCTCCCTAGATGGTCTCCTGCTTTGAATGTATTTATAGAATTTTTTGTTGTTGGTTTTTATTTTCTTAGCAATGTGCTCCTCAAATTCTTTTTTGGCATCCCTTATTGTCTTCTTGCATTTCTTTTGCCAGAGTTTGTGTTCCTTTTTATTTTCTTCATTCACAAGACTTCCATTTTCTGAAGGAAGGCTTTTTGCTTCTAAGAGCTTCCTTGACTTTGCTCGTTAACCATGCTGGCATCTTCTTGGCCCTGGCAGCACCTTTTCTGATCTGTGGTATGCACTCCAGTTGCGCTTCTTATATAGTGTTTTTAAACAACTTCCAAGCATTTTCGAGTGATGTGACCCTCTGGACTTTGTTTTTCAGCTTTCTTTTTACCAATCCCCTCATTTTTGTGAAGTTTCCTCTTTTGAAGTCAAATGTGACCGTGTTGGATTTTCTTGGCAATTGGCCATTTACATGTATGTTTAATTTAATAGCACTATGGTCACTGCTCCCAATCGGTTCAACAACACTTACATCTCGCACCAGGTCCCAGTCCCCATTGAGGATTAAGTCCAGGGTTGCCGTCCCTCTGGTCGGTTCCATGACCAACTGGTCTAGGGAATAGTCATTTAGAATATCTAGAAATTTTGCTTCTTTGTCGTGACTGGAACACATATGTGGCCAGTCTATGTCTGGGTAGTTGAAGTCACCCATTACTTCCACATTTCCTAATTTGGATGCTTCCTCAATTTCATATCTCATCTCTAGGTCTCCCTGAGCATTTTGATCAGGGGGACGATAGATCATTCCCAGTATTAAATCACTCCTGGGGCATGGTATCACCACCCACAACAATTCTGTGGAGGAGTCTGCCTCTTTTGGGGTTGCAGCATGGATGTGGAGGCAGTATGCTTGTGAACACTGGAAACCTCAGGAGGAGAGCCTGCTGTTGCGCTCACAAACTGCTTGCTGCTTCCCTGGGGCATCTGGTTGGCCATGGTGAGAACAGGAAGCTGGACTAGATGGGCCATTGGCCTGATCCAGCAGGCTCTACTTACATTCTTAACTTCTAGATGGTGTGGGACTGCAACTCCTATCACCCCTGGCCATTCAGCATGCTTGCTAAGGCTGATGGGAGTTGCGGTCCAACAACATCTGGAAGGCCACAACTTCCCTGTCCCAGCTGTATTGATTATGAACCTCGATGCAGCAAGGAATCTTTGCTGTGGTTGATAAAGTCACATAAGCCAGCGTCCATTGTCGTCACCACGTCTCAGGGCAGCGAATCCCATAAGTAAAGTATGCCTTGCGCGAAAAAAGATTTTCTTTCTGTTCTTTTTGTCCGGTCACTTGTTTACCCTCTGACACATTTTCCTAACGAAGCAACAAGACTCCTGATCCTGTTGCGTGTCCTGCTCTGACCGACGTTCGCTGTTCTTCCGACAAGCGGAGATGGAGGATTTAATACACTCCGAAATTATGTGCGGAGGTCGCACTCATATTTAACAAGAGAGCGAGAGAAAAATAAACTTCGTCACCACGTTCTGCGAAATCGATAGGTCACTTGATATTGTTATTTTAATCGACCCTGACCGCTTGCCCCGAATTTTAGGCAGGGGAAATGGGGAAAAGCCAAACCAAGCCTAGAATTACCCGTGACAAGCAAGAAGCGCATGAAACGCTAGGCTAGGCTAGGCTGAGGCACCGCCCCCTCTCCGTCTGCAGCGCCCCCTCTGACCGCTTTCTGCATTTCTCCTGCGCTGCTCCCGGATTCGGCCTCAGCGTGACTCCGCGGCGGGCGAACTCCTCCCCCTCCTCCGCTCTTGTCTGTGGCGCTCGCTTCTCTCTCCTCCCTCCCTCCCCCCCCTCCCCACCTTCTGCCGGGAGGATCAAGATGGACGAGGTGCGTCGCTGGTTGGCGATGGACTAAGGGGGGTGAGGGAAGAACGCCAGAAAGCTGGTGCGGCAAGAGCGGCGGCTGAAGAAGTCTGGGGCACCGCAGTGAGCGAGTCACTCGGTCAGCGAGGAGGAAACAGAACGCTGCGGGCCTCGCGGCGGCCTTTCCTGAACCGCCTGACCGGGTCACCCTACGAGGCCTGCGGCATCCAGACAACGCGACGGGCCGCGGCCTGCCCTGGTAGTTTGGTTCTTCAGGCGATTCTAGGACGGCGCTGCCGGTGGTGAGGTCGGTCTTTGGGTCGGGTTGGCTGCTCTCGGTAATGAAAGGTGACTTGAGGGGGAGGCTGGATAGAGGCCACGCAGAGTCCCGGCACGACGGTGGCTGTTAGGCCTGGAAAAACGAGCATTTGGAGATGGAAGGGTAGTCAGCGGGGTCGCCGGTCTGGTCTGGAGGGACTCCCGCCCGTGGTGAGGAAATGTTGTTGGGTCTGCTACTACATGGGAGCTTTCTCGGCCTAGTTGGAGGATAGAGAAGCAGGTGCTTCTGTGCGGCATATCAGACCACTGTTTATAGGCCTTATTGAGAGGAAATGATCTGTTTTTTCTCGGTGTTTGAGCTTGCAGTCTCTAACATTTTCGACACTTCTTTGTGACTAGGGCTGTAATTCTAACCGTATCTACCCAGAAGTAAATGCTATTGAATTCAGTGTGGTTTAGCCTGTGGATGTGGGCTAAGATTGAATGCTAGGTCTATTAAAGTCAGCAAAACATCCCTGGTTGTATTGCCCAGTGTTGGCTCTATTTGAACTTGTTATAGAAGGATTGCAAATAATTACATGAACATATGAGGGTACTTCATGGTCCAGTTATCGGTCCATGTAGCTCAGTAGTATCTACTTTGAAGGGCAGTGACTCTTCAAGGTTTTGTGTAAGTTTCAGGCCTGTTCCTTAAGATCCTTTTAACTGGAGATGCTATGGACCATACCTAAGGACCTTATACATGCGAAGCATGTTCTCTACCACAAAACTGTGGCCCGTTTTCCCATGTTTATTACTGTGTGGGAGAGTGTCAAGCATATCTCTTAGTTGTGTGTTTCAATGTTATTTATTAAAGCTTGGACTGACTTTTACTGTGTACACCTTGGCAACCTTTGAAAAGTGTGTAGTATCATGAATGGTTTTACATATACGTTTAATATAGATCAGTTGTTTAATTTACTCGGGGCGTTTAAGATTGCAGGAAGCCTTGTTTCATTGTGGTCTCATACTAAGTTGAAAGTAAGTTTGATGAAAATTATTGACACTGATGTCAATGTATTTTGTGTAGAACTGGGTTATGCTTTACATCATGAGGTTGATGTATTTTTGCAACTTTTTCTGCAATTCCTCTTTTTTGTATGTTGTTAATAATGTTACCTTTTTAATCGCTAACTGATCACAAGTAAAAACACAACCAGACTTTGATCTGCAAGCTGTTCCTTAAAACTCAATTGTAGAGAGGGTCTGTCTCCCATCAATATTTTAGTGACTGGAGAAACTTTGGATAGTTAACTTTTTCTGTCTTTGTAATAAAATTCCATTTATGGAAGGATAAAAAGAAATGTAGAAAGCCAGTGTGGTGTAGTGGTTAAGGTGTTCGGACTACGACCTGGGAGACCAGGGTTCGAATCCCCACATAGCCATGAAGCTCACTGGGTGACCTTGGGCAAGTCACTGTCTCTCAGCCTCATGAAAACCCTTTTCATAGGGTTGCCATAAGTCGGAATCGACTTGAAGGCAGTACATTTAAATTTTTAAAAAAGAAATGTGTGAAAGGGCACACTTTATTTCAACAAACTGCTTTTGGGTTCAATATTTTATTGGTGCAGTAACAGTCTCATGTTTACAAAACTAAATAATTACTTGTATGTTTGAGTAAGAACCTTTATTTATTTATTCATTCATTCATTCATTCATTCATTCATTCAATTTATATATCGCCCCATAGCAGAAGCTCTCTGGGTGGTTCACAACAAGTAAAACATCTGATATACAATTAAAACCACATATCAAGCAATTTAAACATACATTAATGATATCAAAAATTAAAGCATATGTATACACATACAAATGCATATTAAATATTTTAAAAAGCTGAAATACTAAAATACTAAAATGCTAAAAGCTAAAAAACTAAAACTAAAATGCCTGGGAGAAGAGGAAGGTTTTTACCTGGCGCCGAAAAGATAGTAATGTTGGCGCCAGACGTACCTCATCAGGAAGAATATTCCATAGTTCGGGGGCCACCACTGAGAAGGCCCTTTTTCTTGTTGTCACCTTCCGGGCTTCTCTCTGAGTAGGCACCCCCCGGAGGAGGGCCTTCGATGTTGAGCGGAGTGTACAGGTAGGTTCGTATCGGGAGAGACATTCCATCAGGTATTGTGGCCCCGTGCCGTGCAAGGCTTTATAGGTTAAAACCAGCACCTTGAACCGAGCCTGGAAACATATAGGCAACCAGTGCAAGCGGGCCAGAATTGGTATTATATGTTCGGACCGGCTGGTCCCAGTTATCAGTCTGGCCGCTGCATTCTGCACAAGTTGTAGTTTCCGAACCGTCTTCAGGGGCAGCCCCACGTAGAGTGCATTGCAGTAGTCTAATTTAGAGGTTACCAGAGCATGAACAACTGAAGCAAGGTTTTCCCTGTCCAGATAGGGGCGCAGCTGGGCAACCAGCCGAAGTTGGTAGAAAGCACTCCGTGCCACCGAGGCTACCTGGGCCTCCAGTGACAGGGATGGTTCTAAAAGAACTCCCAAGCTACGAACCTGCTCCTTCAGGGGGAGTGCAACCCCATCCAGAACAGGTTGAACATCCACCATCTGGTCAGAAGAACCAGCTATTAACAGCGTCTCAGTCTTGTCTGGATTGAGCTTCAATTTATTCACTCTCATCCAGTCCATTATTGCAGCCAGACATCGGTTCAGCACCTTGATAGCCTCACCTGAACAAGATGAAAAGGAGAAGTAGAGCTGCGTGTCATCAGCATACTGGTGGCAACGCACCCCAAAACTCCTGATGACAGCACCCAGCGGCTTCATATAGATGTTAAAGAGCATGGGGGACAGAACTGACCCCTGCGGAACTCCATATTGGAGTGCCCAGGGTGCCGAGTGATGCTCCCCAAGCACTACCTTCTGGAGACGACCCGCCAGGTAGGAGCAGAACCACTGCCAAGCAGTACCTCCAACTCCCAAATCCCCCCAGAAGAATACCATGGTCGATGGTATCAAAAGCCGCTGAGAGGTCAAGGAGAACCAACAGAGTTACACTCCCCCTGTCTTTCTCCCGACAAAGGTCATCATACAGGGCGACCAAGGCCATCTCCGTGCCAAAACCGGGCCTGAAACCCAATTGAAATGGATCCAGATAATCGGTCTCATCCAAGAGTGTCTGGAGCTGGTCCGCAACCACTCTTTCGAGGACCTTGCCCAAGAATGGAACGTTTGCTTCTGGCCTGTAATTGTTAAGGTTTTCTGGGTCCAGGGAAGATTTCTTCAAAAGTGGTCTCACAACTGCCGCCTTCAGGCAGCCAGGGACCACTCCCTCACGCTGTGAGGCATTAATCACTTCCCTGGCCCAACTGGTGGTGCTATCCCTGCTGGCTTTTATTAGCCAAGAGGGGCAAGGATCCAACACAGAAGTGGTTGCTCGCACCCGTCCAAGCACCTTGTCAACGTCCTCAAGCTGCACCAATTGAAACTCATCCAAAAAATCACGACCAGGCTGTGCTCTGGATACCTCATTTGATTCAACTGCTGAAACATTGGAGTCCAAGTCCTGACGTATGCAAGAGACTTTATCCTGGAAGTGCCTAGCAAATTCATTACAGCGTGCTTCAGATGATTCTATCATGTCCCTAGGGCTAGAATGTAATTTAAAATGCTAATAAAGACACCATTTGGGTTTTGAGATACAAAAACAAATCTAGGGAACTCGTAGATGAAAAATTTCCAGATACTTATTTCAGATCCATTTATTTCTGTGCTGGTTTTCCATAATGCATTCTACCCAAAGCGGGTTAATATGTAAACAGTAAAGAACAAAATTTCTGTAATGCGCTCTATGTGGGGCTGCCCTTGAGGTTGGTCCGGAAGCTGCAGCTGGTGTGAAATGCAGCGGCGAGACTGCTCACTGGAGCAGGGTATCGCTAACATGTCACCCCGCTGCTGAAAGAATTGCACTGGCTGCCCATTTGCTACTGGGCCAAGTTCAAGGTTCTAGTTTCAGCGTACAAAGCCCTATACAGCTCAGGACCAGGATATCTGAAAGACCGTCTTACCCCTTACATACACAGTCAATCACTGCTCTCTGCAGGTGAGGGCCTCCTGCAGATACCATCTTATCAGGAAGTTCGTTCTGCACAATATAGGAAACGGACCTTTAGTGTGGCAGCACCTACCTTGTGGAATTCCCTCTCTTTGAATATTAGGCGCCATCTCTGCTATCTTTTTGGCGCCTTTTGAAGACTTTCCTCTTTCAACAAGCCTTTTCAGTTGAGACCAATCCCAGTCTGCATCTCTGTGTCAGAATTGTTTAATATGTTTTTAACCCTTTTTAAAAGTTTTTTTTTAAAAATGTTTTTAATGCTGTTCTGTTTTAATGTATTTTAAGATCTGTTTTTATGATGTTTAAAATGTTTTAGTGCTTTGTTTACCGCCCTGGGCTCCTGCTGGGAGGAAGGGCGGGATACAAATTTAATTTAATTTAATTTAATTAATTAATTAAAATAAATAAATAAAAATACGTTAGCAATACAGCAAATCAACATTACATTAATACAGTAATTCATATCAGTAGCCTATCAAAACATTGAGGCCAATTAATACAAATAAGAAAATTTAGAAGTATTTAAAAGCAACATTAACAAACTTAAATTACAGTCTCTAAGAGCTTTAAAAATTTAAGGATTGCAGAAACAATTTTACAACATGTGAATCAACTGAATCTTCAGAAGCAGTAGCAATAAAATACATAGTAAAGTGCAAATATGCAAGGATACAACTTGATGCATCCAGCCAATAAGGAGTAGCATACAAAATATATTTCCTGACCTCTGTCTCACCTTGGAAGATCATGCCAAAAAGCTTCAAAATAATTCTAATAGTAATTCCAACCAAGAGGTTACCAGAGCATGGACTATTGTGGCCAAGCTATCTCTGTTCAGGAACAGTTGTAGCTGGTGAACCTGCTGTAGCTGGACACTCTGGGACAGCCAGGCAACTTGGGCCTTCAATTATGAAGATGGATTTAGCAGTACTCCTAGACTGCAAACTGTTCAGAGAAAAGCAGTCCCATATAGAGCAGGTAATCTGCCTAGGTCTCTGACATGAGAACCACCAACCCAAAGAGCCTTCATCCTCTGAGAGTTCATTTGCAATTTACTAACTCTCGTACAGCTTGTTACAGTTGTCCGGCACCTGCACAGCCTCACCTGACTCAGATGAAAGAAGAAATAGAGCTGATTGTCATATCATCATCATACTGATGGCATCCAACTCCAAAACCTTAAACACTGTTTCACCAAGTGGCTTCATATAGATATAAATAACATGGGTGACAAGATAGATCCTTGTGGAACCTAGAACACAGCTGCTGTAGGGCAGAGCAGAAGTCTAAAATTGACTCTGCTGCTAGGAGTAAAGTGATGGTAACACCATGCCTCCCAATTCCTATCCTGCAGAGTCTGTCCTGCAAGATACCATAGTCAGTGATATCAGAAGGTGATGAGAGAGCCAAGAGAACTAACAGGGTCACACTCATGTCTCTGTCATGGTGTAGCTCATTTGTTAGAGTGACCAAGACTGTTTTGATCTCAAATCCTGGCTTGAAATGGGTCTAGTTACTCTGATTCCTCCAAGAATATCTGAAGATGGCCAGCCATCACATGCTGTAGTACCTTGTCCAAGAAGGGGGCAGTAGCAACAGGGTGGTAGTTCTGTACACTTCTGCATGCAGTCCTAAAGCGGTGGTGGGTGATTATGTGGTGGAGACATCACTACTCCAAAGTCCTCCTGGTTTGTGTCAGCAAAGGAAGAAGGTAGGAGTGTTAGACTCCCAGGTAGGGCAGCTGACTAAAAAATATATGGGAGGAGGACCTGCAGTTAGAAATAGAAAATTGTGTATGGGCTAGGTTATGGTTTGTCAAGCCTCTTAAATCTGTCTCTGCAAACATAAGGGAAATTAATTTAAAAGTTGTCCATTGGAGGTATAGGACCCAAGTTCAGATTTCACATATATTGTCTACCACTAGCCCTAATTGTTGGTAGGGTTGCTTCACTAAGAGTACTTACCATCTTTGGTGGATTTGCCTGAAGATCAACTCATTCTGGTCCAAGGTCTACCAAGAATTAATATCACATGGGAAGAAATTGGTTCAAATCTGAATTGTTTGTGTTATCATAGTATGATGGCTATAATTTGATCTTCACCTTTAAAAGTTTAGTTTCATTTCTGTTAATGGCTGCAAGACAGACTGTGGTTCAAAGATGGAAAACCTTGGAGGGTCTTGATAGAGCAGCATGGTACAGAAATATCTGGAACATTGCACTGTTAGAAAAAAATAACTCAGAAGTTATGCAAGGGAAGGAAAATCTAGAGGCATTCAGCTATGTTTGGTGGCAGTTTATTGTGTATACATCAGAACAAGATTTACATGAACAACTATCAGTTGTGGCAACAACAGTCTGGATCTACTAGTTGCAGTTATATTTGTGTAATGCCTTGATTTCTGGCTTGTTTCCTTTTGATGGCTACATTGCAGTAATCCACTCTTGAAGTCACCAGTGCTTGAACCTCTGTGGTCAATCTCTCCTGGTCCCGGAACAGTCATAGCTGTCTTACCAGGTGCAGCTGATAAAAGGGGTTTCTAGCCACTGAGGCTATCTGGGGCTCCAGTGGCAGAGCTGGATCCAGAAGCACCCCCAGACTGCACATCTGCTCCTTCAGGGGAAGTTCAACCTCATTCAGGGAAGGCAATCAACTAGTTTCTCGTATGTGGGAACCACTCGCCCACAGTGCTTCTGTCATGCCAGGATTTAAGCTCAGCATATTTTCCCTCATCCATCCCACCACTTTGTCCAGGCATGCATGGCCTCTCCTGAATCAGATGGTATGGAGAAGTGGGGGTAAGTGTTATCAGCATACTGATGGCACCTTGCCTCACAATACCTAATGACTGCTCCCAGTGGCTTCAAATAGATAATGAATAGCGTTTGGAATAAAACAGTGCCCTGCAACACCCATAGCATAATTGCAAGGGGGCCTATCAGCTGCACCTGGTAAGACAGCTTCTGTGTCCACTGAGAGGGAGATCTACAGGATCCAATGACCCCAATATGCCTTTCTGGGAACTTGGGATTGTTGCAAGAAGGAGCAGCTCTGTTTAGTACAGTCCAAGAGTGGTCCTAGTGTAGTCTCTAATTGCTACTTTCTTTGGTACCTCTTCATTGAAATACATACCTATACTAACAAAAGGGTTCTGCTATGAATAGACAGTCTGTTAGAGGGGTGTTTGTGTTGAGATGAATGAAAACAGCACCAATCAGAATTCTTAAAACTAAAATTATTAAGGGTAATATCCAATGGTAGTTATACTCAGAGTAGACTCATTGGGCTCCTACTGGGAGGAAAGGTGGGATATAAATAAAATAAATAAATTGTAATCGATGGGCTTGAGGTACACTGATTACAGTGGGTCTGCTCTAAGTCTGACCAACATTGGATATCACACAAACTTCTTTGTTAAATATTTAACTCTTCAGGCATAATTAGCAATGCTCATGGTAGCAGAAAAAGTTCCCTCTTAGGCTTCCGGATTTTATTTTAATCATTGTGTAGTCATTCTGTTTGAATCTTGTAGGAGATAATTACATGAGTAGCTTCTAATGAAGAAGACAACCAGAAATTCTTCAGTAGTTCCAGTTATAAGAAAAGTTGATTATTATAATAAGAGGATACTAGTTCTTGAAATGCTAGTGTTCTGTCTGTCCTTTGCAACCACAGTGTTTGCCTTATACAAAAGACAGAATTACAGAATCAACAAATGAATGCATAGTATTAGATATAAGGATTGATGAAGTACTATAAAGTTGCAACTTGTGACATTTTGCTGGTGTTGCTCTAGGTTGTTCAAACTGCTGGATTTAGTGTTACTATTTTGTCATAATCAACTTAGATGTTGTATGCAAACCCTTGTATGGCAAAGGAAATGGTATAAAGAGGGTTAGAAGTTAGGGCAGAAAAATATCTCAGATTCCTAGCAGCCAGGCTTCCTCTAACTCAAAATCTATCTATCTATATTATAATGTGAGCAATATTTTAAAGCAAGGTTCTAGCTGTTGAAGCTGCAAAAAATAAGCTTGAAATTGTGCCAGCAGTGATTTGTGAAATCTCCCAAGAAAGACCATTTACCTTGGTTGAGATGGCACCTCACTATTTCTACCTTATGGGCCTCCTCCATGATTGGCAGAAGGAAAATAAGGTATGCAAAATCAACAGATATATTCTAATTTGCATAATTTTTCCAGACTGTAAGATTTGGATTACTTTGGTACACAATTATTATTTCTTATTATTACACATAACCTTGTGTAATAGCAATTTACTAGAGCACTCCTATATATGTCTACTTGGAAGTAAAATGTGGCTTTCTTCCAAGTAAGTATAGGAGTGCAGCATAAAATATGTTGTGATAAAGCTGGGAAACATGCATTTAAAAATTGATTACATTTTTCTTTATGGATTACTATTTTTTTTCAGGTGAGGATTGCAAAAACCTGGGATCTTTGCAGAGTGGAAGATTTTTTGTGCCCAAGTTATTCTGACCATATTTTTTAAAGATTTTGGGGTCACTTTTTAATTTAAGAAAAGACAGCTCTTTAAAATCATGGCAGATGTGGACCCAGATACGTTGCTCGAGTGGCTGCAGATGGGGCAAGGAGATGAAAGAGACATGCAACTAATAGCACTGGAGCAGTTATGTATGCTGCTTTTGATGTCTGACAATGTGGATCGATGCTTTGAAACGTAAGTATATTTTCATTTTCATAATTTTACGCAGGCTTACATCTGCTGATCAGTTTCATCCCCATCATGCTGAAATACTGATGTTTGGATCCCATAACCACTCCATGTACTAGGGTAGGCTTCTTACAACCAGAGTTATACAGACACTGAGATTGCTGTTAGGATATCATTACAAGAATTAAAGAAGAGCAGCTGTAATATCAGAAGGGTTGTACTCTTGTTAAAGGCAACAGGGTCCAGAAGTGTTTCTATTTGAGGCATCTGGACTAATTTTTTCTTTGGGAGCTTGCTACTTTTATCATGTAAAACTCAAATCATTGGGTGTAACAAAAAGACCTGCATTACAGCTTTTGCTCCACTTCATATTGATCAATTGGGGGGGGGGAGAAAGATAATTTCAATTAAATGTGTTCCAAATATGGTGGCAGGAACAAGATCACTTCAAAAATGTCCATTTTTTCCTTTCCAGTTCTTTCTAATACTTTGTGCTCTAAAGTATTTAATATGGTTTGTTCAGCTCAGTTGCTGTTAGCAGACACTGTAAAGTTAGAGGCTTACAGCTGTGGCTTGATTAAAGAGAAATTATCAAATAGTGTAACTGTTAGCAGAAATATTTTTAGCTGCTAATTTTGGAGATGATGGGTCATAATGGAGAAAATTCTGCTGTATTGAGCTTATACTAAATTTTTAGGTTTAAACAGAAATCTGGGCAGCTGAGATACTAACTTTTAAGATCTATAAATTGTGTCCATTGCTGTGGAAGACTGGAAATCATTATTTAAAAATGGCTTTAATTGTTGATAAGTTAGGAAGAAACTGTGAAAATTTAATAGCTTTGCTTCTGTCTGTAAGACTAATGGGGATTTTTTCTTTCAGGAGTTAGTAAGAGTAGCTTTTATTAGAACAATATTGCTTAAATTTTTCTTCTGAGCAGTAAACTGCTTTTTATTATGTGCTAGCAAAGCTTTCCAGTTTTAATGAAATACATCTGCTGAGAGTAAGTAAACCCTTTGTTGTGATCAGAGAGCTTAAGAAACCACAAATTTTAGTGGAAATATAGTAATATCAATGCCTTGCCTGTTCTTTAGAAAGTAGAGCCTCTATATCAGTTCCAGCACCATATTTTATCTAAAGTGAAGTGAAATAGAACATCTTTAAAATTATGTTACTATGACTGAGAGCCTAAAAACTATAAACCTTAAGAGAAAAATAGCAAGATGAACACTACAGATGTATTCTAGCCCTTGGTGGAATTAAATTTAGTTTAAATCCAGATATTTTGGTTTAGAGATTGATTTGTAAAACGGCTGATTTTCTAACTTTTTTTATAGGCAATGAAATGATTATTTTAGTCGTTCTGACCTGTTAATATTAATTGGTCATAGTCACCTTTCAGTGGCAGTGACTAGGGACCCTGATTATTAGTCATCATACATTTGCACAGTAATAACACTTCAGAAACTTTAGAATACTATACATACTTTGACTCCATTATCACTGACAGTTTTCTTAACTGCATAAAGTTGATTTCAGCTATCACAATTTTGCAAAAGGTGGCCCTGTTTAACTTTCATAAAATGTTAGAAATGCTGCATGATTGAAAGTTGTGCTGGAGTGAGTTACATTAGTTCTTAAGGTTTGTATGAAGTATGTTATGTGTGCTTCTATTCTACACCATCTCCTTAAAGAGAAGACATAAGTTTTTTGAGTGCCACTAATTGGACCAGTCTTCAGAAATTACCACTGGTCTAGGAGCAAATATTATGTTCTTTTTTTATTCCTGATTCTGCCTTACTTTGCATGAGAGGTGTAGCAGATTGTATAGTTGAGAGAATGTAGGTATGAATGCTTTTTAATGGCAAGATAAAACCAGATTTAAATTTAGTCTTCAGTGGTTACAGAGGGTCCAGCAGCCTTGGATTAGGTAATTGAATGTTAAAGGGGCCTTTGCACTACTTAGAACTCAAGCCTTGATCAATCATGTGAGACATTTCTATGCAGGAGGAATTCAGGTTCCTGGAATTTAACTTTTAAGAATGAAATATTTTCTATTTAAAACCTGTATTTAAAAAAACTGTTGACATGTCTGTAAGTCTTTAGTGTATGCTTTCAAAAGCATACTGATTGGATAAATGCTTCAGAGGCTTTTAACAAAAAGTAATTGGACTACAGGTAGGCATAAAAGGTTGCCCATCCCTAGTCTAAATCAAGGCCCTGTCTTGCTTAGAAATTTCTGATTTACACATTGGGTCATTTTGTTCTGTTGTCCTGCATGAAATCAGTTCTCTACCTACTATTAAGCAGCACTCTGGACCCATAAACTCTGACTGACCTAGAATTCTGACTGCTAATATAGATCACTTGCAACTTGTGGCCCATGGACATGATGCGACTTCTGTAGCCTTCTTTGCAATGCACAGGAAAGCTAAATCTGAGTTAGTAATGTGAAGACTGAGATGGGGAGAATCCATCATCTGTCAGTCACTTGGTGTTCTATGTCGGGGGTGGTGAACCTGTTGCCTACAAACCTAATTAGATCTGCCAGACCTCCACATTTGGCTTGTGCGGCTATTTTGGGCAAGCCACTGCTACCTGCCTGACACATGACATCGTATATTTATAAGCCCCTTTCAAAGCATAGAGCAAGATAGTACTTTGAGAGGGACTTCTGAGGATATCTCAGAGTGCTATTGTGTTCCACCCACCTGTCACATTTGGCCCATAAGGGGTGGGGGAGATAACAGTTTGGCCTGCTGGGCTAGAAAATTTCCCTACCCCTGCTCTGTCTCCTAGTTACTGCTGTAGGAAAGTTCTGCTTTTCATGTTCCGGAATGATCTCACTGTAGTTTTGTACTCCTGACATTTCCTTCAGTTTGGTCAGTTTTGCAGTTCTAATGTTACATTAGAATACATATGGTGTATTCTAAGGTTAGCAGGAAAAATAAATTGGTTAATAAATAAATAAATACATAAATAAATAAGGGGATTATGACAGTGAACAAAAAGCAGCACTGAATATTAGTGATTTTAAATCCATTTCTCATACTTTGAGCCAACTTTTTGGCTGGTGGACACATAAAAGTATATTATCTTCTGTGGAACCCACTACCTGGGAGGTGATCACCTGCTTTAGCAGTTTTCTCATTATCTTAAAATGCTTGTTTCCTAACTAGCTTTCAGGTTATCTGCTTTGTGCGATTTTCTTTTCTGTTTTAGTCTTGTCTCCTCCTTGTCCTTTTATTTCTAGTTACTGATTTCGTAAGCTTCTTTGAGTGCCTCCTTTGTGGGAAGTGCAGCAGTTGATTTTGTATATAAGGGATGAGGCATCCTGGTCTCAAGCTGTACAGGGCTGGATTAGACAAGGCCCATCTAGTCCATATCCTCTTTCCAACAGTGGTCAATTAGATGCATCTATGAAGCCCATAAAAAGCATTTGTTGTGTTGACAGGTATGCTGTCTGAACATGGAGATTGCATTTAGCTATCATAAGTTAATAATTGTTGATAGATTATCCTGTTTTTTAAAATCCACCATCACTACATTGAATGGTAGAATTCCATAAATTATGTGTAGTATGAAGAAATACATTCTTATATCTATCCTAAATCTAACATTCAATTTCACTGGATAACTCTATCTTCTAGATGTATGTGAGAAATTTTCCTCCTCCTTTCACACCATACATAATTTTATAAATCACTCGTGCCCCTCTCTATAGATCTTTTTTCTAAGGTAAAATCTGAAATGATTTATCTTTTATTTGTGGTGAAAGTGCTGTAACCAAAATGATCAGTTTGGCCTTTTCTGTATCTTTTCTGGTGGTTCCATATTTTTTTAAAAAACTACTCACAATATTCCAAATTTGTCCAGTGTTGATTAATCTATCTATAAAATAGTTCTTAAACACTTTTAATTCAGACTCTTGACTTGTTATTGATACACTTGTTCTTTAACAGGAAGAAAAGAAAAATAGAGAGAGCTTCAATAACAGTTGCAGTAATACCCTGTTCAAATAAGAGATGTGAAGGCCTGGAAGAAAAATGGAAAAATTTGGACCCCTCTATTTTTACCTGTTTTTTAGAAAAAAACGCCGCCACCCCATGATTTTTTCTAGTTTTCTTCTGGGCCTTCACCTCACTAGTCCCTTCTAATACTGTCCCAGTAAGTCCCTTGCAGTTGAATGCTACCTATTAAAAAAGTCATTGTCTTGTTTAACAGTTGAGATATATCATTCCTGATTTTTCTTTATAAACTTCATTAATTCATTTTCTAGCAATTAGCTTTTAAATTTTGGAAAGTCCAGGGTTAGATGTACTGAGAATATGGAGTATGGGTCTACTTGGAGAATGACTTAGTTGGGTATTGCCTTCAGAGTTTTAACCACAGAGCTAGAATGTATAGCTGAAATTGTGCAGAACTACTTTTAACAATTCCCACAGTAAAATGTGTTGTGGTTAGCAGGGCTGTGGAGTCGGTACGCCGAAGCTTCGACTCCAACTCCTCTATTTTTCTACTGTCCGTCTCCGACTCCACCCAAAATTGCTTCCAACTCCACAGCCCTGGAAAGGGCTGTAAATGTCTTTTTAAATTGGAAGCTCTCATAGGAGCATTTTTATCGCTGCCTGAATATGCGCTGATCTTGGCATCGCAGCATTTGTCTTCATCTGGGTCCTGTGTCATACACTGACACACAGAATGTTTTCCATCTTGAGTTATGGTGAAATGCTCAACTACAGCTGACTTCATGGGAAGCTTCTTTGACATTTTGAATTTATATTTTAAAAAATTTGTCAATCAAAATTTATATTGAAGTCGGAGTCGGAACATTTCTACCGACTCCACCCAAAATTGCTTCTGACTCCACGACTCTGACTCCATCTCCACAGCCCTGGTGGTTAGCATAGGACTTAAAGACTTCGCAAATCTTTAAATTTCCCTCTGTATTTTTCCCTCTGTAAAAAAATTATGACAGTGATTTTTTCTATTTTGTAAATAAGAACTCAAGTTTATTTTAAAGATATGTTATTGTGTTGGGTAACATTTTATATTGCAAACATATGTTGGATAATGGAACGGACCAAGGAATTTCAGAAGAAAATCACCCTGTGCTTTATAGATTACAGCAAAGCCTTTGACTGTGTAGATCATGAAAAACTATGGAATGCTTTAAAAGAAATGGGGATGCCACAGCATCTGATTGTCCTGATGCGCAACCTATACTCTGAACAAGAGGCTACTGTAAGGACAGAATATGGAGAAACCGATTGGTTCCCCATCGGAAAGGGTCTGAGACAGGGGTGTGTTTTATCACCCTATTTATTTAATCTATATGCATAACATCGTACGAAAAGTGGCATTGGACGAAGATGAAGGAGGTGTGAAAATTGGTGGGAGAAATATAAATAATTTAAGATATGCAGACTATACCATACTCTTAGCAGAAACCAGTAATGATTTGAAACGAATGCTGATGAAAGTTAAAGAGGAAAGCACAAAAGCAGGACTACAGCTGAACGTCAAAAAGACTAAAGTGATGACAACAGAAGATTTATGTAACTTTAAAGTTGACAGTGAGGACATTGCACTTGTCAAGGATTGTCAATACTTTGGCACAGTCATTATCCAAAATGGAGATAATAGTCAAGAAATCAGAAGAAGGCTAGGACTGGGGAGGGTAGCTGTGAGAGAACTAGAAAAGGTCCTCAAATGCAAAGATGTATCACTGAACAGTAAAGTCAGGATCATGCAGACCATGGTATTCCCGATCTCTATGTATGGATGTGAATGTTGGACAGTGAAAAAAGCAGATAAGAAAAAAATCAACTCATTTGAAATGGGATGTTGGAGGAGAACTTTGCGCATACCATGGACTGTGAAAAAGACAAATAATTGGGTATTAGAACAAATTAAGCCAGAACTATCACTAGAAACTAAAATGATGAAACTGAGGTTATCATACTTTGAACACATAATGAGAAGACATGATTCATTAGAAAAGATAATAATGCTTGGAAAAACAGAAGGCAGTAGAAAAAGAGGAAGGCCAAACGAGATGGATTGATTCCATAAAGGAAGCCACAGACCTGAACTTATAAGATCTGAACAGGGTGGTTCATGACAGATGCTCTTGGAGGTCGCTGATTCATAGGGTCGCCATAAGTCGTAGTCGACTTGGAGGCACATAACAACAACAAAATGAGCAACCTTGTTCAGGCATTGGTTTTTGGGTGAAGAGTGAGCTGTTTGTATTTGCTTTGTCCCTGATGTTGTTTCTGCTGCTGGCCCGTTCCCATACCTGTCTGTGTTTATATTTATATATACGTGTGAACATGCAAATTACATGTATGCCTACAAAAGAGCCTTCTTAAAGGGATCTTTTAATTTGTCAGCGGTTACACATCACAGGGATGATTGTAGCTGCTATTATACTAATACACTCTTGGTTGCTAGGGAAAATTGGCAAGAAGCAGTACATTTCAAAAGAATTGTGGATAACATAGTATTTATGCAATATGGTGGACAGTGAGAAACAATTTTGTGGTTTGAAGAACCAAATGCAGTGTTACAGAATAGCAAGTTAGTTGTTACAAGTTAATATATAGGCTATCCAATATACAGGCTTTTGTCCACATTCTTCCCGTGAAGGATAGAGGACTACAAAGGGAAAGGAAGATACTGCAGGTCAACGACTGGTTACACAGATGGTGTCGATGGGAGAGGTTTGGATTCTGGGACCATGGTCTAAGCTTCTTGGAGGGGGGACTGTTGTCAAGAGATGGGCTGCACCTCACGAGGACTGTGAAGAATCTCTTTGGCAGAAGTATGGCAAAACTCATCAAGAGGGCTTTAAACTAAAGCCTCTGGGGGATGGAGATGATAGCTTAAATACCGATCCAAAGACAGCGGGTTGTAAACGCAAGGATTTGAAGGGTACAGGAGACACTGGGAGAGAGAAAGGGATGCACGGCAAAGCTCACGGTATATTAACGGAGGAATCCAATCAGGACAAAAGAGACTTCTGCTGTCTATATACCAATGCGCAGAGCTTGGGAAACAAGCAAGAGGAGCTTGAAGTCTTAGTGCATCAAGGCAAATATGACTTCATAGGGATAACAGAGACTTGGTGGGATGACTCCCATGATTGGAATATAGCCATTCAAGGATATAAACTCTACAGAAAGAATAGAAGCAACAGAAAAGGGGGAGTAGCGTTATACGTCAAAGACAAATACACCTCTATGGAAATCCAAGAGAGCGAACAAAGTGGTCCGATAGAGACCATTTGGGTAAAAATAAATGGAGAAACAAATAAAACCGACATGGTAGTAGGTGTTTACTACAGACCCCCTGGCCAAGAAGAGGTGGTAGACGAGGCCTTTCTCAAACAAATCTCTGAAATCTCAAGGAGGCAAGAAGTAGTAGTGATGGGGGACTTCAACTACCCGGGTATCTGCTGGGAGACAAACTCTGCGAAGCACAAAGCCTCCAACAAATTCCTGATGGGCCTTGCTGATAATTTCCTCTTTCAAAAAGTAGAAGAAGGAACAAGGGGATCAGCAATCCTGGACCTGATCTTAACTAACAGGGACGAATTGGTCACGGGAATTAAAGCGGTCAGTACCTTGGGAGAAAGTGACCATGTAATGCTGGAATTCGTGATTCTGGGGAAAGCCAAAGAAGAATATAGTCAAATATGGACCTTGGATTTCAGGAAAGCCGATTTTAGCAAGCTCAGGGAAATGATGGGTAGGATCCCGTGGCTACATAGACTAAAGAAAAAAGGAGCCCAAGAAGCGTGGGAGTTCATGAAGAACGTATTACAAAAAGCGCAATTGCAAACAATTCCGAAGACGAAGAAAAACGGAAGACATCGGAAAAAGCCAATGTGGCTACACGGAAGACTGGTGGAGGAGGTAAAAATAAAAAAGAGCATGTATAAAGAATGGAAGGAAGGACGCATCACCAAGGAAGAGTACCGACGAGCTGCTCGGGCTTGCAGGAATAGCGTAAGGAAAGCTAAAACCCAGAATGAGGTGAGGCTGGCAAGGGAAGCGAGGAACAACAAAAAGGGGTTTTTCAGATATGTTCGAAGCAAGAGAAAGACCAAGGAAACGGTGGGACTGCTGCTCAGTGAGGATGGCAAAATGTTGACAGATAACAAGGAAAAGGCAGAACTGCTCAACGCCTATTTTGCCTCCGTTTTCTCCCAAAAAGGGAACAGTGTGCAACCTTGCATCGGTAGCAATCTCAGTAAGGAGTTGGGATTGCAGTTCAAGATTGATAAGGAGATAGTCAGGAAATACCTAGTTAACCTAAATGAGTTCAAATCTCCAGGGCCTGATGAACTGCATCCCAGAGTATTGAAGGAACTTGCTGATGTACTCTTGGAACCTCTTGCCATCATCTTTGAGAAATCCTGGAGAACGGGAGAGGTGCCGGAAGATTGGAGACCGGCAAACATTGTCCCACTCTTTTAAAAGGGTAAAAAAGGAGATCCGGGGAATTACAGCCGGTCAGTCTGACTTCAATACCGGGAAAGATATTAGAACAGATAATAAAAGAGTCCATTGGCAACTATCTAGATGACAATGCTGTGATTAGTAGGAGCCAGCATGGGTTTGTCAAGAAAAAATCATGTCAAACTAATCTCATCTCTTTTATTGATCGGATGTCATCTATCTGGATTTCAGCAAAGCGTTTGACAAAGTCCCCCACGACCCTTTGATTAGCAAACTGGTCAAATGCGGACTAGATGGAAATACTGTCAGGTGGATTCACAACTGGTTGGAAAACCGTACTCAAAGAGTTGTCGTCGATGGCTCTGCTTCGGACTGGAAGGAGGTTTCGAGTGGAGTGCCACAGGGTTCTGTCCTGGGGCCGATACTCTTCAACATTTTTATCAATGACTTAGATGATGGGGTGGAGGGAAGCCTTATGAAGTTTGCGGATGATACGAAACTGGGAGGGATACCTAACACAATGGAAGGCAGGAATAGAATCCAAAGGGACCTGGATAGACTAGAAAATTGGGCTGAAATTAATAAAATGAAATTCAATAAAGATAAATGCAAGATTCTGCATTTAGGCCACAAAAACAAAATGCACGGGTACAGGATGGGAAATACTTGGCTTAGCAGTAGTGCGTGTGAGAAGGACCTTGGAATTGTAGTGGATCGCAAGTTGAACATGACCCAGCAGTGTGATGCTGCGGCAAAAAAGGCAAACACGGTTTTGGGCTGCATAAACAGAGCTATAGTTTCCAGGTCGAGGGAAGTAATAGTCCCACTATATTCTGCATTAGTCAGGCCTCATCTGGAATACTGCATTCAGTTCTGGGCGCCTCATTTTAAGAAAGATATAGACAAGTTAGAGCGGGTTCAGAAGAGGGCGACGAGGATGATAGCCAGTATGGAGAACAAGCCTTATGAGGAAAGGTTGAAGGAACTTGGCATGTTCAGTCTGGTGAAGAGAAGGCTGAGGGGTGACATGATTGCACTGTTTAAGTACCTGAAGGGCTGTCACATAGAGGAGGGTACAGATTTGTTCTCTGCTGCCCCAGAGGGTAAGACTAGGTCTAATGGTTTTAAGTTGCAGGAGCGTAGATTCAGATTGGACATTAGAAGGAACTTCTTGACAATAAGGGCAGTTCGGCAATGGAACCGACTGCCTAGGGAGGTGGTGGGATCCCCTTCGCTGGATGTCTTCAAGCAGAGGCTGGACAGCTATCTGCGGGAGATGCTCTAGCTGTGGATTTCCTGCTGTGAGCAGGGGGTTGGACTCGATGGCCTACAAGGCCCCTTCCAACTCTATGATTCTATGATTTACTTAAATTCTTTCGGTGATAGCAATAAAAATAGAATGCAAAATTGCCATATATGGAGAGGGACAAGCGCTTGGGATCCAACAGGGTTGCAGGGGAACCCTAGACACATCAGAGGGAATGCTAATGCACATGACTAGGGCTTGGACAAAGCAAGGGAGGAAAGACAATGAGATTTATGAAATAGGAAAGGTAAGAGAGGTCCACTCTGATAGGCATCTATGGGATAGAGCAAGCTTGAGAAGATTATTGTGGATTTCTATATAGTCTTGTGGAAGAAAGATTAAACATCTGTGGAGACTGAGGGCTGTCCAGTTATAGGAGGACATTTCCTGGTGGGACGTAGGCCATAATCAAAAGATAATTACTTTAGGACAAGGCTGGAAGGAAAGGACATTAAATGCTAATCAGGTCAGGTACTTGGTCATAACCTGATATATCTGTACAAATTTCACATTGCAGGGTAGTCATGAGGGGCTTCTTGACAATCAGATATAACTGGCAAGTGACCAAGGTGTCGCTCATGGGGAAAGGCAATGGCACTTTCCCAGGTAATGCAAATTAAGACTCAGTCTAATTACCGGTGAAAGAAGCTGCTCAAGAAGAAGCATTTAGAATGGACTAAATAGAGGCATATGCTTGCATTAGAGATGACAAAGATAGTAATGCACTTTTGCAGGGTTCCTGAGGCTTAAGAGCCTAAGGCAAGCCTGCTGGATCAGGCCAGTGGCCCATCTAGTCCTGTATCCTGTTCTCACAGTGGCCAACTAGGTGCCTGTAGGAAGCCCACAAGCAGCACCTGAATGCCAGAAAACTCTCCACTCCTGCAGTTTCCAACAACTGGTATTCAGAAGCATGCTGCCTCCAATCGTGAAGGCAGACATTAGCCATCATGGCTAATAGCCATTGATAGTCTTATTCTCCATGGATTTATCTAATTCTCTTTTAAAGCTATCCAGGTTAGTGGCCATCACTGCTTCCTGTGGGAGCAAATTCTATAATTTATTTCTTTGTTTTGTCTGTCCTGAAGCTGCCAATCTTCATCAGATGTCAACGAGTTTTAATGTTATTAGAGAGGGAGAAAACCTTTTCTCTATTCATTGTCTCCATGCCATGCATAATTTTATGTACTTCTATCATATCATCTCTTACTTGCCTTTTCTCTAAAATCAAAAGCCCCAGATGCTGCAACCTTTCTTCATAGGGGAATTGCTCCATCCTCTTGATCATTTTTGTTGCCCTTTTCTGAACTTTTTCCAGCTCTACAATATCCTTTTTGAGGTGAGGCGACCAGAACAGTACACTGTATTCTAAATCCATTCCCACTATAGATTTGTATAATGATTGTGATATTGGCAATTTTATTTTCAATTATTTTCCTAATGAGCCCTAGCATGGAGTTTGCCTTTTTCACAGCTGCCATACTGGATCGACATCTTCATTGAGCTAACTTCTGTGAACCCAAGCTCTGTTCCTGAACTGCCAGTTCAGACCAGATTGAGTGTATATGTGAAATTAAGATTTTTGCTCCGACATGCATTTTGTGTTTCAAATGCAATGTAACATTTGTTCACAGTGAATTGAATTTGCTATTTTATTTAGGAAGTAAGTGATATTTACTTAGGTTTAGGAAAGTTTCAGAGTTCCGTCTAAACCGAGCATCTTGGTAAAGGGCCCTTCCCCTGACACCGATTTCATGTTGGGGGAAGCTGTGAAGGGAGGGGAGCCTGCCAAATATATTTAAACTCTGAACAGCCAGTAATGTGGGTTTTCAGGAAAATTGTCCTCTGCAAAGCAGGCAAATTTGGATAAGGTAATTTACATCAGAAAATTTTCAGTTTGCTTTGGGGAAATTTTCTGATGCTCTAGAGAGTCATCTGATTTAGTATGTTTATTTTAGTTGTATTTAGTAAAGGAAGCTAAAACATTGAAACTGCAAGCTTGCCAAATATTATATTTGCAGTTGGCATCCATTCATTGTTACTAATAAACTAGAGACTTGAAGGAACTGGCTGAAGAACTCTCAGAACCAGTGTCTATTACCTTTAAGAAATCGTGCAGGATGGGTGAAGTGCAGAATGACTGGAGGATAGCCAATGGTGTTCCTATCTTCAAAAAGGGCAAAAAGGAGGCACCTGGGAACTACAGACCAGGGACCCTGATATCAATCCCTGGGAAAATTCTGAAGTAGATTATAAAGTGCCTTTAAAACAGTGCAGTGATTACTAGAAACCAACATAAATTTGTCAAGAACAAATCCTGCCAGACATTAATCTCATTTTTTGATTGGGTAACCTCCATGGTAGACTGTGGGAATGCTGTGGACATAATATGTTGAAAGCTTTGCTGAAGCTGAGATAGAGTGCCCCATGATATTCTGATTAACAAGCTAGCTAAAGGGGGCTGGATAGAACAATTATCAGTTGGATCCACAGTCGGCTACAGAATCATACTCAAAGAGTACTTATCAATGGTTCATTCTCAAACTGGGGGGAGGTAACAAGGGGCGTACTGCAGGGCAACTGAGGCTGTCATACTTTGGACACATAATGAGAAGACATGATTCACTAGAAAAGACCATAATGCTGGGAAAAACAGAAGGGAGTAGAAAAAGAAGAAGGCCAAACAAGAGATGGATTGATTCCATACAGGAAGTCACAGACCTGAACTTACAAGATCTGAATAGGGTGGTTCATGACAGATGCTCTTGGAGGTCGCTGATTCATAGGGTTGCCATAAGTCGTAATTGACTTGAAGGCAAATAACGACAACAACAATTTTAGGCTGCATTAACAGAAGTATAGTTCCAAATCTATTCTCCTCTATTATGGTTAGGCCTCATCTTGAATACTGCATTCTGTTCTAGACACCACACTTTAAGAAGGATGCAGTCAGACTGGAACAGGTTTAGAGAAGGGCAACAAGGACCATCGGGACTGAAAAGAAAGCCCTATGAGGAGAGACTGAAAGAACTGGGCATGTTTAGCCTTGAGAAGAGAAGGCTAAGGGGAGATGTGATAGCACTCTTCAAGTACTTGAGAAGTTTTCACATAGATCTCTTCTCGATTATCACAGAGTGCAAGACATGAATATTGGGCTCACGTACAGGTAGCCAGATTTTGGCTGAACATCAGGAAAAACTTCCTAATGTTAGAGTGGTACATCAGTTGAACCAATTACCTAGGGAGGTGGTGAGCTCTCCAACCCTGGAGGCATTCAAGAGGCAGCTGGGCAGGCACCTGCTGGGTATGCTTTAACGTAGATTCCTGCATTGAGCAGGGGTTGGACTCAGTGCGTTATAGGCCCCTTCCAACTTTATTTTTCTATGTTTCTTTGAAATTGATTTTTTCTGTGGAAAAACAAAACATTAGACTATTTCCTGGAAATGCTTGGATTTTTGAATGTTCCCCACTCAAAAGTTTCAGCCCGGGAGGGGGTAGAGGCTTTTCCCCTGCGGACCTTTCTGCAATAGTGAACAGCATCAGGGAAGGCTGGGAGGAGCTGTGCAAAGTGGGCTGAAGGCATAACCTCGGAGTTCCTTTCAACATAATTTGCCCCTTCATGTAAAATGTGAAGAGGTCTCTATTGTGGAGGGCAGAATGTAGAAACTACCAAAAGGACAATGTGGACAAGAATTAATGATTGACAGAATTAATTGTCAGAGTGCTTTAAACATAAGGTACCATTACAATTGCCATCTTTGCAATTATAATTGCAATCTTTGTCTTGAGCTTAACCGCTTTTCTTACTGGCAACACAGCTAAGATGTTTATTCACTAATAGGCAAAAAAAACCCTTGCAGTTTAAGAACGTACCTATAGCCAACAGATATTTCTGTCAAACTTTAAAAAGCAGGGAAATTGGGCAGCTTTAGTAAATACACAAGGAGATGTAGTCCTGATTATAGGTCTTTGGAGATACAGTCCTGATTGCAGGTGTTGCCACTACTCACCATATTCTCAGAGGCACATGTTACCAAATTCTTCCAAGCTATGCAGGAAGTGGATTGGACTGTGAAAGACCAACCCAAATTGTTTTCATTTTTACAAATTTGTAGAGCAGTTCAATATCTCAAGAGAGGAGGTCAGGTCTCCTCCCCTGATGCATTCATAAAAAAACAAGCATTTTGAAATGAACTTATGGGAAGCAGCAGAATGGAAGGGGGGTATTTTGAATTTAGCATTGCAGAATGTGAAAAATCCATGCTGGCTATAGTATACAGACACTCTCATGGCTGTATTAATAATGACCATAAATATTGGCAGTTTTTATGCAGAAGCAATCTAACTATTGTTCTGTGGGAAGCAGGTTTATTTTATTGGTCTGGATGTTAGCCAAGGCAGTATAAGATCATACACAGATGTGTTTGCACTAATATATAAAATTCAGACACATCCTAATATTTAAAGTTTCTGTGCATAGATAGTAAAAATCTCAAACTATTCCAGAATGTTTGGCGTAAGGCCTCTAAAGCCATATCAAGGGAGTGTTGTAAACAGTTGAGAATAAACAGTGGCTGAAAAAGCAGAAGACTGATTATCATGTTTCCTACCAACCTGTCTTTTTCAGAAGGAGTGTAAACTGTAAATTCTGGCAATTTTAAGGTAAGAGAGAACTGATTATGCAGTGGAATGTCAGTCTCTGGCCACCTATATTTGCTTCAACAGTATGTTTTATCTTAAAAGGCCATTCTGTTATTTTTCATATTTTTACCAGGCATTTTTTGTTTGCGTTTCCCTGCTTCAGTAGAGGTGATGGAGGGGGACTATTGCAAGTGAAGGTGGTTTTGCTACTTTCTTTACAGTTCTTTCCCCTTGCGTATTGCGATACATGCCTCCAGGCTGAGCCTGCCTCTCCATCTCTGGGGTTATATCTTTGCCCCACTGACCCCACATTTTAGTTGGAAATGGAAGAAAGGTCTGTGTCTATGGCCTATAGATGTTGATGCCTTATATAGTAAGTGTTTCTGCTGCTCAGCCTTGAGGCACATATCAATTTTAGAGAAGTATTTTTAGATTGCACCCTTGTCTCTCTCCCATCTCATTTTAAAATTTGACTTTTAAGTTCCTCAGGGCAGCATACTTATACCTTATGTGATTTTAGGTTCTTTTTTTAAATAACTAAATGAAAGAATCTCAAGGTTTTGTGCAATAAGCCACTTAATGAGACAAATTGGTTCTAGTGTATCTCCATAAATCTTGTAAACTTTCTGGTGGTGCCTTATGGAAGATTGTGTGATATGGGCTGTTCTGAATTGGTGGGCTAGCACACAACGCAACTCCTTGCTATGTGAAGAAGCTGCTGTGGAGGTAGAAACAGGAGGGTCAGTGGCTGGAGCGCAGGTGGTGCAAGTCACGGTCCGAACCTGACCAAACACGGGTAAGGCTTCACTATCATGCCTACCATGTGGCAGTGGCGGCAGCGAAGAAAGCTTACTTCTTTGCCATCATTGCATCTGCAAGTAGCCAGCTGGCACAGCTTTTCTGAGTGCTGAATGAGCTTTTGTCATCTGGCCAAGAGAGCACTGTTCTAACACCCTTGTAGGCTTGCTGTAACAACTTTGCAAGGCACTTTAGAGACAAAATGGATCAGATTTGGACAGAATTGGATGCCACACAGTTAGAGCAAATCTACAGTTACAGCAAATCTGGAGGCGTCCAGAGCACTGTCTCTTCCAACTGTATTGGATCAGTTTCAATTATTGAAGCCTGAGGATGTGGACAAGCTGCTTGAAGAAGTGTGGCCCACCACCTGCCCCCTTGACCCTTGCCCATCCTGGTTGCTGAGAGCTAGTCGTAGGGGACTGACTGGGTGGAGTAAATAATGCTTCATTGGAGGAGCGGGAGGTACTATCTGTATTGAAGGAGTTGGTGATGCATCCCCTCCTTAAGAAGACCTCCCTGGACCCAAAAGTGTTCAACTACTATCAGCCAGTGGGCATTTTTGGACAAAGTACTTGAGAAAATGATGGTGGTCCAGCTTCACGGATGCTTGGAGGAAACTAATTACTTGGATCCATTCCAGTCTGGCTTCAGGCCTGGCCATGGCACTGAAACTGTCTCCGTTGCCCTGGTTGATGACATCTGTCAGAAAAAAGTTAAGGGGAATGTGACCCTGCTCATTCTCCTTGGTCTCTCAGCGGCTTTTGAGACTGTTGGTCACGGTATTTTTGGAATGTCTCGTGGGGGTTGGGGGCACTGTGTTTCCATGGTTCCGCTCATACCTCCAGAACACAGCTTGGAAAAGTTACTTTTTTGAACTACAACTCCCATCAGCCCAATCCAGTGGCCATGCTGGCTGGGGCTGATGGGAGTTGTAGTTCAAAAAAGTAACTTTTCCAAGCTCTGCTAGTAGTTATGGGAGGCTAGTGGTCAGCACCATGGGAATTATCCTGTGGTGTTCTGCAGGGTTCCATCTTGAACATCTGTTTAACATCTATATGAAACCACTGGAAGGTGTCATCAGGAGATTTGGCGTGAGGTCCCATCAATATGCATATGGTGCCCAGCTCTCCCTTTCTATTCTATCTGAATCAGGAGAGGCAGTTGAGGTGTAGAACTGGTGCTTGGAGGCAGTCATGAACTGGATGTGGGCCAATAAATTGAGGCTGAATCCTGAAAAGACAGGTGTTATGTGCCCAGAATTCTCATGTCTGGGGGACGGGGGGAGACAGCCTGCTCTGGATGGGGCTTCTTTTTCCTTGAAGGAGCAGGTCCGCAACCTGGGGGTACTACTTGATTCAGCACTGTCACTGGAGATTCAGGTGGCCTTAGTGGCTAAGAGTGCCTTTTTCCAGGTTTGGCTGGTTCACCAGCTTTGGCCCCTTTTGGACAGAGAAGACTTGGCTACATTGCTCCATGCTCTGGTAACTTCCAGACTGGATTATTGCAATGCATTCTATGTGGGGCTGCCCTTGAAGGTGACTTGGAAACTGCAACTGGTACAAATTGCAGTTTTAAAACTGTTTTAAAACAGCTGCCTTGGTTGCCAATTTGTTTCCAGGCCCAGTTCAAGGTGCTCACATTCATGTTTAAAGCCCTAAACGACTTAAGTCCCAAATATCTGAAAGGCTGCCTCCTTCTCTACAGACTCTCTCGGGTGTTGAAATCAGTAGTGGGGGACCTTTCGATGTTTCCACCACGCTTGGAAGCTCAGGGTATGATGGCCCACAAGAGGGCATTCTCTGGGGCAGCCCCTAAGCTGTGGAACCAAGGTGCGTCTGGCAACCTCATTGTACAACTTTAGGCAAATGTTGAAGGCGCACCTCTTTACCTTTGATGCCTGAGATGTATATTTTTAGGACCCACCCTATTTTCTGTGATGTTGCTTAGGTTGTTTTTAACTGTTTTAATTAGGTGTTTTTAAATTGTTCTAATGTTGATGATAGTGAAACATATTGTTAATTTCATCTTTTTTTCTGAATAGTATTCCTCTACATTTATTATGGCATTACTTTAGCAATTTGGGTGATTATTTTGCACCTATTGAATTGTAATGAGTGTATGTGAACAGGCTGAAATTTGATCTGCCTATCTTGCTCCCATTTCATTACAAATGTAAAGCATTTATTTCCTTAATTAACTTGATCTTTTCCAAGTTCACCTGGTTTTTTTAAAAAAAGCTTTGGACAAACAGTTTTAGAGTGTAATAGAAAAGATCTGTTCTGTGCGGAAGCAGCTCATTAAGGTGGAATGAAAACTCACAATTGTGTAAACCTATCTGATTATGAAGTGAGCACACAGAATAACACGAACATGCATTTGGAACTTTGTGTGTGATAATGATAATCTGTTTAGCGTTCTACCAGTCTAGGAAGGAATGTAGGAAAATTGCCTTATACTGAGTTCTTGTAGCTCAGTATTGCTTACACTGACTGGCAAGCTGTTCTCCAGGGTTTCAGTTAGGATTCTTGGCCAGCCCTACCTGTACAGTAGGGCCCCGCTTACCGGCGTCCCGTTTTGTGGCGTTCCGCTCATGCGGCGGCTTTCAATTCAGGGAAATTCTCCGTCTTAAAGCCGATTTTGCGCTTTTACGGTGTTTTGCGACATTTTTGCGTCATTTTTGCGCTGCTCAACCCATTTTAGTCAATGGGTTCCGCTTTATGGCAAGGGCCTGGTCCCTAACCCGCCGTATTAGCGGGGCCCTACCATATATACTTACCTGAACTGTAAGATCCTCTTCAGAGGTCCTGTTCCAGGTATCCCTGCCAAATGCATGGGACTCCACCAGGGGACAAGGCACCCTGGTTGTGGAATAGCCTTGCCAGGTAGTCTTGTTTGACACCATCTCTGTTGGCTTTTCAGCACCATGTGAAAAGCTAGGCCCTTTAAATCAGTTTGTTAGTTTGGGCTTCTTTTTACATCTATTTTAATTTTGGGGATGCACAGAAGTCTGTTTTGTTACAGTTATATAGGTTTTTTTATTTTTAATGGTTTTATGTTTTACTTTGTATTTCAGTTTTTTTTACTTATTTATTGTAAGTCACCTAGAAAACATTGCTATGGGAAGTATACAAATGTCATACTAAATAAATACCAAGAAGAGTTGAGGTTCAACATCGGATCCTCTGCATGCAAAGCATGTATACTGTTGGACTATGGCACTTCTAGTGCACTGCTATATCCAACCCTTTTTAAAATAAGTTTCGTCCTGAGTCCATTATTCATGCTAGACAAGGAGAACTGACCACTGTGCTCATAAGGCAAGCCTTCATATGTTCAAAGATTTATCAAGTTAACATCTCATATGTATAATGTCCAGAAGAAGAGAACTGATATCTGTCAAAATATGTTTCAGGTGTGCAATGGTCTCATTTGTCAATACTGTAGAGGTTTGGTTTTCTTGAATAACTGGGTTCATTATTTTGTCTATTTGTAGTGATTTTACTATATAACTGAGCATAGATCCCTTGTTGAGTATAAGAAAACATGTACAACAATATTTGCATACCCAGCCTGTTACTTAGTTTAGATTCACTTTTCCATTCAGATACTTTTGGTGTGCTTATAACTAGAAATTTTTGTCCATGATTGTGGATATTGGCTTGGATTCAAAGTTCTTTTCATGAGTAGAAGGCAGTTGTGCTCATACAGTAGAGTTCCCCAATGTTTTTGAAGTTCCAATTTCTTCTTGTATCCCCTGTACCACTATTCTATTATAGCGGGTCTCCCAAATTTTAGGAACATTCTTTGCAATAAGGAGGCTCAGGGTTGGTGGACAAGTGTTCTGTTGATGGAACAGAAATTAAGATCCAAGCCATTGTCTGTGAACACACTTTGTAATCCTTTCATTTAGTCTAGATGTTAAATCAAGTCACTGACTTGGAAATGCATATATTGATGGGTAATCTCTTTCTTCTTGCAGATGTCCCCCTCGTACTTTTTTGCCAGCACTGTGCAAAATATTCCTTGATGAAAGTGCTCCTGACAATGTATTGGAGGTAACAGCCCGCGCTATAACTTACTATTTGGATGTATCGGCAGAATGCACCCGACGAATTGTCGGAGTAGATGGTGCTATCAAAGCTCTTTGTAATCGTTTAGTAGTTGTTGAACTTAACAACAGAACCAGCAGAGACTTGGCTGAGCAGTGTGTAAAGGTATGTTGCATTAATTTTCCTTTGCTACAGAACAGAAAGCTTCATGATGACAAACTGTGTTTCTAATAGTGGTGTAATTCAATGACCAGGATTTTCTTCATTTAAACTTTGAGATTTTAACCAAAACAATAAAACCTCTCAAAAATCATACATTTATTTCCAAACAGTCTCAAGTAGGTGGCTTAGTGGACAATTTGTCTTGAAAAACAGGATATACTAGGAATGACTTAGTTCTCAGTTATCTTCCCAAATGATGCTTTCCCTTGTGGATATAGAGAAAAACACACACACAATTAGTTTTTATATTTATTTATAAAAGTGTTTATATACCACCTTCTTGCAAAACCTCAGGGTAATGTACAGTAATATAAAACAACCATTAATAATGGCTGGCTACTCAAGAGCCACTTTAAACAACTGTGTAGACCTGTTAGCAAAAAAAAAGTCTTCAAGAGACGCCCAAAAGTCCAAACTGAGGATGCCTGCCGAATCTCTTCTGGAAGAGTATTGCACAGCATGGAACCAGTGACGTTAAATGCCCATTTTAATATACAGTGCTAGTTTAATTTTAAACTGAGTGTACAAGTAAAGAAACAAGTGGTAGAAATGGATTTAGGTGTTCACATTCAAGCAAAAATGGTTTCCGTGTAGTGAGCTTCTAACTAAATAATAACACTAATAAAACTAATGAATAATTTTCAGGTTGGTCAAACTGATTTGGATTTAACACACTTTGTGCAAGATGTCTATAGTTTTTTCATCATAAAGGTTTCTTATTGAGGTTCCTTTTGTATTTTTCATAACTTGAAGGAAGACATCCTGTCCCCAGTGTAATAAACACAATTTGCAGACTAGATTCTCCCTCCTCCCATATGGAACCCTCCAGAGCAGATTTGGGTGCACAGAGGTGAAGGAGAGGAAGGGAAATCTTGTGCAAACAATGTTGGATATCCCTTCAGTGTTGTATCTGTCAAGCTACTAGATGGAATTGTGGAAAGCTGTCCTTTTTCATTATGTTACTTTGCCTTGTACACAAGTCTCTTATTTAAACTGAATAGAGAAAGCACGTCTAGGGTTGGAGTACAGTAGGGCCCCACTCATACAGCAGGTTAGGTTCCAAACCCCCACTGAAAAGCGAAAACCCCCAAAAAGCGGATCAGCTGTAGCGTGGGGGTCTGGAACCTAACCCACTGATCGCGCCGGAGGAGGAGATCAGCTGTAGCACACTACAGCTGATCTTCCCCTCCTCCAGTGTCAGGATGCAGAATTGGGGTCCTGGCACTTCAGAGGATGAAGAGGGGGAGGAGATCATTTTCCCAGAGTGGCTGCTGCCCAGCAGTAGAGACCTTGAAACTCTAGCCGATACAGACACAGACTTTTCCCAGGAACTTCCCACGCTCACCCCCCTTCTCGAATCAGAGCAGTTAGAAACGGAAGGAGGGGGAATTCAACTCCCTCCTCAGCCAGAGAAAAGCCCGCCTGATGGGCATGGCCTCCACCCCCCTCTTTCCCCAATACCAGAGGTAGAATCCTCAGAAGGGGAGGGGGCAGCGCTTCCCCCTTCACCACGAACCCGGAGAAAACAAAAGAGAGCAAGGGGGAGAGAGAGGAGGGGTGTGGAAGAGAGCACCTTGAGGCGGAGTGAGCGAATTCGTGCCAGAAAATCCCCTTTATAAGGGCCAGGGGGAGCAGAGATTCCTTGTTCTGTCAACTCTCTTGCATGTCGCTGGACACGTGTTATTGTGTTGCTTCATGAGAAGACGTAGTTTCTGTTTGGATATTACTTTAATAAAGACTGAATTGCTTTCAACCACTGGTCTGGTTCCTGAGTTTAGTCCTGGACACGACATCCAGCACGATCAGCTGGAGTGTGGGAGTCTGATCACTCCAGGAGAAGATCAGCTGTAGCGCACTACAGCCGATCTTCCCCTCCTCTGGTGCGATCAGCTCGAGCGTGGGAATCTGATTCTGCCAGAAGAGGAGATCAGCTGTAGCACACTACAGCTGATCTTCCCCTCCTCCGGCGTGATCAGCTGGAGTGTGGGAGTCTGATCGCCCCAGGAGAAGATCAGCTGTAGCACGCTACAGCTGATCTTCCCCTCCTCCGGCGCGATCAGCTCGAGTGCGGGGGTCTGATTGCGCCAGGGGAGAAGATCATCTGTAGTGTGCTACTGCGTGATCAACTCAAGTGCGGGAGTCTGATCGCCCCAAGGAGGAGATCAGCTGGAGCACACTACAGCTGATCTTCCCCTCCTCCGGCAAGATCAGCTGGAGCGCAGGGAGCTCCAGTCCCTCCTCCAGCTGGTTGCCCCGCTGGCGCCGTATTAGTGGAACGCCGAAAAGCGGGGCGCTGAGAAGTGGAGCCCTACTGTAATGGTCTGTACATGCACATGATGAATTCTTACATCAGGGCCGCAAAGATGAGTAGTTTTTCCTCAAACTTGTCATTCTATTTATCTGAAGAACTTCTTTGGTTTGAGAAACTTCCAATACAAAGGTTGTAGGTAGAGTACTGGTCTTCTCACATTTTTAGGAGAAACTCCCCCAATCTACAAAGATATTTCTTTTGCCCATAAAAAGCTCTTGGCCACAAACCAAGCAAGCTAGTTGAAATTAGTGGCTTTAAGCATACCCAGTATTGTGTGGCTCTGGCCTGTGTCTATACATTCATTTAACATCTTGGATAAGCCAGTTCTGCAAGTATATAATGCATACACTCTTCAGTTGATAACTTGGAATTGTTTAGGATATAGGGCCTAGCTTGACATGATGTGGATGATCCATGAATATGGCATCCTGCTTTGAATATGGTGTCCTGTTGTGAGAGTGGGAAAGGGTGTTCTAATCCTCCCTCCCCATTAGCATATCTGTTGTTCCTTTGTAAGACAAATAGCAACTGGAAGTCTTTTTTAAGTAAATGTTTTTATTGAAATTTTTTGAAAACTTACACAAGTAGGCCCAATACATGCCCAAGATTGAGTAGCTACATCAACTAACAATAAGCAGAGGGATAAATAATCTGAGCAGGCAGGGCCGGCCCCAGGCATGCTGGGGCCCTTGGGCATCAGCTTGCCCTGGGACTTGCTGTGTGTGCATGTGCACGCCTCCGCCCCCGCACACGCCCCCACCTACCTGTCTCCTGTCTTCTAGCATTGCCATTAACCAAGATGGCTGCCACGGTTTCCCTAAGGTGCTGAAGCCTCTGCCGCCATCTTGGGTTGATGGCACGCGTGCGTGCTATGAGCACGCATCTCTGCCGTCAACCAAGATAGCAGCAGGGGCTTCAGCACCTTAGGGAAACCTCTGCCACCATCTTCATTAAAGACAATGCTAAAAGGCAGGAGACAGGTAGGTGGGGCAAAGGGAATGGCAGGCAGGCGGAAGCTCCTGACCTGCGATCCGCGGCAACAGTCCTCGGCCAGGGCCCCACCTGGGCACCTTTTAGAACCAGCCCTGTGAGCAGGTAATGAGCAAACAGTACAATCACTGGAAAAAGTAACCTTCCCAGATCCCTATGTGAGAGGGTGGGAGGCGATGCATTGAAGCATTGTTATTAACAAAGCATAAAAAGGCAACCAGACTTTGTTGTGCTATACCATATACAACTCTTCAGTAATGAGTTAGATACTCAGAAAACATTATGTCCCACGCTTAAGACCACCAACCCTCCTTGGAGGGACCAGACTCCCCTTTCAACTTGCCAGCTTGTCGCGTAATGAGTAGGGAGACTAGCTCACTATGATGAACCACAGGGTTGATGTCACTCTCAATAGACAGCAAGGCTAATACGGGATCAGGTTTTAACTTTTGAGTGGTCATATGGGAGATTTGATAAAAAAACTCAAGACTCCAAATTGCTGGACCTTACTGCAATCCCACCAAAGATGAACCAGTGTGCCCTTACAGCCACAGCCTCTGCAGCAAAGCTGTGAAGATAACCAAAACATGTGGGATAGCTTGATTGGAGTCCAGTGCCAATGAAATGAGGGGGTTTAGATCAGATCTTTGCCCAAGCCTCAGCTTTGATTGAGATGAGATCCACTTGGCAGGCTAATTGTAGACCCTCAGAGCCTCCCATTGCTCTGCCAATCAACAACTTACATAGCATGGATGCCATCCCTTTCAGCTGGAGATCGGCTTGTACACAAAGGTGTTGGTATTTTAATTGCAAACTTCACATGCAGGAGAAGGATAAGACCTCACACACCAGCACCATTGTGCAAATTTAACCCTACCTCCACAACTGCTATTAACAGGTTGTTGTTGCTTTTTTTAAAAAAACAAACACCTTGAAGAGGTTCTGTTTGTGGATATTCTGCATCATGTGTAGCTTGGTGCTCAGAATCCTGAGACTGTTGAGACCATGTATGATGGAGCCTATTAAAACTCCTATGTCTTTGGAGTATTGATGTGTTTTTAGCGCTTTTGTTTGCCGCCCTGGGCTCCTGCTGGGAGGAAGGGTGGGATATAAATCAAATAATAAATAAATATAGAGCTTGTAAGTGTGCTTGTGCAGGGCTCCTGATTGTGGGTTCAGGCAAACTTGCTTACAACACCCCTTTCAGACCTTGCTGTTCAACATGGTAAGGTTGGGGATGGAGGGGCATGACTGACACACACACAGCCCCATGCCTTGTACATACTTCCAGTTGTATAACACCTGAAGAGGTCTTCCCATATTTTGGATTCTTAAATGATGTTTCCCTGTCTGAGGTTTCTAACCATTATTATTTATGTTTTTGCTTTAGGCTAAACATTTGGCTACTGAACAAGACAAAAATGTTGAAATGCATCTGGCATTATATGTTTTTAGGAGCACTTGTTTTTAATTGCCAGTAGCCTACAAGTGGAACCAAGAAGTGCTTTCTATTTATTTATGTTGCTCATTTTATTCTATGGAAAATTAAAAAGCTATGTTTATGTAATAAACAATTGCATGTTTTATCTTAACTCTTCTCAAGTTATATTTGTTTAAGGGTAGTGAAACGTTTTTCCTTTGTCAATTTCTGTTTGGAGCCTTATCATTTGTCTCCACATGCTTTATTTGTATGCAGGTTATCTGTAGGTCCTGCTGTGCTTGTAGGCTTGCTTGTGCCCAAAAGCAGATGTTTTATTGATGGATAATATTTTTTATTAAAAATGAATAGGCCTTGGGAGAATGTGAAAGAAAGAACGTCTTTGTATAATTTTAATTGTAATTCCACTTTCATTCTAGGTATTGGAACTCATCTGTACCCGTGAGTCAGGTGCTGTGTTTGAAGCAGGGGGGTTGAACTGTGTGTTGACATTTATTCGTGACAGTGGACACCTGGTTCATAAAGATACGTTGCATTCTGCTATGGCTGTGGTATCCAGACTCTGTGGAAAAATGGAACCTCAGGATTCCTCTTTAGAGATTTGTGTTGAATCCCTCTCAAGTCTGTTAAAACATGAAGACCACCAGGTAAGCAATTCAGAATATATAGCGCCATAGCTGGCAGCATTATAAATTGCCTATTGCAAAATTGATAGATGTGTAGAACTATCACAAAGAATTTAACAGTGTTATAGTTTCTTAGTTCAAATTGCCAGTGTAAATGAACAGTCACCCAGTATTAGGATTAATTTCAAGTATTAATGTCAAGATGTCCTCTTGGAAATTATACATAGTTCAGGATTACTTGAAGGACATTTTAAGCCAACACACACTACAAGCATACACATACGTGTTCTCCAGGAATGTCA
Source organism: Rhineura floridana (assembly GCF_030035675.1). Lineage (NCBI taxonomy): Eukaryota > Metazoa > Chordata > Lepidosauria > Squamata > Rhineuridae > Rhineura > Rhineura floridana. The sequence goes on along the minus strand of NC_084481.1, from coordinate 183,119,537 downwards.
GTGCAGTATCTTAAAATTATTGACTCTAATGGAATTTAAGGTTTTTATATGTTTAATTGGAGATTAGGAGATTGCAGCAATTATATGGTACGCTTTTTGATGGAAGAAAAAAAATGCTGCACTGAGTTAGACAAAGCATTACCACAACCTCCTTAATCGTAACTCTTTTGTGGCTGGTGAGGTCTTCTCACAAATTCCGCAACAACAAACTAGAGACTAACTTGCAGTATCCTCTAATTTGGATGAAGTCAGTATAGCAGTTAAACAAATGAAGAATAACAAAGCTAGTGGACCTGATGGGATTCCTGCTGAAGGAGGGCCTGAACTTATGCAACAACTTCATAAGCTCATCTAAAAGATCTGAATGAGGGAGGAGATCCCAGAAGACTTTAGGGATGCCATAAATATAACTCTTTTAAAGAAGGGTGTGTCCCGTCCAGAGCCGAAAGAATGAGGCTGGAGTGTGTGTGCGAGTAAATCTCGTTTTATTAGAGTAATGGATACATCAAAGGCATTGCGCTTCATAGGAAACCTTATGCTAACTCACTAAAACCCCTGACTATACTCTAGACATGCTCTGCAGCGTGCGAAGGAAGTTGACTCAACGACCCCCCACTGGGAGCGGCAGGCTTATATAGGAAATGTTTTTGAACGTAATCTCTGGCTCTTTCGTAACTCCTGTCTTTGCCCTGTCCGTTTCTCGCGCCGGTGGGAACGAGGAGACAGGGCGCGCATCCAACTGCTCATCAGAAGACACCTGCTTGCGAGCAGCAGGCTCAAGGTCAGAGGGCGGTGCCGCACTGGAATCCTCCTGGGAACTGCTTGGAAAAGGAGTAGCTGGCACTGACTCTGAAGCTTCCCCCCACCTGTTCTCTGCATCAACTGGGGGCGGTGTGCTCGGCTCCTCGGGAAGGGCGTTACTCGTGGGAACTGGCTGAAGAGCAGGCTGCCCTCCTCCCGTTCGCTCCTGCTCAGACACAACAATCCCCAACTCTGCTTCTTCTGGCTGCGGAGGTGCCTGAAACTCATGCCTCCCCCCTTCCTGTCCCTTCTGAGTTGGCTGCAGTGTAACAGGGTGATAGAATAGATTGTGGGAACTATCGAGGCATCTTTCTTCTTGCTAACGCAGGTAAAATCCTTGCAAGGATCCTCGCAAATCGCCTCCTACCCATCTCAGAAGATATCCTCCCTGAATCCCAATATGGTTTCCGCTCTTCCAGGGGGACAGTGGACATGATCTTGACTGCATGACAGCTTGAAGAAAAATGCTGGGAGCAAAACCGACCTTTATATATGGCTTTTACTGATCTGACTAAGACCTTTGATACTATGAATCGAACTGCTGTCTGGACCATCCTTCTGAAAATTGGATGCCCTGATAAATTTGTGAATATTTTGTGACTCCTTCACAACATGACAGCGACAATTTTGGATAACAATGGCTTTCAGAACGATCCATTCAGAGTTGGATCAGGCGTAAAACAGGGATGTGTCATTGCTGTGACTCTGCATCTTATTGAGGGCAAACTTCCTACTGGTGTGGAAATCATATCAAATAGATGGAAAGCTTTTTAATATCAGTAGACTGAAAGCAAAAAGTAAAGTAATTACAGCCTCTGTTGTAGAACTTCAGTATGCTGATGATAATGTATCTCCGCGCATTCAGAGAAAGATCTTCAAACTATCCTAAACGCCTTTGCAGAAGCATATAGAAAGCTTGGCCTCTCACTTAATATCAAAAAAACCAAAGTGCTTCATCAGCAGGTGCGAACTAGTCCCTCTATAGCACCATCAATCCAGCTTAATGGTGCGACGCTAAAGAATGTTGATCATTTTTTAATCTTAGCAGCCATCTCTATAAAAGCTGATATTGACGCTGAAATTCAACATTGTCTGAGCTCTGCGAGTGCTGGATTCTCCCGGACGAAGCGTAGAGTGTTCGAAGATCGGGATATTCGCTGGGGGACCAAAATGCTTATTTACAAAGCCATTGTACTACTGATATTACTGTACGCCTGTAAAACATGGACCATTTATAAACACCACTCCCAATTTATTGAAAGATTCCACCAATGCTGCCTCCAGAAAATTTTGCAAATTACTTGGGAAGATAGACGGACTAATGTTAGCATTTTGGAAGCAGAAAAGACCACTAGTGTTGAAACAATGATCCTTCAACATCAACTTTGCTGGATGGGCCATGTTGTTTGAATGCCTGATTACCATCTTTCAAAGCAGCTACTTTCTCCCAACTTAAGGATGGAAAACGGAATATTGGTGGACGGCAAAAGAGGTTTAAAGATGCTGTTAAAGGTTTACCAAAAAAAGTAACGTGAGCATCAAGAACTGGGAAGTTTTGGCCCATGAGCGTCTCAGTTGGAGATCAGCTAAAGGTGTTATGGACTTTGAAGAAGCACTAGTACAGGGTGAAAGGGACAAACGAGCTAAGTGGAAGGCACGTCAAGCAAATTCTCATTGTGATTGTCTTCCAGCTGGAAACCCATGTCCTCATTGTGGGAGGCTGTGTGGATCTAGGATTGGCCTCCACAGTCACTTACGAACCCATCATTAAAGACCTTAACTTGGAAGACAATCTTACTCGGTCACGAGTGATCGCCAATGAATGAATGATCCAAAGGTTTGCTTCTACATGTGGATGTGATCTTGTAGTCACAGAATGGCAAAATCAGAAGAGTTTTTTTTATTCTTGCAACCTTTTGCATAAACAGAAGGTTCAGGACTGCTATAGATCCTAGGTAATATATTATGCAAACTGTTACACAAGCTTTTGTGCAAGTATTTATGGAATAGTGCTACTGGCTGTTATTTTTATTGTTATGTAAGCTCAAGACAGTTCACATGATACCTCCTCCCCCATTTTATTATCACATCAATTCTGGAAGGTAAGAGAGATTGTGATGCTGGAGATCATCCAGTGAGTTTTGTGGCAGAATGAAGATTTGAATGTGAGTCTTCCTAGTCTTAGTCTGACACTTAATCACTGTACCATAGTGGCTGTCTAATGAGAATATATTCTCATTATATTCTTTCTTTATTGCAAACTTTTCCTCTAACTATTCTGTGAATGCTGCCTGGATCAGAGATTATAGTGCTATAGTGTTTGAAGTCTTCTGGCATTTACTCAAGAGTGTCACTCACATCTTTAATTGCAGGATGATTGCAAAGTCACGCCAAAACATAGTGGGTATCCAAGAAAGTGCTTTCGCTAGCACAAGAATTTTTGGCTGTGCAGTGGAACTTTTCGCTGTGTGCACCCTAAATCTGTTCTGGTGGTTCCGCCAATCCCTGGGAGCAGATTTGGGGAGGGCACACTAGGAGAAGCAGGAGCAGTTTCGTTGTACAAGCAGAAATCCTTGCACTAATAGAAGCACCTCATTGGATACTGTCCAAAGGATTTATATTAATTTATGTTAAAAATTACGTTCCTCCTTTCAGCTACAAGAATTTCCAAAGTAGCTAACAACATAGTTAAAATAGATAGCATACAATAAAAATCTAACAAATGCAGAAGAATCAAGAGCTAAAACCAGAGCAATGCTAAAACTATCTACAGCATCAAAAGAAAATTAAAACATCTATAAAGCCTGGTGAAATAATGTGTAGTCTATATTTTTTGAAGGCCAAAAGAGAGAGAGAGCTAACTGAGCCTCTCAAGGAAGAGCATTGCACAGCCTTGCCATTCCTACTTAGAAGGCCCTGTCCTGTGTCTGAATTTGCTGTGCCTCTAAAAGCAGAGCCAAAGCCTGAGATGACAATCGTAAAGGAAGGGCAATCTCATGCTAGAGAAAAGGGTCCTTCAAATAACCTGACTCCAAATCATTTAGGGCTTTATAGGTAATACCAGCAGCTTAAATTGTGTCCGGAAACAAATTAGAAGCCAGCACAGGTTGAATAATACCAGTGTCATACACTTCATGAAGTGGATCCTGGCTGCTGTTTTTTGTACTACACTTTAAGGACAATAAAGGCTAGTCTGGATACACTTCAGGTTTTTTACTTTTTCTGAGAACTTTATCAATCCATATTACGACTTTTGAAAATGTCTGCATAGTATCTTGAATTGTATCATAGCTTGCTATATGATAAATAATACATCCAGAAGTACTTTTCCAATATTTATCCTTTGAGAATAGGTATTTATCCCACACATATCTAATTTAAAGCTGGGTTTTATTTTCCCAGTTACAGTCCCCAAGTAGAACTTGTATTAGAAAATGACTGCTGTCTTATTCCATGCATAACTAAGAGAGTCTCAATTTGGTCTAGATTTGTGTAGATAGCCTAAATGGCCAAATAGGTGTTTTTGTTTAAACTGGTTGCTTTTCAGTCTTAGATTGTCATATGTTCCTTCAGGTTTCAGATGGTGCGCTGCGATGTTTTGCTTCCTTAGCTGACCGATTTACACGCCGTGGAGTCGATCCAGCACCACTAGCCAAACATGGACTAACTGAAGAGCTATTATCTCGCATGGCTGCAGCAGGTGGCACAGCTTCAGGACCATCTTCAGCATGCAAACCTGGTCGGAGTAGCACAGGAGCACCATCCACAGCTGCAGACTCTAAATTGAGTAATCAGGTGTCCACTATTGTAAGCCTGTTATCAACACTCTGCAGAGGCTCTCCAGTAGTAACACATGTAAGAATTTCTTTGTTAAATATTGATAATTTACATAAACCTGTACTTTGCGGCAGGTATTGTATAACTACATTCTATATTTCTGTAGTTTTCTACAACAACTTAATAGTTTTTCAGTTGTTTTTTCTTATAGACCATCCTGTAACTTCATATTCCAAAATCCTTAAAATATTAACTGTTAATTGTTTTTGAACTTGGGGTATATGGCCGCCCCAGGCTCCTTTGGGAGGAAGGGTGTGATCTAAACTGAATAATATTGGTTACAATTTAGCTTTTTCATATGGAGATGCAATCCCTTTCTCATTGGATTTTCTAAAGTCCTGTATATTTTTATTGTTCAGACTTTTAATTATTTCCAGGACCTCCTAAGATCTGAGCTTCCAGATTCTATAGAGAGTGCATTGCAGGGCGATGAAAGATGTGTACTTGATACCATGCGTTTGGTAGATCTTCTTTTGGTGCTCCTGTTTGAAGGACGGAAAGCCTTGCCAAAGTCTAGTGCTGGATCTACAGGCAGAATCCCAGGATTGCGTAGGCTTGATAGTACTGGAGAGCGTTCCCATCGACAGCTGATAGACTGCATCCGCAGCAAAGATACAGATGCCCTAATAGATGCTATTGACACAGGTGGTAAGCAAATGACCTTTCTCTGACATTGTAATTTCTTGTTGGTTTTTTAATGTTTATCTGTATAATGCATAGCTTCAAATAATAAGAATATTTGTATATTCTTTTATAGGATTAGCTAACATTTTTGTTGTTTAAAAGCTTGTTTGATCTGCATAGTATAGAATGCTGAGACCTAGTCTTAGGTTATCAGCCGTAACTGCATGGCAAATTTAGAATAACATTTTCTTTTTTCTCCCTCTAGCTTTTGAAGTAAATTTTATGGATGATGTGGGACAAACTCTCTTAAACTGGGCCTCAGCTTTTGGAACTCAGGAGATGGTAAACAAGGAAAAGAATGATGATTTTGATTTTCTATATAAAGGAAAAAGTGCAAGGAAAAATAAACTGTTCCTCTTCTGTACATAGGTTGAATTTCTCTGTGAGCGAGGTGCTGATGTTAACAGGGGTCAGCGGTCATCGTCTTTACATTATGCAGCATGTTTTGGAAGACCTCAAGTAGCAAAGGTGATTTTTTAATATTAATTTTTTGTTTTAATGTTTTGCAATTTACAAAAATGCAAACAAATTATTCTAGTTCCTATAAGCTTTTAGACTAGCTGAAGTAAATAATATTTAAGTACCCTGCCCCTTAATACGTTTCTAAAGAGATACATTTGAATTTGATGTGAGTGCTACCAAATGTTTTGCTGCAATGTATAAACAACAATAATCTGTACCTTCTATTCAACCCTTAGAAGATATTTGTAATGCTAAATTAATGTGTGGGCAACTGCAGCATGAACAGTAGCTACATTCAGCCAATCTTCCAATAGTTTGGATTATTTTGAACAACAGCAGTGTGTGTCCCCTCCTCCTTGTGGGGCATAGTTCCTTTTTTGAAACAAGCCACAGTTGGTGATTTCTGAACCAGCAAATTAGTAGGAGTGATCACTCCAAACTAGGATCAATCATTGTCATTAAAATGGCACTTTGCTGGTTTAGATGCCACAGCATATTGTGGTTTGATTCAAACAGTGAGACATTATGCCTTTTGGGAGAGGAGAGTGAGGGTAGAAGTGTGCATGAGCAAAGCTTACTCAGAGTATTCTAGTTCATGTGTAGAGCATTGTCTGAAGGCAGCCGATGTCTGTGGTCCAGGAAGAGACTTTCTTCTCTTCTTTTCTCTCTCTCCCTTCCCTGATTTCCCACACTAAAGAGCATACTCATTAACCTGTTTTCCCATGCAAGGTCAGAGGAACCTACATTGTACCATTAGTACATTGACTAGCTTTTTATTAAGGTAGTTCTGATAATAAAAGCTTGACTGCTTTTAGACTCTCTTGCGACATGGTGCCAATCCAGATTTGAGAGATGAAGATGGAAAGACTCCTTTGGACAAGGCTCGTGAAAGAGGGCATAGTGAAGTAGTGGCCATTCTTCAATCTCCAGGTTAGTGTAAAAATTGCCAGGCTGTTTTCTTCAGTGTAAAGCCATGATTGAGTTTAAGTATAAGAATGTACAATTGATTTCTGCCATATAATGGCAGAGTTTTTAAAAAGTCATTATGCTGCTGAAATGCTTAACAGTTTATTTATTATCAATTTTTCTTAATGTAAATAGAATAGGTTTATCCATAAACTCCCTGCCGTTGCCTTGACTGTTTCAAAACCAACTGAAATAGTCTAGGAAACGACAGGTTTTTTGTGTAGCTATGACAGTCGCATTTACAGAAAAAAATTGCTGTCTGTCATAGTCTGCAGTATAATATTTGGATGAGGGTGGGGGTTAAGGCAGAAGACCAGCCAGGCCAAGAGCACAGCATGACATGGCAATGTTTAGTCCACCTCTTTCTGAAGGTCCACACGCAGCTATCAACTGTCATCAATAGAAATCCTCAATAGAAATAGAAAAAAACACATTTTGGCCACATTTTTAAGACTTGTTTGTTCTGTCATGACATCTGTTTCAGGTGCATAAAATAAGTCAAGAATGTGATAGGTGTATGTGCATATAAACTGAATATGTAGGATAAATATCAAAACACTTTAACAAATCTTTCTTGTTGAAGGAAACTATAGAGCTAATTAGTAAAACATTTCTGTACTATCCTTCAATCCAGAGCAGTTTATGATAAATAAAACATTGAAAGGCAACACTACAAACAATCATTGCCCAAATTTTAGAAGAACATCATGTGTTAGAAGCCCAGGAAAACAAAAAAAGTCTGTGTCTGATGCCTAAGAGACATTGGTGTAGGTGGCAGGTGAGCTTACCTGGGGAGAAAACTACACACGCAGAGTGCTACAACTGAAAAGTCCCTTTCCACATAGCTATTCATATCATATCCACATAGCTATTCATATAGATGGCAGGGGCATTTGGAGGTGCATGTCTAAGGAAGATCATGTTAGTATGGTAAGATTGATATGAGAGAAGACATCCTCTCATGGGTAGTAGCAATTGAGAGCCTTATTCTCCATGAATTTGTCTTAACTCTCTTTTAAAGCTATCAGAGTTGGTGGCTATAACCCCTCTTTTGGGAGCAAATTCCAAGTATGTGCTATGTGGAGAAGTTTTTTGTCTGACCTGAATCTTCGAACATTCAGTTTTATTTATTGTTCATTAAACTTCTATCCCGCCCTTCTTCCCACAAGGAGCCCATGGCAATAAACAAAGAACAAAACACTAAAAGCATCTTAAAACATCTCAAAAACAAAACATCTTAAACATTTTAAATATAAAGTATCTTTAAAACATCAGGGCTGTGGAGTAGGTACGCCAAACCTTCGACTCCGACTCCTCTGTTTTTCTACTGTCCGACTCAGACTCCACCCAAAATTGCTTCCGACTCCATGACTCTAACTCTGACTCCACAGCCCTGGAAAGCGCTGTAAATGTCTTTTTAAATTGGAAGCTCTCGTAAGAGCATTTTTATCGCTGCTTGAATATGTGCTGATCTTGGCGTCACAGCATTTGTCTTCATCTGGGTCCTGTGTCATACACTGACACACAAAATGTTTTCCATCTTGAGTTATGGTGAAATGCTCAACTACAGCTGACTTCATGGGAAGCTTCTTTGACATTGTGAATTTTTATGTAAAAAAATTTGTCAATCAAAATTTATTTTGACGTCGGAGTCGGTACATTTCTACCGACTCTGGCTCCACCCAAAATTGCTTCTGACTCCGACTCCACAGCCCTGCAAAACATACTTTAAAAAATACTTTAAAACATCTTAAAAGGCAATTCCAAAAGACACAGACTAGGATAAGGTCTCTACTTCAAAGGCTTGTTGAAAGAGGAAGATCTTTAATAGGCACTGAAAAGATAACAGAGATGGTGCCTGTTTAATATTTAAGGGGAGGGAATTCCAAAGGGTTGGTGCCACAACACTAAAGGTCCGTTTCCTATGTTTTGCGGAACGGACCTCCTGATAAGATGCTATCTGCAGGAGCCCTCACCTGCAGAGCGGACCAATCGACTGGGTATATAAAGGGTAAGATGCTCTTTCAGGTATCTTTCAGGTAATTGGATATCCCCAAGTTCTGGTGATATTAGAGAGGAAGACAGTCTTCTTCTATCCACTATCTTCACCTCCATGCATAATTCTATGTACTTCTGGCAACACACACTCTTCCCCCCCCGCCTTTCTGTAAACTAAAAAGCCCCAAATGTTGTAAGCTTTCCTCATAGGGGAGTTGCTTCAGTCATTTTGGTTTCCCCTTTCTAAACCTTTTCCAGCTCTGCAATATCCTTTTTAAGGTGAAGCCCAGTATTCCAAGTGTGGTCTCACCATAATTTGTATAGGCAGTTTTATTTTCCATCTCTTTCCTAATGATCGTAACATTGAGTTTGCTTTTTTCACACCTGCCATACCCTGCACCAACATCTTCATCAAGCTGTTTGTTATAACGCCAAGGTTTCATTCCTGGTCAGTCACTGCCAGTTCAGACTCCATTAGCATATATGTGAAATTATATTTTACCCCTGTGTGTGTCACTTTACACTTGCTTAAATAGAATTGTATTTGCTATTCTACACCCAGTTCTGAGATATCCTTTTGGAGCTCCTCACAATATTTTAACTACCTTGAAAAGTTTAGTATCAGCAGCAAACCAGGTGACATCGCCACTTATCTCTAAGTCTTGATCATTTATGAACACGTTAAAAAGCACAGGTCTCAACACTAGATCCCACTTTCTACATTTCTTCATTGAGATAAATGTCCATTTCTTTCTGCTCTCTGCTTCCTGTTTCTTAACCAGTTCTGATCCATAACAGGACTGCTCCTCCGATTCAATGACTGCAAAGCTTACTCAGGAGTATTTGGTGAGATACTTAGACAAAAACTTTTTGAAAGTCCAAGTACACAGTGTCAAGTAGATTACCTCTATCTATGTTCTTGTTAACACACACTCAAAGAATTCTAAAAGGTTAGTGAGACAGGACTTGTCATTATGGAAGCCATGCTGGTTCTGCTTCAGCAACATTTGTTCTTCTGTATGCTTGGAAATTCTGTCCTCATTAAGGCTTTTCACCAGTTTTTCTGGAACAAACATTAAGCTGATCTGTTTCTTAGATCCTCCCTGGATTCTTTTTTTAAAATTGGTATTACTTTGACCGCTTTCTAGTCCTCAGGTATGGAGGCTGAATTTAGGGGCGGTTACAGACTTTTGGTAGATGATAACAATTTCATGTTTGAGTTCTTTTAAGAACTCTCAAGTGGATGTCAATTGGACCTGGAGATTTGTCCGTAAGGCTTGTCATCACTCTGTGCCTCGGGTCCTTAGACTCTCTTCCTGTGAAGTTAGTTTGGGCACAGGGATCAGCTCGATACCTTGCAGTGTGAATTCATTTAGCCTTTCTTTTTCCTCCTTTAGCCCACTTTTGACGCCGTTGTCATCCAAAGGTCCAACTTCCTGCCCCCCACTAGTCTCCTGCTACTAGTGTATTTCTTAGATAATATTTGCACTAGTTTGTTGCCTGTTGGTATGAGATGTATATGAAGGAAAGAGGAAACCAACCGTGTGATAGTTAAGAGAGTGCTGCTGGAAGTGGAGGGGAGCTAGGATTAGAGGAGGTTCCTTGATGATGTATGTATGTATGTATTTTATTTATTTATTTATTTATTTCCCACTCTTCCAGTAGAAGCCCAGAGCAGCAAACAAAAGTGCTAAAAACACTCAAAAACATCATAAAAACAGACTTTAAAATATATTGAAACAGAACATCCTTAAAAACATATTAAAACAAAACATCTTTAAAAGTACCTTAAAAAAAAAAAGCTTTAAAAACACTTAAAAAAGCAATTCCAACACAGACGCAGACTAGGATAAGGTCTCTACTTAAAAGGCTCGTTGAAAGAGGAAGGTCTTCAGTAGGCGCCGAAAAGTTAACAGAGATAGCGCCTGTCTAATATTCAGAGGAGGGAATTCCAAACGATGGGTGCCACTACACTAAAGGTCCGCTTCCTGTGTTGTGTGGAACAGACCTCCTAATAACATGGTATCTGCAGGAGGCCCTCACCTGTAGAATGGAGTAACCAACTGGGTATATAAGGGGTAAGACAGTCTTTCAGGTATCTTGGTCCAAAGCTGTCCAGTGCTTTGTACACCAAAACCAGCACCTTGAACTTAGCCTGGTAGCTAATAGGTAGCCAGTGCAATTCATTCAGCAGTGGGGTGACATGTTGGTGATACCCTACCCGAGTGAGCAGTCTTTCCGCCGCATTTTGCACCAGCTGCAGCTAACCTCAAGGATAGCCCCACATAGAGCGCATTACAGTAATCCAGCCTGGAGGCTACCAGTGCATGGACAACAGTGGTCAGGCTATACTGGTCCAGAAAAGGTCGCAGCTGTCTTACCAGCCGAAGCTGATAAAAAGCACTCCTAGCCACTGAGATCACCTGGGCCTCTAGCAACAAAGATGAATCCAGGAGCACCCCCAGACTATGAACCTGCTCTTTCAGAGGGAGTACATCCCCATCCAAAGCAGGCAACTGATCAATTATCTGAACTTGGGCACCACCAACCCACAGTGCCTCTGTCTTGTTAGTATTCAGACTCAGTTTATTGGCCCTCATCCAGGCAGTGGTCCAGGGCTTGCACAGCCTCTCCTGATTCAGATGTTACAGGGAAATAGAGCAGGATATCGTCAGCATAGTGGTGACACCTCATCCCAAGTCTCCTGATGACCGTTCCCACGGATCACCCCAAGATGTTAAATGGCATGGGGGACAAGATGGTACCCTGCAGCACTCCACAGCACAACTGCCAGGAGGCTGAAAGACAATTACCCAATGCTATTCTCAGAAACCAACTCTAGAGATAGGATCGGAACCACTCTAAAACAGTGCCCCCAATACCCATCTCACCAAGTCGGCCCAGAAGGATACCATGGTCAATGGTATCAAAAGCCGCTGAGAGATCAAGTAAGAATAATGGGGTCGCACTCCCCCTATCCTTCTTCCAATAGAGGTCATCCATTAGGGTGACCAAGGCCAATTCAGTTCCATAACCAGGCCTGAACCCAGACTGGAATGGGTCAAGATGATTTGTTCAATCCAAGAGTACTTGCAATTGCTGCACCACAACCCTCTCAATCACCTTCCCTAAAAGGGGATATTTGCGCCTGGGGGGTAGTTGTCACAAACCAGTGGGTCCAGGGTGGGCTTTTTCAGGAGCGGTCGGATCACCGCCTCTTTCAGGGTGGCTGGAACAACTCCTGCAACGATGCGTTGATCACACCCTGGATTCACTTGGTCAAACCCCCTCGGCAAGCTTTAATAAGCCAAGAAGGGCAAGGGTCGAGAGGACACGTTGCTGGCCGCATTGTTGCAAGCATCTTGTCCATGTCATCAGGCCTCATCAACTTAAACAAATCCCAAGGAGTTGCAGCAGATGCACTGGACACCCCACTGGAGACTACAGTAAATTGGATGGAGCATCAAGATTGTTGCAGAGGCGAACCGTCAAAGTACCTTGTAAACAATTCATAGTGGGCCTCTGAAGGGTCTAAAACTCCATTTCCTGGAGATGATATCAACAGACCCCTGATAATACAGAGAAGCTCCATTGGACAGCTACTTGAGGATGCAGTGGTGGCAGAGAAGCGGCCTTCGCTGTCCTCGCCACCACGCAGTAGGCATGGTTTTGTTTTACGTGTTCCCGATCAGCCTCACAGCACATCTTTCACCACATGCACTCTAGCTGTCGTCCAGCCTGTTTCATTGCCCTTGGCTCACTAGTGTACCAAGGTGCAAGCCAGGCTTCACAATGTTGGAGAGAGCGCTCGGGGGCAACTGTGTCAAGAGCCCAACACGCCTTGCTGTTCCACAATGTGACAAGGACTTCAACAAGGTCACCTGCTCTATCTATTGGGAACTTCTCCAGGGCATTCAGGAATGCTGTGGATTCTATTAGTCTTTGGAGGTGGACCATCTTAATCTGTCCACCCCCTCTGCAGGAGAGGATTGGAGCTGTAAGTCTAAACTTCACCAGGAAGTAGTCTCACTCCACCTCTTCTATTTCCAGACCACCCCTTCCTCCATCTGGAGCATAAACCTATTCGTCAGGCCTGTGACAACTTGAGATAGCCCCATGATCGTCATAGAGGCCATGAAATCCCGAGCCGGAACACTAGTGGTAGCTTCAGCATGGACACTGAAATCACCCAGAACTATCGTTCTTAGCTGCTCCAATACCACAACCAAGATGGCTTCTGCCAGCTTGGTCAGAGAAGCTGCTGGGCAGCAAGGTGGACGGTACACCAACAGCAACTCTAGTTTACTGTCTCCTTGGCCTGACACCAGGGGCAGGCCCTCACAGCCAGCTCCAAGACAAAGAAGTGGTTCTCCCCCCCCCCCCCATCTCACACTCAGGGAGGGCCAGCCTTCTGTGAGTTGCAGACTCACTCTGAAGGCATCTGGCAACTTTCTCCTATCATTAAGTTCACTGCACAGGCTCTTACCCTGCACAGGAGCTACACACATGCCATATGCCCTCTCCACTACCAAACTCCTCTATATTGGTTAAATGGTAGCTGGGCTTTTATGCCTCCTGACCCAGCCAGGAGCTCTGTTGCAAGAGGCTGCAGGATTGACTGCAGCCTCCCTCTGGAGTTGGGATCAGGCAGGGGGTCCCAGTCCTTGCAGCACTTACTGGGGACCTCAGATGTCTCAAGAGACAGCAACCCAGAGGAGTGAACAAGCAAGCACCAAAATGCTCAGGTACTCACTCCCAGGGCATGTCTTTTCCAGTCCCCCGGTACTGCAGCTGATGTGAAGCTAGGTTTAAAGAGGTTGTTTAGAAGGGAGGGAAGGCAATCGTCGTTTCTGTGTGAGTATGACACATGTATGAATGTAATCTAGAAGGGGGAGAGATACCTGTGTGATAGTTCTGAGAGAGAGGAATGGTGGAACTGGTGGAGAAGCTAGGGGTTCAGAGGGGGAGGAAGAGTTGTCTGTGTACATTATACCTAGGACCTTCCTTCAAACATGTAAGCTCGAAGGGGGTGGAGGAAGGCTGTCAAGTGTTATATCTAGGCACAGGTGATGGTGGGGCCTTGTCGGATAGGGGGCAGAGCCCCCCCCCGATAAAAATAAAATTATTGGTGTATATGGGTTGTGTCCAACTAAGTTATATTGTGAGTAGACCCATTGATATTAATGGACCTAAGTTAGCCATGTTTGACTAACATTTGGTACAACCCTATGTTTTTATCTGTGTGCTCCTTGAATTTTTTTTCATTCCTTATTGTCTGCTTGCATTTCTCTTGCCAAAGCTTATGATCCTTTTTGTTCTCTTTTTTTGGACAAGGCTTCCATTTTGAAAGGCTTTCTTACCTCTGATAGTTTCCTTGACTCTGCTTGTTAACCATGTTGGCATCCTCTTGGCCCTGGTGGTACTTTTCCTCTGGTCCGTTCCATGACCAACTGTTCTAGGGTACAGTCATTTAGTGTATGTAGACATTTTATTTCTTAGTCGTGAATGGGATGCTTTTGTTCCCATTCTGTGTGGGGGTAACTGAAGTCAACCATTACTACAGCATTTCTTCTTTTGGATGCCTCCTTGATTTCATTCTCCATCTCAATTATCATCCTGGTCATTTTGGTAAGGGTGATGATAGTATGTCCCCAGTACTAAATTACACTTAGGGACCAGCATCACCACCACAGTGATTCTGTGGAGGAGTCTGTGTGGGGATTTTTCACTGGCTTTCTCCATTCTACCAGGTTTTGGTTATTCCCACTATGTCTATGTTTTGTTCGAAGTCCAAGCGCTCCAGCTCACCCATCTTGGCTTGGAAACTTCTTGCATTAGCACATCAGTACCTATACATATTGTCTCCACATAGGGCTTTAAACAGAAACACTGGCACTTTGAATTCTCGGATACATTGCCCAGATGAGAACTTCTGCAGTTGAGTTCAGTGACAGCTGCATTTCAGCATGAAGAAAGAACTAAAATTGCTGAACACTACTCATAGTTGTAATGAGAAAGTTCTAAATGATATCAGTAGAAGTGGAACCCTGAAGCAAAATGTTGCAGTGCATCCCGTGTGTGTGTGTGTGTTACCTGAGCCTGTGGCTAAGGGAGTTGAAGAAACAAAAGTTAGCATTGAAGATAGAGCAGAGATACTTAACTTGGGTCTTTGTGTGCTATTTTTGAACATTTTTGAAAAATGAGCATTTGCATAGGTGTGTCACTGGAACAAGAGGCTTTTGTGTACAATTGAATGTTCACATTGGTCTAGAAGATCTGAGGGGGAGTAGCTTAAGTACAGTGACATTAGCTGTAATTTCAAGGAGATGGGGGATTTTTCACTGGAAATCCAAGCCAGCCTCAGATCTGACCTGCAGCATTTGCAGTGGTCTACATTGCAGCGGTGTTCTTTCTCAGTATAGTTTTACAAAGTGCAGTAGGGTTATAACTGAATTACACAGTGGAATTGTTGTGTATTTCTCACTCTACAACGATGGAGATAATAGCTGTGTAACATTGCAGGGGTGTTATACTTTCTGAGTTTTGGCCTAACCCCCAACAGTGCGGGTCTAATACCATGAACAACATTGTATGTTGTAAATAACTTGGAGCCTTCCCTGCAGTATTCATTGTGAACTGTACTGCAGGGTGTCACACGTCGCTCTCTCCCTACCTGCAAAATGATCAATGGACTCTATTTGCTTTAGTGATTTGGTTATGCTCCTATCTTTTTGGGGGCAGGGGAGTATGGTGGACACATTGGTGCCTGGTCCTAGCTACATTAAAATGTTGAATTTCTTCAAAATCTTGGATTTCTAAAACTGGCTCTCACTTCGGTTCCTGAGGATATTTTCTCACTATAAACCAGGGAATAACCTGTATGGCCATTTGTTTTCTATACGTGTCTGTGTGTCTTCCTCTCTCTTCCTTTTCCTGGATACTCAGTTTTACTCCCTCTCCTATCTGGTTTCCTGTTCCATTCCCCACCACCCAGTTTCCTATTTTCTCTCTATTCTCACGGGTGCTGCCTGTTGGCTATATAAGTGCATGCACTCTCCCCTGAAGATAGGAAGTAGAATATAAGATGTAGACCTAAAACTACTGTTGCCTGTAGTGGAATTGCTTGTCCCCTCTGTATCTGTGTTGGGTATGAAATTGTTTTTATATATGTTTATATATTGTGTCTTTATTGTTAATCTCTTTGAGATGTTTCATAGGAAGCAATTGATAAATGAAATGAATTTTTAAAAACCCAGAACTATGTTACTAGTGGTCTCTTAAAACAAATTGTAGGTGACTGGATGTGTCCAGTTAACAAAGGTGATGAAAAGAAAAAGAAAGATGCAAACAAAGATGAAGAAGAATCAAACGAGCCCAAAGGTGATCCAGAAATGGCTCCAATATATTTGAAAAGACTGTTGCCTGTGTTTGCTCAAACATTTCAACAAACTATGCTGCCTTCAATAAGGTAAAAAGGGGAAAGCTTTGTGTGCATGTGGAGTTATGCATGCTGTAACTTGTGGCTAAGGCTGTGGGTTGTCAAGGAATGGGAGTAGTACTGGTGCTGCAGAGGAAAAGCCAACATCAAAACAAAAGCCCAACCTGAATGATTCTTTTAAGCCAGGAGTAGCTAACATGGTGCCTTTGGATGTTGTTGACTACAGCTCCCATTATCCCTGACCATTGGCCATGCTGGCTGGGGCTGATAGGAGTTGGTCTAACAATATCTGAAGGCACAACGTTAGGTACCCCTTGTCAAGAATGCCTGGTTTATAAGGTTGTCAGCTAAAATGGTTCTGTGGCAAGGTATTGTGGGGGGAATATCTTGCCTGAATTAGGGCCTCTAGGAGGCCATGAGACTGTCAGTTCTCACAGTTGAACTCAGTTAATTAAGCAGTAAGCAAGAACACCTGCTTATCTGTCTGAGACTGATACCGCAAGGCCACAGACCTGGGAAGGTTGGAGAGGTGTGAAAGCTCCAGAAGATATAATCAGAAAGCCCCCTGATTGGCTAATTGATTCCTGGCTGTTGCTGGGCTTTTCCCCATAAAAACAGAACCAAGCTTTTAGGTCTTTGTTCCCCAATGTTCTTTGGTGCTACCTGATGTTGGGGTTCCATCTTCCATCCAGGCTATACATCTCTGTAGAGATGTGGAACCATGACGTTACTCTGCTGGTTTACATATATTGTGTGAGTATAGATTAGGCTAGACAGCTTTTGTTATTTTTTACCTGTGACGTGAACTCTTTGCCTTTTGTATTTTACCTAACCCTCAGGGGTGTTTGGTTTAAGGAATTATTTTGCTGCTGTATTCTTGCACTTGTATTTTATTTTAATAAAGCTACCTCTTATGTACCAGTATGCATTTCAGGGGGAAATTGGCTCTGAATCCAGCACCTTGGCCAATTAGCCACAGACTACCGTATAGTTTGGTATTTTGCCTTAAGGCTCCAGGACAAGGAGTGCATCTTTGGCTCCTGTCTTTTGGAATCCTTGATAGGTCTATTTCTGGCACTTTGGGTTTCCCCTTGGCCCAGAGTGGGTGACCAGGTTTAAGGGGTGGTGGCAGTCTACCTGCTTTGCAGGGCTGGTGTTGGTTTTACTCAGCCCTGGTGAGGCACAGGTTGTGCCTGGCCAGGATCAATTGCCCTGGGCTTGGAAGTTGACCCTGGTGGGAACTTGCGAGTTCTTGTCACCCCGTTCTAAGGAATAACATGGGCAGAAATGGCACTCATAAGCAGATACATACAGAGTGACTTAATAAGGTGTGCATTGGATTCTTATCTAACTCCTGCAGTTCACATAAGGTGAGATCCAGGTTCCAGGATCGGCATCAGCTATACGCTCTACATGACCAAGTTCAAGGTTTGAGCATAAGAATCTGCTAAGAAAGTTTCCTGCATTTCTTAATGTTTGGCAGTGTTTGTAGTATTCTTTCCCCCCAAATAGATTGAAGCTCTATTTGAAAGTAGTGTAATACTACCAAATAAGAAATCTCATTTCCAATAATTATCTCCCTAGAGATATTAAACACACATGAGAGGGGAAGGAATTGGGGAAATGGAAAACTTTCCTCTGGCTCTGGCGCTGATGCATTACATTCAACAGTATATGCATGGCCAGCTGTTTCCGACACTGCTGGTGGTGCGCAGGGTGGTATTGGAAGAACAGCAGTGGCCCAGCTCCAAGTGTGGCTTGTAGCTTGGCCAGAGTCAAAACGTTTGATTCCATGTGATAGTAACAGTTTACAACAAGTAAACTGGGTTGTTGTTCAGTGCATTAACCAACATATAATGCTTTTCTAAGTGTGTATTTTTCCTGTTTCATTTTTTAAAATTATTTCTCTCTTTCTCCAACCCCCACCCCTCCAGGAAAGCAAGTCTTGCTCTTATTAGAAAAATGATTCATTTTTGTTCTGAAGCTCTGCTGAAAGAGGTTTGTGATTCTGAGGCTGGGCATAATTTGCCTACAGTTTTGGTAGAGATCACTGCTACTGTTTTAGATCAAGAGGTAATAGTTTTTGCATTTTTTCTTTTTCTTTTTTTAATTGCATCAGGGTAATATATTGTATGTATGTGGTAGAGCATTAAAACAGGTTGTCCAGGATGCTGAATGATTTCAGTTACTGGAAATCTTAAGAACAAATTGTCTCTGAATAGATTAGATTAAGTAGATTCAGTCTCTGAAGCAAGAGGATTGGTTGAAGTCATAGATATATACAGTTGGAACTGTGATTGATTGTGGATCCCTGTTGTATGTAAAGTAGGTGGAAAATCCAAGTTTGGTTGCTATGTTTCTTGTCTCAGGAAGGATTGCTTCTCAAAAATTAGACTTAACACTTTTTTGCAGTAGTATGGCCATGAGTGATTGACTTTCTGTTGGGAGTGATGGGTGTTAATTTATATGATAAATGTAACTGTACATGAAATATACAGTGAATTGCAGTACATCTCCATTATTTTTAATTCTGTGTAATTTTTTCAGGATGACGATGATGGCCATTTACTAGCCCTACAGATCATAAGAGATTTGGTTGATAAAGGAGGTGACATTTTCTTGGATCAGCTTGCTAGGCTTGGTGTAATAAGTAAAGTGTCAACGTTGGCAGGACCATTGTCTGATGACGAGAATGAAGAGGAATCTAAACCAGAGAAAGTAAGTGCAGAAAACTTGAATGTTTCTATGTCCATTTGCTGTCTGAGAAATCTTGAGTTAATGAATGTCAATGAAAAGTATGTTAGATCATAGTAATAGTTTTGCTGGACCATTAATGGAAAGTATTAATGGGAAGATCGGTACGTAATAAGACCACTCTCATCCATGACTTGATTGTGGATGAAGGTGCCAATTTGGTGTGCATTATCGAGACCTGGGTGGGTGAGCTTGGAGGAGTTGATTTGACCCAACTTTGCCCCCTGGATACTTGGTGCAGCACCAGCACAGGCTTCAGGGATGAGGGAGAGGAGTTGCTGTGGTCTACAGAACTTCCATCTCTATTACCAGGAAACCACTCTGTCTTGGAGCTGGCTGTGAGGGCCTGCACCTGGTGTTGGGCCGAGGAGACAGTAAACTAGGGTTGCTGCTGGTGTACCATCCACCCTACTGCCCGGCAGCTACTCTGACCGAGCTGGTGGAGGTCATCTCAGCTGTGGCGTGATTCCAAGTCCATGCTGAGGCTGCCTCTAGTGTTCTGGCTCGGGACTTCATGGCCTCCATGACGACCATGGGGCTGTCTCAAGTTGTTACTGGCCCAACACATAGGGCAGGGCACACCCTCAACTTGGTTTTTGCTCCAGATGGAAGAAGGGGTGGTCTGGAGATAGGGGGGTGGATGTCACCCCATTGTCATGGTCGGATCACTTCCTGGTGAAATTTAGACTTAGGACTCTGATCCTTCCCTGCAGGGGTGGTGGACAGATTAAGATGGTCTGCCCCCAGAGACTAATGGAATCCACTGGATTTCTGAATGCCCTGGGGGAGTTCCCAGTAGATAGAGCAGGTGACCCTGTTGAAGCCTTGTCACGCTGTGGAACAGCAAGGCGCGTCGAGCTCTCGACACAGTTTCCCCTGAGCACCCTCTCCGGCACTGTGGAGCGCAGCTTGCACCTTGGTACACTAGTGAGCTAAGGGCAATGAAACAGACTGGACGATGGCTAGAGCGCAAGTGGCGAAAGACTTGCTTTGAGGCTGATTGGGCATGAGTAAAACATCATAAATGTGCCTACTGTGTGGCGATGAGGGCAGCGAAGAAGGCCCACTTCTCTGCCTCCATCGCATCCTCAAGTAGCTGTCCAGTGGAGCTTTTCCGTATTGTCAGGGGTCTGTTGACATCAACTCCAGGAAATGGAGTCTTAGACCCTTCGGAGGCCCACTGTGAATTGTTTGCAAGGCACTTTGAGGGTAAAGTTGCTCGCCTCCATAGCAGTCTTGATGCCCCATCCACATCTAGCTATCTATCTAGCTATCTAATCTGTCGCCCATCTGGCTGGTTGTCCAGCCACTCTGGGCGACGCACAACATAAAAGCATACAATTCACATTAGAACCTTAAAATTCCAACAGTAACACTAAAATCTAACCCACCTCAAAGGCCTGCCTGAAGAGCCAGGTTTTCAGGGTCCGGCGGAAGCTCATCATGGAGGAGGCATGGCGGATGTCATTTGGGAGGGAATTCCATAGAGTGGGTGCCACAATTGAAAAAGCCCTCTCCCTAGTTCTCACCAGTCTAGCTGTTTTAACCGTTGGGACGGAGAGAAGGACTTTTGAGGCTGATCTTGTTAGGCGGCAACATTGATGATGCTGTAGGCGCTCTTTCAGATAGACTGTGGTCCCCAATGAGATGTCCAGTGCAAAGTCTGCTGAAACTTCTTGGGAACGGTTTCAGTTGATGCGGCCTGATGACGTGGACAAGGTGCTTGCGATGATGCGGCCAGCAACATGTCTTCTCGACCCTTGCCCTTCTTGGCTTATTAAAGCTTGCCAAGGGGGTCTGACCGAGTGGTTCCCGAGTTCAGATAATTGGTCAGTTGCCTGCTTTGGACAGGGTTGTACGTCCTCTGAAAAAGCAGGTCCGTAGTCTGGGGGTGCTCCTGGATTCATCTTTGTTGCTAGAGGCCCAGGTGACCTCCGTGGCTAGGAGTGCCTTTTACCAGCTTCAGCTGGTGAGAGAGGTGCGGCCGTTTCTGGACTGGGATAGCCTGACCACTGTTGTCCACGCACTGGTAACCTCCATGCTGGATTACCGTAATGTGCTCTATGTGGGCTACCCTTGAGGTTGGTCCGGAAGCTGCAGCTGGTGCAAAATGTGGCTCGGGACCAAGATACCTGAAAGACCGTCTTACCCCTTATATACCCAGTCGATCACTGCGCTCTGCAGGTGAGGGGCTCCTGCAGATACTATCTTATCAGGAGGTTTGTTCTGCACAATATAGGAAATGGGCCTTTAGTGTGGCAGCACCTACCCTGTGGAATTTCCTCCCTTTGAATATTAGTTAGGCGCCTTCTCTGCTATCTTTTCGGCACCTTTTGAAGACTTTCCTCTTTCAACAAGCCTTTTAGGTTGAGACCTTATCCCAGTCTGCGTCTGTGTTAGAATTGCGTAATATGTTTTTTAATAATGTTTTTAACCCTTTTTTAAAGTTGTTTTTTACATGTTTTTAATACTGTTTTGTTTTAATGTATTTTAAGATCTGTTTTTATGATGTTTTAAAGTGTTTTTAGTGCTTTGTTTGCCGCCCTGGGCTCCTGCTGGGAGGAAAGGCGGGATACAAAATAAATAATAAACAAACAAACAAATAAATATTCATGCTTGTCCTACTGAGAGCAGAGCCATTGCAGTTAGTTGACATTGCTAACAGGCTAATTAATTTCAATAGGTCTGCTCTGGGTAGGATTTACTGAATACAACCCAATGTATTAACACTCGTTTAAGAAATTTTAATTGGTAATGCAAGTAATGCTCTTGTCCTCTGCTTGGATGAAAGATGAGAGAGAGAGAGAGAAGCAGATTTGTGTCTCTAGCATGCTTTGAAGATCCCAGTTTTTTAGCCTCTATATTGAATGCAGGCACTGCCTGCTGGAATTCTGAGAGTTATATGCAAGAATGTAGCCTATGAACATGCTCATTGTATCTTACATTTAATCATGGATCCTATAAGAAATTCCATAGCTAAATAATTTAAACTATCTTGGTTTACAGGAGGATGAACCTCAAGAGGACGCTAAAGAATTGCAACAGGGTAAACCATATCACTGGAGAGACTGGTCAATCATTAGGGGAAGAGACTGCTTGTATATTTGGAGTGATGCTGCAGCTTTGGAACTATCAAATGGTAGCAATGGATGGTTCAGATTTATCTTGGATGGAAAGCTAGCTACAATGTATTCCAGTGGCAGTCCTGAAGGAGGATCTGATAGTTCAGGTACAATGTTATTCTCAAATAATACTTTAAAGAGATCATAAGAATGTTACATGTTATATATTTGATTTTGAGATGTTCTGTTTTACAGGAATTGGCTCACTAAATAGTAAAGGATGTAAACAGGTGGAAGGTGGTCAGTTTATTGTGATGCTTTTATCAACTAGCATGTGACAGCAACTGACTTCTTAGTAACTGTGTTCAGTGAACATCTTAGCTTCATTCTGTTTTCATTCAATGCACACTAATATTTGTCAAACAGTAATTAAAGGTAATATGTAGCGGTAATCTGCATTTCAGTTAAAGCAAGTTGGAATGATGGTGAGGTGGCTTGCAACATGCTAGCAGAATGAAATTGCATGTGTGTGAAAAGTGGTGCAAAGTTTCTCATCAGAACTGAGAAACTGAAAGACGTTGAACTAGAAAAGTTTCACATTGTACTTAAGCTATCTGTAGTTCTTAAGCATAGTTAGTATTGCTTGCTGCCCCCTTTTCAGTATTTTTATCTTTTCATTAGTGCAATGACTAATACTTAAGTAATAGCAAATAAGCTGTCAAGTGTGCAATGAATTGTAGGATTGCTGTATCTTGTTAAAAAATTGCTGTAATAGACCTTACGATTCAAATTCTCAGGAAATTGCTTTTTCCAGTGGTGTGAGGCTACAGGCTGGTACAGAGGCTTCATTATGAAAGCTTTTCTGTTCAATTCTTAAGCTGTTCATATTTATTAAGTAGTTCTTTATTTCCCCATGTTAATTTTATCAGTTTCTCTAGTTTATATGGGGTGATAGAACTTAAGGCTGTATCAGCATTACTTTGGCAGTATAATTTTCAGCTAATTTCTTAATCTACAGGGATCCTGTAAATGTGAAACCAGATATCTCTGGTTTTATATTCAATTTTTTGACACCTTAACAATTGCAATGAATGTTTCGATTTATAATGTAGGCCTGTTTATAATGCTGGAGACCTGGCAGAATATTATCCTGACGGCATAAGTTTCTGGGCCTAAGGGAAGTGGAATGGGAGCCAGAGATAGCAGCCAGGCAGACTAGCTGAATGTTTGCCTGTGCAAGTCCCATAGTTAGGGGATTTGGTTCTACATGTTTGAAGGGCTAGTAGTGTAGAAGTGTGTAAACCTGAGCGTGCCCCCCCCATGTTGAGAAAAATACTGTGAGCTTCCAAGGTGGAGAGCATTGGGCATGGGGGAATAGAGTAAGTCATTTTACTGTTCTGAGAGGGAACTTACAAGTTCACATTGAGTTAGGTTGTTTTTGTTACTTTTTTGCTGTGGGATGGGAGAGGGCTACCTGGTGCCCATTCACAGACATGCTACAATGCTGGGCTTCTCCATTGTTTTCTATGAGCAGCTCTCAAGTCTGCTCTGGGAGTAGAGGGGGGAAAAGGTCTAAAGCAGAGATGGGGTATTTATGGCCTTCCAGATGCTGGATGTCAGCTCCCATCATCCCTGACAATTGGCCATGCTGGCTGGGGTGGATAGTAGTTGTAATCCAACAACATCTAGAGGGCCACGGGTTCTCCATCCCCTATATTTATTTATTTATTTTCATTTCTAGACCGCCCATAGCTAATAGCTCTCTGGGCGGTGTACAAAACGAGATTAAAATACAATATAGAATAAAATCAGTAACAAAGGAACACATTAAACTAAAAACATTAAACATAAAGCATTAAACATTAAAATGCCTGGGAGTGTAGCCATGCCACTCTCACTCTTCCTTTTATACATTCAGCCATTTTAAACACTCAGCCAATCATCTCGCATTCTACTGCCCATTCACTCCCCCTCCTCTTTCACTCCACTTACCATGTATCTTCTAAAACAACAACACTTACCATATATACATTAATATAGGAACATCACATTTCCCCCCCCCAAACAACAGCAGAACCAGAAGTTCGGCAGACTGAGTCTTATTAACTTAGTCGATGATTGAGAGCAGTTGAGATGTCTAAAGTTAGGGTGTCCATTGGAGTGGGATGGAGAAGAAAATGGAGGGCATATAGAGAAAAATGGCCTGCTCAAACCCTGGACAGCTTATATCCTAGAGCAGCCTTTCCCAACCAGTGTGCCTCCAGATGTTGTTGGACCACAACTCCCATCTTTCCTGACCATTGGCAATGCTGGCTGACGCTGATGGGAGTTGTGGTCCAACATCTGGAGGCGCACTGGTTGGGAAAGGCTGTCCTAGAGGGATAGGAATTAGGGCTGGGGAAATGAATGCCATGAAGTTAAAAACACAGAAAACTTTACCTGTGCTGAATGGAGACCTTTCTGAAGGAATGAACAAAGAAGGAATACCCTTTCCCTTTTCCACTCTCCAGAGCTGGTCTGTCCCTTGCCCCTTCCTCATTATATTGCAATACAATACTTAGGTTTGAGGTAAAATCACAGTTGAATGATAATGTGTTTATTTTTTAATATTTTACAGTCCGAGAGAGAAGCATTTTAGGATGACTCCATTTAGTTCTGTTTAATCTCAGTATACTCATAATTTTTGCCAATTGATCAAATGTTATGGGATGGATCTATTTAGTTCTCTTTGAGTGAAGCAAGGGGCTTTATGTTGCTCTGCACACATGAACAGGAGTCATAGTGGGGGATTGGATCAGCCCATATACGTTGGCCCATACATGATGGCAGGCAGCATCCATACAATCATGTCTTAGAGTATGTGAGGCTGCAGTCAAGCTCTCTGGTGGCCCATGATTGCATAGGGATGTTGGTGGTGTAGAATTGTGTCTCTGTGATTGCAGTACATCTATGATTTTGGATTTATGCATAGTGTCACTGTTATAATAGACATCTCAATAGCTTTATATAGTATTGTGCATATGGAAGCACAACTTGAAATAAACAGGGCTTCCATGAAAGTCTAGCTGATTCCTGGAGTGATAGTATAGGGCCATCATGATGTATAAACCGACCCTAAATGTCGAACAAAGGTATATGGGACATGACCATATATTATTATTTATTAATTTTGTATCCCACCTTTCCTCCCAACATGCCCAGGGTGGCAAACAACAAGTGATAAAACAATTAAAAAATCTTAATATAGCAAAGCTTAACATTATTAACTGTAATGGTGTCTGCCCAATCAACATGGGTAGTGTGTATTTTATCATGTAGATAATGTAAAGGATATTAATTTATTTCCAAAGAAAAATAAATTTTAAAATACAGTAGTAATTACATACAATAAAATATTGCATTTAAACATTTAATGATCATGTACAACACAAAAACCTTTTTTTGCTATTTTAGCATATAATAGCAGTGTTCCTTACTACAACCCTGTAGTGTATTTGGGTTTCCGTTTTCCTTTTCCAGTGAAGTTGTTTCTTTTCTCTTAAGTTCCAAAATTTGGATGCCTCCCTTCTCCATCAAATCCTTAGAGATTTTCTCTATATCAGGGGTTCCCAAAGTGTGGTCTAGGAACCGCCAGAGGTCCACGATCTTCATTCAGGTGGTCTTCAGACTGTCTTTAAGAATACAGTTGAAAATGGTACAACATTTAGCACAGTGTATTGCAATTGCTACAACAGGCTGAAGAATTATAAAGTGATCCGCCAACACCCTCAGCAGTTTTCAAGTGGTTCTTGGGGGGTGGGGGGAAGTTTGGGAACTATTGCTCTGGATGTATTCCTGTTAATAGAAATTGATTTTTAAAAATTAGCTTGATTTACACAGTTGATTTAAATTAAATGTATTTAAATAGTTATATATTTTTCCAAAACATGTACATTTTCCATTGGCCAGTAGTCATTTTCTGTTGTCCTGTATTATGAAAATTCAGGCCAGTGCTTAATCTATCCTGAGAACTTGAATCTACAATTTAAATTTGCACTGAATGCACACATATCTTGCTTCATAGAAACTAAACGATTACTTTCTGATTGTTAAAAATTGAATACTAGTTACCCTTTTCTTCCTTTTGTTCTTTTTAAACAGAAAGTAGAAGTGAATTTTTAGAGAAGTTACAGAGAGCTCGAAGCCAGGTAAAGCCATCCACAACAAGCCAACCAATTTTATCGGTCCCAGGCCCAGCTAAACTTACAGTGGGGAATTGGTCCCTTACATGTCTAAAAGAAGGAGAAATTGCTATTCACAATTCAGATGGTCAGCAAGCTACAATATTAAAAGAAGATCTTCCAGGCTTTGTTTTTGAGTCCAATAGAGGAACCAAACATTCATTTACTGCCGAAACCTCTTTAGGTAAGTATGTGGTGGTATTTAATTACAAGGTAACTGTATGTATATACGGTTCAGACATCATGTTCTTGTTTCACTATATTGTGGTTTGTTGATCTGGTTTGTAGGGAACACTTAAACTATAATTTCCCAGTTTGGATGTCATGGCCAACTGGTTTTAACAAACCAGGAAAATCTTATATTAAACTTGCTTGCAAGGGAGAAGTACATGTGTGAGGTGGTGGTGTATTTGTGATCCAGCAAACTGTGATTTATTGGTCCAGGAATGTGATGTCTTAACTATGCAAGTGTAGGGATAACATGATATCCTGACTTCCGGATGTTTTGTAGGATCAGAATTTGTGACTGGTTGGACTGGCAAAAGGGGCAGAAAGCTAAAATCTAAGTTGGAAAAGACAAAACAAAAGGTTAGTATGTTTGGCTCTGAAACATTTTAAACAAGAATTTGGATTCCAGTTTCTTAATTTTGGTGCTGCTTCTTATACATGCTATCTACTGGTTTAAGCTGGATCAAATACTTAACCTGTATGTTTAAAAAGAGGATAAATGAATTCTAACTTCAGTGATAAAAGGGATAAATCCAAGGATTTGTTAAGAGCAGAGTTGGGGAACTTTCAACTCACAGGCCTAATTTGGTCACCAGGCTTCGTCATTTGGCCCACAAGACCATTTTAGCCAAGCCCACTTGCCCTACAACTGATGTCTTATGATGCCAGGTGTGGGGCAGGTAAAGACTTGGCTGAAAGTGGGGCTTGCAGGCACCACCAACCATTGGATCAGCGGCACTTGCATAGCACTATACCTTTGCCTGTGCAATATATTTTCAAATTGTGTCCGCAAAAGAAAATGTCACCTGAAGTCACGGTCAGTCCTTGGCATCTCCAGTTACAAAAGCATTTCAGGTGGTAGGGCTGAAAACAACCTTCACCTAAAACGTTTCAGTTTAAAAAACAAAAAAGGACAGCTGCTGTCAAAGTAGACAAAATGGTCTGACACAGTGTAAGTTTCTTATCTGCTGGTACTCCAAGTGAAGTTGATCCAGTATTAACATCCATAAATTTCAAGGAAATATTTCATTTGGTTTAAGTTGTAAATTAATTCTGATTTCCCAATGATGTTCAGGTACGAACTATGGCAAGAGATTTGTATGATGACCATTTCAAAGCTGTTGAAAGTATGCCTAGAGGTGTTGTTGTAACACTGAGGAATATAGCAACGCAATTAGAATCTGCATGGGAGCTCCATACAAACAGGCAGGTAAGTATCATTGATTAAATTGCAGTGGTTAGTATAATTTGCTGCTGTTGCTTTCTGCAACATGTTATACTCCCCCCCCCAACATTGACTGACAGGTTAATTTGAACTTGGGTTGCTGACAGTTGCACGTAACTCTAAACCAGGGTAGGGGGTGGGCTATGGGAAATTGCATGTAAAACAGGAGGGAGCGGCAGATACTGCAGCCTGATCTGGAAACACTAGTTTTAAATCTGCACCAAGTTACATGGAATGTACTGCTTGCTGTATGCAATTCTTTTAGACTACTGTTGTGTAATACCATAAAGCAAATGCAAGCACTGTCTGAATCTCTTTCAGTTCATTGAGGGAGAAAACACTTGGCGAGATTTAATGAAGACTGCTCTGGAAAATTTAATCGTCCTTCTGAAGGATGAAAATACTATTTCACCATATGAAATGTGCAGCAGTGGCTTGGTGCAGGCACTTCTTACTGTCCTGAATAACGTAAGTTTTATTGCAGAGCCGCTGTGAGACCAGGATGCAGGTCTCCACTCAGCTGTGAAGTTCACTGTGTGATTATCTCTTAAATCAGTTACTATCTCTCAGCCTAACCTACCTCACAGGTTTGTGAGGATGGAGGAAAGAGAACTGTGTATGCCACGTGAACCTTGTGGGGGAAGGATGGAATGAAAGTGCATTAAATAAGAACACAGTTAACTTAGCATTGTTGAGTTTTCGTAGGTAATACCCCAGTGTAGTTTGCTAGTTGTGAGAAGTGGGTTCACTTACACTTACTCTAAAAAATGCAAGGGTCCACAAATACTGCCCCAGCTTATTAATGAGCCACTATTTTTGTCAACACCATCCTCCTCCCCTGAATGCACTAGGAAGTAGTGAAACTTGGGAAATATATGAGGTCTTCTCTCATTTGCACTGGGGTATGAAGAAGGCTAGAAACAGTGGGAGAGACTCTTGCTGTTGTTACTTCTCTAAGCTACAGCACAAATTAGAGCTTGTGGGAGGAGGTCTGCATACTCCTTGTTGTTCTGCTTACTAGAGGGCCAGTGGTTCTTGTCCCTGAGTGGATGAACTAACCTTGCCCTCCTGGGCTCCTGCGGGGAGGAAGGGCGGGATATAAACCAAATATTAATAATAATTGCTGAAACACATTTACTTGAAATGTATATCCAAATATGTGTGTGTCGTCGTGTTGCCTTCTTGGTCTGCCCATGAAAATCTTTATACAGTTAAATTGTAATTGGCTGGCTGTTCTTTAGTCTAATAGAAATTATGCATTAATGACTGGTATTTAAAGTAAGTGCTAGGAGGTATTATAGCCATCATGGATTTTTCACATTCCGCAAACTGAACATACCTCCCATGCCGTTCTGCTGCTTCTCATAAGCTCATTTCAAAACAAAACTTCACAAAACTTATAGTCCTAAACTTAGAAACACTTGTTTAACGCTTTCATGGCGATACACAAAACAGTCAAGAGAGAATTGAGAGTTCAAAGTGCAAAACCAGAGAAAAAAATCCAGACCCTTGTTGGACTTTTTTCTGTCAGCAGTCTCATAATTTGTTGAAATTAATTAAAAATCAGTCATGTTCACAGAGTACCTGTAATCCTATTACTGACCTTGCCCCATACTCTGAGCTTCATCTTCTGCAGTTTAAAGGTTTTTTTAAAATGCCTGGCTGATTTTTAATTAATTTAAGAAATTGAACATTGACATCAATGATAAGCACGGGAATGCTCAGTAAGAACCAACTAGAACCGTGTTCTAAAAGCTAGACTCACAGCTTTTTGGCTTGGCTAATCAGGTGGCCACACCCATGCCAGACCTTTATTTCAGTTTAGAGAGTTATTGCTTCCCCCAAAGAATTCTGGGAAGTGTGGTTTGTGAAGGGTGCTGAGAGTTGTTAGGAGACTCCTATTCCCCTGACAGAGCTCCAGTGGCTAGAATGGTTTAACAGTCAGCCCCTCTTCTGGGGATTGTAGCTCTGTGAGGGGAATAGGATGTCTCCTAGCAGCTCCCAGCACCATTCACAAACTACAGTTCCCAGGATTCTTTGGGGAAACCGTGACTATCTAAAATGAAATAAAGGTCTGGTGTGGATGTGCGCAGGGACAGCTTTGGTTTAAATTTGGGTGGGAGACTACATGTGCCTGCTGTAGAATTAAAAGTTGGGGGAAACCCCATAAACCAATGATACTGTTTACAATGTTTTCCTTTTGGAAAGGAAAGGGGATTTCCTTCTGCCCAGTGGCCACCCACCCAGTCTTTTCCCCTCCCCTTTCCACCCTAACCCTCCCTTTCCTCCCCTCCCCTGCCCCTCCCCCAGGTCAGTTGCACCTATCCTAAGCATGTCAATTACCCAATGCTGTTTTGTGGAAACCACCCTGGAGATAGAAATAAAATTTGATAGAAATATCTGTTGGCTATAGGTAAGTTCTTAAACTGCAAGGTTTTTTTGTCTACTAAAACTATTTAATAAAACAGCAAAGGGAATACAATTTTTTTTCCCCAAAAAACCTAGATCTCTCCTCATACGAGATGGTGCTTCAATAGGTTTGTGATGGTGGTTGGGGGAGAGAGAGAGAGGCCGTCTGAGTTGGAATACCAGCAACTAGATGTGGGGGCTCTCCAGATTGTTCTGTCTTTTCTCCTCCCCTTTTACACCCTGTGTTCATAAAAAATGAGGCAGGAATGTTTGACATCAAGTTATCAGTGTGGTAGGAATGTACTTCACAGTAGGCTGAGTTATAAACCTTTGTACAGGACTCACGGATATACCAGGAGCACCCTTAATGTAGCCAGTTATATCATTTGAAGAGTTTTCTGTGTTTGCTGCTGCTGCTGTTGTTGTTGTTATGTGCCTTCAAGTTGATTACGACTTATGGCGACCCTGTAAATCAGAGACCTCCAATAGCATCTCTCATGAATCATCCTGTTCAGATCTTGTAAGTTTAGGTCTGTGACTTCCTTTATGGACTCAATGCATCTCTTGTTTAGCCTTCCTCTTTTTCTACTCCCAGCATTGTCTTTTCTAGTGAATATTGTCTTCTCATTATGTGTTCAAAGTATGACAACCTCAGTTTCATCATTTTAGCTTCTAGTGACAGTTCTGGTTTAATTTGTGTTTTTCACAGTCCATGGTATGCACAAAGCTCTCCTCCAACACCACATTACAAAGGAGTTGATTTTTCTCTTATCCGCTTTTTTCACTGTCCAATCTTCAAATCCATACATAGAGATCGGGAATACCATGGTCTGAATGATCCTGACTTTGGTGTTCAGTGATACATCTTTGCATTTGAGGACCTTTTCTAGTTCTCTCATAGCTGCCCTCCACAGTCCTAGCCGCCTTCTGAATTCTTGACTATTGTCTCCATTTTGGTTAATGACTGTGCCAAGGTATTGATAGACCTTGACAAGTTCAGTGTCCTCATTGTCAACTTTAAAGTTACATAAATCTTCTGTTGTCATTACTTTAGACTTCTTGATGTTCAGCTGTAGTCCTGCTTTTGTGCTTTCCTCTTTAACTTTCATCAGCAGTCATTTCAAATCTACTGGTTTCTGCTAGTAGTATGGTATTGTCTGCATATCTTATATTATTAATATTAAATTATTGATTAATATTAAGTTATTCATATTTCTCCGTCCAATTTTCACACCTCTTTCATCTTAGTCCAATCCCGCTTTCCGTATGATATGTTCTGCGTATAGATTAAACAAATAGGGTGATAAAATACACCCCTGTCTCACACCCTTTCTGATTGGGAACCGATTGGTTTTTCCATATTCTGTCCTTACAGTAGCCTCTTGTCCACAGCATAGGTTGCGCGTCAAAACAATCAGATGCTATGGCACCCCTATTTCTTTTAAAGCATTCCATAGTTTTTCATGATCTATTCTACACAATCAAAGGCTTTGCTGTAATCTATAATGTTGGTCCATTCCATTGTCCAACTATGTTTGCAATATGATTTCTGGTGCCTCTTCCCTTTCTAAATCCAATTTGGATGTCTGGCATCTCTCGCTCCATATATGGTAAGAGCCTTTGTTGTAAAATCTTGAGCATTACTTTACTTGCATGGGATATTAAGGCAACAGTTTGATAATTACTGCATTCCCTGGGATCCCCTTTCTTTGGAATTGGGATGTATATTGAACGCTTCTAGTCTGTGGGACATTGTTTAGTTTTCCGTATTTGTTGTCAAAATCAGAACAGATTCAGTCTCAGTAGCTTGTAGCAACTCTATTGGTATGCCATCTCTTCCTGGTGTTTCGTTTCTTCCAAGTATTTTAAGAGCAGCTTTCACCTCACATTCTATAATTTCTCCTTCTTCATCATATGGTTCCTCCATGAATGAATCTGTCATCCTTACATCTCTTTTGTATAGTTCTTCAGTGTATCGCTTCCATCTTCCTTTTATTTCATCTCGGCCAGTCAGTGTGTTCTGTTGATTATTCAGCATCCCTACTCTTGGTTTAAATTTCTCTAATCGTTTGGAATAGGGCTCTTGTTCTTCCCTTTTTGTTGTCGTCTTTTGTTTGTATACAATAACCAGGGCTGTGGAGTTGGTATGTCAACCGTCGACTCCAGCTCCTCTATTTTTCTACTGTCCGACTCTGACTCCTCTAGTTTTCTGCTGTCCGACTCCAACTCCTTCATAAATGGCAAATGTATATTAATTTTTCTACTGTCTGACTCCTTCATAAATGGCAAATGTATATTAATGTATTAATATTAATAAATTAATATTAATATTAAAATATTGATTTTATTTTGAAGTCGGAGTCGGTACATTTCTTTCTTTTTTTCAATTAATTTTTATTCCAATTTTCAAAACCAAAACAATACAAAAGAAAACAACACAAATCAATAACTAGTACAATACAAAAAGAAAGAAAAAATATATGTATATATAAAAAAAGAAAGAATATTGACTTCCGATTTGTCATAGTTCAGCTATAAATCTATAATATATAACACACCTATCTCTTAATAGATTATAAAATCACCTTCCTCCAACGGTTATCTTAGTTGGTTTCAAATCTCATTAACATCATATCATTTTAATCTTCCACAAAAAGTCAAAGAGAAGTTTCCAATCCTTGAGATATGTCAATCAATTTTTTTTCTAAATAAACATGCCAATTAATCCAACTCATCAAATCTACTAAGTCCAGTAATTTTAAATCGCTCTTCTGTCATTATCCATATTGGGTCCATCTTCCATCTTCCATCTTTACGCACCCAAAAATCTTGCTGTCATAGTCATATAATAAAAGTCTGATAGGAATTTCCTCCATCACAGATGTTTTCTTACCATCAAATCCAAACGTATCACTGAAGTGTTGTTGCAAAGCCGCATCTCTGTTCCTCTTTTCCACATGATACACTAGTACATCTCTTGAAGGTTTTTCCATTGACACAAAACAGGGATTAATTCTGTTAACTTTCTCCATTTCAAGTTCCATCAAATCCTTCCAGTCCAAGAATTTTCTTGAACCGATAATATCTTTATCTCCAATCTCTTCAATTCCTTCAAGGACAGCGCTGAATTCCAAACTATAATATTTGTCTCCAGGATCCATCACAGCCAGAAAATCCAAATCTTTTTTCATGTCCATAATTAAGCCAATCTCCATAGTTTG
Source organism: Rhineura floridana (assembly GCF_030035675.1). Classification (NCBI taxonomy): domain Eukaryota; kingdom Metazoa; phylum Chordata; class Lepidosauria; order Squamata; family Rhineuridae; genus Rhineura; species Rhineura floridana. The sequence continues at coordinate 183,086,232 of NC_084481.1, read as the reverse complement.
AACCTTGCCTTTAATTTCTCTTCCATCCTTTTTTTGTTTTCCAGATCTATCTTTATTCTCCTTTCTCATAGAATCCTGAGTTTCTTTCAGCTCCTGTCTCATTTCGTGAAATTCAATTCTCCACGCTTGTCTATTATTTCTCAGTTCTTGTTTTATTGAGTTAATCCCATTCATTATTTTCTGAAACATGTCTAGAGATAAAGTCCCTTCTTGTACTTCCATGATCTTCTTAATTGTCATTCTTAAAACCAAAGGAACAAAACTCCTTCAATTTTCAATGTCCCAAACAGAGAGCAGCTTATTTCTTTAACCAGTTACAAAGGAGTTAATCTTTCCAGCAAACTAACGTCACACGCTAGACAGCCCTTATCTCTTATCTGCCCAGAAGTGTAAGAACGGCTTTAGTTCACAGCGTCGAAATAGCTAGTAGCAGAGAGAATGAGCAGATTCGTCAAAAAGAAAAAAAAAAGTAGATCAAGAAAAATAGTCCCAGTCTTATCTCTTTCAATCAGAAATCTCTCATCCGTTTAATCTTTAGAATGCTATTTTCCATGTCAGCTTTTTACAATAAAAAAAAAGATACGCTATTTATATTTTCTTCCCCCTTAGTTCCGTGAATAAAAAAAGGAAAGTCTTACCTCACCTAGGTTATCTCAATTGCTGTTACTTTGACAAATCTCTTTAGCTGTATAGATAAGAAAATGATGAATGTAGACAGGAGGATGTTTGCCTGTTAATCCGTATTAAAAAACGGGTCACTTATCCAGCTGAGCTAGCATAAAAATCCTCGCTCTGTCTGAGCTGCTGGAAGACAGACAATTCTGACGAATTCCAGACTCCAACAATCAAAACAAAGCTATGTAGGAAATCTCACGTTTCTTCTTTAACCGGAAGAAATTATTCCCAGTCAGAAAAGAGCCTTCTGACTGAATTTAAACTGGAAAAGTTTCATCCAAGACGAGAGCTCGTCTCAGAGGCTGCACAGGCGTAGGGATCCTCCTGGGAAGTCGGAGTCGGTACATTTCTACCGACTCCACCCAAAATTGCTTATGACTCCGACTCCACAACTACAATTATGACTCCACAGCCCTGACAATAACTATTGTAATAGTTCTCTTTGTCCCTACATACTAGTCACTGTATTATTGCATTTAGGATTCTGACCGTGTTTCTATTTGCTTTTGCTTTCTTTCTCTCTTTAACCATTTGAAGAGTTTCTTCAGTCATCCCTTGAGGTCTTTCTCTCTTTTTAACTAGAGGTATTGTCTTTTTACATTCTTCCCTGATAATGTCTCTGACTTCACTCGGTAGTTCTTCTGGTTCAGACTAAGTTTAAAGCCTCAAATCTGTTCCTTAATTGATTTTATATTCCTCTGGGATGTTATTTAAATTGTATTTTGGCATTATGATTCCTTTGTTGGTCTGATTTTCGATATTACCAATTCATGATCTGTACTGCAGTCTGCTCCTGCTCTTGTTTTTGCATAGAGTATGGAACTTCTCCATCCTCTGCTACCAATTATATAATCAATTTTGCTTTTTTAAATTTGTTTTTGCTGTTGTGTTTGCTGTAGAAGCAGCCAACAGCTTGTTCCTCTCTACATTGTCATGCATGGGTCTATCCCTCCTCCTGAGAAGAAAAGTGGAAGAACAAACTTTTAAATTCTCGTATGTATGATATGGCAGAGCCTCCAACTGACATGAATTGCCTCCCTGTGTTGGAGAATATTCAGAATGACAAAGGTTTGAAGAAAAAGAAGAGAGTTACAGTGTGGGAGTAGCTCTGCATCCTGTTCTTTATGCACAAATGGTGCTGGATTACATTCAGATTCAATAAGAATAATTGTCATGCTATTGCTTTCAATATTTATTTATGCTTACATTGTGGCCTATTCCTTTGTGGACCATTAATTTTTTAAATTCTGACTTTATTTTTCATAATTCAAATACGTCAGTAACAAAAAGCAGTTGACACTTCTAAAACATACATTTTTGTATCCTAATTTTCATAACAAATTTTATATACTGACATATTTTCAGATTCAAAACAATAACATTTGAATGGCTTACATTATCTTTTCAATATTTAATGAACAGATTTCAGTTAACTTGGAAACTATTCTACCTATGTTTTCTTATTAAGTAACGAGTTAATTTAGCCATAATGGCTTAATCCCACATTTTGAGCCACTACTCTGTTTATGCTACCATTAAGTAATGTTCTTTCTTTTTCACATAGAATGTGGATTTTGATGTGAAACAAGATTGTAGTCAGCTAGTGGAAAGAATAAATGTATTCAAAACCGCTTTCAGTGAAAATGAAGATGATGAAAGGTAATTTTTTGTTGTTGAACATATGAAAGATAATGCACACAACTATTTTTTATACTTTGCTTCCGTCAGTAAAAGAACATATTGGTGTTAGAGTAGAGCATCATTCTTTTCTAATTTGCTGCTTTTTGGACTTAACTTGCGCAATGTTTTATCACGTTACTGCTGTTTTACAATCTACATGGATTGTTGCCATACTTTCAGATCCTATCTAAATGGAGTATTGGCCACGTATTTAGTTACTGAATAATTTATATGTTAACTTTCGGTTCCTATAACGGCCCCCAAAATGGTTTGCATAAATAACAGCATTATACTAACACAATAAAATTTGAGAGCAGTGAAACCACATTGCAGTAATGTTACCTAGAGGTGACTAAGGCATGTGTAACTGTGGCCAGATCTTTTCTCATATTCTACAAGCAATATTTTATAATGAAAATAGTTTGAAACATAGTAAGTTGATATTTAAAAAAAATGAATGTCAAATCATGGCATGTTGCTATGATAACAGCAAGTATGTTTCCATGCATAGCATGTAACATAGTTTGTGACAAACTGCAGATTCTCATATTTGAATGAAATGGGAAATGACTGTTACAAATTTAAATATTTTACATTTCTTCCCTATTGTGTGCAAAGGAGAAGGGAGTACAGGAGCTTGTGGCTTGTACTTGCTTGGTCTCATAATGAAATGCCATTGTATTATCTATTATCTATTGTTTGGCCACTTTTATTGTCATAAGCTAGCTTGGGTTCCTTGTCAAATAGGTAGGATGTAAGTTTTAAAAAATAGTTTGTAATTGCATCCGAACTGGGCCTACCTTTCTGTACTGTGGTGTTCATAATATTTTGGAATTTTAACTCTTTCCTAGGAAGACCCATGGAGAGTTTGTAACATCTGTCTTCTCTTTTCATAGTCGTCCAGCAGTTGCATTAATTCGGAAACTGATAGCAGTATTAGAATCTATTGAACGTCTACCTCTACACTTGTATGATACGCCAGGATCAACATATAATCTACAGGTAACTTTGCAACACTGTTGAAATTTCCCACATTATAATAAAAATGAATAATGCTGAGTTTGCCATATTTCTGTGCCTTTTCTCGGCTATTCCTACAAATTTTCCTAAATCACAGTTGCCCTGAACTATGTTAGGCTGGATACACACCTGTTTCATGATCAGAATTGTTCCTTCAGTCAGATCTGGTGGAGTCTCCTACTTTGCAAACTGTACAGTTGCAAAAGGGGGAGAGGCAATTTTTGCCAATTCTCCTGTCCTCTGTAGCCCCCAGTATTGCCTTCCATGCTGTTTTGAAGGGTTCCCAATACTCTGGAACATTTTGGGGGGGGCAAGGGGAAATTGGTAAAAAAAGAAATTCTCTCTCTCTCTCTCCCCCCCCCCAAGTTCTACTCATAGGGGCATCCAGTTCACAAAGTTCCTCTCTACGCAACTCTGGGTCCCACCATTAAAATTTTGTGGGAGCAACTTCAATGTAAAAGCTGAAGTCATTGATAAATGATATTACAATAATATATAATTGAATCTGTGTTCTAGCACCTTAGCTAAACTTCCTTTCATTGATTGAGAGCTATGATCAAAAGATCTAAATTTGCTGCACTTGTGAAGGTTCTAGTGTGGATGCATGCGGGGCTGTCCACATAATTGCTGTGAACAGATAAGTCATTTCCTATGGAGTTTCTGGGTATAAGAATTTTTAACATTTTGTAAAGAATTAACATCCCATACTATTGAAAAGAGCTTACACAGAAGAGCATCAGAGTTACTTTTCTCACACTCAGTCTGAAACTACCCTTCTATGAGTAGAAAAGACTTTCCACTAGTGAGAGGATACCATTGGATCCAAGCGGTTGTGTAAATACATGTGTATAATGCTTATGCAGATTTGTCCATTTACAGATTTCCCCAATTATCAATGTTTGCTTGAATTTGTAATAACTTGTAGTATTTATAAAATGAGTAAATGGAAGAGATGTTTTTAAGTAACAATTTATTACTTTGACTTTAGATATTAACAAGACGGTTACGGTTTCGCTTGGAGCGTGCTTCCGGGGAGACAGCTTTGATAGATAGAACAGGTCGAATGTTGAAAATGGAGCCTCTGGCAACTGTAGAATCTTTAGAACAATACCTCCTAAAAATGGTGAGCAAACATCTCTTCACACCACATTGGATCCAGACAACCCATGGACATGTCTCTGCCCATGGTATTTCCCACTGAAGTGCAATTGTTGCAGATTCCCACTTACCTCATATCCTCTGAAAAGTTCCTTTGGAGGGTCTGGAGACCTTTGGGAACAGCATGGGACATGGGTGAGAATTATGTCCTGAACTTTTGTTAGACCTCGGTCCCTTATGTCGGGGATGGGGACCCTTTTTGGATCCAGAGGCTCTGCCTCATAGGCCAAATTTGACATGTGGGTGGGGCCTCCCACTTGTCAATCACACCATGTCATTATAATGTCAAATGATGGGCAGATGAGCAGGGTGCCCATCTGTCAAAATCCCTTGTGCTTCCCTTAAGCCTCTTCCAAGTCTCCCCCCCTTCCCTTTTAAGTTCCTGATTGCGGAGAATGAAAAAAGAAACAGGAGACTTGGAAAAGGCTTTAAGGTAGCTCTTGTTCTTATCTTTAAGCAAACAGGAGTGCAGGAGCTGTCCTAAAGCCTTTGTAAAAGCCTCTTTGAAGTAGGTCTTGTGTGCTGATGAGCAGGGATTAAATCCTATTGCCTTGGCTATGTGATCTTGTTCCCTGCTGGGAATAGGATTGTGCAGCCAAGGCAGGATTATGTCCTCCCATTCATCAGCTGATGTCACTACTGATGTCAACTGGTGGGTGTGGTTTGGGGGAAATGGCCTCAGGAGCCAAATGAGACCCCCTCGGTCACTTTGATTAGCCCAGAGGATCCAACCCATAATGTTCACAGATACATCACCTTAATTCTTCTAGTTGGGGTAACCTTTTTTTGTATTTAGTACTTATCAGTCTGTTCAGACTTTTAGTCCTCAAGTGTGTGGGATGTAGGTTATTGGGGTGATCACACTTTAATCCTCCAGCTTGGAAAGGCATTCTTCTTGTCCTCCTATGTTGCAATTTTGCTATCTTATGTAGGTTTTGATTGATAATTGTTTTATGGCATGTTATTGTACTTACATATTTGATGTTACTGCTTTGAGGTCTTTGGGCCAAAAAGTGTTATTTAAATAATGATGATGATGATGATCATTATCTATTGTTCTGTAATATACTTTTGTTGCCTGTTTCTTCTTTAGGTGGCAAAGCAGTGGTATGACTTTGATAGAGCTTCATTTGTTTTTGTACGAAAGCTCCGGGAAGGCCAGACGTTTATTTTCAGGCACCAGCATGATTTTGACGAAAATGGAATTATTCACTGGATTGGAACAAATGCAAAGTAAGATTTCAGTAACTTCAGTTTGAGACAGTGCTAAATGAAACAGTGTCATATTTGAATACCTACAGACCAATTTTGCATATTTTCCAGAGGTCCTATTAGATTTTTGATACACCAGGTTTTTTTTAAAATGTATAGGATGCACACCTTAATGTGGTGAGGGGGTTTGAGAATGCAAAGAAGCTGAGAGCAATGCCATCAGGAGTCTAGACCAAGAGGCTAGACTCCTAGCAGGGTCACCCAAGGCAAAATGGTCAAAGCTGAGACACCCGAATAAGATACATCCAAACTCAGAGGAAGGCAATGGTAAACCACCTCTGAATACCTCTTACCATGAAAACCCTATGAACAGAGTATCCAAAATGCAACACAAGATAGTGCTGGAAGATGAGACCCCTGGGTCAGAAGGCACTCAGCAAGCTACTGGGGAAGAACAACGGACAAGTATAAGTAGTACTGTGACTAATGACACCACTGGGTCAAAGCCGAAAGGAAGCCCAGATGGTGATACGCACAGATGCGAAAGGAGAGTCTGGAGTTGTAAGTTCAGGTCCGTGGCTTCAGGTTTATGGCGTACAAGTTCTGAACAGTGGTTTATAACAGATGCTATTGGAGGTCACTGATTCATAGGGTCGCCATAAGTCGTAATCGACTTGAAGGCACATAACAACAACAAATAGTTTGGACATGGTTTGCAGTATTCATGGGATATTGGCTTTATAGCTTTGTATATTTATAAATTTGGACTATTGTTGAATATCTGCCATGTAGCTATGGCCATTCCATCAGGATACCTGATTTGTTTCCTTCACAGCTACTTGCTATGAGAACTGGTGAGTGATGCTGTTTTTTCCTTCTTGTCTTGCCACCCTATTTTGTTTTCGTTTCATGTCTTCTAGATTGAGGCAAGGACTATCTTTTTTTCTCCTCTGCAAATCTTTTCAGCTGAAGAAGAGTATTAAAATGCTTTACATAAATATTCATTAGTAAAATCATTATTTTTTCTATTGTAGAACAGCATATGAGTGGGTAAATCCAGCCGCCTATGGGCTAGTGGTAGTTACATCTTCAGAAGGAAGAAATTTGCCATATGGTCGTTTGGAAGACATCTTAAGCCGTGACAGTTCAGCTCTGAATTGTCATACTAATGATGATAAAAATGCATGGTTTGCTATAGACCTTGGTCTTTGGGTAATACCATTAGCTTACACATTACGCCATGCTCGTGGTTATGGACGATCTGCTCTCAGGAATTGGGTTTTTCAAGTATCTAAGGATGGACAGAACTGGACTACTCTATATACTCATGTAGATGACTGCAGTCTGAATGAACCAGGGTATGTAAATCTATTTCTTTTAATGCCATGCTTTGCTTTAAATTTATGCGGACTGTTGTTTCTTACTTGGCAATGATTGTAAATACTTTTTGTCCATAACATTATGGGGCATTCCCAGTCCACTGAAGTAACTTGAAATTAACCTGTGATATTACTGGGTCCAGGATTTATTTCACTGCGCTGAAATTCATTTAATAATGAAAATTTGGCCTTCTGTAGTGGTCTAAATTACACATCATGGGAAACCATAGCTAATTGTTTACTGGGATTGCACTAATCTGGGCTGTTACACTAGTATATGGGGGAAATAAATCATGATCCCTGGCTTAGTGTTATGTCCAAATTTGGGGTCATACTTTGTTTTGCTTCCAACAAATGATCAGTAAGCCAAGAACAAACCTTGGGTTCAGATTGTGGTTTGTTGAGAGCACAACATCACTAAGCCAGGGATTGTGGTTTGTTTCCCCAATGCAATAACTGGGAGGAACGAAACAGTCCAGATCAGGCTATTCATCTGAACAATGTCCAAGTCAGCAGTGTTAAGTGAAATGCAACTTTTAAATAAGGTTATTTTCCATAGGAGGACTGCCATCAAGCGGGTTATAGCTCCACCTATCGTCCGGAGGCAAGAATGTTTTTGAAGTCAAGACTAGGGGCGTCAAGCCCCTCCCACTCTCCAGTTCATTCTTGCCTCCGTCCATGCAAGTTGGATATAACTTAGCGTTTAGATAAGTTTTTGTGTATTTGTGTGACAGGGTGTGGAGTTTTGTGTGTGTATCCCACGTTATTTCCTTCCCTCTGTCTTTTCCCTTGTATGGGACTGACTGTAGTTTGTTTGTCTTCGTATTAAGGGGGATCCCCTTTTTTGTCTATTTTTTTCTCAGTCCCTAGCTATTTACTAGGGAGACCGCGGCTGCAGTTCTCCCTTTCCAAGGCAGCGGACGCAGCCTTGTTGCGGAGCTTGCGGCTGCAGCTCCCTGCCAAGCCAACCGGTGATTTTGGGAGACCGCGGCTGTGGTTCTCCCTTCCTTAGTCAGTGTACTCAGACATTTCCAGGAGCTTGCGACTGCAGCTCCCTGACTAGCCGGATGGCGATTCTGGGAGACTGCGGCTGCGGTTCTTCCTCAGCAGGCGGACGCAGACGTAATCCAGGGGCTTGCCGCTGCAGCTGTCTGCCTTGTGCCGCCTCGCTCACCCTTTTTCTTTCACTGCCTATTTTCGCGGCAGCCCCAGAGCCTGCGGCTGCGGCTCTTTCTATCTCAGTGATCCTTTCCTGGTTGGGCTGCCCTGCCTCCCTCAGCTGGCTCTGCGGCATTTAAATCTCGCCACGCCTGCCTTTTTCCCCCTTGCTCGCTGAAGTCCTGCGGCTGTGGAGATCTAGCTCGCTCCCTGAACCACGATCGCGCTTATCAGCTCAGAGCGTGTTTTTTTTTTTTTTTGAGGCCGTTTTTTGAGCTCGCTGGGCTCGCCTGTGTCCGCCATTGCTTCTTCATCGCCCCAAGCCTTTTCTGATTGGCCAATTTTCCCACTCTTTTCGCGGGCGCCATTTTGTCCTAGGCCCTTGCTGTCAGTTCTGCCTTTTCTGTCAGTTTCTGTGCGTACGTTCTTCATCACAAACTGCTGCCTGAAGCTGCCTATTGAAGCTGCTTTCGTGCCTCCAGCCTATTTGCAGCTGTACATTCTGCCCCATCCGTGGCCGTGTGCAACGCCTGTTCGGAACTGTGCATTCTGCTCTATCCATGGCCGTGTGCAAGGCCGTTGAAATTATACATTCTGCGTTCACTCAGGCTGTCTGGAACCGTGCATTCTGCCCCATCCGGGGCCGTGTACCAAGGCTGTTTGAACTGTACATTCTGCCCCATTCGTGGCTGTGTACTAAGGCTGTTGATACTGTGCAAAGCTGTTTGAACTGTACATTCTGTCCCATCCATGGCCGTGTACCAAGGCTGTTGATACTGTACATTCTGCCCCATCTGTGGCCGTGTACCATCGCTGTTAAAATTGTACATTCTGCCCCATCCGTGGCCGTGTACTTAGCCATCTGAGCCGGTGCATTCTGCCCCATCCGTGGCCGTGTACTGAGCCTGTTCGGGTCTGTACATTCTGCCCCATCCGTGGCCGTGTACTGAACCCCCTAGAAAATATATGATGGCGGAACAGCCAGTGACAACTCAGGCAACCAAGCCGAAACAATCTAAGGCGCCCAAGCATAAGCACACCAAAGCGGTTGCCAAAACTAAACATCTATCCAGCCACAGCACAACCAAGCGGCCACACTACGTCTCTGTTCCGGTTTCCAAGGGGACGGGCCAGGAACAGTTAACGAATCTATTTCACTCTCCCACTGCTTCTTCCAAGGAGGAGGACTTTGCTGGGTTTCCTGACCAACCAGCAGCTAGCCACCCTCCCCCCATATTACCACCTAGGGCTTATTCATCTTCACAGCCTGCTGAGCCGCCCATAACGTCGCCTCTACAAGCGCAACCATCTACCTCACCAGGGCTGCAGCTGTCTCATGACTTCATATCACAACTGCAAGACATGCTGTCGTTCTTTACTCAAACACAGTCACCATCACAAGTCCCCGCCATTCCTCAGCGCAGTGTGGACCACTATGTACGCAATGAGGCAGATCCATCATGCTCTCCAAATCCTTTTGACATTACCAGGGGCAGGTTTGTTGATGACATTTCTTGTGGGGAGGAGTCACAATTTGCTGTACAAGCCGAAGGAGACGAATGGAGTGATCATTCGGAACATGAGGAGGATACCTCTTATCGCTTGTTTGATGCCTCAGATTATCAGCCCCTTGCCCGTAGAGTGTTGAACACCCTTGGTCTCCAATCTACACAACCTGGAGCTGCCACTCCCGCTATTAAAGGGGCCAGGGTCCTGAAATCCCCTACGCCAGCAGAGCACTACCTTCCTGTGCCAGACCCCATTGCTAAACTGGCCAAGGACGAATGGTCTCATCCGTTACAATCACGCCGTTTTAACGCTCTTGCGGACAGACTTTACTCTTTGGTTCCGGACTTTACAAGCAGACTGGCCGTCCCTGGCATAGACGAGCCGATCTCCAGTCTAGTCTCTAGATCCCTTTTGCCGAGGGAAGGAGACTCACACTTAAAGGATGCCACTGAGCGGAGGCTGGACATTGCCTTATGCAAGAATCACGAGGCCACCGCTTTCTCCATGCGAGCCTCTGCATCAGTCTCCATCTTTTCCAGAGCAGCGATGATGTGGTTGGATGACCTCTTAGATGATCCTAATCCCGATCCTGTTTCTCTGAGGGGGTCACTGATGAAATTGCGCAAGACAGCGGCTTTTGTGGCTGATGCCACCTTGGACGCAAATCAGCTGGGAGCACGAGCTATGGCAGCTCAGGTAGTCGCTCGACGGACCCTCTGGCTTCGTCACTGGCAAGCAGATTCTACAGCCAGAGTTAATCTATCAAGTGCACCTTATTCCGGTTCATTACTCTTCGGTGAGGAAGCCCTAAAGGCTGTGCTTGTTGACCCCAAGGATGCCCGAAAGCCTGTTTTGGCCACTGTCAGGAATGTTGACTGCAGGCCTTTCAGACGTTTCACCTCATACCGCACGACCCAGCCCTTTCAAGGAACGCGGCCTGGGGGACGAGGCCGCGATTTCCGAAACTATGATTTCCGTCCCTCTAGGGGAGTCTGGAACAGACGTTTCCCAGGCAGAGGTCAGTACCAGGGGCGCAGAGGTACCTCAACGTCCTCATTCAAGGGAGGGTCTTGCCAACACAGGCAGTACTGAAGCGATACCGGTTGGGGGTAGACTACGTCTCTTTGGAGACCATTGGCTGCGTCTGACTCAGGTCACCTGGATCAGAGATCTTTTTCGTTATGGCTATGCAATAGAGTTTTGGGCAACCCCACCAGACAAATTTCATCCCTCCCCTTGTCCCAGGACACCGGCCAGGCACTGCATCATGCAGACAGCCATATAGCACCTCTTGGACATAGCGGCGATAGAGCCAGTCCCTACAACAGAGAGGTCGGAAGGGGTGTACTCCCTCCTATTTGCTGTGCCCAAACGAGATCTGTCATGGAGGGCGGTGTTGGACCTCAAGTTCCTCAACCGTTTTGTAAAGTATTGCAGGTTCAAAATGGAATCCCTCCACTCCATCACAGAAAGCCTTCAAGAAGGAGACTTCCTGGCCTCTATCGACCTTAAGGAAGCGTATCTCCATGTGCCTATTTGCATAGCTCACAGAAAATTCCTTCGGTTTGCTTTCGGCCCTCAGCATTTTCAATATCGAGCAATGCCGTTCGGCCTCTCATCTGCCCCAAGAGTATTTACCAAGGTGCTACTCATACTAGCGCCTTACCTCTGGCTTCAAGGGGTCCACATCTACCCCTACTTGGATGATCTGTTAATACGGGCAAGTTCCAAGGCCCTGGCTCATCGCCATATAATGCTCACGCTCCATGTCTTGCAGGCCTACGGCTGGCTAGTCAATTTCGACAAAAGCCATCTCCAACCAACCCAACGCCTACAACATCTAGGGGCGATGTTAGACACCCAGCAGGCGACAGTGTTCCTGTCTCCAGACCGCATAACTGCTATTACAGACATCGCAGGATCTCTGCTGCGCCAAGCAACCGCAGATGTCATGCTTCTAGCCAGGGCTCTCGGAATGTTGGTATCCACCATCCATATTGTGCCATGGGCTCGAGCTCATACTCACCATCTTCAGCGGGCTTTGTTGCCGTTTCAGCAGGACATTGCCAGCTCAAATCATCGCATAATTCCCTTGAGCCCCACACTGCGTCTTTCATTCCGCTGGTGGACGCGGGTCCAACATCTTAACCGGGGCACTCCGTTCAGAGAACCCCGCAGGACTGTTATCACCACAGATGCCAGTCTCCTCGGCTGGGGAGCCCACTGCAACTCCCAGTTCGTTCAGGGGGGTTGGACCTCAGCAGAGCAGACTCAGAGCATCAATTGGCTAGAACTGAAGGCTGTCCACTTAGCTCTGCTCCATTTTCAGTCTCTGTTCCGCTTGGACCATGTTCTCATTCGAACGGACAACACGTGTGCCAAATCTCATTTAAACAGACAAGGGGGGACCAGGTCCCGTCCTCTGCAGAACCTAGCTTCCCTCATATTCGACTGGGCAGAGCAACATCTGCAATCCTTAAAAGCAGAACATCTCAGAGGAATTTGGAATGTGACAGCAGACTGGCTCAGCAGACAACAGGTTTTTCCGGGAGAATGGAAACTTCATCCGACCGTTTTCCATCTTCTTCAGTGTCGGTTCGGCGCCTTCTCAGTCGATCTATTTGCCTCCAGTCACAATTGCCAGCTACCCAGGTACTTCGCTCGATACCTGGACACAACAGCGGAAGCGGTGGATGCCCTATCGCTACCGTGGCCTCATGGCCTCTTGTACGCCTTTCCTCCAATACCACTGTTAGCCAGAACCCTGAGAAAGACGCGACGCGAGAGGGCCAAACTGGTTCTGATAGCTCCATATCAGCCCCGTCGACGGTTGTTCTCAGATCTCCTTGCCATGTCAGTGACGGCTCCTTGGACGCTCTCGGTCAGGCCAGATCTCTTATCCCAGGGCCCAATATTGCATCAGGATCCCAATTGGCTCAAGCTAACAGCGTGGCTTTTGAATGGGGACATTTAAGGTCTGCAGGCCTGTCTGATGCTGTTATTGACATTATTTTGGCCTCGAGACAACCATCCACCACCCGTATATATCAACATACTTGGGTGGCATTCTCCAGGTGGTGTCAGTCCCAGCACCTCAATCCTTCCCAGGCCACAATACAACAGGTGCTGCAATTCCTTCATAGGGGCCTCCTGATGGGACTGAGACCCAACACCTTACGTAGACATGCGTCCACTCTGTCGTCCATTCTCTCAGTGTCCTCCGCTGGTGCTCCTATTGCCTCGCACCCGTTCATCAAACGTTTTCTGAGAGGGGCCGTGTTACGCTCACCAGCTGTATCCCACCGTTTTCCCTCATGGAGTTTGTCGAAGGTTCTACAGGCTTTACAACGTCCTCCGTTTGAGCCCCTTAGGACTGTGCCTTTACGTCTGTTGTCATTCAAGGTCCTGTTCCTGATCGCGATCTCCTCTGCGAGACGAGTTTCGGAACTGGGCGCATTGTCTTCTGCCCGCCATCTCTGTGTCTTTCACAAGGACTCTGTTGGGCTGAAAACTGATCCTTCCGTCCGCCCCAAGGTCAATTCAGTTTTCCATTGCAACCAGGACATTGTTCTTCCGTCATTTTGTCCGAATTCTACCCATCTTCTAGAGAAGGCTTGGCATTCATTGGATGTTCAGAGGGCTCTCAAGACTTACCTGTCTAGCACCCAAGATATACGACGGACTGAGTACTTGTTTGTATCCTTTCATCCACGTTCTATGGGGCATAAAGTAGCTAATTCCACCTTATCCCGCTGGTTGCGTGTATGTATTACCTTAGCCTATGAGTCCCTTAAGCTTCCAGTTCCAGCTAGTATAACAGCTCATTCCACTAGGTCAGCGGCCACTACGGCTGCTTTTGCTACCAACGCTCCTGTTGCTGATATTTGCAGAGCTGCTGTTTGGTCTACCCCGCACTCGTTTATAAGGCATTACAAAATAGATCGTTATGCCTCTGCCGATGCCTCTTTTGGCAGGCGGGTGTTGCAACAGGTTCTTAATGATGATTAGAATGTGGGTGGTCCCTCCCTGTTATGGGCTGCTTTGGTACATCCCGCTTGATGGCAGTCCTCCTATGGAAAATGGACCATTGGTCTCACCTGAAGGGTGATTTTCATAGGAGGACTGCCATCACAACCCTCCCAGTTGGAGGATACCTAGATATTTTTCTGGGGCTTTTATATATTCCTGTTACGCTATTATATTAAATTTACTAGTGAAGTCAAGACTATTATTAATGTTATATCGCTACGTTAGAGTCATATTATGGTTATTGCTATTGTGTTATGTCTTTGCTGGTAGGCCCGTTGGCCTTTTCTCCTACATTTTTAGATATCTCTCTTTGGACTCGCTGCGAATGAACTGGAGAGTGGGAGGGGCTTGACACCCCTAGTCTTGACTTCAAAAACATTCTTGCCTCTGGACGATAGGTAGAGCTATAACCCGCTTGATGGCAGTCCTCCTATGAAAATCACCCTTCAGGTGAGACCAATGGTCCAATTCATGGGATAGTATAATAGAGAGAATAATTTTCTGTTTGTAAAGTGGATGGTCTTTTTGAAGTAATGCTACCTTGATTATAAAACATCACAATAGAATTAATTATCCTTTCTCTGTGTTCTCATCAGTTATCATATTTTAAAAATTATCAGTATCTAATTTTTTTCGCATTTGATTTCCACAAACTAACATAAAGGTCAACAGCAACGTGGCCACTAGATCCACCAAAGGATGAGAAGCAAGGCTGGAGACATGTAAGAATTAAACAAATGGGGAAGAATGCCAGTGGGCAAACACACTACCTCTCTCTATCTGGATTTGAACTTTATGGCACTGTGAATGGTGTGTGTGAGGATCAGCTAGGTAAGCAATGTAGATGAACTGATTTCTCATTCCTACCAGCAACTTTAGTAATGTATGCCATGATTAAACATGGTTAAGATCAAAATATCTGCAGTGTGATTTTAGTATAATTTAAGTCAATATAGACTCCTTAAACAGTGGTGTTTGTATAACTAGTTTTGATTGTTTAAAGGAAAAGCAGCTAAAGAAGCAGAAGCTAATCTGCGAAGGCAGAGGAGACTGGTTCGTTCTCAGGTCCTGAAGTACATGGTTCCAGGTGCTCGCGTCATCAGAGGAATTGATTGGAAATGGAGAGATCAGGATGGTAGCCCACAAGGTGAAGGCACTGTTACAGGCGAATTGCACAATGGTGAGCAAATGCTTAATGAACTAGCTCTCTTCATATGATCAGACTATTTAAAGTACTTATTATATATTGTAGCTTGATTATTAGGAAAGTATAGATTCAGAAATCATGAGGAAGACAGGAAGGAATTAGTATACTTACCTAAATAATTGCTAAATTATTTTCTCATTTGACAAATTAAATTTGAAATTAAAAAAAACTTGTTTAAGCTTCCTCAAATAGAATTAGCACCACAGTCCTAAACATATTTACTTGAAAATACGTTTCACTGATTTTGATAGAACATGTTAACAAATTAGAGTATTTAAAATAATTGCCTAAAAGAAAGGGAAACGGCACAAAGGGGGCATATAGGGTAATGTAAGATTTGCAGAAGAAGGAAGTGAAATACCGTGGAACAATTGGGGAAACCACTCATCTCATTGTTACTGGAACATTAGGTAGTCTTAAGATATCACTTGCTTCTTGACCCCAACCAAAAGGCATCCAAAAAGTGAGCTCTGGCAGAGGAAGATGGACAGGTTCATGCACTTCCCAAGTATTAGTTATACCTAATCGCCCTGGGCTCCTACTGGGAGGAAGGGCAGGATTTAAATTTAATAAATAAATAAATAAAATAATTCTGGGAGATTCTGCCTTCTGCTTTGAGAAACCTGTATTTGAAGAAAGCAAATGTTAGAGTTACTTGATGGTTGCAGATCAAGAACAAGGACTCTTACTGGTCCATTGGAACAAAATTCCTTGGGGAAGTACAGTACATATTTAAATGTGAGTAAACCAACACTCACATTTGTTTTTTTTTAACACATCCATGAACTATAGTGTGGTATTACAAATATTATATGCAAGTCAATGCTAATTACATGCAATTGCAGTATGCAGATTAGCTGTGACATTTCTGCTATATTTTGTGTGTTACATTATGGATATGAATAATTGATCCATTGTCTAAGAAAATAAGTATTTCCCATCTGTATAATATCAAAATATCTTGCTATCCCTTTTCTGGCTTGGCATTTGCAGCTTGCTTTTTTCTTTGGCTTTGATCAAGTTCTCTGTACTTTTTTCTTACTTTACTAGCTTCACAGGGATCAAGTTGCTGTTTCCTTAATAGTAATATATGATGGAATCAAAATGGATAATGCTAAAAGGATGATCTTAAATTCCCAATGCCTTAGGGATTAGATTTATATCTTATTTTTTGAGAAAGGAAATGATGCAACATTCAAGGTCTACATCATCTCATAGGTCTCTCTTCCTTAGAATGCCTTATTGCCTATTTCTGCATTACCATTTTTGATAGTGTTACAATAGTAACTTTTTCTTCACATACTATTTTCATTTTTTTAAAAAAATTACTTTGAAACACAAGCATTGTCCCCAGTAGTTTAACTTATCTCGCACAATATGCTGCTAGTTAGTAATAATGAAGCCAGAGTTTCTCTTAACTTGGAGGATAAAGAAAATGATTGTCCTCCTGTAAAAATCTCCCTAATCATTTGCAAAACAATACTTAGGAAAAGTAGATGAAAATATTGTCGAAGAGAAATAGGAAGTTTGTGATGAGATTTTAATTAGCTGTCTTCCTTAAGTTGAAGATTTTTTTTTTTACAATAATTTTTATTCAAATTTTCATAAAACATACGAAACAAAATCATAAAACATTCAAAGACAAAAAACAAAACAAAACAAAAATGATTAAACAAAAAAATAAAATGTTGACTTCCCATTTGTCGCAGATCAAATCAGTTATAGGTCTACAATATATAACAATCCTGTCTCTTAAATTATATTATAAGATCACTTTCCTCCAGTAGTTATCTTAATTAATCATCAAATCTCATAAACATTACTTTATTCTTTCCACAAAAAGTCAAAGAGAGGTTTCAATTCTTTAAGAAATATATCTATCAATTTTTCTCCAAATAAACATGTCGATTAATCCATCTCGTTAATAATAATAATAATCTTATTGTCATAACCATAGTCCAAATAAACATATCGATTAATCCATCTCATCAAAATCTGTTAGGTCCAATAATTTCAATAGCCATTATTCCATTATCCATATTAATTCCATCTTCCATCTTCAATAGTCCTGTTAAGTCCAGTAATTTCAGTGTCCAATCTTCCATTATCAGTATTCCATAATAATCTTGCTGTCATAGCCATAGTCATATAATAAGAGTCTGATGGAAATTTCCTCTATCCCAAATATTTTCTTGCCATCAATTCTGAATAAGTTGCTGAAATATTGTAAAGTCATATCTCTGTTCTTCTTTTTACAAAATGCACTGGCTCATCTCTTGAGAGTTTTTCCATTGTCACATGGCTGCAGTTAATTCCATAGATTTTCTCTATATCAAGCTCCATCACGTCATTCCAGTCCAGAAGATTATCCAAGCCATTGATAACTTTATCTCTAGTATCTTCATTAATTTCTTCAGAGATAACGTTAAATTCCAAACAGTAGATTTTATTTCTAATATCCATAAACTCCAGATCTTTTTCCAATTCCACATTTGTTCCAATCTCCAGGGCTTGTATCTTCCCTTTATTTTTTCTTTTCTCATCTCTGATCTCATTCTCCTCTCTCACAGTATCCCCTATTTCTTTAAGCTCCTGCGTCATTTTGCTCAGTTCAATTTTCAGCTCCTTACTGCCCTGTCGCAGGGTTTGTTTCGTTATCTCAATCTCATCCATTATTTTCTGAAACATAATTACTTCCAGATTCTCAGCCACTTTCTTGATTGCCATTTTTAAAACCACGAAAACAAAACAAAACAAAAATAAAGAAGAACCACTTCTTATTTCAGCAACAATTGAGTTAATATTCCAGGCTTGATGACATCACAGTATAAACAGAGCAGCCTGCCTTATCTGTCTATGTTCAAGAATACAAAACAAATTTAGTTCCCAGCATCAAAACAGTTAGTGGCGTCGTGAAGAAGCAGATTCGTCAAAATAGAATAGACCAAAAAGAGAATAGTCCCAGACAATATAATGTTCCTTGGAGTAGAAATCCCTCTTCTGTTTATATCTTTAGAATGCACTTCCAGGACAGCTTTTTGCAATAGAAACAGAGATAAGCTGTTAATTTCGTGAATAACAGAGAAGAGTTATAGCTCACCCAGAAGTTCTTTAAAGCTGATTCATTTGACAAATCTCTTTTTGCTGCAACAATTTAAACCAAGTAAAAAAAATAATAGAAAGAAGGGTGCTTGCCTGTTAGTCCGTTTTCTCTTTGAAGAAAAGATAAACGTATCGCATTAATCAGATAGAGCTTGTTCGGAAGTCCGTCCGGCATTGCTGGCTGGACCTTTTCTCATAAATTAATGAAATCCAGTCCTCCCAACAAAAACAGGCTTTTGAGGTTGATCTCTACGTTTCTCCCTGCCCGGGAGAAATTTCATCAGTCAAAAAAAAAATGTTCTGACTGATTTATATCTGAATAAGCTTCTTTTGAGGCGGGAGCCCGTCTCAAAAGCAGGCACAAGCGAAGTCACCCTTCCCGGAAGTCAAGTTGAAGATTTGACTATCTAATTCCCCACTCTAAAACCATGTGAAGTATGATCCTGATTAGGCCAAGGTCCAAGAAAAGAACTCTTACCTAGTTCTGTATCAAGGGATAAATAAAAATCTGCTTTCAAATGAATGATCATTAAACAAAAACTGGAATCTCAGTTATTCAAAGCCGAGTTAAAATCATCCATAGGTAGGTCTTCATATTGCAAGCAGAAAAAATCTGCTGGGATGCTTGTTGGACCTAAACGTGGTCTCTTTCTCCTCTTCCTTCCCCCTCTCCCCTTAGCAAAGGTTCAAGGACTACTTGGCTGCATTCTGAAGGAGGAGCTATTTTAAGAGTCTGATTTCAGATGTGGTTTGAATTGCATTCACCACTGCTCTGGTTGACTAAAATTAAGGAGGAGTGAGGACAGTACTTAACAAGCTAACAACATACAGAAATTGATTTTTTTCCAAGTAACTTGAATACTGTAGCATGTGAAACATAACATTTAGCAAGTACTTTAATAAGAAAACTATTTAAACGCACACATATTTTAACATGACTTAGCTCAAAGTTTACTTAAAGGAATTGAAGTTTTAAAGTAATGGTTACTTTTAATATAAAGCTTTTGATTACATTTTTTGGTCTGGATTCCCAGATCGTCAGTATTAAAGTGAACTATGTTAAGAGCTGTCCGTTTTAATAGCATTACACCTAGAATGATCACACTGCTTGAATTTCAGAACTTTATTTTCTTTTGTTCGGCTTTAAAGCCCCTTAAGAAATTTCTGTAACTCAAGATTAGTGGCCCAATGAGAAGCCGATCCCATATTGTGGAGCTACTGTCTGACACGCTCCTGTCTGCTTTCTGCTGGGTCTCATAAACTCCTGTCCCTTTCTAGGCTGGATTGATGTCACCTGGGATGCTGGTGGCTCTAACTCTTACCGTATGGGCGCAGAAGGAAAATTTGACCTCAAGCTTGCCCCAGGGTACGACCCTGATTCAGCGGCATCACCCAAACCTGTTTCATCCACTGTTTCAGGCACAACGCAGTCATGGAGCAGCTTGGTGAAAAACAACTGTCCAGACAAGATTACTGCTGCTGCAGGCTCTTCAAGTAGAAAAGGAAGTAGCAGTTCTGTGTGTAGCGTGGCCAGTAGCAGCGACATCAGCTTGGGTTCGACCAAAATGGAGCGGAGATCTGAAAATGTAATGGAACAAAATATAGTTTCAGGAACTGACGTCCATGAGCCAATTGTTGTCCTTTCCTCTGCTGATAGCATGCCTCAGACTGAAGTAGGGTCAGCATCCAGTGCAAGTACCAGCACCTTGACAGCAGATGTGGGAAATGAAAATGTTGAAAGAAAGCTAGGACCTGACAACTCAATCCGTGCAACTGGAGAGTCCAATGCTATATCCATGGGAATTGTTAGTGTGAGTTCTCCAGATGTTAGCTCGGTATCTGAGTTGACTAACAAAGAAGCTGCTTCCCAGAGACCTCTTAGTTCTTCAGCAAGTAACAGACTATCAGTGAGTTCACTGTTGGCTGCTGGGGCTCCAATGAGTTCCAGTGCAAGCGTTCCTAACCTATCCTCCCGAGAAACTTCTAGTTTGGAGTCCTTCGTCCGGAGAGTGGCAAACATAGCTCGCACCAATGCTACCAACAACATGAATTTAAGCCGAAGTAGCAGCGATAACAACACTAATACTTTGGGAAGAAATGTAATGAGCACTGCAAGTAAGTAAAAATATTTTGTCAAGTTGCACTGTTTCTATGAACAGGAAAGAAGGGTCTTGGTCTCCTTGAAATGTGGTAGCTTTGATGGGTCATCTGGGTTTGTGTATTAGTTGTATTGCCCCCAGTCTTATATTGACTTGGATTTGGGAAATTAGTGCTGCTACAGTAATTAAAGAATTGTAACGCAAGAATTTACTAGCTTTCTTTACTTTAGTTTTGTGGGGAAGTAAGAATTCTATGTGCAACGCCATCATAGTTAAGTCTGGTCTAGTTCTTATAGAATTGTATTCCTTTGGATAGATCTGAAGACTATTAAGCTCCTTTGGGAGGAAGGGCAGGATTTAAATTTAATAAGTAAGTAAATGATAAACGTTCCTGGAAATACATGCATGTCTCATTGAAATCTGCTTAGATTGTTGTGCTCAAAAGTGAATTAATTTGGAAAGTGGGGTGCATTGCCGTTTGTACTAAGTGAAAGGCTTAGAAAAAACAGTTTTGTATTAAAATTGCTGTATTATCTATACTTACGTTTTACAAAGGAGAGTGACAGTCGCAAGAGAATATGTTCTACTTATTTTTGTTTGTATGTTTTACTGCAGTTTTTTACTACATGACTGAAGCTAGTAAGACTGTTAGACAAAAGGCCTCTTTAGGTAGACCATGGATATACTGTTGATTTAATTTTATATTGAAAGAATAGGCAACATTATTTCTGTTTTGTCTTACTTCACCTGTGGTCCATGGTCGGCAGAGGGTTGAGCTGTGAAATAGAGCCATTCTAGTCTTTTTATTTTATTCGTAATGTGATGTGCAGTGCCTGACATGTGAAATGAAAAAATTTAAATGTTTTTTTTTCATTGACAAGAACAGATAGCTAGTATATGCAGCCTTTATTACTTAAACATCTTGGGGGACTGCTGTTCCCTTTATTTGGGAATGTTGTTATTATCACTTTAGAGACTTTAAAAGAAATCAGATTTTCTCATGAGTTTATAGTTAGAGATGAGTTGGAACATGATTGTGTAAACTTATTTGAACTATGATGAGTGTGGATGATAAAAATCTAATTTTATTCTGTATAATCGTTTTACTGTATTTAATTTTTTCCACCCCATATTATTGATGATGGAGAACCAATAAAATGGAATGACTGGCTGCAAGTAGTAGTGAGATTGTTCAAATGTAATACACCATGTTTGCAAAGCCAAACCAAGTCTGTTGTGATGCCTGAACTAAAACTGTTTGATAAACCATGGTTTGCAAGTGGGTACCAAACCAGAATCTGAAACCACAATTTGATTTTGGTTTGCAAACATAGTTTGAGCAAACTGTGGTTTGGTATGTGTATCTGAACTAAAGCATGATTTGAGAAGTTTGTACTTCCTTTGAGAGAGCATTCAAGGATCCTCAGGAAATACAGAGGGAGAACCCACACAAACACAGCACATAAAACAGAAAATAAAATTTAGATGGCTCTTGCTACATTTTATATCAGTCAAATTACTTCCAATAGTTTAAAAAATGTGAGATTATTAGAATAATCTGTTTACAGCAACTATTCAGTCTACACAAATTGTAAACAAAATTCAAGACAGTGCTGTCAAAATACTCCAATTTATTTTATCATGGAAAGTAAAACAAAGATTATTGCTCCTGCTGAAAGTCTTCCCTTCCCCACCCACCCCCATTTCTCCCTCCCCTTCTAAGATGAGTTTATTTGAAGAAACTGTGCCCCACAAGTTCATGGCTTATCTCTGGAGGACCAACATATATGAACACAGTATTTTCATGAACTTTATATAATGTGATTACAACATCATATAATAGTACTTGTTCAAAACTAGATGCGTGGGCTACTTCAAAACAACCACATTTGTGTCTGTATTTATTTTATCTTCTGTTGTATTTGAAGCCCTTTCTTTCATTGGCCTGTAATTCTACATTGAAAAGACTTGGTTACTTTTTAAATGTTGGTTTGAAACACAGCACTCATGAATGCAAACTGTTCTACTCTGGATCATTTATTTTATCTTACCATATCTTTATCTATAGCTTCTCCTCTAATGGGTGCCCAAAGTTTTCCTAATCTGACTACAACTGGTACCACATCAACAGTGACCATGTCTACATCCAGTGTTACTAGCAGCAGCAATGTAGCCACAGCAACTACAGTTTTATCTGTGGGTCAATCACTTAGTAACACTCTAACTACTAGCCTAACATCAACATCTAGTGAAAGCGATACAGGTCAGGAAGCAGAATATTCTTTATATGGTAAGTTTCATTTTTAAATGAACATAAGCAGATTTCCCATTAATGATTTTCCATTTTCTCCTTTATATTTGTTATGGGTTTCTCACTTAGTTATTTCATTACTAAAGCATATCAAATAACTGAGCCATTTACCCTATTACTAGTTACATAAAGGGTTCCAGGGCAAAGGCTTTTAGGCTTAATGTCAGCTTTTCTGTAAATTTCAGCTCTTCCCACTCCTCTACATTCTTTGCATTTATTATATTTTTATATTAAGCGTTTCAATATAAAGGTATATTAAAATGTAGAACAATTGATTTGAATGTCATAGTAAAGTAAGAAAGCTCTTCTAAAATGCAGAAGTATTATATTGGTGTATGGCTAGTATTTCAATATGGCTTGCTACAGTTACTGATTTTGTGAAGTAAGTTCACATTGAGAACAATGGCTTAGAGCCAAAAATGCATGAGCAGAACTTTGCTTGTGCAATGAGATTTTCTTGCCTTCTTCTCCCAGTTGCAACCCTGCTTCCCCCAGAAAGCCACTGCTGAGATTTGGTGGGCCTTCCAGAATAGGATATTTTTATGGAACAGCACCCTTTGGATCAAAGTTTACATGTATAAATTTAGGAGCATATGAGTATTGTCAAAATTCTTAGTTGAAAGGCATTCGTGGTTTAATAATACTTGGCATCTCCATAGCACATTCCAAGAGTTAAAAAATGTACATTAGTCTGGTCCATGGTCACAAATACAATCTTGAAATCAGTTTGCAAACCATAGTTCAGAGGCAGGTACCCATAGTTTGCCAATTTGGACATGCAGGAGAAACCAAGAGGATGGAAGAAGGAACCTGTGTATCAGGAGGGGAGGGAACAGGCAAGCCTACAGCACATTTTCCGTAGGAGGAATGCCATCATGCTGGATTATAGCTCGTCCTATCGTCCAAAGGCAAGAATGTTTCTGAAGTCAAGACTAGGGCGTCAGGCCCCTCCCACTCTCCAGTTCATTCTTGCCTTTCGTCCCTGCAAGATCTTTAGCTAGTGACTAGATAAGTTTTTTGTCTTTGTGTGATAGAGGGTGGAGTTTTGTGTACGTTGTTTCGTCTCGTTCCTTCCCTTTGTCTCATCCCTTACCACGGTTTGTGTGTTGTGTGTCAATTTCCTTGTCAATTTCTTGTTTTCCCGGGGGTGTGTTTTTTACTCCCAAACTACAGAGACCGCGGCTGCGGTCTCTTTCCTCAGCGGGGCCAGGAGCTGCGGCGGCAGCCTCCGCCCCCCCCCCTTTTTGTTCTACCGATCCTCCTTTTGTGCCCTGACAATTAGGAGCCCGCGGCTGCGGCTTCTTTCGTACTTTATTTTCTCCGGTCCTTTTTGCCATTTCCCCTTGTGCCTTGACGATCGGGAGCCTGCGGCTGCGGCTCCCTTCGTCGTTCATTTTTACGGGCGGCGCTTCATTCGCCCGTCAGGAGCCGGTGTCTGCGGCTCTTTGCCTTCCCCTTTTTAGCGACTTCTCTTGTTTGGGCTGCCTTGTCTCTCTCGATCATCTGCGGCGCTTGGTTCCTCGCGGAGTCAGTCCCTTCAACCCGCAGCTGCGGCTTGCCTGTTGGCCGATTCTCTTCGGCTTCGGGAAGTCCGCTAGCTGTCCTGCCTCCTTCACGAAGTCTTTTTCCAGGCTAATTTTTTCAGCCACGATTACCTTCTTAGTCCCGCGGCTGTATTTCTACCGTGGGCGGTTCCATTTTTACAGTTAAAAATTTTTCCCACCTTGCTCATTTCTTCATACAACGGTTGTTGCTGGGCAAAGTATCCGTCACTTTTGTTCGAATTTTCCCGCTCTTTTTACGGGCGCCATTTTAGTGGCCGTTTTTTCCCGTTCCTTTTGAGAACCCACTAGTATTACAAAAGGGGATTTTTTCCTTCACGGGTTGGGGTTTGCAGAGCCCAGGTTCTTGTCAGCTCCCTCTGTGTGATCTGCTCCCTGTTTATGTGCTGCAGATAGGATTTTTACCTCTACATAAGTTCCTTTACCAACCCCATCTCTGAGGCTGACCCTGGCAACCACTCGGTTACTGTGGCTTTCTACAATCACTGCAACTACTGTGCACATGTGACTTTTCATCAAATTTACTAATACTGCCATAACAGTGCACCAGGCCACCTGTTAGTGCGCAAGACAATTGAAAATATACAAAGCTATTTGGACTATACTGTGCAAGTTGTGCAATATCACCTTTCCTCCAAGTGTACATTCTGCCCCATTGTGACAGTGTACCTACCATCAGCCAGTGCATTCTGCCCCAGTCGTGTGCCGTGTACTGTGCATGTTCTAAGACTGTTCATAGCGTACATTCTGCCCCATCGTGGCAGTGTACTTTGCCATCTGCCAGTGCATTCTGCCCCAGTCGTGTGCCGTGTACAGCTACCCTTATTATCTATATGATGGCAGAACAGCCAGAGACAACCCAGGCAACCAAGCCGATACAACAGCCTGTGACAAACCAGATGACCAAGCCTAAACCTCCTAAGGCGGTCAAACATAAGCACTCTAAAGCGGTTGCCAAAACCAACATCTTAGCCACAGCACAATCAAGCGGCCCCGTTATGTCTCTGTTCCAGTGCCAGAGGACTCAAATCATGCACAGTTAACTACTCTCTTTCATTCTCCTGCGGCTTCCTCTGATGAGGAGGACTTTCCTGGATTTCCTGTACAGCCAACGTCCAGCCAACCCAGAGCTTGCTCTTCTTCACTACCTGTGGGGCCGTCTACAGTTCCGCCTATCCAAGAGCAACCATCTACATCTCCGGGACTACAGCTTTCCCACGAGTTCATTACACAACTTCAGGGCATGCTGTCCTTTTTTACACAGAGTCAATCATCTTCACAACCTCCCGCTATCCCTCAACACAGCGGGGTTCAAAGTGTACACAGTGAGACAAACCCATCAGGTTCTCCAGACCCATTTGACGTTACCAGGGGTAGGTTCGTTGATGACGCCTCTTTTGATTCGCGCTGCAAGACCAAGTGGACGAGTGGAGTGACCATTCGGAACCAGAGCCAGAAACCTCCTATCGCCTCTTCGACTCTTCAGATTACCAGCCCCTGGCGCGCAGAGTCTTGAACGCCCTTGGTCTTCAATCCACTCCAACTGCAGCTTCCACTCCCACTTTAAAAGGGGCCAGGGTCTTGAAATCCCCTACGCCAGCTGAAAACTTCCTCCCTGTCCCAGACCCCATCGCTAAACTGGCCAAGGACGAATGGTCCCACCCCTTACAGGCACGCCGATTTAATAACATTGCGGACAGACTTTATCCTTTGGCCCCGGACTTTTCTACCAGACTGGCTGTCCCTAACATCGACGAGCCTATTTCCAGTTTAGTTTCCAGGTCCCTCTTGCCGAGGGAAGGGGACTCTCATCTAAAGGATGCCACTGAACGGAGACTGGACTTTGCTTTACGCAAGACCCATGAGGCCATCGCCTTTTCCATGCGTGCATCCACATCTGCCTCTATTTTCACCAGGGCAGCGATGATGTGGTTAGACGACCTCATCGAGGACCACAATCCAGATCCTGCCTCCCTGCGCAGATCGCTACTAAAACTGCGTAAAACAGCTGCTTTTGTGGCCGACGCCACCTTGGACGCGAATCAACTAGCAGCACGCGCCCTGGCGGCTCAGATCGTTGCCAGACGGACCCTCTGGCTTCGTCACTGGCAGGCTGACTCTACTGCCAGAGTTAATCTTTCATGAGCACCTTATGCAGGCTCATTACTTTTCGGGGAAGAGGCATTAAGGGCAGTGCTTGTCGACCCTAAGGACACTCGAAAGCCTGTCTTGGCCACCGTCAAAAACGTCGAGCGCAGACCCTTTAGGCGTTTCGCTTCATATCGCACGTCTCAGCCCTTTCAGGGAACCCGGCCCGGGGGACGAGGCCGTGACTTCCCAGCATTTGACTTCCGCTCCACCAGAGGAGGCTGGAATAGACGTTTCCCCAGTAGAGGTCAGTACCAGGGCCGCAGAGGCTACTCAACGTCCTCATACAGGGGAGGGTCTCGCCAATGCAGACAATACTAAGGCAATACCAGTTGGGGGCAGATTGATTCTATTTGCCGAACTTTGGCTACCTCTGACTCAGGTCCCATGGATCAGAGACCTCTTTTGTTATGGATATGCAATTGAGTTTTGGGCAATACCTCCAAACAATTTTCATCCTTCCCCTTGTCCCAGGGCACTAGACAGGCGCTGCATCATGCAGACTGCGATACAGCACCTTTTGGACATAGAGGCGATAGAGCCAGTCCCCAATGCAGAGAGGTCGGAAGAGGTGTACTCCCTCCTATTTGCTGTGCCCAAACACGATATCTCATGGAGGGTGGTTTTGAACCTCAAGTTCATTAACCGTTTTGTAAAGTATCGCAGGTTCAAAATGGAATCCCTCCACTCCATTACAGACAGCTGCAAGAAGGTGACTTCCTTGTCTCTATCGACCTAAAGGAAGCGTATCTCCATGTCCCTATTTGCACAGCCCACAGGAAATTCCTTCGTTTTGCCTTTGGCTCCCAGCACTTCCAATATCGAGCAATGCCATTCGGACTCTGCCCCGAGAGTATTTACCAAGGTGCTACTTACCCTAGTGGCTTACCTCAGGCTTCAAGGGGTCCATATCTACCCCTATCTGGACGATCTCCTAATACGCGCAAGGTCTAGGAAGCTTACTCATCGTCATCTAACACTCCCGCTCCATATCTTACAGGCCCACGGCTGGCTAGTCAACTTCGACAAAAGCCATCTACAACCAACCCAACGCCTGCAGCATCTAGGGGCAATGTTAGACACACTGCAAGCGACTATATTCCTGTCCCCAGATCGCATCACCGCTATCACAGACATCGCAAGGTCTCTGATGCACAAATCTTCTGCAGATGTCATGCTTCTAGCCAGAGCTCTCGGAATGTTGGTATGCACCATCCATATTGTGCCATGGGCTCGGGCACATACGCGCCAGCTACAGTGGGCCCTGTTGCCATTCCAACACGACATTGCCAACTCAAACCATCGAGCAATCCCCCTGAGTCCCACACTGCGCTTGTCTTTCCGCTGGTGGACAAGGGTACAACATCTCACCCAAGGCACTCCGTTCAGAGAACCCCACCAGACTGTCATTACCACCGATGCCGGTCTCCTGGGTTGGGGAGCCCACTGCAACTCCCAGTTCGTTCAGGGAGTTTGGAACACAGCAGAACAAACTCAAAACATCAACTGGCTGGAACTAAAGGCTGTCCACTTAGCTCTGCTTCATTTTCAGTCTCTCTTCCACTTGGACCATGTCCTCATTCGAACGGACAACACGTGTGCCAAATCTCATTTAAACAGACAGGGAGGCACCAGGTCCAGACCTCTACAGAGCCTAGCTTCCATCATATTCGACTGGGCAGAACAACATCTGCAATCCCTCAAAGCGACTTATCTAGTCACTAGCTAAAGATCTTGCAGGGACGAAAGGCAAGAATGAACTGGAGAGTGGGAGGGGCCTGACGCCCTAGTCTTGACTTCAGAAACATTCTTGCCTTTGGACGATAGGACGAGCTATAATCCAGCATGATGGCATTCTCCTATGAAAATCACCCTTCAGGTGAGACCAATGGTCCATTCTCAAGTCCAACAGATTCTGTTAGGCAGCTTGGTGAATTTCCTGCAGTGGTCACAGGAATCAGCATTATGGTCTTCTGCAAAGATACTCATGCAACAGTCTGGGCTATTAGAGGCCACACTTTCCTGCCATGGCCATAACACTTCTTAAAAATCTGTTGCATCATATACATGCAGGAAAAGTCTGAGAAGTAATGTGCCTTCCAAACATTATAGTGAAGGTGGAAAGCAGATGTGGGGAACCTTTGGCCCTCCAGATATTTCTGAACTACAACTCCCATCACCCCTGGACATTGGTCATGCTTGCTGGGGTGATGGGAGTTGTAGTTGGCAACATCTGAAGAGCCAAAAGTTTTCCAACCCTGGTTTTAAAGGCCAGGAAAAAAATTATAGCACTAAAATTAAAAAGCTTATTGAGGCCATAATCACAAAGAAAGTTACCTGAGCTGCTGCTTCCATGGTAACAGGAAGAGAACTTAGGTTCTTTCGGCCCTTTAGAGTACATTAAGAAAGTTAGAATTCTAGGGCAGGGATTGGAAGCCTGTATCCCTCCAGATTTTGCTGGATGCAGTAGTAGTTGGCAGAGTCGCACAGGGAGAGCAGCACTGTTTACCTGCCTTCCCAACACTGAGTGTCTGTGCTAGTTCCTGAGAGGGGAAGAGGTGAGGTGCAGGGAGCTCAGTGCAGAAAGGCACAGCATAAGAGTGTTGCATTGGCTCCACCACTGCCTGCACCACAGTGAGCTCCCCATGCCTCGGTCCTCCCCTCTCAGGAGCCAGCAGTGATGCTCAGCATTGGGAAGGTAGGTGAGCAACACTGCCCTGCTTGTTCTGCCCCACCGCCTACTACTGGGCTATAGCTCCTGTTATCCCTGACCATTGGCCAAGCTGGCTGGGACTGCTGGATTCCAACAATAGTTGGAGGGCCAAAGGTTCCCCATCCCTCTTGGAGATGAAATGGTAGGAATGGAGCACCTACTCCACTATCTAGAAAGTCGAGAAAGTTCCTAGCTGTTGTCTATACAGGGATAGTATCTCATTGTGTGACTGCATACATAACTATCTGAAGAACATCAGATGCAGGTAAGTAGTTTCACTCGTCGGAGAGAGTGTTAGTTTTTCCTCTTTTTCTTTGTGTTTTGCCCATGGGCAAAAAAATGAAAGTGATGAGATAAAAAAGGATTTACTGCCATAAAATGTGTAGAATAGTCCACAGAGTGTTTACCCCATGTTGGTGTTGAGTTAAGAGTTTGAAAGGAACAATTTGGGTAGCACTGGAAAGAAAATGGAAAAGTCAAATTAAGTGATTAACTGGGAAGCACTACATTAAGATCCTATACAGTGTGAGAAATTAGTTAATATAGATACTCTACTACACGCTGTATCATTAGAAGCCACTGGGAAATGTTTCATGCCCGTGGCTGTGGGAAGGCACTGTTTCAGGACTCTTGTCATACAAATCCCATGAATAGCATGGAAGACCTTCACATCAGAAACAGCCAGTTCCAGGAGCATCCCGTTGGTTTCTGTGTGACTGAGGGCTATGTTTAAATTATCCTTTTACAGACCAATTAAAGAAATCATGTGGGCATCAGCGAATTAGAACTAGTTTTTAATATGGAAGTGGTTCCTGTTAAATTCATGCACATTTTTTAATGATGCTTTTTGTCTGGTTTTCTAATGCAGTAAACTTTTTATAAAGTTTTCTTATAATTTGCTTTGAGGCTTAGTAGCTATGTTTGAGGTTTAAGTGACTATTTGGGCAGGAGTTTGTCTAAATGGAAAACATTTAAATTAATAAATTATATGGGCCTTCTTAAGCCAGATTTGCACATTATTATTTTTATTTGATAAAATCACCAACTTGTTTTTGCCATATTAGATCTTAATATATTGTTACAATGTCCATAGAGCAGGGATGGGGAATCCATGGCCTTCCAT
This sequence comes from Rhineura floridana, assembly GCF_030035675.1. Classification (NCBI taxonomy): domain Eukaryota; kingdom Metazoa; phylum Chordata; class Lepidosauria; order Squamata; family Rhineuridae; genus Rhineura; species Rhineura floridana. The sequence goes on along the minus strand of NC_084481.1, from coordinate 183,056,147 downwards.
ATGTTGTTGGATTCCAACTCCTATCAACCTCAGACAGGATGGTCGTTAGGGGTGGGAGTTGTAGTCCGACATCATCTGGTGCCATCATCATCCCTGCTATAGAGATTTGTTGCAGCAAGATAGATTCTCTAGGGCTTGCTAAGAGTATACCACATGAAACTCGCATGGTAAGGTCATCTCTTTGACATTATCTTATCAAAATGTTCATCATACTAATGGGGAAAAAGGCTGCATTTGAATGTCATGATAAACCAGCTTATCATAGTTTATCAGAAACAAGCTGTATGTGCAGCTGGATCAAACCAGGAAGCTGCATTTCAGCATGGCCTCCCAGGACATCCCTATCCCTGACTATATCTCAGGATCCTGATTATTGCTCCATAAAAAGCCAATATTGCAGAGCTAATGTGAATCTGTGGTTTGTTTGGTTTTTTTCCTTACAAATTCTGGCTTGTTAGGGAGCAACAAACCAGGGTCCCAGGTTCAGATGTCATAGGAAGCCAAGCTTAATTATGACTTCCTGGCTTGTTTGTCCCGTTTGATCAGAGAAGTGGGAAGTGATTGGGCTGTGAACTGAGATAAGCCAGCAACAAACACATCCAATATACGTATCTAGACATGGTCACATTAGCCCATAATGTTTTAAGAAAGATGAAAACCTATAAAATGCAAAAATGTATCTTACAAAAACCTGCTTCATATGTGATAAATCTCCGGTATGAGCATAACATCTGTGTAGAAAACTGCATGTGTACTGTAAACAGAATTGAACCTACAAGTATATGTCCGTGATGCAGGAACCTGCCACTACTAGTTGAAGCTTTCCTCGTGTGTATGGCAACATAGGGCAATATTCAGCTCCCACATCCTGTAAGCTCACAGATTTCCACTTGTGCAACAGGACTTCCCCCACTCATCCTCCATACGAGCCGAAATCTACTCCAAAGTGTTGGAGAAACCCCAGAATAGATTTAGGAGGGACATGGGGAGGAACAGAAGAGGAGAACATTCTGTTCACAAGTGCAAATCCTTGCATTGAGTAATGAGAGACTTAGTGCTACTGTGGATTTCATCCACAGACATGTGCATTTGTTACATATGACCCACATTATGACATATGACACATGTAATGCCTGCAGTTTTGATCATGGAAGGATAAGAGTTTGTTCACTTTGGAGGCAATTTTCAGTCCCATTAAAGACAAAGCAATGTACATCTACCTATGCGGTAATAGTTTGGGGCAAGGCAAGAAAGGAATTAGAAAATTTCCTATACAGGCAAAAATTATCATATCCACATATGTAGTCAAGCACCATATATACAAATCTTAGCTCTAGGAAAGTCAGAAAATACACACAAATTCCTTGGGTTTGATCAAAAGCGTTGTGAATGAAAGGAATGAAAATCTCTCCCTGAAAGGCAAGCTATGTACCAGTATTTTTAGCTGCCATTGTGGAACTTGAAATACTACTATTTGAGGGGTTTGTGTGGTTTTCCTTCCTTTATTATTTGGCATATAGGGCTATATCTGCATGCCATTTATATTTGAACAGGTTCATTAATTTCAGTGGTAATTTACTCAGTACTCTACAGCAGTGAAAGTGCAGTACAATTTCCTAGTATTAAAAGGACATTTGTAAATTTGTGAAAATATAATGAAATAATGAAAGGAAATTTTATGAAATGCCTATTGTAAATATTTGGCAAAACAGTTAACTTGCTGTTCTTCATTTCCACTAATTGTATGTATTTAAAATGGAATCAATTTGTCTGAATATTTTACATTAATCTAAATAGCTTCTTATTCTTTTTCAGGTTGTTTTCTGAAGTGCTTTTTCTCTTTTCAGCTTCCTATTATCATAATTCCTTAAATAGGTTTCTGCTCTGCTGCCTTGAACCTCTTTTTCCTGATCCTGCTTTGAATTTATAGAATGAAATCATCCTTCATCTTTGCTGCCCCCCCCCCGGTTTTAAAGGAGTTCTTAGTGTGTGTTTTTTTGTGTGTTCTGTGTAGATTTTCTTGATAGCTGTCGGGCCAGTACTCTGTTAGCAGAGTTAGATGATGATGAAGATCTGCCTGAACCCGATGAGGAAGATGATGAAAATGAAGATGACAATCAAGAAGATCAAGAATATGAGGAAGTTATGGTACAGTGTATATCTCTTCGTACAGTGTATATCTCTTCTTACAGTATAGTCTGATCTACAGTTATTTGGGGACCAGATCAAAAACTTTTCTAATCTCCTGAACTTGTAGAATAGTACAAGTTGCTCATCATAGACCAGTTTTGTCAATTTATAGATCTTCTCCATTTTTAGAGTAGTTTTTTCAACTGCCTTGTCATTGTCGTCATTCCAGTGTCTTGTTACAAATACACTACTTTGTTTACACATCAAAGTGTAGCAGATTTTATTGCTAATTTAATTAGGTTAACAGGTAAGTCTACACTGTTTCTTCATCTTTCCATTTCAGTGGAGCACTGAAAGAAATCCCTAAATCACAGATTATGTAATATATCATCTGCAAGGGTGGGGGACCTATTAAGATGGTCCGCCCCTGGAGGCTGCTGGATCCTGATGGCTTTCAAAAAGCTCTGGGGAGTTTTCCGGCTGATAAGGCTGGCGCTCATGTCGACACCCTGGTCGATCTGTGGAATGCGGAAATGACCCGGGCAGCTGACATGATCGCTCCTGTGCGCCCTCTCCTTTGTAGAGTTCATACAGCTCCGTGGTATACGCCGGAGCTGAGGGCAATGAAACAATATAGAAGACGGCTTGAGTGCAGATGGAGGCGGATTCCTGACGAATGCAACTTTGCACTGGTGAGTGCTTATAATAAGACGTATTTTGGGGCAGTGCGGGCAGCAAAGAAACAACATATCACTGCCTCTATTCAATCTTCTATTTCCCGTCCGGCGGAGCTTTTTCAGACTGTCAAAGGGCTCTTACATTCTGGCCCTAAGGACGTGATTGAATCTTCTAAAGCTCGCTGTGACGAATTTGCCAAGCACTTCCAGAATAAAATCTCTTGCATCCGTCAGGACTTGGACTCCAATGTTATGGCAGTGGAATCAAATGAGGTCTCCGGAGCACAGTCTGGTCATATTTTGTTGGATGAGTTTCAATTGGTGCAGCTTGAGGACGTTGACAAGGTGCTTGGACAGGTGCGTGCAACCACTTCTGTGTTAGATCCTTGCCCCTCTTGGCTAATAAAAGCTAGCAGGGATGGCACTGCCGGCTGGGCCAGGGAAGTGATTAATGCCTCACTATGTGAGGGAGTGGTCCCGAACTGCCTTAAGGCGGCGGTGGTGAGACCACTTTTGAAGAACATAACATAAGAACATAAGAAGAGCCTGCTGGATCAGGCCAGTGGCCCATCTAGTCCAGCATCCTGTTCTCACAGTAGCCAACCAGGTGCCTGGGGGAAGCCCGGAAGCAGGACCCGAGTGCAAGAACACTCTCCCCTCCTGAGGCTTCCGGCAACTGATTTTCAGAAGCATGCTGCCTCTGACTAGCGTGGCAGAGCACAGCCATCATGGCTAGTAGCCATTGATAGCCCTGTCCTCCATGAATTTGTCTAATCTTCTTTTAAAGCCGTCCAAGCTGGTGGCCATTACTGCATCTTGTGGGAGCAAATTCCATAGTTTAACTATGCGCTGAGTAAAGAAGTACTTCCTTTTGTCTGTCCTGAATCTTCCAACATTCAGCTTCTTTGAATGTCCACGAGTTCTAGTATTATGAGAGAGGGAGAAGAACTTTTCTCTATCCACTTTCTCAATGCCATGCATAATTTTCCATAGGAAGTGGGCCATCACTGTGGGTAACAGTTCCACCTATCGTGCGAAGGCAAGAATGTTTTTGAAGTCAAGACTAGGGACGTCATGCCCCTCCCACTCTCCAGTTCATTCTTGCCTTCGTACGAACAAGATTGGAATTTCACGTAGCATTTAGCTAAGTCTATCTCTCTTTAAAACCTTTTTTCCGTTTTTTGTGTCTAGCCTACTGAGGATCCCCTCAGAGACCGCGGCTGCGGCTCTCTTCCCCCTTTCCTCAAGGCTATTTAATTTCTTTTATTTCCTTGACTGGGGGCTCCCTCTGAGACCGCGGCTGCGGCTCTCTTTGTTTTGGCAGTTTCAAGCCCCCTCCCCCCCCCGGCTCTGTCGTATCCGTAGCCAGGGGGCTCCCTCAGTGACCGCGGCTGCGGTTCTCTTTTTGATCGCTTTTGATCGCTTGTGAGGGAAGGGGAATCCCCCTCCCTCCCCCCCCGATCGTTACCACGGCTGCGGCTGATCCGATCTCTTGATCGCTTGTGAGGGAAGGGGAATTCCACCCTCCTTCCCCCCCCCGATCGTTGCCGCGGCTGCGGCTGATCCGATCTCAGCGGGAGCTTGCAGCTGCGGCTCCCGCTCTTACTCCTTACCGCAGATCGCCCTCGCTACGTGGCTTAAATCCCACTGCGAAGGGCTTTACAGACCGCTATTGCGGCTCTCTCTGCGGCGGCTGCCGTTTTTTGCCTCTACCTGCCCTTCCAGAGTTTTTCCAGAGCCGCTACTGCGGCTTTCGGCGAGTCCGTGCTGGGCAGCCCTTCTCCCAGTTCGCTTCCGACGGCCGCCATTGCTCCTTCTTCCTCAGCCCCCTTTTGATCGTTTTTTTCCCGCCCGTTTTTCTGGGCGCCATTTTTTGAAATTCAAAATTCCCGCCTTTTTCGTTACCATTTTTTAAGCATCGGATACCTCCCCTGCAGGCTATCTATCTGTATGTTTGTGTATATGTGCTGCTGACAAATTTACACAAGGCTGATTTACACACATTTTTACTGTGGCTGTAATCATAGTGGCTGAATTGTATTATTAAGGCTGGAGCTCCAATCCTAGTGGGCTGGATTGTATTATCAAGGCTGGAGCTTTAATCCTAGTTGCTGGATTACATTATCAAGGCTGGAGTTTTAATCCTAGTGGCTGGATTACATTATCAAGGCTGGAGCTTTAATCCTAGTGGCTGGATTACATTATCAAGGCTGGAGCTTTAATATCAGTGGCTGACTTGTACTAAATCTGATTTACATTACATATCCTGCCCCCTATGGGGCCGTGAACAAGCCAAAAACCCAGCCTACAGCACTAATCTGAGTGTGCCAACTCTAAAACAGCCTATATTATATTAACGTTGATACCTCTGTGCATTCTGCCCCCTCTGTGGCAGTGCATTCGCCATCTGCCAGTGTATCCTACCCCCTCCGTGGTAGTACGCTGTGCCAGTTCGGGTCTTTACATCCTGCCCCCTCCGTGGCAGTGTACTGCACCCAGGTTCATATAAGATGGCAGAACAGCCAGGCATGTCACCATCAACACACATGGTGCCAGATCAGCCAGACATGCCACAATCAGCCAAGCCACAACATACTAACACGTCTAAGACCAGACATGCCAAAGCACTGTCTAAGACAAAACATCTTTCCAGCCATAGTAAACCAAAGCGCCCTCGTTATGTCTCTGTGCCAACAACCACCACAGCACAGACACACATAAGTGATATTTTCCATTCTCCTGCTCCTGCCTCTGACGAGGAAGAGTTTGTTGGCTTTCCCCCTCACGGTTCGCCTAACGAACCTACCTCTGGCTTACCGCCTCAGACATCTGTTCCAATAGCCCACCAGGCACATACATCTCACACATCTGGTCTGCAGCTGTCTCCTGATTTCCTCTCCCAACTCCAAGCCATGCTGGCTTATTTCACACAAATGCAGTCACTACCACAGGTTCCTGCCAGACCCCCACTCAACATGGACCAACGCGCGTTCCATGTTGCTCATCCTTCCTGCTCGCCAGATCCCTTCGATTTAGCCAGAGGCAGATGTACGGACGAAGCCTCGTATGCGGAGGAGTTAACTTTCACTGACCATGTTGAAGGAGACGACTGGAGCGACTATTCAGATCATGAGGAGGATACATCGTATCGCTTGTTCAATACCTCAGATTACCAACCGCTCGCACGTAGGGTACTTCATACCCTTGGTCTCCAGACTGCGCCCTCAACTTCGTCCGCTCCAACTCTCAAAGGGGCCAAGGTCCTCAAATCCCCTGCACCTACTGAACACTACATCCCGGTGCCGGACCCAATTGCCAAATTAGCTTCCGAAGAATGGGCCCACCCGCTCAAAGCTCGACGCTTCAAGAACATGGCTGACAGACTTTACGCCCTAGCCCCAGACTTCGCCACCAAGTTAGATGTCCCTGGCATAGATGAACCGATCGCTCGCCTCGTTTCACGATCTATCTTGCCCAGGAAAGGGGAATCCCACCTAAAAGATACTACTGAACGTCGAATAGACTTCGCCCTCCGCAAGAACCACGAGGCCACTGCCCTAGCCATGCGTGCCTCTGCCTCAGCCTCCATCTTCTCCAGAGCATCTATGATGTGGCTGGATGACCTTCTAGAGGACGATAACCCTGATCCTGTCGCCTTCAAAAGAGCACTATTGAAGTTACGTAAGACAGCAGCCTTTGTGGCCGATGCCACTTTGGATGCCACCCAATTAGGGGCACGAGCCATGACGACTCAAATAGTCGCTCGTCGCACCCTCTGGCTTCGCCACTGGCAAGCTGATTCAGCGGCTAGATTGAACCTGTCCAAGGCTCCTTACTCCGGATCTCTACTCTTCGGCGAGGAAGCTCTAAAGGCAGTTCTGGTTGATCCAAAAGACGCCCACAAACCGGTTCTAGCCACAATCAAGAACATCGACCACAGGCCCCTCAGGCGATTTCCCTCCTTTCGTTCTAACCAGCCCTTTCGAGGAACGCGACCAGGAGGACGAGGCCGCGATTTCAGACCCTATGATTCCAACGCATTCAGGGGCTCCTGGAACCGACGCCCCCAGGGCAGAGGTCAGTACCAAGGGCGCAGGGGCAACTCATCGTCCTCATATAGGGGAGGTCCTCGCCTACACAAGTAGTATTAACGCCATCCCCATAGGTGGCAGATTACTTAATTTTGGAGATCGATGGCTGCGCCTTACTACGGTCCCCTGGATCAGGGACCTCTTCACTTATGGCTATACCATAGAGTTCTGGGCAACCCCGTCAGACAGATTCCACCCGTCTCCTTGCCCAAGGGCACCAGCCAGGCACAACATCATGCAGACAGCTATACATCACCTCTTGCACATAGCGGCAATAGAGCCAGTTCCCACAACTGAGAGATCGGAAGGGGTGTACTCCCTCCTATTTGGTGTGCCAAAACGAGATTTATCTTGGAGGGCGGTATTGGACCTCAAGTTTATCAACCGTTTTGTAACATACCGCAGGTTCAAAATGGAATCTCTCCATTCCATTACCGAGAGTCTGCATGAAGGAGACTTCCTGGCTTCTATCGACCTTAAGGAAGCGTATCTCCACGTACCCATTTGCATAGCCCACAGAAAGTTTCTTCGGTTTGCCTTTGGCCACCAACATTTTCAATACAGAGCGATGCCATTTGGCCTCTCCTCTGCTCCAAGAGTATTTTCCAAGGTGCTACTCATCCTAGTAGCTTACCTTCGGACCCAAGGGGTTCATATCTACCCATATTTGGACGATCTGCTTATACGGGCCAAATCTGAAGAGCTGGCTCATCATCATTTAATGATCACCCTCAATGTTTTGCAGACCTACGGCTGGCTGGTCAACTTCGACAAAAGCCATCTCCAACCAACCCAACGCCTACTACATCTTGGGGCAATGTTGGACACCCTGCAGGCAATGGTCTTCCTGTCTCCAGATCGCATCACTGCCATCACAAGCATCGCAAGGTCCCTGATGCAACAAACATCCGCAGACGTCATGCTTCTCGCCAGAGCGCTCGGGATGTTTATCTCCACAATCCACATTGTACCCTGGGCTCGAGCTCACACTCGGCCCCTTCAGTGGACTCTGTTGCCTTTTCAAAAAGACATTGCCAGCTCCAACCATCGCAAAGTTCGTTTGAGCCCCGCTCTGCGCCTCTCCTTCCGCTGGTGGACCAAGGTTCAACACCTCTCCAAGGGCACGTCGTTCAGAGAACCCCGCAGAACCGTCGTGACCACAGACGCCAGCCTCATAGGTTGGGGAGCCCACTGCAACTCCCAGTATGTTCAGGGGGTTTGGCCCAACGCAGAGCGAGCTCGAAGCATCAACTGGCTGGAACTAAAGGCTGTCCACTTGGCTCTATGTCATTTTCAGTCTCTGTTCCCTTTGCATCATGTGCTCATTCGAACAGACAACACGTGTGTAAAATCACATTTGAACAGACAAGGGGGCACCAGGTCTCGTCCTCTGCAGGACTTAGCCTCCCTCATCTTTGTCTGGGCAGAACAACATCTACAATCCCTGAAAGCAGAGCACCTCAAAGGGATTTTGAATGTGACAGCAGACTGGCTCAGCAGACAACAGGTCTTCCCGGGAGAATGGAAACTTCATCCAGCCATTTTCCATCGTCTCCACTGTCGGTTCGGCGCCCTTTCAGTCGACCTGTTTGCTTCCAGTCACAATTGCCAGCTTCCCAGGTACTTTGCCCGATACCTGGACTCAACAGCAGAAGCAGTGGATGCTCTGACAACACCGTGGCCAGACGGTCTATTGTACGCCTTTCCTCCCATACCATTGTTAGCCAAAACCTTGAGGAAGGCGCGAACCGAAAGGGCACAGCTGGTTCTGATAGCACCATTTTGGCCACGCCGTCCGTGGTTCTCAGATCTTCTGGCAATGTCAATGATGGACCCTTGGACACTTCCAGTAACGCCAGACCTCTTATCCCAGGGTCCAGTACTGCACCAGGACCCTACTTGGCTCAATCTAACAGCGTGGCGTTTGAACGGAGACACTTGAGGTCAGCTGGACTGTCTGACGCTGTGATTGATATTATTTTGGCCTCGAGAAGACCATCTACCACTCGCATTTATCAACATACCTGGGTGGCTTTCTCCAAGTGGTGTCAGTCCCACCACCACGATCCATCCCAGGCCAATGTGCACCAGGTGCTCCAATTTCTCCATAGTGGCTTTATGATGGGACTTCGACCCAACACTCTACGTCGACATGCGTCTACTCTGTCATCCATTCTCTCAGTGTCCTCTCCTGGAGATCATATTTCCTCACATCCGTTCATCAAACGTTTTTTGAGGGGAGTCGCCCTACGCTCTCCGGCTGTTGTCCATCGGTTCCCCTCATGGAGTTTGCCGAAAGTTCTGCAGGCTTTGCAACGCCCTCCGTTTGAACCCATCAGAACTGTGCCCCTACGTATTCTGTCCTTCAAGGTCCTGTTTCTGATTGCAATCACATCTGCCAGACGCGTTTCGGAGTTGGGCGCATTGTCTTCCGCTAGACACCTCTGCGTCTTCCATAAGGACTCTGTTCTGCTGAAGACTGACCCTTCCTTTCGTCCCAAGGTCGATTCAGTTTTTCATTGCAACCAGGACATTGTTTTGCCTTCCTTTTGCCCGAATCCTACCCATCCTCTCGAGAAGGCTTGGCATTCGTTGGATGTCCGGAGGGCTCTCAAGACCTACCTGTCTAGGACCCAAGAGATTCGACGAACGGAGTCTCTGTTTGTATCCTTTCATCCAGGGTCTATGGGGCATAAAGTATCCAATCCTACCTTATCCCGTTGGTTAAGGGCATGCATTACCTTAGCATATGAGTCCCTGAAGCTGCCAGTTCCTGCTAGTATAACAGCTCATTCTACTAGGTCAGCTGCCACTTCGGCTGCTTTTGCTACTAATGCTCCTGTTGCCGATATATGTAGGGCCGCAGTCTGGTCTTCCCCACACTCGTTTATAAGACATTATAAAATTGATCGTTATGCCTCTGCTGATGCTTCTTTTGGCAGACGAGTGTTGCAACAGGTTCTTAATGAGGATTAACATGTGGGTGGTCCCTCCCTATATGGGTTGCTTTGGTACATCCCACAGTGATGGCCCACTTCCTATGGAAAATGTACCATTGGTCTCACCTGAAAGGTGATTTTCATAGAAAGGGGCCATCACGACCCTCCCAGTTGGAGGATGACTAGTGATTTTATCAATGGGTTATATGTTATTGTTTCCATATTATATTTAAATGTAAGAGTGAAGTCAAGACTTTTAGTTCTGTTATGTTATGTAGTTAGGTTAGAGTCATGTTGTTATGCATGTGACTATTATGTTATTTTCCTGGCGGGCCTGTTGGCCTTGTTCTTGTATTTTTAGATATCTCTTTTAGACTCGCTATGAATGAACTGGAGAGTGGGAGGGGCATGACGTCCCTAGTCTTGACTTCAAAAACATTCTTGCCTTCGCACGATAGGTGGAACTGTTACCCACAGTGATGGCCCCTTCCTATGAAAATCACCTTTCAGGTGAGACCAATGGTACATTTTATACACTTCTATCATATCTCCTCTGACCCGCCTTTTCTCTAAACTAAAAAGTCCCAAATGCTGCAACCTTTCCTTGTAAGGGAGTCGCTCCATCCCCTTGATCATTCTGGTTGCCCTCTTCTGAACCTTTTCCAACTCTATAATATCCTTTTTGAGATGAGGCGACCAGAACTGTACACAGTATTCCAAATGCGGCCGCACCATAGATTTATACAATGGCATTATGATATCGGCTGTTTTATTTTCAATACCTTTCCTAATTATCGCTAGCATGGAATTTGCCTTTTTCACAGCTGCCGCACACTGGGTCGACATTTTCATCGTGCTGTCCACTACAACCCGGAGGTCTCTCTCCTGGTCGGTCACCGCCAGTTCAGACCCCATGAGCGTATATGTGAAATTCAGATTTTTTGCTCCAATATGCATAATTTTACACTTGTTTATATTGAATTGCATTTGCCATTTTTCCACCCATTCACTCAGTTTGGAGAGGTCTTTTTGGAGCTCTTCGCAATCCCTTTTTGTTTTAACAACCCTGAACAATTTAGTATCATCAGCAAACTTGGCCACTTCACTGCTCACTCCTAATTCTAGGTCATTAATGAACAAGTTGAAAAGTACAGGTCCCAATACCGATCCTTGAGGGACTCCACTTTCTACAGCCCTCCATTGGGAGAACTGTCCATTGATTCCTACTCTCTGCTTTCTGCTTCTTAACCAATTTCTTATCCACAAGAGGACCTCTCCTCTTATTCCATGACTGTTAAGCTTCCTCAGAAGCCTTTGGTGAGGTACCTTGTCAAACGCTTTTTGAAAGTCTAAGTACACTATGTCCACTGGATCACCTCTATCTATATGCTTGTTGACACTCTCAAAGAATTCTAATAGGTTACTGAGACAGGACTTTCCCTTGCAGAAGCCATGCTGGCTCTGCTTCAGCAAGGCTTGTTCTTCTGTGTGCTTAGTTAATCTAGCTTTAATCATACTTTCTACCAGTTTTCCAGGGACAGAAGTTAAGCTAACTGGCCTGTAATTTCCGGGATCCCCTCTGGATCCCTTTTTGAAGATTGGCGTTACATTTGCCACTTTCCAGTCCTCAGGCACGGAGGAGGACCCAAGGGACAAGTTACATATTTTAGTTAGCAGATCAGCAATTTCACATTTGAGTTCTTTGAGAACTCTCGGGTGGATGCCATCTGGGCCCGGTGATTTGTCAGTTTTTATATTGTCCATTAAGCTTAGAACTTCCTCTCTCGTTACCACTATTTGTCTCAGGACTTCCCTGGACCCAGATAATTTGAATAACTACAGGCCGGTAGCAAATGTGCCATTCCTGGGCAAGGTTCTGGAGAGGGTGGTTGCATCCCAGCTCCAGGCACTCTTGGATGAGACCGATTATCTGGATCCATTTCAATCGGGTTTCAGGCCCGGTTTTGGCACGGAGACGGCCTTGGTCGCCCTGTATGATGACCTTTGTCGGGAGAAAGACAGAGGGAGTGTAACCCTGTTAGTTCTCCTTGATCTCTCAGCGGCTTTTGATACCATCGACCATGGCATCCTTCTGGGGAGGCTTGCGGATTTGGGAGTTGGAGGTACTGCTTGGCAGTGGTTCCGCTCCTATCTGGCAGGTCGTCTCCAGAAAGTAGTGCTTGGGGAGCACTACTCGGTACCCTGGGTGCTCCAATATGGAGTTCTGCAGGGATCAGTTCTGTCCCCCATGCTCTTTAACATCTATATGAAGCCGCTGGGTGCTGTCATCAGGAGTTTTGGAGTGCGTTCTCATCAGTACGCTGATGATATGCAGCTCTACTTCTCCTTTTCATCTTCTTCAGGTGAGGCCGTCAAGGTGCTAAACCGATGCTTGACCGCGATAATGGACTGGATGAGAGCGAACAAATTGAAGCTCAACCCAGACAAGACTGAGATGCTGTTAGTAAATGGATCCCCTGACCAGATGGATGTTCGACCTGTTCTGGATGAGGTTACACTCCCCCTGAAGGAGCAGGTGCGCAGCTTGGGAGTCCTTCTGGACCCGTCCTTGTCACTTGAGGTGCAGGTGGCCTCGGTGGCACGGAGTGCTTTTTACCAACTTAGGCTGGTAGCCCAGCTACGCCCGTATCTGGACAGGGAACATCTTGCTTCAGTTGTTCATGCTCTGGTAACCTCGAAATTGGACTACTGCAATGCACTCTACGTGGGGCTGCCCCTGAAGACGGTTCGGAAACTGCAGCTTGTGCAGAATGCAGTGGCCAGATTAATAACTGGGACCAAGCGGTTGGAACATGTGACACCGATTCTGGCCTGCCTGCACTGGCTGCCTATATGTTTCCGGGCCCGATTCAAGGTGCTGGTTTTAACCTATAAAGCCTTATACGGCATGGGCCCGCAATACCTGATGGAACGTCTCTCCCGATATGAACCTTCCCGTACACTGCGCTCAACATCAAAGGCCCTCCTCCGGGTGCCTTCTCAGAAAGAAGCCCGGAAGGCGACTACAAGAAAGAGGGCCTTCTCGGTAGTGGCCCCTGAACTATGGAACACCCTTCCTGACGAGGTACGCCTGGCGCCTACATTATTATCCTTTTGGCGCCAGGTGAAAACCTTCCTCTTTGCCCAGGCCTTTTAGAGTTTTAAGTATTTTTAGTATTTTAGTATTTTTAGTATTCAAATATTTAGTATTTTGTATTTAATGCTGTAAAGAGTTAATGTTGTATCTTTTTAATTACTTTTGATTTGTATTTAACATGGGTTTAATTATGTTAATTCTTAGTTTTGTGGATGTTTAAACTGTTGATTTGATGACTAGGTGGTTTTTAAATTGAATGTAAAGTGTTTTTTACTTGATGTACACTGCCCAGAGAGCTTTGCTATAGGCGGTATAAAAATTGAATTAAATAAATAAATAAATAAATAAATATTTGATATCTTCCTTCCCTCTGTTATATTTGTGACAAATTATGAATTCCTGCAGAAAAGCCTTGGATATGGCCCAAGGCTACAAACAGTTCTTTGTTAGTTTTTTTGTTGTTGATAGGCAATTGTATGTTCATATGTGAACTGCATTATAAATATAAATTGTAGATGCCATATACATTTACTTAAAATGCATGAACATAGTTGTCACTTGTTTGGCCAAATCTACAGAGGGAACAGTACAAATTCTCCAATACAGCATCTTCTTGAACAGAAGCAATCCTCAAGTTAAACAGGAGAAATTTGATGCGTAGGTTTTTGAAAGTGCAGATGAGAATCTGCAATGTTCAGCAAGTTACGTATTCAATTTTTATGCATGTGTATTCTGTGTGGGGTTTTTAAAAAGTCAAATGAGTCTTTTCTGTTATTTCTGTGTGACAGTTGTTGTTTCTTAATAGGAAGAAGAAGAGTATGAAACAAAAGGAGGGCGTAGAAGAACATGGGACGATGATTATGTTTTGAAACGTCAGTTTTCTGCTTTAGTACCTGCCTTTGATCCTAGACCCGGTCGTACTAATGTTCAACAAACAACTGATCTTGAAATCCCTCCCCCAGGTATATTCAGAAGCTGTTTGAAAAAACACGTGTGCAAATATACACATGTATGAATATATATTATACATGTATACATACCCTAGCTTGTCAGAGAACCTAAGACAAGAACCAGATTAAAGGAGGAGGGTAAGCAAGGTATCTGATATGTTGAGTGTCAGCTTCAGAAGGGGAGTCAAGGTGTCTGCATTGTCCACTCCTAAAGTCTCCTGGGTTGTTTGGTTGATAAATGTGTATTTCAATTTATGTTATCAGGATGGCTCACGACTAAGGGGATAGAAAACGTAGTACATTTAACTGGTATATTTCTTCTCTACATCTCTGAAACCAACAGCTAGTTTTGGGAGAACACATGAAATATTTACCATTTTCCACAGCTTTCTCCCTTCACAAGCCAAGTTGGGGGGGCACAATCTATTTTCAAAGGGAAGAAGCTGATGGAATGGAATGCTGATTAGAGCAAGTCGTTGGAGCTTAAAGCAAGGGAGATTTGGATAAGTGGTTCAGGGACTGCACAAGGGTAATATGACCGGGCAAAGATAGAATATTGTGCCCCCTGAAATTTCAAAGTACTGTGGATTTATCTTCAGGTAAAGATAAGAATTATGATTGGCTACATTAAATAAGCAACTTGAATGTGAGATGATGAAAGGTGCTGCAGACAACAGAAATTTATTATTCATGTACACTGATTCTTCATTGGTTACAGGAACACCTCATTCAGAACTCCTGGAGGAGGTTGAGTGTACACCATCACCACATTTAGCACTTACCTTGAAAGTTACAGGCCTCGGTACATCTCGCGAAGTTGAGCTACCCCTAACAAACTTCCGATCTACTATCTTTTACTATGTACAAAAATTGCTACAGCTTTCCTGCAACGGCAATGTGAAATCTGATAAACTTAGACGAATTTGGGAGCCAACATACACGTAAGAAATTTAAAATCTTATCAGGTATCTAAAATAGTTTCAGACTGCAGTGCTATGCACAAGTACCTAAGAGCGAACTCCATTGAACACCATAGTTTGCTTCTGAATAAACATGCTTGTTATTTTTCTGGAAGACAACCTATTTAAAACTTAAGAAGAACTGCTTTTAATATCCTGTGAGCGATCTTCCAGGCACTGCTGGTATACCATCTCTTATCTTGTGAATGACAGTTGTGCAGCAGTAGTGTTTGGATGATGGTAGTCTTGCATAATAATCATTGAGGTCATAATTTCTTTTTTCCTGCCTAACGTTTCAAAATTATGGTTCCTACATAATTTTCTACATGGTGACAAACGTGTTGATGGAAAATTTTTTATCATAAGCAATGCTCTCATTACAGTTGCTGTCACTCAATGTAATTGGCCTGTAATTCAAAATGTATTGTTTTTATAGTTTAAATAATTTAAAAACAAGATTCCATAGTTGCTGCACTGGCAATTGAATTATTGGAATGGGTTCTATCAGCCGCTTTGCCAGTCTAGTATTACAAACCATCACTGGCTGACACCATGCTACTCTTGTGTAGCAAGCAGTAAAATGTTCAGCATTATGTTAGCATGCCAAGTGGGTTCCTACTGGTCGGAAGGGTGGGATATAAATTTAATAAATAAGTGTGAGCAGACGTTAATCCAGATAATGTCCCAAGATTCATATTGATTTGGAAAGGGTTTATTCTGTTGTGAAAAGTCAGTACATAAATATCTTTGATCTTTTTATGTTTAGAATTGTATACAGAGAAATGAAGGATTCTGATAAAGAGAAAGAGAGTGGGAAAATGGTGAGATAAATTTTAATATTTATTTATGTTGCTGTAGACAGATTTTTGTGCAGTTTGTGCACTTTTTAAAAAAGCTGCTTTTTAAAAACTACACTAACCTGTTATACAGAACATAGGATAAAGAATGTTTAGTAAATGCATGTTTCTGAAGAAATGTGTGTAGTGCATGTGAAATGTTTCAAACTTTACAACCAGGAAAGACCAACATTTGGTGGTTCCTGTTGTAGGGTTGCTGGTCAGTAGAGCATGTGGAACAGTACCTTGGCACTGATGAATTACCAAAGAATGACTTGATAACCTACCTGCAGAAGAATGCGGATTCAGCCTTTCTGCGCCACTGGAAATTAACCGGCACTAATAAAAGCATTAGGAAAAACAGAAATTGTTCCCAGCTCATAGCTGCATACAAGGTATATGTCTGCATCTAAAAGTATTGATTTGGGGAATCTGTACTTTATTTTGCATCATGTTAGGAATCCTGACAGAGGGATTTGATGTATGACTCATGGAATTACTCTCTGGTTCAATATGTTTATATGTTACTCTCATGTTTTAACTTTGATCAGCTGCAGTTTTTTGTATGCTTTGAATAAACACATTATTATTAATATAGTGCCTAACAATAGTCTACGGGCTGAATAATTTGCATCATGCAAATGATGTTTGCATTTTTTCTCTTAAAGTTCAAAATAACCACATCAAAATTCTAACCTTTATTTTCTGTCCTTATTTTCCTTCGGATAATTTATACAGGATTTTTGTGAGCATGGATCAAAGTCCAGCTTGAGCCAGGGAGCTATTTCCACACTTCAGAACTCAGATATTCTTAGTTCAACAAAAGAACAGCCTCAAGCTAAAGCTGGGAGCGGACAGAATTCCTGTGGAGTAGAAGATGTTCTACAGTTGCTCCGTATTCTGTATATTGTTGCAAGTGATCCTTATTCAACTCGAACTTCTCAAGAAGGTAAGTAGATTATAATACATTTCCCCCTAAAAGCTTCCACAAAGGAAACACATTATTAGTACATTATTATTAATTTCTATTAATTTCAGAAGGAGATGAACAGCCTCAGTTTAATTTCCCACCAGATGAATTCACAAGCAAAAAAATCACTACAAAAATTCTTCAACAGATTGAGGTAATATATCATTTATTCTTGAGAGATTATTTTCAAGGTGTTTTTAGTTTTATGATATTGTAGGTGGTTAAGAAGTCTAAAACATGATATTTAAAGATAGCAGTGAAAAGTATTTGAACTTTTTTTTCATTTACTTTGTTTTAAGTTTTCTTTACATAGATGGCCCCATACCATACCATAGATGGTATCCCTCCCCTGGAATGCCAATTCATTTTTTCCTGCTTCACTTGAGCACTACTGCTTTTGTCCAGCTCTTCAGTTCTGGCCTGTTCTAATTAACTAAGCATTACTGTCTTTACTCTCTTTGTTGGTTCTTGCCTATTTAGGGGTTGACTGTCTGTCTTTGGGTGTGATTGGAAGTGAGTTTTGGCTACAAAAATTAACGAAATATATTTATTGAGTGAATGAGAGGCTTTTGCTTACAGTACAGTAGATAACAAAATGATGGCTAAACATTTACGGAAAGTACCACTTGCATTTCTATTTAATTATGCAGTCCTGTTCCCAAAATGTAAATTTTTAAAAAATCAAAAAGTTAATGGTATACAGTATGTGTGTGGGGAAATCAAACAAGAATACAGAAACATTTATCCATCATGCATTTTGTTCTTCAGACTTTACACTTTACATGATGTGTGTTACATTACAGGAACCATTGGCATTAGCAAGTGGAGCTCTGCCAGACTGGTGTGAACAGATAACTAGCAAGTGCCCTTTCTTAATTCCATTTGAAACTAGACAGCTGTATTTCACATGCACAGCTTTTGGGGCATCAAGGTAAGATGCTTGATACTTAAGTTGCAGATATGGTGCAGTTTAAGTATACAGTAGGGCCCCACTCATACAGCAAGTTACGTTCCAGACCTCTGCCTAAAAGCGAAACCTGCCGAAAAGCGGAACTCCGTCAATAAAATGGTGCCCGATGCCTGAAAAACGCCATAAAAGAGGAACAAGCGCTGTAGGAGTGGGGCCTTACTCTAACTGAAAGCTGCCTTATTAGCGGAACGCCAAAAAGCAGCCCGCCGAAAAGCAGGGCCCTACTGTACTGAAGCTCTTTAACTTCAGTGTTTGGAATATCAGTTTATCCTTGTGAAAAAAATGGATTTTCAGGAGGTGACGTTTATAAGTGCTGTTATGATATGAATATGGACACTGTTTGGTATGAAAATAGTTGACTGTGTGAAGAGGGGGGAAAACCTCAGGTCTTTTATTTCTGGCTATAGCCAGAAAAGATACAATGTGTGTGGGTTCAGCTGGCATTATTCCAAGAAACAGCTAGGCTGTTACAGTTTCAAAAGAGGTGTTTTGGTTACAGATTTGCAAAGTTTTCAGTTTATTTATTTATTAAATTTTTATACCGCCCCACTAGCATAGCTCTCTGGGCGGTGAACGACAAAGCAATACAAGTATATACAATAACAGTTATGGCAGTTAATGACAGAATCTACCTTTTTTGACTTAGAACTGAAACAGTCTAATTGCGATAGAGCATTTAGTGGACATTCTATTCACAATCATTGGTCCTTGGTTGTAGGCCCATGAGGATTTGGAATTCCAGAGAGAACATTATGATTGGTCAGAGGGTTTTGACTGGAGTGAATATAAGGGCAGGCACAACACTGGGCCAGTTGAATGAGGGAGTCAGTCAGTTGGTCAAAACCTAGGAAGAGGCAGAAGGTGAGTCAAGAATTACTGTGATGGCAGAAGCTCAGAGTCTCCAGAGGCAATTCTCCAGGTCAAAGTGACAGCAGCCAAAAAAGAAGAGGTGGCAACTGTGACACAGCAGCAGGGGTGGGGTGGTAGCAGCGCCCTCACAGCAGCACCGTTGTGTTCGCTGGGATGGTGTTCCCACCTGCTGCCACCACCTGTCAGGTACCTCCACTCAGGATCCTGGTTTTTATTTGTTCTCTTACCGGCTCTAGCACAGATCTCGCAAGATCCCACTGCTAGGCAGCACCACCAGCCACTCCCTATTTCACAATACTGCCTTGGGACTTTGCCTTAGTCTCCTTCTGGCTTATTGTTACTTTGTGTCTGGGTGCACTTGCAGGCCACAACCCCCCTGTATCTTTGTGCCTATAAAGCATACAGACCTGGGTTGCTCTGGATACTTGATGTAACACTATCTCTTCACCGCTGCCACCATTTGATACTGTTTCTCCACCTTGGTAACTACCCTGCCTATCCCTCTTGTCTGTGAAAGCCCCAGCCAAGGATCAGGCCTTTGGTAAACCAAGAAAATATTTATTTATAAACACCAGGAAATAACAAGATTACTTTAGGTGTATTTAACAAGCATACGGTTTCATATAGTGTCACTCTTTATGTTTCCAGTCATATATAATCTGCCTTAATACCAGCCAAATATAATCCAACCCACACCAACTCCAACCCTTGACAACCGACCCAACCAACCGACCCCCTCTCAACTGTCATTCTCTCCTTTATACCTTCAGCCACTCAAACGCTCAGCCAATCACAATACAGCATTCTCCAGCATTCTAGCCCATGTACTCCCCCCTCTCACTCACTCTACTTACCACATTTACCCTGTAAAACCTGCACTTACCATATTTACAGTAATATCTATATATAGGGACATCACAGGGGGAGCTTCAGGTTGCTGGTGACAGCTGCGTGTGTACCTGCAGGAGACAGATGGTGCCAACCAGGAGCTCTGCCAATCTTGCTGCACCTTGTCCCACTGAATGCAATGGTACCACAAGGACGGTGTAATTTATTTATTATTTACCTGTTTATAATATTTCTTACCCACCCTTCACCATAAAGTCCCAGGGCAGGTTACAACAATAAAATCTACAATTATAGAAACAAAACACTTTCACATAAAACCATTCAAATGGAACAGAACCTACAACCGCACCCATCACTGCTAAACCCATCACTGCTGCTATGAAATCTTTGTGAAATCTTCAAGTACCTAACCAGAAGAAAGACTTTAGAGGAAAACAGAAGTAAGCCTATCAGGGGAGAACAGCAGTTTCAAGAGGCAGAATCCACTGTGAAAAACAGCTGAGACACTGTTCTTTGTATCCTTTCAGTAAGACCCTGACCAGGGAGAATACTTCAGGTGAAGTCCTTGAAGTGCCTTTCAGTTAACTAGGGGAGGAGAAAAGGAGAATTGGCTGTTAGTTTGCACATGTGTAAATACTAGGGCAAGGGTGTAGCCACCAGTTTTGAAGCAACAATAACATCTTTTAACACCTTATAGTCATACTCAGAGTTGACTCATTGAAATCAATGGACTTAAGTCTATTACAGTGGGTGTTCTCCAAGTATGATTTAGCTGGATATCACTCCAAGTGGTGTTAAATTTACTTATTCATTGTATTTTAATAAATAAGCTTTAATAAACTATAATGTTTGTTTGGTACAAATCTCTGGGTCTGTTTGTCCCATTCCTGAACCCCAATATTGAATGTAGTAAAAGGAACAAGTTGAAATTAGGAAAGGGTTAGAAAAGATGATGTCCTGTTGTTGCTGGGGGCAAAAGAGGCAAATGTCAGAAATATTTCCGAGCTTATCACAACCAATGTTGCATAAAAAGCATATTTTTTATTTTTCTAGGAAATTTTGGAAATGTTTAACAATGCAATTAACCAGAGTAAAAAAAAGCAAGAAACAAGAATAATTAAGATTTAATAATATGATTTTTACATTCATACAACAATTGCAGTGAGGAATATAATAAGTGCAAACCCTGTGGTTTATGTATTGGTCTCACAGGAGGCATTTTTTAATTGAACCAAGTTTTTTCATAAGCTACAGAGTTTTTTAAACCCATTGCAAAAGTTGGCAAAATCATCAAAAAATATTTTCTGAGTCATGATGTGTATGAGTTTTAAAGCAATGTATCTGCATTTCTTCCTGATACCAGAGCAATAGTGTGGCTGCAGAATCGACGCGAGGCCACTGTTGAGCGGACACGAACTACAAGCACTGTACGAAGAGATGATCCAGGTGAATTCAGAGTTGGACGCCTTAAACATGAAAGAGTAAAAGTGCCACGTGGTGAATCCTTGATGGAGTGGGCAGAAAATGTCATGCAGATCCATGCAGACAGAAAGTCTGTTCTAGAGGTAAAATATGGCCCTCTGTTTATTTTGTCTCTTCCTTGTGTGCTGTTATGAGAGCCTATTTGTTTTAAAAAAACATTTAAATACCAAATATGGCTTGTACTATTGTAGTGGTCTCTGGTTTCCAGGTGGAGTTTTTGGGAGAAGAAGGAACAGGATTGGGACCCACATTGGAGTTTTATGCACTGGTGGCAGCAGAATTCCAGAGGACAGAACTGGGAGCGTGGCTGTGTGATGATGACTTTCCAGATGATGAATCACGACAGGTGTATTTTCCTTTTGTAATTGGTAGAGCTAATAAGACGTGTTTCTGTATCTCTTGCAATATCTAACACTTTCCTTCATTGTGTGTGTGTGTGTGTGTGTTTTTAATAGGTTGATATAGGTGGTGGGTTAAAACCTCCAGGATATTATGTACAGCGATCTTGTGGACTGTTCACAGCACCATTTCCACAGGATAGTGATGAACTCGAAAGAATAACCAAACTCTTTCACTTTCTGGGAATTTTCTTAGCCAAATGCATCCAAGATAACAGACTGGTAGACTTGCCCATTTCTAAGCCTTTCTTTAAACTAATGTGCATGGGAGACATTAAAAGCAATATGAGTAAATTGATTTATGAGTCTCGGGGTGACAGAGACTTGCACTGCACTGAAAGTCAATCAGAGGCCTCTACGGAAGAAGGACATGACTCTCTCTCAGTAGGAAGTTTTGAAGAAGATTCCAAATCAGAATTTATCCTTGATCCACCAAAGCCTAAACCCCCGGCATGGTTTAATGGGATTTTAACATGGGAAGACTTTGAATTGGTAAATCCTCACAGAGCAAGATTTTTAAAAGAAATTAAAGACCTTGCAATTAAGAGACGTCAAATATTAAGCAACAAAGGCCTTTCAGAAGATGAGAAGAATACTAAATTGCAGGAACTAATGATGAAGAACCCATCAGGTTCTGGACCACCACTTAGCATAGAAGATTTAGGGTAAGGTATTTTTTTTTGTCTTGTTGCTTGTGTAAACATGTGGCTTCCTTATGGAGTAAGAAATTAGCCTATTCAAGTTTTAAAATGTTGTTGTGCTTTCTATACATTTAGAATTTTTTACAAGTGTTTTGTGCTTATCATTTATTCTGTGTTCAGAATTTATAAATTTTGTGAGATAATTCCCACTTAAGAACAAACAACTCAGAACATCTAGATTAGTATTCTCTAAACGGATTGGCCTGCAGCATTCTAGGGTTTCATTCAGGAGTCTTTACCTGGAAATGCTTGGGATTGAACCTCTTTCATGAAAAGCATTTGTTCTCCCTCTGAGTTACGGCTGTGTTTCTACTAATATCTTCTCTTATCTTACAGTTTAAACTTCCAGTTTTGCCCTTCATCTAGAGTATATGGCTTCACAGCAGTGGATGTGAAGCCTGGTGGTGAAGATGAGGTAGAGGAACAACTCTTTATTGAGAGTTTAATATTAGATTTTCCCAAACTTCTTCTGTAATGTAACATGAACGTTATCTAATCATGTACATGTTTCATTATAGTTGGTTACAATGGATAATGCAGAGGAGTATGTGGATCTGATGTTTGACTTCTGCATGCATACTGGCATTCAGAAACAGATGGATGCTTTTAGAGGTATGTAACTGACTGGGGATCAGTTCAACAATTTAAAGTAAATATTTTCAATTAAATGAAATATGCATGCCTTTGTGCTTGCTGAAATAGCTTGGGGGGGGCTAGTTGAAAGGAGAGACACAAACAGGAGCATGCAGCTGTGTGTACATTAAGATCATCATTGGAAGCCCTTCTCCAGGTACCCTAACCTTCTAAAACTAAGTATGTGGTGTACAGTGAGAGAGGTTTTTCAGTGATGGTGTTTTGTTTTTTGGAATGCTTTCCCCTGGGGGGCTTGCCTGGCAATAATTACGTTCTTTTGGTACTAGATGAAGACCTTTTTTTACTCTCCCAGGCCTTTTTTAAAGCTTAGCTGAATTTGCTACTATACTGGGCTGTGACCTGTCACACTTGCTATCTATACTAAATTTTGATTGTTTTATTGCTTGAACTGTTTTTACTATTGGCCACCCTGAGATTATTCATATTTAAGAGGAGGATATACATTTTAAATAAAATACATGAGAGAGTGGGGTAGACCTACCTTTCTGTGTCCCTGTCGCTTTGTCCCTCCATCCATTCCATATTGGAGTGAGGGAGGAACAGCTGTTGAACTTACCAACAGACTTTGAGGATTTGCAGGGAAACTCAGTCCATCTTATCTTCCCTCCTTCCCCCTGATGGCTCTATCAGCTGAGACAGATTTTTTCCTAGATGTTCATTTGAGAATGTACAGAGAGAGAGAGAAATCATGGGCAGGAATAGATCCATTTTTTATGGGGGAAAATATTTAAAGCTACATTAAGGTACTCACTGGATTAAAACTCTTATTAAAGAG
This sequence comes from Rhineura floridana, assembly GCF_030035675.1. Lineage (NCBI taxonomy): Eukaryota > Metazoa > Chordata > Lepidosauria > Squamata > Rhineuridae > Rhineura > Rhineura floridana. Next base: position 183,032,799 of record NC_084481.1, on the reverse strand, counting down.
GCATACAAAAGCTTCGGGATTACAGATCCCTGGGTGAAATTACAACAGATTTAAATATTTACTTATTTAAAGCATTTATATGTCCTTCCTATTTAAGATTCCAGTGAGGTACACAACAATTTGTGTCTCAGTGCAAATAGCAACAACAAAAAATAGGTAAATGACAGATCCAACTAAAATTTTACAACAAGATGATCATCTAAGATTCACAGATATCTGTAGTGTGGTGACTTGATCAACTCTACATATGTTTTTTGCTGGAAAGTCTTGTAAGAGATAAATGCTTATCAAAAAGTTTATTCTCACAAATTGGAGAAGGGCAATGCTCCCTTAGTGATGGCTTTGGTATACCCCATCAGTTTGTACTGTCTACCTAAGAGAGGATGAGGCTCAAAAAGTTGTAGTTAGGAGTGAGTTTTTCTAATATTTCCACTGGTGGGTGGTCTACATTGTCTGTTGTATTCTTCTAACTGAGTTTTACTGGACTTATATGAAACCTGGATCTCAGAACTGACAATTAGTGAAGTCACTAGGGTTGGATTAAGGACCACAGGTCTGTGTCCCTGCGCAGACTCCCAAATGATCCCAAAGATGCCCCAGTGGCACCATGGCAGTAAGCGACAGTGGTATAAGAGGAATTGGCATTTTCATTGGAGGAGCTAGCCAGCACATAGCTTTCCTTTGGAGCATGGGCCTGGCAGCAATTTTGCCCTTGCCTGCCCACCTGCCTGCCAACCAGGGAGAGAAAAGAACGTGGCTGCCAACAACAGAGGTAAAAAAAGGCAGGGCAGCAAGGAGGAAGAAGAGTGGAGCAGCAGGGGGTGGGGAGAAAGGCACCTGTTCTGCCCCCCCCCCCAAATTGGCAATGAATAAATGAGCTTATGTATAACACTCTTCCTCTGAGGAATTCAGGGCAATATATGAATTTTATCTTTGCAACAATCCTGTGAAGAAAATTAGGCTAAAATGTTGTGATTTATCCAAGGTCACATAACTGGAATTTTTACCCAGGTCTTCATGGTCCAAGACCAGTACCACACTGGCTCTCCAGATTAATTTATTCATTCTCATTTACTAAAGGAGAACTATTTTTGTTCCTTGTTTTCATTTCTATGGTGCTTGTTAGGACTGTTTAAGAGAGCTGATATTATATTTGTGGTTCTTCTGTATTTTACTGGAGATGGCGTGGTGTTTGTCCTAGGATCTGGCACCTATTAAAAATGAAAAACAGTGTATTGTTACAAATGGGACGGCTTAATTGCCACTTTGGATGATCCACCTATGTAGAGGAGTGATGTAGGGAAGCCACTAGTAAAAGCAAGTTGTCCTTTTGTGTTAAAAAAATAAAAATGTAAACATAATATAGGTTTCAACTTACGCTTGTGATGATTTTTATTTTCATATCAAGATGGCTTCAACCGAGTCTTTCCAATGGAAAAGCTGAGTTCCTTCAGCCATGAAGAAGTTCAGATGATTCTTTGTGGAAATCAATCACCGTCATGGGCAGCTGAAGATATAATCAACTACACAGAACCTAAACTCGGCTATACTCGAGACAGGTACTTCACCAAGTGGCAATAAAATTGCACTAGTGTCAGAATAGTGGGTTGACAAAGTGTGTGAAAAGTACACAAACGCAATCTAGATCCATTAAAATGACACTTGTCATAGTTTGAAAGTCAATAATGGTTGTATCCAACTCTCCCATTCTGTTTGCATACCAGATTTCTGCTTGTGCAATGGAAGTTGCCCCTCCACAATTTCTCTGGTTTGCAGATGTGGCCATGAGCCCAAAAATATTGCCAACGCCTAGTTTAAAAAAACCAAATCAAGATATTAAGTGCTGAGGCCAGAGCACAAGTGCCATTTTTTAGAAGCTTGTTGATGCAGTGAGAAAACTTAGTATTATAGGACAGCCTGAACAGTTGAGAAATTCCCAAGTAAGAGAACAGGTGACTCTCCCTGTGCCATTCTTTCAGAAATAGCAAATTATTCACATCTAAGCCACATAGGACCATTAGTCTGACCACAGTTGTTGCACTTTACCATCCTAGTAGATCCAGATCTGGAGCTTTTTGACTTTTGCGGACAACTGTTGGAAGTTGGATTGGCAAAAAAGGAAATAAATGGTTAAGGTTATTGGGAATCACATAATTAGCTGTATTGTAGCTGCTTTTTGGGATAAAGATATATGTATATTTTGCAATTAATCTGAATAAAAAGGTTATCTCAGACTCCCTCATCCTATTCCAATGCCAACTGATAAATATGGGGATTTTAACCTGGTCATTGAAAATCCAAACTTTTCATCAATTGCTTTATAACTTTTAAGAAATTACATGCTATCTCTATCACCTTCTAAGTGACGTCTCTGATACCGTTCCTCATATTTTCAAAGTTTTCTTGAAATTAGTTTGTATCTCTTCTTTTACTTAGTACATCTAATCATCAGAAACTTTTGTCTGTTTTATGTTCTGAGTTCCTGTAGAGAATGCAAGGATGGAACTTAGGGAAAACTAAGATCCCAACTTTAAAATCTCTGGGTCTTTAGCAGGGGTAGCCAGTGGGGTGTCCTCCAAATATTTTAAACTCCAATTCTCAGCATGACCAATGAGCAGAGATTATGGGAGTCAACAACATGTGGAGGATACCTCAGTGGATATTTCCACTCCAAAGCAACATAAAGAATGGACAAAAGAGTTGCATAGAATTGCCATTGTAGACATCAGTGCAATGTCCATCAGTGGTGTGTCAGTTGAGCATCACTTGCCTTCCAAACAGGAGTCTTCAGATTTGTATATGACACTGACTTCCCAGTGGACGGCAGGGTTGCATTCTCCCATTTCAGACAATTTCCCCACATTGATGTTTATGGCTGGATATTCATATTATGGTATCTCCGGCGATTTCATTATTAAGCCAATTTGAACAAGCAGTTTTTTCTCACATCTACAGATGTTACATAGAAGGGTGTGCAGGAGAAACGGTGCAAATGTAAAACACAAGTTAAATGGCAGTGTGTGTTACTATAGCAATTCATTTGAAGGTCCCGTTAAAAGGGTTTATGCTTTTAAAATGGTAATTTGTATTAGATTTATATCTTTCTATTATAAAAAATAAATTGCAAATATTCTTGAAAATCACAATAATGAACTATTAAGCAACTTTGTTTTATCTGCCACTGTTTGTAGTAGCAAAATGACAGATTCAGGTGTATTTTTATAGTTGCTAGTAGAACACCTTCTGTGAACTGATGTCTACATGGGTACACCTCAATCATGCATTCTGTTTTCTCTTTTTGGGGGGGCAGGGGGTGGGGGCAGAGAAGACAGCATGGCTTGAAAGTACATGCGTAGGTATTGGTTCAAACACAATGTTCTGAACATGGCGAGAAAGAATTGTTCCCATGGTCCACCTTATGTAGAGTGTACACATTGTGATAACATGTAGACTGTCCTAACTAGACGTGAATTCTCTGTTATGCCTTTGGAAACTAGAAGCCTATACTTTGTATTCGAGGTCTGTGTTAATACTAGGGAGGGACTCGCTTTAAGAGTGAACACACAAGGAATAAAAAAACTTTCATTCCAGCAGAGTGGGGAAGACAGGGAAATGCTGTGTTTACATACTGTTTTTGTTATGTAATGTTTGGCAAAGATTTTTTTAATAATAATTTCCTCTCACACAAAAACGTACCTATAGACATGTTCTTAGATTCAAATGCTATTTTTTACATGGTGAACCGTTTAGGAGTTTAATATATTAAAAGCCACTTGATTATGTAATTATTTCATTATGGACCAATTGTGAGGAAAGTATTTGCTACTTGCTATAACCACTATATAATTTCTAACATAGATGTCCCTGTTCATTAGATGCTACACCATCATAAGAAGCCAATGTGTGGCATATCTTGTTACAGTCCTTTTTGCACTTCCTAAAAGGCAATTAACTATGGCTCCATTTGCTCATCATGGTAAACCATTGTTAATGGTTTACTATGACCAAAGAAATGGCTGCTGCACTTTCCCCTGAGCAGCAGCAACAGACCAGGCTTAGCAATATGTCTGAACTGGGGATTGGGATTTGTTTCACCCTGAACAAACCACTTTCACTTCAGATCATAGTTTGGTTCAGAGCAAAAACAAATTATAATCCTCCTAGTTCAGATGTAATGCTAAGCTAGGGTTAATGGTTTGTTGCTTGTGTTAGGGCAGCCTTTCCCAACCAGTGTGCCTCCAGATGCTGTTGGACCACAACTCCCATCAGCCTCAGCCATTGCCAATGGCCAGGAAAGATGGGAATTGTGGTCCAACAACATCTGGAGGCACACTGGTTGGGAAAGGCTGTGTTAGGGGAAGAGCGAAGTGGAAACCATCTATACATTCAGTTAACTGTTAACTACAGCTTACTGTGATGTGCAAATGCACCCTGCGTATGCTCATAGACTAGTTCAAACTAGATTGATTATGCAGTGTATAGTCAGTACAGTAGCTATATTTAGAATCCAGCTGGTTTGTATTTATTTATTCTATTTTCTGTTTTAGCCCAGGATTCCTGAGGTTTGTAAGAGTTTTGTGTGGCATGTCTTCAGATGAAAGAAAAGCATTCCTGCAATTCACAACTGGCTGTTCTACACTCCCCCCAGGAGGTCTGGCTAATCTACATCCTCGTCTAACTGTTGTACGCAAGGTATGGACTTCTTAAGATCTCACAAACATTTGTTAAGGTCATGCCTATATAGTCTAAGCATAGTTGTCTTAGATATCTTTATGAAGGCTTGAGTTTGAGATAGCTCACACGTGTTTGATGCAGAAAATTGCTTGTACCCCACATGATGACTGTCACACCTTTGGCAGAGGTCTCCATAGATCCCTTGAATGGTTTGGCCACATGCTGGGCACCTTTGCTGAGTTGAGTACACAGTGGAGTTTATTCTGTCAGAATAGGTTCCACATATTGCTTTAGGATGACAGGATTCTTTTTTAAAAGGTGCTAATGTGGAATTGAAATGGAAGCATGCCCTTATACTCACTGTTTTATTTTAAAACTAGATTACCAATTCTTGTTCTCAGGTTGATGCTACAGATGCAAGTTACCCATCTGTGAATACCTGTGTGCATTACCTTAAGTTGCCCGAGTATTCCTCTGAAGAGATTATGCGGGAGCGCCTGCTAGCTGCTACCATGGAGAAAGGCTTTCATCTCAACTGAGCTGACGAGCATGACAGGGAACATCACAAACTGGTTTTGCATTGATAACTAGTGAAGCCTCTTGTGTTGTATGTGCAGAAAATACAATCTCCACGCTGTGCTCTAATGAGAACTGCCTTTTTTCCCTCCCATCCATGAGGCTTTGGAAACACGTGGAAAAAATTTGTTAGCTGCTAATGAAATAAATCCCAATGAATTACACAACCAGCAAGAAAAAGGCAAGAACACTGTGTGATGCTTCCAAGGGCTTGTGCATCCAGAAGCTGAAGCAAAAGTTTGACTGTTCCAAAGAGCAGATCTGCGGATTTTCAGTGTTCACTGAGACAAGGTTTATAACAGTGTATTTGTGTAAAGTTTAGTGTTTAATACCCAGTACACTACAGTTGCCATCACTGATCCCTGTTTTGCTGGCTTCAGGCTAACTGGTCTGCTTCCTTCAAACTTAGTCATTGGGCATCTCAAGCTTTCTTTTCTTCCTTTAATGGTGCCTGCACTATTGGAGTATGCTAGTGTTGGGGGGGTTGCATATAATCATGCACAACCTTTTATTATTTCAAGTGGGAATACATTTTGATTTCTAAATGCCCTGCTATAAAAACGAAATCCTTAAATGTATGTGTGTGTGTGTGCGTGTGCGCGTGCAGCTCAACAATAAAGCTTTTAAAAGACACTGATCCCTGGTGTAAGGCACACTTTAAAGCAAGTTTTACTTTTGGTTGTACTTTCTTTGTATATTAAAAACATTTATTTAACTTGTTGCAGTTTGAAGTTTAAAAAAAGATTTCCAGTGTGTATGCTCAACATTAATCATTAAAAAGTTTGCAGCGTATGAAACAGCTTCTTACGAATTCTTCTACTATGTTGGTATACAGAATAGTGCCTTCAATTCCAATGTTTTATTTCTTTAAATAAAAGTACTTGGTCTTGTACTCCACAATTCTTTCTAGACCACCTGCAAAAGTACAAAAAGGGTTCCAATAACAGTGGCTTTTTAATCAAGGTGGTTGTTATGCATTATTCCCATACGGTCATGAGCCAGTTGATTTGCCCTAGAATATATTTAAGTTTCCATTTCTTTGCAACTTTGCCAGTTTGATTTTAGTATTAGTTAATAAACTCCAGACCAGTTCTTAATGTTGTATTTACTGACTTGTTTAGAAGCAATCCATACAAAATCACTATCTTTAGATTCTTCATACTTGTAAGCTTTCAACTTGCACTGCAAACATATAGTCAGACAGTTACAAGTTTTATATAGCCTGACAGGCATATACACCGCTGGCAATATTTTGAAGAAAGGTTCTCGTAACACAAACCAGGAGTTATCCTGTCCTACAAAAACATGGTAATTCTTCATTTGTACATAATTTATTTGGATTTTTCCTACATAACTTTAGTTATTCATAATAGTGCTTTATATTAAAGATCACTTTTGCACAGTTAGCTCTAGAATCTTATTAACATTATTGAAAAACATCAGCAACTCATATCTTTGCAACACCAGGTCTCGATCCTTGCACTACTAGTATCAAATTCATGATGTTTTGATATATTGCTGATACGAGTGCTTATATCCCAGGGAAAGAATTTATTTGCTGGTTTGACAAATAAAAGCATTTAACACACGCATCATAAAAACTCAAACACAAGGCAAATTGGCTTCCATTTTGAGATTATTTGGCTTTTATGAAAGTGAGATTGGCAGTGATTTATTTATTTATTTTATTTTGTTCAATTTTTATACCGCCCAAAGCCCAAAGGCTCTCTGGGCGGTGCACAGCATAAAATTATTACAACTATAAAATACAATAAAAACATCAAAACATACATTTCAAACATTCAACATCCTAAAACATTATTAGCTACAAGTGAAATATGTTAAAATAAGTTCAAGTATTAAAAATATTAAGAATATTAAAATGCCTGGGAGAATAAAAAAGTTTTGACCTGGCGCCGGAAAGATAAAAGAGCAGGCGCCAGGCGCACCTCGTCAAAGAGGCTGTTCCATAATTCGGGGGCCACCACTGAAAAGGCCCTAGATCTCGTTGCAACCCTCCGACCCTCTCTGTGGGTTGGAACTCGGAGGAGGGCCTTTGATGTTGAACGTAGTGAGTGGGTAGGTTCATATCGGGAGAGGCGTTCCGCCAGGTACTGTGGTCCCGCACTGTGTAAGGCTTTATAAGTCAAAACTAGCACTTTGAATCTAGCCCGGAAACAAATAGGCAGCCAGTGCAAACGCGCCAGAACAGGTGTAATATGCCCGGACCGCCTGGTCTTCGTCAGCAGTCTGGCTGCAGCATTTTGCACTAGCTGAAGTTTCCGGACTGTCTTCAAAGGCAGCCCCACGTAGAGCGCATTGCAGTAATCTAGTCTAGAGGTTACCAGAGCGTGCACAACTGAGGTGAGGTAGTTGCCGTCCAGATATGGGCATAGCTGGGCTACCAACGGAAGATGGTAGAACGCGTTCCGTGCCACCGAGGCTACCTGAGCCTCAAGAGACAGGAACGGATCGAAAAGAACCCCCAAGCTACGGACCTGTTCCTTCAGGGGGAGTGTAACCCCATCCAAAACAGGCTGAACATCCATCATCTGGGCCGAGAAGGTACTCACCAACAGCGTCTCAGTCTTGTCAGGATTGAACCTCAGTTTGTTAGCTCTCATCCAGTCCATTATCGTGGCCAGGCAACGGTTCAGCACATCAACAGCCTTACCTGAAGAAGATGAAAAGGAGACATAAGAGTTGTGTGTCATCAGCGTACTGGTGACAACGCACTCCAAAACTCCTGATGACCGCGCCCAGCGGCTTCATATAGATGTTAAAAAGCATGGGGGACAAAACTGATCCCTGTGGGACTCCACAATGGAGAGTCCAGGGTATCGAGTAATGCTCCCCAAGCCCTACCTTCTGGAGACGACCCGCCAAGTAGGAGCGGAGCCACTGCCAAGCAGTACCTCCAACTCCCAACTCCGCGAGTCTTCCCAGAAGGATACCATGGTCGATGGTATCAAAAGCAGCTGAGAGATCAAGGAGAATCAACACAGTTACACTCCCCCTGTCCCTCTCCCGACATAGGTCATCATACAGGGCGACCAAGGCTGTTTCGGTGCCGAAACCGGGCCTGAAACCGGATTGAAACGGATCAAGATAATCGGTTTCATCCAAGAGCACCTGGAGCTGGCTGGCAACCACCTGTTCCAAGACCTTGCCCAAAAATGGAACGTTCGCAACCGGTCTGTAGTTGTTCAAATCATCTGGGTCCAAGGAGGGTTTCTTCAGGAGTGGTCTCACTACCGCCTCTTTTAAGCAGCTAGGGACCACTCCCTCTCTCAAGGAGGCATTTATAACCTCCCTGGCACAGCCAGCTGTTCTATCCCTGGCAGCTTTCACAAGCCAAGAGGGGCAAGGATCTAGTGCAGAAGTGGTTGCACGCACTAGTCCAAGTACCTTGTCAACGTCCTCAAGCTGTACCAAGTGAAATTCATCCAGTAAATGAGGACAAGACTGTGCTTCGGATACCTCATTAGGTTCAACTGCCATAACATTGGAGTCTAAGTCCCGGCAGATGCATAAAATTTTCTCTTGGAAGTGCCCAGCGAACTCATTACAGCGGGTTACCGATGAATCTTTAATATCCTGAGGGCTAGAATGTAGAAGCCCTCGGACAATTTTAAAGAGCTCCGCTGGATGGTTGAGAGATGATCTAATAGTGGCAGCGAAATATCGTTTTTTCGCTGCCCTCACCGCTTCTGTATACAATTTAGTAGAGGCACTTACCAAGGCATAGTTGCATCCGTCAGGAGTACGCCTCCATCTGCACTCAAGCCTCCTCCTCTCTTGCTTCATCGTTCTCAACTCCGGGGTATACCACAGAGCTGCATGAGCTCTGCATAGGAGAAGGCGCACAGGAGCAATCGTGTCTACGGCCCGGGTCATTTCCGTGTTCCACAGTTCGGCCAAGGCTTCGACAGGAGTGCCAGTCTTATCAGCGGGAAAATCCCCCAGAGCCCTTTGAAAACCTTGCGGATCCATTAGTCTCCGAGGTCGGGCCAACTTAATAGGTCCCCCACCCTTGCGGAGGGAAAGGGTCGCTGTTAGCCTAAACTTCAGCAAGCGATGATCTGTCCATGACAATGGAGTCGATGAAAAACTCCCCACCTCCAGATCACCATCTCCATGTCCGGTGGCGAAGATCAAATCAAGAGTATGCCCCGACACATGTGTCAGGCCAATGGCAAATTGAGACAGCCCCATGGTTGCCATGGAGGCCATGAAGTCCTGAGCCGCCCCAGATAAGGCAGCCTCGGCATGGATGTTAAAGTCTCCCAGTACCAATAGTCTGGGGGACTTCAACAGTACCTCCGAGACTACCTCTGTCAGCTCAGTTAGGGAAGCTGTTGGGCAGCAGGGTGGGCGGTACACCAACAAGATTCCCAGTCTGTCTCCTTGACCCAACACAAGGTGGAGGCACTCCAAACCAGTCGTCACCAGGACAGGGTGCTTGATGAGCGAGAGAGAGCTCCTATAGACCACAGCTACCCCACCTCCCCGACTCTCGGATCTACCACAGTGTTGAACCATATACCCAGGTGGGCAAAGCTGGGAAAGAGCAACTTCTCCCTGATCACCCACCCAGGTCTCGGTTACACATGCCAGGTCGGCACCCTCATCCACAATTAAATCGTGGACGAGGGAGATTTTATTGTATACCGACCTGGCATTTAAAAGCAACACTTGGAGATCCGAGAGCTGGCTGATAGGACAACCAACAGTCCTGCAGTTGTGAGGAAAACCGGAACAAGGCACAGGCACAACTTGTCTGGGACGAGTTCCCCTTATCTGGCATGTTCTCCTCACAATGCCATACCTCCCATTACCCGTCACTACGTTAATTGGGGCCCCCGAAAGTCCCCCCGCTCGGGACACTGTCCTCTCTCTCAGGCACATAATAAAATACACATAAATACACACTTACACACTCAAATACACATTCAAGTCATTCATACACACATAGTGATCACTCGTACACAATTCTGTTAGTTTATGGATTGTATTAATTTATTTCCAGGTGCCGTTCATCAGAGGACTGCACTCTATTTTCTTGTTTAACAGTCACATTAAACAGCCTTTGATCTCCACTAGTTAAGCACTTTAGCAAACAAGGTGCAAATCACTACGCTGTAACTGCTTGTTGGCAAAGACAGCCATTTAATGTTAAATACAGGGAATAGCTCTTATTGTAGGTTATTAGGATATTTAACAATCCACTCTTAGATGTGTGGAATTATCCTGTAACACTTTAAGCGTGTGTAGTGATGCCAAGAGTCATTCAAAGCATCATGAGTGCACTCGTAAAAGCAGTGAAAGGATACCTTCCTCTTTCTCCATCCTCTAGCAGTTGGACAGATGGAACAAGCGGCAGAGAGGAGCAGCAGCTACATTTGTTCTCACTGCTTCAAGCCTTTTAAAGGAACAGGTTTTGTCTTTGGGTTGATAATTGACAAGCCTGATGGGTCAATTATCATGTGGCCAAGGTTGTATTCAAGGTAAGTCATGATAGCACTTCTTCATATTAGCACTTCTTGGGCTTTTCTCTCTACCTCTACTGCATGTGTAAACTTTAATGTGACCCTGGTCTTCTAACTAAAATGCCAATAACAGCAGGCTTCTCTTCCACTATGCATCCACTGCAAAGAGTGGACAGATTGCTTGAGTAGTTGCTATGCCATTCACATGGGACTGGTTCACATTAAAGGGGTATGGACTGTTGATCTGGATCTTTACCATTTTGCTAGACAGTTATTTCATTTATATTAAAGCCAGAAATGCATCTCTGACTTGGAGCTACATAAACAGATTTCTAGTAAGAAAGCAGCATTCTCCATTGATGTGGAGGATGGGAAGAGAGAAGTAGTTTATAAGAAGCTCCTGTTCCAGCAGACAGGGTCAGAAATCTCTTTAGAACAGGTCCTGTTTTGCAGCAGTAATCGCCCTACTGACTCTGGTGTTAAGTGACAGAACTCTGATCTCTCAACCCCAGCCTCTAATTTCTTCCTCCTAAAAATCCCAGCTTCCCAGGCAGCTACATCTATCCCTACCATTGCACTGGGAAGAATCTAGAAAACCATAATTAAGCAGTATAACAGTAACATGTAAAAAGCTACCATTCAGCCCTAGGCTTTGGATGGTTTAAGTTCAGCACTGAAAGCTGAAATGGGACCACTGAGCTCAATCTTCAAATACAAACCAGTTGGGCAATCGGCCTTCCTAAACTAACTACAGATAGGAAAGGTCATTCTGATTTGGCTCACTGACTTCTTGACAGTGGATTAAGCAGCTGCCGCCAACCCCATTTAGACAGGGAGAAAGCAGAACAGCAAACAAGCAATAACAATGCATTTGAAGGAGATACCGATACTTATTTATTTTATTACATTTATAGTCTACCTTTCCTGCAAGGAGCTCAAGGTGGTGTACAAACATGGTTCTCATGTTGCTGGTGAAACTCATCAGCTTGGGTTATAACTCCTGTGGTTACAGGCTGGAAAGACAAGAGAAACATGGGTCGCTCCCAGCATTCCTCAGTTCACTTTCCTGCCTACATTGGACTGGTTGCATTCTGCCTTTGCTCCCATTTTTCCTCAGGTTTTTTCTTCTTAACTATCATTGTCTCTTTTAAAGCCCATTTTCCTGCTATACTGTTCTAGTGACTGTTTTTCCTTTTAAAAAGTTCTCTGTCTTTCCTGCCCTTTTTCCTTTCTCTGCCTACTGCTCCTATCTTAGCCCTTTCGGGGGGGGGGAAACAAAACTGTCATATCTGCCCTTTGCTTACAACAAATTTTTTGGCCGAGTCCACCACGCCTTTGTGTCAAGCGCGTGTGTTGCACTCCCCTTGCCTCCTTTACCTCAGCAGGACTGCTGAAATGGCATCCAGTGATCATTTACCAGAGGTCTCTACAGCTCCCACGCTCTCTGTGGCCCACAAGGCCAAGCAGAAGAGCAAACAGTTGGAGTCCCCCCACAGCCAAAACAAAGCCTTCGGGGCAAAAAAAACAGTGCACAGTGGAGCCGCCTACCTCGCACCATGAACAGCAAGTGTTTTCCCATGCCTTGTGGCCGTGAAGCAATGAAAGGGGAGGGGGTGCCTTTCCTACAGCCATGGTGATACAAGGGGTCAAGTTTATCAGCATTGGGCTCCATCTCATGCCTTGAGAGAGGAAGAGTTTCTGGGCTTTCCAGAGTCTCTCCCACTAGCTCAACAGATCCCTCCAGCCTTATCCCAAGTCAAACAGCCTCCATCCCATACTTGGGGCTTTGATGACGCTGGCCAAGAGTCCCTCCTTAGTGCCAACCTAGTGAAGCAAATTAAAGAACCCTTAATGGGAGAATCATCAGCAGAGTTAAGGGCCGCCCCTCCCCCTCCTGCTGCTTGTGACTCTCAGCACAATGTGCTTCATTCTGCAGACTCTGGTGCACCTTCCTCATCACATGCCAGGTCTCCTAGACAGTTGCTGCCACACGCTAATTACTCTAACTATAGGTAAGCCCTATCCACAGAACATGCCTCTACCTCTAAATCTCCTAACCCCTTTATTTTGGATAGGGGTACATCTAATGTCACCTCCCTCAGGGATAACCAGGTCACCCTTTCTATGAATGCAGATCCTCTTGACCCTTTTGTAGATCCCGGGTCAGAGGGTGCGGATTGGAGTGAGGGCTCCATGGGAGAAGAACGCATGCCCCATTGCCTGTTCCATGACTCGTACTTTGCTCCACTGCTGCACAGAGTACTGACCACTCTGGAACTTAATTCTCCTACTGACCCTCCTCCAGCCAATCTAAAGGCAAGGTGGTGCTACCTGAACCTAAAGCCTTGGGCAAATGTATTCCAGTACCTAACTCCTTTAAGGCCAATACTAAAGCTGAATAGGAAACCCCCCTTCAGTATAAAAAGCTGTTTCTTTAGCTAATAAACTGTATAATTTACAGACTTACTTAAAACTCCAGCCATTGACCACCCTGTTTCAGCTCTTGTGGTCAAAAATGTCCTACTGAAAGATGGGGATGCTCAGCTCAAAGATCCTAATGAGAGGTGCTTACGTTATTCCATATGTAGAGCACATGAGGCCACAGCTCTGACCATGTGTGAATCCTGTGCTGCTTTTGTCTTCACTAGTGCAGCTTTAGTTTGGCTTGATGATTTAATTGAAAATCCTAACCAGGATCCAGATCACTTACACAAGACCCTGCTGAAAATTTCAAGGGTGGCTGCCTATGTAGCAGATGCAACTCTAGATGCCACCCAGTTTGTAACTCGGTCCCTTGTAGCAGATGTGGTGACCAGGAGGACCTTACCACTGAAGCACTGGGACATGGACACCACTTCAAGAGTCAACCTTTCCACAGCTCCTTAAACTGGAGGAAAGCTCTTCACTGAAGAGGCGTTGAAAGATCTTCTGGTGGAATCACAGGATAAGAGAAAGGTTTTGGTCTCCTCACACAGGGATGATAGGCATTTTCCTTGCACGTACTCTTCATACTAGTTGAGTAATTCCTTTCGTGGCTCCCATCCACCATCAAGATATAAGGATACCAGACCAAGCAGATTCAACTGGAACAGACCTCGCTTCTCTCCATGTTTTCAGCAAAATTCCAAGCCTTCCACCTCCACTAAGGGTGGAAGAAATCGGCAATTGCAATGATGCCACAGTTCCAGATGTCAGGGGCAGACTACAGCATTTCTTCCCAGCTTGGGAGTCTTGAGCCACCTTCTAAACACCATCCTTCAGGTCTACAAACTGGATTTCTGTGTCCAGCCGCTGTCCCAATTTTTTCCTTCTCCAGGTTCCAACTCTCAGAACAAGACGGACATAGTTCAGAAGGCTATCCTTTGTTTGTTATCCATGGTGGCCATCGAGCTGGTACCTCCAGGCGGGTCCTCCTTCAGCATCTACTCCATATTCTTTATGGTCCCAAAGAAGGACTGAAATGCCTGGAGGGCTGTCCTTGACCTCAAATTCCTGCAGCAATGGGTCATGTACAGGAGGTTCAGGATGGAAACACTGGCTTCCATCAGAGAGGTGCTACATCCTCAAGACTTCCTCACATCAATAGACCTGAGGGAGGCTTATCTTCATTTACCCAGTACATTGGAAGTTTCTCCTTTTTTTCTACAATGGCCAACACTTTCTGTTTTGGGCCCTTCCCTTTGGGTTGGCATCAGCCCTGAGGGTATTTACAAAGATCATGGTTGCCCTGGTGGCACATCTCCACCTCCAGGGCATCCATATTTACCCTTACCTGGACAATTTACTAATTCGCTCTCCATCCAGACAGAGAGCTCTTCAAGATCTACAAATTACTATGGATTGCCTACAAGACCACAGCTTCCTAGTGAATTTTTTTAAAAAGTCACATCCAACTCAAACTCTGACTCATCTGGGGGCCTATCTGGACACCACCGAGGGCACAATTTCACTGTCCCACAACATAATTCAAAGCATCAGAGCGGTGGCCGAACTGCTATCATGCTCCAAAAATGCAGATCTCATGTTTTTTGAAGGGTGTTGGACCTCCTGGTATCGCAAGTGATGCCATGGGCCAAACACCATTCTTAAAAGTTACAATGGGCTTTCCTAACCTTTCAGAATGCCATTGCTGCCAAGCGACATATCCAGATTCATATTTCTCTAGATCTCGAGGAAGCAATGACCTGGTGGACCAGCCTCCAACATCTACAGAAAGGCCATCCTTTCAGAGATCCTACATAGGTTTCCAACACCACAGACACCAGCCTCCTAGGGTGGGGTGCCCATTGTCAAGGCCACTTCACCAAGGTCACTGGTCTCTGGCTGAAAGAAGGAAGAGTATCAACTTTCTTGATCTCAGGGCAGCACGTCTTGCCCTGCAGTAATTCGTACCTCAATGCCACCTCTCCCATGTTGTTATCAGAACTGACAACAATACTGTGAAAGCACACATCAACTCCTCCTGAACTGGGCGGAACACCATGTGCCTTCTCTAGCTGCTGAATACATCAGCAGCTCCTCAAACATCTAAGCCGACAAGTTGAGTCACAAAACCATAGACCTAGAGGAAGGGATACTGAACCGCAAGGTATTTCATCAAACCAGATCCCACCTAGGGCGATCATTAGTGGACCTCTTTGCCTCCCAGGAGAATCAATCAACTCAAAAGGTTCTTCTCCAGGTTCCACACTCCCAAAATGGAAGCAATGGGTGCTCTATCGACTCCTTGGCCTCCAGGGCTGCTATACGCTTTGCCTCCAGGGCTGCTATACGCTTTGCCTCCAATCCCGATTCTTCGTCAAGTGCTTTGCAAGATCAAGGAGGAAAAGGCCACAGTGATTCTTGTGGCACCATTCTGGCCTCAGTGCCCTTGGATATCAGACATTCTGGACATGGTGATGTTCCCTCCATGGAGGCTACCACAACGTCCGGACCAGATATCACAAGGTCCTCTACATCCGGATCCCAGTTGGCTCCAGCTGGCTCTTGAATCTCCTTCCACACAGCTTCCTTGGGAAGAGGGTCATCTCACCTACAGTCTCAAGGTAGATTAGGGCATGTATAGCACTTGCCTATGAGTCACAGAAATTGCCAATCCTGACTAGAATTACCGCCCGTTCTACAAGAGCTGCTGCCACCTCTGCAGTGCTGTCAGCCAATGCTCCTTTGGAGATCTGTAGAGCAGCCACTTGGGCATTGCTTAGTTCATTCACCAAACACTATAAAATTAACAGGTACGCTTTGGCAGAAGCGGTCTTTGGCCGAAGGGTTCTACAGCAGGTTCTATCTGCTTTATGGACAGCCTTTTACACATGGCCCTCCCTATATGGGAAGCTTTAGAACATCCCAAGCTGATGGGTTTCACCAGCTACATGAGAAAGAACCATTGGTTCCCTACCTGAAGGGTAGTTCTGTGATACTGGACAGAAACTCATCAGCCCCACCCTTGTGGCTGTCCTTTCCTGTTTGCCTATTTATCTGGGGTTCTTGTGTAAAGAATGTATTTTAGATTCCCTAAAATAAGGGAAGTAGGTTCTTGTCCTCCACTGTTGCATGGTTTTTATTCCTGTGACTTAGTTGAGCTTGGCAAGTACTGAGGAATGCTGGGAGTGACCTACTTCCCTCAACTTGTCTTTCCTGCCTGCGACCACAAGATGGAGCTATAACCCAAGCTGTTGAGTTTCTGTCCAGCAACACTGAACTACCCCTCAGGTAGGGAACCAATGGTTCTTTCTACTCCCCCTAATTTTATCCTCACAACAACTCTATGAGATAAGTTAGGCTGAGAGACAGCGACTGGCTCAAGATCACACAATGTGCTTCATGGTCAAGGATTTGAACCCATGTCTCCCATCCTAGTCCAGCACTAACAGCTACACCACACTGACTCTCAATCCATTAGCACTAGTGGCTCCTATACTTCCTCAACAGCATGCAAGGGAGGATTCCTCTTCACTTGCCAAGTCCCATTTCTCCGCCTATGGCTTTTGCCTCTTTCTTCCCCACTATACATGGGGAATGAGACAATCTGGGTATGAGATATTACATTTCCCACTCTGGTCTTGCCTTTGGGGAATGCTGTCCCTTACTATCCCTGGTGACATTAACATGTGAAAGCATCAGGGAGATGGATTTAGTTGTCAGGGGAGGGCAGCACCGTAGCTGAGTTGGACCATTTTTGTTCAAATAGGAGGTTTCCCTCAGACTTCTGCCCAAAATTTAGAATTCTTCAGCTTAATCAGGAGACAAAAAAGAAATTGCTTACAACCAACAAGTCCACTAGAGCTAGCAGATATCTTTCCAGTGGCTAATGAAAAACAATCAGCAATCCTTCCCCCCCCCCGAAATGTTCAGTTAAATAATGAGATGGAAATGGATCCTCCTCAAGGTATGCACAAGAGTCTGGTTAAATGTTTATATACTTTCCATGATACTATGAAAGTGCTGCAGGTTTTCCTTCTAGATGCCCTGGTCATGGTCCTTTCCTCTCAAGATGGTTACTTACAGGGGTTAGTCTTAAGAAGTCAACAGACAGAAAGGATAAGGCAACCTTAGTTTTCATGAGGCTTCTGCCCTTGCTATTCAAACTTCCATGACAGCCTTGGTATGCTCTAGGGCAGCCAGCTTACCAGCTATGTAGTAGAAGCCCTGAGATCCCCTGACAACACAACCATTATAGCCAATCTACATAAAATAGTTTTTCACAGATACATCTGAAAACTTACCTTAATTTTCTTTCATGGATTTAGCTCAGAGTTCAATCAGGAACCCTCTAAGGAGGTGAAATGATCACTCCCACAGGGAGGATCATCAAGAACAAATGGAGGTTTTCTTAGGAGCCTTGAGATAGCTTCACGAATTTGGAAATATTGAAACAGTATATAATATTGAAACTTCTTGCGTAGATCTTAAAGACTGATAGATTTTTAATGGTATAAAGTATTGTGGTCTAGGAATCCACTTTATTAGATGAAATGGATGCTAGAGACTACATTGCAGAAAGTCACGCAGCAGTTTCTAAGTTTGTGTCATAACACATGCCTGTCTACATCTTTTAGCTTCTTCCAGCCAGTCTTGTTAATTTTGTTTGATTATCCCACAAAAAAGAGACATACATATACATATTTAAGGGTCCATTTACTTATTTCTCTAGCTCGATCACAGGCTACACAATTGAAACATTTTATTTTTTTAAATTTAAAGCAGTAGCTAATTAACCTTTCACAATGAAATCTAGGCACTTCCTTTTTTCAGTTATCTTGTAATGTGAAAAGGGCCAGTTCAGCCCGTTTGGAATGTTGCAAGTCTAGCCTTTGGAATCCTTAGGTGTTAGTTGTTGTTTGTGTTTTGTTCAATTCTATGTGAATATGTCCTTCACTGGCTTAGTCTTTCTAGCTTTCAGCCATTTTGTCAAGAACAAGAAGAGGTGCAAGAATTCTGGTCTTATTGGTTTCCACGATGCACCCATTTAGTACCATTTCATCCAAAATTATGTGCACTCTGTCCAGTTTGAACATGATCTGTGTACATATCAAGTTAAGGATTTTTGTTTGTTTGTGGAGCAAGCGGTAAGAACTAAATTGGAAAAGATAACTTCAGTAGTTTAATTTTGTATCTACCATAAATCAGATTTTTAAAATGAACTTTTCAGTAACTGTCAAAACTTTAACTTTGAGACTTATATTTCACAACAGAATACACAATACGTTTGTGCATAACAGTATGCAAATTAAAATAATGATGCTGGTAATGCCAAATTTATTCTAATAGCGATCAGTCTATTAGCACAAAAGCCTAATTTTAAAATTAAATGTTTAATTTTGAAATGCTTTAATACTGTTAACATTTGCTTATTGAAGCAGCCATTCACAGCACAAGAAAAAATATAGTGATTAAAGTAAAAGCTATCTGCTTCAAAGCTCTTTATTTCACAACCTTGTGTCTCAACAAATTCTGCCACAGCAAATCAATTACACATGAAACCATGCTGCATGCATACACACCATACATTTACAGCACATGGCTTCCCTCAAAGAATCCTGGGAACGGTAGTCAAGGGTGGTGACAATGGTAGCTTTATAAATAGCTTTATTTATTTATTTATTTATTTAAATTTATGGGATGTATGTGCAGCCTCAGTCTCTCATTGCACTTCTATTATATGCATATTTCTATTTATAATAATTGTACTTGATGGTCAGGGGAGTGTTCAGAGAACATCATGGTTCTCTGGTTCCAGTGTATTTTTCTTCTTTCTTTCAAATGGAAAAGAATATTTAGAAAAATAATTACCCAGTAGGCGTTACCACTGAAATATCCTTAAGACCAAATTCATGTGGAATCAAGTGAGCAGCTCTTATTGTTCTCTGGCTCTTTTGTGTGTGCATCCACAGATAAACTGCCACTACTACTTACTTCCAGCTAGAGTAAGTGTAGGGAGCATCAGACCTGGGGCCAGCTGTGGCCTGCCTGGCTCCCCAATCTGGCACTCAGGGATGTCCGCAGGCCACACTCAACTCTCAAGTGTTTTGCTTGAACTTTGATAAGGCCTCTTCCTTGGCTGGATAGAGAGATGGACATAGGTCTGTCACTTCCATGTGGCTGGAATGTAGCCTGCCCTACAAAAATAAGAGTCATACCCATTCTTCTACCTACTTACTTAAAGATGATTTGTTTAAATATGTTTTTAAGGACATTTTGTTTTCATATATTTTAAAGTCTGTTTTCATGCTGTTTGAGAGTGTTTTTAGTGCTTTTGTTTGCTGCTGTGGGCTTCTACTGGGAGGGTGGGATTTTTTATAAATCAAATAAATAAATACTTTGCCTCTGACCCCATCCGCCACTGGAATGCAGCCCTCTGGAAAATCCACATGGACTTAGCCCCGTCCCTATGCAGAAGTCAGAAAAGCTGGACTTCAAATGGTCCATCCATCCCTATTCCCAACATCATCCCTTTTTGCCCTCCACCATCTTATTACTGATAGTAGAGGACCAACTGCAGAGGACCTTTCTGCACTGGCTGGAAGAAGGCTTATGAGAGCAGACCTCCCTCTCCATCAACACAGAGATCTGTAAAATCCTATGGTTCCTGGGGACACTCTCCCAGAGACCATAAGATTGCACTCTTAAAAGAGTTTTATTCTAGGTTGTGTAATGGCTCCCCAAAAGATTCCTGTGTAGTCTGAGGAGGCCACTAAGCACTCTTGGATAGGGATCCCTAGCCCCCGGGTTCCCCTTAAATAGCACAGTTACACATATAAATGAGGTGGCATCGGTGCTGAGAGGATATTCTTTTTCTGTTTAAGTTCTCATGTGATAAATGTGTATATCCCCCTTTCAGTCAAACTTACCTTTCCGGGCATGCTTTAAATCACAAACAGCTGCATGTGGAAAACATCACAATCGCATGAAAAACTAGACCTTTCCTATCTTTATTTTGACCTGTTCAAGGTGTGGTCTTCTTACTGCATTAAATTATTTACCACACAAGGTGGAAATAAGGGTTCTCTGAGACATGAGAATCCACATCAGCCTTCCCCAGCCTAGTGTTCTTTGGATCTTTTGGACTACAGCTCCCATCAGCCTCAGCCAACATAGCTGTGTAGTCCAAAGCATGGAGGGCAACAGAGACCAAACATTTCAGTACTACTAACTCTGCTGGCACAGAGCTAGCATGCCTTCTGTATTAATTGCTCTTCTCACCTGAAAAAAACCCTAGCCATTGTTTAGGATCAATTAAGCCTCCACACAAAGAGTAAAGAGAGAACTGCACTTCAAAATCTTGACATCTGCTTCCTTGGTTCACGATTTGATGATATGTACACTCCAACTTACATCTGAGTGTTTTTACAAGTTTCTACAGAGATAGCTGGAATTAGTATTATGACAGGAAGACCAAACAGGCTTCCTTTCTCTCCCAGTGAGATATGAGCTACTCCACCCTGTTGGGCAGCATTCCACAACTAGCTACTCTTCATTCCACCACCAAGTACTTCATCTGCTATTGGGAATCGAGTGACTGCAGCTCACAGTCAGTCCCTTCTCATTCAGGCTGTTCCTTCCTCATTTGCCCAGGTTGGTCTTGGCAAATGTTCAGGGTAAATTGCTTGGCCCTTTTAGGTGCTATGCCCTCTTTTTATGGTTAAATAATATTACTTCTTTGCATACAACATCTGAACAACCCTCGCTAAATAATTAAGGAGAGACTAATGGTTTTGCTGTTTTATTTTGGGGGGGGGATGCAGAATTTTATTATGCAGTAAAACATTCACAGAGAATAAACCAGAGATTTTTACATGAGGATTATACTACAGCCATACATAGAAGAAAGAATAACTAGCTCTATATAGCACCTGTACAGCACTAATGTTTGCTAATCTCTTTGGGAAGCCAATAAAAATAGATATTATGACTTTTTATAGAGGGGAACCTTAGGTTGCAATTCTTCACTCCCAACTCAGTTGGGCTTAACAAAGTGGCAGTACCATCACCATCTCCAAAGCCCAGCCACTCATGCTGGCCAGGTCAGGTGATGGGGTGGACAGTAATTTGACAATTTTCCCTGTACCATCTCCAGGATGGCGTAATGGAGAGACCCAGATTGGGCACATTGCCAGTAGCTGGACTGATTTAGGATCCAGTGGATCCTTGGCTGGCCCACTCCATACCTTGGATTGTTTATTTTTTTATGACAAACAAATATTATCTGAAGAGCATCCATGTGAAATATATGGGTGAAATTGCATTGTACCATTCAGAGTAACAGGGAAGTAAGAATTACAGGTAAGTCTCCCCCTGCCCCACCAACAGGATCACCAAAACAGCCTGAAGTTACAGGAGTCTGATTTGCTTTCTCTTTTACTGAATTTAACCATTGTCTATTCCTATTTTTATCACCCCTGGGATTTTAAATCCCACTGACTTCAGATTAAGTTGTATCCCTAAAAATATAATTATATATCCATTAACACTGTTGTCCCATTCCTTCTCCAAAAAGCTCAGGGTGGTGTACGTGATCTTCCCCCTTCCCATTTTGTTACATATAAATAACCTGTGGTAAGTGGATATATAGCCAAATTATATGTAAGCCTTTTGTTTGAACGAAATCTTTCATTTCTTTAACACATTTTGTTAAATAAATAAAAAATAAATAAACTTTATCCTCACAACAATCCTGTCAGGTAGATTAGGCTGAGAGAAAGTGATTGGCTTAGGATCACCCTGTAAATTTTATGCTGAGCAGGAATTTGAATCTGGGTCATCCTTGCTAACTAAGACTGGGTGATAGAGTTACTAGACACACACCATTATTTTTTCCATTGAAGGAGTAGGTTGGTAACTTATGCTGTACAAGTGCACACTGTTTATGGCCAACTTCAAACCCTCTGCTCTCCTTCCTTGGGTTTTTCCATCTTGAAACAGAACCTGGACTGAACAGCTCTTCAAAGAGAGGAAGCCTTCAACTGGTGGACTTTGAAGTAGGGGGCTTGAGCACTCTATGAAAGAGATTTTATTTAAACAAAAGACTCAAATATAATTTGGTTATATATCCATTTTCAAATGATGATTTATACAACTGCCTAGTATTTTCTAATATATCATACAGCCAGATGTGTCACCTCCTGATGAAACATTCCTTGGCCCAATGACTGACATAGCTATTTATGTCACTAAATATATTTTTCTTGAATTCCCCTATGCCTCTTAAATATCTGTGCGTCAATGAGCTTTACTAGAAGTATTATAACTGTGCATTGATGTGATATAATGCTTGGATTGAAGCAACAAAAGTTGGTTCCAGTAAATATATCTTTTTTCCATAGGTTTTAGTGCATAGATTTTTATGGACCACAACTGACAGGTGGCCATACATTTTAGAGTCTTTAGCTCAGGGTGGCAAACCTGTGGCCCAGATCCGGTCCCCCCAGCAAGATCAGTGGCAAAACTGGTGACATCTCTTCAATTGCAGGGCACTTCTTTCCCCTTTTATGCACTATCACTGCTAAGAGGTCTTAGTGCTCAGTAAATAGGAAGTATTTGTTCTCCTGGCTAACCCCTTCAGAATCAGAATCAGGATCACTGACATGGTTTTTTCTGTTACCTTTAATGAGGAACTTAACTCTAGAGTGGTACACAGATCAGACTACAGGTTACACAGGTTTCTGATTTCCTGCAAGCCATTTCTAGGCAAGGCTACACAAAGTGACGATGTCGCAACAATTGGATCCACCTCCTCAGGCCCTTTCAGTAGACATTACTTGCATAGGAACTGTCTCCTGGACCGACACTAGACCAGCACGTTGGCACTTCCATAGAGGGGCTGGAGAGTGGGCTCAGTCTGTTCATGCCTGTGCAAATGGTGGGGCATCCTTGGTGATGGCAGAGGAGACCTCTCAGCTAGTTCTTCCCCAGGCTCTTCCTCAGCTTGCATCTTTGACTCCTCCGATACTAGGGGTGGAACAGGGGGCGACCCAGGAGGTGAGGCCGAGATAGAGGGCGTGGTGATGGAAAGTTCATCTTCAGTTAGTCTCATCTACAGCAGCTTGTGCTTCGCGGGCAGGGCTGCTGCTGGGCAGACTATGCAAGTCTTCTCCAGTTTCACCCCCTCCCTTTGCAGACCAGCAGGCCCCTCCCCAGGATCCCAGTCCTCCTCCTCTGACTCCCTCTGCTAGTTTTCCACCAGGCATGACAGAAGTGCTCTGTCCTCCCTGCGTGGCATACATGAGCGAAAGGCACCTTTGCGAGATAAGCAGAGGGCTTTCCTCCCAGTCTCAGCACTAGGATGGGAGGTTCCTCATTCTGTCAAAAGCAGAGAGAGTGCTTTTCCTCCCCATCATAGCACTAGGAAGCGAGAGATTCCTTCCCTCCCAGCCCATCACTATGATAGGGAAGAGAAAAGCTGTCTCTGCTCTTTTGAGTGTGATCTCTGAAGAGCAGAAAGTGGTTCTCTTCCTAAGCGTAATGCTGCAATGGGGAGGACCCCCCCCCACGCAGAAGAGAGAGGTTCATGTTTATCCATACTCAATAACTTCCCCTGAAAATGGATATGCTTTTCTTACATGCTTTTATATAATATACAGTGCAATACTACTCTTCTTTACTTAGAACTAAGTCCTGCTGTGTTGAAACAACAATCCCTCCATAGGAATGCCCACTTGCTGGTCCAATGTCAGTCTGGGAGAAGGTTCCTGCACAAGTAATGTGCCCATCCTGAGACTACCAAAAGGGCCTCAGGGGGTGGATCAAATAAATGTGCATAGGAGTGCAACATAGGAGTGCAGCAATCCATGCTTTCTGGATCAGGGCATCTATGTTTTACTTTCAAGTGGAAAATTCTTCTCATTTCTAACACAGAAATGCAGGCATTTAAAAAAAAAATCTACTCCCACTCTAGATCAGAGTTTTGCCACACCAAACTCTGCTGTGATAACTTTCAACTTCTGTAAGTTGCTTTTCTAATTTTTTTTTATGACTCATCTCTCCCAGATATCAGCACCTACTGCAGTTGTTTTAAAGAACTTAATACAATTCCACCCACTTCTCCATCCATATAGCTGGGACTTGTCAAATATACCAACGTGTTAAGGAGTAAAACTTCACATACTAGTTTATGGTGGGGCAGGGGCATGCTTAAATCCTAGCCATTTCAACAAGGGTATATGTGTTGTTGTTTTTTCATTTTGTTGCAAGAACAGTATTAGAAACATTTTGTGTCATTTGTATTCTTAATTAAGAGGTAGCTTTAATAAGCTCCAAATGTAATGGAGCCTTCCTTTCATTGCAAAATTTGCTTTGCTAACCATAAAACTATTTAGGATATAATTATGAGAGTGTTGCTACTGTCACTCTTTAACTGTTTAGCTTCCATCACCATGTATGTTTCTAAGGGCCATCCACTTTAAATGTTATCCTATCTCCAATCCGGGGGGGGGGGAGAATCTGTTTTGGGAAACTGCCATAGCCTGAGCCCTGCCAGGCTTTTGCTGGTTAGTGTAGAAGGTGCCAGGGCAGCTACAGGGAAAAGTAATATACCAGTTCCAGGGCTGGAGTAGGGTTCCTTGCAGCCCAGAGGCATGTCTTTGGATCCACTCCCCTTTTGCCCTCTCCACATATTACATGGCTAGTTAGGTTGCATTTTCCTAAATAAGCAGGGCTGGATCACAGGGGCCATGCCCACCCATGACACCTCTGACACTGAAAGCATGAAAAAAGACATCTCTCACAACAAGAAAAGCATGTTACTACATTATGCCAGCAGAATCAATAAGCATGAAGTACAGATATGCCTATCAGATGCTAAATGATATGCATAGGCAGGTTCATGCAGGAGGAGATGGTCTTTCAGACTAAGATGAACAGCTATAATGGGCAAGCAGACTGCATTAAATCTGTATCTCTCATCTTCTCCTGTATCTGTTCATCCAAAGTGCTGCGATCACCATACGAGACCCTTCTTCGCGTGTCCCCACCATTGGAAGGCAGGTAGCAATCACGGAGACAGCCGTTTCAGTGGTAGTAGTTAATGCTCAAAGCTAGGTTGCTTCAAGGACAGAGCTCTTGCCCAGCAACAAATTCTATCCCAGCTACTGTGTTCATGTACTGAAAGCCAATGAAGGTTATGCATGCAGCAGGTATAGCAAGGTGTAACTATCTACCTTTAGACAAAAAAGAAAAGCAAAAAGTCCCCATGTTTCAGCATCTATCATCATATCACCATCTCCTTTGTGTGAAATATATGCAGTCTTTAACAACTTACCACCACACTATCACTATTCATATATTTCAAATCACCATTCTTTATATTCTGGCTGACCTACCTCTGCTGAACACAGTTTAATCCAACTATGGCAATATTTTGATTCATTTTTATGCCAAGCAACCTGGGAGAGACAGGAACATGAAGAACAGCAAACAGATTGGTGGAACTGAAAAGGATACATCTAATTCACTCTAAAAAAGGAAGAAAAGGAAGTTTCAGTAAGAACAAAGGATTGATGTTATTTCAGTTTTTGACCATTATACATTATTATTAGTATTTGGAGTTTATTTGCATACTGGGTTTGGGCCTGAGAGATCACCATGAAGTTTGTAAACACTCACTCACCTTTTGCAGCATTTGCAGTACAGCTGTTTATGGGCAAGCAGAGACAGGGATCCAAAGTCCCCCCGAGATGTTGCTGGACTAAAAGGCCCATAATCCCTGAGCATTAGCCATCCTAGTTGGGGCTGATGAGAGTTAGAGCGCAAAACATTTTGGAGGGCCACAGGTTCCCCACCTCTGTTGTAAAGCAAGGTGTCTTGAAATCTCTGATTTACTAGATATTTAGGGCTTTTGTTTATGCTTGGGATGAAGCAATGAACCTTGCAGTGAACAGCAGCTCTGGACTACTGGAAATCCTTCTAAGCACCTCTCTTCTGGGTGGAAGATCTCACCAGACATTGGTCTTACACTTTCCCAGCTATCTTTTGCAGGTTTTAAGTGACAGTGGAGAGCTGAATTGTTTGAATGAAGTTGTTTGGGGAAGGGCTGTAGAGTACACAGAAGGTTCCAGGTTCAGTCCACGGCATCTCTAGGTAGGACTGGGAGAACATCTTGTAGAAAATCCTGCAGCGCTGCTGCCAGTCATTGTAGACAGTACTATATTATATGGATCACTGATCTGACCCAGTATAAGGCAGCTTCTTGTGCTTTGCACTTGTGCCAAACTGTAGGAAGACAAACAAGCCCTGACTATGTGTGTGATGTGGACAGGCAATGTTAAAAACAGCCATGGCATTCCTCTTTGCACATGTATCTTTCTGCATGGCAGAGACCATGAAGCACACAGTAAAAACAACAACAAACACATATATGTGAAGTCACCATCCAATTTTTATCTTAAAATCTGAATGCCTTATTCCAAGCACCAATTTCTAATACTTGTTTTGGCTGATCTGTGATTATAGCACATTCAACAGATGCTACATATCTATTTCTCAATCACTGTCTATTGGCTAAAAGATGCAGTCTAATGTACCAATTGCACCACCCCATAGAGATTCGCCCTACTCAGTGCTACTGGTTTTTAAACCCAGAAGAGCAGAAAAGTCGGATGGATCATATCATGCATGTTTCTATTCTAACTGCATGTAATGCAGAGAAGAAATAAATTATATAACAAAACAGACTGTTCATTCCCAAGAGATGTGCTTGTGGAAACCACAATAATGAAAACTCAGTGGTAAAATAACATCATATGTGAAGAATTCTGGCAGTACCTCGACCTAGAATTATAATGATGGAGAAGGAGGAGGAGGGAACAAACTGTGGGAAAGAAAAGAACATCTGCCCTTTACTAGAGAGATGATTTGTCATCTCAGTATTTTTAGAATTGTGAGTTTCAAACATTCTTTCGAAGTGCTATATTTATCTCATGCCATTTGCAGAACTTACATTCATGGTGTCCCAATGGAAGCATTCAAAAGTTGGGAGCAAGTTATCAAACCTCTCTTTCGGCTTTTGCTCAGATTCCCCTTGATTTCCAAGGTAGCTACAGAACTAGAATTCTATACATAGAATGATACAAACTTTGGCCATTGGTGTATTTACTTAATACCCACTGACTTTTTAATTATTCTTGGCTTTTGATATAAATAAATCCAAATATTTGTGCCCCTTTTCTGGCTTCTTCACACTGGTGTGTGCATGAGCAAAAGTATCTTGTGTGTGCAGCACTCCTTTCAAGACCTGTGCATCCAGAACCTGAAGCTACATGAGGTTTCTAAATCAAGATTTTCTGTACAGTGCCAGTCACCTAAGGAAGATGGGGAAAGTCCTCTTCTCCTCTCAGAGAGGTGACTGACACCATCAAAGATGACAAACTATCCAGTACATGCATGCATACAGTTCTTCATGTGAAAGCCCACTGCCTGCTGTAAGGCTCTATGGATCATAGCATTACTGGAGAGGATTTTTAAAATTTTGATTACTTGAAACAGACAGAGTGCAACCTGTGGCCTTCCAGATTTTGTTGAACCTCAACTGGCCTCAGCCAGTATGGTCATTGGTAAGAAATGATGGGAGTTGTAGTCCAGCAACAGGAGGACCACAAGTTTCCCATACCTGACTTAAAGAGTATCAGTGATCCAGTCACTGCAATGCACATATGGAGGATTCATCAATGCATAAGCTGCTTCCTTCTCTTGTCTGCATTATGCATCTGGACTATTCTCCAACAATGATCATGGAGCATCCTTACTTATATGGCTCTCCATGTACTCATATTACACTTCCATATGCACACCAGAGCTCAACCCACTGAACAAATTAGATCTAGATCTAATGATGAAAACAGAACAGCAAAATCATAAGCTTCTGGCAACCAGGAGAAGGAACTTCTCTGTTGTGTCCCCTTTATGGAATAACCTCAAATAAGGCAGGCACTGATATTAATGTTTTCTTGGTACCTGCTAAAAAGTTATTTGCTCTCAGAGGCCTTTAACAAGGAGGCTTGTGCCTGCTTGTCACTTTCTGATTTAGCTAATTTTTCCCTGACCTCTGGATGCTGCTGAATTTATTGTCTTAACTGTATTTTTTATGATAACATATTTGAATGATGTTTCTGGTTTCTGAATCAACTTGGAATGTTCTATAAAGAATAGGATAAAAATACTTCACATAAATAAGCAATCAAGGAAAGGAAAGGGAAAGAAAATTGCACAATCAACTAATGCACAACCAACAGTTTCCCAGTTGTAGCAGTTCCCATCAGTTGCAATGGGGGGGGGGAGTTGCACGTAGAAACAACCACATTTTATGTTTCAGACTGATACATGTGTGATAGAATAAGTCCATTTGATTTTGTGAAAGCTTTCTGAAAAAGGGTTTGTGTTTGGTTCAACATCATACTTACCACTCTGCTGAAATACTTGTCCAAAACCTCCACAAAATTATGAATCAGTTCATAGACGGCCATCTCATTCTGAAAATCAGTTGAAAGCATTAACGAATCCAGTGATCTGCTAATTGTTTTGCATTTCTTATAAAGCTTACAACTGTGATACGTTTTTAGATGTTTTAGAAAACAAAAGTAGAAACAAAACCAACAGCCTTATCCTTAGACCTGAATATTCACTGCATCAGCAAACTAAATGTAAAAGATTGCACCAGTGCAGCATCACAAATAATAACACATTAAATTTCATATCAGGGACAGTTGCATTGAGATATGTCAACAGAGATGTTTATGCTTAGAATGCCAGTTTGTAGGTTTATACTTTTCGCAATAAAAGGGTGGATTGTTTTGTAAGGTGAGTAAATACATCCTGAAATCAGAGGCACAATGCACAAGTGAAGTTAATGAGAAACAATCACGCCTACGCATGTAGAAGGAGCTAGGCACACCCACATCTCAGGAGTTGGTATTCAGTTTGCATGATCCACAATGAGCTAATTGAAGCCCAGGTGCCTTTGGTGGCAAGGGGTACCTATTTCTAAAAGTAGCTGGTGCACCAAGTATGGCTATTCCTGGATCAGGATTAAAGATATGAAGACCCAAGCAAAAATTGGGGGGGGGGAATGAAGGAGGGAGTTTTTCCTTTTTTTTTTTCCCCAGGAAAAGTTGAAAAAAAAGTTTTTTCTGATTTCTTTCTATTGCCCCCCCCATGCCTTCACATCTCTAATCAGGATAGACTTGCCATTGAGATGTGTGCTTTTGTAAACATGTGACTAGATTATCGTAATCATGCTCCATGCTAGGCTTCCCTTAAAGATGATCGAGAAACTGGAGTTGCAAAAACTGTCACTAGAGTATTGACAGGTGCATCTGCATCTAGTTACATAGCAACTATTCTATGGGATTAGCACTAGCTGCTTGTATGTCACCAAGCACAGTTTTAGATGTTAGTATTGACTTTTAAAGCCCTAAGTGACCTGTGACCCAGTTATATATCAGAGTGACTCCTCCCATATCAATCAGCCTGAATCCTGTGATCGGCAGGGGAGTGGGGGGGGTATTGCTTGTTGCCCTGCTGGCAGGCATGGCTAGATGTGTGGTGACCCAGGACACAGTCTTCTCTGTTGTAGCATCCTGACTATGGAACTCTCTCCCTGGAGGGGTGTTTGGCTACGGTTCCACTGCCAAGTTTAAGTTACTTGATTTCTTGGGTTTTTGGAAGAAATTAGTTGAGACTATCCAAGACCTCAGGCTTATTTTACATTGGTATGTTTTATTGAAGATCCTCCGTGGCGCAGAGTGGTAAGAGGCAGTAACGCAGCCAAAAGCTCTGCTCACGGCTGGAGTTCGATTCCAATGGAAGGAGGAAGTCGAATCTCCGGTAAAAGGGGTTGAGATCCACTCAGCCTTCCATCCATCCATGGTCGGTAAGATGAGTACCCGGCATATGCAGGGGGGGGGGTAAAGAAAGGCCGGGGAAGGAACTGGCAATCCCACCCCATATATAGGGTCTGCCTAGTAAACATCGCAAGACATCACCCTAAGAGTCGGAAACAACTCGCACTACAAGTGCGGGGACACCTTTACCTTTAGTTCTTCTTCTAAATTTAATTCTTCCATAGCCATAGCAGGAGCATCCGACTGGCAGGCCTAATTCGGCTCCCCAGGCCCCTGAATTTGGCATGTAAGGCCATTTTTAGGGGGGGGGAACACTGCAGAACGATAGCACTAAGATTAGAGATGATCCTGTGACTGCTTCCAAGGACTGAACTTTGACATGAGGTAACGTCAGGTGACTCGAGATGTGTGTGGCACCACTCAATGCACCACTGGCTAGCCAGATCCAATTGTCCACCCCTGCTCTGTAGTTTAACAACTCTGGTTTAAGCATCTTAAATAGATACATTTTAAAACCAATGGGTAGAGCAATCCAAACCACAATGGAGGAAATTTGGGTGAGGTGGAGGTGTCTCTGGTATTGCCAAGGTCTGCTCTTTGCCAGCCTAAAGCATGGATGGGCAGAATCTACCACTGGTGGTAACCCTGCCAGCAACAGCCAATGGAATGGAATTTGAAATAGACAAAGTTTATAGAATTAACTCCAGATATGCAACAATGAAAAAAATTCCAAGAGATGTGCTTGTTCACTTCGTAAAGAAAACGACCAGAGATATGGTTTTACAGCAACACTTTAAATATACCTTTAAAATTGATGGTAAGGAAATACTGGTGATGAAGGAAATTCCTATTAGACTTTTACGTAAGAGAAAAGAATATGCTTTCCTTACAGAAAAACTTAAGCAATGCAAAATTCAATTTAGGTGGGACGTTCCAGAAGGAGTGATTTTTACATTCAGACAACAGAAATATAGATTGAATACTGTTCAAAAAGCAAGGGACTTCTTGAGAAAAGCTTCAAAAGATATGGAAGAAGATAAACTCAAAGATATGGATACAGTTCCTGGGAAACAAAGTCAACAAGGATATGCAGAGGAGGGGAAGGAAGATGATGGATCAAAAGGAGCATCAGGCAAATTTTAAAATACACGCTTAACGATGGATTACAAATACCTAACTTGGAATATAAATGGAGCCAACACGGCGCAGAAGAGAAAGAAAGTGTTTCATTATTTGAAAAAATTAAAATTGGATATAATTTGTCTACAAGAAACTCATATTCAGAAGAAAGATTCTAAATATTTGATTTGTAAAAATTTGGGTGAAGAATTTATTTCAGCTGGACCAAAAAAAAAAAATGGAGTTGTTCTCTATATTAACCCACAATTGCTTCCTAAATTGGTATTATTGGACGATAGTGGTAGATTTGTGGGGGTTGAAATTACTTTACAAGATACAAACATTTTGATAGTGGGTATTTATGCCCCCAATGAAGATAAAACAAGGTTTTATACAGGACTTATGGAAAAATTGTCAGAGTTTTCATATGAGCATTGGTGTGTCATGGGTGACTGGAATGGGGTAATCTCACCAAAAATTGATAGGCTTTCTGAAAAAAATATCAAAGAGACACAAGGTAAATTACCGAAGATTTGTTTTGAACTCATGGAACATCTAGAATTGGTGGATACCTGGAGATATATAAATGATAATGCAAAGGAATTTACTTATTTTTCAGAAAGACATAAAACATTTTCGAGGATTGATATGATTTGGATGTCAAAAATTTTAGCGAAGGATATTTTTAAAATGGATATATTACCAAAAACTTTTTCGGACCATAATCCTGTGATATTAACTTTAAAAAAAAAAAAATCTTGGATTTAGATGGAGACTAAATGAATCTTTATTACAGAATGATAAAGTAGTACAAGAATGTAAGAAGAAATTAAAGGAGTTCTTTGAATATAATTTACATAAAGAAACAAGTGAAAATATTGTTTGGGATACAAGTAAGGCATTTATGAGGGGATACTTTATTAAATGTAATTCTGAACTAAAAAAAAAGAAACAACAGAAAATGCAATTAATTTTGGAAGAAATAAAACAAAAAGAGGAAGAATTGAAAAAGAATCCAGCTAAAGTTTCTATTGTAAATCAAATTAAAATGTTACAGAAGCAAGTATCAATGTTGACAGTTAGAGAAATTGAAAGGAAATTAAATTTTGCTAAACAAAGGACTTTTGAATTTGCAAATAAACCTGGGAAATGGTTAGCATATAAATTAAGAAAAGAACGTCAAAAAAATATTATTTTAAAGATACAAGAAGGAGATGAGACGCTGACAGACAATGTAAAAATTAAAAAGATTTTTCATCAATATTACTCAACATTGTATAAGTGTCAAGAAACTCCATCTGAAAAAATAGAAGAGTATTTATTTAAACAGAATTTGCCTAAAATTACAGATTTTCAGAGACAAGTTATTAATGGCCCTATTACGTCAAGAGAGATATCTGAAGCTATAAATAAAATTAAATTAGGAAAGGCACCAGGACCAGATGGGCTATCTGCAATGTATTATAAATGTTTGGAGGAAGAACTCCTGCTACCTTTACAGTCTACAATGAATTCTATTTTGCAAGAGGGAAAGATACCAGATAGTTGGAAAAATGCTAATATAACATTAATACCTAAAGAGGACCAAGATTTAACTAAAACAAAAAATTATCGGCCAATATCTCTACTGAACAATGACTATAAAATTTTTACAATGATTTTGGCTGAAAGATTGAAAATAATATTGCAACAATTTATTCAGGAAGATCAATCAGGGTTTTTACCTAGAAGACAATTACGTGACAACGTCAGGAATGTTTTGAATGTGTTGGAATATTTAGAACAACGAAATGATAAACAAGCAGCTCTGATTTTTTTAGATGCTGAAAAAGCATTTGATAATTTGAATTGGAAATTTATGTTCCAGGTTTTGGAGCAAATGGACTTTGGAGACAACTTTATAAAATGGATTAGATCGATTTATACATCACAGAAGGCCCAGATAATTGTTAATGGAGACTTAACGGACTCATGTGAAATACAAAAGGGTACAAGACAGGGATGTCCATTATCTCCCCTTTTATTTATTTTGGTTTTAGAAGTGTTGCTTAGAGATATAAGGCAAGATAAAAGGATTTCGGGATTAAAAATAAAAAAAGAAGAATATAAATTGAGAGCATTTGCTGATGATTTGATAATTGTACTAGAAAACCCTTTGGAAGGAATTCATATACTGATGGACAAATTAAAAGAATTTGGACCTTTAGCAGGATTTAAGATCAACAATCAAAAAACAAAGATGTTGGTGAAAAATTTAACTTTAAGGGAACAGAAAGAGTTAATGGACAAGACAGATTTTACAATAGAAAAAAAGTTGAAATATCTAGGCATCATCATGACAAATAAAAACTCAAAGTTGTTTCACAATAATTACGAAAAATTATGGACAGAGATTAAGAAAGACTTGCTAAGATGGGATAAACTACAACTGTCATTAATGGGTAGAATATCTGTGATAAAAATGAATGTATTACCGAGAATGATGTTTTTGTTTCAAACAATACCTGTAATATCCTCTGATTTACCTTTTAAACAATGGCAAAAAGATATTTCTAAATTTGTATGGCAAGGAAAAAAACCAAGAGTTAAATTTAAATTACTTCAAGAAGCTAAAGAAAGAGGAGGACTGGGATTACCAAATTTGAGACTTTATTTTGCTGCCTGCTGTTTAGTCTGGATAAAGGAATGGATCTTATTGAGGAATAAAAGACTATTGGATTTGGAGGGCCACAATCTGAAGTGGGGATGGCATGGATATCTATGGTATGACAAAGTAAAAGTAAATGTAGACTTTAATAATCATTTTATAAGACGTCCTCTGTTGAAAATATGGAATAGATACAAACCAAGGTTTTATTCGAAAATACCATTATGTGTCTCAAGTCAAGAAGCTTTTTATAGAAGAGAAATGTCTGGAAAAGAGAAATGGTTAACTTATCAAGAACTATTAGAAAATGTACATGGAGAATACATAATGAAAGAGAGAGAACAATTGATAAAGGAAGGATATAGTTTTCATTGGTTTGCCTATTTACAATTGTTAGAAAGATATAAAATGGACAAGAAAATGTATGGGTTTGAAATAAATAAATCTGATTTTGAAATAGGTTTGTGTACAAATGATGAAAACATAATTGCAAAAATGTATAAACTTTTATTGAAAATGGATATGGAGGAAGAACAAGTAAAAGAGTGCATGGTAAAGTGGGCAAAAAATTTTGGTCATAACATACAAATGGATCAATGGGAAAATATGTGGAAAAAAGGCTTGAAATTTACATTATGTTATAATCTTAAAGAAAATTTTTATAAAATGATGTACCGTTGGTACATGACTCCAGAAAAGCTGTCAAAAATGTATAGTAATGTCTCTAATGTTTGTTGGAAATGTAAACAACAAGAAGGATCTTTTTATCATATGTGGTGGTCATGTAAAAAGGCGAAATTATTTTGGGCACAGATAGGTAGGAAGATGCAAAAAATTCTAAAGATAAATATTCGGTCAAAACCAGAATTTTTCTTATTGGGTTTTATGGATAAACAAATAGAAAAGAAATATGGAAGAATAATATTATATATGATTACGGCAGCAAGATTATTATATGCACAAAAGTGGAAAATGGAATCAACACCAACAATGGAAGAATGGTTATTGAAATTAATGGACTTAGTAGAAATGGATAAATTGACATGTTTACTTAGAGAAAAATCGACAGATACATTTCTTAAGGAATGGAAACCTCTCTTAGACTTTTTGTTGAAAGATCAAAATAAAATGATGATACTGGGATTTGACGATTAATTAAGATAGCCTATGGAGAAAAGGGACTCTGTATGTATACATTAAGGGACAGGTTTGATGTATATTATATACTTATAGCTGATCTGCGACAAATCGGAAGTCAACTATTTTATTTTCATTTTTTTGTTGATGTATTGTTATGTCTTTTTGACTTTGTTTTGTTTGTTTTTGGAAAAATTTGAATAAAAATTATTAAAAAAAAAAAAAAAAATACAAGTGCGGGGACACCTTTACCTTTTTTATGTTTTATTGATAATTGGTATTATTTATTATTGTGTTTCACATTTGTTTTATATTATATTACATTCACTAATAGGCCAAAAACCTTGTGGTTTAAGAACATACCTTGGAAGAATTTGGTAGCATGTGCCTCTGAGCATATGGTGAGCGGTGGCAATACCTGCCATCTCCAAAGATGGAGAATTACAATTTTATATGTTTGTTGGTGTTCTTCTTACTTTGCTTCATTCCTGTGTTACTACTGTTTCTACAGAGAATCTAATCTAGAAAATTTTATTTATCTCATTACTCATCCTAGAAACCTGTGTCAAATTTATTTTTATTAATTTCAAAGCCTTTTTTTTGGTCAGTGTCATATGATGGTGAAGACAGCCTTTTGTGTTTCAAATCGGAGCTTATGTTGCTTATGTTACTTGGACTCGGTGGTGGGCTGGATGAGGGTCAGTAAACTGAGTCTGAATCCTAGCAAGACGGAGGTGCTGTGCGTTGGTGGTTCCCGAGTTCGGATAATGGTCAGTTGCCTGTTTTGGATGGGGTTGTACTCCCTCTGAAAGAGCAGGTCCGTAGTCTGGGGGTGCTCCTGGATCCATCTTTGTCACTAGAGGTACAGGTGACCTCTGTGGCTAGGAGTGCCTTTTACCAGCTGCGGCTGATAAGACAGCTGCAGCCGTTTCTTGACCAGGAGAGCCTGACCACTGTTGTCCACGCACTGGTAACCTCTAGACTGGATTACTGTAATGCGCTCCATGTGGGACTGTGTGAGGCGTCCTTCCCTGGCTCTCCCTGTCAGGTTCCTACCTGCTCGTGGTTACTGCCTGTCTCTAGGCACCACCAGGGACTCCACCAGTCCGGACCGCTCTCTCTTATGATTTCTGTCCCCGCTCTAGCACAGATCTCAACAGATCCCCCTGTCTGTATCTGGCAGTTTCTGAAAAGCTTTCTAAAATAATCAGGCCCCAGTCTGAATCTTTTAAACACTGCTTCTTTGAATTCAGCATAGGTGACGGGCCTGTCTGAGGGGAAATATTGGTATACCTCAGCCAATTCCCGTTTAATCAGGTTTGATAAATACTGCATGTATTTATCTTCAGGTAGCCCCCACAACTGAGCTGCTTTTTCAAAGGTACTGAGGTAAATTTGAGGATCTTGACCAGGCTCATAGACAGCAAAGTCCTTTGGAGTAATTTTTATTTTTGCTCCATCTCTCTCTTTCCTTGTCTCCTCAGAGTGAAATTTCTCTCTATCAAATTTTAACTTTTCTACTTGTAATTCAACATCCAATGCTCGTTGCTTCTCCCTCTCCTCAAACCCCAATCTCATTCTCTCAATTTCCAACTCCCTCTGTTTTTCCTTCTCTGCACCTTCCATCCTCAATCTCTCAGCTTCCAACTCCCGCTGTTTATCTTTTTCCTCAGCCTCCATCCTCAATCTCTCAGCTTCCAACTCTCTCTGCTTGTCTTTTTCCTCAGCCTCCATCCTCAATCTCTCAGCTTCCAACTCTCTCTGTTTTTCCTTCTCTGCACCTTCCATCCTCAACTTCTCTCTCAAGTACTCTATATAAGCGGGATTGCTTAAATATCCTTCTGGGGTCTCTTCTCTGACAGGTTGTTTTTGCTGGGCAGTTGCAAATCCTATAAGTGCTACCCTCAATTCATCTACCCCTTTACCCTCATGAGGTAAATTGAATGTTATGCACTTCTCCACCAGCTCCTCTCTTTTCATTTTTATGTATTCAGCCATGGTGTTTGAGTTCACTCACTCTGCCACACACTCTTTGCCAGTCACTCTCACAAGAAATCTTGTTTTGTTATTTCTGTTTGCCACACAACTATTAGGGATTGTCTAGTATTCGTATCTCACTGCTACAGCCAACACCTGTGACGTAGTCTCCTTTGTCACCACGTGTCTTTGGGACTCTCTTTGGTTCGTATCTGGATTCTCTGTTGTTCATATCCCACCGCTACTGACACCACATGTGAGGCGTCCTTCCCTGGCTCTCCCTGTCAGGTTCCTACCTGCTCGTGGTTACTGCCTGTCTCTAGGCACCACCAGGGACTCCACCAGTCCGGACCGCTCTCTCTTATGATTTCTCTCCCCGCTCTAGCACAGATCTCAACAGATCCCCCTGCTAGGCAACCACCAGTAATGTCCCAATACTAGTATTCCCAGAGACTCTGAATACTGGTATTGTTATTCTCTTCACCGCTGCCACCATTTGTTACAGTTCCCCTTCAGCCTTGGTCATTACCTTACCCTCCCTTCTGGTCTGTGAAACCCCAGCCAAGGATCAGGCCTTTGGTAAACCAAATTAAGTATTTATTACAGATAACAAAGCTAACAAGATTAACAAGATTTCTTTTTAAGGCACATAAGCATATGGTTTTACTCAATACTAATCCGAACTCCACCTCCCTCCTGGTAAACAACTCTCTAAACCCCACCAAGCAATCCACTCTTTCTCTTCTCCCCCCTGATTCCACAATTCACCACCTCACATTCCCCCAGATTTACCTGTCATCCTTTCATTTATACTGTCAGCCATTTTAAACATTCAGCCAATCATCAAGCATTCTATTGCCCATTCACTCCCCCTCCTCTTTCACTACTTACCATGTATACTCTAAACAACCAGCACTTGCCATATATACACTAATATATAGGAACATCACAGACTGCCCTTGAGGTTGGTCCGGAAGCTGCAGCTAGTGCAAAATGCAGCGGTGAGACTGCTCACTGCGGCAGGGTATCACCAACATGTCACCCCTCTGCTGAAAGAATTGCACTGGCTGCCCGTTTGCTAGCGGGCCAAGTTCAAGGTTCTAGTTTTGGTGTACAAAGTCTGATACAGCTCGGGACCAGGATACCTGAAAGACTGTCTTACCCCTTATATACCCAGTCGATCACTGCACTCTGCAGGTGAGGGCCTCCTGCAGATACCATTTTATCAGGAGGTTTGTTCGGTACAATATAGGAAACGGACCTTTAGCGTGGTGGCACCTACCTTGTGGAATTCCCTCCCCTTAAATATTAAGCGCCATCTCTGCTATCTTTTCGGTGCTTTTTGAAGACTTTCCTCTTCCAACAAGCCTTTTAAGTTGAGACCTATCCCAGTCTGCGTCTGTGTTAGAATTGCTTTTAATATGTCTTTTAATATTTTTAACCCTTTTTTTAAGAAGATGTTTTTAAAGTTTGTTTTTTTAAAATGTTTTTAACGTTGTTTTCTTTTAATGTATTTTAAGGTCTTTTTATGATGTTTTAAAGTGTTTTTAGTGTTTCTGTTTGCCGCCCTGGGCTCCTGCTGGTAGGAAGTGCGGGATATAAATAAAATAATAAATAAATAAATAAAATGTTCTATTTCTATTTTGGGTGCATTAACAGTTGAATCTGAAACTGAAGTTTGATGTAAAATCAGACTGATTACAATATGTTGCTCCTTCAGGAATGTTGGGGAAAAAAATTTAGCCTGCCCAAGATGCATGTTTTCAGGCTGCTATGTTTAAACCACTTCATTTAAGGCAAGGTGGGCACGGTCAATTAAAAACATAGAGCACACCTAGAATATATTTCACCTCCTACTGTTTTATCTTGTGCAAACTGAGACACTCCTGATGTCCACTGGAGACTATTCTGCACAGAGCTTGGAAAAGTTATTTTTTTGAACTACAACTCCCATCAGCCCAATCCAGTGGCTATGCTGGCTAAGGTTGATGGGAGTTGTAGTTTAAAAAAGTAACTTTCCGAAGCTCTGATTCTGCAGAATAGTCAGTGCCATTATTTCATAATCATTTTGGGACTTTTGTTAGTGTAAATTTTTCAAAGTGTTGCTGTAGTTCACATATTCACAGAAATAGAAACAAAAGAGAATGATTTCCTATAGGAAACTTCACTGAAACTTCAAAGTAAATCAGACATATTTAAAGAGACTATCTGAACTATGTACACTGTCTTAATCATGTGCTTCATCCCAGTTAAAACAAGATCAGCACAGCACATGTCTTCTTTCCATTATTTGGGCTGATCGCAGGTGTTGCCACCACTCACCATATGCTCAGAGGCACATGTTACCAAATTCTTCCAAGCTACACAGGAAGTGGATTGGACTGTGAAAGACCAACCCAAATGGTGTTTGCATTCTGACAAATTTGTAGGGCAGTACAATATCTCAAAGAGGAGGTCAGGTCTCCTGCTCCCCTGGTGCATTCACTATAGCTGCCCAATTCCCCTGCTTTTTAAAGTTTGATAGAAATATCTGTGGGCTTTAAGTACGTTCTTAAACCACAAGGTTTTTGGCCTATTAGTGAATTTCTCTGCTTTTTAATCCGGGAGGTAAGAAATGGGATCTTGTGCAAGCTTGCTGATAATGGATTGATCATTTGCATGCTTACTGAGCTCAGTGGGATTTACTCCCCTGCAATCATGCTTAGGATAGGTGAAACTGACCACAGGGTATGGGGAGGAGGGGAGGAGGGGGAGGGGAGCAGGCAGGAGGGGATGGGGAGGAGAAGGATGGGTTTGATCATTTGCATGTTTACTGAGTTCAGTGGGATTTACTCCCATGCAATCACGAGGAAGAAGGAAGGGGGAGGGGAGGAGGAAGGAAAAGGAGGGAGAAGGAGGGGAAAGCCAGGTCTGTTCACTTGCATGCTTATTGAGTTCAATGGGATTTACTCCTATGTAATCATGGTTAGGATAAGTAAAACTGACCGTGTGGGAGAAGCAGAGGGAGGGGAGATGAGAGGGAAGGAGAAAGGGAGGGGAGCGGAAGGAGGGGGATGGGGAAGGAAGCGATGGGAGAGGGAGGGGCAAAGGAAGGGGCAGAGGAGGGCAGGTTTGATCATTTGCATGATTATAGAGTTCAATGGTATTTACTCCCATGCAATCATGCTTAAGATAGGTAAAACTGACCATGGGGAGGAGGAGGGGGAGGGGGGAGGAGGAGGAATGGATTGGAGGGGGAGAGGATTGGAGGGGAAGGAAGGGGCAAGAGGGAGGAGATAGGAAGGAGGAATAGGGAGGGTGGGTTTGATCAGCTGCATACTTTTTGAGTTCAATGGGATTTATTTCTGTGCAAACATGTTTGAAAAGGGAAATGGACTGCCTTCAAGACAATCCTGACTTATCGTGACCCTATGAATAGGGTTTTCATGGTAAACAGTATTCAGAGGTGGTTTTACCATTGCTTTCCTCTGAGGCTGAGAGACAGTGACTGGCCCAAGGTCACCCAGTGAGCTTCATGGCTGTGTGGGGACTCGAACCCTGGTCTCCCAGATTGTAGCCCAAAACTGATCTGGAGGAGGGGCAGGGAGGGGAGGAGGAGGGGAGGAGATTGGGTGGGTTGGCAATGGGCAGAGGAGAAAACATTGTGAACAATATCATTGCTTTTCAGGGTTTTCCCCACCTTTTTATTCTATAGCAGGCACGTGTAGCATCCCACCCAAATTTAAACTAAAGCTGTGCCTGGACATATCCACACCAGACCTTTATTTCACTTTGGACAGTCATGGCTTCTCTCAAAGAATCCTGGGAAGTGTAGTTAGTGAAGGGTGCTGAGAGTTGCTAGGAGACACCCTGTTCCCCTCACAGACCTTCAATCAGA
Source organism: Rhineura floridana (assembly GCF_030035675.1). Classification (NCBI taxonomy): domain Eukaryota; kingdom Metazoa; phylum Chordata; class Lepidosauria; order Squamata; family Rhineuridae; genus Rhineura; species Rhineura floridana. Next base: position 182,991,972 of record NC_084481.1, on the reverse strand, counting down.
GGAGCTGACCATTAAACCAGTCTTGCCACTGGAGCTGTCCCTGTCAGGGGAATAGGAGTCTTCTCTCAGCACCCTTCACAAACTACACTTCTCAGGATTCTCTGAGGGAAGCCATGACAGTCTCACGTGAAATCAAAGTCTGGTATGGGTGTGGTCCCCTGATTAGGAAAGCCCAGCAGCTGTGAGTCTGGCTTTTAGAACACTGACAGTTGGTTCTTAATGAGCATGCCCGACATTATCATTCATTTCAAGCCAAAATTTATTAAATTAACTAAAAATCAGCCAGGCATTTTAAAAACTTTTAAACTGCAGAAGATGAAGGTCAGAGTATGGGGCAAGGTCAGTATTAGGATTACAGGTACTCTGTGACCATGGCTGATTTTTAATGAATTTCAACAGATCATGAGAAGTCTGAGAGAAAAAAGTCCAAAAGGGCCCTGGGTTCTTTTTTCTCTCTCTTTAGACTTTGAACTCTCAATTTTCTCTGTTTTGTGTATCGCCATGAAAATCGAGAGGGTTGTTAAGCAAGCGTTTCTGAGTTCAGGACTGTAAGTTTTGTAAGGTTTTGTTTTCAAACAAACTTATGGGAAGCATCAGAATGGCATGGGGGTATTTTCAATTTAACTTTGCGGAATGTGAAAAATCCACGCTGGCTATAGTATACAGCCACTCTTGTGGCTGTATAATAATGATGTTTTCTGTTATGTTGGGAAACTGTCCTGTGATCACTGCTGTGTGATGAAGGGTGATCTAGAAAGTTTGTAAATAAATACATAAATTTTAAATACATATTTTTTAAAAAAAATTGCAGAAACTTAACCCAAGAGTCCTTCCCTCGTAAATGGGTTGTTGAGATGTCACAAATGAATTATTGGCAACAGGTTTTTATCAGATTTTCCACAGGAATGGTAAATTCAGATTAAAGGGGGGGGGAGTTTCAGGCTGGCATTTTTATGGCAATGTTATCTTGATTGCATGAAGAGCACCAATCCCACAATAAGCAACCACCTGGAAACATCCCAGGTTTCCCATCAAGTCTCTATATGCAGGTTCTTACTTACAAAAGCTCATTGCAACCTACTTGTCTTTGAGGTGTCAGAGTTCTTGGTTTTGCTGCAAAAGACTAACAGTGCCATCTGTTTGAATTTGTCCCAAAGTTAGCAGCACTCTATCAGCCTCCTTTCTAGCCCCCCAGGTCTAAATAACAATGCTCAGCCTTTGGGTTTATTTTTTGGAATTCAAACAACAATTACCCACCCCCTCACCCATCACAGTCAAGTGTCCTATGAAGCTGCTTAAGTGCCAGGGCACAAGGTGTCTGCCTTGCAAAAGTGCTGTTCCCCCCTCCTATTTTGGCACCCCTCCCATACTGGCCCATCCTAGAACAGTTCTAAAAAACTTAGGAGACAGAAATTTTCAGCTACCTCCTTCCAATTTCTGTCCTAGAGGAAAAAGTGAAGATCTTGAGAGTTTGGGTAGGACTTTCCAGAGGGTAAGAATCAAGTTGGGAAGAACAGTTGCATGGAATAGGGTTATGGGAGAGAATTACAGCTTGAATGGCTTGAAAGGAGACAGTAACAGAGGTGAACTCTGTTTGCCCTTAGGTGCAGCTAGGTTGCGTATACACCAGCCTGTTAACGCGCTTGTGGGTTGCACACATCCATTTATGACATGTGCACTTTTGTGCATGTTTGTCCACACATGAGCACTTTCAATTGAACTCTTTCTCAAAGTTTCCAGTCCATGCCAGTGGGCAGTGCCTGATGGAACGTCTTTGCGCTGTGTGTTGCTGTTCCCTCCCCTCAATTAGTTCTTCCTCACTCTTGCTGATTTCTGGAGACCTGAGGTCCATTTTGGGCCTGCATGCAGGTATTTGTTTACCTGTAAGCCCAGCCAATTTAAAAAAATTTTGACATACGAGCTTTCCAACATTCCAGACTGACAGAAAACAATGGGTTTAAAAATATATAGCTGTATGTTGTGCCTGGCCCCATCAGCAGCCCACTGAGCACCTCGCCAACAGAAGTATGAGGTGGTGTGATAGATGGGACCCATCAAAATGTCACATGTTAAAAAACCCCACCCACTCAATGCACTTTAATAAGTCCACATCCGGGTAGAATTTGATTTTATGTTGATTCCCCCCCCTTACTGCATTATCTACAGATTGGGAAAATCCAAATGAAATGGGGGGAAAGTGCAAGCTGCCACTTGAAATGAGGACAAGGTCTTGTGGACAATGTCTTGTGGACAATGTCTTGTGGACAACATATGCACACATGGGATATATTGAATCCACTTTAAATTGCTGTGTATATAGAACACCAATCTATTTTTTTGGTAATGCTTTGATTTTAAGTTGTTTTAATTATGTACTTTGATTTTAAGTTGTTTTAATTATTATCCTGGGACCTCAGGTTAAAGGGCGGGTAATGAATTAAATTAATTGTCATCATCATCTCTGGTAGCAGGATGCAGAATATGCCACCCTTCTGATGAAAGAATTGCACAAGTCAGAAGCAAATGTTGGGCTTACTTTGTTCCTTAGGTACATGATGGATGAGATGAAGGCAATGGAGGCAATTGTGTCCCCAAGAAGGACACAGTATGGACTGGATCATATATGGGAACCAGGAGGAAAGTGTCAGGCATATATAAAGGTGTCCTTAGATTGATATTTGTCTTTATCTTTATATAAAGTACTAATAAACCCTTACCTCAGTTTCATTAATCCCAACAACTATGAAAAGAGCAGCATATTGCCTGTACACCAGCTTAAAATCTTTGTACTCAATGAAGGAACACTAAAAGAAAGAAACAAAATAAATATAAATTTGAGGAATGATACATACAGATTTGCCGATACCTATCTGCTTATGGGAATCATTCATCTGGACAATTTTTAGCTTATAAGGGTATAAATGAGACAAGCTAACAACATTACGAAGGTGCAGAAAAATCAATGCCAGTATTGCATTTTTAATTTTATTTACCAGTTCTAAAAGTGAGCAGCTTGCAAACAATCACAGAGTCTTAGGTTGCTTTCAGATGATCCGTTTATGGAGCTTTCATCCTGATTCATTTGAACAGAGTTTGCTGGGAGGTTATAAGGCATTGGCTGTGTGAGCTTTCATTCTGATTTGTGTGCTGGGAAATTATACCACATTGCGTCAAGCAAATGTTAACCCACACTTTCTAGTGCATGTTCCTGTCACTTTTCTTAATCACAGAAAAGCCTAGGTTGGGGGGGGAAGCAGATTTGTTGCTCAAGGGCACCAAATCCACTTTAACTGTGCAACCTGAATTTGCTGGTATGCAATTGAATCTCACCCACAAAACAGCAGCAGGCTAGAAGAGCTCTTACAATCAATTAGATGTTATTGGTCAGAGGCCACGCCATACCTTTGCCCTCTTTACGTATAAAGCTTGAAATATAAAGCTTTGCTGGAAAAGGAGTACACTGGTATGTGTGTTTTTATGTGTAGCAAAACCACCCCCCTCCCCTACCTCACCTTGTTGCACTCCATTGCCTTGAACAGTTTCTGCTAGTCCAGTTCACTTCTTGTATTGGAGCTTGGCTGAGAGACAACTGCTTAAAAAAAAAGGAGTGCAGTAAAGTTTTGCTTCCTTTACTTTACTGCATCCCTTCCTCACATGCTCCTTTTCTTGTAAAGACTAGACTCCCATATTCCTTGTCTGCAAGTAAATGACATATCTATCACCGGCGTATCACATCTAGCTTGGCCCTTCACAGAACCTGACCTAACTCAAAGTCACACTAGTGCAATACCTTTTGCTGGGGTCTTGAAACAAAACCAGTGACTAAAACCAGTGGGGTCTTGAAACAAAACCAGTGACAAAACCAGTGGCTATGCTGGGAACTCCCTGGATCTTACTGTCCTGCTGATGAATGCAAGGTCAGTGACTAATAAAACCACTTTAATTCAGGACTTAATCCTGCATGAATGCGCTGACCTTGCTTGTATTACCGAAATACAGGTTCCTCCCAGTTCTGCCCACCAGGTTTTGTGGCACTCCAGCAGCCTAGATCCAGGGGATGGGGAGGTGGGATTGCAATTGTCTGCAGGGAATCTATCTCCCCTGTCAAGTACCCTGTCCCTAACACCTCCAGCTTTGAGTGTGTGCGCCTGGTGTTGGGTCAGGGAGACAGAGTGGGGATTCTGTTGGTGTACCATCCACCCCGCTGCCCAACAGTCTCCCTCCCTGAACTGGTGGAGCTGGTCTCGGCGTTGGTGTTGCAATTCCCCAGGTTGATGGTCCTGGGTGACTTCAACATACATGCCGAGGTTAGACTCACAGGTCCAGCTCAGGACTTCATGGCTGCCATGACAACCATGGGGCTGTCTCTAATATCATCTGGACCAACACACGTGGCAGGACACACACTTGATCTTGTGTTCTGTTCGGGACAAGAAGAAGGTGATCTGAGGGTGGAGGGGTTCTTAGTGACTCCATTGTCATGGACAGATCACCACCTGACAAGGTTTAGACTTTGTGCCCCCGGTAACCTTCACAGGGGTGAAGGGCCAATTAAAATGGTCTGCCCCCGGAGACTCATGGATCCAGAAGGTTTCCTGAATGCTCTGGGGAATATTCCCAGCATGGCTGGCAATACTGCCAAAGCTCTGGTCAATCTCTGGAATACGGAGGTGACCCGGGCGGTGGACACTCTTGCCCCAAAGCGCCCTCTCCCACCAGGGAAGGCCAGTAATACACCTTGGTTTACTGAAACCTTGGGCCTGATGAAATGGCAGGGATGACGGCTAGAGCGATGATGGAGAAAAACTCAGTCCACTTCTGATCAAACACAGGCTAGAGCTCATTTTTGAGCCTATCATGTAGCAGTGATGCCAGCGAAGAAAGAACACTTCTCTGCCACTATTGCGTCTGCTCAGTGTTGTCCGGCAATGCTTTTCCGGGTGGTCCGGGGTCTTTTGGGCTCTGGCCCTACATTAGACTCTGAGCCCTCAGTCGCTTGCTATGACATGTTTGCGAGGCACTTTGCAGATAAAATTGCTTGCATTCGGACTGACTTGGACTCCTCATTAACTACAGTTATGCCAGATGTCCCTGAAGCTTCCTCTGGTCATTTTTCTATGGATACTTTTCAGCTTGTAAAGCCTGAGGATGTGGACAGGATTCTGGGAGAACTGATGGCCACTACTTGTTCCCTTGACCCTTGCCGATCCTGGTTAATCAAATCTGCCAGAGGGGGAGTGGCTGAGTGGTTGGCATATTTAATTAACACCTCCCTAAGGGAAGGTTCTGTGCCAACATTGTTGAAGGAGGCTGTAATAAGACCTTTGTTAAAAAAGCCTTCGTTAGATCCTGCGAATCCTAACAACTTCCGCCCAGTCTCTAATCTCCCCTTTCTGGGCAAGGTGATTGAGAAGGTAGTGGCTGCTCAGCTCCAAGTTTTCCTGGATGAATCGGACTATCTAGACCCTTTTCAATCAGGCTTCGGGCCTGGTCATGGGACAGAGACTGCCTTGGTCGCCCTGCTTGATGACCTACGCCAGGCATCAGACAGGGGGAGTGCATCCCTGTTGGTGCTGATGGACCTCTCGGCGGCCTTCAATACGATTGACCATGGTATCCTTCTGGGCCATCTAGTTGGGATGGGATTGGGAGGCACTGTTTTATGGTGGCTCTGGTCCTACCTGACAGACAGGAGCCAGAAAGTGGTGCTGGGAGACTACTGCTCCACCCGCTGGCTGTTGGCCTATGGGATACCGCAAGGTTCCATTCTGTCTCCCATGCTCTTTAACATTTATATGAAACCGCTGGGAGAGGTCATCAGGAGATTTGGAGTACAATGTCATCAATATGCTGATGACACTCAGCTCTATCTCTCCCTACCACCTGATTGCAGGGAGGGAGTGCTCATCCTAAACCGGTGCCTGGAGGCTGTGAAGGGCTGGATGTGGGCTAATAAACTGAATCTTAATCCAGACAAGATGGAAGTACTGCTGGTCAATGGAAAAACTGCACCAGGGACGGGGTTGCAACCTATTCTGGATGGGGCTGTACTCCCCTTGAAGGAGCAGGTCCACAGTTTGGGAGTTCTCCTGGATCCTGCCCTGCTGCTTGAATATCAGGTGGCTGCAGCAGCCAGGAGTGCTTTTGGCCAACTCGAACTGGTCTACCAGCTGCGTCCGTTCCTGGAGGCAGCTGACTTGGCCACAGTGACACATGCATTGGTGACATTGAGGCTTGTTTACTGTAACGCACTCTATGTGGGGCTACCTTTGAAAACGGTGTGGAAATTGCAGTTGGTTCAAAATGCATTAGCCAGAATGTTAACTGGAGCAGGGCACAGGGAGCATATCACCCCTGTGCTTTATCGACTCCACTGGCTCCCAATTTGTGTCTGGGCCCAATTCAAAGTGCTCGTTCTGACCTTTAAAGCCCTAAATGGCCTTGGACCAATGTACCTGAGGGACCGCTTACGCCCATATGTACCTGCCTGGAATTTAAGATCATCTGCCTCTGGTCTCCTCTGCGTGCCTGGAGTGAAAGATGTTAGATTGTCAGGCACGCAGGAGAGAGCTTTTTCAGCTGTGGCCCCCAAGCTCTGGAATACCCTACCCCAAGAGGTTCACTCTGCTCCCTCCCTGTCGGTTTTCCAGAGACTTCTGAAAACGATCTTGTTCCGGAGAGCCTTTGAGAGGGACTGAAGGTAGAGCCTGACACTGATGTTATGTCTTCTACGTTAAATTTTACCTTTGTAGTCCCTTTAGTACCAATCCCTATTAAAATACATAAAATACTATATATATATAGTATTTTATGTATTTTTATGTATTTTAATTTATTTTAATTTTTTTGTGATTTTACTGCTTACAATTTTATTATGTACATGTCTGATTTTATTTTTGTAAGCCACCCTGAATGCCCTATTATAGGGTATAAGGGCGGGATAGAAATACTTTAAATAAATAAATAATAAAGTTCACACACCCAAAATATGCAACTTAGTGCTCAGGTGAAGGTTCTGTCAGCACAAGGATTTCTCCTTGCGCAATGGAATGTTCTCCCTCTCTCCTTCCCCTGCGTGGCCCCTAAACCAGTTCTGCAGTTTCCCCCAGCCCTGCAGAGCAGATTTAGGGATGGCACAGGGGAGATGAGGAGAGGAAATCCTGTTGCACTAGTGCAAGTATTTCACTGAATACCGCCCAGATTAGCAGAAAAAGAAAGGTAAGTGCTTTGGACTATAAAGTATTCTACCATCTTGTTGAAATAAAAGGGGCTTCAAAGTTATTTGCTTCTGTTATTTTAGCAACAGTTTACAGATGAAAAAATAATTGCCCAGGATTTTTTTAAAAGTGATTTTCTTGAGAGGGCGTATGTCTGTACAGAGTGGACCCATATGTGTTAAAGCGATAGAGGGTGAACTGAAGAAACTAAAATACTGGATGTATATAGGCACAAATCATGCCTATGTGCAGTCCTGAAGAGTTAATTTTTATACAATATAAACTGATGGGTGGGAAAGTGAAATTTAAAGTACAAGGAGGTTGCTCAAATAAGGAATGCTTAACCATCTCCCACCACTGCTCCCCCCCCCACAACAGTCCATTTTCCCAAGAGCATTTTTCTTCCAGCCAAGCTCTGATAATGGAAAGTGGAGCAAAAAATGGCTGTGGGAAAAAGCAGAGAATAGGTAGAAGATTCAGCATCCTATATGGACCTTTTATATCACACCCACATATACATACTCCCGCTTACACACATAATACACTCCTGCCATAGGTCTGCCCCAATCACATATTGTTTGACCCTAAATCATCCGCGTAAGAACAGAAGACATACTTGTTCCTTTGAACGGGAAAGGCAATGCTTGATGACTTCAGTTTCTAGTACTGTCCGTTTATGAAGGTCCATGTATTCATAATAACGGGAAAGTCTTGTTTGCCCTTGTTTGTTCACCATAAGAAAAAACTTGATCATGTTTCATAGTCTGTTCTTTTGAGCCTAGATGGTCAAAACTAAAGGGAAGAAATCAAAAATTCAAGTTACATAAAACTGTCAGTAAATGAACTGCTTCATCTTTTGAACTGGCTGTGGGTTAGGAACAACCTTTTTCAGGCTGTGATTGTGGGGTCGGGTGAGTGAGGCTTCTAAAGCCACATAAAACATCCCAACCAACTGCCTGGTAGGTGATCTGTGAGGGGCAGGAGTTTTAGGTGAGCTCCTCTCAAAGAACATTTGCTACCAAATGCTTTACTAGCATATAAATTGTAAGTAGATATTTTCCAGCACGAACCCCTCCCATCCCACAAATTCCAGCAAGAAGATATGTTTAGCAGGCATGTGGGAGGAAATGCATAACCAATGTTACTGAGGCAGAATGGTGTTCTGCATAAAATTATAATTGTGGTGATTTCCCCCCCTCTGCATTAACGTACCAACCACCAAAAGATGTAGATGGGGTGAGGGTGAGTGTCTCTTAGGCCTGTTATAAAGGCAAGTGTACATGTCATAGGTCATTTTTATATTTTTCCATTGATTCTAGATTGGTTCTTCAACTTTTCTTAATCCTAAGCATACAAAGCCCATAAAGATAAAAGGCATAAATTGGTATTATCCCATCATAGTTGTCAACAGCACTGTTCTTTGTACAGTATCTATCTAACATGGTCTAATCCTCTCTCAGTGATTTGGCTCACAATATGGTTTTGGTATCCACATCAGACATGCTTTAAACAGTTATGGCTTCCCCCAAAGAATCCTAGGAAGTGTAGTTTGTCAAAGGTGCTGAGAGTTGTTAGGAGACTGTTAGTCCCCTCACAGAGCTCCAATTCCCAGACTTCTCAGGGAACAGGGGCTGACTGTTAAACTACTCTGGCCACTGGAGCTCTGTCAGGGGTATAGGACTCTCCTAATAACACTCAGTAGCCTTCACAAACTATACTTCCCAGGATCCTTTGGGGGAAGCCATGATTGTTTAAAGTGGAATAAATATCTGAAGTGGCCCTTGGCCTAACCTGCTTTACAGAGCAATCCACCCCATCCCACCCCTTATACCAGGCTGGGGGAGGGGTGGGATTGAGCATAGGCTCTCCTGGCTGAGCTGGCCTCCCATCAGCTGCCAAGCATGCAGATGGTAAGCCCACTGGCAGTATTGCCCACTGGCAGTACTGCCCACTGGCAGAGTCCAACTGAAAGCCCCAACATTCCAAAGATGGGGTTGAGCTGGCCGAAGTTCATCTCACTGGAGCTGATGCAGGGATCAAAGCCAATCATTCTGCCCACACCCCACTGCAGCCACCATGATTGGCTAGACTGGGGATGTGGTAGTGGATCTGGAAATGCCCACCACTGGCGACTGCACCTCAGATGTTGTGTGAGGATAAGATGAAATAACCTTCACCTCCTGAATCTTGGGTACTTGGAAGGTCTTTATATGCACTACTAGGATATGGTATCTTCTATGACATGTGCATTCATCATCTAGAAAGAGAAAGTGCTTTTTCCCTAAAGAAATATTACTCTTATTCCGATGCAATTTTACACAGATTTAATTGATCAATGATCCATCTAACACCGAGAATTCATCAACTGGGTGGCAGTCTCAATTATGCCTTTAAAATAACAGGATAAAAGCAAACACACACAAAAAGTCTCAATCTAGCTATGTTAATTCTGACTTAATTTCCACTAAAACCAATGGAACAAGTTAACCATTGCTTTATACAGAGCTCAGGCGCAACTGGGAGCTTAGCAATCTATGATTAGATCTTCCACAGGGTTTTTTAAAGTGCAAATACAACTGCAACGTCCCTCATTTGAGTCAGGATGGCAGCACTGAGGGAGACCTAGCTAACTCCTGTCCTGCATATTTTTTAAAATATCTAAATACCCCCCTTGATTTAGATTTGCCCCATGATTGCCCTGTAGCTCTGGAACTAGATCAGAAAAATGTTGTGCAGGAAGATGGTTACCTACCACACACAAACGCATGTCAGATCATGTAGGTTCTGCTGCCTTGTCTAGTTGTATCCTAAATTTAGTTGGCCTCGGACCAAAAGGTATAATCCAAGGATTACCAACCTTTTTGGACCAGGGAGCACATTTTAAATTTTGAGAGAGTGCTGAGGGCACCAGGCATAAATTGGCTGCTGCCAAGGGGATGTGGCATAACAAAAATGGCTGCCACAGGGGGCATGGCATAATGTAAAGTTAGAGAGTACAGTCATGCTGCTGATTATCTACCCCCGGACATGGGAAATCAGCTATGTCCTACTGGTTCTGAATGTGGCAGAAGAACCCTGTTTTCCCCAATGCCAATCCTAACCAAAGTGTAGGCTGCCATCTTGTATTCTTATCTGGGAACAAGCCCCATTAAATTTAAATTGTTTTAAATTGTTTTTATATTGTTTTAATTTAAAAATTGTGTTTTAAATTGTTTTTAAAATATGTGTTTTAAATTGTATATTTGTTTTAATGTTTTTGATTGCTGTAAACCGCCCAGAGAGCTTCAGCTATGGGGCGGTACACAAGTGCAATAAATAAATAAATTAAACACAAAGAGACTTACTTCTGAAATAGACATGTATACCATTATACTGTAAGTTAACAATACAGTGAATTCTTAATGAGGGCCTGACATCAGCTCCTGCACAGCAGTACTCATTTGTCAGAAATAGATTAGAAGGGTATCTGCACAGTTTGCTTCATAAAATTCTTTCTAGGAAGACTAAAGACCTACTTTTTTTAAATGAAAGCTTGGAATTTGAAGCACCTGCCTGGGGGCACCAATAAAGGCCTTCATGGGTGCCATGGCACCCGTGGATGCTGGGCTGGTGACGCGCAGTACAATCAATAAAAGAATACAGTTATAAAGGATAATAAAAAACAACAGCAGCCATATCAGCATACTTGACAAAGAACAGATAATACCTGTGTGTGTGTTGTGTGTGTGTAGATTATAACTCTTATTGTTTATCATAGAGCTGGGAGGGATGTCAAAGGCTATCCAGTCCAACTCCCTGTTAATGCAGAACATTGACTGTTAAAGTATCCCTAATGGGTTTCTATCCAATGAAGGACACAATCCTGTTTGGCATTTTAAAGATATGAGTGGAGCTTCTCTGCTGCCAAGACAATTAAAAAATTGACACTCTAAGGAACCACACATCTATGCTTTTCTCCAACTCCAACGTATGCTGGAAGCTAGTACAGTCCTTGCCATTGCCATCATCCAGGATTTGCAGAAGTCCCTTCATAAGGTTGAAATTAGCTGAGCACAGAAGTATTTCAGGGTCAATTTCATGACCCATTTATAAATAATCATGAGGCATAGCATGGGAATTTTGCAAAGCAAATTTCATAATCTACCCACCACCCAGACACTATCTTGCTATGAGTTTTGACATGTCATGCATCGAGCCAGTCTCTGGCTGAGTTCAAGCATGCTAGATGTTGTTCACACACCACCCTCCACAGCAGCAGTCACAGTATCACCACCAGCAGTGTGTATATTGCTTACAGTGATGTGCCTAATAGTCCTCTCATTTATTCCAGGAAGTCTGAACTGAATTGCTCTCCCATGAGTACCCTTAGCATGAGTTTGTTGTTGTTATATGCCTTCAAGTCGATTACAACTTATGGTGACCCTATGAATCAGCGACCTCCAAGAGCATCTATTATAAACCACTCAGTTCAGATCTTGTAAGTTCAGGTCTGTGGCTTCCTTTATGGAATCAATCCATCTCTTGTTTGGCCTTCCTCTTTTTCTACTCCCTTCTGTTGTTCCAGCATTATTGTCTGTTCTAGTGAATCATGTCTTCTCATTATATGACTAAAGTATGATAACCTCAGCTTCATCATTTTAGCTTCCAATGATACTTCTGGTTTAATTTAACACCCAATTATTTGTCTTTTTTCCTGTCCATGGTATGCGTAAAGCTCTCTGTCCTGCCCACAGTGTGAGACACGAGATGGAGGAGAGACTGGAATTAATTCTTGTTTTATTAAAGTAACAGTTACATCAAAAGCAGTGTGCTTCATAGACCTAACTGTGCTGACTCACTAAGGAGCCTAACTAGGGTAAGTAGACATTCTCTGCAGTATATGGAGTAAGTTGACTCAGTACCCCAATCAGGGGGGCGCTGCCTTAAATAGGGAAGGTCTTAGCCAGTAATCTCTGACTCTTGCAAAGTACCACCTTCTGACTGTCCTGTTTCTCACGTCGTCTCGCGTGGGGTGAAAGGGGGCGAGCCTGCATCTGCTCATCTGACAGCAAAGGCTTGCTAGGGGCCGGCTCAACCTCGGGGACAGGGGGCAGGTTGACGGGGAAGCGTTTGAAGTGCCAGGCAGGGAATCCTGGGGGGGTGGAGCTGGCATGTGCGCCAGATTGCTTGCCAACGGCTCTGTTGGGAGTGCTTGCAGTTGGAGTGGGAGCTGTGTCGACGGGAGGGCTGTCTGTGGGAACTTGCGGGCTGTCAGCATCTCCCCCTCCCTCAATGTCCTTGAAAGCCTCCTCCTCCTCTGATACCTCTCCCTGATCCACCTGGAGAAACTGGGGCTCAACATCATCTCCCCCATGCACTATTCCCTTCCACCCCCTGGGCTTGGGCTTGTTTGGGTAGGCATCATGGAATTCTCTCACCAAGTCTGGTGCATGGACGTCATTCACCGCTTCCCAGGAACGGTCTGAGGATCATGCCCCTTCCAGTGGATTAAATATTGAAGCCGTCCCCTGCATTTCCGCAAGTCCAGTATCTGCTCCACTTCATATTCCTCCTGCCCATTCACCGTGAGGGGAGACAGTGGCTCCACGGGCGCTCTATGGGGATTGGGAGGGTGTTCTAACGTCAACAAGGAATGATGGAACACAGGATGTATCTTGAAGGTGGGGGATAGTTTCAGGTAGAAGGCCACTGGGTTGATCTGAGCCTCCACCAAAGGGTCCTACCCTTCAATCCTCCAACTTATTTTGCAGATCTTCCTTTCCCTGTTGCAGCTGTGGAAATCTCTGAGCCTTGCAGGGCTTTGGACCTGGTGGTTCATCTGTCTGATTCTCCTTGCTTGACCAGGTACAATTTATCTATTAATTTTGTTATTCACACAATTATCCATATAAGAACACAGGAACATAGGAAGCTGCCTTATATCAAGTCAGACCATTAGTCCATCTAGCACAGTATTTTCTACACTGACTGGCAGTGGCTATCCAGGGGCATTCCCAACCCTACCTGGAGATGCCTGGGATTGAACCGTGGATCTTCTGCAGATGCAGAATTTGGTATTTGGATTGGGGCTCATGCCATAGTAGCACTATAAAAGAATGCAATTCTCATTGTCTTCAGAAAGGATTGCCTGTGCATACCCACCATTTTCTGTAGACCCACCATTCAGGAGATTTGAAATGTAGTAAACTTTTATCTACTTCAAGGATGGGGAAGCTATGACTCTTCAGATGTTGCTGGAATACATCATCCCTGATCATTGGCCTTGCTGGTCAGGTTGATGGGAGCTGGAGTCCAACAACATCAAGAGGGCCACAGGTTCCTCACCTCAATCAACCAGAGCTTGGAAGTAACTCGTTATTTTTAACGAGTTACTTTTAATTCGTTACAATTTTAAATAACGAGTGGGTAATTCCATTACATTTGGCAAGTAACGGAACGAATAGTAATTTCCCTACTTTTCAGCTTCAACTTTAACGTTTCCACGTTAGGTTGGACGTTACTTGGGGGCGGGAACAAGGGGAAGTCAGCTCCTGGCTGTGATTGGTTAACACAAGACATGTGCCTCACACTGATTGGACCTCTGCGCAGACTGTCTCTTCCCTCGTGATCTGTGTTAGGAGGCACGAGGGAAGAGGTGAATAGGCAGGGGGAGCCTGCTAGCGTCTGACTCTGAGAGGAAAAAATGGATGCCGGAGGAAAAAGCCAGGGCAAGGACAACAACGGAGGAGAAAGAAGGCTGCAGCAGAATGGTGAAGAGCTGTGGAGGTGAGTGACGATGATTTGTGTGTGTGTGTGCCCCGGTGTGTGTGTTTTCGGCTGGAGTCTCTGGTTTTGGGGGGGGGCTCCGGCTCTCTGGCTACCACCCCTTACTCTCTGGACTCTCCGCTTCAATTTTTTAAAAAATTAAGTTTCTAGGTGGTCTAATTCCCGAGATATACACCAAAACGTAAACCCCCCCCTGCACAACTTTTTTTTAAACAGATCATGCTCTAGCTACAACTCCCATCAGCCCAATCCAGTGGCCATGCTGGCTGGGCTGATGGGAGTTGTAGTTTAAAGTAACTTTTCAAAGCTCTGGCTGCAACCCCGCCCTTTCATGATTGTGAGTAAAGTGCAGACTTGTGTTTGTGTTGTAAATCTCTCTCCCTCCAACCCTATTTTTAAAGAAATTAGGCAGGGTTTATCACAGTTTTTATTATGTAGGAAACTAATACTCATTTTTTAAAAAAATGAAGTTTATTTATTTATTTTTATTATTTTATTTATATCCCACCCTTCCTCCCAGTAGGAGCCCAGGGCAGCAAACAAAAGCACTAAAAACACTTTAAAAATCATAAAAACAGACTTTAAAATATATTAAAACATCTTTAAAAACATTTTTAAAAGCTTTAAAAACATTTTTTTTAAGAAAAAGTTTAAAAACATATTAAAAAGCAATGTCAACACAGACGCAGACTGGGATAAGCTCTCAACTTAAAGGACTTGTTAAAAGAACAAGTTCCTTATCACTTGAGGCTGCAGTTTTCCCTGGTTGAGTAAGCCCCATTGAATACATTGGGACTTGCTTCTGAGTAAACAAACATAGGATTGCACTATAAATATCTTTACAGGTTATATAAATAAACATATTTGATAGTCATGCTTATATAAATATTTTCATAGAATCATAGAATAGTAGAGTTGGAAGGGGCCTATAAGGCCATCAAGTCCAACCCCCTGCTCAATGCAGGAATCCAAATCAAAGCATTCCCGACAGATGGCTGTCCAGCTGCCTCTTGAATGCCTCCAGTGTCGGAGATCCCACTACCTCTCTAGTAATTAGTTCCATTGTTGTATGGCTCTAACAGTTAGGAAGCTTTTCCTGATGTCCAGTCGAAATCTGGCTTCTTGCAACTTGAGCCCATTATTCTGTGTCCTGCACTCTGGGATCATTGAGAAGAGATCCCAGCCCTTCTCTGTGTGGCAACCTTTCAAGTACTTGAAGAGTGCTATCATATCTCCCCTCAGTCTTCTCTTCTCCAGGTTAAATATGCCCAGTTCCTTCAGTCTCTCCTCATAGGGCGTTGTTTCCAGTCTCCTGATCATCCTTGTTGCCCTCTTTTGAACCTGTTCCAGTTTGTCTGCATCCTTCTTGAAGTGCAGAGACCAGAACTGGACACAGCACTCAAGATGAGGCCTAACCAGTGCTGAATAGAGGGGAACTAATACTTCACATGATTTGGAAACTATACTTCTGTTAATGCAGCCTGATATCACACTGTTGGCTCATATTCAGCTTGTGATCAACAACAATTCCAAGATCCTTCTTGCATGTCGTACTGCTGAGCCAAGTATCCCCCATCTTATAACTGTGCATTTGGTTCCTTTTTCCTAAGTGTAGAACTTTTACTTCCACCCAGTTTTGTCATGCTGTGTCCCTATAAGTATCCAATTGCATACTATGGTTGTACAATACTTCCTTTACATTTTAAGTATGCCTTGGGGTAGTCATGGTTCTCCATTGTTTTCATCCTGAGGGGCAGATAGGCTGAGAAATGGTGAGTAGCCCATGGTCACCCACTACACTTTATAGCTTATTTTCATTTTGAAAAATTAATTAAAACAATTTACATGCAGGCAAAATTTATTAAGCGGATTCACACAATATGTGTAAAGCACATCCAACTCGCATTTAAAGCGCATGACTTCCCCTAAAGAATTCTGGGAAGTGTCATTTCCCCCTCACAGTTATACTTCTCACCACTCTTAACAAACTGCAGTTCCCATGATTCTGTGGTGGGATTCATGTGCTTCAAATGGGTGTTGAATGTGCTTTAAAGGAATGGTGTGGATCTGCCCTAGGTATGATGTTCATTCAAGAGTGAATTGAAAAGAACAATTTTAAAAGATACTTCTTACTCTTACTCATTTTTCAGACCTCTTTCTGAAGTAAAGGGTCAAATCTGTAAAAACATTTGGAGCAGCCACATTAAAAGATAAGGGCAGGGTATTCCAGGCAGGGGGTTGCCAACCCTGCTTGGATATGGATGTCTTTGCAGAAGAACCCTAGTCAAGGTTTACCAACAGCACAGTCCAAACTATATCTACTTAGAAGTCAGTCCTGTTGAGTTCTATGGGGCTTAATCCCTTAGTAAGTGTGTTTAGAATTGCAGCCTTCAGGAGCCTCCATCTTTACTTCCCAAAGCTCCCATCTAACATCTCCACAACACTAGGCTCCTTTGTCTCTGCTGTGGCCTTCTGGTGACTGCCCTAGCCTGAAGGCACTTAACCCTTCTTGCTGAAAGCAAGTAGGCTAGATTAAATGTTCCCTACCCAGGCTCATATATATAAAATATAAACGGCATTTTGTCAAAAGTATTTTTGTCTACATTTTATACCTCATCCTTGGTTTTCCAAGCTTGGCATGGAATGCTTCTCATACAGAATTAATTTGAAATGCTGCATATTTATTATCATAATCATCATATTCAAAATAAAAAATATATGTACCGCCTTCAAGTTGATTCCAACTTATGGCGACCCTATGAATAGGGTTTTCATTAGGCTGAGAGGCAGTGACTGGCCCAAGGTCACTCAGTGAGCTTCATGGCTATGTGGGGATTTGAACCCTAGTCTCATTTTGTTCTCACAACAACCCTGTGAGATAGTAGGTTAGACTGGCCCAGGCAGGGTTATTTAGTGAGCAAAAATGATGCAAATAGGATCTCTTTTAATTGTGCTGTTGACCTGCTTACTTCCACTCTGACTGGGGCATCTTGCAGCATGGGGAAGAGATGGGGGCACATCACAGCTGAAGTTCACCCACATAGGAGCATTATCTCTTGTTTATTACAGAGACGCCTGTTGCAGGTTTTGCTGCTGAGAGCAGCAGTCAGTTAGTGCGGCCACTTGGGTCACAGCTTGTTGATCCTGAGGAGGCAAAACTAGAAAGTGAGGTTCAGAAAGGAGGCCCTGTGGAGGGCATGAAGCAGTGCCAGTTGCCCACAGCCACATCTGCAGAACAGCAAGTACCATGGTTTGGCTTTGAGAAAGCTTGTACATTTGTGAGCCAGAGTGGGAAAAATGTTGTTGTACGATGCAGTTACTGCCTTCCAAGGATCAAAAATCTGAGATCAGCTGTTTCCTCCTCATCCAATGTGAAGAAACATTTTGAGGTAAGCCTTTGTCATGTTGGTCCTCAAAGAGTGTCCATTGTCTATTTATGTTTAAATTGTGAAGTTCCTCTTCCATTTTTTCTTGGATTCATGCTTTGTTCTTCTTCCTCAGAGGGCACACCCTGAGAAGCTGAGAGCAATTGAAGAAGCAATAAAGGCAAGGAGACGTGGCCTTCCTGAACCAATGCATGAGACCCCTCCTCCCAAAATGCTGAAGCAGCAGCAGACAACCCTTGAGAGGTAGGGATCTGGCAGGGATCTGCTTCTTCTGGCAGCCTGCGTACACCCTCGCTTCAAACTAGATCGGCTGGAATCGTGTCAGGCCACCACCCATACCAACAAGTAAGAACATTAGGGAAGCCCTTTGGGTGGATTACTCCAAGGGAAATGTTGTCTCAAGGGAGGCATCAGAGGGCTTAAGGTGGTAGGCAGGGGCTGGGCCTTTTCTTCCTGGGGCTCCTCATCACAACCTTGGGTTGCTGCAGGTAATCCTTAAGGGTCTGCTGTGCTGCCCCATGAGTGTGGTGACTTGGTCACCTTCCTACCTTCCATGTCATCATCCACAGGCTCAGGCTGGACCCTGAACCAGGGGACATGACAAGCATCAGGAAATGAAGAGCAGATGATGGTTTCCTAACATATATGTGTTAACATATCCTCTCTCTTTCTTAGATACACAATGGAAGCCTTGTTGAAAGCTGAAATAAAGATGGGTGTACTTAATGAGGACAGTGATCAGTCTTCAGATAAAGACCAGGAAGGAGATGACTTAGAAGATGACTTCTTTAACTTTCTGCCCCAGGGCAAGAAGTCAGCAGTGGACACTGCTGAGGAGGAACTGGTGAGGTACCTGAGGTCTCCCAGCAGGGAAGTGTCATCACTCCATGGCTTTCCACATGTGCTGCGGTGTTTTTTGCAGCACAACACAGGCATGCCTTCAAGCGCCGCAGTAGAACGCCTGTTTAGTACTGGTGGCAACGTAATGACTGTAAAAAGACATTCCTTGTCCGACATGCTCTTTGAGCATCTTGTTCTTTTGAGACATAACAGAAACATATTATAAAATAAAAGCATTTCAAGTGTAAAATCTGATTTCAAGAGTTGGGGTATCTTCATTGCTTGGGGGGATGTGAGATTCTGTTATGCCATTATGTTAATCTTACGGATAAAATTTTTTATTCTACTACCCCCTGTGTGTGTGTGTTTATTTTTAATATTGTTTTAGGCTACTTAGATGTGCAGCAGCCAAGGCCAGCACCTTGTAGGAGTTTTTTTAAAAAAGTAACTGAAATGTAATTGTAGTGATTACTTTTGAGAAAAAGTAAAGTAATCAGTTACTTTCAGAGCAATTGTAATTGTAACGGTAATTACTACTTTTTTGGGCCAAGTAATTGCAACTGTAATTTATTACTTTTTAAAAGTAATCTTCCAAGCTCTGCAATCAACACAGTTGATCAGCTACAATTATAGGTGGTGGACAGAGGAAGAATGGCCAATCCACTTACACCCATATAATCATATTGGCTTCAAAGAGAGAATACCAAAGTACTGTTGACAGTACTTTTCCTACTGCATTTGCATTATACATAGTAAGTATAGCCACCACAGTCTGATACACTGCCAGCTCTACCCTGAGGTATTTTGTACTTTATCATTTGGTTAATGCTTGATTTTATTTATAGATGGACGCTGGATTTCCTCACGGGGAGCTTATTGCTATGAATCACTGCCAGTGTGTAAAATGATTATATTCTTCTTTTTATTTATAGATATGGGCATAAGTCTTTGTGCCGAAAGCAAAACTCATTCTTAATTATAGAGGTACTTAAGAAGGTATTAAGGTATTTACAGATCACAGGAGGACCTCTTTCCTCAATAGCTGACAACAGCTTTCACCCCCAAGTCAGAAGAGTACTCCTAGAATCTCACAAACTGGCTTGTGGTGATTGCTAATGGATTTAGATATGACACCTCTGTGAGGAGACAAAGGGTAATTGATAGGTGAAGCATTTTAAAGCCTTCAGGATAGAGCAGAGGTTCTCCAGATGTGGTCTGCTAGCTCCATTTGGGTAGCCTGTGGAAAGGTTGGAGAACATACCTGTGCTTGATCTACTTTTTATATGACAAATTAAGAAACAGGCTAACAACTCAGGGACCTGTGTGCTGTGATTTCTGTATAAAGGCACTAGTCCAGTCCACTAACTTTTCTCTAAAAATATACTAGTTAAAGGCAATACCACAGTTATTAAAATGTGATGTGAGTTACGTATCTGCTTTGATTTGTAGAATTACAGGGAGCTTATTAAGTGGTTCACTGAAAACTGCAATTTTCAAGTGGTCCACAAGGGGAAAAAGTGTGAAAACCACTGGGATAGAGCACAAGATAAATGTAAATAAGAGGGTTGTCAGGTCTCTGGTTTTCACCCAGAGACTCCAGATTTTTGAGGACCTCTCTGGGTCTCCAGGTGAGTCACCCCAATCTTTGGACTCTCAGCTTTCATTTAAAAAATTATAAGTTTTTAGGTGGTCTGGTTCAAGTGATATACACGAAAACATCAGCCCCCCACCAACTTATGTTAAATGAGACCGTAGCTGGCTGATCTAACCTCCCCTTTCAGGTTTGAAGCTGATAAGTGAAGTCAGGGTTGTGATTGACAAGGGATTTCTTGATATCCAGGCAATTGACTCTATTATAATATTTGTAATAAAACATAACATGACAAAGATTCCTGACAGCTCTCATCACAAGCGCTTTCTTCCAATAAGAGTCTGCTTAAACTGACCTTCCATTAATGCTGTTCTTGACAGAGAATTACAGCACAACAGTATAAAAGCTTTCTGAAGTTTTAGGAAGAGCAAGAATGTTGAAATACTTGCTCATCTGATAACATTTTCAGTTATTCAAACCCAAATATACTGGAGTTCCAAAAGAAGCCTTCAGCTCTTGAAAATCCATATCCTAAATTCTTTGTTTGATACATGCTTTAGCTTTCTCATGACGAAAAGCAGTGAGAAAACCCCGGAAACTGAAAACAAAAATAACTAAATATGTATTCTATGCAGAATATTTTTTTTCCAGAAGCTCATGAAAGAACTGTAAATATTGAATCAACCAGCTGGGTATATTTCCGATAATGGATACAAAATCAGTAATTGATAACAATGCCCCATGCAACTACATGGAGGGAACTCAAATCTGCCTCAAAATTTAGAACTGTACTCTCTACAGATTTATGGGTTTCAAAAAGATTTCTAAAAAAACCCTCTCCCTGTACTGTCTCTACTGTACTGTATATGATCACCGCCTAAAGATCGCCAATGCCATATACAATAGGTCACCTCCACCACTGCTATACTAATTTTCTGTTTCATTTGCAGGGATATCTTTTCATAAGAGGAGCATTAAGAACACAAGAAGAGCCCTTCTGGATCAGAGCAAAGGCACTTCTAGTCCAGTATCCTGTACGCACAGTGGCCAACCAGATGTCTATGAGACGCTTGCAAGCAGGACTTGAGTGCAACAGCACTCTTTCAAAAATATGATTCCCTGCCTACAACCTGCATTTACTTGAGAGACTGCCGTATTGCTTATATCAAGGGTTGCCAATTTGTTTTGACCAGAGGGCATATTTCAAATTTTGAGAGTTCTGGGGCACCAGTCATAAAATGGCTGCCATATCATAACAAAAAATTAGAGAGTAGTCATGTTCAAGCTTTTCCCACAATTGTCTTTAAATGCTAGACAAAGTTTGACCTGTTGAATGTCCACATGCCATACAGCAGTTAAGGCAAAAGAACCCTGTTTTTCCCCAATGTCAGGCCTAAACCAAAGCCTAGGCTGTCAAACTTACCTGGCAGTAAGCCCCGTTAACACAAAGAGAATTACTTCTGAGTAGGCATGTATACCATTGTACTGCCAAGTTAACTATACAGTGAATTCTTGATGAGTCCCTGGTCCTTAGCTCCTGCAAAGCATGCCTAAGCTTCTTTGCAAAGTTTTCACATTTGCCTTTTGGGGGAAAGGGGGATTCTTTAACATTCACCCACACTTATTGTGTAGTATTGTTTGGAAAAAACAATTTCTAGGCACTATCTGATCTCAGCTGAACCCAGCGCAGAAAAGATGCATCCTCGTTACTAGGGTAAAAGGAAGGGTAAACTACGGAGGTTCCAGGAACTAGGGAAAAAAAGACAGAAGCAGGAAAAATGCACTAAAAGGGAGGGCAAAACAGCAGCTCTGTAGGAATCCAGAGATTCCTATCGCCTGGTGTCCAAATAACTCACTTATCAATCACAGCTCTGACTTCACCCATTGGTTAGTAACAGTGACAGGCAGGAGCACCCAGGGTGGCTCATTTCACAGAAACTGCTTAGAAGGGTACCTGCACATTTTGCTCCATACTTTTCTTTCTAGGAGGACTTGAGATTGACTTTAAAAAAAAATGAAGGCCTTCACAGACACCATGGCTTTGCAGGTTGGCGACCCCTGCCTTATATACCCAGTAGGTTACTTTGTTCTGCAGGAGAATTCTCCTTCATGTCCCAAAAATATCAGAACCCCACTCCACTCTAACTTGGAATGGGGCTTTCAATGTGGCTGCTTCTGTTCTGTGAAACAATATTCCTGTCAATATACGATAGGCACCTACAAACTGTATTTTCCAGAAACAACTGAAGACACTTTTGTTTCAACAAGCTTTCCAGCTGGATGAAAAGGAGAATTAAAAAATGAATATATATCTTCAGTTATTTTTGAAGTGTTTTTAAAATGATTCTAGCTGTTTTTTTATTATAGTTTGTAAATCGCCTTGGCACACATATTAAATAATAAAATAAATAACTGCACAAAGGGATCATGAGGTCATATCTATCCGCTGTTGTTAATTCAAAACATTTGGAATTGACAGATATAGGTAGAGCTTAACTTGAAATGTTTAGCTGAATCTTTGATCTGTGCTGCTGGTGGGGGTTAGGGTTCTGCATATGACCCTAAAACAGGGCTTGTTAGGGAAGACCAGGGCTGGAAATATATCTGTTGGATCCAAAGCCAACCTTTTTCCTAGTGAAGGGCCTGATCTGAGCCCCTGTGCTATGCCAGCCTGGAGGCAGTGCAGGAAAAATAGGGGGGAAACTCCCCCACCTTTGCTCCTGGCTGCTCCAAGCCCCATTCAGTTAGAATTACTCTGCAAAATGTATTTTGCACAACCAGGTTGACCAAGGAGCATGTGAAGTGAAAATAGAGAAGCGCATGTCTGAGCAGGAGCGACCTGCTTTTCCCTCAGCAATTACTGGGAAACATCTTCCAGGCCAGAGAGCATTACTTCCAGACAGATTTTCAGCCCCAATATCTTACTTTTGAATGAAGCACTTCATGCATTGCCTCTGAATGCAAACGTTGTGGCTCTTGCTATTATAGTTTTTAGCTACAGGTAGACCTTATCCTCCACATATTTACCTAATCTTTTTCAATGCTACTAATGCTAATATTGATTGCAACATTATATGGAAATGAATTCTAACAATTAATTATGTGTTGTGTAAGTACTTCCTTTTGTTTGTTTGAAACCACCTGTCAGTTTGAATTAATTACTGGGTGGTTTTTAACTCTGAGACAGTTCTGTTTCTCTTTTCACTCTATGCCCTAGGTGATATTATGAACCTTTTTTATGTCCCCACTCAAATTTCCTCAATTATATACATGTATAATATTTATTAGCAGTAGCAAGACGTATTGGGGGTAGGAACAGTGCTTGTCTACTCTTCCATAAAATTACAGGATGTCTATAAAAAGCATAATTTTTCTGATGTATCCTCAGGTTGTGTGATTTCAATTGAAGAATGGGACTTTTCAAAATGAAAAGTAATCATCAGCACAAACCCAAAATGATGCTCCAAAAGCTTTTAGCCTATAGAATTAGAGAATGGAGAGAACATAATTCATCCCTTTAAAATCATAGTTATAAGAATAAATTGTAATTAACCAACTCCAAATTGGGATTGTAGAGTGTAGTCCTCAGAAATATTCGGGTGGAAATGATTAACAGTGCATGTATGTGATGAGACAATCATCCAAACCTTACTTTATGGCTGATATCAATTATAATTATTGAATTTAATTATGGTTCTTGTTTATGCTGTTGAGAAGATGCAGTCACAGAGGAGTGACACACTCCACATTAGCCATGTTAACCTATAGAGCCCAACAAGAATGCTGCTCCCCATATAGACTGTCCCAAACCCTAAGATTGGCAGAGGAGTCTCTCCTCGTGGTCCTGCCAATAAGCACTGCTTGTTGTGTTGACCCCAAAAGATAATATTCTCTGTTGTGGATTCTCACCTTTGGAATTCCTTCCCCCCAACGTTAATGCTTTTTTGCATATGGTGAAAAACCATCTATATTCAGAAGACTCTGGGTTGACTGGGTGAGTCCAGAGAGTGATTAATGCTTCACTAGAGAAGGGTAGGATACCACCCACCTTGAAGAAGGTGGTGGTGCATCCCCTCCCTAAGAAGTCATCCTTGGACCCAGAAGTGTTAAATTATTATCGCCCAGTGGCAAATATCCCTTTTTTGGGCAAGGTGCTCAAGAAGGTAGTGGTGGTCCAACTTCAGGCATGCTTGGAGGAGACCGAATATCTGGATCCATTTCAGTCTGGCTTTAGGCCCAGTCATGGCACTGAAACGGCCTTGGTCACCCTAGTCGATGACATTTGTCCAGGAGAGAGCTTTCTCTGTGGCAGCCCCTAAATTGTGGAATTCCGCTCCTACAGAGATGCATCTGGCACCTTTGCTATACTGTATAGTTTTCAGTGAATGCTGAAGTCACATCTCTTTACTGTGGCCTTCGGCTCTTGAGATGTATGTTTTCAGAACCTACCCTATTCTTGTGACTGAAATGTGTTTAAATTTGTTTAATATTGTATTTTAGATTTTATAACCTGCCCTGGGACCTATAGGTGAAGGGGGGGGAAATAAATAATAATAATGAAACTCACCCCCCCCCAAATCTGGATCTCCATGTGCTGTTGTTAAATGGATTGAAACTGTGTTATTTTTAAATTGTATTTTATGCTGTTTTATCAATGTTTTTATATGGAAACAACTTTGGAATATTTATGATAAAAGCAGTATACAAAAACCTGTCACAAACAAATAATCAAGCAAACATCAAAAGATAAATAGTTGCCATCTGACATTGCCATTCTCTGTTCACTCACTTTGTACAGAGAATCTAGAAAACACTGTCGCAACCAATTGCATTCCAGTGTTTTTGGCTGTTTTCAGTTTTTAAAAAACTGATTTGTGATTGTAAAATGCAAATTTAAAATGCATTTGCAATGCTAACCTCTACAGAGTGAACTAGAAAATGCTACTTTAGGCTTTTTAGGGATACGGTGCCTTTAATTAGTAAGTTCCTCCCTGTAGCTGATGCTTTTATAGCTTCCTATTCAGCGTAGCAGTAGCATGACTGATGAACAGCCTTAGTTGCATTTTAACTATTACTGTTCCAGAGGGGAGCATTCATCACTAATTTCCTCTCATTTTTAAATGGCACAATAATGGCATTTCACACTTAAAAATATATAATAGACAAAGAAGAAAAAAATTAGCAATTAAAACCCTTCCTCCAGCAACAGAAACTGAACAACTCTGAGGCAATCAAGAGGTAAATCATCACTGCTGAATGGAAAGAAATAAAGGGGGTTAATTAATAGCTTCTCCCTTGATTAACATTGCAGGAGACCTTGGCTAAATGGAACATGTCTTAATAAACACTATAGAAGGATCTTGACCATGGGGACAAGCACTGCTGATATCACAGTGGCTATGTTAAGTGCTATATGGAACCATTGTTGTAATTCTGTTTCCAGCTGACTGAAGAAAACCAATGCACCTTAGTGTGGAAGCAACTGGCACAAATAAACCACCTAAACTGAGGAAGTACTTTTTATAGCAAGCCACGCACCCTCAGTTCTTGTTGAATTCCACAGTATCAATTTATTAATGAGTTCCCATTTGGTGGCTTCAGTGGGTTGTATTCAATACAGCACTAATGTGAACGTTTCATTAGCACAAGGATTTTTCCTTGTGCAACAGAACATCCCCCCCATGTGCTCCCTAAATCTGCTCTGGGGCTTGTCCCCCCAACCCTTCCAAGTAGATATGAAGGCAGTAGAGGGAGGAAATCTGTATAGCAATTTTAAAGTAGATACAGAGCATCTAGTAGACTGAAATACTTCTCCCCGATTTATATAACATTTTTAATGTCTGATTTGAGTCCATTTATCCTCCTGTATAAAAGCTGAGTTGTTCAGCCCATATAAATAGCAAAAGGTCATTATTAGGAGATGATAGAATATATCAAAGAAGAAGTAGTGCAGGAGAGCATGTCCTTAATGGACTGGCTGACCTTGCTTATAGTGTTGCTCAAGTAGGTATGGGGCAGAATTGGCACTGGCATTTGTTGTAGGAGCTAATTTCTGGCTTTTTATCTTTGTTTGGTGCTGCGAGTAGCTCTCTCAAGTTGTTGGTGGTAGAAGGTATCTTCTATAAGCAAGGACAGGCCTATAAGAGAGAAGAATAATTTTCCAGGATGACTTATGGCTTTGATAACATACTCAAGAAATTTTAGCTGAGAGCTCTAGGTGGCAAATGTAGGTGACTTGAAGGTTCCTGTCTAATTTTTTTTTTTACTTTCCAATAAGAGTGTTTAGTTATAAGGAAAGCTAATGAAAATCTTGCAGACATCTGTCCCTTAGACATTAATGGCTATAGACCACAGGTGGGCAACTTGTGACCTGGGAGTTGACCTAATTTTGTGCAGGTTCCTGATGCCTTCTGAATCTGCCCCATTATTCCCACTGAAGTTCCTCCTTTCCTGCACATTTCTTACTTTTCTTGGCTTTTTAAAGCATTTCCTCCTCTTTCTATATAGTTTCAGAACTGGCAGGGGTAATATTTTGATAAAAATAAATAATTAAAAAAACTTTCCCCTGATTTTATGGTTTGAGGAAAAGATTTTTTCCCCTCAGATGGATGAGGACAAATTTGTAGACTTGTGCAAATTAAGCCAGAAGTATCATTAGAAGCTAAAATGATGAAACTGAGGTTATCATACTTTCGACACATCATGAGAAGACATGATTCACTAGAAAAGATAATAATGCTGGGAAAAACAGAAGGGAGTAGAAAAAGAGGAAGGCCAAACAAGAGATGGATTGATTCCATAAAGGAAGCCACAGACCTGAACTTACAAGATCTGAAGAGGGTGATTTATACAGATGCTCTTAGGGGTCGCTGATTCATAGGGTCGCCATAAGTCGTAGTCGACTTAGAGGCACATAACAACAACAGCACACTAAAGTCAGAAAGCAATATTCTTTTTCAGAACAGTACCTGCATTGGTCTATTGAACTAAAATAAATAAATAATTCCTCTATATGCTTATTTATTTATTTTATTTATTTATTGCACTTGTATACCGCCCCATAGCCGAAGCTCTCTGGGTTGTTTACAGCAATCGAAAACATTAAAACAAACACACAATTTAAAAACATATTTTAAAAACAATTTAAAACACAATTTTAAAATTCAAAACAATATAAAAACAATTTAAAAATACATGCTAAAATGCCTGGGAGAAGAGGAAAGTCTTGACCTGGCACCGAAAAGATAACAGTGTTGGCGCCAGGCACACCTCGTCAGACAGATCATTCCATAATTTGGGGGCCACCACTGAGAAGGCCCTCTCCCTTGTTGCCACCCTCCGAGCTTCCCTTGGAGTAGGCACCTGGAGGAGGGCCTTTGATCTTGAACGTAGTGTACAGGTGGGTTCATATCGGGAGAGGTACCATCAGGTATTGTGGTCCCAAGCTGTGTAAGGCTTTATAGGTCAAAACCAGCACCTTGAATTGAGCTCAGAAACATACAGGCAGCCAATGCAAGCGGGCCAGAATAGGTTTTATATGTTTGGACCGTCTGGTCCCTGTTACCAATCTGGCTGCTGCATTTTGCACAGCTGTAGTTTCCAAACCGTCTTCAAAGGCAGCCCCACGTAGAGTGCATTGCAGTAATCTAATTTGAGAATATACTCATCAAACCCAACAGGGTTTACTTCTAAATAAGAACAGCCCTGCTGGATCAGACGAAGAACCCATCTAGTTCAGCACCCTGTTCTCGTAAGTGGCGAACCAGGTACCTCTAGAAAGCCACAAACAAGCCATCGCTCTCCTCGCTTGTGATTTCCACCAACTGGTATACAGACAGGCACTCTCTATGACAGTAGACCCGAATAAGACTGGGAATTCTAATCCAAAGAAGTTGAAACAGGGTGGTCTTTATTCCAGATTAGTTCATCCAGAACACTTGTGCTTGCCCTACCAGCGGCATTCAGCCAACAGATAAAAGGTTGCCTACCCCTATAGCTAATGGTTTCATGACTGTAGCCTTAAAAGCCCAGCTGCTTTGCAGCAAGAAAGCATTCCTTTTCAATGGGACTTGCTCATTATTACCTGCTTAGGGTTCGGATAGAACATGTTATTGCAACAGCAACTTTATTTAAAAGAAACCTACTTTGAAGTATGTATGCCAGCACAAGGCTCCTGTATTTTAATTTCATACCATCAATTTATGTCCTGTTTACATTGTATGTGTAAAATGCTCCTATATATAGCATATTTGTTAGGCTGCTCCTTTTTAAGGATATGTCTGGCAAAGATGACCGAGTACTTTACCGAAGGCTAAAGAAGGCATGTTCCCTATGGCTCTGACTAACCTTGTTTTAAACATCCCCATGATGGAGTTTCTACAGTATCCCTTGAGGGATCACTCAGAAAACTTCCCCTCTTTATGCACAGATTAGTCTCTCTTAATTTAATCCCATACTCATAGTAGTAATTTGACACTGGCTTGCTGACTGCATGCACTCTGGTTTCTATTTGCTGTCTTGCTACTTTGGGTGACAGGGTAATAATAACAACACCAGTGGCAAAATCAGAGCGTGCTTCATGTCCTGGGGGAGGGAGGGTGTGTTGTGCATGTGGTGGGAGAAATAGCCTGCAGCTGACTCTTTGGGGTGGACATGTGAGGAATGCAACTGCAATGCCAAGAATTTTTTGCTGGCACAGTTCATCATAGGGGAGACCATTTTAAATTAGCTGAAGGAGCAGCAAACAGTAGCAGCCTACTGAAAAACTATAAACCAGGGAGAGAAATTAGTATTAGGCAAGAGACTGTTGAATGGGCAGGGACTGGCACATGGAATGTACTGCTTTTTAATCTTTTAAAAATATACTACCAGTGAAAGACACTGTTTTCACAAAATGGGTCATAACCTTATTCCTTCCATGTCTTCCTCTCACAGAGGAGTGGGATAAAGAAGGGCCATACTTTGTGCTCTTTAGTCAAATGCCAGTTTAGACATTCAGGAGGAGTGGGTGGTTCATTACCAGGTATTATTGTCATTGTCTAAAGTACTAGGCAATAAACATTTCCCTGGAAGTAGAACATTTAACCTAGAAAGATTTTCTCCTAAAAAAAGGGAAATGTTCTTTGCACATGCAAGGACAACTGCTGCATTTGTATCTTCTTCACATGCTCCAGGCAGTTCCTGAGCTAAATAAAACCTTGACTACAACTATCAATAATTTCCCCTCTAGGATGCACATCTTAACGTGGTGAGGGGGTTCAAGAGTGTTGAAGAAGCTGAGAGCAAAGCCGTCAGGAGGCTAGACCAAGAGGCTAGACTCCTAGCAGGGCCACCCAAGGCGGAATGGTCAAAGCTGAGACACCAGACTAAGATGCATCCAAACTCAGAGGAAGGCAATGGTAAACCACCTCTGAATATCTCTTACCACGAAAACCATATGAACAGAGTATCCAACATGCAACATGAGATAGTGCTGGAAGATGAGACCCCCAGGTCAGAAGGCACTCACCGAGCTACTGGGGAAGAACAAAGGACAAGTACAAATAGCGCTGTGACTAATGATGCAGCTGGGTCAAAGCCGAAAGGAAGCCCAGAGGCTGATGCGCACAGATGCGAAAGGAGAGTCCGGAGTTGTACGACGCACACAATAGGAACATGGAATGTGAGAAGCATGAACCAGGGAAAGTTAGAAATTGTCAAGAAATGGAACATATCAACATTACAATACTTGGTGAGCGAACTAAAATGGACGGGAATGGGACATTTTCAATCAGGCAACTACAAAATATTTTATGCAGGAAATGAGAAATTAAGAAGAAATGGGGTTGCTTTAATAGCGAGAAGTGATGTAGGAAGAGCAAATAGGAACTGCAACGCAAGGTCTGAGTGAGTTAAATCAATCAGATTAAATGGGAAACCTATTAACATAACCATCATCCAAGTCTATGCTCTGACGGCAAACGCAGAAGAAGAGGAATTGGAGAGATTTTATGTAGAAGTACAGGAAGAAATTGATCACCCACCAAAACAAGATATCTTGATAATCTTGGGGGACTGGAATGCAAAAGTAGGGAACAGAGAAGAACTAGGAATTGTGGGGAAATGGGGCCTAGGAGACAGAAATGAAGCAGGAGAAAGACATTGAATTCTGTGAAGCCAATAATTTGTTTCTTGCAAACACATTTTTTGAGCAACCGAAGAGACGACTGTACACATGGACATCACCAAATGGTCAATATAGAAATCAAATTGATTATATAATTGGTAGCAGAAGATGGAGAAGTTCCGTACTTTCTGCAAAAACAAGATCAGGAGCAGACTGTGGTACAGATCATGAACTGGCCGTATAAAAAATCAGAGTAAAGCTAAAGAAGAACAACAAAACAATCATAATGTCAAAATACAATTTAAATAACATCCCAGAAGAATATAAAGATCAAATAAGTTACAGGTTTGAGGCTTTAAACTTACTTGACAGAGAACCAGAAGAACTATGGAATGAAGTCAGAGACGTTATCAGGGAAGAATGCAAAAAGACAATACCTCTAGTTAAAAAGAGAGAAAGACCGCAATGGATGACTGAAGAAACTCTTCAAATGGATAAAGAGAGAAGGAAAGCAAAAGGAGACAGAAACACAGTCAGAACCCTAAATGCAACAATACTGTGACTAGTACACAGGGACAAAGAGAACTATTACAATAGTTACTGTATAGAAATAGAAGAGGACAACAAAAAGGGTAGAACAAGAGCCTTGTTCCAAAAGGTTAGAGAGAGGGAAGTTTAAACCAAGAGCAGGGATGCTGAATAATCAAGAGGGGAACACACTGACTGACCGAGATGAAATAAAAGGAAGATGGAAGCAATACATTGAAGAACTCTATAAAAGAGATGCAAGGATGACAGATTCATTCACGGAGGAACCGTATGATAAAGAAACAGAAATTTTAGAATGCGATGTGAAAGCTGCTCTTAAAATACTTGGGAGTTGCTACAAGCTACCGAGACTGAATCTGTCCAAATTTTGACAAAAATCTGTCAAGAAATATGGAAAACTGAACAATGGCGCACAGACTGGAAGCGTTCCATATACATCCCAATTCCAAAGAAAGGGGATCCCAGGGAATGCAGTAATTATCTAACGATTGCCTTAATATCTCATGCAAGTAAAGTAATGATCAAGATTCTACAACAAAGGCTCTTACCATATATGGAGCGAGAAATGCCAGACGTCCAAGCTGGATTTAGAAAGGGAAGAGGCACCAGAGATCATATCGCAAACATACATTGGATAATGGAATGGAGCAAGGAATTTCAGAAGAAAATAATCCTCTGCTTTATAGATTACAGCAAAGCCTTTGACTGTGTAGATCATGAAAAACTATGGAATGCTTTAAAAGAAATGGGGGTGCCACAGCATCCGATTGTCCTGATGCGCAACCTCGACAAGAGGCTACTGTAAGGACAGAATATGGAGAAACAGATTGGTTCCCCATTGGAAAGGGTCTGAGACAGGGGTGTGTTTTATCACCCTATTTATTTAATCTATATGCATAACATATCATACGAAAAGTGGCATTGGACGAAGATGAAGGAGGTGTGAAAATTGGTGGGAGAAATATAAATAATTTAAGATATGCAGACAATACCATACTACTAGCAGAAACCAGTCATGATTTCAAATGAATGCTGATGAAAGTTAGAGGAAAGCACAAAAGCAGGACTACAGCTGAACGTCAAAAAGACTGAAGTAATGACAACAGAAGATTTATGTAACTTTACAGTTGACAATGAGGACATTGCACTTGTCAAGGATTATCAATACCTTGGCACAGTCATTAACCAAAATAGAGACCATAGTCAAGAAATCAGAAGACGGCTAGGACTGGGGAGGGCAGCTGTGAGAGAACTAGAAAAGGTCCTCAAATGCAAAGATGTCTCACTGAACACCAAAGTCAGGATAATTCAGACCATGGTATTTCCGATCTCTATGTATGGATGTGAAAGTTGGACAGTGAAAAAAGCTGATAAGAGAAAAATCAACTCATTTGAAATGTGGTGTTGGAGGAGAGTTTTGCGGATACTATGGATTGCGAAAAAGACCAATAATTGGGTGTTAGAACAAATTAAATCAGAACTATCACTAGAAGCTAAAATGATGAGGCTGAGGTTATCATACTTTGAACACATCATGAGAAGACATGATTCATTAGGAAAGATAATAATTCTGGGGAAAACAGAAGGGAGTAGAAAAAGAGGAAGGCCAAACAAGAGATGGATTGATTCCACAAAGAAAGCCACAGACCTGAACTTACAAGATCTGAACAGGGTGGTTCATGACAGATGCTCTTGGAGGTTGCTGATTCATAGGGTCACCATAAGTCATAGTCAACTTGGAGACACATAACTACGCAATAATTTACAACAATAAATTGTTTTATTTAAAACAATTTAATGGAATACCGCAGTGACAAAAAGATACAAGGAAGTTTCCAGTTCAAATTTCCCCTCTACCATGAACTCACTAGGGGTCTTGGGCAAAGCACTATCTCACACCTCAGTTGCCCATATGGGGAAATCATTATTCTGACCTACCTTACAGAGTTGTTGTAAGGATTACTACTGGACAATGCTTACAAAGTACACTAAACCCATTAAAACACCATCCAAGTATTAGTATCATTCTTATTTTAAAAACAACTAATGGCCATCTCTGTGGGTAGCTCTGACTCTCCTGTGTATTTATGTACAAGTACGTTCGAAGAATAAAAAGTTGAGTATTCAGCCGCTCCTGATTCTTTTGCGCCAAACGGTGCAACAGGAAACAGGTGAGCCTAAAGGAATGAGTTAAAAAAAAAAGCCATCCAAATACCATCCAGCACACAAGAGCCTCTCCCTTCCTCTCCATAATTTTGAGTCAACGCTCGCGCATGCGTACAGTAGGGCAGCTCGGGTGCCGGAGCAAGGCGGGTGCTGTTTCCCAGCATGCCGCGCGCACCCCCCCCCTCCCCGTGGGTGGTTGAGCAGAGCTGCTGAGTGAATCTGTCCGGCCGATGATGGAGATGAGACTGTAATGGCGGCCGGCGGCGGCAGCAGTAGCGGCGGCGGCGGCGGCTCGAGTTCGGTGCTGCTCTGACACCTGGCTACTCCTCCGCGTGGCCTTGGCCCACCTCCCCTGGTCGGTCCTTCCCTACAGGCAGAGCCGCTCACGACTCAGGAATACCACACACACAAAGCGGGAGGAGGAAGAGGCGGAAGACTCCCCACAGACAATGGACGAACATCCCGGAGCCGGTGGTGGGATCATGGCAGGGGCCACTCCGAGACCTCCACAGCAGCCGCTGCCGCCCACCGGAGGGAACGCGAACTCTCAGCTGCTTAACCAAGGCTGTTCGGGGCCTGGCGGCGGAAATCTGCCGCCGCCGCAGCAGCAACCCCAAGGGCCGGCGGCGGCTCATGAAGCGGTGGGCCCTGGTAGCGGCTCGGAGCTGTCCCGGCCTCAACACTACACCATCCCGGGGATCCTTCACTACATCCAGCACGAATGGGCCCGCTTCGAGATGGAGCGCGCGCACTGGGAGGTGGAAAGGGCTGAGCTCCAGGTAGGGCCAAGCCGGGTTCTGGACGGGCGAGGAGAAGGAGGTGGTGGTGGGGTAGCCACACAATGCGAGAATGACTGAGGTGAGGTCTGTCCGCACCGTTTAGGAGGAGGGCTGAGAGAGAAGGGAGCTCGCCGCTTGCGGGCAGCGGCGGTGTGGTTGAGGCCCGGGACCGTGGTGGTGGAAACACGCAGGGCAGGAGAAAGTACCTGTATTCGGTGGGTCCGGCGTGGCGGGCGTCACTCCGCACGTTCCCTCACGGCTGCTCGGGTTGGGCTGCTTTCCCCGGGGCAGCCATTTTGGCTTCTAGCATGGCGCCCGCCTGGCTTGGGCCTGTCAAGCTGGGAGGGGAGGGTTATCATCTCCTCCCCGGCCCGATTTCAGTCACCATCTCTTAAGCGCGCGTGCCCTGACAGTTAACCGTGTCTCGCGCAGCAACGCGGTCGTTTCACTTGCCACGGCGACTCTGGTGCTTCTGTGGCCTACCAAGAGGACGAGTCGTAATCTTAATGGAACACAAGAACCCAACCGTATTCTCAGCTGCTGCCTTGGGAATAGAAATCACGCACATTATTCTCAATTGACCGGACTTCTTTCTAGGAGTAGGAGGCGTGTCCCCCTTCATTCGTTTTCATTACCCACATGGATGATTCTGTCACTTCTTTAAAAAGTGCGTGGGGGGAATCATAAAGGGATTGATAAATTTGACCTCTTCAGTCTTTTTCATCCATTAGTTATTTCGAGTTACATCAGCAAAATAATGTGTGTGCCAACATAATGTATTACATAGGCACACTTGTCAGAGATTAAGGATTGGCCATGGCTCCCTGCTGCGTATTACTGGGTAGTTAATCTGGTTTTGCCACTGTGTAATGTGTGAATAGTCATTAAAACTGAGTGCATAGGTGTAAAGATATACACATATCTCTAATTAAATCCATTGGTATAATCTAATTGTAGGCTTTGCAGGTTTAACCATATTTCAGAAATATTTTTAATGATTAGAAATAAACATGTATTCATTCAGCATGTATCCCTTGATGTGTGCCCACATACAGTTACTCTAAGGAACAATGTGATGTGTTTAAAAGTGAAGGTGTGATTAACTTGGTTGAGTTTCAAGAAAATTAGATTTGGAACTGGAAGTCTCGGGTCTGTCAAAATACAAGTACTGACTTGTCCAATGCTGTACAATTCTTCCCCTTCAGTTTCTTGTTCTGGGGGGAGCGCAATAACAAGTAATCCATTTTGCAAGTTTGTTGTGAGGCAAACACTGAAATTTGAAAATATCCTGCAAAATTAAAGAGATGCTATAAAAGTGAATAATGGTAATAATGTATCAAGACTAAAATGCCTACTAAATGTAGGATGTTGTGACAAGTGACAACTGTGTTCTGTGTAGATCTACTTTTTTGTTGTTGGTTTCAGAGATCACGTATACCATGTTGAAGGAGAACATGTGTTTCTTTGTAAGGCTAGCTAAGTAAGCCAAATGTTGTATTCAAAATCATACATGTTTATGACATATGGGATCCATCTTGGTCTGATTTTAAGTCTTTATCTTCAGTTAGATGCTTTATCTACCAGCTAGGAGGCTCAAAGCTTTAAAAACATTAAAACTGAAATTTCTGTAATCTGGCAATGGTTCTAGGAGCTGGAAAATCAATGTAGATGTCAAACATAACATGAATTATGGGGATTGTTATAGGACAACTGCTAGATGATTATGTATTTTATGTTATTAGTAGACTACATCGTAGAACATTAAATGAATGAGGTTGCAATCCTGTACCCAATTATATGGGCGTAAATTCCTTTGAACTAAATGGGGCTTACTTCTGGGTAGATTGGGAGTTAGTTCTTTGACAATTTGATAGGAAATGATAAAATACGTCACTCCAGGGCAAGGTTACCTAATGTGGTACCCTCTAGATGTTGGATTTCCAACTCCTATCAGCCTCAGCCAGCATGGCCAATGGTCAGGGTTGATGGAGTAGAGCAACATCTGGAGGGCAACATGTTGCCTACCCTTGCTCCAGGGTTTCTTCCACATATCTTGCAGCTGTAAGTTTCTAGCTTTTGTCATTAATTTTTGATTTATTTGTCATAACTGTCTAGATTGATATTAAAGTACCGACTTTTTCCTTTGCTTAGAGAAAGCAAGACAGTACCTTGGATCCCCACATTATGCAAGATGCAGGAAGGAATCTGGCCACCAATACTGCTCTGTTTGTTTAGTGGTGTTTTTGTGTGTGTTCAATCTGAAGCCTGCTGCTATTCTTCTTGTGATTCACTAGAATAATAGTGCCATTACTTGTAGATCATTTCCACACTAACACCATTACAAAGAACATAATTTCTTAAAGTATGTCCACACCCTTCAAGGTGCAGCTTGGCTGACTTGATGAGGCATAGGCTGAATAAGTGTTGCTACATTGGGGAATGCCTCTGATAGTATTGATTGTGTAAGGCATACCAGAGTTGCCTTATCAAGGTCATATCATAAGTAACTCATCTAAAATTAGTGTAATTATTAGCAATGGCAAAGCATCGTCAATATAACTGCACATAATATCAGTCATATTCAGTGTGGTTATAGGCCCCTAAATTAAGGTGTACTTAAGAAAATCTGTTTGACATCAGTCTGATTTACATGCACTGTAAGCCATGTTTAGAAACAAACTTTGCCTTTCTATGAATATGCAGCATGCTGATCCATGCTGCTCAAATTGTGGCTCCTCTTCTCTTTGCTGATCTAGGAGGAAACAAACCACAGTCCTTGTTGTCTCTCTCCAAACAAACTGTGAGAGGAAACCAAGAGCAAACCTTTGGTATTTAGTGGCATTTCAGAATAAACCAAGGCTTGGATTTTTATTATTTCTAAAATATATTAAAAACATTTCAAACTGACAGGGGTGTTCTCAACATGGGATTAGGCCAGAGAAGTTTATTAACCTTTTCATTTATTCAGTTTATATCCCACCTTTCCTCCAGAAGGAGCCCAGGGCAGCAGACACATCAATGATAAAGCAATGTCTTAAAAAGCATTCTAAAAACAGTTTAAAACATACCTCAACCAGTAATTTCAGGGTTGCCAGGAAGAGTGTCTTTCAGCTACCAAATGCCTGTGTGAACAGGAATGTTTTTAAATTCCTTCTGAAATCCAATAATGAGGGAAGACAGCTGCACCTCATCAGGGAGGGCATTCCATAAATGGGGAACCATCACTGAAAAGGCCCTGTTACGGGTCAATGCCAATTGGGCAGCCCTCGTCACCAACAAGGCCTCATGTGCCAATTGAAAGGTCTGGGATTTTTTTTCTCCCAGTAACTGAAAATGTTTCTGTTGTCCTAATTTAGAAGTTGGCTGAGCTACTTGTAGGTGTAAATAGATGCTGCGCCTACATTCCATTCAGATGTCTCCCTTCAGTTCCATTGGAGAAGCTGACTGTAGTGGGAAATAGGTAAACTCCTCAGATGCCAGGTTCCAACCTTCAGTACCTCAAATTTCTGGCTGCTTGTGATGAGTGAGGATTTTTCCTATCTGTTCTTTAGACTTCACTGGGTTTCTTTGAACATGGATATTGGCATTGTGTTAAGAGTACTACAAGTGGAATATTGGGAGATTATAATAATAACTTGTTTATGTTTATGGTAGTTAGAAATTTATTACTGGACAGAAGCTTTAAAACTGAAATTTGTAAAGCAGCTGGAAAAGAAAGAGCAAGTGAGAAAAAAAGTCTTTGGTTGCTGTTTCTTCTCCAGAATGTCAGTGAGAACATACCTTTCCAGAAAAATCTCAGTGTTAAAAAATTATTGCCAGATATGGAAGATTCCGCCATCCTTCTCTGGAGCCTGGAGGAGGGCAGGATAATCTTACTGACCTTGTGCTTAGATTGTGGCTCAGCACAACAGGAATAAGTGCCAACCCAGCTAGGGCAGGAGGGTGGGGATTTGTTTCTCCCATTGCACTGGGTGCTTGTGGTGCTAGAAGGGTGTAGTGGTTAGAGTGTTGGAGTAGGACGTTTGATTAATTGAATTGATTATTTAATGGATTTACTAATTTATGTTTTGAGCTAATTGACAAGCTAACTGGAACTAAGCAGCTATTGAACCGAGGTCTATATAACTGGTCATTTAGTCAAGTATTGTTTTGCAGTTAAGTTGGCGAATCAAAATTGAATAGAAAAGCTAAGGATATTGGAGCTTACGTCAAACAAAATGAATATTAGATAAATCAGAAGACATAGATGCATAGCATTGGAAAATTTTTCCACATTGTTTGAATTTAAAAATGCAATAGTTTAAGTGCAAACCTAACTCTGACCAGGCTGCAGTGGATATTAATTGAGCGGCAGAGCCACATCTGCAGCCCCTGCTGCTTCTATCAGCCATGAAAAGCAGGTTGCTTTGCTATGCCAACTCCAGGGTTGGTGCAGAAAATGGTTCCAAATCTGTCCCCTTGCTACAATTTGCAGTTTGCTTGGCCAGGGGATCCTTGACTGCCCCAGATCAATCCCCTTCCCACCTTCAAAATGCCCCTTTTGGGGGCTTTACATTGGCTGTTGCTTGCAGGGTTACCACCAGTGGTAGATTCTGCCCATCCATGCTTTAGGCTGGCAAAGAGCAGACCTTGGCAATACCAGAGACACCTCCACCTCACCCAAATTTCCTCCATTGTGGTTTGGATTGCTCTACCCATTGGTTTTAAAATGTATCTATTTAAGATGCTTAAACCAGAGTTGTTAAACTACAGAGCAGGGGTGGACAATTGGATCTGGCTAGCCAGTGGTGCATTGAGTGGTGCCACACACATCTCGAGTCACCTGACGTTACCTCATGTCAAAGTTCAGTCCTTGGAAGCAGTCACAGGATCATCTCTAATCTTAGTGCTATCGTTCTGCAGTGTTCCCCCCCCCTAAAAATGGCCTTACATGCCAAATTCAGGGGCCTGGGGAGCCGAATTAGGCCTGCCAGTCGGATGCTCCTGCTATGGCTATGGAAGAATTAAATTTAGAAGAAGAACTAAAGGTAAAGGTGTCCCCGCACTTATAGTGCGAGTCGTTTCCGACTCTTAGGGTGACGTCTTGCGACGTTTACTAGGCAGACCGTATATATGGGGTGGGATTGCCAGTTCCTTCCCCGGCCTTTCTTTACCCCTCAGCATATGCCGGGTACTCATTTTACCGACCACGGATGGAGGGAAGGCTGAGTGGACCTCGACCCCTTTTACCGGAGAATCAGTATTGATTTTGAAAGAGAAAATGTCAAACTAATTTTAAACAGGATGGGATGAGATGTGGGAGGCTGCAACTTGAGGGGGAAATAAGGAAATTGGATATCCCATCTGTGCCAATTGTAGTGTTGGGATGGGGAGTTGGATCAGGCCACTGGACCAAATTCAAAAATCCCCCACCTCCCCATTTGGCAACATTGACAAGTGGGTGGGAGCACTCACCTGTCAATCACCAGACATCACAATGCTGTCAAAGTTCAAATGAGATCACTGTAACTGTCGATCAGCTGATGGGCAGTTGTAGCAACCTCCTTTGAAGGCAGGCTTTTCATGTCAGTCAGCTGTTTGGTTCTGGGAGTGTACCTTAAAAGGGGGAGGCTCTGGAGAGAAAAAATGCCTGATTTTTAAACAAAGCATTTTCATCTCTGCAGTGGAAGTGCTAGAAAAAGTGGTTTGAATCCAAACTGTTTCCTCCAGCCCTATTGGCTGCACTAAGCAGTTCCTGAAGGAAATTTAAACTGTTAATTTTTCCTTTCTATCCACATCTGTGGCTCTGTCACACTTGACATCACATTTTTATGTCAGATGTGGGGCAGGTGGTCATGGTTTGTGGGAAACAGCATTGGAGACCAAATTGGGACCCATGCCAAGACTAATTAGGTCTGGGCCAGAGAGTCCCTACACCTGCTATAGTACATTCTGTTTACATAAGGGGCTCTCTGGATGCTGTCCATAATCTGTACCTGTTCAAGTACCAGAATAAAGGCAATGATGATAGATAAGTGAACTGCATAATCAATAAAAATGATAGAAGAATTGTGAGACCTAGAGCCCACAGACTGGAAACATTCAATATACATCTCGATTCCTGTTACGCTGCAGCCAACTCAGAAGGGACAGGAAGGGGGGAGGCTTGAATTTCAGGCGCCTCCGCAGTCAGAAGAAGCAGAGTTGGGGATTGTTGGGTCTGAACAGGAGCGTCCGGGAGGGGGGCAGCCTGCTCTTCAGCCATTTCCCACGAGTAACGTCCTTTCCGAGGAGCCGAGCGCACCGCCCCCAATTGAGGCAGAGAACTTGGAGGAGGAAGTTTCAGAGGCAGTGCCAACTCCTCCTTTCCCAAGCAGTTCCCATGAGGTTTCCAATGAGGCACCGCCTCTTGACCTCGAGCCTGTTGCTTGGGAGCAGATGTCTTCGGATGAGCAAGTGGAGGCGCCGCCCCTGACTCCTCGTTCCCACCGCCGCGAGAAACGGACAGGACAAAGACAGCAGTTACGCAGGAGTCAGAGATTACGTTCAAAAACATTTTCTATATAAGCCTGCTGCTCTCAGGGGGGGGGGTCGCTGAGTCAACTTCCTTCACACGCTGCAGAGCATGTCTAGAGTATAGTTAGGGACTTTAGTGAGTTAGCCTAGGATTTCCTATGAAGCGCAATGCTTTTGATGTATCCATTACTCTAATAAAACGAGATTTACTTGCACACACACTCCAGCCTCATTCTTTCGGCTCTGGGCCGGACAATTCCAAAGAAAGGGGATCCCAGAGAATGCAGTAATTATCAAATTATTGCCTTAATATCCCATGCAAGTAAAGTAGTGCCCAAGATTCTACAACAAAGGCTCTTACCATATACGGAGCAAGAAATGCCAGATGTCCAAGCTGGATTTAGAAAAGGAAGAGGCACCAGAGATCATATTGCAAACATACATTGGATAATGGAAGGGACCAAGGAATTTCAGAGGAAAATCACCCTGCGGTTTATAGATTACAGCAAAGCCTTTGATTGTGTAGATCATGAAAAACTATGGAATGCTTTAAAAGAAATGGGGGTGCCACAGCATCTGATTGTCCTGATGCGCAACCTATGCTCTGGACAAGAGGCTACTGTAAGGACAGAATATGGAGAAACCGATTGGTTCCCCATTGGAAAGGGTGTGTGACAGGGAGTATTTTATCACCCTATCTATTTAATCTATATATGGAACATATACAGAAAGCGGGATTGGACCAAGATGGAGGTGTGAAAATTGAAGGGAGAAATATCAGTAATTTAAGATATGCAGATGATACCATCCTACTAGCAGAAACCAGTCATGATTTGAAACAAATGCTGTTGAAATTTAAAAAGGAAAGCACAAAAGCAGGACTACAGCTGAACGTCAAGAAGACTAAAGTAATGACAACAGAAGATTTGTTGACAACGAGGACATTGAACTTGTCAAGGATTAACAATACATCGGCACAGTCATTAACCAAAATGGAGACAATAGTCAAATCAGAAGACGGCTAGGACTGGGGAGGGCAGCTGTGAGAGAACTAGAAAAGGTCCTCAAATGCAAAGATGTATCACTGAACACTAAAGTCAGGATCATTCAGACCATGGTATTTCCTATCTTTATGCATGGATGTGAAAGTTGGACAGTGAAAAAAGCTGATAAGAGAAAAATGAACTCATTTGAAATGTGGTGTTGGAGGAGAGCTTTGCGGGTTTTATGGACTGCGAAAAAGACCAATAATTGGGTGTTAGAACAAATTAAACCAGAACTGTCACTAGAAGCTAAAATGATGAGACTGAGGTTATCATACTTTGAACACATCATGAGAAGACATGATTCATTAGGAAAGATAATAATTCTGGGGAAAACAAGGGAGTAGAAAACAAGGAAGACCAAACAAGGGATGGATTGATTCTATAAAGGAAGCCACAGACCTGAACTTACAAGATCTGAACAGGGTGGTTTATAACAGATGCTCTTGGAGGTCGCGTTGCCATAAGTCATAATCAACTTGAAGGCACATAACAAGAATAATTTTTTGCATTTCAAAATACCACCCAGGATCCAAAAACGTAAAGATTGGTTCAGTTATCTGTGTTGACTGTTAACCTCGGGTGAGGCCATGCAAGATCTGGACTCCTACCTAGAGTCGGTGGTGGGTTGGATGAGGGCCTGTAAACTGACACTGAATCCTAGCAAGAAAGAGGTGCTGTAGGTTGGTGATTCCTGAGTTCGGATAATTGTTTGGTTGCCTGATTTGGATGGGGTTGTACTCCCTCTGAAAGAGCAGGTCCGTAGTCTGGGGGTGCTCCTGGATCCATCTTTATTGCTAGAGGCCCAGGTGACCTCAGTGGTTAGGTTACAAGTTTCGGCTGGTAAGACAGCTGTGGCCATGTCTGGACTAGGATAGCCTAACCACTGTTGCCCATGCAGTGGTAACCTCCAGGCAGGATTACTGTAATGCTTTCTATATGAAGCTGCCCTTGAGGTTGGTCCAGAAACTGCAGCTGGTCAAAATGGGACAGCGAGACTACTCACTGGGGCAGGGTATCATCAGCATGTCAGCCTGCTGCTGAATGAATTGCACTGGCTGCCTATTAGCTACTGGGCTAAGTGCTGGTTTTGGTGTCCAAAGCCCTATATAGCTTGGGACCAGGATACCTGAAAGACCGTATTACCCTTTATATACCCAATTGATCACGCTCTGCAGGTGAGGCCCTCCTGCAGATACCATCTTATCAGGAGGTCCATTCCGCACAACATAGGAAATGGACCTTTAGCGTAGTGGCACCTACCGTTTGGAATTTCCTCCCCTTAAATATTAGACAGGTGCCATCTCTGTTATCTTTTTGGCACCTACTGAAGACCTTCCTTTTTCAAGAAGCCTTTTATGTAGAGACCTTATCCCAGTCTGCATCTGTGGGAGTTGCTTTTAATATGTTTTTAAAGCTTTTTTAAAAAAAAGATGTTTTGCTTAAATATATTTTAAAGTTTGTTTCTCTGATGTTTTGGAGTGTTTTTAGTGCTTTTGTTTGTTGCCCTGGGCTGCTACTGGGAGAAAGGGCAAGATCTAAATCTCATAAAATAAATAAATAAATACATGCATGCATGCATACATACATACATACATACTGCAACAAAAGCAGAAGTTAGTACAGAAAGTAAAGCAAAGCAGAACCCTGTCACAAATACTATGCTGACAGCTACACTGACATTTCTTGGTGACAAATTTAAGGCAGTTGCATGGAGTCATTTATTAAAAAGAAACAAAGAAATGGCAGGAAATTATGTTGACAGAATAGACAGGTAGGGAAATCATCAAAAGCAGAGTAGTGGTCTGCAGATTAAGCAACACTTAAATACTGCAAAGGATAAATTGTGGTAAATGCTTGCATCAAAGCCAAAACTGCCCATTATGCCATAGGGACAGAATTTGAATTTGCTAACAAGCTGGTCAAACAGTTTGCTTGATGTGGAAATGTGGAAAAATGTGGATCTAGCTGAGAGAATTAAAATAAATACACACAAAACAGGAAATGGTGCAGGAGTTTTGTGATTACTATAGTATATTATATAATCCAAAAACGTGATAAAAATGAGATCAGAACTATCCAACAACCTCCTGTTTATTTTAGAAAAACAAACTAGGACAGTCAATTAGTAGTATTCACAGGTAGTATTAACTGTATTAACAACTATACAGGCTTTAAAACAAGAGTTGGGAACTTTCGGCCCTCCACATGGTGCTGAACTACAACTCCCAGCAGCTCTAGCAAGCATGACCAGTGACAGGAATGATGGGAGTTATAGTTTAGCAACATCTGGAGGGCCAAAGGTTCCCCACACCTGCTTTAAAATATATCAAAAATCATTCGTTCCCTGAGGTTTCAATGATCAGCGTATAAGCTAGGTGATATACTGGCACAAAAATTAGTAGAATTATTAATGTATGGTTGAGTTCCGAGATTTCTTTTTTCCCCAATAGGAGTCCTTCCATGGATGGATGGAAGAAGGAGATGTCTAGATCCAACCCATATTTTATAGATACCATATACTTGGCCTGATGAAATAACTTTAATCTATAAAAGCAATAAGGTCCCAGACAAGATACTCTATTGATATCACTTCTAAATGTTGCCTAGAAAACCTTATGCAGAAAGGTTAAATAACATTCCTGGCTAAAATTTAAATACGTCCTATATAGAGAAAGATCAATGTGGTTTTTAAAAATGCAGACAACTGAAGATACCAAATGTGTAATAAATACTCATCTTAATAAAGGGTAGTCCCAATATTGTTGCAGTTTGTGGATGTTGAGAAGGCATTCAGTTGAGTGGAATGGCCCTTATTTTGCACTAGGGACAACTTCTGTAGTATGAATGGTAATTATAAGCATCAGCTAGAATGGTTATAAGTGGTTAGTTATGGAAACAGGTAATTCAGAGGGGAGTTGGGAAAGTTGTGTATACTCGCCGCTATTCAGTTTGTTTATACTATCTTAGTTCAGTATGAAAGGAATATAGATGAGTTGATGAATTGTATCCAATGTAGCACGAGCACAAGGTTCTCCCCACCTCCACACTGCAGCCTCTGTGAGGGTAATTTATTGGTTGAGTCCAAGATTTATTTATTTATTTATTTATTTATTTATTTATTTTGTTCAATTTTTAGATGACTGAGCCACAAAAATGATAGAGCCGCAAAGATGATTAATTATTGGATGTCTTAGACTGGGCATTTTTAGTATGAATTGGAAACTAGCAGCATCTTTCATACAGAGCATTTCAGAAGCTGACCCTACTAGCTCCCGGGCCTGAGTTTCCTCACTTCTGCCTTTCCACAGGGCAGACAGGTCTTAAGTAACCTCAGGGAAGGTGAGG
The DNA here is from genome assembly GCF_030035675.1 of Rhineura floridana. Taxonomy (NCBI): domain Eukaryota; kingdom Metazoa; phylum Chordata; class Lepidosauria; order Squamata; family Rhineuridae; genus Rhineura; species Rhineura floridana. Next base: position 182,947,688 of record NC_084481.1, on the reverse strand, counting down.
GTATTTAATGATTTAATAATGGTTATGTGAACATTATAAATTGGCTATGAAATACGTGATTTGAAATTTATAAAGGTATTTACTAGAATAGGTATAAATCTTTAGAATAGTATCTCATTTCAAAGCATATTCAGAGCCTTTTTAAAAAATGTTATCTTGTAGTTTCAGAGTTAATACCATAGCTGTGACACCACTGGAACTGAAAAGGGTTTGCGGCCTATTGCCGAAATAAAACACAAACACCATTCATTGGGTTAAATCATGGGCCACTTTATTAAACGGAATCAATTAGAATAATGAACCTGCAGAGGGGAAATCAAGTGCGGGAGCATTCTGATGATCCAGGCAAAGCCTGCTTGCAGCCATAGGGCGACCAAACCTTGCCTGAGCCCGGGGCTGCCCTGTGCCAGACCCCAGCTCAGGCCACACCCTGAAGATGTGTAGGGGGTCCAACCCGCATCACCGCCCCCTGGAGCCGTGAAACTCCGAGCGGATGAGGCACGTTGGCCCCAAAGGCAGCCCGTGTTCTGCCCCCCGGGCCGTATAGCCCTGAGCTGCAGGTCCCCGGACCGCCAAAGGTGCCTAAAGGTGTCACCTAGCTGCCCTTTCCCTTTAAACCTTTTCCCGCACTTCTTTGCCACAAAAGGGGGACAAGCCTCTGCTTAGTCTCCCTTTACCTCACACCCGATAAGAATCTTATGCAGACCCCTCTGCAGGTCCATCAGGAGGATGGCATTGTTGCCTCCCGAACTGCATGTCAAGCATGTCTGCCACTGAGGGCCTTGCCCTCCATGTCTGACCAAAGCAGACGACCCAAGGCCACCGAGGCCTCAACTGCATGTCCTCACATGCCTGCCACTGAGGGCCTTGCCCTCCATGTCTGACCACAGCAGACGACCCAAGGCTACCGAGGCCTCAACTGCATGTCCTCACATGCCTGCCACTGAGGGCCTTGCCCTCCATGTCTGACCACAGCAGACGACCCGAGGCTACCGAGGCCTCAACTGCATGTCCTCACATGCCTGCCACTGAGGGCCTTGCCCTCCATGTCTGACCACAGCAGACGACCCAAGGCCACCGAGGCCTCAACTGCATGTCCTCACATGTCTTGCCCTTCAGTAACCAAGGTAATTCCCACCCAGGGGAGTGGCCACCACCTGCAGAACCTTCCACCCTGAACCCTGCTGGAACAACATGGGTAGGAGACCATCCTAGCGCATACTCTGTCGACCCTGCCACCAAACCGTGGCCCACCATCAGAGGCCCAGCTGTGAACCAATGTGCGTTTTCGGCCCCAAGGCCAGCCTATGAGATCATGCCATGGCTGCAGAGTAGGCTGCGCATCTGCTCCATCCCCGTCCAGCAACCTGCCAAAACAGAAAGAATCGTGAACAGTTGGGTCCCGGACCTTCAGACTCACCCCTGGGCTAAATGTATTTCATGCGCCCCCTACTTCCACCTCCTGACGGCCTGCACCTGCATATACAAAACCAAATAGACAGCCCCAGGTAGGCAATCCCACTGCCGGGTAGGCAACCCCAATTCTGGAGGAGCATGTCCCTAAAACCCCCATGGGTCTGCTCCCAGGCACTGCGACACTAGACCGAAACTTTATGAGGGAAGATCCCCTGAATATCAGGCAACCAGGCCTGTAGCTTCAGGCCAAAAACGCTATGATGCCCTCATGGGGAAGTGTCCAGTCCAGGGGGAGGGTAAAATAATGTGGAGTGACTCTTGTACCCCTGGTCTGCCTGGGGGATGGCTCGAAGGGGAGTCTGACCTGGCCCCAAACACCCCGGCCCCCTATCCGGAAGGCTGCAAGTTAAGTGCGAAGACTGCTACATGCAACTGCTGAGCTTTGAAGCATGATGGTCACAGGGCACCTCCCTGATCAACAATCCCTGGCGGGTCAGGTGAACACGGAGGATGAGGATAAGGGGTATGGGGGTGTGCATGGGCCAGCCGGCCAGCCCATGACGTATCCCACGCCGTCTGAATGGTCCCAAAGGCCCCCTGCCAGCCTACCTTGCGACACACTGACAGCCAAGCTTTACTCCTACCATCTGTGATGAATTCCAGCACGTGATTCATATGAATAGGCCACACTTTGCATAGCCCCTGCCGGCCCCTGACTCCCAGGAATCCCCTCCTGCCTTCTGATAGCTGTTAAGCATGCTGGGGCAGCAGATAGCATATGGCCATCTCTGACTCCCCTCCCCCATCTCCCAGTATGCAGTATGGGACTAGCGGAGTCGGTCCTCCCTCTAACTGAAACACCATTGATGCATCGCAGGAAAGGAGGGGGGCCATACCGCAGGTTGGTGCGTAAGGCAGCCAAAACCCTGAACCTGTGGTAAGGCTGTGAAATCCCTGTTATGGCACCATAAACCCCACCGCAGAAGGCCCCCAACTCCTGAAGGGCAGAAAGCAAACACCTTCCCCAGCCCCTGAAAACTCCGGGATCTTGATCTGCAACAGTTCAAGCTTTTCCCAGGCAGGCTGCAGCCCTGGGTCCAAAAGTCAATCTTAATACCCTGGAAGGTGAACACTGGGGCAGGATCCTCCATTTTCCCAGCTGCCAAAGGAACCCCCCAGTTCATAGCTACGCTATAAACTGTGCCATCAGGTGCTAATGTGCACCCAAAGTCTGCCCTACCCGTGAACTGTAAATCATGAAAGTAGTGCTCCACTGCTTCTGAGCCCTCTCGTCTCCTGACTGTCCCTTCCAAGAAGGGGCTGAAGTGCTCCATGCAAGAATACAGCAGCCCATAGGTAATGCTCTGCTGCATAGTTGACTTAAAGGGCAAAACTCAGCAGCTCAAAATCCACCATGTGTAACAGCTGGCAATGCAGGCACATTAGCTGCCACACTTGCCCATAAGGCATCACTGACTGACCCCACTTGTATGATGGGTGGTGAATCAGGTAGACTTTGCCCACTGCCACTTTGGGCACTATACGGGGGGGGCACTGAGAGAGCAGAGGTAGGGGATGATGGGAAGGGGCCAATAACCCTGCCCAACTGTATGTCTTCATCAATTGTCCTCCGGACCAGTGCGTCCATACCTAAGACTGATTTAAGATTGCTGGCCATAAGGGCGAGCCGGGGGCCATGGTATAGGATCCGGAAAACCGCATAAAAAAGAAAAACCACATAATAAAATGAGTCTCCCCATAACTGGGCAGTCTGCAAGCAAGGTCCATAACCCTCGAGTGTAGCGGGTAAGGGAAACTTTTCTTGAGCAGCCTCTGCTGGGGGCTTGTTGTTGAGCCTTTAATAGCAGGTTCGTATTCAGCAGTTATTAGATGGCATGAAGTTGAGCAATGTCATCTTCCAGTTTGTAAACTAGCTAAAGAGAAGATGCAGGCAAATGTGCCGCCTGAACGTGATTACTGAAAAGAATTCCCTTGTTTAAATAATTTACTCAGAGAAATATGAATTGGACCAATTCTATGCATACTTACTTATGAGAAAATCCCCTTGAGTGTATCGTTACTTCTTCCCCCGGAAGGGTGCATGTGATTGCACACATACAGCAGAATCCTATGTATGTTTACTCAGCCTATTACAGATTAAATGGGTTTTAGGACAGAGGTTTATGGGACTTAACTGATGGAAACGTTCATATATTTTTACCTGGGTTTTGAAGAACGTATTTGGGGAGGGGAAGCTTGACAATGAAAAAAGAGGGAATGAGTTCCCCTTGCATTTTAGAGTTGAGGTAGTTTTGGAGGTATATTTCTCTGAGCAACATCACAATCAAGTAGTTCTTGTGACCCTTCTCTCTACAGTGCTCTAACCCATCCCACAGACAACACAATATATTATGCTTCCCTGGGATACTGAGGCCGCATATATGCAACTAAATATCACCATGAGATATAGTAACAAACAAACTGACTATAATACACCAATGTCAATAACTACAACTGGGCAAGAGAAGTTGAAAGTATCCCCTTTGCAGATCTTCTTTAAGAGAGATGGGGAGGGGAAATGCTCATGAGATAGGATCATGTGCCCACTCTATAATCTGAGTTCTCAGATTAGGGGAAGAGTGTGGCCATGGCTGTTCCAAGACACTTTACTGCTTGAAGTGCAGAAATAGATCCCCACCACCATTTCATGTACAGGAGTTGACTGGAACAGCAGCTGAATCTAATTTCAAAACTGGGTACAGGACAAGCCATATGATATGCACAGTTGTGTTCTCTAACAGAAGGGTACAGACAAGATGCTTATGAGGTAGACCTGGGGGGCTGCTGCCCCTCCCCCCCCCAAGTTTTTGCCACTTGAAATTGTCAACTCACTCCACGTAATGGCAGGGTCAGCCCTGTGTCCAGATACATGCAGTTCTCCTCCCATGTCCAGCATCAAGCATCAAAGATGCGAGATCACAGAAACAGTCCTGACAGACAATATGGAATTCCACTAGCATTAAAAGGCATTTTCTTCTCTGTATATATGAGGGTCAAACAAAAAGAAGTGCTTTTCCCCAGGAGATGCAATACTCAGAATGTCAAGACAAGCTTTACCTGTTCTACTATTCTCTAAAGTCGGCAGTGGAGGCCTGAGACCCCCTTAGCGCTAGCCTCCCCCCCCCCAGCAAGAGCTCACAAAAGAAATTTAAATGTCCTGGCCTGAGTGCCTGCTGCGCCACTCCCCGGGTCGCTGCCGTGCCTCGCCGCCGCCGCTACTGCGCCTCTCCTTGAAGCCTCATGTCCCGCCGTAGGGCTCCTCAGCCAGGCCTCGCGCAAGGCCTCCTGTTACTGCTGCCGCCGCCGCTGGAATGCCTCCCACGCCTCAAAAGCCCTCGCCCCGGCTGGAAAGCTTCCCGCGGGTCGCTGGCGCCGGAAGGCTCCCTGCGCCTCGACACACCCACCGCCGCTGCAAGGCCTCCCGCACCTCGCTGCAACCGGAAGGCCGGCACGTCAAAGGCCTCGCTGCGGCTGGAAGGCCTCCCGCGTTTTGTCGCCGCCGCCGCCACAAGGCCGGCGCCTCAAAGGCCCTGCGCCCCGGCTTGAAAGCCTCCCGCGGGTCGCTGGCTCCGGAAGGCTCCCTGCGCCTCGCCACAGCCGCCGCCGCTGCAAGGCCTCACTGCCCTGCAGGCCTCGCCGCCAAAATTCAAAGGAGGGCGGGAGGCTGGTGGAGTGGCCTTAAATGACCTTCAGCCGCCCCGCCTCCTTTCTGCGTGTCACGCCGGCGCGCCGCGTACATACACACACACACACACACCCCTGATGGCGGCCTGTGCTTCGGCTGTGGCCGCAAACTCGCCCCTTTGCCTGGCAGTACCAGGCATGGAACGGGATTTTTTTTAAATCCACATACCTTGGTCTTTAACTCCCTTTGTCTGGATTATTGGTGCTTGCCACAACCAGAAACATGCTGAATGAAATTCCCTTTGGAAAATAGGGGTTGGAGGTATAGTGTTCTAGTGGTTTTGCCACTACCTAGATGGTCAATTCTAGAAGATGGTGCTCAAGGATAATTGCTCTGCACCTTCGAAATTATGCTGTGGGGCTTCACATGGCTTTATTTTATCTGCTATACTGTATAACATCTACATGAAATGATTGAGTGGGCTGAGGTGTCACCAATGTGTGGTTGACACCCAGCTTTATATCTTCTTTTCATCTAATCTAAGTGAGGCAGTGCGTGTGCTCAATCAGTGCTTGGATTCAGTAATGGGCTAGATGAAGGTCATTAGACTTAATCCAGGCAAGAATGAAATACTGTTGGTTGATGGTTTCTTTACCCACTTAGTGTTCAACCTACTTTGGATGGATGGGGTTGCACTCCCTCTAAAGAAGTAAGCTCTTAGCTTGGGGGTGCTTACTTTTGCTTGAGACTCAGGTGGCTTCAGTTGATCACAGCACCTTTTATCAGAAGCTGATGTATCAACTGTAATACTATCTGGACAGATACAGCCTTCCTATAGTTATCCACATTCTGGTAATCTTCTGGTTGAATTACTGCATTGACATGTGGAACTGCCTTTGAAAATATTATTGAAACTTCAGTTGGTCCAACATACAGTGGCCAGGCTATTAATTGGGACAGATACATATTATCATATTACCCCAGTGTTCTGTCACTTTATCTTCCAGACAGTTTCCACTGAGATCTTCTTCAGAGGCCCTTCAAAGTTCCTCTGTCTAATGAAGTGAGAAATGTGGTTACTAGGGAAAAAGCCCTTTCAGCAGTGGTGTTCTCTTTATGGAATGACCTCACCAGAAAGGGCTTCCTGGCGCCTATGCTGTGGTTTTCTTACAACCATGTGAAGATCTTTTTCTTCTCTTTGGCATTTTATTTCAGTTTTAATCACAGTGGGTACATCTATCTGGTGCACTAGATCTTTGCACCAATTCCCCTTCTTGCTAGTTTTATATTGCTTTTAAAACTTTTAGTTGCTGTGTTCATGCTAGTTTTAGTTGATCCTTGCTGTTTTGGTTTTTTATAGTTGGTACTAGAAGCTAAAATTATGAAACTGAGGTTATCATACTTTGGACACATAATGAGAAGACATGATTCACTAGAAAATACAATAATGCTCGGAAAAACAGAATGGAGTAGAAAAAGCGGAAGGCCAAACAAGAGATGGATTGATTCCATAAAGGAAGCCACAGACCTGAATGTACAAGGTCTGAACAGGGTGGTTTATAATAGATGCTATTGGAGATCACTGATTCATAGGGTCGCCATTAGTTGTAATTGACTTGAAGGCATATAACAACAAAGTGCTTTTACCCTCTAACAGAACTGTATTTGTATATTTTAATGTTTCTGTGAACTTCCCAGAGAAGTAGTATAATTAATGATAAGAATAGCTAAATAATAAATAAATAAAAATAAAACATCATGAATGCTTTTTGTGCTGCTCATATTTGAGGCAGTTTCTCCCATGATTACTCTGAATAATGGAGGTGATTTTCCCATGCTCCTTTTTCCTGTAGCTTGTGTGTAGGCTGTTCCTTTCATTGTAATATAGATGGTCTTGGTGTGGGGACAGTAGAATAAACTTGTTCCAGAGCAGAACAAATTTATATTGGAATAGAATTATACCCATTGAAATAAATACGTATGAGTCTACAAAACAAGGTTGCAATAATATTTAGATCCTGGTACTGGAAAATAAAACAAATACATCAAGCAGTAGTTTTGGAAAGGAAAGGGACATCTGTTTGTCTTGTTGATTCACACAGCCACTTTTGGGGAACTCCCCCCCCACAGTGCATCTTAACTGTCAGTTAAAACTATTGAATTGACAGCAGTAATGTTGTTTAAAAATGATCAGATGCTTTTCCTGAAGTGATTTTCAGTAAATAATAAAAACAGAACACAGTAAAGCCATTTCTGAAACATTTGAGATAAGTACAACTTGATTTTGCATTGAATCTTATGGAGTGATTCTTCTCTGAATAGCTAACATTGTGTTCCATATAAAAATGTTTCTATTTGGACTTTTTGGTACAAGCTGATTGCCCATCAGGACTAATTGATGCCAGAGAAACAGCTCATTCCATGTTTGATCAACACTCGCAGTTCTCTGTAGGAATGTCCCCTGATACATAAAAACCTAACGTTAATTGTTCTGCTGTTAGCCTTCATACAATATTCTGTATTGTTCTTTTTTCTATCCCATCTCTGCTGATGTTCTTAACGCTTCACTTTCATTTATAATTAACATATATGAAGCTGATAGACGTATATAATGCACATTGGAAAACTAAATTAGTGGGAGAGATGAGGAAATACCAAGGGGTGTCGTTTCAAATTTGTTGGGATCACTACTTGGTGTGTAGAACCTCTCTGTGTGACAGAGATATGCTCACTCCTGAAGCTGATCATACATGCTCTTGGAGGGAGATGACTTCACTTCTGCCTATCCAAACAGCATACAGTAGGGCCCCGCTCATACGGGGGTTCCGTTCCGGACTGCTGCTATAAAGCGAAATCTGTAAAGCGGAACGCATTGACTAATGGTGCCCAACGCCCAAAAAACACCATAAAACCAGAACAAGCACCGTAGGAGTGGGGCCTTTCTGCAATTGACACCTGCTGTATCGGTGGAATGCTGTAAAGCGGAGCGCCGCAGAGTGGGGCCCTACTGTATCTCCAAATAGCCCTTGAATAAATCCAGCTCATGTTCTCCTTCTCCCCATTCAGTTCCATAGTTTCACCAAGTGTTATTGGCAAGCTACAGTTAAGCTACAGAGGTCCAGTTTTACAGAGAAAACCTCAGTTTCCACTTAACTGTACTTCCACATTTAAAATTGCATTTTCTTTTTTTTTTAAAGTCCCATTATGCACAATATGTTGTCATTGAGTTTGACAGATAATAAAGTTGGTGACAGGCAAGCTTCTCTGAGAAGGGAGTTCCTCATACCAGATGCCACCACTGAAAAATTGCTGTCCCTAGTCACCACCCATCTTGCTTCAATCCGATCAAAATACACATTTTGGTGGATGATTAAAGATAAATATATATGCACCATTTCCCCCCAAAATGATTTTATTAGTGGGCAGTGCCACCAAATATGACCAAAATCTGTTCTCCATGATCCACACATGCAGCATTTATTGCCATTCATACATTCTCTGCTGTTCTCCCATGCTCCTAGTGGAAAAAATACAGACATAATATTCACATATCATTTCTGTTTTGTCCCTTGGCTTTATCTTCAGAGGAAGATACAGATGACTGCTACTAGTTAGAGTGACACAGAGTTCATAAGTGCTCCATACTGTCCACAAGTCTTCTGCCCTTGACTGTGGGGTTTGCAAGTGTGCTGAAAAGTACCTATGAAAAAGTAGAAATTGGTGTTTTCAGAAACAAGTATATTTGTTAGAAGCAATTGGTGAAGATTATTGTGATACATTATTAAGTGAAGGAAAGTTTAAAATAACTTGCTTTGCAGCTTGTATATGGACATATACAGGAAAACTGTATAGCCTTGATGTGCATGAGAAAAAAGTGGAGAAATACTTTTTAAATTCTTGTGGTAGATGCTCTCCTGTTGGTACCCAGCAGTCAGAAAGCAAAATGTAGTCTTTGTCTTAGGAAACTTTTGCCACTATCAGTTGTGTTTATAAATATATCACCAGCAGTAGTGAACACTCGAACTGATTCAATCTCCTAACCTGACAGCATTCATACCGGTATTCTTTTATTAATTATTTTTTTAAAAACATCTATGCCCTGCCTTTTCTCAATGAGCAGCTAGCAAGATATGTTAAAAGAATACAGGAATACCCTGCATTAACGTACACAATGGGTCCACAGCGAGTACCCAAACCGAAAATGTACTTAAAGTGAAGCACTACCTTTTATCACTTGCGCTGTCACTGTGCCACCTCTCCTTCACGCGGAGCCTCAAAGCCCCGAGCTAAAGCCTCTGCTGCTGCGCCTCTCAGCTGATGGCGATCGCGCCTCCCAGCTGTTTTGCGGTTGCGTCTCTTTCCACCCCCCACCGAAAGAACAGGCCACAACCAGAGGTTAAGTGTCCGTTCTTGCGAAGCGAAGTATGTAAACGGGAATGGTGCTACTGTAACGTACTCGCGAGTGTCCATAAAGTGAAGGTCTGTATAGCAGGGTATTCCTGTAAATATTTTCTAAAAAACTAGTTTAACAATAAATATAATAAAGCAGCCATGAAACACTGATACAAAAAAGGTTTAAAAACAACCAACCACCAAAATGTAACCACAAAAAGGGAGTAGCCATTTTTGGCCCATGAGCCTTCCCACATAGGAAGGTTTTGACCGTCTTATGGAAGGTCATTCCATAAGAAGAGGCAAAAAAAACCACCCCTCCCTTGGGAGAGAGTTCCAGAGCTTGGTCTTCCTTACTGAAAAAGACCCTCTGTGTGGTCCAAAATAGACATATTTCCGGGATGTCAGGACACATATGATCTCAATGGGCGAGCAGGTTTATATAGGAAATGATGGCCCTTCAAATATCATGGTTCCAAATAAGGGGTTGAAAGATCATCACCAGCACTTTGAACTGGGCGCAGGATCTTCATGCTCCCTATTTGCAGTCCATGTCAACACCATTCTGGCTACACCATTCTGGACTGGTGGTAATTTCTGAGCACTCTTCAAAGGCAGCCATGCAGTGTAATGGAATCTGCAGCCATTCTGAAGAGTTAGAGAAACAGAAGAAAGTAATGGTTCTTTTTAACATTTTTATAAAGGGAAGTAACATACAATTTGAGACCTTCTAATAGCTGGTGGAAGTTGCCTAGAAAGGCTGCTTTGTTTTCTTGTGCCCCCATATCTTCATTTTATCCTTTCCCAGCATCACTTTACCTGTGTTTGTCTGTTCTTACTAATTGCATTGGTTAGACCACCCAAAGTTCAGAAGGGGGAAGGTTCAGGATTAGCTTGCTCTTTCCTGGATGTTGTAATTTCCAGAGTTCTTGTAAACTGCATTCTCTAGTTCCAACCGTTCTTCCAACCTCATCACAATCAATTTCATTTTGAGAAAAATTGCTGGTGTCCACTGATGGGGAAAAAATATATTATTTTTTCGTGGAGTATGGACACTATCATAGCTTTCTTTCCATAATTGACATTGCTTCCTTGTCCTGATAATTTTAACAGATGTTTAGCCCTTCCACAACTAGCTATGCAAGTTTTCCTTTTCAGAATGGATAAACAACAACTGGGAGGGCCTCCCTCACCTCCAAGTGTGTCACTAAATGCACACTTAGCAATGCCAAGGCATACCATTGTATTCCTTGAAACAAACAGGAGATTCAGGTTCATTGAAGCAGTGAATGAGTGACATCAAGCACAGTCACCTGATGCTGCCACTTTCTCCAGCCTGGCTCAGGCTTTATTGAAGAAGGGGTATTAAGCACAAAGACAGGCATTACCTTGTCCCCCAACATCAGAAGAAGTAATGAAGGAAGCCATTTGCAGACTTTTGCCCTTTATAAGCTATGTTGAGAAAAACAATCTTAATTGTGAACATCACAATAATTTTATTTATATTCATTTGTGAAAGTGTTTATATTATGCCCTCTCGCAAAACATCAGGGTGGTGTACAGCAACATAAAAACAATACAAAGCAATCGTTAAAATGACTGGCTACTCAAAAAACAGCTGCATAGGCCTATCAGCATAAAAAAGTCTTCAAAAAATGCCTGAAAGTCAAAAGCAAGATTGCCTGCAAAATCTCTGCTGCATGAGTATTCCATAGCATGGGACCAGTGACACTAAATGACAATTCTTTTATGAGTTTACAAAAAATTATTTATATCTTAATTTTTTATATTTTAGAAAAATGTCAGTGTACTTCACTGAAAGAATAAGCAGTGATGTGAACAAATTTAATAACAGCACAATCCTATATTAAATAGACATATAGGATCTATATAGACATATATAGGATCTATCTAAATAGATAAAAGTTATCTATCCTACTGGGAGGAAGGGTAATAATAAATAATAAATAAATAAAGTTAGTCCTAGTGTGTGAAAACCAACTGTGTTCATCTGCAAGCAAAACAGACTTCCACTCATGCAACAGGGCCTCTACTTCCCCCTGCACCCCCCATTCTACTCTGCAGAATTGGGAGAACACCTGGAGGGGGTGTTCCAGGGTGGAGTACAGCAAAAAAGCCATGTTACTTCTGCTTGTGCAACTTTGGATATTGCCCATTAAGTTCAATGGGACTTACTCTTAGGTTAAACCAGAATTGCACACTCACTCTCTAAATTATGCATGGATGCCTTCTAATGATTACTTGATTCATGTTAAGTGTATTTAAGATAGTTTTGTAGCTGGGAAAGGTATAACTATATAACAGCCACTTTTATGGATCTCTTTGCTGTCCTTGTTTAGATTTTATATTGTTTTGAAATCGACAGCTAAAAATATACAACAGGTTAAATTGTGGAACTAGACTGTTTTAAATACACCTGCCTTAGCCTTAAGCATCAGAAGCAATTCAAGTTTTGAGTAGAGCCACCTGTATGACTTCATATATATTGGCCAAGATCAAGTTCTGTTATGAAATATTACCTGCCAAGAAAGATTATTTGCCATTTTATGAGAAAATCACTGGTGCATTTCTTATTTTTTATGTAACTGTTCTTGACTATTCAATTTTATGGTAACATTGATGAAAGTGGTGGGAAAGTAAAACTTATTTCTCAACATAGGCTAAGGCTAATAACTATGATTGCATCATGTAGATTTTTATGTACACCTTACCTGAACAGATTGCAATTGATCACTCTCCCTCCGCACAATGACAGCAAGGTAGGCTGGCTGTCAGGTTTTTTGTTCTTCTCGTTAGCTATATATCACAACCTACTTGTGTCTCAGTCATTAGTGTAGTCACTGTGGTGAGGGGAGAGCCTGGGGATTCAGCGGACTGGCACTTATTTTTTACTTCTGGAATTGTGCTTTATTTATTTATTAAAATCATTTGTATATTGCCTTTCATTTCAAAGAAATGTTTTACAGAATAATAAAACAGCATCAATACATAGAACAATAAAAACAATGTCAGTGAAAATTGGTATCAATGAAAGTGCCAGAAATGCCAGGAACCAGTATTAACAGTTAGGGAAAACTTAGATAAAGAGGTATGTTTTTATTTGTTGGCGAAAGCACCTGTCAGCACAAGCCTGATCTCCACAGGGAGATTATTTTACAAGGTAGTTGCCACCATGGAGAAAAGTCTTTCAGCATTGCATTTAATAACTATGGCATCTGAAATACTCTTCTACAGTATGTGGTGTTCTAGAAAATGTTACTTTTTTACTTCCTTAGTAGCCATTTGGGGGGTTGTGAGCTAATACAGCCACGAGAGTGGTTGTATACTATAGCCAGCATGGATTTTTCACATTCCACAATGTTAAATTGAAAATACCCCCCCTGCCATTCTGATGCTTCCCATAAGTGCATTTCAAAACAAAACCTTACAAAACTTATAGTCCCGAACTCAGAAACGCTTGCTTAACAACCCTCTCAATTTTCACGGCGTTACACAAAACAGAGAGAATAGAGAGTTCAAAGTGTAAAAAGAGAGGGGAAAAACCCCAGAGTCCTTTTGGACTTTTTTCTCTCAGACATCTCATAATCTGTTGAAATTCATTAAAAATCAGCCATGTTCACAGAGTACCTGTAATCCTAATACTGACCTTGCCCCATACTCTGACCTTCATCTTCTGCAGTTTAAAAGTTATTTATTTATTTATTATTCGATTTATATCCCGCCCTTCCTCCCAGCAGGAGTTAAAAAAATGCCCGGCTGATTTTTAATTAATTTAACAAATTTTGGCTGGAACCCTATGATACTGTCGGCATGCTCAGTAAGAACCAACTGTCAGAGTTCTAAAAGCCAGACTCCCAGCTGCTGGGCTTGCCTAATCAGGGGGCCACACCCACACCAGACTTTGATTTCACTTGAGACAGTCATGGCTTCCCTCAGAGAATCCTGGGAAGTATAGTTTGTGAAGGGTGCTGAGAGGAGATTCCTGTTCCACTGAGAGAGCTCCAGTGGCCAGACTGGTTTAATAGTCAGCCACTCTGATTAAAGGTCTGTGAGGGGAACAGGGCGTCTCCTAGCAACTCTCAGGACCCTTCACTAACTACACTTCCCAGGATTCCTTAAGGGAAGCCATGACTGTCCAAAGTGAACTAAAGGTCTTGTGTGGATGTGGCCAGGGACAGCTTTGGTTTAAATTTGGGTGGGAGGTTACATGTGCCTGCTGTAGAATAAAAAGGTGGGGGAAATGCTGAAAAGCAGTGATACTGTTCACAATGTTTTCCTTTTGGAAAGGGGCTTCCCTTCTGCCCAGTGCCCACCCACCCAATCTCCTCCCCTCCCCCAGGTCAGTGCTGGACTACGACCTGGGAGACCAGGGTTCGAATCCCCACACAGCCATGAAGCTCACTGGGTGACCTTAGGCCAGTCACTGCCTCTCAGCCTCAGAGGAAAGCAATGGTAAAACCACCTCTGAATACTGTTTACCATGAAAACCATAAGTTGGGATTGTCTTGAAGGCAGTCCATTTCCCTTTTCAAACATGATTGCACAGAAATAAATCCCATTGAACTCAACAAGTATGCAAATGATCAAACCCATCCTCCCTTCTCCTCCCTCCTATTCCCTCCCTCTTGCACACCCTAACCCTTACCTTCCCCTTCCTTTGCCTCCCCCTCCCCTTCCAATCCTCTCCTCCTACCCCTCCCCTTCCAATCCTCTCCTTCCCCTTCTCCCCTCCCCTTCCTCCTCCCCATGGTCAGTTTTACCTATCTTAAGCATGATTGCACGAAGTAAATACCATTGAACTCTATAAGCATGCAAATGATCAAACCTGGCCTCCCCTCCCCCTTCCTTTGCCCCTCTCCAATACGCTCCTTCCCCCTCCCCCTTCCCCATGGTCAGTTTTTCCTATCCTAACCATGATTGCATAGGAGTAAATCCCATTGAACTCAATAAGCATGCAAATGATCAGACCTGCTTTTCCCCTCCTTCCCCTTTCCTCTCCCTTCCTCCTCCCCTCCCTTCTTCCTTCTTCCCTGCCCACTCCAGCCCTCCCCCGATCAGTTTTACCTATCCTAAGCATGATTGCATGAGAGTAAATCACACTGAATTCAATAAACATGCAAATGATCAAACCTGCCCTTCTCCTCCCCATCCCCTCCTGCCTGCTCCCATCCCAATCCTCCCCTCTGCGTTTCCTCTCCTCCCTCCTCCTCCCCTCCCCATCTCCTGTGGTCAGTTTCACCTATCCTAAGCATGATTGCAGGGGAGTAAATCCCACTTGAACTCAGTAAGCATGCAAATGATCAATCCATTCTAAGCAAACTTGCACAGGATCCCATTTCTTACCTCCCGGATTAAAAAGCAGAGAAATTCACTACTAGGCAAAAAACCTTGCAGTTTAAGATTGTACCTATAGCCCACACATACTTCTATCAAAATTTTTAAAAAGCAGGGAAATTGGGCAGCTATAGAGAATGCACCAGGGGAGCAGGAGATCTGACCTCTCTGAGATATTGTACTGCCCTACAAATTTGTCAAAATGCAAACACAATTTGGTTTGGTCTTTCACAGTCCAATCCACTTCCCGTGTAGCTTGGAAGAATTTGGTAACACATGTCTCCCCTGATGTTGGAGGTGCAAAGGAGAAGCACAGAGGTGCTTGCAAAGCCCTTTGTGATCCTTCCTGCCGTTCTCCATTCCACCTCTGATATCAGAGGTGAAAAGGGGAAATGTGGGGAGACCTGCAAAGCACTTCAAAGAGGGGGGAGATGGGGGAGTGTGACTGTTGATCCTCCTTGATCTTTCAGTAGCTTTTGATACCATCGATCATCGTATTCTGCTGGGGCAATTGTCTGAGTTGTGTGTTAGAGGCACTGCATTGTGGTGGTTTCCATTCTTACTTGGGATGGCCAGCTCCAGAACGTGGTTCTTGGGGAGCATTGCTCAGCTCCGTGGATTCTCCTGTATGGGGTCCCACAGGGGTTGTTTCTATCCTCCATGTTTTTTAACATCTACTTGAACTGTTGAGTGGGGTCATACGGAGTTTTGGAGTATGTTGTCATCAATATGCTGATGACATGCACCTCTGTTTCTCCTTTTCATCTTCTGCAGGTGAGGCAGTTGATGTGCTGAATCACTGCTTGGTTGTGATGTGCTGAATCACTGTTTGGTTGTGATAATGGACTGGATGAAACCAAATAAACAAGCTTAATCCAGACAAGACTAAGATGCTGTTGGTGGATGGTTCCTCTGCTCGGTTGAGTGGTGTTGGCCTGCTGGAAATGGGGTCACACTCCCTCTGAAGGAGCAGGTTCATAGCTTTGGGATTCTCCTGGATCCATTGTTATTTCTTGAGGCACAGGTGGCCTCGGTGGCGTGGAGTGCCTTCCAGTAGCTTAGGCTGGTGACCCAATTGCGACCCTGCTTGCAGGCTTCCCCCAGGCACCTGGTTGGCCACTGTGAGAACAGGATGCTGGACTAGATGGGCCACTGGCCTGATCCAGCAGGCTCTTCTTATGTTCTTATGTTCTTAAGCTTCAATTAGTGCAGAATGCAGCTGCCTGATTGTTGATGTGTTCAAGGCTGTCAGAGCATATTACATCAATCCAGTAGCAGTTACACTGCTTACCTGTACGCTTCTGAGCCCAAATCAATGTGCTGGTTTTGACCTATAAAGCTCTTTACACCTCTGGACCACAAAATCTTTTGGAAAGCCTCTCCCAATATGAACCTTCCTGGACCCTTAGATCTTCTTCTGAGAAGATAAGCATGGGTGAGAGAGATTTTACCATTACATTTTATGTGTGAGCTAAGGACAGATATATTCCTTCTGTTGTCACACGGAATAAGAAGTAGTGTCTTGACAAGCTGAGTCAATATCTCAAAGGATTTTAAGAAGTTGACTGTAGAATTTAATTTACCGTAATTTGGTATAAAATTTGTTTTTCATATGCTTTGATTTTTTTTATGGTGTTACTAGTTTTCTATGATTTTAAAACACACAATATTTGACTGATGAACTATCATTAACTGAAATCAGTCAGATCAGTTTTATTGTGAAATCACGTTACTTTTTTTGCAAAATAGCCATTTCTATTATTTTTAGGTGATATCTGACTTAAGTCTATTGATGACAATGGGCCTACTCTGAGTATGACTAATGTTGGATTTTGCCTGTTTATTTGTTCATTATAGAGATTTTGATTATTATTTTAAAAAATAACAGCTTAGAATACATGCTTTGAAAATTCTTCTGGGAATAATAAACATTCAGGGAACTGGATACATGAATGGAAAATTTTAATTCTGCTATTTTATATTTTCAGGCTCGGATAGCGTTTTTGCAGGGCGAGAGAAAGGGTCAAGAAAACTTGAAGAAAGATTTAGTAAGAAGAATAAAAATGTTAGAGTATGCATTAAAACAAGAAAGGTATGCTTACTGTTCCTCTCAACTGAGAAATTTATTTGAGATTTTTTGTGTGTCATTTATGGAAATTGGTCACTGGTTAGAAATTATATGGACTTTAAAAAAGCAGCAATCTACTTAATGTCCCTCTGGCAAAATCTTGTTCCTGATTTGCATCTGCCTAAGATCAACTGTTCTGTTACTCAAAATGCTTTGACAGCTTTGTTCCACACTGAAACTTGTTTTAGTAGAAGTTCACAAACAGCGGCAAATCAACTTGGAGTTGCCATTTCCTGGTCTATCCCCCTAATATTGGAACCATGCACCATTGGAAGCTAAAACTGGTGCAGAATGTACCCTTTAAGTCTGCACTGTTTTCCTTGGGAGACATTCAAAGATGCAAACCCATTGTGCAATGGGTTTCTGCTTGAACAACAGGACTTTCCCTTCTTTTTGGTTAATCTTTGAAGCATATTTGGGGGGCATGCCAAGGAGGGGGGCTGCAAGGAGGAAGGAAAAGTCCAATTCTACAAATGAAAATCGTCTTGTGTGGCATTGGATGTCACTTTTAGTTTTTTGGATGCAGTTTAAAGTATTTTACTTTTCCAAGGCTTGATTATTTGAAGTAATTTGACAATTATTAGGGCCTTTTCTTCCTGATAGTAATCCTTCCTGTAACGTTTTACCACAGGTATGATAAACATTGGAGTGTATGAATATACTTGGACGCTATACTTACTCCCAGAAATGTGACATTCTAATTTGTTTCAGATACATGGCAAGGCCCCCCTCTTCCTATGACAGTAGTATTGTGAAGATTATCTGAACTAGACTAGCTTTTTGTAAGCTTAAGAATTTTTCTGTAGAAGTTGTTACGGCAATTGCAAAACAGTATCTAGTAACTGAACTGAAATAAAACCTGAAAAGTTTTACTTTAGAAAATTGTACATTTGTGGTTCTTTTTTTTTAATCAACAACCAGCAGTAGCCAATATGGACATGTATTTAAAAGGAATGTTAAGTTATAGTGTGTTGTATCTAAAGCAGCACTCATGCAAAGATATTCACATGCAAGACTTGATTACCCTCCGCCCCTTCTCCTCCCCAAAGGACTCTACTAAGGAGGAAGCTTGTGAGAGTTTCCCTGACCTGAAGAAGAAGCTTTATGGGGTTGCAGTGAGAAGAAAGAGACAAGGGTCCATGTCTCTTATACAAGTGTCTTTGTGAGAATTGCTTTAGATGCCACCCAGTGGGAAAACACAGGGGAAGTTTATTTTCGTTGCTGATCAATATATTTATGTTTAACTTTTTAAGGGCAAAATATCATAAACTAAAATATGGCACAGAACTGAATCAAGGTGACTTGAAAATGCCAACTTTTGAATCAGGTAACAATCTATTTGCAATTGTTCGATTTCGTTTGAATTGTTCCATTGCCCACATTTTATATAAAGATGAGTCTTTTATCAACTAGGTAAGCAGTAACCTTGTTCAATTCCAAGAAAATTAATTGCTAGATTTTATAGTATGTTTTTTTATTTTTGTAGAGTGATTACTTTTTGATATGATTTATAAATATGGTAAATATGTCCTAATGATTCTTCTGGTACCTTTTTTTAAAAGCAGTAATATCATGGAAATGTTTAGAAAAAAATTAAACCATATATTTCATTTTCTTGTAGACCTTCATTTCCAGACTCTTGTGTTAAATAGTCAATCTGCATTATAGTTGTATCAACCTTAGGCAGCTATTATAGTTTTTTTAGAGCAGAGGTGGGGAACCAGTGGGTTGCAGTCCAGATGCTGCCCACTGGCCCTCCCCAGCCAGCCTGCAGCATGTCCTCCTTGTACCACTCCAAATGCAGGTTTTAGGTTTGCAAAAAAACCTTCCTTTTGGAGCCAATAGCAGTATTTTTTCAAGCTTAATTGTGGCACAGAGTATGTATGTATGTTCAGAGGTTATGGCTGGGGAGTATGTTTGCATGTGAGTGTGTTCATGTGCGAGAGGGGGTGACCAGATCCACTCTTATTTTGGCCCCATTCACCACTGTCATGTGGCCCCTAGAGGGTTGGCAAAAATGAAATGCAACCCTTAGACCAAAAACGATTCTCTACCCTTGCTTTAGTGCAAAGGTCTTCTTCAATCAGTGGGTCAGGACCCACAAGTGGGTTGCAAGGCCATATGAGATGGGTCGTGGCAACCTGTCACAACCAGATTGTGGCAGGAGACTTAGAAACCATGGGGCACCTCTCTGTAGAAGAGAGGAGATGGAATTGCTGGTGGTGGTGGTGGGACACTCACTCACTCAGGAAGGAATCAATTCTAGAGAGCAAGCCTTGCAATGTGCAGACTGCTATTCCAGTGCACACTTGCAATAGAAGGGTTGGGCAAGAAAAAGGGTGGGATGGGGGAAAACCCCACTTGAACTTAATGGGCAAACATGCATAAAATATTGAGTGGGAGGGAGGAGTGAAGTATACCCAGGGTCCAGTCCCCTTGGGGTTTTATATCTGCCCTCCCCTAAGGAGTGTGGACAGGGTTTCTATTGTTGCAGCTGACCGTCTGGATTTCCTGGGGAGGTTTACTATGGGTGTGTGACTTGTAGGGTTTAGCCATGGGAGGGCATTTCTTGTTTCTTTTTCCCCAGATAAATGTACCCTAGTAGGTTTGTGGTAACTTTATAGCCTAATCCTTTCTATTCTTTGTGAATAAGTTTCCTATGGATGGGGCTTTCCTTGTAGGTAAATATGTAGTATGTGTGTTTACTTGAGAGTAGGTCTCATAGGATTATTGCAGTTTTCCTGCCAAATCTTTGTTTATTCAGGAGTAAGATCACAACCCTAATCCCATTTATCTGGGACTAAGGCCCACTGAATTCAGTAGAACTTTCTTCTGAGTAGATGTGGATGGCAGCAAAGAATTGCTGCTTAAATTTGGTTCTGAGAGTACTGAAACTTTTTCAGATTTGTTTTCTGTACAGTAGATTTCAAGCAGGCTGACACAAGGAGAGGGCAGATAAGACAGGTACTTGTATGAGAAGGAAAGAAAGGCATTCATAGAAGGTGACAGAAAAAGGAAAAAATGGCAGGAAATGTAGAGGAGACTCAGCCCCCCAAGGAGGGAGAACCTTAGTTAATTAAATTAATAAGCAAATCCTATCACACCTACTCAGCAGTAAGGCCCATTTATTTTAGTGGGACTCTCAACTTTACTACTTTGGAGTTGATTTGGACTGAAAATTAGTGTTATTTAGTTGCTTTTTTAAAAAAACAATTATAAATGGCAAGACACAGCAAACTAAAAGAGAAAAGTTTTCATTTTTGAACTACAACTATGTGTTGCCTTAGCATGGGAGCCATCATCCAACAAAGGGGCAATAAAGAACAGCTGCCGCCAATATTAGTTTCTGATGGTGATGAAACTTTCCCAGAAATCCTGTTCATTTTGATTTCAAGAGCTACAGGGAGGTGCATTAAACTGGCAGAGAAGGAGAGGCAAGGTAGAAGAAAGTGAGCCATAGTAAAAAAGGAAAGTGAGGAGGAGTGAGAATGAAATACAGGCAGGTGAAATGAAGTTGAAGGTGAGAAAAAGACAGGATACAAAAGTTTGAAAAGGTAAAGGGAATGTGGAAGGTGGCATGTGCAGAGAGAAAGGAAACACAGATTGTGAAAGAAGGTGAGATGAGTAAGTAACAACTGAAAGAGAACTGAGAAAGTGCAAGGAGGAGGCAAAGAGAAGATGGAAGCTGAGAGGAGATAAAACAAAGGTGATGGAGGGCAAAAAGTGCAAAAAGGTAGGGAGAGAAAAGACACCACTGATTGACAGAAAAAGAAAGGATGTGGTGAAAGCAACAGAAAGGCCTTTTTTGGTAACAAAATGCAAGTATCTTGGTACTGATGACTTGCCCTCTTGCTTGATATTGACCACAGGCTTCACTGAAGAGAAAACCTGGAAATCAAAAAGATTATACAACTCCTAAAAAGGTTCAAAAGTTTGACCAACATGATACATGAAATACTGGTTCGATTGTGCTGAAAAAAATAGTATGCCAATATCGCAGTATGTGAAATGTGGCAAGATGCTAGCTCTATTCAGTATAAATCAAAAGTGAAAACATGGAAGTGGGTCCCATATTCTGGACTGCTTGAAGACCACTACTTTAGTGGAAGGAAGTCCACCTTTTCATCTGGTTTTGAACAACTAATACATAGAATTTTCTTGGTCCTTCCATCTTTTTAACTTTGTATTAATGGATGGCAGTTTGGATCAATATTGTTAAAGGTACTTAGAACATTTTGTTTTCAACCGACCAGTTACACTACTTTGTTGCTGATATTGACATGATCCAAAGAACCGTGCAGCTATTACCATCTACTCAAATTGGGCTATGTCCTTTGGGTTTTTTTGAACGGCACCACTGTTTCCCCATAATAAATAGCAATTCACTTTGGAAACTGAAGGAATTTTCAAAAGCAGTTAATAGTATACCATGGAAAAATATCAGTATCTTATTGGGCTCCCCTCTGCCCTTGGGGTGAGCTTAATGTAGCTCTTTAGGACAAGCAACCTCAACAATTGGGAGCTTAAATATATTTGTATGCATTTTGAGAGGGTATATTTAATGATTCTGGAAGCTTGTGATGGAAGTTGTAATTAGTGTTTAAATGTAACTATTGAAAAGGTTGTTTAAACTACTTTTGTGCTTGTTTTCTGGGATCATATGCCATATCAGTTCATTTGTGTCATGTTTTCCCAGTTACTGAAATCTGATAAATATATACAGACAAGAGCCGTGTGTACACACCTAAGGGTGTTCCAGATTTCTATCTGCCATTTTTCATCTTGCATTAGAAGTCCTTCCAAAGTTGCCCCCAAGTTTCCCATGTATTTTTACTATTTATTTTTATAGCACCATTGACGTACAAAAGACAGGTCCCTGCCCCAAGGACATTGCAACATAAAGTTTGACAGAAGGGAGAGAGGAGAAAATGGGGGAGATGAGAAAAAACATAGGAAAGGTAACAGGACGAATGTGCACAAATGCAGTTACATATTTTTCTGGAGGTGAACATGAGGGGAGTTAAGACATGATCTTCACATTCCAGGTGTAAGGGACAGCAAAGGAGAATGAGCAGAGTCATTTAAGGCTACAGAAAACCTCCAAGTAGCTGAGAGTTATAAGAGTTAGAGGAGAGAAGACTGCAGGATGGGATATATTAGGATATAAGAGCAGAGATGTAAGGAGGGTACAAACAGGAAAACTCTGAGCATAACTCTTCAAATACTTCCCTACATTCAGTAATATCTTGGTGCTCTCAAAGGCAATTTAAGTAGATAATGCACATCTTGTAGCCACTGCTAAAGAAAGTATAACTTTAAACATCTGGAGGAGTGGCCATGTTAGTCTGTTGCATTAAAGCCAACAAAGAATCTTGTGGCATCTTTCGTCAAGTTTTTTTTATGGCATAAACTTTCAGTGACTACAGTAGACTTCATTAGATGCATCTGATGAAGTGGGCTCTAGTACTTGAAAGCTTATATCATAATAATTTTTTTTACTGTTGCCATAAGACTCTTTGTTGTTGCTTCCTGAGTGTATTTCCTTAACCCAGCACTTTGCGTTTGGCTGTCACTAAAAAAATATGAAGTAGTAAAAGGTGATGCTTGAAAAAATATGCTAGTAGATCATTTTGAGATGCTGGGTTTTAAAGTCCCTGAAAGTACAGCTTGTTTTCATCAAGGGTTACACAGAATATTCCTTCTGAGAGAAAGGGACACATCTATTCTGCACATTAAACTATAACATTGTTTTGCATAAGCAAATCATTAACAGTTTCAATTGTTTCAAGAAGTTACAGTAGTTGGGATATGGCCACATGTTAGGTAGAATTTAAATGTGAAAAAGTATTTTAAAATTTACAAGAGCGTGCATTATTATTTAGTTTAGTGCTTAAAATTGTACTATATACTGTACAAAATATAAAACAAGACAATCCTGTGTGAAAACAACTTGCAATCTAAATGGAAAACTTACTCAAAATGGGGGGGGGAGAAAAATACCAAAAGCACAACATTGCATGACATTTGCTTTATATGATTTTAAAATAACTATTTATTGCCACTTTGTCAGGTTTTTTACTTATTTGTTGCTTATTACAAAAAAGGCTCTAAGCAACTTACAAAAAGGTTAAAAGTCAAGAAGGCATAACATATAAAACAGTATATTTCAGTAAAACCAAAGCGATAAGCCACAGACAAATTCAGATTGTAGCTATTTGGAAGAAAAAATTGTGAATAAGTTGATGTTTCAAATCTTACGTATTACTTAAAAGAAGAGCTTGGTAAACTAGGGCTAGGAGAGCACTTGTAAAAAAATTAATATATGAAAAAGGGAATGAGAAGAGGAGAGAGTATGGGGAAGGACATAGTGTGAAGCAGGAGATGAGATAGTGTGAAACAGGAGATGAGAGAGAGGGAAGAGTAAATAAAGTGAATAGGAGTAATTTGAACTGAATTGCAATAGAAGAAATAGTCAGAGGGATAATGTAAGCATAATTAGGAAGGCAGGCAGTGGTATTCTACAAAGATGTATATAAATCCTGAGTATGAATCAGAAGAGAATTTGAAAGGTGGCCCCAACAGTTAATGCAACAGCCAGAAATTTGAACAAATAGGAAAGAAGAGATTCTGAGGTACAGTCAGAAAAGAAGTTAGGTGTGTAGGTGTGTGTCTTCTAAAATGAGAGTCTACTAAAAGGGTAAAGGCCTCGGGCGCAATTGAAGGAAAAACTGGACAAGGTGAAAAGCAGTAGGTCCATCAAGCAAGCTGTGAGTACTTGAGGAAGCTGATTAAAAGTACACATGCAGCTGAGTCAAATAGGAAGCAGTGGCACTGAGTACAGTACTTCCTGGACTGTTACCATTTCAGGGTACAGATTGGGGAAGTCCTGTTTAAGTGCAATCTCATGTAAAAACAAACAAACATTCATGTGGAAAGCTAGCATCTCAGGAGGATATGCATATCAGACGTTTTAGCATAGCCTTTCAGATATGCTAGCTTCCCCATTCATAGGGATTTTTAACCAGGGAGCATTCAAACGTGAACTCCCATATGCAATCTGAATCAGTGAAAACCATATGAACTGAAAATAGATTGTTTCAAATGGCTCATGAAAACAAAAAACAAACTGGAACAGATTCTTAATGGAGGAGAATCTCCTTCATTAATATAAAAGTGACAGGACATATATAAGTAATATCTATTCTTCTGTATGCTGCATATTGTAAAAGACCTGCAGTGAAAGTGTTTCTAAAGTGTTCTTTGTATTTCAGAAGAAACCAAAGATACAGGGATTCCTACAGTACCTCATAATAGTCAGCTAACCTGGAAGCAAGGCAGACAATTATTAAGGCAGTAAGTGTTTCATTTGTATACTATTTTTAAAAATATATATGCTGTACACTTTTGTTTTGAGACCACCCTATGATCACTTACTATGGTAGCCAAAATTCACTACACTTAGGGGCAAGTATTTTAAAATAGGTCTTTTTTCTTGTGGGCAAATGTTGCTTGGAATGTAATAACCAAAAATTTGAATAGAGTCTGGGAATCCTTTAACAGTAACATTGACACTTTAAATCCTTGTAAAGCATCTTATTGAGATATAGGGGTTGTGTGTACATGAGAATAATTTGTTCACTCTTCTTCATTAGGTATCTTCAGGAAGTAGGTTACACAGATACCATATTGGATGTACGGTCACAGAGGGTGAGGTCTTTACTTGGGCTTTCCAGTTCAGAACCAAATGGCTCAGTGGAGACAAAAAATTTGGAACAGATTCTTAATGGAGGAGAATCAAAGCAAAAGGGACAGGATCTTAAAAGGTAGGCAATGTCATTTTATTTATTTTAAAAACTTGTATCCCACTCTTCATCTGAAGATGCTAGGGTGGGTTACAACAATAAAATATACCAAAGCCTAACAATAAAATTTTAAAATCAGTCTCAAAACAGACATCTATCCGGTACTAAAAACAGACATTTATCCAGTGTATCACATTTCTGAAGTCCAAGCATCACTTACACTGAAAAGCCTGACAGAAAAGACAGATTTTCAGTTGGCATCTAAAAGAAAAGCTGGTACCAATCAAACTTCCAAGGGAAGGGTGTTCCATAATTGTGGTGCTATTGCTGACAAAGCCCTCTGACAAATCATAGCTCTTTAGCAGTCTGTATCAGTGCTATCTCTCTTGGGACATTGCTGCCCATCTGTCAAATCACCTGATGTCACAGTGGCATCAGGCGATGAGCCTTTTTTAAGGTCCATTCCTAGCATTCCTTCTGAGAGGCTTGCTTCAGGATCACAAAGGGGTTTGAATTGAAACCCCTGCTAAAACAGAGTTTATTTCTCCATTTTAGCAATGGTTTTAATGCAAACCCTTCCTGATCCTGGAGCAAGTCATACTCCCATCAGCTAATCAGCCAACTATAAACCAATATACCCAAACATCACTCCTCTATACCAACCACATTTTCAGTCACTCCCATAATTCAATCTTATTTGACTCACCCAATTTTTCTGGTTGGACCCGGAAAAAGTGTACAAAATGGTGCTGGTTGGAAGTCAGCTTCCTTGGCCTCTCCTTTCCCCACCCCCAAAGTCTCTGCTAAGCGTTGAAGGACCCTGCTGAGTGGGATGGGCTTGTTGCGGGGGGAATGGTGGTTTGGGAAGTCGGGATCCTTGAAAATTGGGTAAAGGCAAATTCCATTTGTAGGAGTTCTGCTTGCAGAAGCTGTCTATCCAATTTCTGGGGATGTTCCCCCTCCCTACAACATAGCCCACCACATCTGGTAGGGTCCCTCAACCATTGGGGGAGCTTTGAAGAACTTCCAGGAGAGGCTAAGACAGCTTCTGTCAGGTCCCTTCCACATGCAAAAGGATTCAGTCCTTTTGAGCAGGGGGGACAAGAAAAGCTGAATCCCCCAGTTTCATGGATATTTTCCAGTTTTTCATATTTCTGTTCTTGCTAGTCGTGGAAAAGCGGCAAATACCCCTGACTCCAGACCATTGAAAATCCCATTGAAACTTTGCTTTGAAGTTTTAGCAGAAGTCCTACATGTTTTCAATACCTTCTTTAGAATTCTAGAAACCTTTTTTATTTATTATTTATTATTTATTTATTTTATTTATTTAATTTAATTTATATACCGCCCTAAGCCCGAAGGCTCTCTGGGCGGTGTACAAAAAGATAAAAAACAAGCAATGTATAAATACAATAAATACAATAAATCAAGAAAACAAAACAAACAAACAATAAAAGAACCAAACAACATCCAAAATACAAATAATGATGAAAATGCTATTAAAACACACTTTAAAATGCCTGGGAGTATAAAAAGGTTTTCACCTGGCGCCGAAAAGATAGTAGCGTCGGCACCAGGCACACCTCATCGGCAAGGCTGTTCCACAGTTTGGGGGCCACCACAGAAAAGACCCTGGTTCTTCTCGATGGGATGGCACTCGGAGGAGGGCCTTAGATGTTGAGCGCAGTGTCCGGGTAGGTTCATATTGGGAGAGGCGGTCCACCAGGTATTGCAGTCCCATGCCGTGTAGGGCTTTATAGGTCAAAACCAGCACTTTGAATCTAGCCCGGAAACAAACAGGAAGCCAGTGCAGACGGGCCAGAACAGGTGTTATATGTGAGGACTTTCTGGTCCGCGTCAGCAATCTGGCCGCTGCATTCTGGACTAGTTGTAGTTTCCGAACAGTCTTCAAGGGCAGCCCAACGTAGAGCGCATTGCAGTAGTCCAGTCTAGAAGTTACCAGAGCATGAACAACTGAGGCGAGGTCGTCACTGTCCAGATAGGGACGTAGCTGGGCTACCAGGCGAAGATGGTAAAAAGCATTCCGTGCCACCGAGGCCACCTGGGCCTCAAGTGACAAGGAAGGATCAAAAAGAACCCCCAAGCTACGCACCTGTTCCTTCAAGGGGAGTGTAACCCCATCAAGAACAGGATGAACATCCTCCATCTGGGCAGAGAAGGCACTCACCAACAGCGTCTCGGTCTTGTCTGGATTGAGCTTCAGTCTGTTAGCTCCCATCCAGTCCATTATCGCGGCCAGGCAGCGGTTTAGCACGTTAACAGCCTCACCTGAAGAGGATGAAAAGGAGAAATAGAGCTGCGTGTCATCAGCGTACTGATGGCAACGCACCCCAAAACTCCTGATGACCGCACCCAGCGGCTTCATGTAGATGTTGAAAAGCATGGGGGACAGTACCGATCCCTGCGGGACTCCACAATGGAGAGTCCAGGGCATCGAGCAATGTTCCCCAAGCACTACCTTCTGGTGGCGACCCACCAAGTAGGAGTGGAGCCACTGCCAAGCATTACCCCCAACTCCCAACTCCGTGAGTCTTCCCAGAAGGATACCATGGTCGATGGTATCAAAAGCAGCTGAGAGATCAAGGAGAATCAACAGAGTCACACTCCCCCTGTCCCTCTCCCGACAAAGGTCATCATACAGGGCGACTAAGGCTGTTTCGGTGCCAAAACCGGGCCTGAAACCGGATTGAAATGGATCAAGATAATCAGTGTCATCCAAGAGCCCCTGGAGCTGGCCGGCAACCACCCGTTCTAGCACCTTGCCCAGGAACGGAACATTCGCCACAGGTCTATAGTTGTTCAGGTTATCTGGGTCCAAAGAGGGTTTCTTCAGGAGCGGTCTCACAACCGCCTCTTTTAGGCAGTCAGGGACCACTCCCTCTCTCAGAGAGGCGTTTATTATCTCCTTGGCCCAGCCAGCGGTTCCGGTCCTGCCAGCTTTCACCAGCTAAGAGGGGCATATTTGATATATTTGATTTATATCCCGCCCTTCCTCCCAGCAGGAGCCCAGGGCAGCAAACAAAAGCATTAAAAACACTTTAAAACATCATAAAAACAGACTTTAAAATATATTAAACAAAACATCTTTAAAAACATTTTTAAAAAGCTTTCAAGACATATTTGTTTAAAAAAAGGTTAAAAACATTGTGTGTGGGTTTTTTTTAAAAAAAGGTTTAAAAACATATTAAAAAGCAATTCCAGCACAGAGGCAGACTGGGATACAGTCTCAACTTAAAAGGCTTGTTGAAATAGGAAGGTCTTCAATAGGTGCCGAAAAGATAACAGAGATGACGCCTGTCTAATATTTAAGGGTAGGGAGTTCCACAGGGGATTTAAAATGAGGGGATTCCAAACGGTAGGTGCCGCCACACTAAAGGTCCATTTTCTATGTTGTGCAGAATGGACCTCCTGATAAGATGGTATCTGCAGGAGGCCCTCACCTGCAGATTACAGTGATTGACTGGGTATACAAGGAATAAGACGGTATTTCAGGTATCCTGGTCCCAAGCTGTACACCAAGACTAGAACCTTGAACTTGGCCCGCTAGTGAATGGGCAGCCAGTCCAATTCTTTCAGCAGTGGGGTGACATGTTGGCGATACCCTGCCCCAGTGAGCAGTCTCGCCACCCCATTTTGCACCAGCTGCAGCTTCCGGACCAACCTCAAGGGCAGTCCAACATAATCGAGCCTAGAGGTTACCAGTGCATGGACAACAGTGGTAAGGCTATCCCAGTCCAGAAACAGACGCAGCTGTCTTACCAGCCAAAGCTGGTAAAAGGCACTCCTAGCCACGGAGGTCACCTGGACCTCTAGCGACAAAAGTGGATCCAGGAACACCCTCAGACTACGGGCCTGCTCTTTCAGAGGAAGTATGACCTCATCCAAAGCAGGCAATTATCTGAACTCGGGAACCACCAACCCATAGCGCCTCCTTCTTGCTTGGATTCAGACTCAGTTTATAGACCCTCATCCAGCCCACCACCGAGTGCAGGCAGCAGTCCAGGGCTTGCACGGCCTCTCCCGATTCAGATGTTACAGAGAAATAGAGCTGGGTATCATCAGTGTACTACTGACACCTTGCCCCAAATCTCCTGATGACCGCTCCCATGGGCTTCATATGGATGTTAAACAGCATGGGGGACAAGATGGTACCCCGGCACCCCACAGCACATCTGCCAGGGGGCTGAAAGACAATCGCCCAATGCTATTTTTTTTAAACGACCTTGGAGATAGGATTGGAACCACTCTAATACAGTGTCTCCAATACCAATCTCACCAAGCCGGCCCAGAAGGATACCATGGTCAATGGTATCAAAAGCCGCTGAGAGATCAAGTAAGAATAATAGAGTCACACTCCCCCTGTCGTCCTGACAAGGGTGACCAAGGCCGATTCAGTCCTATAACCAGGCCTGAACCCAGACTGGGATGGGTCAAGTTAATCTGTTTCATCCAAGAGTACCTGCAATTGCTGCGCCACAACCCTCTCAATCACCTTTCCTAAAAAGGAGGTATTTGTGACCGGTCGGTAGTTGTCACAGACCAATGGGTCCAGGGTGGGCTTTTTCAGGAGTGGTCAGATCACAGCCTCTTTCAGGGTGGCTGGAACCACTCCCTCCCGCAATGATGCATTGACCACACCCTGGATTTTTTAAAAAAACCAAAAAAAAAAAAAGAAACCTGGAATTCACAGGTTTCATATTCAGGATGCTGAATATGCAGTATCACAGCATAATGACATCCTGACATTACTCTGGCTCAGCAATATGAGCTAGTGTTGTTAATAATGAGAATCTGTTGCTTTCTGTAATGTTTAAAATAAATGTAGTCTCATCTCTTTGCAGGTAGCTAGGAAGCACTTAGCCATGTCTGCTCCTTTAGTATGAAAAGCTTTAGGACCACATTTGTATTCTTAGTTTTTTGAGGTAACATGGTTTGATGGGAAGTTACTGTAGATGAATTTAATTATATTACTGAATAGCAGCATGATTCCTAAAACTGGGAAGTGGATGAATCTTCACTTACCTTTCTATAAACTTTACTGTTGCTATCCATGGATCTTAGCGTTTCCATTTCATTAGGTTGTAAACCTTTTCAACTTCTATCAGATTTAAATTCTTAGGTTCATTTTTTAAAAAGGAAAGAGAATTATATTTATAAAAATGGCATGGATGGAGAAAGATTTTATTCGTTGATCATTTATAAAGTGTATAATTTTAAAAGTAATGAGAGATTTCTAACACAGATAGAAGTTTGGCTTTCCAGAGTAAGTATACTGTAGAAGGGACAGGCAGTGAGAGCTAGCAGAAGAAATGCAGAAAGTATCAACATCATTATGGAAAAGTTCCATATGGCAAGCTAATTGCATTATTTACAAACCCTACCTGAAATCAACATTTCAGGATTAATTTGGATGTCACACTAAACTAGGGTTTAGTAAGATGTGACTGAGTCTAGCCTCTTCCCAGAAGCTCATGCTCTCCTCTCTTCCTCTGTGACTGAGAGGAGTTTGAAAACTTTTCCTTAACTACAGCTTGCTCTTTCATCTGAACTTAAAACTGTATTAAATATTATCTATGGATAATTGTAGAAATGTGAAGACTTTGAAGAAGACCAGAAAATGTCAGAAAATTTATTTTTCCAAGGAGTTACTGGAAATTTTTGGGAACACTGGAAAAAAAACTCCAGTGAAATATTTTATTTTTTAGAATTAGTGAAATATATTTAGTGATTTTTGGTTGTACCTGACTTTATTTATTTATTTATTTACACGTCACTTTCTTAAAAGTATATCAAGACAGTAGTAGGTATACTTAAAATAGAACCACTTAAATCAATGGGCTTAAGTTAGTCATGAAGTTCCCATGGATTCCTCTGAGTCTACTCTGAGTATGAATTAGTTGGAAACAATCCTTTTATCTAATACAATGTTATACAACATTAGAGAGTGATAGATAACTGTGACATGTACAAATCAAAGATGCAGCACTTAGAGGTACTGGCATTTTCACAAGAGGAGCATACAGAACCTTCATTGCTTGTGAATTGCTGCTAGCCTTCTTCTGGTGATCTTTTGTCAAGTTTCAAGATACTAGAAGCAACTGTCCTGCTTCAGGTGTCCTTTTGAACGGATACCTCCTTTGTGATTCACCTTTTCATTTCTTCCTTCAAACAACTGTGGCACCGACACCTTGCTACAGATTGAGAAATAAGCAGCATACTACACTGCCTTTCTGGAGAATAAAAAGGTCCAAAGGAGGTGGGGTAGAAATAGCAAAAGACCTGTTTTGAATGCCAAAACCTCAGAAAAAAGCTGAAAATATATGTGGAAACTAACCAAGACCTAGTGAAGGAAGTGAACTGCATTTAGGTAAATTCACAATTTGGCTTTTACAAAATTTATTGTTTTAAATTTTATAAGCATGCTATAGTACAATTTAATATCCAAAATATATAAAAGTGATACATTTTATGTTAAACAACAAAATAAAATAAGTTTTGGTTTGGAAAGCAAGTATTGCTTATCTTTCTGTTTTCCCCACAAAAAAACATAGTTTTTTCCTGTGACTTCAATTTAAAGAAACCGGCTTTAGAAGCCACTGTTTGAAGTTGGCTAGTTTGAAACTAACTATGGTTAATGTCAACTACAGTTTGTTGGTCTGGATGGCATAACATTGTCAAAACAGAAGTGAACATTTCTGAACATCCCCTGGACCGCTCAAGAGGAGGCCAGGCACAGCTAGTTCACATCTCATTTAACAATAGCTTAGTGTGATATCTGAACACAGTCACTGTTAAAAAAAGAAAAACTTGCTTTAATTCAATTTAAATCTGGAAGTAGATTTAGCTAGAATTCCGAGAAATCCCAGATGTCTTGCAGCCTTTCACAATATGAATTTGACATTTGATAAGGCTTTTCTTGACTAGAGAATCCTTTAATTCAGAAAGGAGCCATAGCTATTTACTGACAAGGAAAATAATTTTCTTTTTTAGGAACCCTGGTGATGTCCTTGAAACATTTAATTTCTTGGAAAATGCAGATGATAGTGATGAAGAAGAAGAGAGCGACATGATAGAAGATATTGCAGATGGAAAAGAAAAACATCGGATAAATAAAAAACACAAAGTAAAAAAAGTTTTAATTTTATTGTCTTGTTGCTCAATCCAACAACGCAGATAGTCGTTTTATTGCCACTGTCAGTACACAGCTAGTAATTCCACAGATTTTTAGACTAAAGTTCTTTGCACTCATTTGAAGAGTTTCAGGCTGTAATTTTTGCAACGCTTCCCTAATTTGAGGCAAAAGAGGCTGAAGATGACTTGCTGGAATAAGTGCACAGTGTATTGAAATGTGGAACTTAGAAAGCAGCTGTATGTCTGGTCAGAGTTTTGAAAGACAATACATTGTAGTGATTTAGGTGCTGGATTAGGATTGAAAAGACTGGTTCTAATCCCCACTCAGCTATGAATCTCACTGGGTGACCTTGGGCTGGTCTCTACCTCTTAGCTTAAACTACTTCATAGTGTTATGAAGATAAAACAGAGTTTGGGGAAACAAATAACTTGAACTTTGAGGAAACCTTGAACTTTGAGGAGAGGGGGATATAAATGAACTAAGTAAATAAATATATTTTCACCTAGCCCAACATTGGCTATATTTGCACATCACACTAAACTATGGTTTAGTGCTAGAGTAAGACGGGGATGGGACATGTGCCCAAGAGGGAGGAGTTTGGAAGCCTTTCCTTTTATTTTTTCATGGCTTCCTATGGCTAACACTAGCTATGGTCAATTTCAGCAAGCCAGCTTTAGAAACAATGGTTTGAAGTTAGCCATAGTTAGTCTTCATCGCAATTTGTTGCATCAGACTACACAACAAACAACTGTCAAGGTAAAGCATGAGCGATAGCTTCTGAACTCCTGGGTGAGAAGAAGGAAGAGCACTTGAGCCTGAGGCTTGCCTGACATATATCACACAACTAATTCAGTGGCGGGGAGCCTTTTTTTCTGTTAAGGGCTGCATTCACAGCAGTGTTCATCAGAACATCTGCAATGAAGACAAAAATAATGTTCTCTCCTGCCATGCACTACTCCTTATTTTAGGTTAACAAAATTAGCCTCCATTTGCAAAAGAAAAGAAGTATACCAAGTGGCAGTCTTGGGCAGAAACCTAAATACAATTTTTCCTTACTCCATATTGTTCATAATGCTGATTCTGTCACACTCTACTTTAGATTGGAAATGAAGGGCTAGCTGCTGACCTAACAGATGATCCAGACACAGAAGAAGCCTTGAAAGAATTTGATTTTTTAGTAACTGCAGAAGATGGAGAGGGAGCTGGAGAGGCACGGAGTTCTGGAGATGGGACAGAATGGGGTAAGAAGCTCAAATGAACAATCACGTAAAAATTAAAAATAATACACAGATGTGTATGTATCAAAACCAAAATAATGAGTGAATTATTTGTGGTATTCAGATGCTACAAAAGGGGGAGTAACAGAATGGTTGGTTTCATAGTCCTTAATTACAAAGGTCTAAATCTACTTAAATTTAAGTATGACCTCTATTTCTGCTTGTATTCAGTTTTCACGTGTATCCTATTAGAATTTTAGCCTAAGTTTGATGGTATGCATCAGGGCAACCAAGGCTGACTCAGTCCCGTAGCCAGCCCATTAACTTCGTGGGTCTACTCTGAATAGGACTAGCACGTATACAACTAATTGCTTAAAAATGCTATTTATAAATTTTCATATTTATACATTTTCATGTGTTTAGCTGTTTATCTAAAAGCCATGGAACAAGTCTTATGCCAACATATTGGGCCAAATCCAGACTGATAATGTCGGTGGCAGCCTTCCATTGGGACTGTAAACTCTGTAGACCCAAACTTATCTCTAGGTGACAAAAAATATTGATAAAGTTTTGTCTGTTTGGTATTTGCTATTAACCACATCACCATCTTTGTCTAAATTGCTGGGTTTTTTAGATTTCCTTATCACACTGGTACTCAGCTGTTCCCTTCAAGTAATACTGCCTTGATGAGCACCCACTCTCCCAACTGCTTAATGTTTTGCATATTGGCTTCAAATCCACTGGTGAGAGCCTCAGGTCGAGAGCTCTTATGTGCGCAACTCCAGCAAAACAGTAGGCCAAGGGTTTCCAACCTTTTTGGAATAATGGGCATATTTCAAATTTTAAGAAAGTTCTGTGGGCACCAGTTACAAAATGGCTGAGATCACACAGTATTAATTCCTTCCACCACCACTCCCAACCACACACAGTGATGCTGTTGCCATCTAATAGCAGCAAGAACCATTGCTTAACACCAGGAAAAATATACAAGGTGGCCATACCAAACCCTCTTGCACATAGAGCACACTCACTGCAGTGACTACAGAGGCAGTGACTACAGAGACACATGCATCTCTCTCGGTCTCTTAACATATACACAACCACTCGTACCTCTTCCTTCTCAAGTGCATCTCTTCCCCTCTCCCTCTAAAGACCACACATACACACAGATACCTCCCTCCCTCTCTCACACACAGTAGTACAGTGGCAAATTCAGAAGTGCAGAGTCCCTTCACAATAGTCATGTCACACCCCCTCACAGCCACACTCCCTTTTCCACTTTCCCTTGTCTCCCTTGCTCTTCCTGCCGTTTCATGAATCCACACATCACTACAACAGACCTCTCTAGGAGCCAATCTTCTCAGTAGCTGGCTTACCTCTTTTCACGCTGATTGGCTCCAATCGGCATGAAAGGTTGAGGACTCTTCTCAGTGGCTAACATCCTCTTCAGGCTGATTGGCTCATACATAGGGACCCGGCTGGGACTCTGATCCTAAAAAAGTTAACGGTCTGTGATCCCCCATGGCCCTAGATGACTATACCCCTGCTCACACACATGCCTCCCTCCCTCCTCTACTGAATTGCATCTCTCTCAGCCTCACAAACACACACACACACAGCCTATTTGAGGACACACACACACACACAGCCTATTTGAGGACACACACACACACACACACACACACGAGAGAGAGAGAGAATCTAAAAAACCCATGAGGGCCACCAACCTGGCATCTGTGGGTGCCATGGTGGGGGTCGCTGCTGTAGGCTTAAG
Organism: Rhineura floridana; assembly: GCF_030035675.1. Classification (NCBI taxonomy): domain Eukaryota; kingdom Metazoa; phylum Chordata; class Lepidosauria; order Squamata; family Rhineuridae; genus Rhineura; species Rhineura floridana. The sequence continues at coordinate 182,912,766 of NC_084481.1, read as the reverse complement.
TACCTGTGTGTAATCAACGCTCAGAGAGGCTCAGCAGTCCAAGTTATGCCTTTCCTGCAATCAGCAGAGTGTGGCTCAAGAGATGCTCCTGTTGGTTGTGAGAGGGGTTCCCTGCTCCCCTTGAGCTCCAGAGGCTTGGGGGACCCTCCAGAGCTGTGTAGGAGGTGCCACTGGAGCTACAGGGATGGGAGAAATCGGCAAAAGACAAGCAGCAGTCCTCCACTCTGTCAAAAGCAATCTATGAACAGAAGGAGTTTTTCCATACATAGAAGGTGAAGTTGACTCAAGCTATTAACAATATTAATAGTTAGAAAAACAATATTAATAGTTTGAAAAATAAAGATAAAATTTCCTGTTGGGTCTGCAGCTTTTTATCTAATGTTTCTGCTTCACAGGGGCTTTGTCTATTAATTGTGCCTGCTTGAACATGTATACCATGATTTATTTGTTTTTAATGAGGGTTCAGCTTTTATAAAGTAGGTACCAGCTTAGCATCAATCTACCTTTTCTTCTAGTAGTATCTGTTTCTTCACCCCTCAGTTGACTGTATTGAGTTGGATCCAGACTTGCGCTCAGGGAAATTCTGTTTGTAATGGAGGAAGGAGATGGGGAGTCTATTTTTCACAAATTCCTCCTTTGCAGTTCTCTGAACAGCTGCTCCAGAGGGTTGGGGACCCTCAACATGAATGGGGAATCAGCTGTCCACCCCCTACTTCCTCCAGTGGGGAGTCTCTGCTGAATGCCAGACCCTCTTCCAAACATCACCCAGTTCAGGATAGTTCTCTGATTCTTGGGAGAGGCTTTTTGGGAGCTGTGGGGGTCTCCTTTTGCCAGCTCCTTTATATGAGAGTTTCTTAAGATGCAAGCCATCAAGTTTGTTGCCACTTCAGTTTTCTTGATATCCACATGAATCTGCACCTTTTATATTTTTAAATTGTACACATGAAGCAAAATTTCATTGAATTGAAGAGAACTACTGCTTCAAAACTAGAAGATAAGTTTTACAAATCAGATAATTTTCACCAGTTAAATTTGCAGAGTTGTAACGTTATCAAGTGCCTGCTCCAATGGTGGTAGTCAATGTAAGGAACAAAGTGGTGGGGGAGGTGAAGAGAATGAATTTCAAAAATCAAGCCGGTGCACTTGCCAAGGCTACCTTGGTGAAGTCCTAGCACCTTTCCGTAATAGTCTGGTGGCAGTGAGAAGAGTCTTGGGTGTTATAAAAAAAATCACTCTAATTGGTTGCCAGGAGAAGGAGGGAGCATGCTATCTCAGTCTGTGCTTGTCCCCTTGCCTGCCAACAGGTAATGATTGCTATCATAGACTTTATTCATCAGATATTACAGGGGTGGCCACTCTGTGGCTCTCCAGATGCAGCTGGACTACAGCTCCTATCATCCCTGACCACGAGCTGTGTTGGCTGAGACTGATGGGAGCTGTAGTTCAGCAGCATCTGGAGAGCCACGGAGTGGCCACCCCTGAGATATTAGAATAGTGTGTTTGTATGATGTGCCACCAATCAGCATGACAGTAATTTCTTAAACCTGATACTTGGACTTTTTTCTTGGTTATCATTCCTCAGGCATTTCAGGCAGCTTCTTCCATGTTTTTAAAGTGATTTTGTCCCATGCTCAGCCTACTATATAGATTTGCAATCTCCCTTCAGTGAACCATGGTTAAGCTCAGTGTGTAATCACCATTCCCATAGCCTGGTGTGAACCACTCTTTGCTGGATCATCATTTAATTTAATGGTTTATTTCTAGTTGAAAGGAAACAAAAGTGCTTTTGTGAAGATCCATTACTAAAGATGGCATTTAAATCAAATGCTCTACCTGTTCCTGAATGGCTTATTTATTTCAATCAGAATTAATGTCACAACATTTGGTTGAGACTTCTTGTTTGAATGAAATCAGGAGTAGATCACAAGTTTCATGTCACTGTGTTTCTGCTCCTTCATAGCCACATGAAGAGGGAGATCTGTTCTTTGTTTGAACCCAAAAAGTACTTCACTGTGCGGGATAGAAATTAAGTACTTACACTTATTTTCCTACACTATATTCAGAAGAATGCTTGCTTGAGAATGTCTAATTTGCAACCTAGTCCTATTAGAAGCAAGCAGGAGTGATAATTGAGAAGGCACATTGCCTCTTGGTAGTGGAGTCACTGCCACTTACTGGGAGTGGTGGGGAGGCTGGCAATGTCTGGATGCAACATATCTTGCTGTAGAATGGAAGTGTCCTCTCTTTACGGAACCTTTCTGAATTAAGTGTGTCTATGCTAATTCTTTTAAGATAAATAACACTTGTACCCAAACTTATTCATACAGATCCAGTATTTTCAGTGGAACTTCTGTCTGATGTGTTTTATAATCTGGGTATAAATGTTTGAACATTCGTCACATATATTAAATTTAGACAAGCCTATTTTTCCATCACTTCATTTTTTCCATAATTTGTCATGGCTGGTTGAGTTGCAGGATATGCTATCTTGTGTTGGTGCATGTTTTTAATTGAAAAAGGAAAGGTCACCAAACTATCTTGACTTGCATTAAGGTTTTTAATAACCTTAACAGAAGAAAACTTTCTCTTTATGATGATTTGAATCTGTTAGAGCTACAAGATCTTATTGCATGTAGAGCAAGACCAGAGGTGAAATGCATGGTTATTTTCACGAACAAAATGGTACTGACTCTTAATTCAGTTTGCACATTGATGAGTGGTATCGCATGATGAATATTTATTTGCTTATTTAAGTCTGGCTGAATAATTTGTTAATATTGTCTACTAAAGATGCAGTAATTTCATGCATTAGAGAGAATCCATTAATTCTTTCATATCAGTGAATACAAAGAAATTAACATTTCTTCATTGTTGACAAATTACCATAGTTTGAAAAAAATGTTTGAACAAAATAGATGCATTTTCCAAAGCGGTAACAAACTGCACCTTTAAAATACTGAAACGTAATTGAATAACATTTTATATTGATGATTAAGCTATAACACTCACAGACAGCTTGCATTGCCAACTGCTGATTATTTTTCTTTCAAAAATATGCTGCATGTAGACAAAGATGACCTGTCCCCAACTGCTGAGGTTTGGGATGTAGACCAGGGGCTAATAAGTAAACTGAAGGAACAGTACAAGAAGGAACGAAAGGGGAAGAAAGGGGTAAAGAGTAAGTGCAGATTCTGAATCTTGACATTTTTTTTGTTAATGTGTTCTCATGTTTTTCCCCTCCATTTAAACACTTTGCTATTATGGGGGCAACCAACTTTAACTTTCCGATAAATATGCAGATTAGAATTTCATCTAAAATGACATTTATATTTGAACTCTGAGAGGGGAGCAGGAGGTGGACTAGTTGTTCAGTATTGCCTAGGAATTATTTGTAAAACCAATTTTGGACTTGAAATCTGATTAATAGTATTGTTTCTGCCTTTTATTGTTTGCCAGTATAAGGAAGTAAGAGAATTTCCATTAATGCAAAACATTTTTAACCGTACTGTGCAGATTTTGGCTTGGTTTGCTAGCCAAGAGGACTTGGGAGGGGGCAAATCTCTTTTCACTTCATACTGCTACTGCTGTTTGCAAAAACACCCCTCTAAGTGAAATGGGATCCAGGTACTCCCCCAAATCCTCAGGCACTTGCACAGGACTTGAAGGGCCGGGATCTTTCCTGTCACTTTATGCTGACTTCAAAGAATTAAAGTAGTGAAAGGGAACCTGCGGAAGGAGCTGAGCTTGAATTCACTTTGCCTGGGGCTTTGCCAGTAGCATGAACAGTCTCGTATGCTGCTTCTACAAACCCAGCCATGAAGTAAGAGTCTGTCCCTTTCTCTGCAATTCATGGAGAACTCAAGAAAAGGATAGTTGCCAAGTGTAGAAGGAGCTGTTGCTCTCGGTGACCTATTAAGTCTACCTGTGGAGCTCTGACTTTGAACGGAAACTTCATTTTAAAACTCAGTTTCCACCATGGTGAATATGTTGCTGATACTCACCTTCTTTCACCAGACGTTACTGGGATGACAAGGGTCGGCAGCAACCATGTGTCTTCTAATCTGGATCTTAGAGCAGTGATTCTCAAAATGGTGTGGCAGAACACACAGAGTGGCAAATCTAACATTATGTGAGCAGACTTTCTTCCCCCTCCCCCCAAAAAAACTGTTATCAAGGGTCCCCAACCTTTGAGAACAGATTTTGAGGGTACATGAAGGTCTGCGGGGGGAAGAGAGGAAAGCAAAACCTTGTTAAGCAAAAATGTGTTTTGCTAGTACACAAACAGCGTTAAATACAACTCTTAGTCTATAGATTTTGTCATTGGTCCCCCAATTACTTGTTTATTGAAAATGTTTCTATCTCTCCGTTCTACCCTACAATAGGGCACTCAGGGCGGCTGAGTGTGTGTACTCAGAAGTAAGACCCATCGATGAGATTTACTTCCATGAATGCGTGCATAGGAATGCAGCCATAAAAGGAAATCTTTTGCACTCTTTTAGCATAATAATTAATGCTGGTTTGGCTTTGTATGCAAACATTTTAACACTATAAATAGATTTGTGCATGTATGGTGGGTTGTTTTTTTTTTTTCATTTTTAAAAACAGTGTTGCATGTTCTCTGCATTATTTCCTTAACCCAGTACTAAAGATTTTATTCTGGATGGGTCTTTCCTGTCTCCTTAGGAAATGCTCCTAGCCCATTATGTAGCTTCATCCTGTGGCAACAACGCATAGACATCTGTTGTGGAGTTGCTATATATGTTTCAAAACAGTCCCTCTCTCCGTATCTAAACTTCTTTGTAGCATATATTTTAATTCATTTGGTAGAAATTTTAAAAATGTGTTTAATATGTAAAGTATATAGGATAAATGTTGGAATAGTGAATAGTTTTTGCAATAAGGTGGCGATTTCCTCACAAAGATTAATTAAATGGTGCACATGTTGCAGATCCTCAGGAAGCAGAAAAATGTTTAGTAGTTGAAACAACTGGATGTTACAGACACAGCTGTTTGTGTTGGTTCTAAAGAATCCGCTTCCCCTGCTTGTAATATTCCCAGGTGATTCCCTAAAACACCTTAAGCTTTTCAGCAAACAAAATCCACAGCATACATCTGATTTATTAAAGAAAAATGTATTTATATAAATTTATATATCTCTCCTTTTTCGAACCGAACCAAGGCAACTCTCACCATACAAAATGCAACTGTACTATAGTAAAGCAAAATAGTTCTTCACATTCTGATTTGATTTCTACATAACGTGGTTGAAACTTCTCATGGCTGCCTCTGAAAATGTTAATAGGTAGAAGAGCATATGATATGTTCATAGCAACAGCATACGAATGTAGGAAGCTGACTTCTACTGAGTCAGACCATCTAGCTCAGTATTGTCATAGAATTGTAGTTGGAAGGGACCTATAAGGCCATCAAGTCCAACCCCCTACTTAACACAGGAATCCAAATTAAAGCATACCTGACAGGTAGCTGTCCAGCTGCCTCTTGAATGCCTCCATTGTTGGACAGCCCATCACCTCCCTAGGTAATTGGTTCCACTGTTGTACTGCTGTAACAGTCAGGATGTTTTTCCTGACGTTCAACTGAAATCTGTCTTCCTGTAACTTGAGCCCATTATTCTGTGTCCTGCACTCTGGGATGATCGAGAAGAGATCCTGACCCTGTCTGGCAACCTTTCATGTACTTGAAGAATGCTATCATTTTTCCTCAGGTGGTCCTACATCATGTGGGATATAGCACCATCTAGCGTCCAAAGGCAAGAATGGATCGAAGTCAAGACCTGGGGCATCCAGCCCCTCCCACTCCAGTTCATTCTTGCCTTCCTTCGTTCGAGGCGTTTGGATCTTCTACTTAAGCATAGCTAGTTTGTGATTGATTGCTTATTTACCTTTCTTCCTTCCCTTTCACAGCTTTTTTTGCCTGGGTCGTTTGTTTGGGGTGGGTGGGTTTCTTCCTTTTTTGCCTGAATTTCTCCCCCTAAGTACCTTTGTTGGGGGTTCTGGTGGCTGCCATTCTCCTGTTGGGGTTTTTCTCTCCATGAGACGGCTCCTGGCTGGAAACCGCAGCTGTGGTTCCCTTTTTCAGCTTTTCCCTCCTGCCTCAGCCTCTCCCCTAGGCACTGGTGCTTTTGATTTTTTCCTTCAGCCGTTTTGTTGGTAGCCACGCCTGTGGCTCCACTTTCAATTTATTCCCCTCGCCTCAGCCCAGTCTGGGGCTCTGGCAGCTGCCATTTCCACCCCCCCCTTTTTAGTTCAGGCGCTTTACCTGAGACAAACCTTGGCTGGGAGCACGCGGCTGCGGCTCCCCTCTGTAAATTACCTCCGCTTTCATTTCATCCAGGCTTGGGTGTCGTTTGCAGGCTTAGCAGCCTGTTCGGGAGCCTGCGGCTGCGGCTTCTCTTTCTTGCTTCCAGCTCCTACTGCCAGCTTAGCGTCTCCCGCGGCGGCGCTTTATTTTTACAGGAACCGCTGGGAGCTTGCCCTTGCTGTCTATTTACCTGGCTCCCTCTGTGGCCGTTACTGGTCAGCTCCGACCATTTGAAGCACGCGGAGCCCTTTTCGTCTGCCCACCATCATATCTCCCCTCAGTCTTCTCCAGGCTAAACATGCCCAGTTCTTTCAGTATCTCCTCATAGGGCTTTGTTTCCAGTCCCCTGATCATCCTTGTTGCCCTCCTCTTAACCTGTTCCGGTTTGTCTGCATCCTTCTTGAAGTGCGGAGACCAGAACCGGACGCAGCACTGAAGATGAGGCCTAACCAGTGCTGAATAGAGGGGAACCAATACTTCACGCGATTTGGAAACTATACTTCTGTTAATGCAGCCTAAAATAGCATTTGCCTTTTTTGCAGCCACTTAATATTGTTAGCTCATATTCAGTTTCTCACCAACAACAATTCCAAGATCCTTCTCACATGCAGTACTGTTGAGCCAAGTATCCCCATCTTATAACTGTGCATTTGGTTTCTTTTTCCTGGGTGTAGAACTTTGCACTTGTCCCTGTTAAATTTCATTCTGTGGTTTTCAGCCCAATGCTCCAGCCTGTCAAGATCCTTTTGAATTTTGTTTCTGTCTTTCAAGGTATTAGCTATCCCTCCCAATTTTGTATCATCTGCAAATCTGATGAGCATTCCCTGCACTCCCTCATCCAAGTCAGTAATAACAATGTTGAAGAGCACTGGGCCCAGGACCAAGGCCTGCAGTACCCAGCTTGTTACCTTCCTTCAGCTTAACTCCCTCCAGTTTGAGAAGGAACCATTGATAAGCACTCTTTGAGTATGATTCTGTAGCCAACTGTGGATCCATCTGATAGTCGTTCCGTCCAGCCCACATTTAGCTAGTTCGCTAATCAGAATGTCATGGGGCACTTTGTCAAAAGCTTTGCTGAAGTCAAGATATATTATGTCCACAGTATTCCCACAGTCTACCAGGGAGATTACCTGATCAGAAAGCAAGGTAAGATTAGCTTGGCAGGATTTGTTCTTGATAAATCCATGTTGGCTTCTAGTAATCACTGCATTGTTTTCAAGGTGCTTACAGACTGGCCGCTTTATAATCTGCTTCAGAATTTTCCCAGGGATCGATGTCAGGCTAACTGGTCTGTAGTTCCCAGGTTCCTCCTTTTTGCCCCTTTTGAAGATAAGAGACAACATTAGCCCCCTCCAGTCATCCAGCAGTTGACCCATCCTCCACAATTTTGCAAAGTTAATAGACAGTGGTTCTGAGAGTCCTTCAGCCAGTTCCTTTAATACTCTAGGATGCAGTTCATTGGGCCCTGGAGATTTGAACTCTTTCAAAGTGATTAGGTATTCCTTGACCATTTGTCTATCATTTTCAAGCTGCAATCCTGCCCCTTCAATTTCACATTTCCCAGGAGAGTCATAGACTCTCTTTTGGGAGAAGACTGCGCCAAAGTAGGAATTGAGCACTTCTGCCTTTTCTTTGTCATCTGTTATTATTTAGCCATCTTCATTGAGTAGCTGTACCACTATTTCTTTTCTCTGTCTTTTACTATGGATGTACCTGAGAAAGCTTCTTTGTTGCTTTTGGCATTTTTCACTAACCTCAGCTCATTCTCAGCTGTAGCCTTCCTGACACCATTCTTGCAATTCTGTGCTACCTGTCTGTACTCTTCTTTTGGGGCCTGGCCTTTCTTCCACTTCCTGTGTGTGTCCTTTTTTGTTTTCAGGTAATGTTTCTGTGAAACCACATTGGATTCTTCTGCAGTCTTCTCCCTTTTTTCCTTGACAGAATTGTTTGCCATTGTGCCTTTAGAATTTTCTCTTTTAGAAACTCCCACCCATCTTGGACTCCTTTTCTCATTAGGGTCGCTTGCCATGGAACCTTACTTACCATTGTTCTGAATTAATTAAAATCAGCCTTCCTGAAGTCCAGGGTATACGTATGGCTACTCTCAGCTTTTGCTTCCTTTAATATCAGGAATTCTAGTATAGCGTGGTCAGTTTCCTCCAGAGTTCCCATAACTGGCACTTCATCCACCAAGTCATCTCTGTTGATTAGAATCAAGTCAAGGAAAGTTGATCCTCTAGTTGCTTCCTCTACGTTCTATAGGAGAAAGTTATCTCCAATACAAGTCAGGGATTTCTTTTTTTTTTATCATTAATTTTTATTCAAATTTTCAAAGACAAAAAACAAAACAAAACAAAAACAATTAAACAATAAAATAAAATGTTGACTTCCGATTTGTCGCAGATCAGTTATAGGTCTACAATATATAACAATCCTGTCTCTAAAATTATATTATAAAATCACTTTCCTCCAGTAGTTATCTTAATTAATCATCAAATCTCATAAACATTACTTTATTCTTTCCACAAAAAGTCAAAGAGAGGTTTCAATTCCTTGAGAGATATATCTTTCAATTTTTCTCCAAGTAAACATGTCGCTTAATCCATCTGATTCAAATCTGTTAGGTCCAATAATTTCAATAGCCATTCTTCCATTATCTGTATTAATTCCATCTCCCATCTTCAATAATCCTGTTAAGTCCAATAATTTCAGTAGCCATTCTTCCATTATCAGTATCCCATAATAATCTTGTTGTCATAGCCATAGTCCAAATAAACATATCAATTAATCCATCTCATCAAATCTGTTAGGTCCAATAATTTCCATAACCATTCTTCCATTATCAATATTAATTCCATCTTCCATCTTCAATAGTCCTGTTAAATCCAGTGGTTTCAGTATCCATTCATCCATTATCAGTATCCCATGATGATCTTGCTGTCATAGCCATAGTCATATAACAAGAGTCTGATGGGAATTTCCCCCATCACAAATATGTCCTTGCCATCCATTCTGAATATGTTGCTGAAATATTGTTGTAAAGTCACATCTCTGCTCTTCTTTTTTACAAAATGCACTGGCTCATCTCTTAAGAGTTTTTCCATTGTCACATATTGGTAGTTAATTCCATAGATTTTTTCTATGTCAAGCCCCATCACATCATTCCAATCAAGAAAATTATCCAAGACATTGATAACTTTATCACTAATATCTTCATTAATTTCTTCGGAGACAATGTTGAATTCCAAACAGTAAACTTTATTTCTAACATCCGTAAACTCCAGATCTTTTTCCAATTCCATATTTGTTCCAGTCTCCAGGGCTTGTATCTTCCCTTTAATTTTTCTTTTCACATCTCTAATCCCATCAAACTCCTCCCTCAAAGAATCCCCTATTTCTTTAAACTCCTGCGTCATTTTGCTAAATTCATTTTTCATCTCCTGTCTACCCTGTCTCAGGGTTTGTTTCGTTATCTCAATCTCACTCATTATTTTCTGAAACATAATTTCTTCCATGGTCTCAGTCACTTCCCTGGTTGCCATTCTTAGAACCACAAAAACAAAAAATCATTTCAGCCACAATTAGGTTAATATTCCAGGCTTGCTGACATCAGTGTCTTATCTCTTATATGTTCAGGAAAACAAAACAAATTTAGTTCCCAGCTTCAAACAGTTAGTGGCGTTGTGAACAAGCAGATTCGTCAAAATGAAATAGACCAAAAAAAAAAAATAGTCCCAGACATATAATACTCCAAAATTCATAAATCAAATTTATTTATTTTTCCCCCTCCTCGAAATAGAAATCCCTCTTCCGTTAGTATCTTTAGAATGCACCTCCAGGCCAGCTTTTTGCAATAAAAACAAAGATAAGCTTTTTTCGATTTCTTTCCTCCTTAATTTCGTGAGTAAAAGAGAAGAGTTATAACTCACCAGATGTTCTTTATAGCTGATTCATTGACAAATCTCTTTTTTGCTGCAACAATTTAAACCAAATTAAAAAAAAATATAGAAAGAAGGATGCTTGCCTGTTAAGTTTCGTTTTTCTTTGAAGAAAAGATAAACGTGTCGCTTAGTCAGAAAGTGCTTGATGGAAGTCCGTCCGCATTGCTGGCTGAACTTTTTCTCATAAATTAATGAAATCCAGTCCTCCCAACAAAAACAGGCTTTGTGGTTAATCTCTACATTTCTCCCTGCCCGGGAGAAAATCTTTACCAGTCAAAAAGAACATTCTGACTGATTTTAGATCTGAAAAAGCTTCTTCTGAGACGAGAGCTCGACTCAGAGGCAGCACAGGCTAAGCCACCCTTCCCGGAAGTTGCAAGTCAGGGATTTCTTGAAGGGGCCATGTTTGGCAGAATTTGTCTCCCAACCGATATTGGGGTAATTGATGTCCCCCATTACTACCACATCATGCCTCCTTGAAACATTGGCAATTTGCTTTTCAGAAGTTTCATCCTCATCTTCTCCTTGATTGGGTGGTCGGTAGTAGACTCCAAGTACCATGTTTCTTTTATTCCTTGCCCATTTATTTTAATCCAGATACTCTCGGTAGCGCTACCAATCTCATCCTCCTGTACCTCTGTGCAGGGATATATATATATTTTTAACATATAGCTCGCCACCGCCTCCCTTTCTGTTCCTCCTGTTGTTTTTGAACAAGTTATATTCTTCAGTTGCTGTATTCCAGTCATGGGAGTCATCCCACCAAGTTTCAGTTATACCTATCAAGTCATATTTACTCTCCTGTATTAAGAGTTCAGGTTCGTCCTGTTTGTTTCTCATATTCTGCGTATTAGTATACAGACATTGAAGACCATGTGATTTACGGCCTGGCTTCCTTCCTACATTTTTATGAAGACTATTACTGGACATCATTACCACCAAGGTTACATCTCCCTCCCCCTTAGGATTCAGTTTAAAGCTCTCCTGATGAATTTCCCTATGCTGTGGCCAAACATATTCTTCCCAGTCCTTGTGAGATGCAACTCATCACTTGCCAGCAGTCCATCTTCCAGGAAGCATAGACCATGGTCCCAGAATCCAAATCTCTCACGTTGGTACCACCTTCGTAGCCATTCATTCACACGGAGCATTTTTCTTTCCCTTTCTACTCCTCTTCTAAGTATTGGAAGGATGGATAAGAAAACTATCTGGGTCCTGAAGTCCTTGAGTTTCCTTCCCAGACCTTCAAAGGCTGATGTAATTTCTTTGTAGCTCTGCTTGATAGTATCATTCATTCCCACATGGATGAGAAGAAAGGGATATCTGTCAGCGAGCTTTATGAGCTATGGCAACCTTTCCATCACATCTCTAATCTGTCCTTGAGGGAGGCAGCATACCTGCCGAGTCCATGAATCTTCTCGGCATACTTGGGTTTCAATCCCATGCTGTAGGGAGCCTCCCACTACTACTCTTCTCTTCTTGTTGTTGTGGGGCATGGTTTCATTACATCTGCTTGACTGAGCTTCAGCCTCTCTCTCGCTATTGTGTAAGGTCTGTAATTCTTCTCCTGCAGACTGTCCTTCAGTCTCATTCTCAAGTGCCTGGAAATGGTTCCATAGTTCCACTGGTGATGGGTGTCTTCTAGCTCTTCTGCTCCTATCTGTCACTCTTTTTCACAGCGTTTTCTCCACATCGTTGTTGCTCTCCACAACCGTCTCCTCTTCTGCTTTAGCATGCTGTTGTTCTTCCACCTCCTATACTTCTCTTTGCTGTTGTTGTTCCAGCGTTCTATCTAAGAACTCTTCATCTTCTCTTATACTCTTCAGTGTGGCCACCCACTGTTCCAGGCCCCTCACTTTTTCTTCCAACAGTGCCAGCAGCTTGCACTTGTTGCACATGTATAACATGTTGTTCTCAGGCAAGAAAACAAACATTGCACACATCTTGCAGGTCACCACCACTGGAGTGTCCTTCCTGTCCATAGTCTACTGCCTTTTGTTTGTTTGTTTCTACTTGTATTGGAACGGGCTGTGCTTTGTCCTGTCCTCCTTTACAGTAAATATGAGAGAGTCTGCTGACTGGCAGCAGCTCTTCAGGTTTCTCTCCAACTCTACCTGGAGATAGTGGGGATTGAATTTGGGACCTTCAGCACCCAAGGCAGATGCTCTACCACTAGCACTTCCCCTTCCATGTATATTGATTTCAGTGTGACAAGTACAGAGTTGTTGGCTCTTGGATTGTAGAAGATATTAATTCACACTCCTCTTCTTGCCAATTTACAGTACACTGTAGGAATTTAAGAGAGCATTCAGATATACCACAACTCCAGGTGAGGACTACACCACTGTGTAACACATTTTAGAACCATGGCAGTTATGGAGCTGATGTCATGGAACACAGTAATCTCTATTTTTACCCATACCCCACCCGATCTCTTTGTTAGACAGAATTACTTGATAAAGTGAAGCGTACTTCAAATCCTTTGAAACTAGCATTTAGGATGTGGTTGACCATCCCCCAATTCTACTCCTTAAAGTTCCTTCCCTGTATTGCCAGCATTCTTGCATGTGTCTCTTGACAAAAAACTGAAGTTGGCAGCCCCCATAATTCTGTGCTCTGTGTGTTAGATTCACAGCACAGATTTATGATTACTTAAGGTCCTGGCTTTAAATGCTTATAATGAGCTATTTGTGGATTTGACTTGCTCATTTAAAAATATTTGGTCTAGTAACTAAATGGTGAATTATCTTTTATCACTTAAATATACTTGCAATAGTATGTGTTGTACTCCTCTCCCCACTCCTACCTGTTTAAAGCACAGTTTAATGGACTCACTCAGGATATACATTTCAAAACAGAAATATAACCACTGCAAGTAAGAAGAAAGTTGTTCATTTGTTCCTTTAATGATGGTTTGCTCCCTGAGAGTGAGAGTGGTCTGAAGATATACCAAACTCTTGTATCGCTGACGCTGAGTCGATCTAGTCCTGTGGCTGCCTTGTAGGGAAACTGCCTCAGAACAATATGTAGACATACTATATTCCCCTTGACAATAATTGGCACGGTGTTACTTTATCTTCATTGTTCTGCTTTCACTAGATAGTTAGCAATTGACATGACTTTATTTTAGAACTGCTTCTCAAGCATTGCATCCAGTCTTTGACAGTATAATTTTAAGGATTTCCCCCGGGTATTTTAGATAGCCTTTTGATCTTTTCCCCCTTCCCTCCCTGACAGCATGGTAATTGCCTTAATTTAGGTCAGAAAATTTTCTCTGAATGTAATGCCTCCAGTTGTTAGTAGGATTTTTTTTCATTAGTTATACTTTATGTACTTAGATACATAAGTCTGTAGTATAGCTTGCTTAAGGTGGTATGTAACATATTTACCTAATTGTTGTACGCTAGAGTGCTCTGAGCTGTTATGGATTTACTCTAGACTGATATTAGCACTGTATAGATATTAGGAACTTTTTGAGGAGAGTAACTTCTTGTGTTTGCTTTTTCTTTCACTTTGTGTAGCATAACTGCATCTATTGTAATACCAGGACATAGTATTTTGTTTTGTGGTGAAACTTGGATCAGTAGGGATCTTGCAGTGCAAGTTAAAGTTTACTGGGAGAGATCATTTTTGCTCCTGTAATGAAGGGATAGCAGTTACCTGGCTAGCAATGAAAGAAGAACACTTGCTTGATGGTTCTGTTAGCCATAAATAGACTGAGGAGATTCCACCTCCTACATTTCTACGATAATCTACAATTCTTGTTTAGTAGATTTTGGTTTCGTTGTAGTTTACAGCACTTTACAGACCAGAATACTATTTTCAAGTCAGCTTTACAGATATGAAAATTAATTTATACTACTGAAAGCTTTTTTAAAAATGTGCATATATGAATATTTTTAAATAGCCCAATTACCTATTTAAAAACAAAAAGGGGGAAAGTTGAGTTTGTTGCCTCCCAACCACCTATTCATCTGTAATGTTGTCCCTTCTTTTGGTAAGCAAACCTTGTGCTTTCTTAGTGGTGTTAGCTTTTAATAAAAATATTGGGGATTTTTATCAATATATAGTTAATTGTTCAAGGATTATATTCTTGAGATCTTTCATGGGGAGTTCAAACATTCAAGCTTCACTTCTGTCTTAAGCACAACACATAGCAATTACACCAAGCACAAGCTTGAATCACTTTTTTAAAAAAGATTTTAATTCATTTTCAAACACCATTATGCCAAAATACATATTCTGCTCCACTGTATGTCTTAGAATGAGATTACATTCAAACAATAATATGGATTAGGAAACTGGGCATGTAAATGGCTGTCAAGTCAAGCGGTAGCAATCAAATGAATCTTTGCTGCTGACATTAATTTTCAGGGGTCAACAGAGCTAAACTGCACGACATGATAGCTGATCTGGGCGATGATGAGCTACCCCACATCCCTTCAGGAGTCATTAATCAATCTAGGTCACCCTCTTCTAGAATGACTGATCATGAAGGTGCAAGAGCAGAGGAAGGTACAATAAATTCACCTACTTGTTTTATTTTTAGAAGGTTTTATTTTAAAACCCCACTTGTTTAGCCCCTCTGGACCTTATGCTAACATTAAAATGCCATTGTTGCCCACAACTTGGCCCTGTGAAAGACTACCACTTTACATTCTTTAACTTTATAACAGAAATCAATACCCAGACTTTGTGTATGTTAAGTTAAATTACAAAACTTAATAATTGAACAGTGGTTAGTAGCAAAAACTAAGGAACAATTAAAAAGATAGTTGCTGATTTCTAAACTAATCCCTTCAGTTTAGTTTTATTCATTTTAGTACATTTAGAATGCCTTTTAAAAAATCTGTCCTTGACCAAAACATATTGCACCAGTACTGAGTGGAACTGATCTGTGATCTGCTTACCATCTGAAAGAAAATGCTGCTGCCTCATCATTTTAGCAGTCAGTTTTTTTAGAAAATTATTTTGTAATCTGAAAAAAATGTTGGTAATCAAAACATGCATTGATGTTGATCAGCTTTCAACATTAATCCCATATCTACTCCTAAAAACTTCCTTGAAAGAAAGCAAACAGGTCTGTTTTAAAAGTGAAAAATTGGATTTTCCTTGATGTTCATGGGTTGGCCATGCAAAACCCTTAATGTATGGTGTTTGGAGGGGGAAGCCATGGAATTCATAATAAATCTGTGGAGAAAGATATTCACATATAGTTTTCAAAATTATTCCGTGCTAATGCAGTGTTAACTATTTTTTGGCCTGGTTCCTTTAGTATCAGCAAAAGTTGTTTGTGCAGTATTGGACCCCAGAAAGTACATTATGGAAATCAAGCATTATCAGTGTTAATCTAAAGATACACAGCACTACCTTCAAGCAACTCTCCATCCTGATCTTTTTAAACTCTTTTTTTCAGGAGACAAACCATTAGGAGGAGGTGGTCATTTTTTTGAATTGCAGCTGGTCGGATCTGTTTTTGATATATAGTGAGAATGGATATATGACCTCATTCTTTCACTAGAGTGCAGCAATCATGCACCTTCTGTTGGAATTTTATTTTTCAGCAAGTTGCATAATGTGGTAAATAGCATGTTGTTTTGCCCTTTGCCTTCCTTCCCCGTGCTAGTTATAGTTACAGTATAGTTATACTGTAGTTATAGTAATGGCCAAGGTGGATTTTTTAAAATTTGCCTTTTTTTTAACTGTATGCTCTGTATGTATCTGATTCTCCTGGTTACTATAGTACTTTGTTCCTTTGTTTCTGGTGAGCTTCAGTACCAGGAAAATACAGACTTGACAAAAAAAGAGTTCTGATATTGTAGATATTTTATGTAGATATTTTACATAATCATGTTAAAAACAAGTAATTACAGTGAAATTATTTGATCTAAATATAAAATGTGCATATTTTGAGGACTACTTTTTCCAGTGTTTGGAAGTAGAGAAAAGTAGGTAGGATAAGTAGCCTGACATCTGCTTTAAAAGTAAAGATACAAACAAAATTAAAATTGATAATGTCCATGCAAATATAAGTTGGTTCAAAAAGCAAATTAGATTTTCTTCAAGGAAAACAGATGTTCCTTTGAAAATTCTAAATACATTGGAAATGGACCATTGGTCTCACCTGAAGGGTGATTTTCATAGGAGGACTGCCATCAAGCGGGTTATAGCTCTACCTATCGTCCGAAGGCAAGAATGTTTTGAAGTCAAGACTAGGGGCGTCAGGCCCCTCCCACTCTCCAGTTCATTCGCAGCGAGTCCAAAGAAATATCTAAAAATGCAGGAAAAAAGGCCAACGGGCCTACCAGCAAGAACATAACACAATAGCAATATTCATAATAATATGACTCTAACATAGCGATATAACAGTAATAGCAGTCTTGACTTCACTAGTAAAACAAAATATAATAGCGTAACAATAAAATATGAAAAACCCCAAAATATATCTAGGTATCCTCCAATTGGGAGGGTCGTGATGGCAGTCCTCCTATGAAAATCACCCTTCAGGTGAGACCAATGGTCCATTTTCCATAGGAGGACTGCCATCAAGCGGGATGTACCAAAGCAGTCCATATCAGGGAGGGACCACCCACATCCTAATCATCATTAAGAACCTGTTGCAACACTCGTCTGCCAAAAGAGGCATCAGCAGAGGCATAACGATCTATTTTGTAATGCCTTATAAACGAGTGTGGGGTAGACCAAACAGCAGCTCTGCAGATATCAGCAACAGGAGCGTTGGTAGCGAAAGCAGCCGTAGTGGCCGCTGAACTAGTCGAATGAGCCGTTATGCTAGCTGGAACTGGAAGCTTAAGAGACTCATAAGCTAAGGCAATACATGCGCGCAACCAGCGGGATAAGGTGGAACTAGCTACTTTATGCCCCATAGAACGTGGATGAAAGGATACAAATAAAGACTCGGATCGTCGTATATCCTGGGTCCTAGACAGTTAGGTCTTGAGAGCCCTCCGAACATCCAACAAATGCCAAGCCTTCTCGAGAGGATGGGTAGGATTCGTACAGAAGGAAGGCAAAACAATGTCCTGGTTGCAATGGAAAACTGAATCGACCTTGGGACGGAAGGAAGGATCAGTCTTCAGTACAACAGAATTCTTGTGGAAGACACAGAGATGGCGGGCAGAAGACAATGCGCCTAGTTCCGAAACTCGTCTCGCAGAGGTGATTGCGATCAGGAACAAGACCTTGAATGACAGGAGACGTAAAGGCACAGTCCTAAGGGGTTCGAACGGAGGACGTTGTAAAGCCTCCAGGACCTTCGACAAGCTCCATGAGGGGAAAATGATGGACTACAGCCGGTGAGCATAGAGTGGCTCCCCTCAGAAAGCGTTTGATAAACTGGTGTGAGGCAATAGTGGCACCGGTGGAAGACACTGAAAGAATGGATGACAGAGTAGATGCATGTCTACGTAAGGTGTTGGGTCTAAGTCCCATCATGAGACCCCTATGAAGATATTGCAGCACCTGTAGTATTGTGGCCTGGGAAGGATCGAGGTGCTAGATTGACACCATCTGGAGAATGCCACCCAAGTATGTTGATATATACGAGTGGTAGATGGTCTTCTCGAAGCCAAGATAATATCAATAACAGCGTCAGACAGGCCAGCAGATCTCAAATGTCCCCGTTCAAAAGCCACACTGTTAGGTTGAGCCAAGTGGGATCCTGATGCCATACTGGGCCCTGGGATAGGAGGTCTGGCCTGACTGGGAGTGTCCAAGGGTCCGTCACCGCCATTGCAAGGAGATCCGAGAACCACAGTCGACGGGGCCAATATGGTGCTATCAGAACCAGCTGTGCCCTCTCGCGCCGCGCCTTTCTCAAGGTTCTGGCTAACAGTGGAATTGGAGGGAAGGCATACAATAGGCCATCCGGCCACGGTAGTGAGAGAGCATCCACGGTTTCCGCTGTCGTGTCCAGGTATCGTGCGAAGTACCTGGGTAGCTGGCAATTGCGACTGGAGGCAAACAAGTCGACTGAGAAGACGCCAAACCAACGCTGGAGAAGATGGAAAATGGTTGGATGAAGTTTCCATTCTCCCAGAAAGACCTGTTGTCTGCTGAGCCAGTCTGCTGTCACATTCCAAATTCCTCTGAGATGTTCTGCTTTCAAGGATTGCAGATATTGTTCTGCCCAGTCGAAGATGAGGCAAGCTAGGCTCTGCAGAAAACGGGACCTGGTTCCTCCTTGTCTGTTTAAATGTGATTTCGTACATGTGTTGTCCATACGAATGAGAAAATGGTCCAAGGGGAACAGAGACTGAAAATGGAGCAGAGCTAAGTGGACAGCCTTCAGTTCTAGCCAATTGATGCTCTGAGTCTGCTCTACTGCGGTCCAAATTTCCTGAACAAACTGGGAGTTGCAGTGGGCTCCCCAGCCGAGGAGACTGGCATCTGTGGTGATAACAGTCCTGCGGGGTTCTTTGAACGGAGTGCCCCAGGTAAGATGCTGGACCCGCGTCCACCAGCGGAATCAAAGACGCAGTGTGGGGCTCAAGGGAATTATGCGATGATTTGAGCTGGCAATGTCCTGCTGAAACGGCAACAAAGCCCGCTGAAGATGGTGAGTATGAGCTCGAGCCCATGGCACAATATGGATGGTGGATACCAACATTCCGAGAGCCCTGGCTAGAAGCATGACATCTGCAGTTGCTTGGCGCAGCAGAGATCCTGCGATGTCTGTAATAGCAGTTATGCGGTCTGGAGACAGGAACACTGTCGCCTGCTGGGTGTCTAACATCGCCCCTAGATGTTGTAGGCGTTGGGTTGGTTGGAGATGGCTTTTGTCGAAATTGACTAGCCAGCCGTAGGCCTGCAAGACATGAAGCGTGAGCATTATATGGCAATGAGCCAGGGCCTTGGAACTCGCCCGTATTAACAGATCGTCCAAGTAGGGGTAGATGTGGACCCCTTGAAGCCAGAGGTAAGCCACTAGTATGAGTAGCACCTTGGTAAATACTCTTGGGGCAGATGAGAGGCCGAACGGCATTGCTCGATATTGAAAATGCTGAGGGCCGAAAGCAAACCGAAGAAATTTTCTGTGGGCTATGCAAATAGGCACATGGAGATACGCTTCCTTTAGGTCGATAGAAGCCAGGAAGTCTCCTTCGTGAAGGCTTTCTGTAATGGAGTGGAGGGATTCCATTTTGAACCTGCGATACTTTACAAAATGGTTGAGGAACTTGAGGTCCAACACCGCCCTCCATGACAGATCTCGTTTGGGCACAGGAAATAGGAGGGAGTACACCCCTTCCGACCTCTTTGTGGTAGGGACTGGCTCTATCGCCGCTATGTCCAAGAGGTGC
The DNA here is from genome assembly GCF_030035675.1 of Rhineura floridana. Lineage (NCBI taxonomy): Eukaryota > Metazoa > Chordata > Lepidosauria > Squamata > Rhineuridae > Rhineura > Rhineura floridana. The sequence continues at coordinate 182,893,184 of NC_084481.1, read as the reverse complement.
TGTATGGCTGTCTGCATGATGCCATGCTTGTCCGGTGCCCTGGGACACGGGGAGGGATAAAATTTGTCTGGTGGGGTAGCCCAAAACTCTATTGCATAGCCATAACAAAAAAGATCTCTGATCCAGGTGACCTGGGTCAGATGCAGCCAATGGTCTCCAAAAAGAAGAAGTCTACCCCCAACCGGTATCGCGTCAGTACTGTCTGTGCTGGTGAGACCCTCCCCTATATGAGGACGTTGAAGTACCTCTGCGCCCTTGGTACTGACCTCTGCCTGGGAAACGTCTGTTCCAGGTTCCCCTGGAGGGACGAAAATCATAGTTTCGGAAATCGCAGCCTCGTCCCCTGGGCCGCGTTCCTTGAAAGGGCTGGGTCGTGCGGTATGAGGTGAAGCGTCTGAAAGGCCTGAGATCAATGTTCCTGACCGTAGCCAAGACAGGCTTTCGTGCATCCTTGGGGTCCACAAGCACAGCCTTTAGGGCTTCCTCACCGAAGAGTAATGAGCCAGAATAGGGTGCCCTTGATAAATTAACTCTGGCTGTAGAGTCCGCTTGCCAGTGACGAAGCCAGAGGGTCCGTCGGGCGACTACCTGAGCTGCCATAGCTCGTTCTCCCAGCTGATTAGCGTCCAGGGTGGCATGAGCCACAAACGCAGCCGTCTTACGTAATTTCACCAATGATCTCCTGAGAGAGGCAGGATCGGGATTAGGATCGTCTAAGAGGTCATCCAGCCTCATCATCGCCGCCCTGGAAAAGATGGAAGCTGATGCAGAAGCTCGCACGGCGAAGGCGGTGGCCTCATGGTTTTTGCGTAAAGCAAAGTCCAGCCTCCGCTCAGTGGCGTCCTTTAAGTGTGACTCTCCTTCCCTCGGCAAAAGGGACCTAGAAACTAGACTGGAGATAGGCTCGTCAATGCCAGGGACGCCCAGTTTGCTAGTAAATTCCGGAGCCAGAGAGTAAAGCTTGTCCGCAAGGGTGTTAAAACGGCGTGTTTGCAATGTGTGAGACCATTCTTCATAGGTCAGCTTAGCAATAGGGTCCGGCACCGGAAGGTAGTGCTCCGCAGGGGTGGGAGATTTCAGGACTCTGGCCCCCTTAATGGCGGGAGTGGCAGCTGCAGGTTGTGCAGATTGTAGACCAAGGGTGTTCAGTACTCTGCGAGCGAGGGGCTGATAATCGGAAGGATCAAACAGACGGTATGAGTTATCTTCTGCTTGCGAATGGTGGGTCCTCCCCACAAGAGACGTCATCGACAAACCTGCCTCTGGCAATGTCAAAAGGATTTGGAGAACCTGATGGACTTGCCTCATTGTGAATATATTGACCCAGATCACCGTGTTGTCTGCTTACACTCTGCTGAGGTACGGCAGTGACTTGTGCCTGTGCCTGTGCTTGAGAGAAGAACGACAGCATGTCTTGTAGTTGCGATAGGAACTCATGAGACAGTTGCGGCCCTGGTGTGGAGGATGGTTGTGTTTGCAGAGGCAAAGAGATGGATGGGTCAGCAGGCTGAGAAGAAGAACGTGCCCTCAGTGGAAATACAGGAGGATAGTCAGCTGCTGTCTGGTTAGGAAACCCTGCAAAGTCCTCCTCGGAGGACGCAGTCGGAGAATTAAACAGAGATGTTAATGGTTCCTGGCCAGCCGCCTCAGAAACCGGTACAGAAATGTAGCGTGCCCTCTTGGTTAATCCGTGGCTGGATATATGCTTAGTTTTGGCAACCGCTTTCATGTGCTTGTGCTTGGTTGCCTTAGATTGTTTAGGCTTGGTCGCCTGAGCTGTCGCTGGCTGTTCCGCCATCATATATTCCGGAGGGGTTCAGTACACGGCCACGGGTGGGGCAGAATGTACAGACCCAAATAGGCTCAGTACACGGCCACGGATGGGGCAGAATGTACTGGCTCAGATGGCGAAGTACACGGCCACGGATGGGGCAGAATGTACAGATTCAGCAGCGTTGGTACACGGCCACGGATGGGGCAGAATGTACAAATTTAACAGCGTTGGTACACGGCCACGGATGGGGCAGAATGTACAGATTCACAGCCTTGGTACACGGCCACGGATGGGGCAGAATGTACAGTTCAGACAGCTCTGATACAGAAGTAACAGCGTTAGTACACGGCCACAGATGGGGCAGAATGTACAGTTCAGACAGCTCTGATACAGTAGTAACAGCATTAGTACACGGCCATGGATGGGGCAGAATGTACAGTTCAAACAGCCTGGTACACGGCCACGGATGGGGCAGAATGTACTGGTAGAGACAGTCACAGCTGAGAAATACAGGATCAAATATTTGGAGTAGGCAGCATCAGTAGCGAATAAGCAGCAGTAGCAGAGCAGTAGAGGCACTTGTGTGGGACTACAGTCCCATCTGCAGCACACACAGCCGAGGAGGTCACACTGTGGAGGCAAATTGAAGCCTTTGGCTCTGCTATCCACAGCCCTTGTACTAGATCCCTTTATCAGTACTAAATACTCTAAACAGAAAAAGCGGGGGGAAAGAGACAAACAAAATGGCGCCTGTGAAAAGAGCGGGAGAAATTTTTAATCAAAAATGGCGGAGGCGAAGAAGGAGCAATGGCGGACACTGAGGAACACCTGCTGGGGTGACCGTAAATAAATAAATGGGAGAGAAAATGGCCTGAAATACGTTTTACAGCCGCGGAGCCAAAAGGCGCACTCACGGCTTTAAATTCAGGCAGGAGAGACTTTGTCAAGAGGCAGGACAGCCAGCGAAAATAATGCGCAGCCGCGGACCCCAAGAGACCGTTGCGGCGAGATTTTAAAAGCCGCGGAACGAGTCGGGGAAGTCCGAGCAGTCCAAATAATCAGGAAAGAGAGCCGCAGCCGCAGGCTCGTAGAGGGGGAATCGATGGAACCGCCTCAGAAAAATGCTGCGCCAGTAAGCGGGAAGGCGGCAACGAAGGGAATGAAAATAAATGGGCCGCAGCAGCAGGCTCCTGGGGTATGCGAGAGGCCGTAAAGGCACGAGAAAAAACGGCGGAACGGAGCAGGGAGCTGCAGCCACAAGCTCCTGGGGAAAGGCTGCGTCCGCCACCTGAAGGAGAGGGAACCGCAGCCGCGGTCTCTCCGATACTCTGTTAGGTTATGTACTGGGGAAAGAAACACGGGCAAGGGAGAACCCCCCCCCAAAAGAAATTCCCCAGGGATAATAACAAATAGTTTTAAGCAAGACAAGACAGGGAAGGAAACGTACAGGACTACTCACACAAACCTCCCACCCTGTCGCACAAGAACACAAAAACACAAAAGACTTAGCTAGAAGCTACAATATCAACAATATCAGACTTGTTCGGTACGAAGGCAAGAATGAACTGGAGAGTGGGAGGGGCCTGACGCCCCTAGTCTTGACTTCAAAATATTCTTGCCTTCAGACGATTGGTGGAGCTATAACCAGCTTGATGGCAGTCCTATGGAAAAGAGCCAATTCACTACTTTTGAGCATTCTGTTGGAAAAGTAAAGTAGAAATGAGTGAGAAAATATGGAGGTGAAACCAATGCTGCTGTTGCGTTTGCAGAAGAGCTTTTGATTCAGCAGAGGCATTTGCTAGCAGTTTTCTCTGATCCCCCTTCCCCTTTCAGCCCCCTAGACCATCTTCCATGCTGTTCTGGTGGGTCCCCCACTCCTCTGAAACAGATTTTTTACTGTGCAGGAGGTTGCAGCAGGAAGGGAAAATCTCCGAAAAATTACATTCCTTTCTCTTACTCTAGGTGGGTGCCTCTCCTGGATTTAAAGCCATTCCATTTTTATTGGGTTTCACCCTCTGTTTGCCTTTAACTGAGTAAAGGCATCTTAGTCTTAACTCTTCAGAAGAAAATACAGGTAGTATATTTGCCCTATTAGAACAAAAACAAAAATTGCTTTACAAACAATTATTATCCCGTGCTGGCATACTAGTGGGCCTAGTGCTCAAAGCCAGGAACATAGTTGCCTCTCAGGAACTTTTAACCACTGCCATTCCCAGAAGAGATACCATTTATATTCCTGCCTTTCACTTGAGGCTATTACGTTGTGTTTAGAATTATAATTTGAATATTCCTATTAGATTTTCAGTGAAAGGCTATTTGAGAATGGGGAAAAAGACACATTTTATTTTGAATAATAGTGCATAATAGGATGTTTGAAAAGGTGAGTATTAAATTAAACTGAAACAGCTCTAATGCGATTTTTCTTTCTTGCTTCTGGTCATTAGTAATCAGTAAAACAGGTCAGTAAAATAAATACGATGCTCAGAATGGGCATTGACTTTTGGACACCTAAACGAAACTTTTATTGCATTATGCTTTCAGATGTTAGTGATCACAAATATGGAAGAGGTGATTTGTTAGCAGCTATTGTATAAATGTACATGTGCTAGTGCAAAATATACCTCTTTTTAATGCAAAATAGCATTTTGTGAATTGTTGAGCTTTAATTCTTGGTTGTTAAAATCTTATTAATTGTTAATCTCCAAATCTTAATAAACTTATTTCTGTTTCTTATAGCTGAGCCAATAACGTTTCCATCTGGAGGGGGCAAGTCATTTATTATGGGTTCAGATGACGTCTTATTAAGTGTACTGGGCCTTGGGGACCTTGCAGACTTGACTGTTGCTAATGATGCAGATTACAGTTACGATGTAAGTAGAATTTTATTTTAAAATTGATCAAACAATAGTAGATTCTTAATGTTTCAAATAATATAGGGTCTACAACTATGCATCATGTATATCATTTCATATAATTATTAAAAATATGTCTTTTAATTTAAATGTGTTAATGACACACACATGCACATAGAAAATAAGAATGATTCAGAGGTATGGTATATTGTGGTGTAACAAATATAGGAATTCAGGAAGAAGGAATGTGGAGACTTGTTAAGGTCTGCCATACATCCTCAGGAATTTATCTGCAAATATTAGTGCTAGAGAAGTATTTTTTAAAAATGAAAGGCTGATAGTCATTGCTGGTCCTACTCGGAGTAGACCCATTGAAGTTAATAGACCTGTCTAACTTAGGTTCATTAATTTCAGTGGTTCTACTCTGAGTAGGATTTAGTTGAATACAACCCAACGTTCTAGCTATCAGAATTCTGATAAAAATATAAGAATTGGTGCCAAAGGTCATTTTTCTGCTTTGCAGCGCAATCCATTTATTGAACGTATGCTTCAGTTTGTTTTCTGTGATATACATGGCAATGAAAAACCCAGAGCAGAAAAGCATATAGCTCTGTGCTTCTCTTATTTGTTAATGTTATGCATTCTTATTTTAGCTGCCAGCCAACAAAGATGCCTTTCGGAAAACATGGAATCCTAAGTATACGCTACGCAGCCATTTTGATGGAGTGCGGGCATTAGCTTTTCATCCTATAGAGCCTGTGCTGGTTACAGCCTCTGAGGACCATACTCTAAAACTCTGGAACTTACAAAAAACAGTTCCTGCCAAAAAGCAAGTATTTACTGTCAGAGTTCTTGTATTCTGGTATCTGAAGTTTATTATTTGGGGAGATCAATCATGTTCACCTATTTCTTTCTGGCATCGTTTTTTTTAGGAGTGCCTCTTTAGATGTGGAACCTATCTACACGTTTAGAGCCCATATGTAAGTATTTCCATATTCAATGGGTGATAGTGTTAGTCATACTCTGAGTAGATCCCTTGAAATCATTGGGTCTACTCTAAATATGACTGACATTGAATATCACCCGCTATTTTCCCAAATACTGTGCCAGTGGCACAAAGAAAATGTTATATATTTTGTTTAATAGTTGTTGCTTTGCGCTTTGAGCTTGCTTTTGATTTCTTTGAACTTTATGACAAAACAATGATGTTCCAAATGTGTTCATAACTGTTCAATGCTGTTTTAAGATACTACTTTCTCTATACTGAACATATAACATAGCTATTTGCCTAAAAAAGCTGGTCATCCAATGCAAAGACATATTTGTAGAGGGGAAAATGGCAGAGAATTATACTTTCAAGTATAAAAACCGATAAAAAAAATTAGCATTTACATAAATTGTATTAAAAATTCCCAGAGTGGTTCGCAAGTAATGTAAAATACACAAACAAATAGTAGTAGGATAAAACAATACTTTTTAAAACCCTAAAACCATATTGTGCACTAAATGATGATACATTCAGTAGATTGTTCAACAGATCAAAAGGCCTGGAGATCCAAATTACAACAATAGCATCAGGAGAACCAGAAGGCCTTGGTGAAAAGAATTGTAGCAACAGACATTTCTTACCTATCTCAAGTTGGAAATATTGGAAAGACAGCTGAACACTTAGGAACAGAGCATAGAAATAGAACAAGTTGTTGCTGTTGCTGTTGTTGTTTATATTCCACCCTTCCTCCCAGTAGGAGCCCAGGGCAGCAAAAAAACACACTATAAAACATCATAAAAACAGACTTTAAAATATATCTTAAAAAACATGTTTTAAAGCATCTTTTTTTTTAAAAAAAAAAGCTTTTAAAAAATCTTAAAAAGCAATTCTAGCACAGGCGCAGACTAGAATAAGGTATCAAGAGGCTTGTTGAAAGAGGAAGGTCTTCAGTAGGCGCAGAAAAGATAACAGAGATGGCGCCTGTCTAATATTTAAGGGTAGGGAGTTCCACAGGGTAGGTGCCGCCACACTAAAGGTCCGTTTCCTATGTTGTGCAGAACAGACCCTCTGATAAGATGGTATCTGCAGGAAGCCCTCACCTGCAGGTCGCAGTGAGGCTTGTTGAAAGAGGAAGGTCTTCAGTAGGCACTGAAAAGATAACAGAGATGGCTCCTGTCTAATATTTAAGGGGAGGGAATTCCAAAGGGTAGGTGCCACTACACTAAAGATTTGCTTCCTATGTTGTGCGGAATGGATCTCTTGATAATATGGCATCTGCAGGAGGTCCTCACCTGCAGAGTGTAGTGATTGACTGGGTATATAAGGGGAAAGACTATCTTTCAGATGTCATGGTCCCAAACTTTATAAGGCTTTGTACTCCAAAACCAGAACCTTGAACTTAGCCTGGTAGCTAGTGGGCAGCCAGTGCAATGCTTTCAGCAGCAGGGTGACATGTTGGCGATACCCTGCCCTAGTGAGCAACCTTGCCGCAGCATTTTGCACTAGGTGCAGCTTCAGGACCATCCTCAAGGGCAGCCCCACATAGAGTGCATTACAGTAATCCAACCTGGAGGTTATCAGTGCATGGACAACAGTGGTTAGACTATTCCAGTCCAGAAATGGCCACAGTTGTCTTATCACCAGAAGCTGATAAAAGGCATTCCTAGCGACTGGAGTCACCTGGGCCTCTAGCGTGAAAGATGGATCCAGCAGCATCCCCAGACTACAAAACTGCTCTTTCAGAAAGAATACAACCCCATCCAAAGCAGGCAGCTGACCAATTATCCAAACTCGGGAACCACCAACCCACAGTGCCTCATCCAGCCCACCACTGAGTCCAGGCAGCAGTCCAGGGCTTACACAGCCTCTCCCAATTCAGATGTTACAGAGAAATAGAACTAGGTATCATCAGCGTACTGCTGACACCTCACCCCAAATGATCGCTCCCAAGGGCTTCATATAGATGTCAAACAGCATGGGGGACAAGATGGTACCCTGTAGCATCCCAGAGCACAACTGCTAGGGGTCTGAAAGACAACTGCTAGGGGACCAAAAGATGATATTCTCTGAAAACAACCCTAGAGATAGGATCGGAACCACTGTAAAACAGTACCTCCAATACCCATCTCACCAAGTCGGCCCAGAAGGATACCATGATCAATGGTATCAAAAGCTGCCGAGAGTTCAAATAATAATAACAGATTACGATGGTCCACCCCCAGAGACTAAAGGAATCCACAGGATTCCTGAACGCCCTGGGAGAGTTCCCAGTAGATAGAACAGTTGACCCTGTTGAAGCCTTTGTCATTGTGGAACAGTGAAGGCATCGGGCTCTTGACACGGTTGCCCCTGAGCGCTTTCTCCGGCATTGTGGAGCCCGGTTTGCACCTTGGTACACCAGTGAGCTACAGGTGGTGAAACAGGCTGGATGACAGCTACAGCGCAAGTGGTGAAAGAAGTGCTGTGAGGCTGATTGGGCATGAGTAAAACATCATAACCGTGCCTACTGTGTGGTGGTGAGGGCGGTGAAGAAGGTCCACTTCTCTGCCTCCATCACATCCTCAAGTAGCTGTCCAGTGGAGAACATAAGAACATAAGAAGAGCCTGCTGGATCAGGCCAGTGGCCCATCTAGTCCAGCATCCTGTTCTCACAGTGGCCAACCAGGTGCCTGGGGGAAGCCCGCAAGCAGGACCCGAGTGCAAGAACACTCTCCCCTCCTGAGGCTTCCGGCAACTGGTTTTCAGAGCATGCTGCCTCTGACTAGGGTGGCAGAGCACAGCCATCATGGCTAGTAGCCATTGATAGCCCTGTCCTCCATGAATTTGTCTAATCTTCTTTTAAAGCCATCCAAGCTGGTGGCCATTACTGCATCTTGTGGGAGCAAATTCCATAGTTTAACTATGTGCTGAGTAAAGCAGTACTTCCTTTTGTCTGTCCTGAATCTTCCAACATTCAGCTTCTTTGAATGTCCACGAGTTCTAGTATTATGAGAGAGGGAGAAGAACTTTTCTCTATCCACTTTCTCAATGCCATGCATAATTTTATACACTTCTATCATGTCTCCTCTGACCCGCCTTTTCTCTAAACTAAAAAGCCCCAAATGCTGCAACCTTTCCTCGTAAGGGAGTCGCTCCATCCCCTTGATCATTCTGGTTGCCCTCTTCTGAACCTTTTCCAACTCTATAATATACTTTTTGAGATGAGGCGACCAGAACTGTACACAGTATTCCAAATGCGGCCGCACCATAGATTTATACAACGGCATTATGATATTGGCTGTTTTATTTTCAATACCTTTCCTAATTATCGCTAGCATGGAATTTGCCTTTTTCACAGCTGCCGCACAGTGGGTCGACATTTTCATCGTGCTGTCCACTACAACCCCGAGGTCTCTCTCCTGGTCGGTCACCGCCAGTTCAGACCCCATGAGCGTATATGTGAAATTCAGATTTTTTGCTCCAATATGCATAATTTTACACTTATTTATATTGAATTGCATTTGCCATTTTTCCGCCCATTTACTCAGTTTGGAGAGGTCTTTTTGGAGCTCTTCGCAATCCCTTTTTGTTTTAACAACCCTGAACAATTTCGTGTCGTCAGCAAACTTGGCCACCTCACTGCTCACTCCTAATTCTAGGTCATTAATGAACAAGTTGAAAAGTACAGGTCCCAATACCGATCCTTGAGGGACTCCACTTTCTACAGCCCTCCATTGGGAGAACTGTCCGTTTATTCCTACTCTCTGCTTTCTGCTTCTTAACCAATTCCTTATCCACAAGAGGACCTCTCCTCTTATTCCATGACTGCTAAGCTTCCTCAGAAGCCTTTGGTGAGGTACCTTGTCAAACGCTTTTTGAAAGTCTAAGTACACTATGTCCACTGGATCACCTCTATCTATATGCTTGTTGACACTCTCAAAAAATTCTAATAGGTTACTGAGACAGGACTTTCCCTTGCAGAAGCCATGCTGGCTCTGCTTCAGCAAGGCTTGTTCTTCTATGTGGTTAGTTAATCTAGCTTTAATAATACTTTCTACCAGTTTTCCAGGGACAGAAGTTAAGCTAACTGGCCTGTAATTTCCGGGATCCCCTCTGGGTCCCTTTTTGAAGATTGGCGTTACATTTGCCACTTTCCAGTCCTCAGGCACGGAGGAGGACCCGAGGGACAAGTTACATATTTTAGTTAGCAGATCAGCAATTTCACCTTTGAGTTCTTTGAGAACTCTCGGGTGGATGCCATCCGGGCCCGGTGATTTGTCAGTTTTTATATTGTCCATTAAGCTTAGAACTTCCTCTCTCATTACCACTATTTGTCTTAGTTCCTCAGAATCCCTTCCTGCAAATGTTAGTTCAGGTTCAGGGATCTGCCCTATATCTTCCACTGTGAAGACAGATGCAAAGAATTCATTTAGCTTCTCTGCAATCTCCTTATCGTTCTTTAGTACACCTTTGACTCCCTTATCATCCAAGGGTCCAGTTGTCTCCCTAGATGGTCTCCTGCTTTGAATGTATTTATAGAATTTTTTGTTGTTGGTTTTTATGTTCTTAGCAATGTGCTCCTCAAATTCTTTTTTAGCATCCCTTATTGTCTTCTTGCATTTCTTTTGCCAGAGTTTGTGTTCTTTTTTATTTTCTTCATTCGGACAAGACTTCCATTTTCTGAAGGAAGACTTTTTGCCTCTAAGAGCTTCCTTGACTTTGCTCGTTAACCATGCTGGCATCTTCTTGGCCCTGGCGGTACCTTTTCTGATCTGCGGTATGCACTCCAGTTGAGCTTCTAATATAGTGTTTTTAAACAACTTCCAAGCATTTTCGAGTGATGTGACCCTCTGGATTTTGTTTTTCAGCTTTCTTTTTACCAATCCCCTCATTTTTGTGAAGTGTCCTCTTTTGAAGTCAAATGTGACCGTGTTGGATTTTCTTGGCAATTGGCCAGTTACATGTATGTTTAATTTAATAGCACTGTGGTCACTGCTCCCAATCGGTTCAACAACACTTACATCTCGCACCAGGTCCCAGTCCCCACTGAGGATTAAGTCCAGGGTTGCCATCCCTCTGGTGGGTTCCATGACCAACTGATCTAGGGAATAGTCATTTAGAATATCTAGAAACTTTGCTTCTTTGTCATGACTGGAACATATGCAGCCAGTCTATGTCCGGGTAGTTGAAGTCACCCATTACTACCACATTTCCTAGTTTGGATGCTTCCTCAATTTCATATCTCATCTCAAGGTCTCCCTGAGCATTTTGATCAGGGGGACGATAGATCGTTCCCAGTATTAAGTCCCTCCTGGGGCACAGTATCACCACCCACAATGATTCTGTGGAGGAGTCTGCCTCTTTTGGGGTTTCGAGCTTGCTGGATTCAATGCCTTCTTTCACGTATAGAGCGACTCCGCCACCAATACGTCCTTCCCTGTCCTTCCGATATAGTTTATATCCAGGGATAACCGTATCCCACTGGTTTTCTCCATTCCACCAGGTCTCCGTTATGCTCACTATATCAATGCTCTTCTCTAAGACCAAGCACTCCAGTTCTCCCATCTTGGTTCGGAGGCTCCTAGCATTAGCGTACAGGCACTTGTAAGCAGTGTCTCTCTTCAAGTGTCTTTGGCACTTGTGGTTAGGCCGGTGGTAATTTTGCTTTTCTGTATTGTCAGGGGTCTGTTTACATCGACTCCAGGAAATGGAGATTTAGACCCTTCGGAGGCCCACTGTGGATTGTTTGCAAGGCACTTTGAGGGTAAAGTTGCTCGCCTCCGTAGTAGTTTTGATGCCCCATCCACATCTACTCTAGTCCCCAATGAGTTGTCCAGTGCAACGTCTGCTGCAACTTCTTGGGAACAGTTTCAGTTGATGCGGCCTGATAATGTAGACAAGGTGCTTGCGTTGATGTAGACAAGCCTTCTTGGCTTATTAAAGCTTGCTGAGGGGGTTTGACCAAGTGGATCCAGGGTATAGTCAAACCATCATTGCAGGAGGGAGTGGTTCCAGCCGCCTTGAAAGAGGTGGTGATCTGACCACTCCTGAAAAAGCCCACCCTGGACCCATTGGTTTGTGACAACTACCAACCGGTCGCAAATACCCCCTTTTTAGGGAAGGTGATTGAGAGGGTTGTTGCGCAGCAATTGCAGGTACTCTTGGATGAAACAGATTATCTTGACCTGTCCCAGTCTGCATTCAGGCCTGGTTATGGGACTGAATTGGCCTTGGTCGCCCTCATCAGGAGAAGGACAGGGGGAGTGCGACCCTATTATTTTTACTTGATCTCTCAGTGGCTTTTGATACTATTGACCATGGTATCCTTCTGGGCTGACTTGGTGAGATGGGTATCGGAGGCACTGTTTTACAGTGGTTCCAATCCTATCTCCAAGGTTGTTCTCAGAGAATAGCATTGGGTGACTGTCTTTCGGCCCCCTGGCAGTTGTGATGTGGGGTGCCACAGGGTACCATCTTGTCCCCCATGATGTTTAACATCTATATGAAGGCCTTGGGAGCAGTCATCAGGAGATTTGGGGCAAGGTGTCAGTAGTATGCTGACGATACCCAGCTCTATTTCTCCTTAAAATCTGAATCAGGAGAGGCCGTGCAAGCCCCTGACTGCTGCCTGGACTTGGTGGTGGGCTGAATGAGGGCCAATAAACTGAGTCTGAATCCTAGCAAGATGGAGGCACTGTGGGTTGGTGGTTCCCAGGTTTGGATAATTGGTCAGTTGCTTGCTTTGGATGGGGTCATACTCCCTCTGAAAGTGTAGGTTCGTAGTTTTGGTGTACAAAGCCCTATACAGCTTGGGACCAGGATACCTGAAAGACAGTCTTATCCCTTATATACCCGTTGATCACTGGGCTGTGCAGGTGCAGATACCATCTTATCAGGAGGTCCGTTCCGCACAACATAGGAAATGGACCTTTAGTGTGGCGGCACCTACCCTGTGGAATTACTTCTCCTTAAATATTAGACAGGTGCCATCTCTGTTATCTTTTTGGTGCCTATTAAAGACTTCCCTCTTTCAACAAGACTTTTAAGTTGAGACCTATCCCAGTCTGCATCTGTGTTGGAATTGCTTTTTAATATGTTCTTAAACTTTCTTTTTAAAAATGTTTTTAATCTTAGAAGATGTTTCAATACCTTTTTTTAAGTAACGTTTTTGAAGATGTTTTGTTTTAATGTGTTTTAAAGTTCATTTTTATGATGTTTTAATGTTTTTAGTGCTTTTGTTTGCTGCCCTGGGTTCCTGTTGGGAGGAAGGGTGCGATATAAATCTAATAATAATAATAACAACAGGGTTGCACTCCCCCCTCCTCCTGATAAGAATCATCCATCAGGGCAACCAAGGTCGATTCAATCCCATAACCAGGCCTGAACCTATACTGGAATGCATCAAGATAATCTGTTTCATCCAAGAGTTGTTGCCATTGCTGTGCCACAACCCTCTCAATCACCTTCCCTAAAAAGGGGGTATTTGCAACTGGGTGGTGGTAGTTGCAAACCAGTGGGTCCAGAGTGGGCTTTTTCAGTAGCAGTTGGATCACCGCCTCTTTCTTTCAGGGCGGCTGGAACCACTCTGTCCTGCAACAACCAATGATCATACCCTGGATCCACTCAGTCAAACCCCCTCGGCAAGCTTTTATAAGCCAAAAAATACGAACAAGGCATGTTTCTGTTTGTGTTTTTTGGGGGAGAGGGAATATTTAGGAACATAGGAGACTGCCTTATACTGAGCCAGACCCTTGGTCCATCTAGCTCAGTTTTGTCTACACTGACTGGCAGTGGCTCTCCAGGGTTTCAGGCAAGAGTCACTCCCAGTCTTGTCTGGAGGTGCCAGGAATTGAACCTGCAAGGCGGATGCTCTGTCACTGAGATACAGCCCTTGATGCAGAAATAAATGCAAAAGATCTAAGGAAAGTAGTTCTAGAAATAGTATGGAGCTTTTTGTATGCAAGAGGCTCATCTGCTTTTTTGTTTTTAAAACAGTGGACCTGTGTTGTCATTGGCAATTAGTTCCAGTGGAGAGCAGTGTTTCAGTGGTGGAATAGATGCAACAATACAGTGGTGGAACATGCCAAGCCCCAGTGTGGATCCTTATGATACATATGGTAAGCACTCTCTAAATATGTCACAATGTAGTTTAATTGAAGTAACTACTAAGAGGATATAATTCTGCATCTCACAATAAATTGAAAGTTGATCCATACAGATTTACATTACAAGAACCCATGTAATTCTGTTGAGATCTTTGGGTTATTCTCAACTTAGATCTATTACAAACAGATTTACAGTTAAGGTGTGACCTAGATGAGTAAGGACTTTCAGAACTCTTCAGCCAACATGATTATTTTAATTAAATACAATTTTTGCCATTGAAGAACTAGCTAAGTTGATGCTGATTAACAATTCTAAATAAAGTTTTGAACTTTAGTTTAAAATGACTAACTAGTTTTCTTCTCTTTTCTTCTGAAGAGCCAAACGTTCTAGCTGGCACATTAATTGCTCACACGGATGCTGTCTGGGGTCTTGCTTATAGTGGTGTAAAGAATCACTTACTATCTTGCTCAGCAGATGGCAGTATTAGATTATGGAATCCACCAGAGAAAGTGCCCTGCATTTGCACTTACAATGGAAATAGAGGTGAGTTGTTAGGCGTTTTGCTTGTTTAAAAGGTTTTAGTTCAAAAGAAAGGTTTTTTGAAAAAAATAAAAATCTGTAGCTAAGTAACAGTATTTCTGCAAGTTAATCAAAAGTTGATAACAGCTGCTGATGATAGTCTAGGCATTCCTTTAGCTAAGTCTTATAGGGGTTGTTGTTGTTTTTTGCTTTTAAAATAGAAAGTTTATTTATTGAAAAATGTATATATATTTCCTTCCACAGCATTTTGTGTTCTCGTGTAGCTAAAAATAATTCAACCAATAAAATCACAAAATAGTCTAAGAGATATATTGGACTTTTAATTGAAAACGGCAATATAATTTGCTTAAAAATATAGCTTGGTTCTCCGGAATTCAATGCAGTTTTTTAAAAATAAGTACACTGACTTTAATTATTATATAAATAAAGATATTTATCTTTAAGGAAATTATATTCAAGGGCTACATTGGCTGGATAAATTTAGAGGTGTTGTTCTTAACAGAATCCATGTTTTTTCTTTTCTGTCTGCTCCAGAGTATGGAATACCCACATCAGTTGACTTTATAGGTTGTGATCCTGCTCATATGGTGACATCATTTAGCACTGGCAACACAATCATCTATGATTTGGAAACATCCCAGGCACTGGTAATGCTTTCATCACAGACTGATACTGGTAAGCTCAAGAGGTTCTTTATAGCTCTTTTAATCACCTTTGCGACTGGAACTTAATTTTACAAGACAACATTATAATCTAAATATCAGAGTATTTTTTGACAAATGGATCTTTACATCAGTGAAATGTGTACTCATGGGGAGGTCCAGCTAGAGTTGTTTAGTGCTGCCATAGTTTTCGTGTTGCCAGATATATGCCACAATATTATTTATTACATTTTTATTTGTCCCTTCCTCCCAAAGAAGTCCAGGGTGGCAAACATGAGATATAATAAAACAATTAAAAATAAAATAAAAACATATTAAAATACTTAAAAACATTTTAAAATGTCTGAAAACATGTAAAGCAATCGCATACCCTCACAACTAATAATTTCAAGATTGCCAGGATCAGTATCTTTCAGCCATCAAATGCCTGGAATAAGAAGGAATGTTTTTAAGTTCCTCCTGAAATGTGTTAATGAGGTTTACTGTAGTGTTGAATTTGGTTCTGGGAAGCTTGGTTTTACATCCTGACTCAACTGTGTGAACTTACTAGGTGGTCTTGGAAATTGCTGTATCTCATCCTAAGAATTATGGTGAGGATAAACAAAATAAAGGCCACAGTTCACTTGTCAAATTAAAAGTCCTTGATGTGTTTTTGCTGACATGTTTACACAGTCCTCTTCAAGCAAGGATATGGAGGAATTTGTCTAATAATCCTCTGCTTCTTAAAATCTTCACTTAAAGTATTAGAAGTAGCAATTTTATGCCTTCCTTCAGCCACTTCATTGCCCCGTATCCAAGAAATCTTTGCTAAAATATTCTGTGAACTCAATACTAGAACCATAATTAGAGCAATTGTTTGTAACCATGCTTTATTTGAAGTTCTGTGTAAGAATAATAGCAGAGCTATCAAACCCTCCACCTCCCCTTTATGCTGGGCTATGCAGGGATTGTATTGAACAGAGGCATCCCTCTGCTCATCTCTCCAAGTTGAATTGGCCTTCTGCCAGCTGCCATACATGCAGGTTAGCAGGGTGCCTGGTGGCTGTATCACAACCCTATAACGGGCCTCCTGTGGGTGGAAAGGGAGAGAGCTTTTACCAGTGGCTGTTGGACCTGATCCAGACCTAATTGCTGCACCACCGTGAAGCTAACAGAAGGATCAGGCCCAATCATCCTCCCCCCCCCTTCTGCTGCCACAGGCATTGTGGATGGGGGCCTGAATTGCACTCTTCGTATGTAATGATAAACCATAATATGTTCTGTGCCCATAGTATGTCATCTGGCTCAAATGCTCTCTCTTCCCATTCCTTTATGCAGAGGGGAAGAGATTAAAGGCTTCTACTTTAGTTTCTAGCAAACCGCTATTTTGATGAAATTTCTTGCTGCAAACTATTAATTTATTGTTTTTATATCCTGCTGGGAGGCCAGGGTAACAAACAAGTGATAAAACACTAAAAACATCTTAACAAATAAGACAATTCCAATACAGATGCAGGCTGGGATAAAGTATCTACTTTAAAAGCTTGTTGAAAGAGGAAGGTCTTCAGTAGACACTGAAAAGGCAGAGACAGTGGCTGTCTAATATTTAAAATGAGGGGATTCCAAACGGTAGGTGCCACTACACTAAAGGTCCACTTCCTATGTTGTGCGGAACAGACCTCCTGATAAGATGGTATCTGCAGGAGGCCCTCACCTGCAGAGCTCAGAGATCACTTGGCTATATAAAGGGGGAGACAATCTTTCAGATATCCTGGCCTCAAACTGCATAGGGCTTTATATACCAAAACCTGCACCTTTAACTTAGCCCGAAAGCTAACTGGCAGCCAGTGCAATTCTTTCAGCAGCAGGGTAACATGTTGATGATACTCTGCCCCAGTGAGCACATTTTGCACTAGCTGCAGCTTCCAGACCAACCTCAAGGGCAGCCCCACTTAGAGCACATTACAGTAATCCAGCCTGAAGGTTATCAGTACATGGATGACAGCGGTCAGGCTATCCTGGTCCAAGGCTTGCTGTTGCTTGCTTGCATAGCAACAAACCATGCCCCCCTCCCATTTTTCCTTAATTTGAGCCAGTTGGTCTGTAGTTCAAGGTGAATCCAACTTTTGGCACACGCAGATAAGCTCTGAGAAGTAGCTAGAGTAAAGAGTTTTAGCCAAGGGATAACTTGTAGTGTTAAAATGCTTGAAATATAAGCACAAAACATGTTATCTGAGTTCCATTTGATTCTTTCCTCAACTGATTGTTACCTCTATTTCACTCTCAGGTTTACAGCCAAACAATCACATTAATAGGGTAGTAAGTCATCCAACACTCCCTGTAACAATAACAGCTCATGAAGATAGACACATCAAGTTTTTTGACAATAAAACGGGTAAGGAAATGAAAATGCACTTCTTTCCTCCTTTTCTTCAGTACCCTGTCAGTTCCTTTCATCTTTCCCTTGTGTGTGTGCTTGTTCTACTTCTCCTATCCTAGGTCTCCTCCTCCTCTCTGTCCATCTTCCCTTTTCTTTTTCCTGAGACATGTGGGTCTCCTTTCAGCTTTTCCCTCCTAGTCCATAGGTTCCCAAATACTCCTCTGGGCTGCTGTGAGACCACCACAGCTCAGATAGCAGCTGGCAGGGAGTGTATTTTTTGAGCAGCAATGGCAAGCCCATGTTTACGCCCCTCAGCTTGAAGTCAAAGGAAGAGAATACTTGCTTTAAAACTGCTGTTGATTTAAGGGCAAATTTTTATGCTTTGCTGTGGTATTTCTTAAAGCATCTGGCAGACCATCATTGGAAACAGAATGCTGGACTAGATGGACACTTGGGCTGATTCAGCAGAGCAGTTTTTTTCATTCTTACTGTATTTCTGTCAGATGTTGCTTTGAATCTCGACTCTGTCAAAATATGAATCCTTGGTAACTTACATTTTCTGTGCTTGCTGTTAGGTAAAATGATCCATTCTATGGTTGCTCACTTGGACGCTGTGACAAGCTTAGCTGTGGACCCTAATGGAATCTACTTGATGTCTGGAAGTAAGTTAACAATCTCCTGTATTGCCAACAGATCTTGTTGTAGTACATTTTAGTTGTGTCTGAAATCCTGACTCTGTTTTTCTTTTCATTCAGGCCATGACTGTTCTATTAGATTGTGGAATTTGGACAGCAAAACATGTGTGCAAGAAATAACAGCCCATAGAAAAAAGCTGGATGAATCCATTTACGATGTAGCTTTTCATCCATCAAAAGCATATATTGCCAGTGCAGGAGCCGATGCCCTTGCCAAAGTATTTGTGTGACATAACAAAGCAAACCTGCATCCTATGTAGCAGGTTTGCCTGGACAAAAAGAGAGAATGCGTCACTGCCATCACTGAAACAGTTACTGATGAGACACTACATGTGACCAGCCTCAGCAGAGACTGTGTGTTTGGGGCAGATTTAATTTGGTCACATCACGATCTAATGAAGAATGCTGGGCTGATTCATTTAACTGTAATTACTGTATTTTTGAAAGAAAAAAGCAAACCAGTATTTGTAGCCTTGACTGGATATGGACTGAACGTTTGTCTGTTCTTAGGTGTGTCTTTAAACAAACGTGGAGTCAGATCTTATTAAAGACTTTTATTTTGGACTCTGTGCTGCCTTAGGGTTAGGAATGTGGTGCTCTTGTGTGGGGGGCGGGGGGGGGGGAGTGAGCTCCAAGAGTAGCTTTCTTTGCATTAGTATCTTTTGTTGTCAGTCAAATGCCACAGATTCCCCTTTTAAACTTTTATTTTGCTTTAAAGAAAAAGGAATTAACTTAAAATATTTAGCATTAGTTGCACAAAATATTTGGATAAAATTCTAGTTTTTATATGTCTTTTATATATTTAGCCTGTCACAACAGCGCTCAAGATTGTATGGATGATGTTTTTTCTGCATTATAGGACCCTAAACCACAGAGATCTTGCTGGCCCACTGCCCTGTAACCGCATGGTTTCCTTTGTTGCTTAACAAAACTCAGCTGAGTCCTTTCATCAGGATGCTCATTCATCATCATTGCATTCATTACTTGTTTCCTAAAGGACCGTAAAGAATTGTGTAAAAGAAACACAAAGGAACTAAGTACCCCCAACCCTCCCAATGAACTTTTAAAATTAATCTTGGCATCCTATCACTATGTGATATTTTGTACATCTTAACTGTATTTACGAGATTATTTATCAAGGATTACCCATCTGGCTAATGGCCTATTATTTATTTTATTTTTGTTGGTCTTTATAGTCTTTTTATGTAGCATATTAAGGGGCCCTGTATATCTATTATGGCACTCTTTTTGAACAGTCTAAAATAGACTAAAAATGGGACATGTAATAGTTTTAAAAGTTAGACAGACTTTTTTCCAGTTAAGTGTCTGGAGTAAAGTTGATTCCAGAAAGTCATTTCAGAATTTTTGGAGTAAAAATACTTTTACTTGCGGTTCAAATAGAGTGCAAAAATAGTTGAATCAAGAGTCAAAAATTGGCTATGTTTGGAATAGTTATTCTCTGCTTTGATTTTTTTTTTTCAGATGTGCTTCATTTTATGGTGTAACTAAAAGATTTTGTTTGTGTAACTGCATGATTAAGACAATAAAGTATGTTTTCTAGTCTTCCACAAAAATCTTTCTGATCAGTTTGCAAGTTTTGATGAGTTTTGTAAGTTTTCTGTTTTACAGACTATGAATCTGCAAATTTTTAAGATTGTACAACATAGCAAAAGTACAGCTGTTTAAAAAATAATGTATATAAAATGCGTATAATAAATACTAAATGGTGTACCTGTATGTTACTGTTGCTTATATTTTGTGTTGCAAAGTTTTAAGTGTCATTTTATTCTCCAAGTAATTAAATTAGGAATGGGAGGTTTAAATTTTAACAAAAGTATAACTTTATACATTTTTAATAAACTACATTGCTTTTAAAGATTTGTAATATTTATCAACAGCTTCCAATCGCACCACTCTCTTATAAGAATCTGTTTCAAGAAAATGTTTCCTATTGATTAGTATATTAAAAACAAGAAACACAGGGCAGCTTGTGTTTAAAAAAAATACTGTCTAGTGATCTGAGTATGGTATTAAGAGTCAAATTTGACACACACACACAGCACAATTCTACACATGCTTGCTCAGACGTAGGTTGCACTGAGTTCAATGAAATTTATTCCCAAGTAAGTGTGTATAGGATTGCAGATATTATTTGATTTTTGAAATACTGTGTTTGTCCTTTTTCACCTACGAATAATGAAAACATTGTGCCTTACACTAACAGGTAGATGATGTGAAGTAACATACTTTTAAGTGTAAAGTTTGCCAATTAATGACAGACTGGATTCTTAAAAGATCCTGATCTTAGGTTATTTCTTCATGCCTCCCCTCCCTCCCCCTCAAAACCCATAAAACTGGGCTATGGCTCAGTGGTCCATAGAATCCGTCCATACCATTTGTTTTTTCTTGCAGCGTGTCTTTCTTCCATACGTTTTCTACAAATAGTCCCTTTTTAAAAAGAGAAAATCAGCACAATACAAACTTAGAATGCCAACATGTTTCTTGAAACGGTTCAAAAGGTTCTGCATGTAATGGCATAGCTTGTGCTACTGTACTTTTGCAGAATTGCAGTGTGGAGAAACAAATGTTACATAAGCTTGGTATTAATTTATATGTAAAAACAGTGTGGTTTGTGAATAGTAAACCAAATGAGGGTGGGGCAGATAGATTGGCAGTTTGCATCTCCCAAGCTTCAGAAATAATATATAAGTGGTAGTCTGCCAAGAAATAGCTAGACTGATACAGTTCCTTAACAGGTGACTATGTGCCTTGTGAGGTTTTCCATTACGTCAGCTGGCATTAAGAGATCATTGGTTTTATATATGATCATGATAGGTGTGATAGTTCCTTTACTGTACATTCCATTTGAACTCATTGATCCCGAGTTAAAAATCAGTGGGATAAGTTTTGAATAGTTACAGGGCTTTGGCTGAAGATAATTTAAAAAACAGACTGAGCACTCTGTAAGTGAGCATCTGGAGTTGGGAACTGAAGAAGCAGCCAGAGAAAAAAGCTTAAGCAGGACTGAGAGCTGAAAAGTTTTAGTGATAACAGGCAACGGCTGTCCAAGGAAGAAGTCAAAACACCAGGGCTCATATCACTCAAGCTGAAATGGTCTGCAGGCAGAGGAAGACTCCAGCAGCAGTACTCCAGAAGAGCTGGAGCCAGATTGTCAGGTGTTGGCAGCTATCCACAAGAAGCAGTGAGTCCCTGACCATAGGAAGACTTGGGCTTTATGGGGGAGTTAACCCAATGTGTTAACTGGGGAGCAGTTGACTTAGAATAGGGAAGAGACCTAGTGCAAGGAAATACCTGTTTAAAGTAACTAACATTTGAAAGTAAATATTGAAGTATTTAGCATCTAATCTGCAAATATTCCTATTTGATGTAATAATAAAACATTAATGGGAGCAGCCTGTGCTGGCCATGCATGAACAGAATGTACTTCTGCTAGTGCCATAGGGCTTCCCCTGCCACCCTCCAGAGCAGTTAGGGGATGTGAGGGGAAGAAAGGAATGGAAAGCCCCACCATGTAAGTGGAAGTCTACTCATGTGTTGTCGCATTTCACTCCATAGATTTGTCATTTACATTAAAGATGTGTGGTGTGTCTGTCCTACAGCCAAAACCACTGTGCACTGATAGGACAAAGAAATATTTAAAACTAAATGGAAGCAGGGTTAAAGGAACAAGGAAAGTAGATAATTCAATATATAAGGTGTAAAAAGGTAAAGGTGTCCCCGCACTTGTAGTGCGAGTCGTTTCAGACTCTTAGGGTGACGTCTTGTGACGTTTACTAGGCAGACCATATATATGGGGTGGGATTGCCAGTTCCATCCCTGGCCTTTACCCCCCAGCATATGCCGGGTACTCATTTTACCGACCATGGATGGATGGAAGGCTGAGTGGACCTCGACCCCTTTTACTGGAGATTCGACTTCCTCCTGTTGGAATCAAACTCCGGCCGTGAGCAGAGCTTCGACTGCGTTACCACCGCTTACCACTCTGCGCCACGGAGGATCTTGCATATAAGGTGTAAGTGGTGAATATTCCATCTGGGATAATACAAAGGTAGACCTAACAAAGGAGATTAGTTTAAGAAAAGAGCCTAATACCATCTCTCTCTTCGTGATTGCCTGAACCAATTCAGACCCAGCAGATGAATTTGTTTTCCAAGCAGTTACTGTGGGGTAGGTTGAGACTGATGACACGGACATACCCTTCCCCTGTAGTACATATCTTAACTACAATTCAACTTGAAAATGCATCATTTCCCAAAACAGTACTTAATATTTAATTTTTCTTGCTTTTTTCTGATAACTGAATTATACAAGCAGCTGCATACTTTGTTATTGATTTATTGATTTATATCATACTACACTTCTGGAGTCTTATAAGAATAAAAGTACAGAGAACAGCTAATATATAAGGTCTGTGCATTTTCATTTTTTAAAGCTCTGAAGAGACATACTGTGGAATAAATGTCCATATTTTTTTGGGGTACCTGGATTCATACACTAAAAATGCATATAACTGAGTAATGAAATAGAAAAATAGTAGTACTGGATAGTAGTACTAGGCATTCTTGCCATTTATGTAATAAAATCAACAAATTATTTAAAAATGCCCCAAAGCCAGTTAAATACGATCCCTTCTGTACTTTTCATAATTGCTTATAATTTTACAAACAATGTAACCTGTGTGGGGACAGTTCTATAGTAGATGGTAGGTAACTCCCAATCCATAGGTCATTTAATGTAAAGCACCTGAATTTAAATTGATTCAGCCCCATCAAAGTCAGTTGGATTAATTCAGCTAAAAGCTGAGAACGGCCCCTTAAAAAAAATTCTAAATAGTTTCATTGTTTTCAGGCAATGAGAAAGCTGTGACTCAGAATTCTTTTAAAAGCAAATAATTCTTCATACATTCCCAAGTCTTTGGAGAGAGGAACATGGGCGAGGTGGCGGGGGTGGCGGCAGTATTTTAAAAATAAAAATCCAAACTTAGCCAGATCGGTGGGCCCTTTGGAACAGAATAGCTTCACCTAATTGATAAACAGCTTTTATATTACGCATTGTAGGCAAAGGGTTTTTTAAAAAACTAAATACTGTACATTAACTGTTTTATCAGACCGTCTACAACATTCTCTAAGACTAGTTAGTACCTGCTATACAGAAAGGTTGTTAATAGTTTGATAATGATGCACTCAGCAAAATATTCCTTTCATCACAGTTGACAGCATTCTAAAGCAATTTTTGACACTTGATAGAATGTGTTGATATTCAGTGTTTAATGCAGCTGTGTATTTCTCTATATACATAAAACAGATACCAAGTAACCTCAACTATAAGATCTGCATTACTTTAAATGTTAACTGAGAAATATTAAATATACATATGCAATGGTAGCTTTGGGCCAAATTCATACTTACTGTTTATTCAAACAAAACTTCCCCTAAAGAAAGATTTCCCTAAAGAAAGCAGAAGAGTGGCCCTTTGTGTGCTAGAGTAACAGAACATCTACACCCTAGAGACTTCCTTGGCTTTCCTGATATGATTTAACGTCATCTGCTGCAGTCTTCCGTTTATTGTTTGGAGCCCAAGAAATCTCTGCAAATGGCTCTAACAACATCCGGAACAATCTGCTCCAGTCCCGTAAACTCTCTTGTGAAAAAGGTGTGTGTCTCCCTTGGTTCGGATGCCATATCTTTTAAATCATCCAGCGGGGCCCAAGCAATGCCAACAGAGAAGATGGTGATACCTGCAACAAATGTTTCAAGAATGAACATGGTTTAAAGGCTTGTTTAAACTTCAAGTAGGCATGACAATGGCTTCCAGAGAATTTCTTTTTAAAGTGATGCTGACGTTATTGTTCTACATAGGGGTTATAAAGAGGTTATAGGCTAGAGAAAGAGAGACCCTTGCACACTTGCTGTGTTGGTAATGCTTCTATTTCAGACAGCTATAGTGGATTTTGATAAGTGGCTTACAGAATGATGCTGTAGGACCAAAAAATAGTATTTTGGATTCTTAATGATGGTTGTGTCCCAACAATGTAATGAGGCAAGCTGGCTCGGAACATAGTAGGAACCTTGGTTAAATCCAGGATGAGCGGGGGTATCTTTATACTCAGAGTAGACCCACTGAAATCAATGAACTTATTACTCAAGATCACTGAGTATGATGTATTAAGATTCCGCACAATGAGTTCTAGCAGTGCATTCACACAGCAATAAAGAACTATTGAAATTTCTCCAGTGTTCACAGCTGCTGAGATCATTAGAATTTTCTAGATTTTATAGTCTATCTACCTTGAGGTTTTCTGAGAGTATTTAACATATGCACCCTTGCAAAAACAAAAAACCCCATACATTGGCAGAAACAACTGCAGTCAACTTTGTTGAATTAAAACGGTCTAATTACAGCTCCACTTACATTCAAATTGTTGTAAATGCAATTTCAAATGTCACTTCTATGAGCAGACAGTGACGATCATTTACCTGTTTTATGAGCAGCAGCAGCAGGCCCTCGAATGTCATCATAAGATTGGCCATCAGTCAAAATCACCAGAAAATTCTTGTTGGGTCCATCTCTCACAGGTCCAAACACATTTCTTGTTGTATAGGTAATGGCATCTCCAGTAGCAGTTCCACCACTCATGTAACGTATTCCTCGAACAGCAGAAAGAACCTTCTCTTTTGTGATGTAGTCTGTAAAGCTGAATTCGATGCGCTGGTCATAGGTGAACTGAACTGCTGCAATTTTGGCACCTATATCTGTTATCTCAAATGATTTGGCAATGTTACTGATAAATTCAAGCATGAGACGGAAGTTGCTGTCTCCAACACTGCTAGAACCATCTATCAGGAAAGCTATGTTGACTGAGTTGTAGCACGTCTTGCTGCATAACATTTGTTCGTGAGCACACAGTTTTTGAACAAGTGGTTTCACGTATTTTGTAGTACCAAACCAAGTGGGTATATTGTAGGAGAAGAAACCATTATTTTGACATACAGCCTGTTTTAAAAACAAAACAAAAAGGCTTTCGGTTTTGGCTCCTTTACTGAATGAATTGATGTTATCTTCTAATCTACATCCTTTGTGTACATTTTTCTGGGTGGGATGGGGGCTGTAATAAGTGCTTATTTGTGGTGCATAGTGCCTACTCTTCCCTTGAGATTTCATATTATAAAAAGTGCCTGTTCTCTTACATTCCAAAAGTGCAATATTTAATACTTGAGAAAATGCATTCCTTTCCGTAGTGAGCTTACCCATTTCTATTTAGGTTGCTGTGTGGAATGTTTCATAAATATTTTTGATATTCCCTGTAGCATGAGTGCTAACTAATGATAACTTCTACTGCATGCTCACACTGTCTCCTGACTTAAGCTGTTGAGCTTAAGACTGCTCAACTCTCAGAGCCTTTAGTAGATACTTTCTTCTTTTATAACACCACCTTATCAAGTTTGGATTATAACCTGCTGATGTTTTAGTTGTGAAGCATGTCCAAAAGCTAATGAAGGCTTTTCTTGCTCCAAAGTAAGCCCCTAAGGGAAATTTAAGAAGTTCTCACCTTCTCAACAAAGCCAACATCTTGAACCATCCCAAGTTCTTCAGGTGTGGGTTTTGCAATGGACACAATGAATACATTAACACCAAATTCTCTGGCCAGTATTCCAGCTTCTTCCAGATCATCTGATGGCCAGCCATCTATGAAAACTACAATGATTTTAGGAATGCCTTTGCGTACTCCATTTTCAGCAGTAAAAAATCTTTGTGCTGTGTGTTTCAAAGCTTTTCCTGAATTGGGAAAAATAAAGGGAAATTATTTGCTTTTTAGTATCAGTTTTCATTACTTTTGAAAACACAGCCTGTTCTGGTTTGATGTCTAAAACATAAGATCCACAGACCAGAAACTAAAGAATAGTTACTAGAAAAATGGTTCTATAGGATGCATACTTATAACATACCATAAATTATCAGACCATTCCTAGTTGTACTACAACGTTTTTCAAACAGAGTGTGGTAATAAGATTGCAACCTCACATGCCAGGGGGTGGGTAGCCTATTTCAGGCCAAGGGCCATAGTGACCCATGATCAAACCTGCAGGGGCCATATATCAAAGTGGCCATTTTTTTAAAAAAAGTATTTTCAAAAGGAAAATTTTGTGAGAAGGGTGTCACAAATACCTTTTTAGCATTTCAGAACCACAGCAGATGATTCATGGGAGTCATCAGTAGCAGTAGTAATAATAATAGACAAATGTGGGCCATGGAGGACCACAAAAACAACAACATTTGGCATCACAGTATAACTGTTGGTTAATTTTTTTCAGTTAATTTTTTTAAAAAATGGAAATTTTGGAGCATCTTAGGGGCCACAAAAACCTCTTGGGGGAGGGGCAGATGTGGCTCATGGACTGCAGATTGGCCACCCCTGCTATACACACAAGTAAGTCCCGTTGAACTGAAATGGGACTTGTGTCTGAGTAGACACAGAGTTGTGTTAAGTATCATTGTGCTCAGAATTAGCATTTTGTATTTCTCTGAGTCTGTAGTTATCTTTCCCCAGGGATCACACACAGGAATTCCAGATACACGTGGGATGCAGCTCCAGAAAACTACTGTTTCTCTATATCAGGGTTGAGAAACCATTGGACTCCAGCTGCCATCAGCCCCAGCCAGCCTGGCCAATGGTCTCGGATGATGGGAGTTGGAGTCGTAACAAAGTCCAGAGGGTCACAGGTTCCCCACCCATGTCTACATGAAGATAGTTGCATATACTGATGGCCTTCTGCAATTGTGACCGTGTGTTTCTTCTGTGTAAAGCTCCACAAACTGAAGTCATTTCAGTTCCTACCTTATTATAACTTACCCAACAAATATGTATTTGAAATAATCACATATTCTTTTCCCCTCCTATCCATGATTACATGTCCACCCTTCCTCTGTTGTTGCCCCTGTCTATTTTAGTTTGCAAGCCTATCATTTCATATATCATACGTGCTTTTTGTAAAGTGCTGTGCACACAGATAATGTTTTATTATACAGCCAAGAGACTGGCTGTATACTATAGCCAGCATGGATTTTTCACATTCCACCATGTTAAATGGAAAATACCCCCCATGCCATTCCGCTGCTTCCCATAACCTCATTTCAAAACAAAACTTTAGAAAAATTATAGTCCTGAACTTGCTTAACAACCCTCTCAATTTTTATGGCGATACACAAAACAGTCAGAGAGAATCTAGAATTCAAAGTATAAAAGAAGGGAAAAATCCAGATCCTTCTTGAACTTTTTTCTGTCAGTGGTCTCATAATTTGTTCAAATTAATTTAAAATCGGTCATGTTCACAGAGAACCTGTAATCCTGTTACTGAACTTGCCACATACTCTGACCTTCATCTCCTGTCATTTAAATTTTTTAAAAATGCCTGGATTATTTTTAATTAATTTAAGAAAATTACCATTGGAGTCTATGATACAGGCATGCTCAGTAGGACCAACTGTCAGTGTTCTAAAAGTCAGACTCACAGCTGTTTGGCTTGGCTAATCAGGAGCCCACTCCCAAGCCAGACCTTTATTTCACTTTATAGACAGTCATGGCTTCCTCCCAAAAATCCTGGGAAGTGTAATTTGTGAAGGATGCTGAGAGGTGTTAGGAGACTCCTATTTCCCTGACAGAGCTCCAGTGGCCAGAGTGATTTAACAGTCAGCCCCCTTTCCCAGACAAGTCTGGGTACTGTAGTCATGTGAGGGGAATAGGGTGTCTCCTTGCACCACTCACCATATGCTCAGAGGCACATGTTACCATATTCTTCCAAGGTACACAGGAAATGGATTGACCTGTGAAAGATCAACACAAATTATGTTTGCATTTTGACAAATTGGTAGGGCAGCCCAATATCTCAAAGAGGAGGTAAGGTCTCTCGCTCCCCTGGTGCATTCACTATAGCTGCCCAATTTCCCTGCTTTTAAAAGTTTGATAAAAATATCTGTGGACTATAGGTACGTTCTTAAACCGCAAGGTTTTTTTGCCTAATAGTGAATTTCTCTGCTTTTTAATCCATGAGTTAAGAAATGGGATCCTGTGCAAGCTTGCTGAGAATGGACTGATCAGTTGCATGCTTATTGAGTTCAATGGTATTTATTCCCATGAAATCATGTTTAAGATAGGTAAAACTGATCATGAGGAGGGGGAGGAGAGTAAAGGGGCAAGAGGGTGTGGATAGGAGGGAGGAGAAGGGAGGGTGGGTTTGATCAGTTGCATACTATTTGAGTTCAATGGGATTTACCTCTGTGCAACCATGTTTGAAAATGGAAATGGACTGCCTTCAAGTCGATCCCGACTTATGGCAACCCTATGAATAGTGTTTTCATGGTAAATGGTATTCAGAGGTGGTTTACTATTGCCTTCCTCTGAGGCTGAGAGGCAGTGACTGGCCCAAGGTCACCCAGTGAGCTTCATGGATGTGTGGGGATTCAAACCCTGGTCTCCCAGGTCATTGTCCAACACTGACCTAGGGGAGGGGCAGGGAAGGTAGGAGGAGGGGGAGGAGATTGGGTGGGTGGGCACTGGGCAGAGGGAAAGCCCCTTTCCTTTCCAAAAAGAAAACATTGTGAACAGTATAATTGCTTTTCAGGGTTACCCCCACCTTTTTATTTTACAGCAGGCACACGTAGCCACCCACCCAAATTTAAACCAAAGCTGTCCCTGGCCACATCCGCACCAGACCTTTATTTCACTTTGGACTGTCATGGCTTCTCTCAAAGAATCCTGGGAAGTGTAGTAAATGAAGGGTGCTGAGAGTCGCTAGGAGATGCCCTGTTCCCCTCACAGAGCTTCAATTACAGCAGCTGACTGTTAAACCACTCAGGCCACTGGAGCTGTCCCTGTCAGGGGAATAGGAGTCTCCTCTCAGCACCCTTCACAAACTACACTTCCCAGGATTCTCTGAGGGAAGCCATGATTGTCTCACAGGAAATCAAATTCTGGTATGGGTGTGGCCCCCTGATTAGCCAAGCCAAGCAGCTGTGAGTCTGGCTTTTAGAACACTGACAGTTGGTTCTTACAGAGCATGCCCGACACTATCATTCCGTTCAATGCAAAATTAATTAAATTAATTAAAAATCAGCCAGGCATTTTTTTTAACTTTTAAACTGCAGAAGATGAAGGTCAGAGTATGGGGCAAGGTCAGTAACAGCATTACAGGTACTCTGTGAACATGGCTGATTTTTAACGAATTTCAACAAATTACGAGAACTCTGAGAGAAAAAAGTCCAAAAGAGGTCTGGGTTTTTCTCTCTCTCTTTAGTGTTTAAACTCTCGATTCTTTCTGACTGTTTTGTGTATCACCATGAAAATTGAGAGGGTTGTTAAGTTCAGGGCTACAGGTTTTGTAAGGTTTTGTTTTGAAATGAGCTTATGGGAAGTATGGGGGGTATTTTCAATTTAACATTGCGGAATGCGAAAAATCCATGTTGACTATAGATATACAGTCACTCACGTGGCTGTATAATAATGTAGGGTGAGAGGGGAAACCTTTTTCAGCCCAAAGGCTGCATTCCCTATTGGACAACCTTCCGGGGGCTGTGTGCTACTGGTAGATTGGGCCAAAAGTAAAAGTGGGTGGAGCAACAGATGCGACTCTATTCAGCAGGCTACACAAAATCTAGAGATTTCTTCCCACCCTCAATTTCCCCATCCATTCATGCACTATTGCAGTTGAAGGAAATACTCCAGCCTGGCAAAAGTGCTAAAAAAAAGTGAGTAGCATGGCCTAGGCAGAGTCCCAAAGAGACCTGGAGGACCCATTTGGCCCATAGGGTTGATGTTCTTCACCTTTGTCATTCACTTTGTTTACTGTTTGAGAAGGCAGCTTTTCCAAGTGCAAATAGCTCAAATACCTTCAGTCAAGACAGATATATTACATCATTATTCGAAAAACATATTTTATCTGTTTGGACTTGTACTTACCTGTATTCGAATTGCCTCCTTTGAAACCTATCTCTTTTATTGCAAATAAAACATTTTTTGATGCTGTGAAATTTTTCAGGTAGAATTCCGTTTTTGGATGCTCACTATTAAAAATAAATAGAACAAAGTCATGCTGTAACAGACAATGCTAAAATGAATTATTTGGAATTCAACTGGCATTATTTAATCTATTAATCTTCTCAAAACTGATTTTACTATATCTGTTTCTTTTGGTTTCATCTCCAATACAGAGTCAATTTCAGAGCTACTGTTGCCTAAGTCATAAGTAATATTGCGTCCTTGACAAAAATAGCTGCAATCCTCAAACCTTACAGCACACTATTTCAGAACAAGTGGTCTGCGATCACAACCTACTTAATTACATTACAATCTTTAGCAATTTCCACAAGTGTAACTTAATCAGTGGTGACATTTTCCATGTTTGTAAGAGGGGGAAAAACTACATTGATTAAAATGTACATTCACTTTTATTTCACTTCCTAAGCAACATACTTATTAGTAACTCAGTCCCATCCTATAAATTAACTAAGAAGTAAGTTGCAGTGAGTGCAATAGGGCTCCAAAGTAAGGATGCATACGATTGGAACCATAAAATCACTTGTAAAAATACCTCAGGCGTGAACTAGTTACATGCAAGGTCTACTTGTAAAGGATCTCAAAAGTGCTTCATAGTGTAATTTCTCCTCTCTTCCATGTGCGTTATAAGCATGGTGGGAAGTCATGGGGGATGGAAAGTCTCTGCACACTTCCTTGTATCTCTGCCTTGCCCCCTTCTCCATGCCTTGCAACTTTAATTTTGCTCTGAGCATAATTTAACTTGCTTTGGCAAGAAGCAGCAAGACTGGAGAAGGATGAAAACAGTGTACACAGATTTCCATGTCCCCCAATGGTGCATCATATTGCTTTTGGACATGCGTGGGTGGGAGGCATAGTGGAAGGAAAGTGGCTGTTTTAATCAGAATCATCTACATGTGGACATTCTACCTGTGGATGCAAGTAGGTCTTATCTTTCCTCTTTTCATGTTTCCAGAAGATCATAGCAAAGACAATTGAGCGCAGAACAGCATTGCAGAAAATGGGATCCAAATATTTTATATTTTGCATTTTATAAACCTATACTATACTACACTTTAAATTTTATCTAGATTCTAGATTCTAAAATGTAGAATAGGTTTGTAAAATGGAAAAAAGGGTATTTAAATATTTTAGTGATGCTTGGTTTCCAAATAAGTCAAAACACTGTTGTGTTGTTTATGAGCAGATTGCTCATGCCAGTGCCAAGCAACATCTTAGGGAATCCATAAGGAATTTAATTGAGGGATGGTCTCAGTTCCTTCTCATTTCATTCTGCCAGGTTGAAGAGATCACAAATTGGAGCCTGACCATTTTGTCAGACAAGGGTTGTGAAAACAAACCCAGTACTTACACCCCTCTACTTCCTTTAGCCTTTTATGCCTGTGCAGACCTCTTGAGCAGCGGAGGCTGGTCTATTAAGGCAGGTGGGGCAGTGCCTCCCCACTGAATCCCAAAACCTATAGCCCAGTTCCTTACCTTGAGTGACTGGTTACAGCTATACTCCCTGCCTGATTCTCCCACACTTGCTGCATTCTCTGCCTATATTATGTCTGTTTGATAAAGTCTGGGTGGGAAGAAGTCCTTGTTTTGCTGTAATATCAGAGTTGATCCCTAGCTATCAATATTGCAGAGATTCACAGTGTTAAGCTGGGACTTTTGCTACTTTGAATGTTGTCCATGGTGCCTTTATAGGAAAGGTAGGGAACCTGTCATCCTCCAGATGTTGCTGAAATACAATTCCATCACCGCTCACCATTAGGCAATAATGGCTAAGGCTGATGAGGGTTGGAGGCCAGCAACATCTGGAGGGCCACAGGTTCCCCACCTCTGCATTGCACAGAAGGAAAAATTGAATTGTTGGTTGCAACACTTCCAAACCACTCAAAGTTGTGTACCAACCATCTCCAAGACAGCATGTTATACCAATTTACTTCTCTTCCTATATCTGCTTTTTTCTTCTTCTTTGAACTAGAGAGGGGGGAATGATGTGCCTCACTGCTCTTATCTCTTTCTCTCACCTTCCCCATTCTTTTATTATTTATTTATTTATTTAATTACATTTCTAGACCGCCCTATAGCAGAAAGCTCTCAGGGCGGTGTACAACAAATAAAATCACAATTAAAATATGAGCAAGTGTGAAAAATATAGTACAATTATAAAAACATTAAACATGATAAAAATCTGAAATAGAATTGCCATTGAGTTTATAAATTAAGATCCATATTAGGTTTAAAATATTAAATTTTAATATTAATTAAATATTAATTATTAAATATTAAATTTAATATTAATGTCACAGGCCCTTTCTCTCAAAGTCTGAATAATCAGGTTACTTTTCCGCCTATGAGTAGAGAATTGCTATGGGCAGAGAAAAAGTGGCTGCCACAAGCAAAAGCAAAGGAAACCATGAAGGATGGTACCAAAATACAGGGGGGAAGAGGTGAGGGAGGGCTCTCAGGAGGTTATAGAAAACCTTTGTTGAAATGAGGGCAGGGCACCTTTACCATTTTGTTAATGAAGGAAAGCAGCTTTGGGGGATTTGGGGATCTGGAGTATAGAAGCAGAGGGTGAAGTGCTTAACCGTTTCCCTTTGGGTTTCAAAATACATGTTTTCCCTTGTAAACAGGTGATTAGAACCCCTTAGAGGAAAAAGCAGCTGGGTGCATATGTGATGCTTTGGAGTAGAAAAATAGCAGGTATGGATAGGGTTAAGTACATCCCCCCACCTCCATCCTTGTCTCCATTCCAAATCCTCTTTTTCCAAAGCAGATTTCCACATATGTATAGATAGACATAGGTATATGGTGTTGGGGCTATGTTACATTTATTTGCCCAATGCATTTGGATGTACGCTGCTCAAGGAAAACTGTATAAACATGAAGATAACTCAATCATGTGCATTTTATTTTATTTTCATAGGAGATATTTTTGTAATTAGTTGTAAATTACTGTTTAAATGGATGTCTTCCCAGTTGTCCCTGAAAAAAGATTTGCATTCAAAATGCACTGGGCTCACTTCAATACACTGTTTCCAAGCACCTGTTGAGGTTTTCTGTTCTGTATTTTTCCCACCGCAAGCAGAGTAACATATCCATTGGCTGTATATCAGAGATATAATTTAACTAATTCCAGGAGTGCTATTTTCACTTTAAACCCTGCCCTGCATTAACTTCTTGTATGTGTTTTGCCACCAGTAACAGCCATTCAACACAAATGTTTTTCTTGGCTCTGCAAACGTTTTCAGAAGAATTGCTCATTTTTGACACTAATTCCCTTGGATGAAAAGTTTGTGCTGCTAGTGCAGGCCATGAGTATAAATGGAATAATCCTTTTGTGATTTAGTGTTTATGGGGTAACTGCTCATCAGCTTGGTAACAGACAGTATAAATTCTTCCAGATGTTTTTGGTCCTTTTTATTTTACATGTATTTTTTTTTAAAGAAGGCTTATTTTTGCATTTTTCATTCGTTCACGCAGTAACCATCACTGTTTGCTGACAAGTAGTGAACATAGTTGAGTTCATAATTTTAAAAACTGAGGAAAGAAGTGGCAGAACTAAAATCTTCACTGCTTAATCTCACCGATGGTTTAGGGGAGGGGAAAAAAGAGATTTATAGCCTTTTTCTCTTTCTTTATCCCAGAAGCAATTGCCAAAGAAGTTACAGTGCTGGAAACTTGCCATCATACAAGACCACATGTCGGGATCCCAAATAAACTGGAGCATGGTTTTTAAAATGCTGGCTATAGCGCAGTGGTAGAGTACATACAGAAAGTCCCAGCATCAGTCCCTGGTATTTCAAATTAAAAAGGCTGTAGGGAATGGAAAGACCTTTTCTGAAACTGTAGAGAGTCACTACCACTCACAGTAGACAATACTGGGCAGGATGGGCAAACAGTCAGGGTTAGTATAAGGCAGCTAGTTAGCTTCCTATAATCCCTATGAACTAATGGAGTAACTCTTTAGAGCCGCATTTCATTTCAAACCATTATATTGAACCACTTATTTTTTAAAATTAAAGATAGTCCAGTCTTTGGAAGCATGGCAGTAATAGTAACTAATGTGTCAATAAAAAACCCCAACACCTTAAAGCTTAGAATCATGACAAGATTGAAGCAGCCATGTTTTGGCATGTGTGGTGGTGGATGGCCAATTTTAACTCATTTCCTCTGTTTCTGATGTTCAATGAGTGTGAGTGTGGATTTTTATGAAGCCAAAGGAGACCAACCACATATCAAACTTGGGGGAGCCATTAGGGAGAGAAAGTCCTAAACAGGGTATCCCTCAAAACAAACCAATGAGACCTGAGCATGCTCAGACACCATGGAATATTAACTGTGTGGTAGGAAGGGAGCAGGGAAATGGAATGCAATATGTGGAGAAGGGCGTGGCTAACTGACTAACAGTGCAATCCGATGCATATCTACTCAGAAGTAATCTCCATTGGTTTCAATGGGCCTTACTCCCATGTGTGTATTGGATTGCAGCCTAGAACAATAAACAGCACTCCACTCTGCAACTTTTTTGCAGGTTGCACTTTCCACATTATTATTATTGTTATTATTGCTGTTGTTGTTATCCACATTTATTACCTGCCCTTCACCCAAAGGTCCCAGGAAGGGTTACAACAATTTTAAAATACAGCATTAAAAACAATTAAAAGCAACTTAATATTATTATGCACCGACAACTTCTTCAAAAATGGATTACTGAACTATAAATTCTGTGTTTTCTGTATCCTGTGTATCCACAGACTTGCCATGCATAATATCTGGCATTTATTTTTTGCAGAATTTGGCATTGAAGGAACTTCTGTTGCCATTTAAAAAAAAGTCTTCTGGATGCACAGAAAAGTTGGGAATAGGGCACAGGGCTTTAACAAATGCATATTTTCTTTCTCAAGTGACTTTTACTCTGTACCAGTCCTTTATCAACACATCCGTCTCCATGCTGATCTCTCCCTAACCCTGCCTTTCCACCTTGTCCTCTGATAATCCTAAAACAGCTATATAGAGATAAAATCTATTTGTGACAACAAGCCTGTATAGTAGGGGTGGGGAACTTTTGACCCTCCCGATGTTGTTGAACAACAACTCCTATCATCCGTGGCTATTGGCCATGCTTGCTGGGGCTGATGGGAATTAAAGTTCAGCAAAATCTGGAGGACCAAAGGTTCCCCACACCTGCTATATAAATAACTAAGAGGACCACAGGAATGTCCAGCAAAAATATGCCTTTGGCTATCAAATGTTGGGGATTAATAACAGTGGGTGTTTATCACCATAATCTAACTGGCTAAACACAGTAATCAGAATGCTGCACTAGAGTGGCCTCAACATGTTACTTTTTATGTTCTTCCTATTTATTTTCAGTTACTTATTAACATGCTCCTAATATACTGCCAGGATGTAATTTAATATTCATCGTGTAAGGA
Organism: Rhineura floridana; assembly: GCF_030035675.1. Lineage (NCBI taxonomy): Eukaryota > Metazoa > Chordata > Lepidosauria > Squamata > Rhineuridae > Rhineura > Rhineura floridana. The sequence goes on along the minus strand of NC_084481.1, from coordinate 182,857,727 downwards.
GATAGATGGCACTGTTACGCAGTCTAAATGTGATGCAAACTATAGCAGCAAATACACAGACTATAATACTGTCTTTCTTAGTTAGATACTGCCCACTCTTAGCACATTGTTATAAATTACAGCACCCAAGAAGAAGTGATGTACCAAATAGGACATATTTCTGGTACCTGGCTTGTACAACTCCCACATGTGGTCCTTCAGTTCCAATTCCCAGCATCACCGCTACTTTCCCAACAAAGTTCTTCTGCAAATTAAATCTACGCTGCCCAATATTGTAGCTTCCATCAATCAGAAAAGCAAAATCCGCTTTACAGTCTGTGAACACCCAAGATAGTTAGATTAACTTAAAGGCAAATTAACATCAGAAATTTGTTTTATGTGGCACAGCTAAGCAGTATCCTACCTTTGTTACCAGACTTTTTCTCAAGAGGTTTCTTGGGTCGTTTACCTAGAAAGTAGAAAACATAATGAATTCTTTACATGTATATATAATTTGGATGAAAATGTGGCATGAAGTGAAGTTAAAAGCAGAAGCCGGGGGGGTGGGCTGTTATTACTTTTGTATCCTGCCTGTCTTCCATGGAATTTGATAGCATATACAGGGCTTTTTCCATTATATCCTTAAAACAATGACCATGTAAGCATGCTAGGTTAAAAGATAGGGTGACCAGCCAAAGGTCACTGAGTAAAACTTCAATTCAATACATATCTACTCAGAAGTAAGCTCAATTGTGTTCAACGGGACTTACTCCCAGGTAAGTGTGCACTGCACTGCAACCTAAGTTTCATAATTGGGTAGGGATGTGAACCAAGGTCTCCACGGCTCAAATCCAGTGCTCTACACACCACATAGACTACTTTTGTCCTTGCTTTTAGGAATTGAACAGAGGTGAAAGAACAAATATATGACTGTATTATAGCAAATGTATTCAGAAATGATGCTAATCAGTGTAGTTTGACATGCATCTGAGCATATCTGTGTTGTCATAGGAGTGGTACCGTGCAGGGGTATATATGGGAATGCTTTTTGCTAATATTTCTACTTAGGTATTACTGTATTTTGAAATGTTTTTAGTTGGTTTTAAAATGTTTTAAATATGTGTTTTGTTTTATTTGAGATTTTATTGTTTTAACTTTTTGATGTTTGTCACCCTGGGCTCCTTTGGGAGTAAAGGCAGGACAGAAATTTAATAAATACATCATTTTAAAGCACTGTCCCGATTTCTAAAAGTGGTAAGTGACAGAGAGTGCATCAAGAGAGACAGAATCCGTACATATGAGCCCCCCAACCCAAACTTGCCATAGAAACACCTGCCCCTATTAGGACAGAGAATCACAATTTGGCAATGTCTTATACCAGCAAATGAGCAAAATGTCATATAAGATAAAAGTTTCACCAGGCACAGATTCTTTAATCATGGTAACATGTATTGGGGAAAGTCAGAGGGGCAAAACTGAGGCTTCTGTGCAAATTTTTGAGAACGATTTCACAACCGCTGCATAATTTATTCTGTATTTATTTAGTATTGCAATTATATTCCACCTCTCTTCCGAAGAGCTCCAAGTGGCACACATGTTTCTTCCCCTCTCTATTTTATTCTCACAACAAACCTGTGAGGTATGTTAGGCTGAGAGGTCCAAGGCCACCCAGTGAGCTTCAGGGCCAACTGGGGATTTGAAACATGGTCGCCCAGGTCATAGTCCAACACTCTTGACCACCCTGGCTGTGGCTCTATATCTATACATTGAATAAAAGACTACCATTAACGCAACTCTTCTTCTTTCTGTATGACATTATAGTGATGTTTACAATTTATGCAGTACGGGGTGATGAGATGAGAGGAGTAGGATCAAAGAGGGAGCACAGTGCAGCAATGCAATTAAAGGATTGTCTTCACCCATATGAGCCTATTAATTTATGAAGATCAGCTAGAGCAGTTCACAAGAATGGTCAATTAGGTTGGCAGATGAAAGAAATAGGCATTCACAGCATCGGCCAGTAAATAATAAAACTCCCTTCCTGTAGAGCTACACATTCAGAACATACATTGAAGACCCATTTGTTCCAGTCTCCCTTTAACTTTTTGTTGACCCTTTATGATTCTGGATTCTTATACTTTGTATGATTCTATTGTATCTCAACTTAAATCTCCTTTAATTGTATGCCATCTTGTGAGGATTATGTCCTGAAAGGCAGCCCATGAAAACAATATAATTTGGGGCTCTGCCTGAGCACTTTGCATGCCAAACCCTTCTCCAGGTTGCCGAGGCCTCTCCCCCTCTTTCCATCCACCCTCCTTCCCTTCTTCCCACCAGTGCACAGCCTGGGAGAAAGGGAGGCCTCGCAGTAGCAATTCTGAGGCCTCGCATGAAGCAGCTCTGTGGGCCACCAAGGTTAATGCCAGCTGCTCACTTGCCTTCCATCTCCCTCTCCCCCACCTGGTCTTGAGCCCAGTGAAGCTGGGCCACCTGCTTGCTCACTTCCTTCCCCCTTCTTCCCCCAGCATTGAGCCCAGCATGGATGGGGGTGCTGCCCATCATTGCCTGTTCAGTTGCCTGCCTTCCCCCTCTTTCTTCCCCCCTAGCCATGAGCTCAGTATGGCTGGGTCACATTGTAGTTCACAGTGCCACCTGTCTGTGGCCAGGTGAACTATAACTTGATGCATTCAGGGTTTACAAAACTATTACATAGTTAGCTAGATGTAATATAATAATGTGCTAGCTCTTTAGAACATTGGTGAGGAGTTGCATGTGACAGAGGGGCATTCCAAGGCAGTTAGAAACTGTTTGAGTTAGGAGGGCCAGCAAGGTGACTTGGTTAGGTAAGAAGGGTTAGTTAGTAAATGGTGAGTGTGATTATGACTATGAGGATATAGCCAGGGACACTCACAATTAACTGTTATAGTAATGTTATAGAGATTACCAGTAAGATAGCATCTGTTGTTTACTTTTTCAGTAATTTTTTAAACAAATTATTTGATAACAGCTGTATCTGCCTTTTCCATGTGTCTGGAGGAAGCTTACTACCAGAACACCTCTTGTAGGTCTTGACAATAGTATCAGGTCCTTCTGGTCACACACATTTCCCTGTACCACAGACGCACTGTAGGAAACATACTATATAATGATGACAGAATAAATACAGAATAATTTATTTCTTGGATGTTCTTGATAGATAAGAACATATTTTGAAATAAACTTTTTACCTGTGGATGGGCGTACTGTTGAAATTGGCCGCCCAGCAGCTTCAAGTGCACCACTCCTGACACCTGTTGCCATATTGAAAAATATATCAAGTTTATTGCATTGCTGTCAAATTACATTGTATTCAGACAGGTTGCACATGCCCAGTTTTACCTCATTAAATAAATTCTAAACAAGTTGACACCTCAAACCTCTAGATCTCACTGGGTAGCATTTTCATTGTTCTACCTATTTTTGTTCTCTCACTGCTGATACAAGCTTGGTAATGTTGCCAACCACTGTCAGAAACCAGAACAATGGATTACCTATAACTAAACAATTCTGTAACTTCTCATTTAGTGTCAGCTCTACACTGCATCAGCAGTGTCAGGGGGGGCTGGAAATTCCTGGGTCTTTGGCAGGGAAGGAAAGTCCTTAGCCAGCAGTCAGGTTGTAAATCTGCCAGGCCTATCCGAAGCGTACTTGCCGAGTCAGAAGTCCAGAAGCGAGGTCAGTGGAGGTCCGGGATCAATTGCCAAGGAGGTCAGTCAAAGAGATGCTGCAGGGAAACTAGGTCTACACAAAGCCACGCCTGACGTTGCAGTCAGCAACAAGCTGCAGCCAAGGTGTGCCTTATAAAGAGCAGGATGGACAGCAGGTGTGAGCCCTCAGCATTTGGGCCTTAAGGAGACAGGCCTGCCTCTCTTCTGCCTGACCTTCTGCTGTCTATGTTCTGCAGGTGAGGGGGGAGTATCCTGTTCACTGTCTGTGTCTGGCTACAGGGCCTCTGCTGTCCCTGGGGTGCTCTGCAGCTGAGGGGCAGGAGCTGGATTCTCAGGAGGCTCCTCCGTGTCTCCTGCTGCTCCTGGGTCTGCTGCTGTTACTCCCGAGTCATCCTCATCTGAGGAGTCCTCTGACGGGGCCATGACATTTAAAAGGCTACACATGGTTTATTATGGAAAGGCACTTTGGGCGAAAATGATTTCATTCAAGCAAGATAACTCTGGAACACTTTGTATGTAAGAATGCTTCACCGGCTCCTCTTGTTGTTATGGGGATTTTCTTTTTGTCGGTTTGTTTTTCTTTGATCTTTGTTTTGCATTCTTGAACATAACTTCATTTTTTTAAAATCCCCCTGCACTTGGATAACTCTGTTGAGATGTAAGACCCACCTGACTATGGGGCAAGAATCAAAATCAGAGTTTCCGGCTCACAGGAAACCCGGGTTGCAACACGGCGGGTTTCCGAGGGGGAAGGAGGAGGCCCATCATGCTCCAGCATGGCACTGGAAGAGAGGGGGCAGGGGTGCTCTTGCAGGGACCAATTGGCTGGTGACTTGGCTCTCATGACAGCATCACCCGCAAGTGGATCAGAGGGAGAACTTGCCCTCCAGCATCCCCTCTCAGGCTATTTAAATAAGCTCACTCCTGCTCTCCTCAGCCAGTCTGGTGAAGACTTCCCCACCATCCCTCCCTCACTTGCAGGTGTTCAGATTTGCTTTCATTCACCCCACCCCACTCCCTCTATGGACTTCGTCAGTCACTGTCTGCCAGGGCTAGGAAGGAATTTGCCTGCAGGATGATTGGCCATACCTATGGATTTTACCTTCCTCATAGTTCCTTCATAATTCCCTCATAGTTCCTTCTAGTCTGCTTCTGTGTTGAAATTGCTTTTTAATATGTTTTTAAACCTTTTTTTAAAAAACAACAACCTGATTTTTAACCTTTTTTAAAGATGCCTTCAAAGCTTTTAAAAAATGTTTTTAAACTTGTTTTGTTTTAATGTATTTTAAAATCTGTTTTTACAATTTTTAAAGTGTTTTTAGTGCTTTTGTTTGCCGGCCTGGGCTCCTGCTGGGAAGAAGGGCAGGATATAAATCAAATAATAAATAAATAGCGGGAGTCCACACACTCATCTAGCTCTACATTTGGTCAAATATTAGGTCCGTCATCTGGTTTCATGTCAGTCTTACTTGTCACAGCACCTTGGTGGGTATTTGGCACTGGCGAGAATCTTGATCCAGGAAAGTGGGGGTAGGCCCCCAGTTTCCCTGTAAAGGGGGTCCCATTAAGGGATGTGGGGTGCATCATTTTTCCCCAATGCCCTGGCTCGGGAGCACAATGGGCGGAGACACCTCTGGTTGGCAAGGGGCCTCCAACACCAGTCCACATCAGGGAAGCCCCCAATCCCCCCTTTCTTTACCCCCCTTTCTATGGGGGGGAACCAACTTCCCAGGATTTTCCCCCAGCACTTGGAGCCAGGGAGAAGCAGGACTCACTGATCTGACAGCAGTCGGGCTGTGCGATGGAAGATCCTGACTATGCCAAGCCAAATCCTCTGATTTCTGTAATCAATAAAGTGTTGTGGCCTTATTTTGCCCCACAATGGTCTTTGGTCTTGTTATTTCACTACCTCCATCCTTAGATGTACATCACACCTGAGTCCGCAACTCTTGAGAGTCCCTGTGAACTAAACCAGTTACAGGCAGGATGATTTTCTTCACACAGGCTGGGTCTTTTTAAAAATAATATTTCGCAATGTCATGAGTGAAGATGGGGAAATAGACTTGGCCAAACACTTCTTTCCCCCTGATCTTTGATACTTTGCATCTCTTACAAAGAGTAGGTTTATTTACCTTGAATTACTTCTTTAGGCCAATGTTCAACACCCGGAGTCCTGATCCTCAGTGTAACCTGAATATCTCAATGCCTCCTAAGGTATCTCTGGAATGTATGTATCTTGAAGTCCCTACTAAGCATCTCTCTCTCTCTCTCTACCCCTTAATGATCTCTCCTTGTTATATATCTTTTATTTTGATTCCATCTCTTTTCTATTGGAAGGAGATATATATGTAAATAAATGGCTGACAAAAACAGAATGTTAAAATAATCTATTTAAACATTTCAAATTCCAGTTTCATCAGTAACATAGTTGGACTGCAAATGGGGCAGTAGTTTTTGAGTTTATAGTTTAGTGAATAACTAAACTTAACATTATCTTTTCCGATACTGAAAAGATGAGCAAAGACAATATGCACAAAAGCCCGGAGACAGTGACACTGCAGAGTACCATCTCTCAGAAAAGGATTAGGTCCTAAATTTTAATGAATGTGTTTATAAAGTTCTCTAACATCCTATGGCCTATTGGGTAGAACTGATTACACTGGTAATTCTGAAGTAATTATTCACGCTATTGATACCATAACTGTCCAGGAATAATATGCATGTGTTGCTTCTGGCACCTATTTTTCAAGGCAAAGCAACAATGTTTTGACAGGTGCATGTGCTCCTGTATGTATTTTTCATCATTCCTAAATATTTAGGAGGCTCCCTGGAGGAAAAACCTTGTCTCGACAAGGCATCATTTGATTGCTTATTTTATACATTAGATTTGTCTGAAATTCTTCATCACATGACACAAGAGGAGCAGTATGGTGGTTTGCTATTAAGAAAAATAAAAAATGAAACCATGAAAAAAGGGATATAAGCCAGCCAGTTTTGTCCATATTGGTAATTTCAAAACTAATTTGACAAAATAACATTTTATCATTCACTTACTGGATACTGAAAATGATGATGACCATCTAGAGAGCACTTGGGACTGGATTCCATTGGCATATATTGCAGAGTAGTTCTCTTGCCCTGGTAATATTTGCACTCTGACAGCCCCACCTGAAGTGGTGATCGCACCTCTGTAGCAAAATAAGATTTTCAGATACACCTATGTATTCGTGCATGCAACTAAAACTATTTCACACTTTGGAGGAGACCCACTTGAACATTTTGCAAAAGGTCTGCAGATTTTTAATAATTAGTGTTAAGAAAGTAAGTTTATGTATTTTCCATTCAGCTGCAGATTTTTAATAATTAGTGTTAAGAAAGTTTATGCATTTTCCAATCAGCCCTAAACATACTAAGAAGCACATTCAGCACAGTGCAATGCAATTTGCTTCCTAAGGTATTTTGAACAGTTGCTTTAGACTGCAATGCTATACCCACTTACCTGGGAATAAGTTCAACTGAATTCAGACTGTCTCACCAATCACAGGTTATACCATGAATATGTGTAGTATATATAGTGAAACACATTAAGTGGTCCCAAAACTGATTTAAAAGTAACTGACCTGTTATAGTTTAAAATATAACTATCATGGGTATACAATTATCTGCCTAGTTGATAAACTTTGAGGTTTGTATTGGCTTTAATTTGATACATAATTATTTTATGGCCTGTTCCTAAAGGTTGCTGCACCATTAAATAAATGTGTCAGATTCACAATTGGTTATTTATTTATATTAGCTATTCATTTATACCCCTTGCTTCAAGATTAAATTTTAAGGCAGCTTAAAATATGAGTAATAAAAACAATAGGAAAAAAAGAATAGAATATATCAATTTAAACATTTTGAATCAGGATCTAGGAGGCAGCATAGAGGCAATAAGAATTAACTCCATTCACACAATTAGCAAGGGCATGAACGGATTTTTTAACATAAATTACAGGTGCAAGGCCCAATCCATATCAGCTCCCCCAATTGCAAATTATTTTTAAGAAGTTATTTTTGCAATTAGCAATTGTGTGAAGACTGCATCCAGTTTTGCCCTTACTCATAAAAAAACTTTGTGAAGTAAAAAGGTCTTTCACAGCACAACTAAAGATGGCAAGAGAGAGGGGCTTGCTAGATTTTCCCAGGAAGGGAATTCCATAAATGTGATGTCACCACTGAAAGATTCCTGTCCCAGTTAGCTGCTAATTTTAACTGATGATGGGCCACAGAGCTGGGCCTCTGAAGCCAATATTAAATAGCTTGGCTAGGCTCATAAGGGTGTAAGCAATCTTTAAATGGAAATGGACTGCCTTCAAGTCGATTCTAACTTATGGCGACCCTACGAATAGGGTTTTCATGGTAAGCGGTATTCAGAGGGGGGTTTACCATTGCCTCCCTCTGAGGCGGAGAGGCAGTGACTGGCCCAAGGTCACCCAGTGAGCTTCATGGCTATGTGGGGATTCGAACTCTGGTCTCCCAGGTTGTAGTCCAGCACCTTAACCACTACACCACACTGGCTCTCAAGCAGTCTTTAGGATAACCTTATTCTAGGCATAGAGCTTTAAAGGTCAATAACTTTTAAGCTGAGGCTGCAAACATATTTGTAACAACTGATGCAATTGCAATTGATGCAGGATGAGCATGATATGAACTGATCACTTGGCTTCTACCAACATCCTGATGGCAATATTCTGGACAATTATTGTTTCCAACCAATGTAGTGTGTACTCCACATAGAGAACATTGTAGTGGTCCAATGCATGGACCCATGCATGAGTAACTGAAGGTACATTCACCTTTTTCAACACAATTTTTTCAGCTACTTCAGTTGCAATTGGCGTACTATGTTAAATAAAATGGCATTATGGCTGAAGAGAGGTTACCAAAGCTATTCCACTTTGTGATGGTAACCTGGGAATCTTCAATCTTTTCTGACATAAATAGATGAAAAAATGACTATCTGGAAGGGGATTTCTGTTTTAAGTATTTATAAATCAGCATGATTTGATTTGTGGGATAGTAATAAATAAGTCTTAACTACACATCCTTCATACTTCTGACATCAATTATTTAGCATGTTATTTTATAAGAACATAAACATTAAGGTCAAACAAAATTCTCCCAATCATCAATGTTCTATTGAATGAGATTCCTTTGGAGCAGTTACCACCAGAGAAAATAAAAGTTGGGATGGATAATAGTAACATAGCAGAAGGAAGAGTAAAACAAGGATTTTATTAAATATTGGAAGAGTGAAATATGAAAATCTCCTTTATACACTCAAATCAGAAAAAATAGTAAATAAATGTAATAACCTGATACAGGCCCTATTAGGGCACAATCCTATAGTCTCTGGGAGGACATCCCAGGGGTCATAAGATGCCTTCCCATGGGTGGAGAGAGAGGTCCAACCTCAAAGGGAAGATCCAACCTAAGTTCCCTCCCAGCCACTACAGCAACCTCTGCAGCCTTAACTTGCCAATGTTAAAACTTCAGTATTGGTAGAGGGGAAAAGGAGGTGAGCCGGGGGCAGATCTGGGGCATTACAGATTCCCCCAACACCCCCCAATGGGGGTGGGTTGGAGTGGAATATATACCAGCCCTGAAACATTGGGTTGTATTCAGTCAGTGCAGTGCTAAGGTGAACATTCAGTCAACAGCATATTCTCCCTCTTTCCTACTTCTGTTATATCTGTTCTGGGGGTTCCCTCAACCCTCTGGAGCAGATTTTGGGATGGTGCAAGGTGTACACAGGAGTAGGAAAAGGGAAACCCCATTGCACCAGCACAAATATTTCATTGAATACTGTCCATTGAAAACAATGGGAGGACAATCTTAGAACCAAGAAAACTAACAAACAAAAAGGAAAGGAAAAAAAGGAAAAATGCTTCTCTGTCCTCCCTTCCAACCTGCTGCCACAATCTCAGCAGGGCTTTGGATATTTTGAATCTTCTGCCTTTTGTTTTCCCCTAACACACCGGTAGGACTGCTGCTGTATCTAGTTTCAAAGAAGATATCTGTAGTTACTAATGCAGGAATCAAAACTTTATACATGAAAGCCTCTTTCAGATGTTTAACCATCATATCAACTTAAATTAGGAGTTGAAAATGCCACCACATGGAAAATTCAGCCTGTATCTGTATTCCCAGGAAATGAAGATGTGTAGTTCTGTGGCTATAAAACACTAATTATCTTACATTTGTTGCAACGGTAATACTGCTTTGATGCTCTAGCAAAATTCTAGATTATGCACTGCATACTTGTTTAACACTGTAGGTATCGGGGTTTCTTGTTATTGTTGCTGTTGCATTTGTGCAATCTTTGTGATAACATGCATATAAAAGAGCTAGCATAGCATAGTAGCTAAGAGACAGATATAAATCAGGATGTCCCTGGTTCAAATCTCATTTCTGTTATGAAGTCATTAAATGGACTTAGGCAAGCCACAGTTTCAGCCCCCTCCAACACAATGGAAATAATGATATGGACCAATCATAGAATTATTGTGTGGACTGCAGCAAGATACTCTGAACATTTGAAACTGCTATATGAACATGACATAGTATTGTTATTTTTAACTTCAACTGATCATATTATCCTGCTTTATCTTCCATAGAACCCTTCTCACATACTATGTTCTCCAAAAACTTAATTTAATAGGGTTTTTTTTTGCTTTGGACAGCTTATAGCACAGTAAAAGCTTATAGCACAATAAATCAGTCTCTAAGTGCAGAATTATACATTATAGTAAACATGGAGCTACCTTGTTGCCCCATATGGAGATCTTCCCCTCCTTAACATGTAACAAATCTGCCCACACTCTGCTGAAATAATTCTGTTTGCTTTTCCCTGCTCTCAGCACTAGTCAAGAATGATGTGGGGAAGGGCTGAGGAAAATGCAGAGCAGTCATTATGATGTCAGGACACAGATTATTGCTAACATTATACAGCAAGGGAAGACTACTCTTGTCCATGCACTGGTAACCTCCAGGCTGGATTACTGTAATGAGCTGTATGTGGGGCTTATATTTGTTGATCTGGAAGTTGCAGCTGGTGCAAACTGCAGCAGCGAGACTGCTCACTAGGTCAGGGGATCGCCAACATGTCACCCCGCTGCTGAAAGAATTGCACTGGCTGCCCATTTGCTGCTGGGCCAAGTTCAAGGTTCTAATTTTGGTGTACAAAGCCCTATACAGCTTGGGACCAGGATACTTGAAAGACCATCTTATCCCTTCTATACCCAGTCGATCACTGCGCTCTGCAAGTGAGGGCCTCATGCAGATAATACCATCTTATCAGGAGGTCTGTCCTGCACAACATAGGAAACGGACCTTTAGTGTGGCAGCACCTACCCTTTGGAATTCCCTCTCCTTAAATATTAGACAGGAACCATCTCCATTATCTTTTTGGCGCCTCCTGAAGACCTTCCTCTTTCAACAAGCCTTTTAAGCTGAGACCTTATTCCAGTCTGCATCTGTGTTGGAATTGCTTTTTAATATGTTTTTAAACCTTTTTTAAAAAAAGATTGTTAAAGCTTTTAAAAAAATGTTCTTAAAGATGTTTTGTTTTAATATATTTTAAAGTCTGTTTTAAAGTGTTTTTAGTGCTTTTATTTGCTGCCCTGGGTTCGTACTGGGAGGAAGGCCAGGATATAAATCAAATAATATAGAAAGAAAGAACTCTACACAGTGCTACTGTTTTCAGGAGCAGCCTTAATTTAATTGTAACATGTAATTCTGCCCTACTGAGATAATATTTTTCTTGGTAAAGACTCACATTAATTTCTCTCTGAATATCCATGATTTTTCATACACTTCTACTATTTTGCTATGTATTCACACCAATTGAAATTGCTTCCTAATGGACAGTCAAGTACATGTGATATGCAAATCACAAGGTCTTGGAACGGGTGGTTGCCAGCCAGCTCCAGGCGCTCTTGGATGAAACCGATTATCTAGATCCGTTTCAATCCGGTTTTAGGCCCGGTTTTGGCACAGAAACAGCCTTGGTTGCCCTGTATGATGACCTTTGTCGGGAGAGGGACAGGGGGAGTGTAACTCTGTTGATTCTCCTTGATCTCTCAGCTGCTTTTGATACCATCGACCATGGTATCCTTCTGGAGAGACTCGCGGAGTTGGGAGTTGGGGGTACTGCTTGGCAGTGGCTCCGCTCCTACTTGGCGGATTGTCTCCAGAAGGTAGTGCTTGGGGAACATTGCTCGATACCCTGGACTCTCCATTGTGGAGTCCCTCAGGGATCGGTTCTGTCCCCCATGCTTTTCAACATCTACATGAAGCCTCTGGGTGCGGTCATCCAGAGTTTTGGAGTGCATTGCCATCAGTATGCTGATGACACGCAACTCTATTACTCCTTTTCATCTGCTTCAGGTGAGGCTGTTGATGTGCTGAACCGTTGCCTGGCCGCGATAATGGACTGGATGGGAGCTAATAAACTGAAACTCAGTCCAGACAAGACTGAGACGCTGTTGGTGAGTGCCTTTTCCGCTCAGATGGAGGATGTTCATCCTGTTCTGGATGGGGTTACACTCCCCCTGAAAGAACAGGTTCGTAGTTTGGGGGTTCTTTTCGACCCTTCCTTGTCACTTGAGGCTCAGGTAGCCTCGGTGGCTTGGAATGCATTTTACCATCTTCGTTTGGTAGCCCAACTATGCCCCTATCTTGGCAGTGACGACCTCGCCTCAGTTGTTCATGCTCTAGTGACCTCTAGATTGGATTACTGTAATGCACTCTACGTGGGGCTGCCCTTGAAGACGGTTCGGAAGCTGCAGCTAGTGCAAAACGTAGCAGCCAGACTATTGACGAGGACGAAGCGGTCCTCACATATTACACGTGTTCTGGCCCATTTGCACTGGTTGCCGATTTGTTTCCGGGCCAGATTCAAGGTGCTGGTATTGACCTATAAAGCCTTACACGGTGTGGGCCCGCAATATCTGATGGAACGCCTCTCCCGCTATGAACCTACCCGTACACGTTCGACATCTAAGGCCCTCCTCCGAGTACCGTCTCACCGAGAGGCTCGGAGGGTAATGACAAGATCTAGGGCCTTCTCGGTGGTGGCCCCCGAATTGTGGAACAGTCTCCCCGAGGAGGTACGCCTGGCGCCTACGCTGCTATCCTTTCGGCGCCAGGCTAAAACCTTCCTATTCTCCCAGGCATTTTAATATATTTCTATGCATTTTACTGTTTTAATGTTTTAGCTATGCTAATATCATTTAGTGTTATTATGAATTTGTATTTTTATCTGTGATTTTGTTCATTTATTGTATTATTGTATGTTGTACACCGCCCAGGGAGCCATTGGCTATGGGCGGTTTATAAATGAAATTAAATAAAATAAATAAAAAATAAATAAATCAATTGAGATTACTGTGGCCTACATCCAAGTAATAGATTTAGCATTGGAAAATTGTCCTTGAAGGTCTGTGAAACAGTATCAGTTTAAATCTAACTATTTTGGCTTAAAGGGATTGTAAGACTTTGTCATCACTGGAACATTGTACTTTATATACTACAGGCAACAGAGGGCAGACTTAGCATTCAGATGTAAACGCATAACATCCTCTGCTACTTTTAGTACTGAGGGGCTCTTTTGGAACACATTTTGAATTTGCCTCAAAGAACATAAAATAATTTTCCTCCATGAAAAACTGGTTTTGTTTTCACCTTGTCATTACACTATTTGTGACCTGAGCTTATTGCCACCTACCATGTCAACATCCCTTTGAATTAACCCGATAATTTTCCAGCATTCCTTCCACTTTGCCAGTTACCTAATGGTTAACACATTTCCTGTTCCTGCCCTAGCTGTTTGACAGGAAGACGTTGGAGATGTCTCTCCATTTCTTTGTGCCCTACTGATAATGAATACATGCTGCTAATATCTATATTATTTTATGATTTAAGATTTATCTTGCATGTCACATTCTACAGGTAGCATTGAAGATATGAAATACTGAATGGAGAAAGACAGGGAAACACAGGGAAGGGGGGAGAACAAAGCATTACTGGCCTTTCAGTACGCTAGGTTATTACAGAAATACCTCAGTTAACAAATCCTCCAGAAAAGAAGCTCCTTTTAGCAAAGTCTTTTTTGAGTGCAGGGGGCATGGGGGGGCACACGCACTGGCATGGTCAGAATGTGGCTCCTTGCCTACTGGATTGCAGCTTCTGCAGGCAGCTCTCTCCTGTGTGGTTGGAATGGCACTCCTTGCCATGTGGCACAGGTGCCTCTGCAGTAAACAGTGCTTCGGGTGTACTGGAAGCAATGTTTACTGCAGACATATTTACTCAAGTGTAGGGGAGGATGGCAGAGGGAGAGAGAGAGACCAAGCATAGGGTGGTAGTGGCGATGGCGGCTATCCCTTGCCTGCCTGCTCAAGTGTACAGAGAGGAGAACTGTGCTCAAAGCTTGAGATTGCTATAGCAAGATGCTACATGATAAAAGAAGAAAGGCAAGGCAGGCATCCTCGGATGCATTTTGGAAGAAGCCTTCAAGGGGGCTGTATACAACCTGACCTGGTTGTTTCATTTCAGACATGCATATTGTTGGTTTTGAATTTAAAAGTTTGCTGAAATATGTTGAACTGTTCTTTTTTGTGGTGTAGGAAACTATCCCTATTCTTTCCATGTTAGTCCTACCTCTGGTACCAAAGTTTTTGTTAAAAAAGTAATGTCCAGGAATGCATGTACTTCATTAACTGTACTTCTCTTCAGTGAACAGAAGGAAATTACTACCAAAGGCTTTTTCTTCTTCCCTGAGCAAAGTGTACCTCAGATTACTGTTCTGGCTATCTTTTATTAGATTAGAATTTGATGTTGAAAGGCTATGCAATATTTTGAGTTTTGCGGAGCACCATAAAAGAAACAAAACTATTCTTCAAACTCAGGCGCCTGTATTATTCTGTTATGGGACTAATAACAACTGGGAGGGGGGAACAATCTAGATTGGGAAAATTGCACAGAGGGAAAAGGTTAACAACTTCTTCCCCAGTACTGTCGCTCTGATCAAATCCAGAGCACCCTGTATCTGCTTTAATGTAAAACAAATAAAGTATTTGTAAAACAAATAAATCTCCCACAACACAGGTAGTTTGGCTCTGGGTCTGAAAGAGAAAATTTGGATAAATTTGCTTGTTAATCCAGAGGATTTTAATGATTTCAGATATGCCTTTTTCATGAAACTGCTAAGCTTTGAGGCAAGCTTTGGTATATCACATTAAATTATATAACTTTAAGGTATGTTTTCCAGTTAATGAAAATGGACAGGGCTTAATAAGAGCAAAAGCTTATTGGGACTACTTCACAGGATGTTAAGTTGAGCATTTGCTAGGGCCTGAAAACCTCCCCATCACCATCCTCACTTTGAACAAAATACCCAAGAAGAGAAGTAATGGTATGAAGGAATTCTCTGTTTGTAGGCTCTGCCTCTTCTACATTATGGAGTCCTACAGAAAGGGCCTCATTCAAGACCCTCAATATCCTGGTACTGCCCAGAAGCGATTTTCAATGGAAAGTGTGAAGTAACAATGAAGAACAGAGTATGTTTTAGTACAGGGAGTGATGTACTGGCAGCCTGCAGTTTGGAAGCTGCCCACATACTTTTTAAACTAGGCTTCCAGCCTTGTACCTACCAGGTTTCAGTGGCATCAGCAGCCCTGATGAAGCATTCCTGCAGGGTCCTCAGTGCAAGGAAGACCTCATTCACTTCTGGAGGTGCTTGTGCTGCGTTTGACCCACTCATCAACTTTGACTTCAACAAGCTCCCCCTTCTGTCATGGGAATGTGAAATACTGGAAGCGCTTTGAAGTACTGCTTTGTCACATCTAAAGTTCACTTAGAAATTGTTGTGGAGAGGTGATTGTTAGGGAGAGTAAGGAGGGTTTAAATGTGGGAAGCTATGGTGTATGTGACATCTTGCTGCAGTATATGCTTTTTATTTATTATTTATTAATTACATTTATACCCCACCTTTATTTTCATGATAGAAACCCAAGGTGGCTTACATGTGGTTCCCAGGTGGTCTCCCATCCAGGCACTGACCAGACCTGACCCTGCTCAGCTTCAGCAGGGTGCTGGCCTCATGTGCCTTCAGACCATCGCCTGGGACCAAGTTACGCGGTTGTGGCTTTTAAGTGACAACAGAAGTTAGTGTGTGTGTGTGTGTGTGCTTGGTTAGGAGTAGGGATGGGCGATAAATTCAATTCAGTTTGCATTTCACACTGAATCTATCAAATTTGTTCTTTCTGAAATAATATGAGAACTGAAACACAGCCATCCTTCAAAATTTGCCTTCTTGGAATTTTGCAATGCAGTTTGCCAAACAATGTTTATAAAAATGCATATGTTAAAGGAAAGTGTGCATAAAAATGAATATATGAGTGAAAATAACATACAAAATGCATTATATGACAAGAAATTGCTTGCAAAAATTTGTACATTAATCAAAACTGTGTTTATTATGAGAAATTCACACTAAAATGCTGGAGAATTTTTTTTTTTAAGTGTCCTTGGACTGTGTGTGTGTCGTTTGGTAGGTGCGTATGCTGCAAGCATGTGCAAGTGTGTGAGAGAATGTGGAATGGCCCTGCTGACTGTCAGCTCTGGCCAGGCCTCTTTTGTTTGTATCACATCCAACACTAGCATGTGGACCCTGGAGGGTTGGCCATGATGAGGCCCTTGGCCTTAAAAAAGTTTCCCACCCTTGCTTTAACATTTATTCAGCACACATTCCTCTTACCACTGAGTGGCCACAATGAGCCCTCACCATTGAAGGTAACACTTTTATCTAGGGCAGCCTTCCTTAACCCTGGGTCCTCAGATGTTATGACTGATAAATGCTGCCCTCATTGTTCACTCTCTTTTTACTTCTTAGTTTGAAGCTTCTGATATCAGTTCAGTTCCTTACTCTTGTCTTTGTCACTTTCAAGTTCTGTCTTAATCTTGGCATTTAAGCTGTTATGCCACCCGCATCTTCCACAGCCAGCATGGCCGATGGTCATGAATAATAGTTGTAGTCCAACAGCACCTGAGAACCCAAGCTTGGGCATGATATTAAAGCAGACTAAAGTTCCCACTATTTCTCATTTTAGAAATTAAGGAGGCAGCCTATCCAGAATTAAGCACTGCAACGTGCAATTGATTTCAATGTGGACTTTAAGTGTCATTGATTTCCCATTTAAACCAATGGCACTTAAAGGTGCTTAACTTGACTTAACTTGCTCTATGTTCTGGCTAGTGTGTATAACTCTATCAGAAGACACATCTGCATACTTAGTATAGATTTCATTTCAAAGCAGGTTTTTAACATCTGTAGGAGGACTTATGCTTATGAATACAAAAACAAACTATCTTTGCCACATAACCTAGGATTTCCACTGGGGAAAACCATTTCCAGCGACCTTAGAACATGTTTTTGTGGGCGAAAGGCCACTTCATTAGATGCATGAAGGGTTATCCAGAGTGGACTGTAGTTCATTGAAGCTTATTTCATAATAAAAGTGTTTGTCTTTATGGTGCCACAAGACTCTTGGTTGTTTTTGCTGAAACAGTCTAACACAGCTACCACTCTGGAAATTAGACCTGTCTAACTATTGCCAAGTTTTGACTTCAAGATGCAACTCTCTTGTTCATATGCATAAGATATTTGTGCACAGATGTGATGGCGCCAAATCTCTGTTCTCTTGAATGGGCTTAATGCTGTCCAAGAAATTTAGTGATCAGCTCAGCATAATTGTCCAGGGAGGACAAAATGATGCTAAAACAACCTCCCTACAATTTGACAAAGATGGTGTTGCCATGCAAAGAAAGGAAAAAAATGCCAAAGTGAAGGAAAATTGTTATTAGGCTTTAACTACAATGTTCCACTGTGATGAAAGAGATAAAAATAAAGAAGAGAAGAGTTAAGGTGATGTCCTTACAAGCACTGCACATACACTACTCAATCCAGATATCCAAAAGGAAAATGTGTCCTCTGGGTCCAAATGGCACACCACGATGCTATTCCTTTGCTCTCTGACAATACAAACTGGGAAACCTCATGTGCATTAAACGGAAGGCAAAATTCAGACCTCCTGGGCCTACTTGAGTAGAAAGTCAAAAAGATGACAATTGGCTGCCATAGGCTGTGATCCATAATATGATGTGAATACATGCGAGAAATAGCATTGGTGTGACAAAGTTTTGCAAACATTTCCCTTGCCTCTTGTCTCAGGTCAGACTTACAAATTGAGTTTTGGGCTTAAGGAGTTTGGAGCAGAAAGTTATTGAAGAAAGGGGGTCAAAAAAAACCCTATTGTATTCCCAGACCTATGTCTGAATTGCATTATTCTTCTGCAGAGCCTGTTCTCACAATCAGTTGCTGGTATTATAAATTTGGGTTCAGTATGTCCTAGTACTGAGTACAGTATACATCAATGAGTGTCACATTATTCTTTCTTAGTACGTGCCCAGTTCTCAAATCACATTCCTTATGCCACTGTTCAGTCAACGTTTGGTAGCTTTCCAACGGTGGAGCAAGCATGAGTTGTGGGTGTTGAAAGTAAAGTATGTGCTGAAACATGTAGACACCCTTCTCGAATCAACACATAAATCTATTCAGCTATCCAGTATTCTAATAAGGCAAGGGTGGGAACCCCTTTTTATCCGGCAGGCCATATTCCTTCATGGGCAACCTTCTGGGTGCTGCATGCCAGTAGTGGTTGGGGCCAGAGGCAAAAAGAGGATGGGCAATAGATATTGCCTTTATACAGTATTGGCCACTCAGAAGTTAAAGGTTTCTATCCCCCCCACACACACCTCCATCCAGGTGCGCAAGAGGCATTGTCACAGTTCAAGAACACATCCCAGCCAGGATAAAGGGTTTGAGGAGGACATGGAACAGGACTGGTGTGGGGTGCGGCCTGAGCAGAGTCTATGTGGCTTGCGGAGTAGTAATTCCTTTTGAACATATGAAGATGCTTTATTCAGTCCAATGTCTTCTCTGCCTGGCAACCACTCTTTAAACCCCAGAGAGAGAGGTCTTGTTCAGCCCTTAACTATATTTTTAATGGAAGATTCTAGGAACTGAAGCTGGGACTTGCTGGATCGACTCTACCTGTGATCTATAGCTCTTCCCACCCAGGTATACTTCTATAACATTATGCTATGTCAGAACATTTGGGGGACTGGTGGGCAAAATATGCTTCAATGACTCCCCCTCCAAATTAAACAAAGTATTTAACCCTAAAATATAAAGAAATTAGATGTATCATTTGTCTCTTTGTTGTAGTTATGTGCCTCCAAGTCGACTACGACTTATGGCGATCCTATGAATCCGTGACCTCCAAGAGCATCTGTCATGAACCACCCTGTTCAGATCTTGTAAGTTCAGGTCTGTGGCTTCCTTTATGGAGTCAATCCATCTTTTGTTTGGCCTTCCTCTTTTTCTACTCCCTTCTGTTTTCCCCAGCATTACTGTCTTTTCTAGTGAATCATGTCTTCTCATTACGTGTCCAAAGTATGACAACCTCAGTTTCATCATTTTAGCTTCTAGTGGCAGTTCTGGTTTAATTTGTTCTAACACCCAATTATTTGTCTTTTTTGCAGTCCATGGTATCCGCAAAGCTCTCCTCCAACACCACATTTCAAATCAGTGGATTTTTCTCTTATCAGCTTTTTTCACCGTCCAACTTTCACATCCATAGAGATCGGAAATACCATGGTCTGAATTATCCTGACTTACGTGTTCAGTGATACATCTTTGCATTTGAGGACCTTTTCTAGTTCTCTCACAGCTGCCCTCCCCAGTCCTAGCCTTCTTCTGATTTCTTGACTATGGTCTCCATTTTGGTTAATGATTGTGCCAAGGTATTGATAATCCTTGACAAGTTCCATGTCCTCATTGTCAACTGTAAAGTTGCATAAATCTTCTGTTGTCATTACTTTAGTCTTTTTGACATTCAGCTGTAGTCCTGCTTTGTGCTTTCCTCTTTAACTTTCATAAGAATTCATTTCAAATCATTACTGGTTTCTGCTAGTAGTATGGTATCGTCTGCATATCTTAAATTATTGATATTTCTCCCTCCAATTTTCACACCTCCTTCATCTTGGTCCAATCCTGGTTTCCATATGATAAGTTCTGTGTATAGATTAAATAAATAGGGTGATAAAATACACCCCTGTCTCACACCCTTTCCAATGGGGAACCAATCGGTTTCTCCATATTCTATCCTTACAGTAGCTTGTTGTCCAAAGTATAGGTTGCGCATCAGGACAATCAGATGCTGTGGCACCCCCACTGCTTTTAAAGCACTCCATAGTTTTTCATGATCTACACAGTCAAAGGCTTTGCTGTAATCTATAAAGCACAGGGTGATTTTCTTCTGAAATTCCTTGGTCTGTTCCATTATCTAACATATGTTTGCAATATGATCTCTGGTGCCTCTTCCCTTTCTAAATCCAGCTTGAACGTCTGGCATTTCTCGCTCTATATATGGCAAGAGCCTTTGTTGTAGAATCTTGACCATTATTTTACTTGCATGGGATATTAAGGCAATAGTTCGATAATTACTGCATTCCCTGGGATCCCCTTTCTTTGGAATTGGGATGTATATGGAACGCTTCCAGTCTGTGGGCCATTGTTTAGTTTCCATATTTCTTGACAGATTTTAGTCAAAATTTGGACTGATTGTCTCTTTAAAGAACAACAAAACCACCATTCTCTTGGTTATATGCCCGATATCATACATCCCTAGAAAAGACTGTACGTTTATGCAGTGAGTGTTAGAAATATTTGGAATTTATAGCTAAGACGTGCATCCTTACAAATGATTTGTCTCTATTGTGCAAAGAGGGAACTGGCTTCCTAACTCCTTAAGCGTAGTCCCTTCTGGGGCTTTGCAGGCCACATAAAGGCAGCATAAGTGCTGACACTTGTATTGTTTAGGTTCTTTTCTCTATATGAACAATATATGTGTATAGATAACTTTTAAGGAATTATAATGCCAAGAATGCTGCCCTCAAGGAATGGAAAGAGAAAAATCCTATAATGTCAGATAATTCATATAGCTAGGAAGGACTTAATATGCCAAACTGCCGAAAACTCAAAAATGCAGGAACAGCCCACAATAATATTAAGGGTAAAAAATATCCTTGTATCAACTATGATGAGATGGGCAAGTTATATATAGACATACTCACTGTGGCTTGGAATTTTACTATAAATATGGGGATGGAAAGGGGGAAGAGTTTTGTTTAGAACAGGGGTATTGAACCTGTGACTCTCTAGATGTTGTTGGGCTTCAGTTCCCATCAGCCCCAGCTAGCTTGGCCAACAGTATCTGGAGAGCTACAAACTCCCATCCCTGGTTTAGAATCTCTCTGGGCTAATGGCTAGAAATAAGTTAGATGGCAATGGTTTTTCTGAAGAAGAAAACCTGCTAGAGAAGTACAAAGAAGATAGTCAAGGCCTTTCCAATGATAACTGAAGTAGTTTCTGCTGAAGATCTGTTCTCCTGTTGGCTAAGAAGATAAGAGCTGCTGAAATCGCACCCGCAAAGTCTGAACAAAGATGTGGGCCTCTCTTTTCCAGCATCTTGGTAAAACCACCATTATGGTGAAGTATGGTTGGCCCTCAGAGCATCAGATGAAAGCACTGCATACAAATGTACATGCAATGAACAGGGATTTTTGTTATGGAAAACTGTTTATTGCTATTTACAAAAAAATAGTATAAAGTACCTGCATGTTTATCTGCTTAAATCAGTGGTAGGAAACCACTTCTGGTTGGAGGTTCGGATCTAGAAGTGGCCAACACTCTAAGGGCCATGTTGACAGGTGGATGGGACATCATATCATGTCAGGTGATTGAAATTTCACACTGCAGCCACAAATAAAGAATTGGGCTTCTGATGTTTCCTTCATAGCCCTGGTTTCAATTCTTTGCCTGCTTTAACTTTCTCAAACTGATGATATATGATGTCAGATGGGGAAAGGTGAGTGAGGTTCACCCAAAAGGTCTGGATGGGCAACCTCAGAAGCCAGAGGTTCTCCACTACTGGCTTAAATATTTGCTCAGCTTTTCATTGATTTTTAGCTCCACCCTGCTCCAAAAAGGAGATTTACACAAAAAGCTGGTCAGTCAACACTGTGCAAATCCAACCTCTGCTCCAAACCAGAATGACAGGTTCCTCCTGAGCCCAATCAGGGCAAAAATATAGCTCATGTGCCATTATTAGGATAATGTATTCCAACTGAAGTAGCTTAAGAAAGATACAGCATGGATCTTCTGACTTTGATGGAGTAGCAATTATAAACTGTAAGCTTTTCAGGCTAGCGAGGATCTGCATTATTATTATTTTGCTTATGCACTACTCCATAAAACACAATGTGCACACACATATCAATTTATAAAATGTGACAGGGCTTAGCCCTATCACCGAAACAAGGTTCATGACTGAGCACTAGTTCAATTACCTGCTGCAGAAGCAAAAAAGATGGAATTTTTTCCTCTGCAAATATAATTTGGAGGCATCATTTGAACATGGTTAGAAAAGAATTCCATGCATACTCCAAAGATTTTTTTTCCTGGAGCGTTCATGCATAGTCAATTTTTTTAAAAAAAAATTGATTACAGCTAGAGGTTAGAAAACTGTATTTATTATATTTTATATCCTGCATTTCTTCCTTGATGGAACTAAAGATGGCATGCATAGGGTTCCCAAATGATACTGCCCAGTCCCACACTTGATTAGGTAATGAAAAGCTGGTAGGTCATGTGCTTGCAGGCCATGTCCTGGGCCTGAAATAGAACTATGTAGTCTACATAGCCAATAGCCAATAACCTATACTGATTGTCACTTTTTAAAATATTGTATATTGTATTGTTGTAACACACCTTGGGACCTTAAGGGTAAGAAGTCCAGTGAGTAACAACAATGTGAGAGATTCATCCCTAATTTCCACTGAGTTGTTGATAACTTGGCTTACCTATGAATGGCAGCTCCACAGATGCTGGAAATGGAGGCATACACAACATTTCCATAGACATAGAACTGCCATATGGAACAGTCTGATGGGCAGAGGACATCTGCTTTATCCTTTCTGAGATCCAGTCCTCTGGTAAAGCATGAGATAGCAGTGGGGGCTACAGGGAAAGAAAGAGATGGCATATAAAATATAAAGCCTCATAGAAAAATCAGTATGAAATCTGCAGTGCAGTCAGTCTATCACCATGAATACATTATTAAATTAAGTATAAACTTATATGTCATTTACTTACAGAATTTATATACCACCTTTTAGCCAAAATGCTCTCACAAGTGACTTATCAAAATCAGTGCTCAGAAGGTACCTGCCCCCCAGTTCACAATCTAAAAAGACATGGCACACAAGGGAAAAAGAATGGAAGGGAAGAAGAAAAAGCAAGTTCAAACACAAGTTCTTTAAAGTTACAGTTCTTGAAGTTACAGTTGATGTCAATGGCAATTGTGGCTGTCTTGCCCTTGATCAAGAGCAGTCCCTCTCCTGATGCATTCCTTTTCCCATATCGGGAAGCTCCATTTTCAGGAGCAGAGCTGATGACCATGTCCAGGCCAGGAGGTCAGGCCACCTCCTGCCATACAGTTCTTCCTTCAGGCAGCTGACTTAATGGTAGTTTAAATTTAATGGCAATATATTGCCTAATAGGTCTTTACTCTCATTGGAATCATTGGGGCATTGACAGTAAAATAAGGTCTTTTTGTTTCATCACCCACCCTCCCCAATTTCTTTATAGTTATTTGACTCCTTTTAAATTGAAAACAGAACATTAGTTTGTGCTTTTGGTGACCATACTTATTACGTATTGATGATTTTTACCTACCTCAAAGTGCTGTTGTCAGGACTAGTTCGCGTTCACAAGTCGGAATATTTAAAGTGCAACACAATGGAAATGCCCACTGTTTTTGTTCACTTGAGGCTTTGGACCCAGCCTGTCTTTGCAATGAGAAGCAAGAGAGTTTTCTTTGATGCTAATTTGTCATTTTAACAAATGCCCACTAATGCATTAGTAATGCATAAGGGAAAAGGAATGCATCAGGAGAGGGACTGCTCTTGATCAAGGGCAAGACAGCCACAATTGCCATTGACATCAACTGTAACTTCAAGAAATATTGTATTGGTCTAATCTTCATAAAACTCATGGGTCTTTGGCACTGTTTGCTGCCAGGATTCTCATCATTTATGACAGGCATTTGGCTGGGTATCCTTTTTTATCAGTCATATGTTTACAGTGTATTGAAAATGCTGTGGGTCAGGTAATTTCCACTAACTGTCTAGAATTCACATTAGCCTTACAGCCTGGTTCTTCGTGTACTAGGAAGACTCTGCAGCTTCAAAGATGGGAATTGTATTTGTCTACATGTGTGGAATATGTGTGTTGTGTTTTGGGTTGTGACATCAGTGCAAGGTCACTGCAAAGTGGTGTAACAAGTTTTCAATTACTTTGTGGCTGTTGATATATCTTATTATATAGGTGCATAATCATAGGACTAGCTACACATTATCTTGCACTTATTTTTCCTTAATACTTCTTAGCAATGCTCTTTCTGCTTTGAATTAATTAACCACATTTAGGAGCTTTTGGTTTATGTTAATAACATTTGTACTGTAGTGCTGTTCTACATGCTCCAGTAATCAGGTGTTTGTCAAACTGTTCAGACAGATGATTTAAGTTTTGAAAATCAAAGTGAAATATTTTTTGTTAGAATAAAATTTATTACTTTTAAATATATATAAATGCAGGAGCAATACACAGAAACTATTATTAATTTTAAATGTGTTTTTGATTTTTTTGTAACAATTTGGTGTGGAAATCAGTATTAAGCTTATGAGATCAATTTAAAAATCTAAATGATAGGGGCTACATTTCACAAGTCACTAAAGTTAATCCAGCATTCCTGTTCCCATTTCTTTACTATATCAGCATATATAACCTCTTTTGTGCTTTAAAAAGCCAAGCAAAATATAGTTATTATATTTGTTTATTGAGCTGTTAATTATAAATTACTGAAAAATTATTTAAGCTCATTGCTTGCACTCTTCTGCATTTTGACTGAAATAAGGGTTATTGTAAATTATTGTAAAATCTACATTCTTCCAAACGTCACAGAAACATACCACTTTACTGCACTGATATAAACAAATTTGTTTTATTTCAAGTTTAAAAAGGTTTTACAGTGCAATCTTATGTATCTACCCAGAAGTAAATCCCTCTTGGTTCAATGGGACCTTCTCCCAGCTAATTATTAGTATAGGATTGCAGTCCTTGTAGAATGACATTTTCTTTTCTACTGACCCTCTAAAAGAAAAGGAGTGTCAGAAAATGTCTACAAGCTGCATGAAATTTTTTTTCTAAGGCATTTGTAAATTCCCACCTTGATCCATCAAGGATGACACATACACAGAGGGAATGTAAAACGGTGCAGCTTCTGGGTCTACATACTTTATTCTATTGGGGTTTCATGTGAAGTTCTGAATTGGGAATCACATATCACCAGCATTGCACTTTGGTAACATCAACCAGATGTTGAAGATCAAAACATCCAGATATGTAAAAAGCAGCACAAAGGATGCCTACTGCTATCTATCCAAATTGCTGAAAATTATATTTCAAAATGTATTTGATACAATAGTTGTATTATGATTTTCTTTGATACTAAAATCAAAGTTAAAATCAACTTTTTGGTTCTGTCCCCAGCCTGCAGTTGTCACTACGCTGTAAATCAAGGAAAATATGTTCCATGACTATTTCATCATTCTGTACCTCATTGACTGATTTATTATGGTTTATTGCTATATTTATAGTAAGCAAATTCATGGAGGACAAGGCTGTCAGTGACTTAGCAGCCTGTACTTTGATGGCTATATTACCTTCAGAATCAAAGACAGTATGCCTTTGATCCAGCAAGGCTATGTTCACAAACAATAGTTTACAAGTTATTGCCAGAAACATTTATGTTTGCTGCCCTGGGCTCCTTTGGAAGGATGAGCAGGATAAAAATTCAATAAATAAATAAATGTAAAATTAGTTCACATTTGCATTCCAAGGCCCTCCTCCGGGTGCCTACTCGGAGGGAAGCTGTGAGGCTGGCAACAAGGGAGAGGGGCTTCTCAGTGGGGCCCCCAAAACTATGGAATGATCTCTCTGATGAGGTGCGCCTGGCGTCAACACTGTTATCTTTTTGGCGCCAGGTCAAGACTTTCCTCTTCTCCTAGGCATTTTTTAACAGCATTTGAATAGCGTGTGTTTTAACTTGCCTTTCGGTTTTTATAGATTTTAATTTGGTATGGTTTAAATTTATTTACTTGTTTTTAATGTTTTTAATTGTTGTAAACTGCCCAGAGAGCTTCGGCTATGAGGCGGTATATAAATGCAATAAATAAATAAATAAAATTCTGTTACCTATGAGGATGTTCCCCCTACACAGTTCAGAGAAGTGTGTATTTTGCTGATCAAATGAAGAATTGCATTTAAATGTGATGTTTGTACAAATATTTCAAGCTTTTATAGGAGTAATTTAAGGTATCTAGAGTCTTGCAAAGATTCAAGATTAAACCCTTAAATATTTGTAAAACTAAGTATAAAGAATGACATTACACACATTATGTTATCCATGACAAAGAAAAAATGTCAAACAATTGTTACTAACAGAAATTTAATGCACTATACCCTCTCCAGAGCCTTATAACAATTTGGCATGGAATAGATTATCAAAAAGTGAGTATCTATTTTTTTTTATGTCCACATAAATCATAGCTCAAATAGCAGATCAAATACCTTTGAAATATATTGTTTGGCTATATTTAAGATACTACTGCCATTACACACAATAATTTTACTGCTGTGTCTGTATTTTCCAATATCCTCTTCCAGAGTCACTACCTCTTTGCTAGACTTTTACTTGTTCAAGAGGAAAAAGAATGCAGTCTCTAGTTTACATAATGGCTTTCTTCACATATCCACAGTACAAGAAACCTTTGTGACAATCTTATTTAGATCCTTTAAGGATTTGCCAACTCCAACAACTGATGAGTTTTCTATCTTCAAAGGTCAAATCCTCATATTTTACATTTTAAAAAGAACCCACCAAAACCCTCACTCACCATTTTGGAAAGAGTCCTGTGTTCTCCCTCCAGTGCTGATGGATTTTAGAAATACATATGGCTCTTTTTACCTCAATTTCTCTCTAATGATATTAAGAAATTCTTCACTGGAAACATGATCCTTAACCAAAAGAAGTTTAGTTTCTTCATTGTCAGTAGATCAATTTCTTTAATTTATTCTCAGAATAGTGCCCTTTAGGTGAGGTCTGTAGCTTCTAGGTTACTCCTGTTCTTCTTTGTAGTAGAATTCCATTTCTTAGACACATAATTATGTGTGACACACTATGTCTTTGACACTTGCTCCATTAAACTTTGCATTCAGTCCAAAATAGTGGAATAAACTCCTGTGCTCTTTATTGTTTGGTTTAGCCATAAAGTGCTCAGATGTGATTAAATTTCAACTCTATTCAATTATGCTGTTCACTGCTTCTCACTGTCTCACACAATATACAGCTACTATTCAGACTGGAGCATTATAGCTTTTCATCCTGTGGTAAGTCACTTTTAGATAAATAGAATAATAAATTATAATTGAAAGTGTCTATTTTTGTAGCTAATAATCTCACCCACCCCATTGGTGCTGTTCCATTGACCCATATCCAAAGATCCAAATGACAGTTTACTCAATGCACAACTTCCTTAATCCTGCTTGCATAGCTTTTCAAATGCTGCTGTTGTGTGCTGCTAATCCACAATAAAGAAAATCATGCTACTAGCTCTACTCAGGAGAAAAAGAGGGGAAGTACCAAAGAGTAAAACAGCAATGAAAGAAGCAAGGGCTCAAACAGGTGCTTAAAAATGAAAATGAATTATGACACATGCCCAACACATGCTAGCTTTATCAGACCATTCCAGTGGAATGAAAACTAACAACATAGTCTTAAGCATGTTTACCCAGAAGTCCTACTGAGTTACTTGGGACTTACTCTCCAGGAAATGCGTGTAGAATTGCAGCCCAAATAATTGCTGTAACCCCAAAAATTGGAACAAGATATTGAAACTTTTTGGACATACTCTCCTTCCAGTTTCTTTACTAGATCTAAGCATCCAGCAGGGTGTATATTTCTCTCCTCTCAAATACCACCCCAGCAGGGAGGCTAATGTGTTCTGAAGCTCAGGGAAGTTTTCAAAAGTGATTTCTGATACCACAGGGAAATCAGCTATAAAGGGGGGGGGGAATCAGGACGCCATAGTGGCTTTTTAAAACTGTTGATACATCCACCTGCTATTGTTTATGGCCCTTCACTGGATCGTCACTCCTCACTGGATCGTCACCTTGTAGTGGTGAGTGGGCTTGCGTGTTCCAATGAACCCTGTGAGCGATGCTGTCGGGAGTCATGTACTCCCAGCAGGGTCACCCATGGCGGTAAGGTCAAGGGAGAGGAACCAGACAAAGAATGATCCAAGAAAGCCCTCAACGGCAGAACAGGTGGAGGATAACAATGTGTATGTTACAACGGCTGTGAAGGCGGATGAAGGCTGCAGCAGATAAAGGACTTCCAATTGTCATGGTACCCATGCCATTAGATCAAAGCCTTTTTCTGTCAAGATTGTGTGTTGATCGTGGTGCGCCGATCTCCCCACATAAAACAAATTCACACACAGGCATCTTCCATAACAAAAGTCCCATGGCAATTGGCAAATAGTGATGGGGGCAGGACTGTGAAATCCAGAAGCCCCTAGTCATGGTCTGGTACATCGGCGGTGGATACAGATTCAGATGGATCCATTGTTAAAGACTATATTTTGGAAGACAATCTTACTCGGTCACGAGTGATCGCCAAGAAGACGAATTGTTTATGGTATCATAGCCACATTAAACCCTGACTTTGTTTATTTAACAATATTAAGTATTAATTTTTAGATTTGAAAAAGCTGCAGATACAAAGTTTTTGTCTTGGTCAAAGCATTCAGATATGCATTCTCTTACCTGAGGAAAACATTTTATTTTACATGTGACAGAGTGTTCAGTTATCTTTGCCATTTAGCCCCTAAATGAAAAAGTATTGATCACCAACACAACACAAAGTAAGGGTGAAGAAAAAGAAAGCTACAGATTAGGCAACCGGCAGACCTGATATGAAAACCACTGATTAAACAGCAATCCATTTTAAGCGTCTCTGTAGAGACACACTAAACATGCAAATACGGGGGGCGGGGAGGACAGTAAATCTGTAGCTCTCACAGTACAGTACTAAGATCTCCGAGGCCAGCTGTATACATTTCTGCATGCTTTTTTCATCCCACCGATTTAATCACCCTGCAGAGCAAACTTCTTTGCGACTGGTAAAAGATTTTTTCGAAACTCACCCGAGCTCTCTTCAGCCTTCGCAGGACTGGCCAGAAAGACGACACCTGAATCAGAGGAGGGGGGGGGGGGTTCAAAGACTATGCTGAGCAGAGGGCACCGAGAAGGCAGGATGGCTTGCCGTGGCGTCCCCCTCCCCGGATATTTCAATCATTTCCGAGGTGGAATCGTGTGCGAGACCCATCCCCTCTCCCCACCCCCCACCCACTATGGGACCCAGCATGAATTAAATACCCACCTAGGAGGAGCAGGAGAGGAGCCATGACTGCACCTAGGCAAGAGAGGAGGGGACACCGTCAGTGCCCAGAGTCAGCCACGACGGGGTTAATCACAGGAGCTATTCTCTCCCCTTCCCCACACTGGGCGAGACGGGGAAGAAGCAATACCTTTGGGTGAGGGTGGGTGGGATTCCCTCTTGCCTCCTGATTGGCAGGGCTCACTCCCCCCAAGGGAACGTCGGGGAGTGCTTCAACCAGTTGCGAGAACGTGAGGTAAAAGAGTTGCCCCTTTTCGAATAAGAAGCGTCAGGAAGAGAGAGGCGAAAAAGCTCGCGTCTTATGGCGGTCCCTGCTAAGGAGAAAGTTGAGTGGGAGAAGGCAGTGGAGCGAGCGGGTGATGCCCGAGGAGGAGAAGCAGCCGCAGGGACGTCTGTCGGAACGACGCGCCCTGGCTTTAAACCCTGCCCAGGCGCATGAGCACTGGGCTGACCCTGGCTGCCTGGGTGGTCTGTGAAGGCGGCTGACTAGCAGGGGAGGGAGGGCGCCAAGCAGCCCCGGGTGGGCCGAAGGGCTTGGCAGCTGCCACTTCTGAGAATACGACAAGTGCGCGGGCAGTGCTTCAGGCGTGGGCAGGTGCGCTGGGCTCCTTTCTCCCGCACAGCTCGGGACTCCGGGAGCTCATCGACCTGGCACAGGAAGCTCGCATTTTTACTCAGTTTTCCCTCCTCTCTTCAAACAAAGCGGACCGCCCGGTACCCGGGGTCTCGTGGGTGTTAGACCCTTTACTTTTTTGGGAGCAGGGTCCCAACAGGGTCTCTAGGCCAGCCCCATCCTATGAGCCAATCGATATGAAAGGGAGTGTTTTAGCCACTGAGAAAGCTCTTTTCAGTAGCTAACACTCTCCCCATTCACACATATTGGCTACTAGGGACCTCTGTTGTTGTGGAAGAACAGAAGGCATTAACAAGGATCACATTCTCAATTCAGCATAAAGAAAAGGAGGGTGGTAGCTGTGACTTGGAGGTACATACCAACAACAAGCTGTGACTATCATGAAGAGACCCTGCACTTCTGAATTTGCCACTACACTACTGGCCCTAACTCTTGCTGCTGACCGTTCTGTTTTAAGCCCCGACCGCCTTTCATGAGCAGGTGGCACCATGGGAATGCTGACTGCACAGGTCTTGCTGGCCCTTTATTTAGATGGCCACTTGGGGACCAATAGTGGCAGCTGAAACAGTCTGCATGCTTTGTACTCAGGTGACCAGAGGCACTTAAATATATCCAATGTAATTACTGTAGTCTCCCTAGATGTGCCTTTGGTAAAACTATGAAATTATAAAAATCTTTCAAGTCAGAACAACCTCAAACATGAAGTTATAATGTAACCCTCTGAGCTTTAATTACAGCAAAATTGTTGATAGCTTGATCAAAATTTACTTATTCTGGAATTTCATCTTCAATTGAAAGGATTGCCGTATTTGATAATCTCAGTAAAATATCTCAAATATGTTTTAATTTTAACTTGCTTAAGCAAGTAACAGGTATAGTTAAAATGTCCTTGTTGCCATTTCCAGATTTAGAGAAGAGTTAGTGAATATGCATGGATTATTTTCAGGAGGTCTGCACTTCTTGCTTACTCTGGAACTGGCAGAATTGACAGTGCCTTGTGCTTCAAGTTTTTGATAGCAGATGAAATTTCTGCAGGATTTAAATCACTCTCACATTTTAGCACTAAATCTACTGCTGCATTCTTTAGTTCTCTGTAACATTTGTCATAGATGATTTAGTTTCTGAAAGTTAAAACCAGTAGAAACTTCACTGAATTTATCATAACTCTGGTTTACTAGAAACAATGTGTGTATATGCAAATACATATACTTTTGGGAGGAATAGTGAGATACAAATTTAACAAACAAACAAATAAATAATACAATGCATGTTGCATGGATTCTGCTTTGTCGCAAACGTGCCCTTGCCACAAATGTATGGTGAGAGCAGAGAAGGAGTAATAATTGCACCACCCCCAATAACATTTAGTACTACCTGCTACCAATAATCTCACCTAAAATATTATTAAAATAAGTACATTTTATTTTTGTAAATAATGTGTATAACATTAATAATGTTTTTAGAACCCCTCCTGAATCAGGTGCCTAGGGCAAGGGCCCTGCTTGCCCCACTGTAGTTCCAGTCCTGACAAAAGTTCTCAGTAAATATCCCCTCAAAAAACCACAAGTGACTGTTGCCTTTTCCTGCTTAGTTCCTGTTTGCACTGGTTCCATCTCTCCTATATTGAACACACACCCTTAAACATGCCCATATTTCATTGGATGTAAGTAATGGAGATGCACCCTCCCATCTCTTCTGAACAAAGTGAGGTACAAAGAGCTTCTCTGTAAGTGAGTGAAGTAGTGCCTTTCCCCATTGATGGGGGCTACTGATAGTGGGCATACCCACACCATTCTGTGGTCCTCTTTGTCTATTATTTTAGATGAGAAAGCTATTACGTTGCACACCCTGAGGCAGCCATTATGCCACACACCTTGTGGTAGCCCCTTTTATGCCACATTCCCCATGGCAACTATATTGTGATATGCCATGCCACCA
The DNA here is from genome assembly GCF_030035675.1 of Rhineura floridana. Classification (NCBI taxonomy): domain Eukaryota; kingdom Metazoa; phylum Chordata; class Lepidosauria; order Squamata; family Rhineuridae; genus Rhineura; species Rhineura floridana. The sequence continues at coordinate 182,825,721 of NC_084481.1, read as the reverse complement.
CAGCAGCCATTTATCAAAATTCCAAATGTGCCTACTGGCCCAATGAAGTTGGCAGCCACCACACTGGATATAAACTCTGAGCAGTACATTGAGAGAGAAGTTAACACAAGGAGGAAGCAGAATGACAGTTTCTCATTTAAAGGTGAGCACATACCACTCCTTTTTATTTATTTATGTGAATATTATATAGGTATGTGGCCTTTTTCAGGCTGCTGTCATTTAAATCTGCTTTCTTGAATACTTTTTTTTTAAACCATGGGACTTTTTTTTACCTAAATGTTTTCCATTGGCAGGGAGAAAAAAGCACTTCAGTAGCAAAACAACAGTATTTGGACTGGGATATTTTATGCTCCAGGCTTTTTTTGTTTTTAGAAAGAAAACTGTGTATGGGCTCTTAAATTATACAGAGCTCCAGTTGCCAGAGTGGTTTAATCTCTCTCCTTCCCTTCTCCCCTCCCCCTTCTTCCTCTGCTCCCCTCTTTCTTCTTCCTCCTCCCTGCCTACTCCAGCCCTCCCTCCCTTCCTGTCCTCCTCCTCCTCCCCCATAGTCAGTTTCACCTATTCTAAGCATGATTTCATGGGAATAAATCCCACTGAACTCAATAAGCATTGATCAAACCTGCCCTCCACCTCCCGGCTGCCCCCCCTGCCCTTCCTCCTCCTCCCCTCACCCTCCCCTGTGGTCACTTTCACCTATCCTAAGCATGATTGCAGGGGAGAAAATCCCACTGAACTCAATAAGCATGCAAATTATCAATCCATTCTCAGCCAACTTGTACAGGATCCCATTTCTGTTTTATCTTGTGCAAACTGTGACACTCCTCATGTCCACTGGATACTATTCTGCAGAACAGTCAGTGCCATTATTCCACAATTGTTTTTGGAGTTTTTTTAGTGTAAATTTTGCAAAGTGTTGCTGAGCTTCACATATTCACAGAAACAGAAGCAAAAGAAAATGCTTCTTTGAAAACTTCATTAAAATTGCAAAGTAAATCAAGCATATTAAAAGTGACTATCTGAACTACAGTATATATAACCGTCTTAATATCATTGCTTCCTCCCTGCTAAAAGAAGATAAGCATAGCACATGTTTCTGTTATTTGGACTGACTGCAGATCACCTTATGCTCAGAGGCACATGTTACCAAATTCTTGCAAGCTACACAGAAAGTAAATTGGACTGTGAAAGACCAACCCAAATTGTGTTTGCATTTTGACAGATTTGTAGGGCAGTACAATATCTCAGAGAGGAGGTCAGGTCTCCTGCTGCCCTGGTGCATTCACTGTAGCTGCCCAATGTTCTTGCTTTTAAAAGTTTGATAGAAATATCTGTTGGCTATAGGTACGTTCTTAAACCGCAAGGTTTTTTTTTTTTTTTTGCCTATTAGTGAATTTCTCTGCTTTTTAATCTGGGAGGTAAGGAATGGGATCCTGTGCAAGTTTGCTGAGAATGGATTGATAATTTGCATGCTTATTGAGTTCAATGGGATTTACTCCCCTGCAATCATGCTTAGGATAGGTGAAACTAACCACAGCGGTGGGGGAGGAGGAGGAGGATAAAGGGCAGGGGTAGGGCAGGAGGAGAGAGGGAAAGTGGAAAGGTAGAGGGGAGGAGGGGGATGAAAGCAGGCAGGAGGGGGAGGGGAGGAGGAGGGCAAGTTTGATCATTTTCATGCTTTTTGAGTTCAATGGGATTTACATGCATGCAATCATGTTTACGAATGGTGAAACTGACCACAGGAAGGACTAGCCGAGGGAGGGAGCCGAGGCTGGGGTGGGCAGGGGAGGAGAAAGAAGGAAGAGGGGAGAGAAGGAATGAGGAAGAAAGGACACGACAGGGGAAGGAAAGGAGAGGGAAAGGAGAGAGGGAGAGAAGGGGAGGGGAAAGGCAGGTCTGATCATTTGTATGCTTATTGAGTTCAATGGAATTTACTCCCATGCAATCATGCATGGGATAGGTAAAACTGACCATGGAGGAGAAGGGAAATGGGAGGGGCGAAAGAAGAGAGGAGGAGGGCAGAGCAAGTTTGATCATTTGGATGCATTTTTAGTTCAGTGGGATTTACTGTTGTACAATCATGCTTAGGATAAGTGAAACTGACCTGGGGGATGGACAAGGGGGGGAGGGGGGAGGGGGAGGGAAGGAGATTGAGTGAGTGGGCACTGAGCAGAGGGCAAGCTTCTTTCCAAAAGGAAAACATTGTGATCACTGTTTTTCAGGGTTTTCCCACCTTTTATTCTACAGCAGGCACATGTAGTCTCCTGCTCAAATTTAAACCAAAGCTGTCACTGGCCACATCCACACCAGACCTTTATTTCACTTCAGACAGTCATGACTTCCCCCAAAGAATTCTGGGAAGTGTCATTTGTGAAGCGGGCTGAGAGTTGCTAGGAGATGCCCTGGTCCCCTCACAGAGCTACAATCCTCAGAAAAGGGGCTGACTGTTAAACCACTCTGGCCACTGGAGCTCTGTCAGGGGAATAGGAGTCTCTACCACCTCTCAGCACCCTTCACAAAGTACACTTCCCAAGATTCTTTGGGGTAAGGCAAGACTCTCTAAAGTGAAATAAAGGCCTGGCGTCGGTTTGGCCACCTGATTAGCCAAGCGGAGCTCTTCAGAATTGTCCGGGGGCTATTACACTCTGGCCCCAGGGACATGGTAGAACCATCTGAGGCCTGCTGCAATGAATTTGCTAGGCACTTCCAGGATAAAATCTTTAGCATCTGCCAGGACTTAGACTCCAGTGTTATAGCAGGTGAATCAAGCGAGGTATCCAGAGCACAGCCTTGTCCCGATTTCTTGGATGAGTTTCAGTTGGTACAGCTTGAGGACATTGAGAAGGTGCTTGGACAGGTTTGTGCAACCACGTCTGTGCTGGATCCTTGCCCTTCTTGGCTAATAAAAGCTAGCAGGGATGGAACAGCCGGCTGGGCCGGGGAAGTGATTAATGCCTCTCTGCAAGAGGGGGTGGTCCCTGGCTGCCTGAAAGAGGCAGTAGTGAGACCACTCCTGAAGAGGCCCCCCCTGGACCCAGAAAATCTTAATAACTATAGGCCGGTAGCAAATGTTCCATTCCTGGGCAAGGTCCTGGAACGAATGGTTGCAGGCCAGCTCCAGACACTCTTGCATGAGACTGATTATCTGGATCCATTTCAGTCGGGTTTCAGGCCTGGTTTTGGCACGGAAACAGCCTTGGTCGCCCTGTATGATGACCTTTGTTGGGAGAGAGACAGGGGGAGTGTGACTCTATTGATTCTCCTTGATCTCTCAGCGGCTTTCAATACCATCGACCATGGTATCCTTCTGGGGAGACTAGCTGAGTTGGGAGTGGGAGGTACTGCATTGCGGTGGTTCCACTCCTACTTGGCAGGTTGCCTCCAGAAGGTGGTGCTTGGGGAACATTACTTGGCACCCTGGATTCTCCAGTATGGGGTTCCGCAGGGGTCAGTTCTGTCCCCCATGCTGTTCAACATCTACATGAAACCGTTGGGTGCGGTCATCAGGAGCTTTGGAGTACGTTGCCATCAGTATGTGATGACACATAGCCAGAGCTTGGAAAAGTTACTTTTTTGAACTACAACTCCCATCAGCCCCAGCCAGCATGCGCTGGCTGGGGCTGATGGGAGTTGTAGTTCAAAAAAGTAACTTTTCCAAGCTCTGCACACAGCTCTATTTCTCCTTTTCATCTTCTTCAGGTGAGGCTGTCAATGTGCTGAACCAGTGCCTGGCTGCAACAATGGACTGGATGAGGGCTAATAAACTGAGGCTCAATCCAAACAAGACTGAGATGCTGCTAGTGGATGGTTCTTCTGACCAGATGGTGGATGTCCAACCTGTCCTGGATGGGGCTGCACTCCCCCTGAAGGAGCAGGTTCATTGCTTGGGGGTTATCCTAGAACCATCTCTGTCACTTGAGGCTCAGGTAGCCTCGGTGGCACGGAGTGCCTTCTACCAACTTTGGTTGGTGGCCCAACTATGTCCCTATCTGGACAGGGATAACCTGGCTTCAGTTGTCCATGCTCTGGTAACCTCCAAATTAGATTACTGCAATGCACTCTATGTGGGGCTGCCTATGAAGACGGTTCGGAAACTGCAGCTTGTGCAAAATGCAGTGGCCAGATTGGTAACAGGGACCAGACGGTCTGAACATATAAAACCGATTCTGGCCTGCTTGCATTGGCTGCCTGTATGTTTCCGAGCTCGATTCAAGGTGCTGGTTTTGACCTATAAAGCCTTACACGGCTTGGGACCACAATACCTGATGGATTGCCTCTCCCAATATGAACCCACCCGTACACTACGTTCAAGATCAAAGGCCCTCCTCCGGATGCCTACTCCAAGGGAAGCTCGGAGGGTGGCAACAAGGGAGAGGGCCTTCTCAGTGGTGGCCCCCAAATTATGGAATGATCTGTATGACGAGGTGCGCCTGGTGCCAACATCTTTTTGGTGCCAGGTGAAGACTTTCCTCTTCTCCCAGGCATTTTAGCATGTGTTTTAAATTGTTTTTATTTTGTTTTAAATTTTAAAATTATGTTTTAAATTGTTGTTATGACAGGACCTTGAACTTCCTCATGAGCATAGCTCACTAGAAATCCAAGTCCCCAAAAGAGAGCAGCAGGATCTTTTGCTGGAGTTAACTGCATGTCACCCCCAGAGCATGTATAATTTTACCCTTAACCCAATAACACATACACTGAAAATAAAGAGTGGTTTTATTAAGAGAAGGAACAAGCAAAAAAATATTGCAGTATACAATTGCAGTTAACAATGAGTAGCTTTCTAACTATTATTCATTCATTCATTCAACAACACTGGATAGACTAAAGCAAAGAGACTAACCCTATGAACACTTTCACATTAAGCTCACCCACACAGAAAGAAAAAAAAGGAAAGAAAAAGGCCCAGATAGTTGCATATACCTTTCCTGGAGAGTTGCTGCAAGCCTAAAACTGAGAGAGACCTTTCGTATCTAGTCCAATGAGTCAAAAGCTCTGCCCTTTTGTAACCAGCGCTAGATTTGAAAGATCTCACCCAATCCTTAGCTCTGAAGCTCTGCAATTTGTCCCAAAGATGCTATACTTTGGTAAGTGAAGCAGCAGCTGCAGCCCTCCAGAAGAGGCACTCCCCTCCCCTTTTCACTCCTCATGTTTTATATCTTTTCCTAACTAAACTGACCCCAAAGTAAACCCAATGTAAATGTGATCAGGAAGGTGGAAACCCACTCAGTTCCCGGATGATAGGTATGACCTCCCTGCTGTAGATTCCTGATGATTCCTCAAGGTTAAGATTATCATAATCCTTGTGTAAAACAGTTTCTTTGTTTGACAGGAGTTTATCCTCTCTTCTCCAAAGGCTCAGAAATGCACAACACCTCCTAGTTTGAAAGGAGCTATTCTGTTTCCTCCTGATGGCCTAGATTATAAGCATTTCCTTTGTTTGAAAGGAGCGCCTATTCTTACTGGGTGACAAATCCCAAATTTCCATGAGTCAGGAAGTCTATACCTTCAGGGTTGCAAGATATGTACTCAGAGGTCACAGAGGGGCTGTCTCCCAGGAATCTTTGCTGTTGCAGGCCTTTTCAAACTCTGGTTCACTGAGATGAATCAAAGATTAAAAATTCCCAATATTTGATTCCTCATAACATTGTTTTTAAAATATGTGTTTTAAATTGTATATTTGTTTTAATGTTTTTGATTGCTGTAAACCGCCCAGAGAGCTTCGGCTATGCGGTGGTATACAAGTGCAATAAACAAACAAACAAACAAACAAATAAATAAAGTGAAACAGCTGTGAGTCTATCTCATTCAGAGCGGGATCCACGAGACTGAGACACAGGTGCAATTAAATCTTGTTTTATTAAAGTAATGGATACATCAAAAGCAGTGCGCTTCATAAGAATCTCTATGCTAGCTCACTAGAATTCCCTAACTACACTCTAGACATGCTCTGCAGCGTGTGAAGAAAGTTGACTCAGCAGCTTAAACTGGAAAGCTGCAGTCTTAAGTAGGGAAAGTCCTTGATTGCAATCTCTGACTCCTGCGCACATCTGACCTCTGTTCTGTCTGCTTCTTGCGGCGGCACGAGTGGGGTGACGGGGGCGTGCCTCCAGCGGCTCATCCAAAAGAGCAGGCTGTGATGTTCCTATATTAATGTATATATGGTAAGTGTTGGTTGTTTAGAAGATACATGGTAAGTGGAGTGAAAGAGGAGGGGGAGTGAATGGGCAGTAGAATGCTAGATGATTGGCTGAGTGTTTAAAATGGCTGAACGTATAAAAGGAAGAGTGAGAGTGGAATCTGGGGGGAGAAGAGAAAGAGTGGGTTGTTTGGTGGGTTTGAGAGAGTGGTTTACCAGGAGAGAGTGGAGAAGGAGGGGGGTGGAGTTCGGATTAGTATTGAGTAAAACCATATGCTTATGTGCCTTAAGAAGAAATCTTGTTAATCTTGTTAGCTTTGTTATATAATAAATACTTAATTTGGTTTACCAAAGGCCTGATCCTTGGCTGAGTGTTTTTTGTATCTCCATGAAAACTTGTTGTTTGTTGTTGTTAAGTGCCTTTAAGTAGAATTATGACTTATGGCGACCCTATGAATCAGTGACCTCCAAGAGCATCCAGAGGCGTCACTAGGCAGGTGCGGGAGGTGTGGACCGCACCCGGGTGACACCATGAGAGGGGTGACACCCAGAGCCACCGCGGGGGCTCCCATCTGGCTGGCGCAGAACCCAGGAGTGCGCGAAACCTGCGCAAAGGCGCCCAGAGCCCAGACCAGAGAGGAAGCGAGGGACGTGTGAAGGGGAAGCGGTCCCAGGAGGAGGAGGAGATCTGTCGGGAGGAGGCTCCACCCCCGGCAGACAGCTGCCCACCGGCTCCCTCAGCGCCCCGATGTGGCGGGCCAAAGGCAGGCTCCGGGCAAGTGGGCGGGTGAGCCCCTCCCCGCGGTGGGCTGGGGCTGGGCTGGGCTTGGGGGAAGTTCCTTGCCGGCCTGCCGCCAGCTCGGAGCCGCCGATCGGGGCATCCCGGTAGCCAGTTGATGTGGCCGTCAGGCCCCGCACTGGGTGACACCAAACCTAGTGATGCCACTGAGAGCATCTGTCATGAACCACCCTGTTCAGATCTTGCAAGTTCAGGTCATGAAAACTTAGAAGGTTGTTAAGCAAGTGTTTCTGAGTTCATGGCTATATGTTTGTAAGGTTTTGTTTTGAAATGAGTTTATGGGAAGCAGCAGAATGGCATGGGGGGTATTTTCAATTTAATATTGCGGAATGCGAAAAATCCCTGCTGGCTATAGTATACAGCTACTCCTGTGGCTGTATAACAATAACTTTGCTGAAGTCTGTGACGTCCTTCCCCAGCACCACCTGTGAAGCTCTCACTTGTGGCTACCAGCAGACAGGAACGTCAGGTTTTCTTCTTACCCTTTACTGCTCTAGCACAATTCTCAGAAGATCCCCCTGCTAGGCATTACTACCCAACACTCTGTATCTCTTATAACCTTTAGACTGTGCCTAGTCTCTGCCTGGCTATCTCGATACTTTGTTTCTATGGGTATAGGTAATTCCCAACCCCCCCTGCAGCCTCTTGCACTGAAACATACAGCCCTGGGTTTCTCTGTGGGACTGGATACACTTTCCTCCGATCCGCCGCTGCCACCATTCGATACAACTGTTCAGCCTTGGTTACTTGCTATCCCCCCTGGTTTGTGTTTCCCAGCTGAAGGAATCAGGCTTTTGTTTAACCAAGAGCTATTTATTTAGTATTAGAAATAACAAGGTTATTTAAGGAATGTCTCACAAGCGTATGGTTTCATCTATATTCTGTTATGTACTTTACTTCTTACTAATTGCCTCAGAACTCTGACTCACTCTCAACAACACCAAACACCATCCACCTCCTCAATTCACCTTACAATTCCCCTCTCAAACACCACCCAGATTCAACTGTCATTCTTCCATTTATACTCCCAGCCATTCAAACGCCCAGCCAATCATCCAGCATTCTACTGCTCATGTACTCCCCCCTCCTCTTTCACTCCACTTACCATATGTCTTCTATATAACCAGCACTTACCATATTTACAATATAAGCAGGAACATCACAAAGTCCATCTGCAGTAGTTGTTAGTTTTGTATCAGGTCAACAATTCAGATGATATTACAGAAATCATAGAAGAAGATTGAACAGTTATGTAGCTACTTGGTACATATCGTACATAAAGCCTGGCCCATATATTCATTCAGTTCTGATTATGGTGGTTTTAAAGATACTTTTCCATTCTGTTTTCCATTATACTTCCATGGGGGCTTTTTTCTTTTCCTTGTTGAAGGCTCTTGTTCTGTGATTTGAGTAGTGTCACTATCAGAGCTTGGAAGTAACTAGTTACAAGTAACAAAATACTTGTAATTCATTGCTTTTTTGAGTAACGAGTGGGTAATTTCTTTACATTTTGATTGTAATAGAACCAGGAGTAACTTTACTACTTTTGTGGAGTAATTGTAACGTTTCCAGAATTACTTTTGGGCATTACTTGGGGAGGGGAGCAGGGGACGTCTTCTGCTCCTCTGATTTGTGGATGAAAATCATGTGCCTCAAACTGGGCTTCTGTGCAGCATCACTCTTTCCTCATGCTCTGCGGATGGGTCAGAGGCGACGAGGGAGGAGGCGGAGAATGAGACAGGGTGGAGTGGAGAAAACAATTATTTAAAAAAACAGATAGTGGTGGTGAAGAATGGAGTGGAGGGAAAAAGGATCCGGAGGTCAAGAACATGGATAAAGGAGGAGAAGGAGGCAGCGGCAGAATGGAGATAAAGAACTGTGGAGGTGAAATAAGACAATGTGTGTGTGTGTGTGTGTGTGTGTGTGCATGCGCGCGCGTGTGTGTGTGCGTGCGCGTGTGTGTGTGTGTGAATACTGTATTTGCACTTGGCACACAAAGTGGCCTCCACCACCCTCTATGGCTACTGTGCTGCATTTGCAGTATTTTAACTTTTTTGAATCTCAGGGGAAAATATTTGCTTGAGTGAGTGTCCCTTAGTTGGTGGCAGGGCAGGGTCTGGGAGGTGGTTAAGTGAGAGAGATTATGCTGGCTGGCTGAGTGGGGGGTTTGCACTTGGTTTGACGTGCAAAGATCTGAGTAGTGGCCTCAGCCTCCCTCCCCACCACCCTTACCAGTAGAGAGACCACCATTGCTATCTTATGAATAAAAATAATTATTCTACTACCTCTGTATGTTTGTTTATTTTTAATGTTGTTTTAGGCTACTTAGATGTGCAGTAGCCAAGGCCAGCACCTCGTAGGCTTTTTTAAAAAGTAACTGAAATGTAATTGTAGAGATTACTTTGGAGGAAAAGTACTTTCAGAGCAATTGTAATTGTAATGGTAATTATTACTTTTTTGGCCATGTAACTGTAGCTGTAATTTATTACTTTTTAAAAGTAATCTTCCAAGCTCTGGTCACTATCAACATGGTGTATATCTTATGTTAGTATTACAGAGGCTCTTTACACACTCACATTTACTGTGGAAAAGCTTCACTTTGTTCTTTTACTTTTTATGAAGCATTTGCACAATTCTGTTTTTCCTCCCCTACCCCGAGTTCAGAAAATCAGCCTTTTTAAAACATAATTGAACAGCTGCAGAGTTTCCCCAGGTGTAGATGGCCTATGTACAGTGCAGTGATTCTGGCTGGTTATGGGCTGTCTAGATTGCTCTAACCCAGCCTTTCCCAACCAGTGTGCCTCCAAATGTTGTTGGACCACAACTCCCATATTTCCTGACCATTGGCAATGCTGGCTAAGGCTGATGGGAGTTGTGGTCCAACAACATCTGGAGGCACACTGGTTGGGAAAGGCTGCTCTAACCATTTCCTTCTCTATGGTTCATCTCTCCTCTCTTGGAACCAACCGTCACTTTAGCCTTTCCCTTTTCAAACAGCATTGCCTTTATATCAGTTTCTTTACTCTCTGTCCCCAAATTTCAGTGTGAGGGATCATCATGATCAGAAGAGCAGTGAAGTGGGAAGGATTATTTAATATTTCCCCCATGGCTTTCTCAGTGAAAATCAACCCTCCCAAAAGATTTGGGGCTGGGGAACAACCAAAACCTGGTTGTTATTCCACTTTCATCTTAAATCAAAACAGTAGTGACCGGATACTACTAAATGCAATGGCTGAAAGCATTCTGAGTTGTGTGGTTTGCATTGTTAGTGCAGGTTCAAATTTCTATGTACCCCTACCAAGTCCTTCTGTTTCTTACCTGAATAATTGTACATTTTTGTCCTGAGACTGCTAAGGTGGGGTTGTATAGTTTCAAAAGCCCTATCAAAACAACATGAAATCATGGGAATGGAATTACACCCACTGGACCCATCTTGGGAAGGGCCATCACTCAGTGATACAGGCAGAACATCTGATTTGCATGCAAAAGGCCCCAAGTTCAATATCTGGCATCTCCACATAGGGCTGGGAGAGCCCCCACTCTGAAATCCTGGAAAGCAACCATCAGTCAATGTAGAAAATAATGAGTTATGTGAACCAATGGCCTGACTCGGTATGTTAGCTTCCTATGTTCCTGTGCTCCCCAATATCTACGCATTAATCATAGCTTCTGAACAGCATCTAGACAAAAACAAACTAAAGAACAACTGTAGAAATTCAGATGAAATCTAAGGGTTGAATATAACATTGCATATGTGGAGTTGTGCTGTCACAGTGAGACTTCCCCTCCCTCTCCTTTCCTCTGCAGCCCCTCAACTACCTCCAAATCTGCTCTGGAGAGTCCTCCAACCCACCAGAGCAGATGCTGAGGGGACAGAGGGAGCTGCAGGAAGAGAAATGGGAAGGGGGAAGTCCCATTGTGCAAGTAAAACTCTGTTCTGCTCACACATACTGTAGACACTGCTGGGTACAACCCTTTGTATATAAAGTTTTATGCATACAGGAAATGGCAACATTTAAAAGTTATGAGGGCAGGGCCAGGGGACAGGTTTCCTGTCTCCTTTTCACATATTTCTTCTGTCACTGTATATGCATATGCATATGTTATCCCGACAGGGCTACAGCAGATGATGACCAGAGAGCTTGTACTAATGTGCTCCGTTGCTGCTGTGGAAAAAGAGGTGGGAGATTTCAGCTGTGGACACTTGTGAGTTGAAGAGTGGGGGTGAAAGGTGTTAAGTTGCTCATAGGCCATAGTAAGAGTCTGTTGGCACAGAGTGGAGCTCTCTTTGGGTGAGGGACAGAAGGGGAGTGAGTGTGTTGCTCCAGATAAGAGATGGGCTAGGAACTATTGGTTGGATGTCCTGTTTTCTTTATCTAGTTTTTTTTTTAATGGAACCTCTAATTGTTGTTCTCTTAACTGTTTAATTTAATTTTGTTTTATGATGAAGTTGTTAATTTGTTTGTTACTTATTGACTTTGTTTTTAAGGATTCTGGGAAAAAAGGATTACAGCAATTCAATTTTAGGGGCAAAAGCACAGTATAAAGACAAAAATGCAAACAAAAAAATCTGTTTAAAGAAGTCTACTTGAATTGAACTACTATGATAATAAATGCAAAAAAAAAATTGAGGTTTGCAAACTTTTTTTAACCATTATTTTATAAAGTAAAATTTTAAGCTTTGTAAAAATGTGAACTGCAGAAAACTTCATTAACTGTAAACTCAATAATAAAAGTATTCATTACAAAAACAAACCTCTTTTAATTTTGTTTTAATATGCGTCTCTTGGCATCCCACTTTTTTCTAATATTCATACATATGTTTAATCTAGTACTTTATTTAAAGTTGTATCTATGAGGCATTATTTAAAGACGTTTTAGGGGAAGTGCTTTTCCCCAGTTCTTTAATATATTCAAAAACAAATTGGCAGCTAGAACAGCATATATATAAGGCAGCACAAAAGCACTATTCTCAGGGTAATATGAGTTTACCACTGGCAGGACATTTTCTACCATATAAACAAAATTTCTCTTGTCCTTGGTTTGCTGGCAAAGAAAGTCTACAGTTACATCCTGGAGCAGCAATATAGGCAATGTCCTGTTTTTGGAAAAAGATAATTGTCTGGATGTGTTAAACATTTTCTTATACCTGATCCTGTAAGCTGTTGTTCTGTTCCCAAAGCTGCAACAATTAGAGTGGGGAGTAAATGAAGGAACAGAGCTGCTGTTCCCTTCATGTATCACATCCATGGGGCCTTTTGATCACCTAAAAAACTGGATACACATTTCATTGAAGACCTACACAGGTTTGTGTCTATGAATATCTTCATTATACAGCCACAAGAGCGGCTGTATACTATAGTCAGCATGGATTTTTCGTATTATGCAATGTTAAATTGAAAATACCCCCCATGACTTTCTGATGCTTCCCAGTAGCTCATTTCACAATAAAACCTTACAAAACTTCCAGCCCTGAACTCAGAAATGCTTGCTTAACAACCCTCTGAATTTTCATGGTGATACACAAAACAATCAGAGAGAATCGAGAGTTCAGTATGTAAAAAGAGAGAAAAAAATCAGACCCTTTTGGACTTTTTTCTGTCAGAGTTCTAATAATTTGTTGAAATTAATTACAAATCAGCCATGTTCACAGAGTATCTGTAATCCTATTACTGACCTTGCCTCATACTCTGACCTTCATCTTCTGCAGTTTAAAAGTTTAAAAAATGCCTGGTAGATTTTTAATTAATTTAAGAATTTTAGCATTGAACTCAATGATAAGGCCCGGCATGCTCAATAAGAACCAACTGTCAGTGTTCTAAAAGCCAGACTCCCAGCTGCTTGGCTTGGCTAATCAGGGGGCCACACCCACACAGGGGCTCTGAGAGGAATTTTATTAGGGGGTACAAAGTTTCTTTTGGGTCCCTTCCCTTCTCCATTAGTCATTCTGTTTTTATCCACTATGGTTTTATGCCATGAGCTGTAGCCTGTAAGGTCAAAAAGGGTATGGAAGATGAGAGAGGGGTGGAGTGGAGCGTTCTGTTAATTTTCTGCATTTAAGGCCTTATGCTCTTATACTCCCTCCACGATAAATATAAATAAATGTAAATAAAATAAAAGAGGATCAGAGATAAGAAAGCACATTTGATTTGAACATTTTTGTTTATGCTACAATACAGATAAGGAGAAAGAATTCACATTGAAACAAGGTAGATAAACTTACTATTTACTTTAAAAAAGAGCTTTCCTGGCCTTTTTTTGTGAAAAATCTCAAATCGCAGCATGAAAATTAATTGCTCTGGCAATGTTTGATTCAATACTTAGCCTGGCCAAATCCACAAGACGTTCCTGAGACATTGTAGAGCTTAAATAATTCTTAATTAGCTTAAGTTGCTAAATGACCTCTCTCCAGAAGCTACTGTTGCTGGAATTGTTAATAGTATTCTTAAGCTAACACAAACATTTGGAAACAGGTCACCAAGTCTGTACTCTGTTAACAAGTTCAACAGATCTAATGGCTTTAACTGTGCTTTTAGAAAATTTGCTTTATGTACTGAGGGTAAATGTTGCATTTCTTTTCCAAAATCATCACCATTAAGGTCAGCAGGATATTGCTCTGATAAAGATAAAGCTTTTCTCTCCACATCACTTTCGGACATGGTGAGATATTTCCACAAGAAATCAAATTTTTCTGCCAACTGCTTAACAGCATTGAAGCGGACAGTTAATCCTGCTATAACATTGTCTACCAAAATGTAAAACACACACTTTCTGAAGTAGGCCTCTTCTGGAGTATCATCTGTGTCATTCATTTCTTTCAAGTTAGCATCAGGTGTGCTGTCGTCATGCAGCCTTGCCCTCTTGCGCCTAACTCCATCACATCTACGAGAGAGTTTTATTTCTATATTTAGGTTTGATGCAACCAGTTTGGCTTCATTCCACATGCATTTCCAGTTCTTTCGAAGTTTTGTCAGCTCTGTGAGGAGAGTTTCTATGTTTGCTACTTCAACATCCAGTGTGGCATCTCTAGCTTGGATGACCTTGTTGCAAATATCTATGCCAGCTAATATTTTGTACCACATGGCTGACATTAACACACAGGCAAAAGATGTCACATATAATAAAACTCCATGGACTTCATTTCTTGTTTTGGCCGTCAAATTTAGTTCTAGGAGGTCTTCCAGTGCTAGATTAATGCCAGGCAAGTGAGCTGCAAAAGGCTTTACACATTCAACACGATCTGACCGTCTTGTTTCAGACATACCATGAAGAGAACAACCAATACGGGTTTGTAGTAATTCCCACCGCTTAGCACTGGAACTGAACAGGTGGTACACAGTTTGAATTGTTCCGAAAAAGGTTATTGCTTCAGGTATGCATTCAGCAGCAGCATTTCCACATAAGTTGAGTGTGTGACAACCGCAAAGTGAAAAAATTGCTGTTGAGCATTGTTCTTGTATTTTTGCTTGTGCGCCGTTGTATTTTCTGGCCATATTTGCCCCATTATCGTAGCCTTGAGCTCTACAATCATTGAGAGGAATAGCATGTTCTTTCAATGTATCAGTTATCAACTGAGCAATTTCTTCCCCTCTTTTGTTGCTACAATCTGCAAACTTGAGAAATCTTTCTTGAATCTCATACTGCGTTTCTTTTAAAAGTACGTATCGCAAAAGAAATGTTGTTTGTTCAATATGGGAAGAATCTGGTGTGGAATCTACTACTATTACAAAGTACTTTGCAGTTTACCTCTCAAGCAAAATGTGTTGTTTCACAACATTCGAGCATTCTGCAATGAATTCATTTTGTGAGTCAGGGGACAGATAATGAACTTGAAGCTGCTCACTCCTTTTCTGTGACTCCTCTACACTTAGCACATGTTCCTGAAGGATGGGGTCCCACCTGGAGAGCAGTTCAATGAGTCCTAAAAAGTTTCCATTGTTTGAATCACCAATTCGATGGGATGAACCAGTAAATGCTAGACCACGTTCTCCCAAGAAGAGTACAACATCGATGATGCGCTTTAAAAGGTTGTACCATTTCACAGCTTTAGTTTTGATTGACGCTTCTAAGATGATGTCAACTCCTGTCTCAGACAGCAGGTGCCTTTCTAGTTCTCGCCAAGCTAGGTAACATTCTCTGTGACTATTGCCTTTTCATGTTTTGGGATCCTGTAGGACAGTTTCCGCCACTTCCCATTAGAATTCCAGCCTTCAGCAGATACCAGTGCAGACTTAGTGCTAGTGCAGAAGTGCTAGTCTTGACTGTCTTGTGCCAAAATAATCGACATGGAAAGCAATATAAAGCTTGTTTCTGTTGACTCCAGACAAGCCAGTCTCTTACATGTAGTTCTCCATTAGTGCTTTGAAATTTCAGTATGCTTTCTGGGAACACTTGATTGCAGGTGTCTTTTGGGAATGTTTTAGGCAGAGGGATGTGACCACTCGTAACATACTTTTCTATTTCCTTTTGAGATGGAAACTCGGTTGTGATACATCCAATGTCAAGGCCTACATTATGCACAAGTTAGGGGGGAAAGAAAAAAAAGCACCATTTGTAGCAGGCTTGCAGAATGGGAGCCAGCAGGAAATGACATAACAAAGGAGGAAAAGGGAGCTCCCCTCCTTTGGCTCCCGGGCCCCCTTTTTGACCCAGGGCCCAGGTAAGATGTACCCCCTGCACCCCCCTCTCATGGGCCCTGCACCCATACCAGAACTTTATTTCACTTTAGACAGTCATGGCTTCCCCCAAAGAATCCTACAGAGTGAAGTTTGTGAAGGGTGCTGAGAGGAGATGCCTATTCCCCTGACAGAGCTCCAGTGGACAGAGTGGTTTAACAGTCAGCTGCTCTGATTGAGCTCTGTGAAGTGAAGAGGGCATCTCCTAGCAACTCTCAGCACTCTTTACTAACTACACTGTCATAACTGTCTAAAGTGAAATAAAAGTCTGGTGTGGATGTGGCCAGGGACAGCTTTGGTTTAAATTTGGGTGGGAGACTACATGTGCCTGCTGTGGAATAAAAAGGTGGGGGAAACCCTGAAACAGAATGATATTGTTCACAATGTTTTCCTTTTGGAAAGGAAAGGGTCTTCCCCTCTGCCCAGTGCCCACCCACCCAATCTCCTCTCTCCCCCTCCTCCTACCCTCCCTGTCCCTCCCCTGGATCAGTGTTGGACTACGACCTGAGAGACCAGGGTTCGAATCTCCACACAGCCATGAAGCTCAATGGGTGAACTTGGGCCAGTCACTGCCTCTCAGCCTCAGAAGAAGGCAATGGTAAACCCCCTCTGAATACCGGTTACCTTGAAACCCTATCCATAGGGTCGCCATAAATCAGAATTGACTTGAAGGCAATCCAATTCATTTTCAAGCATGATTGTATGGGAGTAAATCCCATTGAACTCAATAAGCATGTAAATGATAAGACCTGCCTTTCCCCTCCTTCCCCTCTCCTCTCCTTTCCTCCTCTCCTCCTTTCTTCCTCCTTTCCTGGCCAACTTCCCTCCCCATGGTCAGTTTCACCTATCCTAAGCATTATTGCACGGTAGTAAATCCCACTGAAATCAATAATCATGCAAATGATCAATCCATTCTCAGCAAACTTGCACAGGATCCAATTTCTTAACTCCCGGATGAAAAAGCAGAGAAATTCATTAATAGGCAAAAACCCTTGCGGTTTAAGGACATACCTATAGCCAACAGATATTTCTATCAAACTTTAAAAAGCAGGGAAATTGGGCAGCTATAGAGAATACACCAGGGGAGCAGGAGACCTGACCTCCTCTCTGAGATATTGTACTGCCCTACAAATTTGTCAAAATGCAAACACAATTTGGTTTGGTCTTTCACAGTCCAATCCACTTCCTGTGTAGCTTGGAAGAATTTGGTAACATGTGCCTCTGAGCATATAGTGAGTGGTGGGTTAGTTTCTCCAATAGAGCCAAAAATTTCGATACCACTCATCAATAATGAGATTTTACAGTCCTTCCAGTGTCCAATGATGATGTTCCTTGCAGTCACTAGCATGTGGCAAATTAAGTGTTTGTGGAGCAAATACAGGTCTGGAGTGAGAAATAAATTTAACAGTGCAAGGCCTGGAGCAGGATGGACCCATTGTTTAGGAATGGAACTAATTCCCTGAAATACCTGAGTTCAAAACAACTTAACCTAACAACAGTCCCACCACATTTGTAAATACATTGCAGTAGCCTGGCATCCCCTGCAACAGAGTGGAGATGACCCAGCTGAAATATAGGAAAGCCAAGCCAGCCTAAGAGTTAAATACCACCTATGTAAAATTTTTAGAGCATATGCCCTGATTTTGGCTGAAACGGATTTGAATGAAAGTTTAGGCCATATTTTACTCCAGTCCTCGATATCTATTGCAACATGCAGGACCTGCTCCCATAAGGTTTTCAGAAAAGCACTGGACTTAACAATAGGCATACATCCATATATGTTAGAGACCATGCTCCTCATGCGCCCCTTCAGTCCACGTTCATATGGGGTGAACAGGCGGGTGGCACTCATCACATGGACTGATAAATGATCTGATTTGGGCCCGTTAAAGCCATTGCTGTGCCACCCAATACCCTTCAGAGGGCATCTTCCAACATTAACGTTTTAGTTTTGAAAAAATCCTCCACACAATAAAGCCCCTTAGAATGCCAAACAGCTATATCAGACTGTGTGAACCTTTTCAAAAAGGAGGGATGAGATGCAGGGACTTCCAGGAAGGGTGACTTCGCTTGTGCCTGCTTTTGGGACGGGCTCCCGCCTCAAAAGAAGCTTATTCAGATATAAATCAGTCAGAACATTTTTTTTTTGACTGATGAAATTTCTCCCGGGCAGGGAGAAACGTAGAGATCAACCTCAAAAGCCTGTTTTTGTTGGGAGGACTGGATTTCATTAATTTATGAGATAAGGTCCAGCCAACAATGCCGGACGGACTTCCGAACAAGCTCTATCTGTTTAAGCGATACGTTTATCTTTTCTTTAAAGAGAGAACGGACTAACAGGCAAGCACCCTTCTTTCTATTATTTTTTTTACTTGGTTTAAATTGTTGCAGCAAAAGGAGATTTGTCAGATTGATCGGCTTTGGACAACTTCTGGGTGAGCTATAACTCTTCTCTGTTATTCACGAAATTAACAGCTTATCTCTGTTTCTGTCGCAAAAAGCTGTCCTGGAAGTGCATTCTAAAGATATAAACAGAAGAGGGATTTCTATTCCTGATTTCTATTCCGAGGAATATTATATTGTCTGGGACTATTCTCTTTTTGGTCTATTTTATTTTGACGAATCTGCTTCTTCACGACGCCACTAACTGTTTTGATGCTGGGAACTAAATTTGTTTTGCATTCTTGAACATAGAGAGATAAGGCAGGTTGCTCTGTTTATACTGTGATGTCATCAAGTCTGGAATATTAACCCAATTGTTGCTGAAATAAGAAGTGGTTCTTCTTTATTTTTGTTTTGCTTTGTTTTCGTGGTTTTAAAAATGGCAATCAAGAAAGTGGCTGAGAATCTGGAAGTAACTATGTTTCAGAAAATAATGGATGAGATTGAGATAACGAAACAAACCCTGCGACAGGGTAGTAAGGAGCTGAAAATTGAACTGAGCAAAATGACGCAGGAGCTTAAAGAAATAGGGGATCCTGTGAGAGAGGAGAATGAGATCAGAGATGAGAAAAGAAAAAATAAAGGGAAGATACAAGCCCTGGAGATTGGAACAAATGTGGAATTGGAAAAAGATCTGGAGTTTATGGATTTTAGAAATAAAATCTACTGTTTGGAATTTAACGTTATCTCTGAAGAAATTAATGAAGATATTAGAGATAAAGTTATCAATGGCTTGGATAATCTTCTGGACTGGAATGATGTGATGGAGCTTGATATAGAGAAAATCTATGGAATTAACTGCAGCCATGTGACAATGGAAAAACTCTTAAGAGATGAGCCAGTGCATTTTGTAAAAAAGAACACAGATATGACTTTACAACAGTATTTCAGCAACTTATTCAGAATTGATGGCAAGAAAATATTTGGGATAGAGGAAATTCCCATCAGACTCTTATTATATGACTATGGCTACAACAGCAAGATTATTATGGAATACTGATAATGGAAGATTGGACACTGAAATTATTGGACTTAACAGGACTATTGAAGATGGAAGATGGAACTAATAGGGATAATGGAATAATGGCTATTGAAATTATTGGACCTAACAGATTCTGATGAGATGGATTAATCGAAATGTTTATTTGGACTATGGTTATGACAATAAGATTATTATAATTATTAACGAGATGGATTAATTGACATGTTTATTTGGAGAAAAATTGATAGATATATTTCTTGAAGAATTGAAACCTCTCTTTGACTTTTTGTGGAAAGAATAAAGTAATGTTTATGAGATTTGATGATTAATTAAGATAACTACTGGAGGAAAGTGATTTTATAATATGATTTAAGAGACAGGATTGTTATATATTGTAGACTTATAACTGATTTGATATGTGACAAATGGGAAGTCAACATTTTATTTTTTTTGTTTAATCATTTTTGTTTTGTTTTGTTTTTTGTCTTTGAATGTTTTATGATTTTGTTTTCTATGTTTTATGAAAATTTGAATAAAAATTATTGTAAAAAAAAGGAGGGATGAGATGCAAGAGGGATTTTAGGAGACAAACCAATATTCCATACCTCCGTCCTTTTCCATGCCTGAAACATAATCAATGTAAACCTGTTTTGTAACCATGTTAATGAGCAGAATTTGTGTTTCCAAAATGGGAGCACAGTGATTGGGACCTCCTGGATGGATCCATTGCTTGGTGTTGGGTGTTGGATGTTTCTATGGCAGTAGAGAGAGGGGATCCAATATCAAATTTCACTCTCCAAAATTGGAGCTCTGAAGAGGGATAAAATATCCTATGGTCCCTTCCAGGGCCTATGGGATTGCACCATTAATGTTTTATATATTCATTATTACATTTATATTGTGCTTTGCATTCAGACAATGAAAAACTGAATAGTGCCATTTCTGGTTTCTATTGAATAGGAAGAAGCATTAACGTAATCACAGAAGATCTTCAGTGATACAGACTCAGTTTATTTATTTATTGTACTTATATACCGCTCCATAGCTGAAGCTCTCTGGGAGGTTTACAGTAACTAAAAACATTAAAACAAATATACAAATTTAAAAACACATGTTTTAAAAACAATTTAAAACACAATTTAAAAATTTAAAACAATTTAAAACACATGCTAATATTTAAAATACATGGTAACCAGTTGAAAACCTATTAAAATTAATGCCTAATCTATTGATTTGCAGGCTGTCGTTGTATGGCAATCAAAGAGGGCCTTGTTGATGACATGCCTGCACTTGCAATTTGAACCTGATCATTCTGCTTTGAGCATGTACATTTTGTACTCCATACTTCAGAAAATCTTTGAATGGAAAGTGACAGGACAAGATTTGGTGCATACATGGATTGCTAGTACTTTGTACTATGATTGTCTGAAACAAAGCTCAAATCCCTTCAAGCACAATGACTGTGAAGTACCTGGTGATGACAGTGATTCCTTGGGCTTATCCACACAGGAGCATAACTTCATACTAAAGACACTGTTTGTACCTGTGATTTCTATTTGCACTGTCTACATTAAGGGCTCAGTGCCAGCTGCAAACACTGTGTTTTCTATTCACGCTGAGGGGAAGGATCCATCACACAGTTTCCTAATGACCATGCCATCTAATTTAACATTTCCACTCCTTCTGGTTACTTGGCAATAGAGCATGCTCAGTTTGTTCTACCAGTAAGTTTCATTTTAAAAAAAATCCAGAAGTGTGATTTGTCAAGAATAGCTACGTTTGGTCAAGCTAAAATGGCTCAACCAGAGAGAATTCTGTGGGGCTTTGTTGCAAAGACCTCCGAGATACTCTGTGCTGGGGAAACCCAAGTGTTTTAGTGCCAGATAGCTGCAAATTGCTAATGTCAAGAAGATGCAGCTGAGTCCTATCTGTTATCTCTTATCTGCTTCCTAAGACCAAAGTCAGGAGTTTGGGTACTGCAGATCAGGGACCGCTTGGTGTGACTGTCTAGCTCTCCTTATCTTTAAAGAAGGTGATCACGGAAGGGGTGCCTAGGATGGCTAATTGGCCCTCTCCCTGTTGCCAGCTATACCCCATAAAATGAAGGTGATCCTTCAGTTACTTGTTTCCTATTCCATGTACCTTGAATCACCTGAAGATGATTGTAAGCCATTGGCAACCAGGCTTTCAACTAGAAGTGAGTATTAGCAAGTATAGGCAAGTCTTGTTATTTTCTTTTTGTCTGTTTTGAATTTCTCACAGTGTTATGTAAATGTATCTCTTACTCAGCCCTGTTGAGGATAATTGGCTTTAAAGGAAAGTAATGCTGCTCTTGTTTTTATATGTACCTTTCTTTTCTTTTAAATAAACTAACTTTTCTTAATGGTGTGTTATTTGTATTTTCACTGGTACAATACAGCTGAAATACAAATCTTTGTTTGAGCAGTGTTATGCTTTTGTGCACAAGTTAGTGCACAAAGAAAAATAAGGCACCATTTGCAGCAACATAAAAAAGGTTAGCAGAGCAGGAGAGAGTAGCCAGGAGTTGCTTGTCAGCCCACAGGAAATGAAAGGAAAGAAGGGAGGAGGAGAGAATGGGCATGGAGAGGGGAATGATTGACACACCCAACTAAATGCATTGGAGCAAAGCATCTGCAAGCCATAGAGATACAGAGTGAGGCAGTTTTTTCCTTTCCTTTTTGTATTATCAGAGGATCGGGTTAGTGAGGATTTATGGGGGGGAAACTGTGTGGTAGCTTCTGTTTGCCAGTAACATTATGTGAACCATGCAAATTTAAAGGAGATGTGAGTAGCACCAAACACACAGTAAGCCACCATGCAGATGAGCCTCTAGTGTGTTGGCACTAAATTTCACTGCACTATCCAAGCCTGTTTATTATTTTTATCCCACCTTTATCAGAGGACTTGATGGTATTTCACAGGTCTCGCCCCTCTGATTTCATCCTCAAGATAACCTTGTGAGGCAGGCTACTGAAACTGGTTCAGTTGAGCCAGTGAACTTCAAGATTTAACAGGGATTTGAACCAATGTTTCCTCAATCCAAGCCCAGCATTTTATCCACTCAGGCTCTCTAGTTTTCTTGAGATGTCTGTGCACTGCTATTGGGTATATGATAGCACTATGGTAATTATGTCCCACTTCACCTAAATTCATTTAATGGGTTAAATGCTTATTCATACTGACAACAAAAAGGAGTGTGGCTTGAAAGAGGAGTTGAGAGCAGAATTCTTTCAAATGCACCAATTCAGGAAGGTAGAGAAATCAGGTGAGAGATGAAGAACATTCTTAGGAAAAGTTCCATTGGTTTTAGAGCATCAATATATTGCAGATAACTTTGTTGCATGTCATAAGAATGTGGTAAATTCTAACCTAAAAACAGTTTTGTTTCATTTTTGACCAGGTATTTTAGCAAGTAAGTGATCGTTTTGGAAACCAGAGTTTATTTTTTAATTTCCCTTTAGAATATGTGGCTTTGCATAATACATAAGATTCTTGGTTGCTGTAAAAGGCTACGAAGAAAGCTGTGCTTGAATACAAGAATGGTTGATGAAGGTGTAGAGTTTCTGGTTGCACAACACAAAGCAGTTGGAATATGACATGTATTTTGAAACACACAGTCGTTTATATTAAATGCTAATATGAGGATTATAAAAAGATTTACCATGTTTGCTCAAGTAAGGTAAGGCTAATTAAATTAAATGGAAGTGAATAGCCAGCAGCAGGCAGTTGAAGTCTTTCTTTAGATTGTGGATGAATTCGTTTTTTCCTGTAATGTAGACTTTTAAAAAATAAATCATATGGTAGAAATGATACCTGTTCTTTTTTACTCCAAAGACCTATTTTCCCTTCCTGTTGTTGTTGACATTGGCTCATAGCATATCATCCTTAGAAAGGAAAAATGCTTTACGGAAACACCGCTGGATCCCTGAGAAAACATTTAAAACTAGTTCTGTGGTATTCTTTGAATTCCACTGAGCTCACTCCTGCTCTTTTAAAACCAATATGGGGTAAACACATCCAGCTGGCCACCTCATGTGGATATTGGCGATTAACCATTCTTAAGTGTTTGCAGTCACATTATTTATTGTCATCTGAAAGTTTAATGGGATCACTTTCTGTCCCCTACTCCCATGTTATTAATCAAAACACTGAAGAGACTCAGGGCTAACCCTTATTTTTATTATTATTTATTATTTGATTTATATCCTGCCCTTCCTCCAGGCAGGAGCCCAGGGCAGCAAAGAGAAACGCTAAAAACACTTTAAAACATCATAAAAAGACCTTAAAATATATTAAAACAAAACAACGTTACAAACATTTTTTAAAAAGCTTTTAAAACTTTTTTTTTAAAAAAAGGGAGTTAAAACATATTATTAAAGAAAACATATTAAAAGCAATTCTATGCTGGAGAGGGCGCTCAGGGGCAACCGTGTCAAGAGCCCAACACGCCTCACTGTTCCACAGCGTGACAAGGGCTTCAACGGGGTCACCTGCTCTATCTACTGGGAACTCCCCCAGGGCATTCAGGAATCCAGTGGATTCCATTAGGCTCTGGGGGTGGACCGTCTTAATCTGTCCACCACCCCTGCAGGGAAGGATCGGAGCCAAAAGTCTAAACTTCACCAGGAAGTGATCTGACCATGACAATGGGGTGACATCCACCCCCCCTATCTCCAGACCACCCTGTCCTCCATCTGGAGCAAAAACCAAGTCAAGGATGTGCCCTGCCCTATGCGTCGGGCCAGTGGCGACTTGAGACAACCCCATGGTCATCATGGAGGCCATGAAGTCCCGAACTGGAACACTAGAGGCAGCCTCAGCATGGACATTGAAATCACCCAGCACTATCGTTCTGTGCTCCTCCAGCACCACAGCCGAGACGGCATCTGCCAGCTTAGTCAGAGAACCCTCGCAGGAGTCAACTTAATATACGCCCCTTCTCTTATTGATTGTTGCTTGCATGGAAATTTGGCATATTCATCTAATAATTATCCTTATCCCCCATTTTCTAGTCCCGGAGTCCCCAGCACAGTGTCTGAGGGCACCATGGCACCCTCAGGCTTACCCCTTGGCACTTGCCAAGGACCCCTGCCCATCCTAATTTTTCTTTTTTTAAATCAGGGTTTGTTTGGCTGGTGTCTATTTTTTGTGAGGGGGAGGAGTTGTTGTCTACTTTTTTGTCTGTGTTTGTTTTGGGAGATAACAGTGTTTTGCCTGTTTTGGGGAGGGGTACTGAGTATCAACAGTTTTTCTTCATTTAAATTGGTATTTTTGTTTGGGGACCCCTGCTCCAGTACAACCCAAGGAAGTTGTTAAAATCAATGCCCATGTCTACATCCCCACACATTCTGTGATTGTTGCATATTTTTAATATATTACATGTTTATTTACATAATATTGCATATTAATTGATTACATTTGGATTCCTCCAAGGAATTCAAAGCAGTGTACATGATTTCTCCTCTCTGCCACCCCCTGATTTTATCCTCACAACCACACTATGAGGAAGGTTAGGTTGAGAGACAGTAATTGGCCCAAGATTACCCAGTGAGTTTCAAGCTGGAGTGGGAATTTGAACGTAGTGTTCCTTGGTCCTGCCCTAATATTTAGAGGCTATGCCAGACTAACATATCAGGGCTTCACCTTTTGGGGCTACTGTTGGAATGAATGTGGTTTGAGAGAGCACTGTTTGGGGCTTGAAGCTCCCAAATTTCTGGATTAATGTTCTTTTTTCCATCTTGTTCCTGATGCCTATATTGTGTAGAAAAGAGGCTGCATACCACACTTTAATTCAGATTCATCCATGTCTGACTTTAAAACTTTTTTTGCTTTACTGTCTGAGACTCCCAGACAGACATGTCCTCGTTATGTTCCTGTCAAGTTCTTCTTCATTCTTATTATTTATTTATTATTTGATTCATATCCTTTCCTTCCTCCCTGCAGGAGCCCAGGGTGGCAAACAAAAGGACTAAAAACACTTTAAAACAACATAAAAACAGACATTAAAATACATTAAAACAAAACAACTTTAAAAATATTTTTTAAAAGCTTTGAAGACTTTTTAAAAAAGATTAAAAAACATATATTGGTTTTTAAAAAAAAGGTTTAAAAGCATATTAAAAAGCAATTCCAGCACAGAGGCAGACTGGGATAGGTCTCGACTTAAAAGGCTTGTTGAAAGAAGAAGGTCTTCAATAGGCGCCGAAAAGATAACAGAGATGGCAACTGTCTAATATTTAAGGAGAGGGAATTCCACAGGGTAGGTGCTGCCACACTAAAGATCCATTTCCTACGTTGTGCAGAATGGACCTCCTGATAAAATGGTATCTGCAGGAGGCCCTCACCTGCAGAGCACAGTGATCGACTGGGTATATAAGGTGTAAGACAGTCTTTCAGGTATCCTGGTCCCAAGCTGTATAGGGCTTTGTACACGAAAACTAGAACCTTGAACTTGGCCCGGTAGCAAATGGGCAGCCACTGCAATTCTTTCAGCAGCGGGGTGACATGTTGGTGATACCCTGGCAGAGCGAGCAGTCTCGCTGACACATTTTGCACCAGCTGCAGCTTCCAGACCAACTTCAAGGGCAGCCCCACATAGAGCACATTACAGTAATCCAGCCTGGAGGTTACCGGAGCGTGGACAACAGTGGTCAGATTATCCAGGTCCAGAAACGGCCACAGCTGTCTTACCAGCTGAAGCTGGTAAAAGGCACTCCTAGCCACAGAGGTCACCTGGGCCTCTAGCAACAAAGATGAATCCAGGAGCACCTCCAAACTACAGACCTGCTCTTTCAGAGGGAGTATGACCCCATCCGAAGCAGGCAACTGACCAATTATCTGAACTCAGGAACCACCAACCCACAGCGCCTCCATCATGGTAGGATGAACACTGAGTGTACTGGCTCTTATGCAGCCTACCACCGAGTCCAGGCAGCGGTCCAGGGCTTGCTCAGCCTCTCTCAGTTCAGATGTTACAGAGAAATAGAGCTGGGTATCATCAGCATACTGCTGACACCTCACCCCAAATCTCCTGATGACCACTCCCAAGAGCTTGATATATATGTTAAACAGCATGGGGAATAAGATGGTACTCTGCAGCACCCCACAGCACAACTGCCAGGGGGCTAAAAGACAATCACCCAATGCTATTATCTGAAAACAGCCTTGGAGATAGGATCTGAACCACTGTAAAACAGTTCCTCTAATTCCCATCTCAGCAAGTTGGCCCAGAATGATACCATGGTCATTGTCAATCTCCGCTGAGAGATCAAGTAAGAATAACAGGATTGCACTCCTCCTGTCCTCCTGATAGAGGTCATCCATGAGTGTGACCAAAGCTGATTCAGTCCCATAACAAGGCCTGAATACAGACTGGAATGGATCACGAGAATCTGTTTTAGCCAATAGTACTTGTAATTGCTGCACCACAATCCTCTCAATCACCTTCCCTAAAAAGGAAGTATTTGCGACTGGGCAGTAGTTGTCACAAACCAATGGGTCCAGGGTGGGCTTTTTCAGGAGCAGTCACATCACCACCTCTTTCAGGAAAGCTAGAACCACTCTCTCCCGCAATGACACATTGACCACACCCTGGATCCACTTGGTCAAACCCCTTCTGCAAGCTTTAATAAGCCAAGAAGGGCAAGGGTTGAGAGGACACTACTGGCCGCATGGTTGCAAGCACCTTGTCTACATCATCAGGCCACATCAACTCAAACCAATCCCAAGAAGTTGCAGCTGATGTTGTGCTGGACAGCTCACTGGTGACTACAGTAGATGTGGATGGGGCATCAAGACTGCTATGGAGGTGAGCAATTTTACCCTCAAAGTGCCTTGCAAACAATGCACAGTGGGCCTCCAAAGGGTCTAAAACATTTCCTGAAGTTGATGTCAACAGACTCCTGACAGTACGGAAAAGCTCCACTGGATGGCTATTTGAGGATTCTTCACTGCCCTCACTGCCCCACAGTAGGCACGGTTACAATGTTTTACTCGTGCCTGATCAGCCTCACAGCATGTCTTTCACCACTTGCACTCTAGCTGTCATTCAGCCTGTTTCATTGTCCTTAGCTCAGTGGTGTACCGAGGTGCTGACTGGGCTCCACAATGCTGGAGAGGGCGCTCACGGGCAACCATGTCAGGACCCTGATGTGCCTCGCTGTTCCACAGTGTGGCAAGGGCTTCAATGGGATCATTTGCGCTATCTACTGGGAACTCCCCCAGGGCATTCAGGAATCCAGTGGATTCCATTAGTCTCCCAGGGCACACCATCTTAATCTATCCACCACCCTTGCAGGGGAGGATGGGAGCCGTAATTCTAAACTTCACCAGGAAGTGGTCTGACCATGACAATGGGTGACATCCACCCCCTATCTCAAGACCAGCCGTTCCTCCACCTGGAGCAAAAACCAAGTCAAGGGTGTGCCCTGCCCTATGCGTTGGGCCAATGACAACTTGAGACAGCCCCATGGTCACTATGGAGGCCATGGAGTCCTGAGCTGGAACACTAGAGGCAGCCTCAGCATGGACATTGAAATCACCCAGCACTATCATTCTGGTCTCCTCCAATACCACAACCAAGATGGCCTCCATCAGCTCAGTCAGAGAAGCTGCTGGGCAGCAGGGTGGACGATATACCAGCAGCAACCCTAGTTAAATAGTTCTTGTAAAATAGTTTTGTTTATGTTTGGTGCCCTGGTCTCCTTTGGGAGGAGGAGCAGGATATACATATTTGGTTTAAAATGAAATAGAAACAGTTCAGTTGTTCTATTTCTTAGCAGAGTATATATTTCGCAAAGAAGAATAAGAATTAACCAGACCACCTTACCCTCATACAGACTAGCTGAATAAAAACAACAGAGACAGTCTTCTTTGGTATAAAAGTATTAGGAATATTTACTCACAACCTTTCATATGTTCAGGAAACATAGGCTCTAGCTTGCAGAGAAAAGATGGAAGTAGGTAGTAGATTTAGTCCATGATTGAGATCATCTGGAAGAGAAGCCTGTAAAGGCTTCTCTCTCCTGTGGCTTAATGGAGAATTATGCTAATAAGCGAACAACATCTCTTAACAAAGAGGAAGAGAAGAAGGGAAAATAACACCTACCAATAGGAAGTTACATCACAGTAAACAAACAGAGATGTCCCCAAATTCTAGGTAGAAGGGACATCTCCCTATTAAAAGCATGCAAGCTTGCTTATCCCAACAATACATTTAATAAATAAATAGATAAATGCCAGAAATATAGCCAAAACAACATAGCCAATTTCAAGCTGGCTGAAATAGCTGAGAAATGGTCCTTGTCAATTCATTTCAGCCACATGCATACCATGTAAACAGGAACTGTAATATAATTTTATATTGCCTTCCATTCACAGATATGTCCTACTTTAAAAATAAGAAAACTGAAGAGGAAGTGATTAAGTGGTTTATTTAACATGGGGAGCTACACCCATAGCCACATGGATCTAATTCTTGAACTTTAACCACAAGAGCATATTTACCATGTGAGCATGTATTGTTGAGATGAAAACCAGATTTCTCCTCTTCTGGGAGATTGCTTTTACTGTATCACCAAGGCATTAGATACGTGGCAACTGACACAGCATGATGTAGTGTTTTGCAAATTGTGTCTAATTTGAGTAATAAGGTGTGTCTACATTTCTGATTCAACAATTTCTAAGTGACCTACTATAAATGTTTAACCATTGCTTCTTTCCAGACCACACAGCACAGCAGATTCCAACATAATAGAAAAACATCACATAGACCTGTCAGTTTTGGGCTGCCATATTTGTTCTTTCCTGCTGCAGCTCTTGGAAAAAAAAGTCTACAAAAGCTCTATCTCCAATTAATATATTTCAGTGAAAATTTCCTGGGCTTTATGTATCAAGTGCTATAGGACAAGCACATTTGATTTGAGGTTTTTCATTACTACTCTAAATGTATATAAAGCAATTGAAAAAGGATTGTTTTCCTGATACAGCTACATTTAAGAACCATTAAAAGCTACATTTAAGAACCATTGCCATGATACGGCCAGCAACGTGCCCTCTAGACCCTGGCCCTTCTTGGCTTATTAAAGCTGGCAGAGGGGGTTTGACCGAGTGGATCCAGGGTGTGGTCATCCTTATCTTAGTCTGCATCTGTGTTGGACTTGTTTTTAATATGTTTTTAAAGCTTTTTTCAAAGATGTTTTTAAAGATGTTTTGTTTTAAGATCTTTTTAAGGATGTTTTGTTTTAATATATATGTAAGGGTTTGTTTTTATGATGCTTTAGAGTGTTTTTAGTGCTTCTGTTTGCAGCCTTGAGCTCCTACTGGGAGGAAGTGCGAGATATAAATAAACAAACAAACAAATAAATAAGAAAAATAACAGCATACTTAAAACAGTTTAAAACATTACAAAACACAATTACAATTAAAAATATTGTATAAAGCAAACATTTCCCAGAGAGGAAGATAATTGGAGCAGCTGCCATGAAATAAATGCTGTGGGTGCCAGCCAGTGGAGGTTGGTCCATTAGGGCACAGTTTTCACATTTTGCATTTGCCATTTGGGGAGGAGATTCTTTAACATCCATCTGTATTCATTGTACAGTAGTATTTGCAGAAAATAACTTCTAGGGAGTTCCTGATCTCAGACGAACCCACCCAAGGAAAGATGCATCCTGATTGCTAGGTAAAAAGGAAGGGTAAGCTACAGAGATTCCAAGGACTACATGAAAATAAGAGAGAAGCAGGAAAATTGCACTAAAGGGGAAGGGAAAGCAGACCCTATGGGTTCCTATTGTCTGGTATCCAAATCACAACCCAGTGTTTCATGGGCTGAAAACGCCGACAGGTGGGCTCATTTCACAGAAATCGCTTAGAAGGGGACCTACATATTTTGCTTTATAACAAGGACTAGAGACCTTTTTTTAAAATAAATTCATTCATTCATTCATCATTTTATTTATATACTACGTTTCCACAAAAAGTTGTGCTCAAAGCAGCTTACAACAAGGTGAACAGAAATACATCTCAAAACAACAATTGCAAAAACAATTTCCTAATAACAAAAAATAATAAAACAGTAACATAACAGCAGATACTGTATGGCAGCTAACAAAAACAATTTTTCAATATTATGAACATAGCAACATTACATCTTTTGGCAAGCAACCTTACACTTTCTGGCAATAGCAAAAATAAGAAGATAATTTTGACAGCTTCACTTGGCTCCTAGAAATGAAAGCTCAGAGTCTGGGCCCTTCCTGGGGACACCAGTGAAGGCTTTTGCAGGTGCTATAGTGCCTACGGGCACCAGATTGGCAACCTCCAAACTATGTCTTATTTTTTGAAAAGTACACTGGGATGAAGGACAGCATAGGAGCATTGTGCCTGTTGGGTGAGTTGTCTAGGTGGTACAATAGTACAATACCCAGCAGTCCAAAGTAGCATGAAGCAATTACCAGTTGGAAATAGGGTTGCCAGGTCAGAAGCATCCCAAAACATGATATTTGGGGGCGGGCCCTAGTGATGTCAGAGGGTTGGGCCCAAGTGATATCATGGGGCAGGCTCTAGTGATGTCATTAGGCATGATACATTAAGCATCAATCACAGTTGCTTGGAAATTCTCTGTTTGGAAATTAAGATAGAAACCTTAGCTAAAAGATGGAGCCTGGGTAGGAAACATTTAATCTAGCCTACTTGCTTTCAGCAAGAGGGTTTAAGTGCCCTCAGGACAGGCTAGTCACCAGAAGGCCATTGTAGGAAGGGAATGAGGTTAAAGGTAAATGACATGCAAACAGATAAAGAAAAACAAAAGATAGTGATGATTTCCTAAATGTAATACCATACCATCCACAACAAGATTCCTATGAGTAAGGCAAACAATTCAGCATCCCACAACCAGTCAGGATTCATAACTAAAAACTAAAACTAAAAAAATCCTGACAGCCAATCAGCTAAGGTCACAGAAATCCCTATACAGCGCAACCTGACCCGGGGGCTGCAGTTAATGCAGAATGTTGTGGCACAATTGCTGACATGAGTGAGATCCTATCAGAACATAATACCTCTGCTCCAGGGCCGGCTCCAGGCATGCCAGGGCACTTGGGCATCAGCTCGCCCTGCCCCCCTGCACGCACCCCTCATGCCCCCCTACCTCTCTGCTGTCTTTTACCATTGCCCTTAACGAAGATGGTGGCCACAGTTTCCCTAAGGGGATGATGCCTCTGCCGCCATCTTTGTTGATGGCACGTGTGCGTGCTACGTGTGTGCATCTCTGCTATCAACTAAGATGGCGGCAGGGGCTTCAGTACCTTAGGGAAACCGCGGCCACCATCTTCGTTAAGGGCCATGGTAAAAGACAGCAGACAGGTAGGTGGGGGGGTGGATCACAGAAGGGGAGCGGAGGGGCAGCTGAGGGGGCCCCTGTAGCTCCAGGGGCTGTCGGGCCAGTGCTCCACCTGGCCGCCCTTTAGAACCTGCCCTGCTCTGCTCAGAAATCTTCATTGGTTGCTGATTTGCTACCAGGCGAAGTTCAAGCTGTGCTTTCCATGTTATGTGTTCCACATAGTACTTGTTCTGCTCCTGTAAGAAATCAGACCTGTAATGTGGCAGCACCTAAGTTTTGGAACTCCTTGCCTATTGCCAGGCCTCCAAGAGATCTTCTGTATCTTTAAAAGTTGTGCAGGGGGAAGGGAGAATTCCACCTTGTGGTTTTTCCCATTACAGTGTTGCAAGAACACCTGCACTTGGCTGACTTTCTCTTCTCCTAAAGATACAGGATCAGTCTCAGGCCGTGAACCTGGCAACCCTACCCCATATAATAGTTTATTGTCAAACCAGTTGGTCATTGCAGTACATTAAAAAAAAATCAGTATTAGTTTCCTATGTAATAAAAACTGATATCTAAATAAGCCCTGCCTAATAGCTTTAAAAATAGGATTGGAGGGAGAGAGAAAGATTTACAACACAAACACAATTCTTTGCTATGTTGGTTCAAAAGTCCCATTAATTTACAGCACAATCCTAACCATGTCTACTCAAAAGTAAGTCCTATTGAATTCAATGGGGTTTACTCCAGGTATATGGGATTAGCATTGCTTTACTCCCAGAAAAGCAAGTATTGGATTAAAGCTTTCATATTGGGAAGGTTTTCAAAGCACTGCCGTCTTCAACAGCCCGGGGTTTGACTCTTGCACACAAGACAAAAAACCCCTGAAAACTATATACTTACCCAATTTATGACATTTTCAGATGAACAGGGGGGGAAACCACCATTCTCTGGGGTTGCAATGACGTCTAGGCACTGTG
Organism: Rhineura floridana; assembly: GCF_030035675.1. Lineage (NCBI taxonomy): Eukaryota > Metazoa > Chordata > Lepidosauria > Squamata > Rhineuridae > Rhineura > Rhineura floridana. The sequence goes on along the minus strand of NC_084481.1, from coordinate 182,793,364 downwards.
TGGAGGTCAACAAATCACAACCCTGGCTTCACTTATTGGCTACAATCCTGAAAGGGCGGGGTTAGAGCTACAAGCTGCTATAACAGATTTGTTAAACAGATTTAACAGTCAGGGGGTGGCAGCTGAAATGGATATTTTGGTGTATATCTTGGGAACCAGCCCACCTGGAAACTTAATTTTTTTTAAAATTGAAGCTGAGAGTCCAGAGATTAAGGTGAGTCACCGGAGACCCGGAGAGGACCCCCCAAAGCTGGAGTATCCAGCTGAAAACCAACACCTGGTAACCCTAGTTGGGAACCCAGGAGAAATTTGAATGTTTTCTGTAGATGGGATGAAACCTACATATTCCTGGTCCAAATTTAGAAGCATACCTGAGTGTAAAACACTTGCAGGGTATAGGCCACTTTCAAACAATATCTAACTAGTTGTGCATAGAGTAGATCCATTGAAATCTAAGTAGCTTAAGTACACTGAGTATGTCTACTATTGGATATAACACAATGATATTTTTATTTAAAACTCACACAAAGTGAATTCCCTGCCCTGATTATATAATTCACAGCTCCTTAAAACATATCCTAGAGTTTGTCCACCAGTTTTTGGACTCTGTTGCTGTTGTTCTAAATTCTCCAGATTGTCTTTTGAAGGCTTCAGGGTCTCTAGCAAGCTGATAAGATGGCATGCTGTACTGTTAAATAATATCCTAGGTTGCTGTGTGCTCTTATGTTTTGCCAAGAAAAGCACTGTTGGTTAGCAAAATATTCAGCAAGTCAACATAAACATATCTCAGGCCAACCTAGTATGCGGCTACTTTTCTGCTAAGAATACATTTAACTTCTTATTTTTTAAAACTATTAGCATCTTTCCACAATTCTGTTCTAATAAACCAGACCACCAGTGAAAGCTAGTCCAGGAAAATGTCAACAAATTATTTCTAAAGCACTGTCAAACAGAAGATAGACCTTGCCCACAGGCTTACAAACCAATAGAATTAAATAGTAGCTGCTGGCAGAATCCAGATGTTTGCACCAGAAATTTATTTTAAAAAGAGAGATGGCTTGTTGAGAAACAAGTCCCACCAACTAAAGCAGCTAGGTTGGTGGGGACTAGGGAGAGGGCATTTTCAGTGGCGGCCCCCACTCTCTGGAACTCCCTCCCATATGATCTTCGGCATGCCCCTTCCCTGAACGTATTCCACAAATCCTTGAAGACCTGGCTCTTCAGACAGGCCTTTGGGACTTCCGGGGAGGGTTAATTTTTAGTACAAATTGCCTATTACTCTGAACTCTTACTATTTTACTGTCATGTTGTATTTTATTTGTATTTTATTGTGATGCATTTTGCAACTGAATTGTACGTCGCCTAGAGTGGCCATAGGCCAGATAGGCGACACACAAATTAAATTATTATTATTATTATTTAAACTCCCAGTTCTCCTCTACCTTATTCTCATATGCAGAATCCCTATAATCAACAAACTTCAATGTCTTTCACTGGAAGGGGTCCAAGGCTCTAGGTTTGGTCCTGTGTGTCTAGACCTGGGGCCCTGCCTTTGGGCTCTCAGGGCTGTAACTCAAATGTCAAGGCTGCAGGCCATCTTCTGGAGGACTGGGACTGGGGGTGGTGGTGATGGTAAAAGAGTGCCATACCACTTCTTACTTTTTCATTCCCAATTTGCCATCACCCCACTGTTTCTCCTCTTTTCAGCTGAATTGTGAATAGGGTTGCCATGTCTCTAGTTTTGGCCCAGAGACTGTAGTTTTGGAGGGTCCTGTCTGGGTCTCTGGGTGAATCACCCCAATCTCCAGACTTAGCTTTCATTTTTTAAAAAGATTAAGTTTCTAGGTGATCTCATTCAAGAGATATACACCACAATGTCAGCCACCACCTCCCAACTTCTGTTAGTACTGGCTGCTCTAATTCCCACAAAAACTGTGAAGTTAAAATCTACCTCAATGTAAGTATAGTGCTCCAGAAAAAGTTAAGGTACAGACATGAATACAATGCTATAAAAAATATCAAAAATTTAATCTATACAAACAAACAGTATGAAATCCTTGTGGGTGTTCTCATGTAATAATGCAAAATAGGCCAGAAAAATTTGGAAATAACTCAATGCCCATACATAGTAAGAAACAAAATATACAATGTGGTCAAAACAATGTCAATATCAACATGAAGGGCAACTTATAAACAAAGACCAATATGCATAACGTAATGCCCATGAAAATACAAAATGTATAACAAAGCCAAACGAGTTTCAACAAGAAGTCTTCTTCAGTGGCCTTGAGAATGGATATACATTTTATATTTTATATGCTGAGACGTGGAAAAAATTTTAAACATGTCTTTAGAATTGAGAGACAGACGGAAAGGAATCATTGATTTAACATACAATCCACATATCAGTCCATATCTCAGCATTTTTGCATTTTACTTCCAAGCTCTGATAGTACAGCACCTTAATCATAACCCTTCTTCCATAGCTATGTACTTTTACAGTTAGGAATGGGATTTCTATGAAAATATAAGAAATAAGAACCCCTATAACAAACTATTAAAACTGTGGTGCTCATGGAATTTCAGCCACCCTAAGCTGAGCGAGCCAAACCCAACCTGGTATCATTAGGGAACATGGTAGCCTTGCCGATCAAGAACAATGGAACAATGGATGTACTGGGTTTGCTTGAAGGCACATTCACAATAGTAACTGGTTTCAACTGGCCCCAAAAACCGTCAATAAGGTGAGACAGCAGAACAATGGTGATGTTAATAAGATGGACAGAATATTGGAATAAGAAGTAGAATTACCTAATGCTTTCTGACTGGTTTGGAAATATTGCAGAGAGGAGGAACTGTTACGTTATGCGGGAAGGAACTTGTGGGATTGGTGAACTAATGTCACATGCTGTATCAGTACTGTATAAAAGAGCTTGCACATAGTGCCTCATTGCAGTCCTCTCCAGACTCTCTGGAAGGCTGACCCTGTATATGCTTGTAAAGAATAAAGGCCTACCTTTTTGCTTCAAGCCTGTGTCTTCAAATTTCTTCAAGGACCCCCAGTCAAAGATCCCAAAGGAGAAAATTCTCCATCACTAACATGGCTATCCTTCTGGAAACTGTAGAATATTTGCAACTCAAAACACATTCAACAGCATTTGATATCTGGTTAGACAGTTATAGAGGAGGGCTGAAAAGAAAGATCGCACTGGCATTTCATCTGCATGCCTCTCTCTCTCAAGTGCTTTTTAAATATCACCATTAGGTATGTAGGAGAATTTGGTTCACATGTAAAGGCAAACCTGTGTAATTTGCACTTTCTGAAACAATACATGAAGCAAACCATAGCTATTCTTCTAAATTTGCACTTCTCTGAATTTTGCAATGCATTTCTCCAGCCAAGGAATGTGTATAAAAATGCATAGAATAGCATGTGCATCAAAATACATATATTGGTGAAAATAATGTACAGAATTCATCATATTAGGGAAAATTGGTTTGTAAAATGGTTTATATTAGGCAAAATTGCATAGAATGTATACATTAGGAGAAATTTGCCCTAAAATGTGGATGAATTTTCATTAGTTTTTTTAAAAAAAATAAATCATGTGGAAATATGAAGAATTGAACTTTACACTTGAAACATAGAAACTGAGAGAAACCGGAGCTGAAAGGTTTGCCCATCCCAAACCACCACACACAATTATATATGAAAATGAAACGGACTGCCTTCAAGTTGATTCCGACTTATGGGCGACCTATAGGGTTTTCATGGTAAGGGGTATTCAGAGGGGGTTTCCCATTGCCTCCCTCTGAGGCTAAGAGGCAGTGACTGGCCCAAGGTCACCCAGTGAGCTTCATGGCTGTGTGGGGATTCGAACCCTGGTCTCCCAGGTCATAGTCCAGCACCTTAACCACTACACTACACTGGGTCTCCAATGATATATACAATATAATAAACATAAGAACTGATAATGTACATGCATTCACTCTACCCTGATCTCAACTCAGAGATTTAACTTCTAGAGACTCAGGGATAGAACTTAAACTTGAAGAATGGCAGCTCAAACAAACAGTGGCAAGAATGATGACTCAAACTGGTGGAAGGTGGGCAGGGTTTTTTTACATTTCCCCACCTTTTCTCATCCATTTTTTTCTTTTGTCCTTGCATTGGTTCAAGGCCTGCTATAGTTTTCCCCTTGATGTGGGGGTATGTCTTAAGAATGAGAGGTTTTTGGATACAGCAGATCCCAAACCTCTCCCAATCTGACCTGATGTACCCCCAGAAAAAAAACTTTTTTGGCTTTACTACCTCCATAGCACTACTGGCAGGGCAGCCACAGCAGCAGAGCTTTCCACCACTAGTCATGGGAAATTGGCAGAAAATTGCCATTATTTATTTATTAAAATTAAGTTCTTAAACAGGCACTTATGACATATATTTTAGCAGTAGCTGTTTATAAGAGTACCATGCATTTGTAACATGGAAATAGACTGCCTTCAAGTCGATTCCAACTTATGGTGACCTAGGGTTTTCATGGTAAGCGGTATTCAGAGGGGTTTTACCATTGCCTTCCTCTGAGGCTGAGAGGCAGTAACTGACCCAAGGTCACCCAGTGAGCTTCATGGCCGTAGGGATTCGAACCCTTGTCTCCCAGGTCGTAGTCCAACACCTTAACCACTACACCACACTGGCTCTCACCATGCATTTGTAAAGAAATACTTAAAAGAATTTCACTGATGTATTGTCTTAGATATGGAAAATGTTGGGTGTACAGTGCAATCAGAAGGCTGTAAATTCATAACAGTCTACTCAGAGGAAGCAAATGCAACTGGGAGTGCTATAGAGCATCCATAGATTAAGCCTGGCAGATCTTTTGTACTCCTTTAGTAGGTAAGACAAATCAATTCCATAAAATATCACCCCTTTTTAAAATTACAAAACTTGGAAGAAATTAAAATGTGTTTTTATAGTGTTTTGTTGTTTGTTTCTTAATGATTATGGAGACTGGTGATCCAGTCTCAGGAGAAGTAAGCGTTTATCTGGCATATTTTAAAAGTGTGATTTATGCCTGTGCACATTTTTCCTGGAAATTAAAGCAAATTAGAATAGACATCACAGAACTTTTCAGAATAAAAAGCAAAGGAAATATTCAAGTTGTGTGGTCATTTTTGGCTCATCAGGGTGGCACTGCAAAATTGCTTAGTTACAGGTTTCAGATGGAAGCATAGATTTTAAATCTGTTGATTATGGCAAGGCTGGTGCTTTTGAACAGATTTTTTTGATAACAGTTGGTGGGGGAAAATAGGCTTTATTCTAAAAGAAATCCCATGTTGCAATGAAATGGCCTGATAGAAAGAGACCTCCTAAAACTATTTCTGTGTTAGCAGCATAAGCAAAATGTGACTAGTACTTATTTCAGAACAAAGTAAAAGTAATTTAGTTTATTCAGAGGGGGAAATGAGGGCAGCAACCAGTGTCTGAACTGGGCACCAATATTTATTCTATTTTATAAGAATATGCCAACTCATAAAAATATCATGGTGGTGTACAATAAAGTCTTTAAAATATTATAGCATTCTAAAATCATAAAATACAGGAAAAGATGACTAAAATTGAATTAAATTAATTCTAAAAGTATTGCTCCTACCAAGAAGTGGACAAGGATTTGAGGTTCATATTGGGCCAGCACTGCTTATTAAGTCCATTTTAAGCACAAACATTTATTACTGAGGAAGCCATGGTGTGTTGGCAAATAATCTTTTTTTTTTTAGCACAAGGTATGAACAGGAAACAAAAACATTGTATTGACTTTGTCCATATGTCTTATGAGGAACACAAGCAGAGGTGCTGTCATGGAAAAAAAGAGCATCCTAGAACAGAACAGAGGGTTTTTTTCCTGACCGTTGTTTAATATTTGTGTTCCTGGGCACTTTTCTGTGACTGGTGCTGTAGCTTGCTGGCAAATAGAGGCAGTTCAGTTTCCCCAAATGTTCCCATGGCATAGGTTAGGTAACTTTTAATGACAAAGAGCGCTATTGCTTCAATGCTGGCATGATTCAATAGATCCCAGAAAGCTGGAGGTCAGAGATAGTTCATAGCATCATAATTTGCCTTCGTGAGCACCAGGCCTACAGGAAGCCCATTCAGGCACCTGATAGTTGTAAAAATATTTTTGTAAACCAAAGGCTTCTATTCATTGTCCCAGAGAAGTTGTTTTGAAGTTCAAAAGGAATATATCAGATCACAAAGCTACAGAGTCAGGTATGAGGGGGTAGGGTGGGGAGGGAAGGGTAGCTTAAACTACATATTTCAGATGCAGAATTTAAACCTTTCAGATAGATGTTTGCACGTGTATGTATCTTTTAAAATGATAATTTAAATGGTCAGAGTAGCCAATGTTCCGGAACAGGTCTCAGCAGGGTCTATAATATGGAACACACTGCTGCTCAGTTGTTTAGTGTCACTTCAAGACATGTGCTAAAAATAAAGCTATAATGGGTACGTTGTTCTTGGACTGTTGTTGTTGTTAAATAGGCTGTTACTACACTATGGACACACAGGATTCTTCTTGGCCATTGGTTCTCTTTAGCTGCTTTTACTCCGCTGAAAAGCTGATTTCCAAGTTTCCCAGCAATCTTTCCCTCATGAAGTCTAAGGAGTTGGGCTCTTTATTTCACCCAAAAGCTGCTTTTTGACCTCTCCAGCCACCATTTACTCCCCCCTTTAACATTTGCCCATCTGTTGACAGCAGCTATTTCTTCTTTTTCTTTCTTTCTATTGCCTCTTTTCATTGTTCTTTATCTTCTGCTGCCCTTCGTGGTTACCCTGGGCTCCATTCTTTTCCCATAGGAACATAGGAAGCTGCCTCATACTGAGTGAGACCATTGCTCAGTCTCTCTCAGTAATGTCTACACTGACTCTCCAGGGTTTCAGGCAGGAGTCCTTCCCAGTCCTACCTGAAGATGCTGGGGATTAAACCTGGGACCTTCTGCATGCAAAGCAGACATTCTGCCACTGAGCTAAAGTCCCTGCTGTTGATTGTATAGCCTTTATACAACCAATTTAGTTGGTCTTTCCATTGTTTTAACTACACCCTTAAAGGCTGTTACTCTACTTCTGATACTTCACCAGCATCTCAAACTGAACACAAAACAAAACACAAAGCTTCCTAATCTTACCACCATCTTACCATCTCTCTGGCATTGTTAGAGCTATACCCAGCCCAGGCTGAGAGAGGCTATTAAAAGTTTTGAATCATCACAAACCAACTGTAATTCCTTATTGAGGTCCATCCAACACTTTTAAAACTATGATGGTAAATCATTGACAACTCTAATAAGAGAGAATATAAATGTGAAAATTAATGTTAATATAGAAAGATAAGATTAATCTTCAGGCTCCATTTATTTTTAATATAAAGTAAATTAGGTAAACAGAATTAGTACAGCTGATCCACTTGAACATCTAATCTATTTTTTTATATACTAACGGATGTTCAAGCTTATATACTATGCTGAGCATTTATGAGATATTGCACTTTGAAATAGTAGTCATGACTGGAGCAGAGTTTTTGAAAATGAAGAAAAAGAATTGGTCTAGCCTAAGAAAGTACTATTAGATAGGAAATGGAAAACAAAATAAATACTGTACATCAGCATAAACAGGAAGCATCCTTCTATAATTTTAAATGAACAAATTTATTTTATTATTAGCAAATGCAACATATACTTTAAGAAAAGTTTTTAGAAATACAGCTTCTACCAATGCATTTTAAAAATATGAAATTATATATATATTTTAAAAGATGCAATTTATTAATAAATTTATTTGGGACAAAAACTGTTGCTGGGAAACTTAATTGTCTGAGTATTTATTTATTCGGACCAAGATCAAAGTCAGACTGAGTGAATATTATATCTTGGAATTGTTTTAGCGACCAGAACAATAAGTTTATTAGAAACAGGAGAACAAAAAGTAGATCCTTCTGAAGCCAAAAGATGGTGTCTCTGGGCACTTGACTAATTTCTATGTCTGGCATTTTATCCTCAGGAACTTTGGACACCAAATACTGCTGTCAGTTTGGACAGTTTGTCTCATTTCTTTGATCAAGAACCAACATAGGCATTTGTGTGGCTGATTCCTTGTCTCTTCTGAGGCAGCGAAACAAAGTTACGATGTCCTTATGGAATTTAGAACTCATGCCAATATAGATGAATGGGTAAAAACTGGCAGATTTGGCAAAAAAGACTGGGTAGGACACTGGTGAGTGCAGGCACCTGAAATCCACATGCTGACCACATGGAGATGACCGCATAAGGAGACCATGCCAAGAGGATTGCTGAACAAATTACAAATGACACCTAGAGGAATAGAAAAGAGGTTGAGAGAACCAAATTTGTAAATACCACATTCCATTTCATATATTATTGCAATTTTAGAATTACTGCATTTTTTGGAAGAACAACTGTGGAAATATCCACTCTGAAAAAAGGAGAGCTTTTCAAAAACCTCTGTGAAAGGAAGATTTGTCCTCCCTCTTTCTGTTAAACAAAATCATATGAAAAATAAGAAATAAATGCTTTTTTGTTTCAGTACATATATATGTTATACTGATCGTCCGTCCACTATTTTATAAGAGGTCAACAATGTCAAGGATGCATGGGTTAGGTTTTATTCTCACTCGACCCATCAGATGGAGAAAGCACTCCTTACCTGATCTTTGTGTAACTAAGTATGGGCTATTTGAGATGTTTATTTGCAACACTTGCATCAGACCCTTCATCAAGGCCTTGATTTCCAGAATTTCTGGGATTACCAGAAAGTTTCCCATCTAGGTACTGCCCAGTCCTGCTTAATGTTATAAATGAAATTAAATCAGGAGGTTTCAGATCAACTTCAGATAAAATATTGTACTTGGATGCAAATACAAGTTCAGCTTGCGTGCTTGGACAAACTACTATATTTTGACCTCATACAACTCTCTGTAATATAAGAATATTGGTAAAGCATAGATCTTGAGAGGCCACACTCATTCCTAGACTTCTTGAAAATGGGAATAGACGTTAGGTATAAACATGCAATATATTACTGTGTTCCGAATCATTTTCATTTTTCATCTCTCAGCCTTCAAGGGAAATACTGCATTTTATTTTACTTTGCATCTGTCTCCTTTGAAAATATGCATGCAGGTTCAGCTAGTTAAAGTTTGAACAAAGAATATAGGCCTGAATGCATGTCCTCAGTTTCACACCAATACCTCAGTATTTATTGGGTTGCATGCGTCATATGGGTCTAGATCCATTGAAATTAATGGACTTAGTCATGCCCCATTGGCTCTACTCTTAATATGACTTGGCTGGAACCAATCCAATCAAATTATCTGAAAAAATGTAAAGACTAATGCCAAATAGATTAATCACTTATGATCTCTCTTTGTTTAGTCAAATTGTGCCTGGCCTCATAGGGTTGTTGAGGGATAAGTGTTGGGAAGCAAGAATGTTAATGCTTGCTTTTGTGCATTAAAGCACTATAGTACTGATCAGAAGTAATGTAATAAGAATCTTGACCACTTCTATGCTTTCTGTTCATCTGGAACTTGCTAGGCCTTGGAATTTCAGCAAACCATTCCATTAATTTCAGCAAACTCCAGCAAATAATAGAGCAGTCATGCTGACCAAACTGGATATCAAGGATGAAAAATTCAACTCTGTGCCACTTTTGTGCAAGCTGCTTAGAACTGTTGGCTGACTCTCAGTAACAGTCAAATGTCATTCTGGATGATAAGATCATAGGCAATATCATACCATCTATATAAACAGGATGGTATTTGTCTTTCGAAAAGTTTCAATAATGGATGTGGAATTATAAACATTAGTGAAATGTTTCAAATGAATGTACTGGAATATGTCAGTGACCTGAGTAATGAACTGCCAATAAAGCAGGGGTCCCATTTACATTTTCAACCAAAACCATTTTTTCTTTTCATTCTGCTTGCTGTTTATCCAACTCTGATCCACATGCTCTCCTGTAAAGGCCACAGGATCCTGGCTCACAGGATGGGTAACATTATGCTAATCTTCTTTGGAACTTCTGTTTCAGAACTAGATGGGCTGGAAGAAGTTAGAAGGGGACCAAATCTTCAATTAGTTTCAATCTTCAATTAGCAGTTTAAGTACATACTGTCAAAGACTTGTCCCCCTGGGGTCCCTTGTCCGTAGTTCTCCAAGGGGGGTCTTTGCTTCTGAGAACAGTCCCACTCCTTTGGGCCGCTGCTTCCCGGGCAAACTCTCCCTCTTTCAGGAGTAATTACTTCTGTAGTAACTGCCACCACCCTTCTGGCTAGGTTCCTTTCTCTGAGGGAAGGGACCTCAGAGCTCAATGTGAATTCCAAGGGATTAACCCTCGTTACTAACAGTAACAGCAGCGTCCAGCAGTCAAAGGACTAGATTTAGAACCCTCAGTTCCAAGCCAACACACAACACTTATAAAAGAGAATTTATTTAAACATAAATGAGTTGGTATTTACAAAAGAGAGTTGTTTCCTGAAAGATAATCACCCCCAGATGGGTTACATGAGGCACATTGGCATGACAAAAGGAGAGAGGTTCAATACAAACAAAAGGGTAAAATAAAGAACTTACTAGCTAGGCCCTATACTTACATAGATCAGCCTGGTTCTGTCACATTTCAGGCAGGTCGAGTCGATGGAAAATAGGGAACTCTCTTGGAAGTTTCTCCTTCCTTTTTTATGCAGTTTAACAGTCACCAAAGAGGGGGAAAAGCAAACAGTCATTTCCCACCTCTGCAGGGTCTACTCCTTTGAAGCCTTTGAAGATAAGGGACTTACCTGGCCTCACCCAGGGGTTCTGATCTACACACCCCTTCTTCCTGACTTCTAATCCCAGGAAGATGATAAGGAATAATAGCTAGGGATCAGTTACATCCCCCTGCCCAGGTTGCAAATTGCCTGCCTGACACCGAGCTGCAAATCTCCCCTCGTGGGGAGTCCTAGGTAATCATGGGCTCCCAGAATCCTCTCTGGTGGCCCATTTCAGCTTGACCAAAGTTAGCTATTCTTGACACATACCTGTCAGCTCTACACTGCGTCAGCAGTGCCGGTGGGGGGCTGGAAATTCCTGGGTGGTTGGCAGGGAAGCAAAGTCCTTAGCCGGCAGTCTGGTCATAAATCTGCCAGGTCTAGGAGGAGGGGAGCTGATAAGGGCCAGGCTTGTCCGAAGTGTACTTGCCGAGTCAGGAGTCCAGAAGTGAGGTCAGTAGAGGTTCGGGATCAAGTGCCAAGGGGTCAGTCCGAAAGAGGGTGCCAGGAAACTAAGAACACACAAGCCACACCTGACGTTGCAGTCAGCAACAAGCTGAAGCCAAGGTGTGCCTTATAAAGAGCAAGGTTGACAGCAGGTGTGAGTCCTCAGCGTTTGGGCCTTAAGGAGACAGGCCTGCCTCTCTTCTGCCTGACCTTCTGCTGTCTACGTTCTGCAGGTGAGGGGGGAGTATCCTGTTCACTGTCTGTGTCTGGCTGCAGGGACTCTGCTGTATCTGGGGTGCTCTGCAGCTGAGGGGGAGAAGGAGCTGGATTCTCAGGAGGCTCCTCCATGTCTCCTTCTGAGTCTGCTGCTCCTGGGTCTGCTGCTGTTACTCCCGAGTCGTCCTCATCTGAGGAGTCCTCTGACGGGGCCATGACAATACCTTTAGCCAACAGATATTTCTATCAAACATCAAGAAGCAGGGAAATTGGGCAGTTATAGTGAGAGCACCAAGGCAGCAGGAGACCTGACCTCTCTGAGATACTATACTGCCCTACACATCTGTCAAAATGCAAACACCATTTGGGTTGGTCTTTCACAGTCCAATCCACTTCCTGTGTAGCTTGGAAGAATTTGGTAACATGTGCCTCTGAGCACAGATAAAACTGACCATTTATTATTTATTTATTTAAAATATTTCTATCCCACCCTTCTACCCTATAATAGGGCACTCAGGGCGGCTTACAATAAAATCGAGCACGTACATAATAAAATTGTACACAATAAAAATAACAAAAACATTAAAATAAATTAAAATATATAAAATGCAATTAAAATACATAAAATAATACACACACACACATATATGCATATATATGGAGTGGTACTGAAGGGACTACTGAGGTAAAAATTAACATAGAAGGCATAAAATCAGTCAGGCTCTACCTTCAGTCCCTCCCAAAGGCTCTCTGGAACAAGATCGTTTTCAGAAGTCTCCAGAAAACCATCAGGAAGGCAGCAGAGCGGGCTTCTTGGGGTAGGGTATTCCAAAGCTTGGGGGCCACAGCTGAAAAGGCTCTCTCCCACGTGCCTGTCAGTCTAACATCTTTCACTTCAGGCACACGGTCCCTCAGGTACATTGGTCCAAGGCCATTTAAGGCTTTAAAGGTTAGAACCAGAACTTTGAATTGGGCCCGGAAACAAATTGGGAGCCAGTGGAGTCAATAAAGCACAGGAGTGATATGCTCCCTGCGCTGTGCTCCAGTTAACATTCTGGCTGCTGCATTTTGAACCAACTGTAATTTCTGAACCATTTTCAAAGGCAGGCCCACATAGAGTGTGTTACAGTAATCAAGCCTCAATGTCACCAATGCATGTGTCACTGTGGCCAAGTCAACTGCTTCCAGGAATGGACGCAGCTGGTAGGCCAGTTTGAGTTGGCCAAAAGCACTCCTGGAGCATGGAGGAGAAGGGAGGAGGGAACAGGAGAGGGAAGGAGGAAGGGAGAGGAGACAGGGGGATTGGAAGGGGATGGGGAAGGGGAAGGAGGGGTGAAAGAAGGGGGAGGGGAGGGGCAAGAGGGAGGGAATAGGAGGGAGGAGGAGGGGAGGGCAGGTTTGATCATTTGCATGCTTTTTGAGCTCAGTGGGATTTACTGCTGTGCAATCATGCTTAGGATTGGTGAAACTGACTTGGGGGAGGGCCAGGAAGGGGGGAGGGCCAGGAAGGGGGGAGGAGGGTATAGGGGATGAAGGGAGAGGGGGAGGAGATTGGGTGTGTGGGCACTGGGCAGAGGGAAAGCCCCTTTCCTTTCCCAAAGGAAAACATTGTGAACAGTATCATTGCTTTTCAGGGTTTCCCCCACCTTTTTATTCTACAGCAGGCACATGTAGTCTCCCACCCAAATTTAAACCAAAGGTGTCCCTGGCCACATCCACACCAGACCTTTATTTCACTTTTGTCCTGCCTGAACTCAAGGAACTCTGACACAGCTGTAGTTTTTTATTTTATTGAAGTAATAGAAAGTTTCAGTTCAGAGCGCTTCATGAATCTATCTGTGGGTTACTCAGAATTCAGCATCCCTCTCTAACTAACTAGGCACAACTTGGCAGCATTAAGAAGTTGACTGAGCAATTAACCCTTCCCCCTTGCCCAGCTTAAATAGGGCTGGGCGGGCCCCCTACTTGCATGTACCCCGAGTCATGGTTGGACATGTGTACATAAGCGCTGTCTCCTCCTGAGCTAGGTTTATTGAATCTCCCACTGCATCCGCCTCCTGGACCTGGCAAAGGCGGGACCTCGGCTTCAGTCCCATCCTCTCCCTCTGCAGGGGGAGAGCTGTCTGGCAGTGGTGCAGGCACAGGGAGAGGCTCTGCGTCAGGCACAGGGAGAGGCTCTGCGTCAGGCAAAGGAGTGGGCGGCCGATCCAGGGGTCTGTCCTGGGAGTGTCTGGGATGGCTGGTAGTGGCCCATCAGCATCCAAGTCGGGGGCTGCTTTGATGTCTCCCACCTTGCTTGGTCCTTTGCTGATAGGAATGTTCCAGTCCTTCCTTGCCTGCCTCCTGCCCCTCAGTCTAACCCTGCTAGCATGGCTCACTACAACTTTAGAGTGTCATGGTTTCCCCCAAAGAATCCTGGGAAGTGTAATGTTAGCTTTTCACTGAGACAGCAGCGTCGGTGGGGATGCAGGCAGGGCTGGAAATTCCTTGGTATAAATCTGCCAGGCTAGCAAGGAGGAAGCAAGATAAGGGCAGGGGCCATTCCAAGCTTACGTGCCAAGCCAGAAATCCAGAAGAGACGTCAGTGAAGGTCTGGGTCCAGTTTGCCGAGAGATCAGTCCAAGTCAAGGTTCAGGGGATAGGAAGACACACAGTGGTCACGCTTGACGTTGTAGTCAGCAACACGCTGAAGCCAGGGTCTGTCTTTTAAAGAGCACCTCTGCAGACAGGTGGGAACAATCACCCCTCTGGCTTCTGCAAGCATGCCGGCCTTAAACGGACAGGCCGTCCCCTCTGCTGCCTGACTTTCTGTCATCTTCGCTCTGCAGGTGGGAGGGGAGCCTCCTGGTCACTGTATGATTCTGGCTGAAGAGCTTCAGCTGTGTCTTGGACGCTCTCCAGCTGAGGGGGAGTAGGAGCTGCATTTTCAGGAGTTTCCTGTTTCCCCTTCTGGGTCTGTGGCTGTTACTCCTGAATCATCCTCGTCTGATGAGTCCTCCAAAGGGGCCATGACATGTAGTTAGTGAAGGGTGCTGAGAGTGCTAGGAGATGCCCTGTTCCCCTCACAGACCTTCCATCAGAGCATCTGACTGTTAAACTACTCTGGCCACAGGAGCTCTATCAGGGGAATAGGAGTCTCCTCTCAGCACTCTTCACAAACTACACTTCCCAGGCTTCTTTGGGGGAAGCCATGACTGGCTAAAGTGAAATAAAGGTCTAGTGTGGGTGTGGCCCTTGATTAGCCAAGCCAAGCAGCAGTAAGTATGGCTTTTAGAACAGTGACAGTTGGTTCTTACTGAGCATGCCTGGGCTTATCACTGACTCCAATGCTTTGTTGTTGTTTTTATATGCTGTCAAGTCGATCATGACTTATGGCGACAGGCATTTTTCAGCGTTTAAACTGCAGAAGAAGAAGGTCCGAGTATGGGGCAAGGTCAGTAATAGGATTACAGGTACTCTGTGAACATGGCTGATTTTTAATTAATTTCAACAAATTATGAGACTACTGACAGAAAGAAGTCCAACAGGGGTCTGGATTTTTTTCCTCTTCTTTTACACTTTGAACTTTTGATTCTCTCAGACTGTTGTGTGTATTGCCACAAAAACTTAGAAGGTTGTTAAGCAAGCAGGACTTTAAGTTCTGTAAGGTTTTGTTTTGAAATGTGCTTATGGGAAGTAGCAAAATGGCATTTTCAATTTAACATTGGGGAATGCAAAAAATCCATGCTGGCTATAGTATACAGCCACTCTTGTAGCTGTAAAATAACAAACTCTGATTGATTGCTGTGTCGATGCTATTATTATACTGTTCTTATGCCATTCTTACCCTACATTATTTTCTAAGTACTATATTGCTTTATGTTGCTATGGTTTGATTCAAAGTTCAGAATATAACTATCTTCAATATAAAGATAATAATATCCTTAAAATAAAGCATTGTGCATCAATAAACTGTGTTTTTTAAAATCACTAGCTATGCTTTACTCCGTCTCACTGGGTTGCTGATGAGCAAATTAGTTTGACCACAGAAATAACACTTTCATTCAGTAATTAACAAGTTGATTACCTGAATGAGAAGAGTTTTGAAACTTACATTAGAAGATTCACTTCCGGAAATCTGATGATGTTGTATTTTTTTACAGCTTGGTTTTAGTATTTTTCATGGGACCCCGAGTTCCTTGGATCCTGTTCTATGGGGAGAAAGGAAGTTCCAATCAAGTCAGAGTGTTTCCCCCTGCTTGCCCACCCTTCTCATTAAAACTCTCACCACCAGGAAAAATATTTTATATTCCTACAAGGCTCTCTTTCAGCTTAAAACCTCCGTAGGTCTTCCTGGGGCCTCTCAAAGTAGTGTGGAACTTAGCTAAAGCATGAGGTAGTATATTAAATAACAGAGACTACAAGGCTTTGAACTGCATTTAGAAGTTCACTAATAAGAGAAAAAATTCTTAGGAAAAAGAATTGACATAGGAATAGTTAAAGAAAGCAGCATATCTCACCAAATACAAAAATAGATTTAAAAATGCAATCTGTCTTTCCCTCCTCTAGGCAATCCCTAGCATTAAAGACTTATAACTGGCCTGGTTCATGCTTCCTGAGATCTAACCTCAAATCTGCTCCCCAGTGAAAGACACTGGTGGATATAATGTTGGGTTACGTCACTCACATGTCCCACAATCCACAAATTCAAGGAAGTAGTGGATATTAATTCCTAACCACATACAGCTTATGTGCAATCAATCGCATGAATCTACCACCTTCCAGATTTGAGCCATGGACAGGTCAGGTTTAATAAGTTAACCTCATAATCCCCAAACAAACTGACATACAAGATTTATATTTTTATATAACACAGAATAGTCCAATTACCTCAGACAGTACTAATTTCTGAAAGCTAATATACAATTCATAATTAGATGATAACCTGTGTGATATTTCTTTCCAATATCCCTAAGAGTTGGAAACGACTCGCACTACAAGTGCAGGGACACCTTTACCTTTACCTTTACCTTTACTATAGACATATAACAGAATATCATGATAGAAACCAGAATAAAGAAGCCAAACATAAACACTACAATAGCATAGGATTTGTAGATGGTAGAAATTTAACTGATACATGGAATGCATTGAGAGCCAGAGTGGCATAGTGGTTAGAGTGTTGGACTACGACCTGGGAGACCAGGTTTCGAATCCCCACACAGCCATGAAGCTCACTGGCTGACTTTGGGCCAGTCACTGCCTGTCAGCCTCAGAGAAAGGCAATGGTAAACCCCCTCTGAGTACCACTTACCATGAAAACCCTATTCATAGGGTCACCATAAGTCGGAATTGACTTGAAGGCAGTCCATGGATGCAGAAAATGTTGATCCAATCAATTTCACATGTTCCATAGCTGTGAAAAACAGAAACAAATCAAACTATAAATTTCACAACACTTTGCAAAGCAGAGAAAAATATACTGTATGTTCATTTGTGTATTTAGATAACTTCTAATGAAGTTTAAGTCCCAATAGCTGTCCATCATCCAAGATAAGCTTTTCTTTTGTTGTATGGCTAGGTCAGAACAAAGCAGCATTAGATCATATTTTTATACAGTTTTACCATGTATTTATATATGTTGTAAACCACTGTGATATTTTTATGAATAGCAGTATATAAATATTTTTATAAATAAATAAATAACTCATGAAAACCTGGGCTATTGCCTCAATGCATTCCATGTATCAATTAAAAAGAGACCTTGGTTTAGCTAACTTAAAAATGACCAATTTTTAATGACAACACAATTTAATGACAACACAATTTCCAGAATGAATAACAAATATCTGAAGGGAGAAAAATATACAAAGTTCTTAAAAGGTTTCATTTAATGTTTTTCAAAAGCCAGAGCAATAATATGAGGAAATGCAAACACATAATTGCAGCTGAACCAGGCTTCACTTGATAGTGTATCTTTACTATCTCCCAGTATATATTATGTACAGTAGGGCCCTGCTTATACAGCGGGTTAGGGACCAGGCCCCCACCGTAAAGCGGAAATCGCCGTAAAGTGGAACCCATTGACTATAATGGGTTGGGTCACGTCGCACGAAAATGATGCGAAAATGCCAAAAAATGCTGAAAAACCGCAAAATCGGCTTTAAAACGGGGAATTTCCCCTAATTGAAATCCGCCGCATCAGCGGAACGCCGTAAAGCGGAACGCCATAAAGCGGGGCCCTACTGTACATTGCAACAGTGATGAAAAGCATTTATATGGTTTTTTGAAATGCCAATCTTATGGACGAATGTGGATTGATGGTATGCTTTTTCTGAATCAGAGAGCTTCAGCTATGGGGCAGTAAATAAATACAATAAATAAATAAATCATAATATTTTGCATTTTATTTGTCCATTCCTGTTCACTACCACCCAAGCCTTAGGAAGTACTTCCAGGGCTCCTACCAAAATAGTTACTGACATTCATATCTTTCATTAGTTTATCCAATCCTTCTTAAAATGTAGATTGGGTATTAATATGTCTCATGGCACAGTATTTTTACAGGTCACCTGTGCAATTTGTAAGAAATAATACTTTACTGTATTTACTTTTAATCTGCTGTGTGTTAATTTCATTGTCGAGTTGTCCAGGTTTAATGTTAGGAATGAGATTAGTATTTCCATTAACGAGCACAGTTGATTGTGAAGATAACTGAGAGTTCCACAGTGACAACTGAAGAAGAGCTTTCTCATTATGGTTCATTTGGAAGAGAATAAAGGCTCATTTGTGTAACTTTCTCAGCCTAAATGTGGTGAACTGTGTCATGGCCCCTTTGGAGGACTCATCAGACGAGGATGACTCAGGAGTAACAGCAGCAGACCCAGAAGGAGAAACAGAGGAAACTCCTGAGAACCCAGCTCCTTCTCCCCCTCAGCTGCAGAGCACCCCAGACACAGCTGAAGCCCTTCAGCCAGACGCAGACAGTGAACAGGATACTCCCCCCTCACCTGCAGAACGTAGACAGCAGAAGGTCAGGCAGAAGAGGGGCAGGCCTGTCCACTTAAGGCCAAAATGCTGATGGCTCACACCTGCTGACAAACCTGCTCCTTAAAAGACAAACCTTGGCTTCAGCTTGTTGCTGACTACAACGTCAGGTGTGGCTTCGTGTGTTTCCAGATTTCCTGAACCTTATCTCGGAGTGACCCCTTAGCAATTGAACCCGGACCTCTACTGACCTCGCTTCTGGACTTCTGGCTTGGCACGTAAGCTTGGAAAGGGCCTTGCCCTTATCACGCTTCATCCTTGTTAGCCTGGCAGATTTACGACCAAGCTGCCAGCTAAGGACTTTCCCACCCTGGTAAATACCCAGGAATTTCCAGCCCCACCTGCACTGCTGTCTCAGTGCAGA
Source organism: Rhineura floridana (assembly GCF_030035675.1). NCBI lineage: Eukaryota > Metazoa > Chordata > Lepidosauria > Squamata > Rhineuridae > Rhineura > Rhineura floridana. The sequence continues at coordinate 182,774,491 of NC_084481.1, read as the reverse complement.
GCTGACAAACTGGACCAAAAAAGAGCTGCTATCCATATCATGAGCACAGTTAGTGCACTGTTTTTCCAGTCAACTTTGTGAGCTGAAAGCAAAACTCACAAAGTAACTATTGGAACTTTAGTCAGCCATTTTGAGTACAAGACTTCAATGCAATATAGCTTAGAAGAAATCTATAGTAGGGAACAACACTAACTACTAATTCAGGAGAAAGCAGCACACTTATCAGTACAAGAGGAGAGTGCTGTTGAGCTCAGCTGCTTTCAGGCTTCCCATAGGCACCTGGCTGGACACTAATGTGAGAACATGATGGTGGACTAGATAGGCCATTGTCCCGATCCAGAAGGGCTCTTGTGTTCTTAAGGCAAATATAACACACATACCAATTTGAAAGCAAACCAATTTGTGCTTTTGTCACTTGTATTTACTACATAGGCCTGTTTTAATTATTTATAACAATATTCACTCAGTGAGCAGAACTCATTAATTTCATTTTTCATTGGTGATCACACATGGCCGAGTAAGATTGTCTTCCAAGATAAGGTCTTTAACAGTAGGTTTATAAGTGACCGTGGAGGCCAATTCTGGATCCACACAGCCTCCCACAGTGAGGACATAGGTTTCCAGATGGAAGATGGTCACAGTGAGGATTTGCTTGACATGCCTTCCGCTTAGCTCGTTTGTCCCATTCGCCCTATACTCTTGCTTCTTCAAAGTCCACAACACCTTTGATAATGGCCGACCTCCAATTGGGACGCTCATGGGCCAAGGCTTCCCACTTCTCGATGCTTATGTTACATTTTTTTAGATTAGCTTTGAGAACATTTTTAAACCTCTTTTGCTGACCACCGATATTCCAGAATATCGGTGAGCAGAACTAGTAAGTGGCCAGACATGCAACTGGCTCTGAGCAATCAGTGCATATGATTTGAAGCTGCTTCTAGGGTGGCCATTAATTTTTGCTACAATTGTTTAGACTTAATTAATGTTAAGATAGAGGATAGGACTCCTGCAGCACCTGCTGAAATCCCCTCTTCTACACAACTTTTGGAGGTTCAGGAGCCCTGTTCTCCTTCCCATCTGGCCACTCTAGCTTTTACCTATCCTGGCTTTGATCTCTGTTAAGTGTTCCTCAGGATCACCATTTAGAGAGGACAAAGGAGGATTGCTGTTAAGACAGGAGGCATGGAATTAAAAGAGGTTTTTTTATTCTTTATTTTTAGAGACCATGGGGTAGTTGGGATAGATAAAAAGAGCTGTGAAGTCCATAAACCACCATTTTAATCTTTTGCTATGAGTACCAAAATGTTTACAGTCACATCCATTAACAAGTACATTTATTTTTGCATTGCAGCTAAGGTTGCCAATTCTTAAAAGCAGAAATGTAGTTGTCCATGGTTGCAGGGGGTTCTAGACTCCTTACTTTTTTTGGGAGAAAAGTCCCTGCCAGGTCCCTATGTATGAGCCAATCAGCATGAAAAGGGAGCATGTTAGCCACTAAGAAGAGTCCTTTTCCTTTGATGCTGATAAGAGCCAATCAGAGTGAAAGGAGGTAAGTTAGCCATTGAGATGACTCTTCTCAGTAGCTAACACACAGTTTCCCCTTTCATGCTGATTGGCTCCTAGGGACGTCTGTTGTAGTGGAGTGTGGACTTGCAAGATGACAGGGAGAGCAAGGGAGATGAGGGAAAGTGGAAAAGAGGGCATGGCTGTGAGAGGGTGAGCATGAATATGAAGGGATCCTGCACTTTGCCACTGCACTACTGCTTAACAGACAGAATTCCAATTAGTGGGTGAGGTCTGGGGACAAAGTCCAAGGTGGTGGTAGTGGTTAAGAGGTGGAGCCTGCTGTCCTAGGGAATATCATCTAATAGTAAAGATTCAGAGACTATGTGCTCCCTGGGGAAGTCCCACTGATAAAAGATAAAAAACAAGCATTTCTGGGATGAAACATAGATGTAAAAAAACCTCATAGAAAATATTCTGTTCATCTCCAGGTGAACAGTTAACGTGTGTACTTCCAGGTTTCCTGCATGTATGGATATCCTGTTTCCAGTTCCAGAAACACCAATCTTTGGCTGCTTGCTGTGCCAAACTATAAACTGTCCTATTAAAACCTCCAACCTCCCGAATATCAATTATTAAACTGTTGAGACATACCTCATCAACAACAATGAGTGTTTGAGGTAAAACAAATATTTAGCAACGAAAGCTGACCTACCTTGTGTGGTTGGCATCCTTTAATGTATCTGATGACACTAATGGCTGTCAGGGTATTATACTGACTAGACTAAAAAGAAATATTAAAAATCCATCCACCTGACAAAAAAGGCAGGAAACAACAAAATAAATAATTTACTAATAAAAATAACATGTCTTCACTATTTAAATTCAGTGTTTAGATTTCAATAAATCTGAGTTCCTTATACTAAAACTACATAAATAAAAATATCTAATCTACACCAGATAAAATATTAAATATTACTTTAAAAACCATCCCATAATTCTGGATGCTAAAGATCAAATGCTTGATCTTGTAAGGGTAAGAGTTTTGCTAATCTTAAGGAGAAAAGGTTTACAATTTGCGAGTGGGGGGCTGCCCCAAGAATGCCTATGTTGCATAGCTGAAAAAAGATTCAACAGCAAATGCAAGGTTATAGATATATCAACAGAAAGTAAGGGAGTTTGGCTTAGTTGTTAAGGCCTATTATTTCAGCTCCTAATGGAAGACTGGAAAGATCATATGAAAATGTTGGAGCATTGATGTAATGTTCTGTGAATGACACATGCATTTATATTGAATTTACTAAGAAGCTTCTTTTCACACACAAGGCTGTGCTCCTAATCACACTCAACTGTGACTAGGTTCAATTAAAAGCTTTCAGTTAAATGAGTTGATGATTAGGGTGCTAGGAAGGATTTTAGAATTATTCTTACTGGCTAGTATAGATGAAATCTTACAGACTTGCTGCGTCAATAAATAAGTGCTTAGGATAGAGTGTGCTGACTGCTATACCTCTGTGACACTGCACTGGGGTAGCCAATGTGATGCCCTCCAGATGTTTTAGATTAAAACTCCCATCAGTCCTAGTCAGTATGGCCAGTGCTTGGGGTGGGAGATGTAGTCTACAGTATCTGGAGGGCTCCACATTGCCTACCTGCATTATAACATATTGGCCTGGAACAGAGCAGTTCTCCATGGGTGCTATTCAGCCAAATGGAAGAGCTTTCAAATCTTTTGGTTTCAATGAAACAATAAGGATGGGCTTACATTTTCATCCATTGATACCAAAATGTGTTTAATTCTGGCCAGATTCTGCTCTGTGCAATTGTTAATCACATAGCACAGGAATGATTAGTACTGACATTGGATCTGGGTTTTTAATGAGATTACTGCATGCACATCACCACTCACTTCAGTACATTGGACATGAAATGCTCGATCTGAAACTGTGTTGGCTGGATTTAGAACTCTAATTATTATTATAATATTTATTTATATACCTCATGTTCCACAAATACACGTGCTCAAAGCAGTTCACAAATATAGTCCAAATGCAACAACACAACACATAATAAAAAATATGATCACTACATTAAGAAATATATATATATACATACATCAAAGCATAAATGAGCATAAAGCTCAACAACAAAGCCAAAGCAAAAATATTTAAAAACTAACCCCCAAGCTGATACAATAATCTCTTCCATCCCCCAAACCCCCATAGCTCAACCCAAAGGACCAGAAAGTCTTCTGAAAGAAGCTGTGTTTGAAGGCTTCCAGGGCTGGAGGGTGGGGCAAGGCAGGTGGAAATAGCCTCCCCTGATGACAAACTGAGTCTCTCTCCCCTCATAGTCCTTCTCCTGAAGGCAGCTCCCTTTTGAAGGCTTCCAGGGCTTGACAGTGGGGCAAGGCAGGTGGAAACAGCCCTCCCCTGATATTTACAGGATTTATATGTTGCGTGTTCCATCAAAGGATCCCCAGAAAAGTGAACATAGAATATAGTTCATAAAAGGTAGAACAGGAAAAAAGTAATGGCTTGATTGGGTCTTATGAGCTAATGTATCATTTTATTTCCTTGCTTGCTTTTGCCAAGAAAACATCTTTAAAACCCTGGTGGAGAACAATCATTGCAGACTCTGCAACTCTAAGCTCTTCTTAGAAGTCATACACAGTGGGGTGTGTGATGGGTGTGTAGACCGCAAGGTGATTTGCCTGCCTGGTGCGAAGGTTGCGGATATCGCCCGTCGTTTAGATAGTTTGGTAGACAGTGCTGGGGAGGAGTCAGTGGTCATGGTGCATGTTGGCACCAATGACATGGGGAAATGCAGCTGTGAGGTCCTGGAAGCAAAATTTAGGTTGCTAGGTAGGATGCTGAAAACCAGGACCTCCAAGGTGGCTTTCTCTGAAATGCTACCAGTTCCACGCACAGCACCAGCCAGACAGGCACAGCTTTGTAGTCTCAATGCGTGGATGAGACGATGGCGTCGGGAGGAGGGGTTTGGATTTGTTAGGCACTGGGGAACATTTTGGGACAAGCCGGGCCTGTACAAAAGGGACGGGCTCCACTTGAACCAGAATGGAACCAGACTCCTGGCACTTAAAATTAAAAAGGTGGCAGAGCAGCTTTTAAACTGACTGAGGGGGAAAACCCGACAGGAGCTGAGGAAGGTCCGGTTTGGAATAAACCTCCCCCTGGGATAAAGACCAAAGAAATGATGAAATTTTAAAAGGGGTAGGCCTAGAAGTAGGCATTGTGAGAGCAGGGGCACAGGATATAAATTCAGAAGGGCAAAATTACCATAGGTCAAACCACAAGTGCCAAAGACACTTGAAGAGAGACACTGCTTACAAGTGCCTGTACACTAATGCTAGGAGCCTCCGAACCAAGATGGGAGAACTGGAGTGCTTGGTCTTGGAGGAGAGCATTGATATAGTGAGCATAATGGAGACCTGGTAGAATGGAGAAAACCAGTGGGATACGGTTATCCCTGGATATAAACTATATTGGAAGGACAGGGAAGGACGTATTGGTGGCGGTGTCGCTCTATACGTGAAAGAAGGCATTGAATCCAGCAAGCTCGAAACCCCAAAAGAGGCAGACTCCTCCACAGAATCATTGTGGATGGTGATACCATGCCCCAGGAGTGATTTAATACTGGGAATGATCTATCGTCCCCCTGATCAAAATGCTCAGAGAGACCTTGAGATGAGATATGAAATTGAGGAAGCATCCAAACTAGGAAATGTGGTAGTAATGGGTGACTTCAACTACCCAGACATAGATTGGCCACATATGTGTTCCAGTCACGACAAAGAAGCAAAGTTTCTAGATATTCTAAATGACTATGCCCTAGACCAGTTGGTCATGGAACCGACCAGAGGGATGGCAACCCTGGACTTAATCCTCAGTGGGGACTGGGACCTGGTGCGAGATGTAAGTGTTGTTGAACCGATTGGGAGCAGTGACCATAGTGCTGTTAAATTAAACATACATGTAAATGGCCAATTGCCAAGAAAATCCAACACAGTCACAATTGACTTTAAAAGAGGAAACTTCACAAAAATGAGGGGATTGGTAAAAAGAAAAAAGCTGGAAAACAAAGTCCAGAGGGTCACATCACTCGAAAATGCTTGGAAGTTGTTTAAAAACACTATATTAGAAGCTCAACTGGAGTGCATACCGCAGATCAGAAAAGGTACCACCAGGGCCAAGAAGATGCCAGCATGGTTAATGAGCAAAGTCAAGGAAACTCTTAGAAGCAAAAAGTCTTCCTTCAGAAAATGGAAGTCTTGTCCGAATGAAAAAAATAAAAAGGAACACAAACTCTGGCAAAAGAAATGCAAGAAGACAATAAGGGATGCTAAAAAAGAATTTGAGGAGCACATTACTAAGAACATAAAAACCAACAACAAAAAATTCTATAAATACATTCAAAGCAGGAGACCATCTAGGGACGCGATTGGACCCTTGGATGATAAGGGAGTCAAAGGTATACTAAAGAACGATAAGGAGATTGCAGAGAAGCTAAATGAATTCTTTGCATCTGTCTTCACAGTGGAAGATATAGGTCAGATCCCTGAACCTGAACTAACATTTGCAGGAAGAGATTCTGAGGAACTGAGACAAATAGTGGTAACGAGAGAGGAAGTTCTAGGCTTAATAAACAATATAAAAACTGACAAATCACCGGGCCTGGATGGCATCCACCCGAGACTTCTCAAAGAACTCAAATGTGAAATTGCTGATCTGCTAACAAAATATGTAACTTGTCCCTCAGGTCCTCCTCCATGCCTGAGGACTGGAAAGTGGCAAATGTAACACCAATCTTCAAAAAGGGATCCAGGGGGATCCCGGAAATTACAGGCCAGTTAGCTTAACTTCTGTCCATGGAAAACTGGTAGAAAGTATTATTAAAGCTAGATTAACTAAGCACATAGAAGAACAAGCCTTGCTGAAGCAGAGTATCCCATCCAGAGCCGAAAGAATGAGGCTGAAGTGTGGGTGCAAGTAAATCTCATTTTATTAGAGTAATGGATACATCAAAAGCATTGCGCTTCATAGGAAACCCTGCGCTAACTCACTAGAATCCCTAACTATACTCTAGACATGCTCTGCAGCGTGTGAAGGAAGTTGACTCAACAACTCCCCACTTTAAGCGGCAAGCTTATGAAGGGAACGTTTTCGAATGTAATCTCTGACTCCTACGTAATTCCTGTCTTTGCCCTGTCCGTTTCTCGCGGCGGCGGGAGCGTGGGGACAGAGGGCGTCCTTCCAATGGCTCATCGGAAGACACCTGCTCCTGAGCAATAGGCTCAAGATCCGGGGGCTGTGCCACACTGGAATCCTCCTTGGAACTGCTTGGCAAGGGAGGAGCTGGCACTGTCTCTGGAGCTTCCCCCAACAAGTCTTCTGCAACAGCTAGGGGCGGCGCTCTCTGTTCCTCTGAGAGTGCGGTAACCGTGGGAATTGGCTGGTGTGCAGGCTGACCCCCACCCGCAAGGTCCTGTCCAGACTCAACAATTCCCAACTCTGCTTCCTCTGGCGGTGGAGGTGCGTGAAACTCATGCCTTCCCCTTCCCTGTCCATTCTGGTTTAGCTGAGGCTCAACACAGAGCCAGCATGGCTTCTGCAAGGGAAAGTCCTTTCTCAGTAACCTATTAGAATTCTTTGAGAGTGTCAACAAGCATATAGATAGAGGTGATCCAGTGGACATAGTGTACTTAGACTTTGAAAAAGCTTTTGACAAGGTACCTCACCAAAGACTTCTGAGGAAGCTTAGCAGTCATGGAATAAGAGGAGAGGTCCTCTTGTGGATAAGGAATTGGTTAAGAAGCAGAAAGCAGAGAGTAGGAATAAACGGACAGTTCTCCCAATGGAGGGCTGTAGAAAGTGGAGTCCCTTAAGGATCGGTATTGGGACCTGTACTTTTCAACTTGTTCATTAATGACCTAGAATTAGGAGTGAGCAGTGAAGTGGCCAAGTTTGCTGATGATACTAAATTGTTCAGGGTTGTTAAAACAAAAAGGGATTGCGAAGAGCTCCAAAAAGACCTCTCCAAACTGAATGAATGGGCGGAAAAATGGCAAATGCAATTCAATATAAACAAGTGTAAAATTATAATAAATAATAATAAATTTAATTTCTTCGTCGCCTATCTGGCCAATGGCCACTCTAGGCGACTTACAAAATTGTTAAAATACAATTGATAAAATACAGTAATACAATATAAAAACAATACATCTGCAGCAACAATATTAAAACTGGGCAGGAGGGATTACAGTTATAACAATTAACCCTCCCCGGATACCCCGAAGGCCTGCTGAAAGAGCCAGGTCTTTAAGGCTTTCCGAAACACATTTAGGAAAGAGGCGTGCCAGAGATCTTGTGGGAGGGAGTTCCAAAGAGTGGGGGCCGCCACTGAGAATGCCCTCTCTCTTGTACCCGCCAATCTGGCTGTTTTTGTTGGCGGGATTGAGAGAAGGCCCTGTGTGGCCGATCTTGTCGGGCGGCATAATTGGTGGCGTTGAAGGCGCTCAGTGAGATAAACTGGGCCGAAACCATGTAGGGATTTAAAGGTCAATACCAACACCTTGAATTGGGCTCGGAAAACAACTGGTAGCCAGTGTAGGTCGAACAACACTGGTGTGGTGTGATCTCGGCGGCGACTATTCGTAAGTAGTCGAGCCGCCGCATTTTGTATCAGTTGTAATTTCCGGACCGTTTTCAAGGGTAACCCCACGTAGAGCGCATTACAGTAGTCCAAACGAGAGGTGACCAGGGCGTGTACCACTAGTGGGAGCTGGTGAACAGGAAGGTAGGGTTGCAGCCTTCGTATGAGGTGTGGTTGGTACCAGGCTGCCCGGCTCACTGCCGAAATCTGAGCCTCCATGGACAGCCTGGAATCAAGCACAACCCCAAGGCTGCGGACCTGGTCCTTTAGGGGTAGACTCACCCCATTGAACTTCAGGTCAATGTCGCCCAACCTTCTCTTGTCCCCCACAAGTAGTACCTCGGTCTTATCAGGGTTCAACTTCAGCTTGTTCCTTCCCATCCATCCACTCACGGATTCCAGGCACTTGGACAAGGTCTCTACAGCCAACTCTGGTGAAGATTTAAACGAGAGATAGAGCTGAGTGTCATCCGCATATTGATGACACTGCAGACCAAATCTCCTGATGATTGCCCCCAGCGGCTTAATATAGATGTTAAATAGCATGGGAGAGAGGATAGAGGATAGATGATGCATATTGGAGCAAAAAATCTTAATTTCACATATACGCTCATGGGGTCTGAACTGGCGGTGACCAACCAGGAGAGAGACCTCGGGGTTGTAGTGGACAGCACGATGAAAATGTCGACCCAGTGTGCGGCAGCTGTGAAAAAGGCAAATTCCATGCTAGGGATAATTAGGAAAGGTATTGAAAATAAAACAGCCGATATCATAATGCCGTTGTATAAATCTATGGTGCGGCCGCATTTGGAATACTGTGTACAGTTCTGGTCGCCTCATCTCAAAAAGGATATTATAGAGTTGGAAAAGGTTCAGAAGAGGGCAACCAGAATGATCAAGGGGATGGAGCGACTCCCTTCCGAGGAAAGGTTGCAGCATTTGGGGCTTTTTAGTTTAGAGAAAAGGCGGGTCAGAGGAGACATGATAGAAGTGTATAAAATTATGCATGGCATTGAGAAAGTGGATAGAGAAAAGTTCTTCTCCCTCTCTCATAATACTAGAATTCGTGGACATTTAAAGAAGTTGAATGTTGGAAGATTCAGGACAGACAAAAGGAAGTACTTCTTTACTCAGTGCATAGTTAAACTATGGGATTTGCTCCCACAAGACACAGTAATGGCCACCAGCTTGGATGGCTTTAAAAGAAGACTAGACAAATTCATGGAGGATAGGGCTATCAATGGCTACTAGCCATGATGGCTGTGCTCTGCCACCCTAGTCAGAGGCAGCATGCTTCTGAAAACCAGTTGCCGGAAGCCTCAGGAGGGGAGAGTGTTCTTGCACTCAGGTCCTGCTTGCGGGCTTTCCCCAGGCACATGGTTGGCCACTGTGAGAACAGGATGCAGGACTAGATGGGCCACTGGCCTGATCCAGCAGGCTCTTCTTATGTTCTTATGTTCTTAAGTCCACTGCTTAAAATGTATTTGCATGTGAAATTTAGTTGCATGCTAGTTATATCCCAATTTTTTATTTTGAAAAGTGTGGGAAAATGTTGAGAAAATAAGAAAGTAATGTTACCTGGCATGTCCAAATGGAAGTTATAAGAAAGTAATCATCTCTAAAAATAATGAATATCTCCAGAATATCTACTGAATAACAAAAAATGGAAATGCTTGCATATGAGATGGCAAGACTGAAGTCATAATGATCCAAGGATAATCTCTTGTTGAACATGAGGAAGATGACTGCTCTACTGCCAAGCCAAGAAAGCCAACCTATGCACAGATGGAAATATAAATGCTGTAAAACATCTGAAGACAAAATCGACACTTAAATGAACTTCCATGTAACTTTCTGCCCAGACCTCACTTCAATGATTAAGTTATCCTCAGCTTCCCACCCCTCCATAAAATGGCAGAACCAAGAGAGAATCATGCCCTCGTATCCCTGATGCCGTTTCAGCCAGCTTGGTTATAGCCAACTTCATTCTATACCCAATTGTATGGGTGAGTGGTGTTCATTGTCAGAATTCAACAGTTGTCTTTGCACCACACAAACTGGTACTCTATAAACTTGAAAAGAAGTTGACCCACATACATTAGCAGGGTGCAAGGGATACATAACAGGTATTATAACAAAGAAAAAAGAATAATTTAAGCTAGATCAAGCATGTCAGGCAATACTGATGTGAACAGACATCACTTTCTGGAGATGAGAAAAACAGTACCTTTTAACATTCCTCTTCAGCTAATTATTCAGAAATGTACTCCCAAAAGGTCATCATTTTATTCTAGTACAGAATAGTCTAGGAATAACAAGATGATAAAACCCCTAGTGTCAAAAATACTTAGTAGAGTGCTCTCCCTGCATCTCAGGTATTTGTACAAAGCCTACTAATTGTGCTCAAAATGAAATATTTGCAAAACCACTTGACACAGGATATACAGCAGCTAGAAATGTCATGAATATATTACTTCAGCTTTCTGAAATATCTATAATGACAATTCTATTCCTAACCTTAACAATAAAAAATAAAAACAGAGTGTAAGGTTTCCATAAACTGGAAAAGGGTAGATTGAATTTAAATCTTTTTTGAGGTGAAGGCTTTCTAGAATTCCCACTAATTTGTATTTCTTTTCTTTTCTTTGCATTTGTTCAGGGATGATGGGAGCTATACTACTGGAGGCCCACAGCTACTCCATCCCTGTTTAGATAGAAATATCAGCTTCTATGTGCTCCTTTCTTTTGAGGAAGTTCACTATAAGCTTTTGGACATTCCATTCAAATTGTTCTGAGACTCCTTTTCATAAAATGACTGCAGTTAGGAGGCCATCTGGAAAGGATTCCACAAGGCACCTTATGCAGTAAGCATAATAATGCATAAGGCAGCTTCCTATGGTCCTATAGCATTGTACAGGAGACCTCTCTGTCCTGGGCACTCTTATTCAAATTTAGACAAAGGAAATGGGATTTTTAAAAAGGAGTGCTTTTCCATAACTTTCACCTGAGGGTCTTCCTCTACTTATAATCCAATTCTTTCCCATTATCAACTCTTCCTGTTTCCAACACCACATGGACTTTGCCATGGAAAGCTTCCTTCTTACCCAAATGCCACAATCTAAACTTTTTCTGACTCCTTTATGACATTATTCCTTTTTCCTTCCTTATTCTCCCCTTGCTCCATACTTAGGGAAAAATTAATTTGAGTAACAAATTGAGGCATTTAAACATTGATTTGAAAGTTAAACGGGTTTCTTTTTAAAATTAATTTATATTAATTTTGTAAAATACAAAGCTACAAAAATATATAAAATACAGTAAAATGGTTCGACTCATCATATGGTAAATAAAATGGTTTGACTCACCACCTGGAAAAAAACAGTTCAGAATTTCTAGAAAACTCTTTTTAGCAAAATCAAATCTGCCTTTTATGACCATTCAAGAAAATACAACAGCAACAAGCTATCTACTTGCCTAAAGTGAACAAGTATACCCCAATGACAGTTTTCCAATCTTCTAAAACCCCAGAACCAGACCTGTTCCTCTGCAGCATGCTGGAGCTGTTCATCAGCACTACCCACTGTCTTCAATACTCAGATTTTGTAGCAGCACACCTACAAGTGAGTGAATGAAGTCTCCCCGAAAGTGTAAATATAACACCAGCTGCAACTATGTTATAACTGCCTGCCTGAGGGGATGGATGATGCAATGGCACCTGCTGAGTTCCCGGCCGCTATTCTGCATGAATCAGAGTAATTAGCAACATCATAAATGATGGAGTTATTAGAAGTGTTGAGGTCTTACATTCACAACTGCCTGTGTACCCAGATCTGTCCTGCAGGTAAAGTAGAACAAGCCACAGATAAATCCAAATCTTCTAAATTACATCATGCAACAGGTAGATTACAGTAGTGGACAAGATTCCCAGTGCTGGAGGTGACTGCACGAATGCAAAAATAGCTTTGCAGACCCATTTACATAGCCCAGTGTATTGCATGATTTTATGCTGTACATGCATAAACCCTTTGGCAAAAAAATAAAAATAGATTGACTTGCATGGAAATCAACTGGATTGGGGTGGTGAGGCTTTCTCAGTCCAAGAGCTGAACTCTTGGGGGTTGGACTCGATGGCCTTGTAGGCCCCTTCCAACTCTACTGTTCTATGATTCTGGGGCCTGCATGCCAGTGGTGGCCGTGGCCAGAGGCAAATGTCTTCTCTTTCTACAATAAGCTCCATTACAATCATGTGGAAGTTAGAGGTTTATACTCCCCTCCACTTTCTAGGGTATCAAGAGGCATTATGATATATAGTTCAAGGACGCATTCAAGCTAGGCAAAAAAATTGAAGAGAGCATAGAGCAGGTTCAATGAAAGGCATGGCCTGGAAAGGTTCCAGATGCTGGACAGAGAGGCCTGGAGGATCACATTTTGTCCCTAGACCTGAGGCTTACCACTCCTGAACTAGATGCGTATCATAAAACAAATTTATCACACTTTTTTGGCATCAATCCATCTGACCTGGACCTGAATGATTTGGAACCAGGTTACCATCAGGATTATCTTGTATACCCATGCCTGGTCACTTTGATCCTTGGGGGAGGCACTCAAAGTGCCCTTTGCTCCTAAGGTTTGTTTTATGACCACTATGACTAGGGCCTTTAGTAGAACTGTGCACAGACTCTCCAATCCAATTTGTAAATATAGATCAGGCCCCATGTGGTCTGGACAGATTTGTACGTGATCCAATCTGGATTTAGATCACAATATGGATATTACAAATCTCTGGAAATCCCATAGACTTATATTGTAAAACCACAATAGCCATAGGAATGTGAAATTTGGAGATATGGTAGCTGCTATATAGGAGATTAAACCTGCCAAGTTGCAGGTGGCTAGCTCCAAGAGTTTTCATCCTAGCCACCTTTAAAGTTTGCTTTTCCCAATATATATATAAAGGTTTTTTTAAAAATTAGGTTTGCAATACTAGTCACAGGTAGGAAGCATTAGGCAGGCACAGGCTGGCAGCACCACAGACACTCGGCACACAGGGACATGAAATTTGGAGTCATGGCAGCACCTACAGAGAGGATTAACCCTGCTACATTTCAGGTGGGCAGCTCCAGGGAATTGCATGCTAACCACCTTTCAAGTTTGCTTTTTCCAAACTAATTTTTTAAAGACTGAATGCTCAGTCATGCCATACTTCTGTGTTTCTGCTGCACCTGTATACAATATATATTTTTTAAAAATAGGGTTTTTAAAAATTAGATTTGCGATACTAGTCACAAGTAGGTAGCATCAGGCAGTCATGGGTTAGCAGCACCATGAAGATAATACGCACACAGGGACATGAAATTTGGGGACATGGTAGCCCCTATAGAGGGGATTAACCCTGCCAAACTTCAGGTGGGTAGCTCCAGGGGTTTTCATGCCAGCCACCTTTAAAATTTGCTTTTTCCAAGAAAGTCTTTTTCTAAAAAAGATCTTGCCATATAGAGGACAGATTGCCAACAGCAATAGTGAGGAAAAAATAAAATACTATTTAGTATTAATAATATTCCCTGTGGTTAGTAATTGGAAATGTTACTACTGCTGCTGTTACTACTACTGTACTTGGAATGCTGGCTAATATGCCCACAAGGTTTGGCTGGCTATTAATAACAATAACATGTTTTTGTAAGCTTCTAAGCCATCACACTGCAGTTTGCTTGGCCACAGACAGGTGGCACTGTGAACTACAACATGATCAAGCTTTACTGGACTCAAGGGGTGGGGAGGAGGAGGAAGTTAGGCAGATGGATGAGACCGAGCAGACAGCAGGAGAGTGAGTGGGTAGCCATGGCAGCTGGTGGCCTGCACAGCTGCTTCATGGGAGGCCTTGGTGTCGTGACTGCAAGGCCTCCCTTTCCTCCAGGCTGTGTGGTGGTTGGCAAGGATGGTGCCCAGGCAGCCAGGACTGAGTAAATCGTGGGAGAGAGAGTGGGTAGTGGCTGCAGTCTAAGCAACCTGTGGAGCCACTTCATGGGAGGCCTCGACATCACTACCTTTCCTCCAGGGGATGTGGTGGTGGTGGGTAGGAAGGAGGGTGGGTGATATCAGACAGCAAGCAGGGGGAGGTGCCTTGGCAACCTGGGGAAAGAGGAGGGGCAGAGCCCCTAGCAATAATAAAGAACTCGTAACCACACAAGCCGACTGCTTCTTATTGTTTGTGGGTAGCAACTGAAAAATAATCATAATCATGAATTCAGACAGCTGTGGCTGAATATGACCACAAAGTTTAATAATAATTCTTAGCAATCAGAATAGAATAGAATAAAAACACAGACAACAAACTTTTTTTTAAAAAAATATGTAAATAAGGATGGAACTGGGATTGATTGGGGGGAATAGAAAACATATACAAGCTGAACAAATGCCCCCCAATCTATCAAACATTTATAAGAGACAGAAATTACAAAAGACTTCCGCATTTTAAGACTTCACCCCTTTCAACAACTGTGATTGGAGAATTTTGGGTGCAGTGATAGCATTCTAGCCTTCATCCTTTTCTCCCCACCCTGGTGTTCTCATATGGTGTTGCAGTTGCTCCATTTCAGACACACCGTGTCTGGGTTCATTAGAGACTGTTTTGAGCTATAGATCTGTACAAATCTCTACAAATCGATTTGGGACTTGCTGATAAGCTCTGTAGAGTTTGTAGCTCCTTCAACCCAATCTAGACAGGATACAAATCAGCCCTAAATGATCTGATTTGGTTTATACTTTGTACAAATCTGGTGCACAGCCCTAAAGGGTGGAGACAAATCCCACTTGAACTTAATAGGCAAACATACAGAATTCTGAGTGGGAGGTAGGGGTGAGGTCTACCTCTGGTCCAGTCTCCTTAGAGTTCTATATCTCTCCCCTGCCCCCTTAAGGAGCATGGATAGGATTTCCATTGCTGCAGCTGAATGGCTGGGTTTCCTGGGGAGGTTCACGGAAGGAGTGTGCTCTTTGGATTGTCATAGTAATGGAGAATTTTTATATATCTACATAAACATAGATATTAGAAGGTACAGAGCTTGGAAGATTACTTTTAAAAAGTAATAAATTACAGTTACATGGCCCAAAAAGTAGTAATTACTGTTACAATTACA
This sequence comes from Rhineura floridana, assembly GCF_030035675.1. Classification (NCBI taxonomy): domain Eukaryota; kingdom Metazoa; phylum Chordata; class Lepidosauria; order Squamata; family Rhineuridae; genus Rhineura; species Rhineura floridana. The sequence continues at coordinate 182,759,180 of NC_084481.1, read as the reverse complement.
ATTGCTCTAAAAGTAACTGATTACTTTACTTTTCCTCCAAAGTAATCACTACAATTACATTTCAGTTACAATATTCTCTCTCTCTCTCTCTCTCTCTCTCTCTCTCTCTCTCTCTCTCACACACACACACACACACACACACACAACGTTGTCATCTTTCACCTCCACAGTTCTTTATCTGCATTCTGCTTCTGCCTCCTTCTGCTCCTTTATCCATGTTCTTGACCTCTGGATCCTTTTTCCCTCCACTCCATTCTTCACCACCACTATCCATTTTTTAAAATAATTGTTTTCTCCACTCCACCCCGTCTCACTCTCTGCCTCCTCCCTCATCGCCTCCTGCCCATCCACAGAGCATGAGGAAAGAGCGACACTGCACAGAAGCCCAGTTTGAGGCACATAATTTTCATCCACAAATCAGAGGGGCAGAAGACTTCCCCTGCTCCCCCCAAGTAATGCCCAAAAGTAATTCTGGAAACGTTACAATTACTCCACAAAAGTAGTAAAATTACTCCTAGTTCTATTACAATCAAAATGTAAAGGAATTACCCACTCGTTACTCAAAAAAGTAATGAATTACAAGTAATTGGTTACTTGTAACTAGTTACTTCCAAGCTCTGAGAAGGTATATGCTTAACACTGTAAGACAATCACAGGGAATAAAGCAACAGGCCCACAGGTCTGTGGGACTCTTAAGATTCATTGTTCACCATATTCAGAAGGACAAGGAAGTTCAGTCTGAACTTCTGAACTCCTGAAATGAAGCAAACAGGCCTGTGTGTGATTAAGTTTTGAGTAATGAGTATATTGTTTATGAGTTATGAGTAAGTAGGCATGTAATAAAGATTTAACAAGTGCTAGACGTGCTGGCTAGACTTGTTAAATCAATGATAAAGATGGAAGGTTATAGTTAGCATTATGGGGAATTCATATATATTTCTATTCTCAAATGTTTCATCTATCTATCTATCTATCTATCTATCTATCTATCTATCTATCTATCTATCTATCTATCTATCTATCTATCTATCTATCTATCTATCTATCTAGAGTTAAGTTAGAAGAGATATGCTAAGAATTATAGAAATGAGGAAAATCATAAAGAAGCAACAGGTATGTTCTGCCTTGAACTTTCAACAACCCTGACTTGAGCAGTCACAGGTCCTTATATGATTAACATTTGATGAATGGTCATATTGCTTAAGGGAGTAACTATGTAGAAGATGTTTCTGTAACAACAAATGGACTGGGCAAGCCTGACTGATCAGGAGCAATGGTAATGTTATGGGCTAGGTATGCATGGCAAAGCAATTTCAATACTATAAGGTCGTATTTGGGAGTAATAGGCCCCAAAACATCAGTCAAGGGAGACAGCAGAATAGTAGTAACATTGGTCAAGTAGACAGAACAAAGGTAAAAAGAAGAGGCTTGCTTATTATGCATGGTGACCTGTACATGTGTTCTTGAAACTAGATATTGGAATTACCTAATATTATCCTATTGGGCTAGAAATTAATGTATACATTGTAACAGCTATGTAATACTGATGTGTACCTTTCCGATTGGTGTATGTTAATGCCTTTGTCCCAGAACTGTATAACAGATCTATGCAGACAGTGCCACAATGCAGTCCTCACCAGGCACTCTGGGGGGACTGACCCTGTGTACACTTGTAAAGAATAAAAGCCTACCTTTTTGATGCAAGCCCATATCTTCAATTTCTTCAAGGACCCCCAGTTCAAGAACCCAAAAATTCCCCATCAATGGTAGGGCTTTTCTTTTTCCCCAGGTAAATATAGTCTGGTAAGATTGTTGCAACTTTACAGCCTGAACCTTTGTATTTTTCTGGGTTTACTTGAGAGTAAGTCTCATAGGATTATTGCAGCTTTTCAACCCAATCTTTATTTAGTAGTGATTGCAATCCATCCTATTTGCCTGGGAGCAAGCCCCACTGAATTCAATAGGACTTTCTTCTCAGTAGACATGGTTAGAGCTGCATTGTAATGCTTGCTTACACACTGCCTAGGCAGCCATCCTGCTCACCAAGGACAGTCACTTGCCTTCCCATAACACTTACTCAGAAGGTTCACTGATTTAAATGGGACTGACACCAAATTAAGTGGGTTTAGGACAGCAGCAAACAATTGCTGCCTAAATGAGGTTTTCAGGGTACTGAAACTTTTTCAGATTTATTTTCTGTACATTAGATTTCAGACAAACTGACACAAGAAAAGGGTAAAAAAGACAGGTGCTTGCATGAGAGGGAAAGAAAAGCATTCATAGGTAACAAAGAAAAAAACACAGGAAATGGACTCGGGGAGGAAAACCTTAGTTAATTAAATTAATAAGCAAATCCTATCACACATTTGTTTTAATTGGACTCCCTCTCAACTTTACTATTTCAGTGTTGATTTGGAATGAAAATTAGTTTTACTTAGTTGCCTTTTTTAAAAAAGTATAAAAATGGCAAGACTTCGCAAACTAAAAGAAACATTTTTGTTTTGAACTACAACTATGTGTTGCTTCAGCATGGGAATATCTGGGCAGTTTCTTCAACAAAGGGGCAACAAAAAACAGCTGCCGCCAATATTAGTTTCTGAAGGTGATGAACCCTTCCCAGAAATCCTGTTTATTTTGATTTCAAGAGCCACAAGGAGGTGCATTAAACTGGCAGAAAAGGAGACGCAAGGTGGAAGAAAGTGAGCCAGAGTAAAAAAGGAAAGTGAGGAGGAGCAAGAATGAAATACAGGCAGGTGAAATGAAGCTGAAGGTGAGAAAAAGATACAAGTTTGAAAAGGTAAAGGGAATGTGGAAGGCGGCATGTGCGGATAGAAAGAGGAAACAGATTATGAAAGAAGGTGAGAGAAAGTGACAACAGGAAGAGAACAGAGAGTGCAAGGAGGAGACAAAGATGGGTGACAGAAAAACAAAGGTGATAGAGGACAAAAAGTGCAAGAAGGTAGGGAGAGAAAAAGACAGAGAAAGAAAGGTGGTGGTGAAAGTGACAGAAAGACCTTTTGGTGATGATGACTTGCCCTCCTGCTTAATATTGACCACAGGCTTCACTGAAGATAAAACCCCTTGAAATCAAAAAGATTATACAACTACTAAAAGGGTTCAAAAGTTTGACCAACAGTACATGAAATACTAGTTCACTTGTATTGAAAAAAAAATAGTATGCCAACATCTCAATATGTGAAATGTGGAGAGATGCTAGCTCTATTCAGTATAAATCAAAAGTGAAATTGTGGAAGTGGGTCCCATGTTCCTGTTTGGGAGTCTCAAGTGGGTCTTGGTTCTGGACTGGTTGAAGACCAATGCTTTAAATAGTATCAGTACATAATGCAAAGTTACTCATTGTCAATTATATGCATAATCTACTTTTTCCTTCTGCAGTTTCAGAAATAGCATTTCAAAGGATTTTCATTTAAATTTATATTGGAGAATGGATGTGTATATTGCAATCACAGTTTGTGGAGCTCTGGTCTAGAAACAAGCTTGGGCTTTCTTGGATTAGAACCCTCCTGAACCTGGGGCTTGATTCAAACCCCACTTTATCCCCCACCTATCAACAAAATGGCTGATGGTAGGCAAATAGCAGCTATTTGAGTCAAGGGTCTTTAGTGGTTAGTTGCTGTTTTACCCTCACCTGCCACTTTCAGGGATGCAGATCCTTTAACTTTTTCTGTTGAAATGTCTGATCCAAGCACTTTTTCAAATGTTTCTACGAGATGTATTCATATCTACAAAAGGCCCAGGTTATTAATTAAAGCTTGAAACTTGGATTCCAAACCAAAGGTAATAGCAATGAATGCCAAACTTTGAAGCACTGGAATTAAATGCAACTGTTGACCACTTCTACTTGAAGACAGGTTACAGTATTCTTTACCATTTGTAGTCTTTGAAGGGCAGATTCATATATAATACACACAATACATTACAATAGTTGTGACAGTAATTGTGTGTATGTAGTTTCCTGCCCTGTAGATGAGGAAAAACGACACAGGGTTGTATGGAACACTGCAGCTCTGCTGGCACAACAGACTTCTGTGCGTGCAATGGAGCCTCTTCTTCTTCTCTTGTCTCTTCAAACCTCCCTTCATGCCTTGTCAATCAGCTCTGGAGGGTTGGATTTTGAGGGCACACAAGAGTAGGGGAGGAAAACGGAAGTCCTGTTGTGCCACTGGAACTACGTGTAGGCTACTGGACAGTGTAGTATTCTAGCTTTTCCAGAAAGACAGTAAAGAGTTAACATGTGCAGCAGCTCAAGGACAGCTCACAGAAGAAGCTGCAGCTGGCACAGAGTGAACCATGTGTATAAAGCCTTGGAAAAGAAACCGCAAGGTGTGGGGGGTGTTAGTAGAAGAAAGAGAGTTGAATCATTGAGTACTTTGCCTAAAGAAACAGTAAAGTTCTTTTCTACATGACTCGCTGTAGTTCGTTTGGTTTATTCTACCTGGCTGTGGTCATAAGGGTGCGCTGGACATCGGGCATTTAGCTTCGGCATTTACACGCTACGCAACACTACGTGTGTGGAGTATTGGATACAGCTCAGAGGTTGTATCACATAACGTAGTATTGATAAAATTATCAAATACTACAGTGATGATCTTGGATCATTCAGATTCATTAGACTAGTACAGAAAGTCTCTCTCTTCCCCCCCCCCTTGCAAAATGAAGCATTTCCAATATCAAACGCTTATGTGGGTAAGTGAAATAACAGCTGAAAAGCTACCTTACACATAAAAAGTGAAAGATGAAGGATTAATAATCTGTGCAAAAAAAAACTTGAATGCCTTCACAGCTAAAGCTAAAATGGAACATGTTTCTTAGGAGGGATCTAGGCTTAATTTATTTCAATAAATCAAATGAGAAACATTAGCATAAATTACATTCCAGATGTAATAGCTTACCAATAAGTTATCACTTGAATTCAACAATAAGTATAAGGAAACTGCAGAAATATCACAGCAGGCAGAATCCAAGTGTTGTGGTTTATTTGATATTATTCTACACGAAGTGTGTATTATATATAAGTACAGAATATCCTTTCATAAAAATCACCAATTTAATGAATCAGCTGAGATTTAAATATTATGCACAGGTTAAGATGTTAACTGTTGCCATGATCTTTTCTTCACACTTTGTTAGAATGCCAGATAATGATCTTTTCCTGTCCTATTTCTGTCCAAGTTGGGAAAGCTAAATATAAAGAGATAAGGATAATGTTAAGATGACCCATTATCTGAAAATTTGTAGAAGAAAAGTGATTGCATCTCAGTATTATGTAACTACTGTAATTACTAGAGAGAAACAAATTAGAAAATATTTTCATACTCAAAACAATTTATTTTCTCAAGTAAGCTTTATAAAATACAGCAGGGGTGGGAATCTGTGGGCATCCAGATGTTGGTGTCTTCTCATTGGCCCTGGACAGGATGGCCAATAGTCAGGGATGATAGGAGCTATAGCACAGCTGGCAGGGCTACAGATTCTCCACTCCTAAAATAGAACAGTATTTTTTACTTAAGGTATGATTCTTTCCCATGGGTGCACAGAGCCTGTGCATGGAGAGAAGGATCTCCGTTTCCTTTTCTGTTTAGTGTAAGTGCAGACAGCACAACTGTCTGTTACACAGCATGAAAGACCTCTGTATGCATGTATTTCATATCCACATCAACCTTTTTTCCCATCATCCCTTCATTTGGCCAGATTACCTAGGACAGACCTTCCATTTCCAGGAATTCCTGGTTAAGTTCTACAGGGATCCCTCTGGATGTAGACGCTGTGTACCCACAGAAGGTTCACAGAAAAAACAACAATAAACAAACCCCAAACAAAACATTTGAGCATAGTGTAAGAAGAGTACATCATGTTCTTATGTCTTTGCAGAAGAAATACATTTAGGGTACATGGTATGTACTCGAAGACATTATTTTGTTCTAATACTACTATTCACTAATAGGCAAAAAAACCTTGGGGTTTAAGAATGTACCTATAGCCAACAGATATTTCTATCAAACTTTAAAAAGCAGGGAAGTTGGGCCGCTATAGTGAATGCACCAGGGGAGCAAGAGATCCCACCTCCTCTCTCAGATATTGAACTGCCCTACAAATTTGTAAAAATGCAGACACAATTTGGGTTGGTCTTTCACAGTCCAATCCACTTCCTGTGTAGCTTGGAAGAATTTAGTAACGTGCCTCTGAGCATAAGGTGAGTGGTGGCAACACCTGCAATCAGGAGTACACCTCCAAAGATGTTGAATTACATGTTTTGTATGTTTGTTGGTGTTCTTACTTTGCTTCTTTCCCGTGTTATTACTGTTTCTACAGAGAATCTAACCTAGAAAATTATATTTCTCTCATTATTCATCCTAGAAATCTGTGTCAAATTTATTTTTATTAATTTCGAAGCCTTTTTTTTGGTCAATGTCATATGACAGTGAAGACAGCCATTTTCTGTTTCAAACTGGAGGTTATGTTCTATTTCTATTTTGGGTGCATTAAGGGTTGAATCTGAAACTGCAGTTTGATGTAAAATCAGACGGATTACAGTATGTTGCTATTTAAGCAATAAATCTAGCTGTTGTAAAAAACACACTTGGCCTGCCCAAGATGTATGTTTTCAGCCTGCTATGCTTAAACTACTCCATTTAAGGAAAGGTGGGCATGGTCAAAAACATACAGCACACCTAATTTTGCTAGAATATATTTCACCTCCCAGTGTTTTATCTTGTGCAAACTGAGACACTCCTCATGTCCATTGGAGACTACTCTGCAGAATAGTCAGTGCCATTATTCCACAATTGGTTTTGGAGTTTTGAAAGTATAAATTTTGCAAAGTGTTGCTGTACTTCACATGTTCAGAGAAACGAAGCAAAAGAGAATGATTTCTTATAGGAAACTTCACTAAAATTGCAAAGTAAATCAAACATATTTAAAGTTACTATCTGAACTATATCAACTGTCTTAATATTGTTGCCTCCTCCCTGCTACAACAAGATCAGCACAGCACATATCTTGTTTCTGTTATTTGGGCTGACTGCAGATGTTGCAATAGTAGGATTGTACACTAATTCAGAATACTTTAAAATAATTTCATTGTCATTTAAATTCTTACCTGTTTTAAAAACTGTGCAGCATTAAAGAGCTCACTACAGCCATACAGGACATGTTTACCTTGTTTGCCCTATGTGAAACATACAGACTTGATAAAAAACACTGTTCAATTTTATAATAAAAAGATGTACTACAGCAATTCAACAACTTCAGAAAACATAGGTTATTTAAGAATTGCAGTATAGAAGGAAAAGAGTCCAGTTTTTTTTCCATTAGCATTTTTTTATTTAGGCAATTTATAGCCTGCTTTTCAGTCAAATTGATTCTCAAAGCAGGATACAATTATTAAAATTAACAATATAAATAAGATAAAGCAGCAAACCAATTCAGTCTAAATATATGAATGTGCATTACAACACTTGCTTATGTTTCAAACACAGCAGGCAATAAAGCATTATGTGTGAGAGTAAGGTAGAGAGAATGTGAATGTATATCAGAAAGATAAATCTATTTGCCATAGGCAGGAGTCAAAAGCCTCATTAGGAAATGTAGAGCTGGTCATATCAATGTCAATATTGCAGGAATAATACACTGGATCCAGATGAGTACTCAATGGAACTCTGGTTGTGCTGCAGTAAGGGGCATGAAAACAAATTCCCTCCAATCCCTCCTTTCTACTGCAGCCCCTGAAAATCTGCTCCAGAAGGTTGGGGGACCCTCTGGAACAGCATGTGAGGTGATGCTGGGTGAATCAGCAAAAGTTTCTTCTCTCCCCTTTCTTCCAGTAGGGAGCCTCCACTAGATCCCTCTTCCCTCTATGAATGGAAGGAGCAAGCTTGGATCTTAAAACAGGAAATAATGGTACCTATACCTAAATGCTATAAATATAGTGTAATAGTAAGAGAGAAAGTTGTCCTAAGTAGTAAATTTTCAAATTGGAAAGTAGTAACTTGTAGAACACCTGTGGAATCAGGTCTTGAACTGTGGGAAGGACACAGGAATTTGGTGATAAAATTGTAAGATGTCACTAAAATGGCACTGAATTCAGAATAAAACTAGGACATTTATGTCAAGAAACATCAAGAAACACAGTAAAGTACTGTATCAAATATGATTTGACAAAGTATAAGATTATATGCATTAGGGAACATCCCTTACGCTGCTGGATTGATCAGCTGAAATTGTCACTTACAAAGCAGCCATTCGTTACCAGTGTTATGTGGCTGAAAAAAGAATGAATTTAATTCTTTAACTTTAAATAAGAACATTTGAAGCAAGTATCTCATATTGTTGTGCAAGATCTCTTCTCGAATGTCCCTGGGTGTAGGAGACGGAATAATGGCTCAAGTTACAGGAAGCCAGATTTCAACTGAATATCAGGAAAAACTTCCTAACTGTTGGAGCAGCATGACAATGGAACCAATGACCTAGGGAGGTGGTGGGCTCTCCAACACTGGAGGCATTCAACAGGCAGCTAGCCAACCACCTGTCAGTTATGCTTTCATTTTGATTCTGGCATTTAGCAGGGGGTTGGACTCGATGGCCTTATAGGCCCCTTCCAACTCTATGATTCTATGATACTGATGGAGCTACACTTGGAAAACTGTATCCAGTTTTGGTCACTGAAGCTGAAGAAAGATATGCACAGAATGGAACACGTGCCAAGAGGAGGACCTGAAATAATGGGAACAAGAGGCCTCATGGGGTGTATCCAGCTAAATCACTGTGCATGGGGAACAATTTTTGTGAGCACAATGGAACTTCTCCTCCCTCTCCTTTTCCTGCCCCCCCAATCTGCTCTGGAGGGTTGGGGAACCCCTCAGAGCAGATTTGGGGGGGAAGGGAAAGTGGGCAAGTTCTATTGCCCTTGCAGATATTGTTCTGTATATGCATATGCAATGGTTTAGTTGGATACAACCCCATATGTTTAAAGTGTTTGGCTTGTTTGGGGTGGGGGATATTAATCATGTTCCAGACTCTAAAGAAACGTAACTGAGTGGTTTTGGTGGAAGATTTAAAACACTGAAGAAATAAATCACTGACTTTGACCATCATATAAATACCCCAAGGCACTAAATCTGTGTGCATGCTACTGCCTTCCCATTTACTTCAATGGTGGAGGAAGCTCTGTGGACACATCTCATTGTACACGTCTAAACTCTTAAATGAAACAAAAAAGAAAGTCCACTTGTGCACCCCAGAGAGGCCACCCAACATGTATTGGAAGCAGTGTCTTAAGGAATGCAAGAAGAGATGTAATCATAAGCAGCTACTTATCAAAGAAAATCACAGTGTAGTAGCGTACCTTTATGTAATCAATAAGGTTTTGGTATTCAATGTAATTGCCTCCTCCAACTATGAACACAATTGCCTACAATGCAAAACAAACAAAACAATGTGCTGAAGCTGTTACTGCATGTTAAGCTTACTACAGATACAAGAAACAAATTAGGCATATTTTAAACCAACAAAATTCAAGATTTGTTATTTGGATAACTTTATTCCAGGGCATTAAACTGCAAAGTAAAAGAAGTACTCAGTTGGTGATGGTAGTAATAGCACTTTTCAATCTTTGAAGTGTATCTCAAAACATGGGCACAGCAACCCTATAACCTTGCCAAACCCCTTTGGGGAGGGGTAGGATGGGGCAGAAGTGTGGCTCCATTAGCTAAATGATCTGCCTGCCAAGGAGTTCCTGATATACTCATGGAAAAGCTCTGCCAATGTAGATATACTGCTGGAAGTAGAGCCCAATCTAGGGCTGGGCTGGGACCTGTTGAATCCCAAGCTCCCTTGCTCCCTCTGACAATCCTCTGCATTGGGCCCCTTAACCATGCCAGTCTGAAGCTTGTATAGTTAATTTCCGTCCCACTGGTTTCAGTGGGAAGGGTTAAAAAAAGCAACACCACCAGCAAGAAATAAGAAAAAAGCACCTCTGTCACCTTTGTTGAAGTCAGCCAGCAGGCCTTTCTAGGTGACATGTCTTCTATCCCCTAACCCCCACCCCCAGCTTAGAGAATCTTTCAACGTCGTTAATTTAGATTATAATTTATTTTATAAATACAGAATTCCTTGCTAAGAATGAGAATGGATAATGAAGAAATTACTTTCATACTCTAGGACAAGGGTGGGTAACCTGTGGCCTCTATTCAGCTCCCTTTGAGTTTTTTATTTATTTTATTATTTATTTATTAGATTTATATCCAGCTCTTACTCCTAGTAGGAGCCCAGGGTGGCAAGACCCCCCTCCCCAAAATTGTCATTCTAATTTATTTTAGTTTTTAAAAAAATGTATTGATGGTACTTAAGGGACTCCTGCTGTGATGCCATAATGTAACGTTTTTTTATGCCCCTCAAGACCTCTCAATTTTTTTAGCAGCTGTTCTTGCAGTTTTTTTGTAGTGCTCCACAATTTATTAATTTTTATTTAAATTACTGACCACTCCCACAAGTCCCTTACTGTGATTCTGTGATGCCAAAAGGTTTTTATGACACCCCTTAACATTCCCCCAAATTTGTCCTATTTAAAAAACAACATCTTTTTTTGGCAGTGCCAACTTTGGCATGTGTCCCCTGGAGGGTAAAACAAAAACAATTGCTTTTTCAGTTAATGATTCTGCGAAGAAAATGTTAACAATTTAAACATTCACTTATTTTTATTAAAGCAAGTCTACCAAGGATTTTATTTATCATTGTAATTTAATTACTTTATTTTTTATTTATTTAAGGTATTTATATATCTCCCATCATAATATTTATCTTAGGGCAGGATATATTTTGATGCACACTTTAAGGACTTTTTAGAATGGAAAAGCAGCATAGCATTAACAATATATATACAAACAAATAATATATCATGGGTTGAATCCAGCACTGTCCATCCATGGACAGAATGGACTTTCGTTGTGCTACAGGACCTCTCCTCCCTCCCTGCAGTCCCTCAGCGTCTGCAGGTGAGGGACCCTGTGGAGCAGGAGTTTTGTTTGAGGGGCTGCGAAGTGCTTCAAAGGGAAGGAGAAGTCCCATTCCACAAACAGAAGTCTACTCACACAAAATCGTGTTCTGCCCCATGTATTATGCCAAAGTACAGCAAATTATCCACACAACCATTTATTCAGCCACAGATAGGTATTTATTTATTTAATTTGTATCCTGCCCTTCCTCCCAGCAGGAGCCCAGGGCGGCAAACAAGGCACTAAAACACTTTAAAACATCATAAAAACAAATCTTAAAATACATTAAGACAAAACAGCGTTAAAAGCATTTTAAAAACTTTTTTAAAAAAGGGTTAAAAACATTATTAAAAAACATATTAAGCAATTCTGACACAGACACAGACTGGGATAGCTCTTAACTTAAAAGGCTTGTTGAAAAAGAAAAGTCTTCAAAAGGCGCCAAAAAGATAGCAGGGATGGCGCCCGCCTAATATTCAAAGGGAGGGAATTCCACAGGGTAGGTGCCGCCACACTAAAGGTCCATTTCCTATATTATGCAGAACGAACCTCCTGATAAGATGGTATCTGCAGGAGGCCCTCAGCTGCAGAGCACAGTGATTGACTGGGTATGCAAGGGATAAGATGGTCTTTCAGGTATCCTGGTCCTGAGCTGTATAGGGCTTTGTACACCAAGACTAGAACCTTGAACTTGGCCTGGTAGCAAATGGGCAGCCACTGCAATTTTTTCAGTAGTGGGGCGACATGTTGGCGATACCCTGCTCCAGTGAGCAGTCTTGCCGCCGCATTTTGCACCAGCTGCAGCTTCTGGACCAACCTCAAGGGCAGCCCCACATAGAGCGCATTACAGTAATCCAGCCTGGAAGATACCAGTGCGTGGACAACAGTGGTCAGGCTATCCCAGTCCAGAAACGCCTGCAGCTGTCTCACCAGCTGAAGCTGGTAAAAGGCACTCCTAGCCACTGAGGTCAACTGGGCCTCTAGTGACAAAGATGGATCCAGGAGCACCCACAGGCTATGGACCTGCTCTTTCAGAGGGAGTATGACCCCATCCAAAGCAGACAACTGACCAATTATCCGAACTCGGGAACCACCAACCCACAGTGCCTCCGTGTTGCTAGGATTCAGACTCAGTTTATTGGCCCTCATCCAGCCCACCACGAGTCCAGGCAGCGGTCCAGGGCTTGTACGGCTTCTCCTGATTCAGATGTTATGGAGAAATAGATCTGGGTATCATCAGCATACTGCTGACACCTCGCCCCAAAGCTCCTGATGACTGCTCCCAAGGCCTTCATATAGATGTTAAACAGCATGGGGGGCAACATGGTACCCTGTGGCACCCCACAGCACAGCTGCCAGGGGGCCGAAAGACAGTCACCCAATGCTATTGTCTGAGAATGACCCTGGAGATAGGATCGGAACCACTGTAAAACAGTGCCTCCAATACCCATCTCACCAAGTCAGCCCAGAAGGATACCATGGTCAATAGTATCAAAAGCCACTGAGAGATCAAGGAAGAATAAGAGGGTCACACTCTCCCTGTCCTTCTCCCGATAAAGGTCATCCATCAGGGTGACCAAGGCCGATTCAGTCTGATAACCAGGCCTGAACCCAGACTGGGATGGGTCAAGATAATCTGTTTCATCCAAGAGTACTTGCAGTTGCTGCGCCACAACCCTCTCAATCACCTTCCCTAAAAAGGGAGTATTTGCAACCGGTTGGTAGTTGTCACAAACCAATGGGTCCAGGGTGGGCTTTTTCAGCAGTGGTCGAATCACCGCCTCTTTCAAGGCAGCTGGAACCACTCCCTCCCGCAATGATGCGTTGACCACACCCTGGATTCACTTGGTCAGACCTCCTCTGCAAGCTTTAATAAGCCAAGAAAGGCAAGGGTCAAGAAGACACGTTGCTGGCCGCATCATCGCAAGCACCTTGTCCACGTCATCAGGCTGCATCAACTAAAACCATTCCCAAGAAATTGCAGCAGACGTTGCACTGGACACCTCTATATGTAGATGGGGCATCAAGACTGCTACAGAGGCAAGCAACTTTACCCTCAAAATGCCTCGCAAACAATTCACAGTGGGCCTCCGAAGGGTCTAAGACTCCATTTCCTGGAGTTGATTTAGGTTTAGATATTTTGTTTGTACAATATAGAGCACTGAACTATTTGTACTTGCCCTAATTTTACCTTAAGAGAACAGTTTCAGTGCCAGAAATAGTTGAATCATAAGTATTTATTTCTTAAGTATTTTTAGTCTGCTCTTCCATTTCAGCAATATATTCCATATAAATCAACATCAAAACTGGGGGATATCAACATTCATGCTGAGGCTGTCTTGTCTGGGGCGGCTCAGGACTTCATGGCCTCCATGACAACCATGGGGCTGTCTCAAATTGTTACTGGCCCGACGCATGTATCAGGACATACTCTTGATTTGATCTTCGCCACCGGTCATGGAGATGGTGATCTGAGGGTGGGGTATTTTTCATCTACTCCATTGTCATGGACAGATCACCGCTTGCTGAGCTTTAGACTCACGACAGCCCTTTCCCTCTGCAGAGGTGGGGGACCTATTAAGTTGGTCCGCTCCCGGAGGCTTATGGATCCTGTTGTTTTCCAGAACACTCTGGGAGTTTTTCCGGCTGATAGCACTGGCGCTCCTGTCGAGGCCATGGTCGATCTGTGGAATACGGAGATGACCCGGGCCATTGACATGATCGCTCCCGCGCGCCCCCTTCCGTGCAGAGCTTATACAGCACCGTGGTATACCCCGGAGCTGAGAGTGATGAAGCAAGAGAGAAGGAGGCTAGAGTGCAGGTGGAGGCGAACTCCTGACAGATGTAATCATTCTTTGGTAAGTGCTTCCACTAAGTTGTATGTAAAAGCGGTTAGGGCGGCAAAAAAGTCTTATTTTGCTGCCACCATCAGATCATCCCTCTGCCGCCCAGCGGAGCTTTTTAGGGTGGTACGAGGGCTTTTACATTCTGGCCCTCATGATACCAAGGAAACATCGGAAGCCCGCTGCAACGAATTTGCGGAGCACTTCCAGGACAAGATTGCATGCATCCGTCGGGACTTAGACTCTGATGTTATGACAGATGATTCCATTGAAGTGTCCAGAACACGGTCTTGTCCTTCATTGTTGGATGAATTTCAGTTGGTGCAGCTCGAGGAAGTGGACAAGGTGCTTGGAATGGTGCGGGCGACCACGTCTGCTCTGGACCCTTGCCCATCTTGGCTGGTGAAGGCCGGCAGGGCTGTGACCACCGGCTAGGCCAAAGAGGTGATAAACACCTCCTTGAGAGAGGGAGTAGTCCCTGGTAGTCTTAAGGAGGCAATAGTGAGACCTCTTTTAAAGAAACCCTCTTTGGACCCTAGATGTTTTGAACAACTATAGACCGGTGGCTAATGTCCCTTTTTTGGGCAAGGTCTTGGAGCGGGTGGTCGCCGGCCAGCTCCAGGCGCTTTTGGATGAAACCGATTATCTGGATCCGTTTCAATCTGGTTTTAGGTCCGGTTTTGGCACTGAAACAGCCTTGGTCGCCCTGTATGATGACCTTTGTCGGGAGAGGGACGGGGGGAGTGTGACCCTGTTGATTCTCCTTGATCTCTCAGCGGCGTTTGATACCATCGACCATGGTATCCTTCTGGGGAGGCTCGCGGAGCTGGGAGTTGGGGGCACTGCTTGGCAGTGGCTCTGCTCCTACTTGGCGGATTGTCGCCAGAAGGTAGTGCTTGGGGAACACTGCTCGACACCCTGGACTCTCCATTGTGGAGTCCCTCAGGGGTCAGTTCTGTCCTCCATGCTTTTTAACATCTACATGCAGCCTCTGGGTGCGGTCATCAGGAGTTTTGGAGTGCGTTGTCATCAGTACGCTGATGACACGCAGCTCTACTTCTCCTTTTCACCTTCTTCAGGTGAGGCTGTTGATGTGCTGAACCGTTGCCTGACCGCGATAATGGACTGGATGAGAGCTAATAAACTGAAACTCAATCCAGACAAGACCGAGGCACTGTTGGTGAGCCCTTTACCTGCCCAGATGGTGGATGTTCATCCTGTTCTAGATGGGGTTACACTCCCCTTGAAGGAACAGGTTCGTAGTTTGGGGGTCCTTTTTGACCCTTCCTTGTCGCTTGAGGCTCAGGTGGCCTCGGTGGCACGGAATGCGTTTTACCATCTTCGTCTAGTAGCCCAATTACGCCCCTATCTGGACAGTGACGATCTCGCCTCAGTTGTTCACGCTCTGGTAACTTCTAGATTGGACTACTGTGATGCGCTCTACGTAGGGCTGGCCTTGAAGACTGTTCGGAAACTCCAGCTAGTGCAAAATGCGGCAGCCAGGCTGTTGACGAGGACCCATCGGTCTGCGCATATAACACCTGTCCTGGCCCGCCTGCACTGGCTACCCATCTGTTTCCAAGCTAGATTCAAGGTGCTGGTTTTGACCTATAAAGCCTTATACGGTGTGGGACCGCAATACCTTGTGGAACGCCTCTCCCGCTATGAACCTACCCGTCCACTTCGTTCAGTATCTAAGGCCCTCCTCCGGGTACCAACTCATCAGGAAGCCCGGAGGATTGTTGTTAGATCTAGGGCCTTTTCTGTGGTGGCCCCCGAACTCTGGAGCAGCTTACCTGAGGAGATACGCCTGGCGCCTACGGTACTTTCTTTTAGGCGCCAGGTTAAGACCTGGCTATACTCCCAGGCATTTTAATGTTTAATGTTTTCATGTTTAACGTTGTTAGTTAACTTGCTGTTATGTGTTATTGATGTTATTATACTATTGTATTTTAATCCTGTTTGTACACCGCCCAGAGAGCTATTAGCTATGGGCGGTCTAAAAATGAAACGAAATAAATAAATAAATAAATAAATAAAACAGTACATTTAGACTAAAAAATTATAAATGCCACATACAATTTAAAAACATTAGCAATTAATCAAATTTTATATCAGATAGCAGCATTAGTACAATGTTTTAAAATATTAACTGTCAAAAAAGCCTGCTGAAAGAAAAACAATTTTAACTCCTGCTGGAAGAAGAGCAGAGAGGACCCCAGGCACAGCTACCCTGGAGAGGGCATTCCATAACCTTGGCACCACAACCCAGATGGCCTTGTTCTTCATGCCCACACTTCTGACAGTAAAGGGACACAGATAATATACAGTTCAATTAAGTTTATTCTGTTGGACCATTCTATAGGAACTGTATGCCAATATATTTAAGCTTAATCATTTCCCCATTCTTATACAAAATGTGGTCACAGAAGTTAAAATTGTTTTATGTTCCTCATTAGCGACTGTGATATGACATCCCCCACCCCAAGATAGGGATTTTGTAGGAAATATGCATACCACTAGGAGTCAGAAATCTAGTCTTCTGCTTGTGGATTATCCCTACATAAACTTCTTGAATTTCACATTCCAATGCAATATTTTTCATGTTTTCCTTTGTGTGTATTTCTCCACAGAAGAAAACCAGTTACTGTTCAGACAAGATCCCCAGTCCCAAGATTGTATCTGGGAAAGATTGGGAGCAGACTCTGAACCTGCTCACTCCTCTATTTTGCCAACACTGAGAAGTGAATGACAAGACCAGCACATCTTGTTCTTACTGAACATGGATTTCATTGACTTTGCAATACTAAAACCAGATACTGATATCTTCCTGGTGCAGTATTCCTGGGCTGCACATGGGCCTTATGCTGGGGCTGGGCTGAAATTAGGAGAAACAAAAAAAGTTGCACACTGAGTGTGTACCTGTTTTCAACAAAATGGTGAAATGTTTTTAGAGGTTATGCTTTATGGTGTTCATTGAAAGGGATGTTTTACATTTTAAACTGCTCATAGACTGAGCCTAAACATACTTCCTCAGAACCAAACTTCTCTAGAATCAGAGTACGTCTTCAGTAAATATGTTTAAGACCACGGAATTAAGAATGTTTAAACGAATTAGGTCATTCTTATTCAACTATCTGAAGATGCAAAGCACTTACATTCTCTGTTAGATATCATATAACAAAACCACAATCAAACTAATTATTTCAAATAATGGGATCCAATTTTCTGTTAGGAGTGACTGAATATTATATTTAAATCAAATGTTAACACTAATAATTTGGAAAAGTATACGTTCTTACCTCCTGAAATGGATTTTTGTTTCTTGGAATTGAGCTGAAATAAATAAATAAAACTCTACTGAAAGCTCAGTCACTTTAAGATGTCAAGCATACAATGTGCATAAACAGCTTGAACTACAAAATGGGACCATTGGTCTTGTCCAAGTGGGATGCGATTCCTCCTAGCGCTCAAAGGCAGGAAATGCTGTCACTCCAAAAGAAGTTGTTGAGTATTCCTCCCTTGGAGTCTCACTTTGCTTCTGGCCAAGCAAGAATCAGCCTACTGTGTAATGTGTAGAAGAAAAAAAACAGAAGGAAATGCAGAAAAACTACGCACAGACCCACACACTAGAACATGAAACCTGCTGGGAACATCACTGCACATGGCTCACTCCTTTTATAGCAGCCAATCAAAGGTGTGACCTTGGAGGCATCCTAATACCCAATCAGAAGCACTCTTCAGATGACAAATGGCCCCTTTTAATTGGCCCCAATCTCATTGGGTATTAGAATGCCTCCAAGTGAAAGTTTTAAAGCTGACCATTAATAATGTGGGTGGATGGATGGATGACTGCTTAATGTGCTGGAAGTACTTGCTGGAGTACTCGCCTTCCAAACACTGTCTCCACAGAGGTATACAAGTCAACCTTGTAATGTCTTGTAAAAGTACTTGAACTTGCCCACCTAGCTGATTCCTGCAGAGAATTGGTGAAAAAAGCAATTGAGGCAGTTGCAGCTGTAGTGGAATAAGCCAATATGTCTGAAGATGGAGGTTAATGTAAAGAAAGAAACAGGGTAATACATGCTCTGATCTACCTAGCAAGGCTGTTGCTAGAGACCCCCCCCATGTTGTCAGATAGAAGAAGGCAACAGGGGGTCAGATTGAAGAAAGGACTTAATGCTACTGATGTACACTTTTAAGGCCCTGTGTATGTCCAAGGACTGCCAACTGTGCTCCAAGGGGTGAGAAACGGAATGCAGCAGTTATTGAACCATTGCCTTAATATCCAAGACAAGTAACGTAATGCTCAAGATTCTACAACAAAGGCTCTTACCATATATGGAGCAAGAAATGACAGATGTCCAAGCTGGATTTAGAAAGGGAAGAGGTACTAGAGATCATATTGCAAGCATACGTTGGGTAATTGAACAGACAGGAATTTCAGAAGAAAATAATCCCGTGCTTTATAGATTACAGCAAAGCCTTTGATTGTGTAGATCATTAAAAACTATGGAATGCTTTAAAAGAAATGGGGGTGCCACAGCATCTGACTGTCCCGATGCGCAACCTATACACTGGACAAGAGGCTACTGCTCAAGACAGAATATGGAGAAACCAATTGGTTCCCAATCAGAAAGGAGTGAGACGTGGTGTATTTTATCACCCTATTTGTTTAATCTATATGCAGAAC
This sequence comes from Rhineura floridana, assembly GCF_030035675.1. Classification (NCBI taxonomy): domain Eukaryota; kingdom Metazoa; phylum Chordata; class Lepidosauria; order Squamata; family Rhineuridae; genus Rhineura; species Rhineura floridana. Next base: position 182,740,632 of record NC_084481.1, on the reverse strand, counting down.
ATAACACATGAAAAGCGGGTTTGGACCAAGATGAAAGAGGTGTTAAAATTGGAGGGAGAAATATCAATAGATGTACAGACATACTTCTAGCAGAAACCAGTAATGATATGAAATAAATGCTGATGAAAGTTAGAGGAAAGCACAAAAGCAGGACTACAGCTGAACATCAAGAAGACAACAGAATGTAATTACAACAGAAGATTTATCTAACTTCAAAGTTGATAATGAGGATATTGAACTTGTCAAGGATTATCATTACCTTGGCACAGTCATTAACCACAATGGAGACAATAGTCAAGAAATCAGAAGAAGGTTAGGACTGGGGAAAGTAGCTATGGGAGAACAAGAAAAGGTCCTCAAATGCAAAGATGTATCACTGAACACTAAAGTTAGGATCATTTGGACTATGGTGTTCCCGATCTCTATGTATGGATGTGAAAGTTGGACAGTAAAAAAAGTGGGTAAGAGAAAAATGAACTCATTTGAAATGTGGCATTGGAGGAGAGCTTTGTGGATTCCATGGACTGTGAAAAAGACAAATAATTGGGTTATCATACTTAGGACACATAATGAGAAAACATGATTCACTAGAAAAGTCAATAATGCTGGGAAAAACAAAAAGGAGCAGAAAAAGAGGAAGACCAAACAAGTGATGGATTGATTCCATAAAGGAACCTGAACTTACAAGATCTGAACAGGATGGTTTACAACAGGTGCTATTGGAGGTCACTGATCCATAGGGTCGCCATAAGTTGTAATCCACTTGAAGGCACATAACACACACAACCAATATTGGGCAAATTTGCTACATTAGAAGTATGCAGCTTTTCAAATTAATCATATCCCTCCATTAGTTGGAAATATTACTTAACTCATGTTGTATTTCTTATAGTCTAAAACCAAAAAGTATTTAAATAAGTTAGTCAGTACTGAGATTTTAAGAACTGCAATTTTACTTTATACTAGTTCAATGAGCCCAGTTAGTATGGAAATGGACTGCCTTCAAGTCGATGCTGACTTATGGCTACCCTATGAATAGGGTTTTTATGGTAAGCGGTATTCAGAGGGGGTTTACCATTGCCTCTGAGGCTAGTCCTCCCCAGCTGGCTAGGGCCTGCTCAGCTTGCCACAGCTGCACAAGCCAGCCCCTTCCCTTGTCCGCAACTTCCAGCTGGGGGGCAACTGGGCTCCTTGGGACTACGCAGCTTGCCCATAACTGCACAGGTGGCAGGGCATGTAACCCCTGAGCCACTAACTGTGAGGGTGATCTTTAGCTGGCCCTTGACACCCAGGAGACATGAGCGGGGATTTGAACTCACCGACTTTGGACTCCCAACTAGGCTCTCCTCCCCACTGTGCTATACCAGCTGTCCTAGTTCAATGAGCCCAGTTAATATACATGAAAACAAACTAGGTTGATGTATACCTAAATATTCTAAATTCAAATATTTAACCTAAATGTTTGAAAAGCACAACCCATAACACATGGGTTGTAGTGCAGCTCTGCTTGAGCAACACAACTTCACCTTTCTCTCCTTCTTGCAAACCCTCAACATCTGTTCTAAAGGGTTGGGGGATGCTTAAAGCAGATTTTGGGGTGTGTGCAAGTGAGAGGAAAGTGATGTCCTGTAGCATGAGTGAGAGTCTACTCATGCAACATTATAGTTTATATGTAACGTAAAACTGATTATTTACTCTTTTATTTTGCAAGTTACCTTCAGTTTGAAATCTAGTTAATGCACAGGCAGTGTATCACACTTACTAAAGTTGCATGATAAACTCACCTGTCACTGCCTCTCAACATCTTAGGGTCAAAATATCTGTAGTCATCTGTTTCCTATTTAAAAAGAGAAATCTTTGTAACAACTTTTTGCTATCTTAAATTCTATAAGTTTGACTACTGACTTCTATTAATTCATTTCCCAAATTGCAAATCTGGAAACTATCATATCTTAATGAATTAGATTTCCTCATCACAGTATTTCCAAAACATTAACAATTCATTGAAAGGGTTCTTCTGAAAGTATTCCTTCAGTCACACTGCTAAAATACTTCTGCTAGCTGCCACAGGGGGCAAGGCAGCTGATTTGAAATTCACAGCTTCCAAACTTTCCAAAATATACTGCTTGTGCAATATGTTCAACCCATCAAGCTTGAAATGTAAAAGATGTCACTAGTTTTATTCCTCGCACTAGCCCAACAGAAGACACTTTTCTTTTTTTTTTACAGGAGGCAACAAGAACCTATGTTTTCTTTTTAAGAACGTAATGGCAATGAATGCTGAAATTAAACACCAATCAAAATCTTTATTCTTCATTGAACACAGCTTCTTATTTCATTCCATGATTTATGAGTACTATTAAAGCAAAATTAAGTTTGTTTACAAAATGTGAGCCATTACAACATTTTAAAACTGTTGACATTATAAGAAGAATTTTTCCTTCCTCAAAGAGGCTCAATATTTTTATTGGCAAATGTAATCAGTTTTTATGTCTCTATCTTTGCAGTTACCTTTATCAAGGAACTAAGTCAAGAAACTCCCACTAGGCTATATTATCCCAATTTCCTACATTGTATCAGTGCTTCCTGTAGAGTTAAAAAAATATCCCACATTAATGCTAGTTTTCATAAAATTAGTTTATTGTGGTGTGTATCAATGTACAAAAACTTCTGAATAAAATGATCTCATATGGATTCACCTTTGATTTCAGATCCTGTGTCTGAAGACCATCAAAATATATGTACCCTCAATTGTGTGTGGGGTCTGTTTTTCAAGATGCAATATTGACACTGGTTTTCCTATGGCATCAGCATCTTCATGGTGTGTTTGTGTGTGTGTGTGTGGATAAGGAATAAGGAAAGGTAATGACATGATGTTGAAATATTTGGTGAATGTCTAGGGTTTGGTCACCTCCATCATTCTGTGAAACTGTGAAGTGGTGCATTCAAATTTATAGATATATTAAACACAATTTCTTCCTATAGTGTGAAATGAGCAAAGCTGGTGGCACCAAAAATTCAGAGTATACCAGAGTTGAATTCATTTTTATAACTAAAGTCGAATATGCTTGTTTGATAGCAGTACTTACAGGATTTGATTTCATCTCCAGAAGGTTGTCTAAAATACGGGTGACTGGAAGATTCTACAGAAGAGAGTACTTAATTCAAGTAAATTGCAGAAATTGTTGCTCAATGTAGTTTAGGAAAGAAACAGACATTATTGCATCGCTTTTCACATTGCCATTGCAGCCCTTTCTCGTTTATAATGCTGTACTATAACACTGCTATATCTGCCTCTGCCATCCTCAAATCAATATGCGTATTCAAGTGCAACTTCCCGGGGCAAAAAAAGAAGAGGAAAAAGAAGATAGCTAATTCAGATATTATGATGAAATTACTTTAACACCTGAAAAAGATCGCTGAAAAATATTTTTAAACTATTTTACAATTTAAAAACTACAATTCATCCATTTTAGAATGGCTGTGTTTGGATGTCATGCTAAACTGTGATTTAGCACATGGGATATGAAGTTGGCTTGTCTAAGCAAACTTTAGTTAGCATTAAACATTGATACCCAGTTTGGACAATGCAGGGCACCATGATAAAGGGAAAGTGGAAGTGAAAGCTTCCAAACAACTCTTCTTACCCATGCTAGAGAGGGAAGGGTGGAGTGCAGCCAATGATCAACTCATTGGATGGAATTCTAAAATCCACCATGTGTGTTTCTAAGAAGTAGCACAGGGATGTTACTAATTTTTTTCTTGCTTGGCTGCTACCAGTTATGCTGCAGTAAATGCTGTTTGGAAATATCCTTTTACAGTACCTTTCACAAGTGGCCTTCTATAGCCTCCAGCAGGTATGTGGTTAATGTGTCATAGATGCTGATTAATTAAAATTTCTTATAATTTCTGTTGCGTGGGACCACAGGGCTAATTTACACTACTGTATGCCTCATGCTAGAAGGACAATGACACTTTGTTTCTCTTCTTCCACACAATTTACTTAAAAGAGTATGTTTCAAATGCTGAGATTTCCAACACTTTATTTACTTATTAAAATATTCATAGTCTACTTCTTAATTATAAGTTTAAGTTTGAGACTTTTCAAACTGAAAGCAATACAGACCATGGTTTTATATTACATTTTTAGAAAATCTTATAAAGATTAATTAGCAGTAGCATTGATAAGAGCATCAGAAACAGAAAAAAGGAGCAAACCAGGGCAAACCAAAAGTCCTCAAGAAGGCCCTCTGCTGCCTAAAAACTAATCAGAAGGGAGCAACATGAACTTCCTCAGGAAGTTCCCATGTGTTTGGTGGTTCTGCAGACATCTTGTCCTGGGTCACCACCATCCAAAAACTTCAGATAGCAGGGGCCACGAAGCGTGGCTGTGGTAGGTAGAGAGTGGAGATTGATGGGGAACATGCAAGCCTTAAGTTCTGGAACAACAGCAATTCTAGTTATACTGTCAAATATGATTTCAAATACAAGAATATGGACACTAATGTTCTACAATGTAGAATCTATATTGTCAAACATACCTGTTGCTTTAGCACCAAATTCTTGACTCCTTCCATCACAAACTGGGATCCTGTATTCATGACACGTGAGAAAAGGCTAAAACATAAAGAGCACATCAAGCGTGATTTTGTGTGCTTTCATTTGTTAAAAAAATAATCATGGTGAACTGTACCTCATGAAGCTAAGAAACTGATACCAATATTTGTTGTTCTGATTGATCTTACTGTTGTGTGTGAAATTTTTTATTAACCTTTTATTCTATTCAGCTAGGATCTACATACTCAGAATATCAGCCAGCTTCTTTTCTTAATAGAAAAGAACTTTTGAATCTACTTTAACCAAAATAAAGCTTGGGAAGCTCTGTCATAAAACAGCATCTAGAGAAGGTTGCTGGGGAGAAAGGGAGCATCGGTCTCACTGAAGGTTATTTCTCATGGATGAATTTCCATCAAGTGGGTTGTTATTGCCACCTACTGACCAAAGGCAGGAAGTGCATACAAAGTCAAGAACTAGATGTTCCCTTCTAGCCCTCAACTCCAGTGCATTTCATGATGAGACCATTCAAAGATTGCCAAGGTAGGACAGGCAACCGATATGGAAGAAGACAGGAACACCAAACAGCAAATAGCACCAGGGAAAACAAAAACCCACACATAACTACTTCCTCAAATTAATTTAAGCTGAGTATTAGTACAGAACAGTCTTAGCATCCAAGAGTGAACACTCAATGAACATAAAAAAGTCATACATAGTACAGGTAGAGAAAAATGGTAAAATGTGAAAACACATTTCAGATATCAAGAAGCCATAGAATAGCAGCCACCAGTAAAAGCAGTGCAGGGAGACCTTGATGGTCTATCATCCAAAAGAAATACCCTTCATATGAGATCAATGGTCCTGTCTCCCTGGATGATAGTCCATCACGTGGGATATACCAAAGCCGTCCCAGTTGGGTTGGTATACCCTAGTAAGTCTGTGGAACTACCTGCTGCAAAATGCACCTCCTAAAGGAAGCCTCTGCAGATGCATATATATCAATTTTATGTTTAATAAAGATATTAGGCAAAGACCAAGTTGCTGCACAACAAAAGCATATTAGGGTAGCATCTGTAGCCAGGGTTGCCATGGTAGATGCTTATCTAGTAGAGTGTACAACCACATTTATTGGAACAGGCAATTTCAAGGATTTGTAGGGTAAAGAGAAAGAAGCCCACAGTCAACAGGCCAAAGTTGCATGTGATGCCTTCTTTTCCAAGGTCTTAGAATAAAATGCTACAAATGATTCTGCTGTCCTGAAATTCCTTGTATGAATATAGACCTTAAGTACCCTGCACACATCAAGCAAATGCTACTTCTTCAAAGGATGGGCTGAATTTGAAGAGAATGAAGGGAGCCCAATGTCCTGGTTACAATGGAATCAGGTATCCACCTTAGGGATGAAAGACAGATCAGTTCTGAGAATCACACAAGCCTTATAGAAAATACAGAGGTGTTGGGCTACTGAGAGGGTACAACTGCAAGACATGTCATGCTGTAGTAATCACTACCAGAAAGAGCACCTTATAGAAAAGAATTTGAAGAGAAACAGTCCAGAGGGGCTGAAAGGGAGGATATTATAGACCATGCAAAATCTCTGCAAATTTCACGTTGGAAAATGCTGAATGACTGGTGGATAACAGAATGAAACTTCCCTTAGAAAACACCTCATATGGGGATGAGAACCAATGGAAGACAAAGAGCTCATACCCAAAAAAAGAAGCAATAGCCAAAGCCTGCCTACGCAAAGTATTCGCCTTCAGCCCCAATTGGAACACCTTGAGTAAAAATGCCAAGATCTGCTGGATGTTAGCCTTGGAAGGACAAATATTTTGAGCAGAGCACCAACAAGCAAAGGTCCTCCAGGTACTGATAGATCTTAAGTTGTAGAAGGGTGGCATGGAGTGAGGATGGTGTTAATGACTGCAGAGGAGAAGCCAGACTGTTCAAGTGTCACTGCTCAAATGCTACACCATAAACTCCAACCACTTGGGGTCTGGATGCCACAATGGTCCCTGGGACAGCAGAGCTGGATGTGTTGGGGGCTCCCAAGGCTCCACCAGAGACAGCTGGAGAAGCCTGGAGAACCAAAAGCAGTGAGGCCAAGGTGGAGCAAGAAGGACTAACTGTAGTCTCTCCTCCTGAAGCTTATTCATAGTGCATGCCAGGAGACACTGGAGGAAAGGGGCCATGGGGCTGAAACAGCATCCACAGCTTCTGTGTCCACTAGCTAATAAGTTCCATGCTTCCATTGGATGAGTCCTCAGAGGAGGATGAGGAGCAGTGAATTGGCCCACCAGACCCAGAACAGGGAACAAGCAGACTCACCCAAGATGCAGGTCTAGACCTGCCACAGCTGGAAGATGCTCAGGACACAGCTGAAGCTGCTCAGTCAGACTCGAAGAGCGAACAGGAGGCCCCTCTGCTTCCTGCAGAGCGAAGATGCCTGCAAGTAGCACAGCAACACAGGCATTCTGTCTTTTTAAGGCTACAAGCTCCCGGGAGTTGGAGGGCTGATTGCTAGCACCTGAACCAGGGAAGGGAACTTAAAAGGCAGTGAGAGGCCTTTTGCTCTCCGCTGAAAGCAATGTCAGATGCCAGCATCAGAACTTCGCCAGCCATGCCAGGTCCTGTGCCTTGTTGGATTATTGAACTTTTGATTTGTTACTGACCTTCCCTTTGGAAGATAAACTGATACATGAACTGACATCCCTTGAACCCCACCCTTGCTTATCCATGTTTTCTTCAAGTCTTATCTGCTTTACAACCAAGCATCTACTTAGGCAGCTGTCAGCTAATTGTTTTACAGCACCACTGATCAATTCGGTGCAGCCGGCAGATACTGACAGTAACTCAGAAAGAGCCAGGGAAGCTGACACTTCAGGGTTGTCACAAACATATTCACCAGAAGAGAACTGAAGCATAGGCTGGATCTGAGAAAATACCTTACGATGCAGCATTCACTCCTCTGGGCAGATCTGCTGATGACTAAGCCAGTCTGCTGTCACATTCAGCTCAGCACAGAGATGTTCTGCCAGTAGAGAAGAAAGATGACATGCAGACCAACTGAACAAGAGCGCTGATTCATACTGAAGACTTCTTGACCTACCATCTTCCCCCTGCTTATTGAGGTGGGCCTTCATGGTTGTATTGTCCACATTATCCTCCACATAGACAAGGTGGGTTCTCTGGCTGAAATGCTGCAGTACCATCAGAGACAGTGCTGTGACCCTGATGTTCCAAGTCCTCCCTTAAGACAGCAACATTAGGCACTGCAAAGTGGCCAGCATGGCCCCCAAATGCTGAAACTTCTGTGCTGAACTAAGATGTCTCTTTTCCACATTGACCAGGAATCTGTGGTCTTTCAGGGCAGCAAGAGTAATCTAGAGATGTTCTGAAACCTGGACAAAACTGTGCACATACCAAAAGACTGTTTAGGTAGGGATAAATATGGATATCCTGGAGGTGAAGACGAGCCCTCAGGATAACCATCATCTTTGAGCTGATGAAAGACTGAATGGAAAAGCCTGATACTGATAGTGATGGAGACTGCAGGCAAACCGAAGGAACTTCCTGTGCTTGGGATGAACAGGAGTATGTAAATACGCCTCCTCTATAAGTATGGAAGTTAAGAAGCCCATCGTTTGAAGAGCCTTCTGGATTGTGCCCAGGGATTCTATATTGAATTTGTGCTATCTTACAAACTGGTTGAAAAAATTTAAGTCCAAGATGGCCCTCCTTGAAAGATCCTGTTTGGGCACAAAGAACAAGATGCAGTAGACTCCTGAGTAGAAGTCTGCAAAATCTACCGGTTCGATTGCACAAATGTTTGAAAGGTGCTGAATAGCTGCAGCTAGTATGGCTCACTTTTCTGGACACTTTCTGAAGAAACCTGAACTTGTACAGTTCTATAACATAGCCCAGAATGATGGAGTCAAGCACCTAAGAGTCTGTGGTAATAGCCCACAAGCCCTGGAAAACTTCAGAAGCCTGCCTCCTACAGGTACAGTGTTAATACTGCTGTTGCTGAGCACCCATCCTAGAGGAAGGGGAAGTGGCTGACTTGCTCCCAGATTGGTTCTGTGATCACCTTTGAAATCTTGGTCTATTCCAGGATTGATGGTTGTTGCAATAATCACAGCCCCTCCCAAAAGGCCAGCCTGCTTGAAACAGCTAAAAAAACTGGTAAGGTGAGTATCTACAATATGGCTGCCTATTCTCCGTCATAGTTGCTAAAACTGGTTTGCTCTTCTCTTTCAATTCTTCTTCACTGAACAACTTGGTTCCAATTTAGAGTGCTGTAACCAGATTTGTTTTCACTGTGTTATTGTCATCCCAGGAATGAAGCCACAGGATCCTGTGAGCCGCCACCCTTGCTGTCAGGGACTGAGTGGCAAACTGTGTTGTGTCAACAGCTGCGTCATACATGAAGGCCGCCACCATGTGCAATTTTAATACAGTCTCCTGACCCTCTCTGGGTCCTGGGAGATGATTAACTAACAGTTCATTCAACCAGAGCATTGATGCACGGGTGAAAACTGAGGCACCATAGGAGACTAACAGAATAAGCAGTAGCATTGAAAGCCTTGTGTAAGGCAAAGTCTAGTTTGCATTCAGTGGTGTCCTTCAATTGGGTATCACCTTCTTTAGGGAGGAGACATTTAGACACCAAACTAGAAAAGGGTACATCCACCGCAGAAACCTTCAGAAGTATTTGTATGTTACAGAAGCCGTGCAATGAGATTGCAACAGGTGATCCCACTCATCCTTGGCTATCTTGTTAAAGGACCAGGAAATGAGATGGTGCTTACAGAGGATTTAGGTCCCTTTACCATCACTGCTCCCTTAGGAGTGGGCACTGGCTCTGCTGGGGGCTCAGAGAGTTCTAGAGCAGTGCTCTTCAACCTTGGGTCCCCAGATGCCGTTGGACTACAACTCCCATCATCCCTGACCATTGCCTAAGCTGGCTAGGGATGATGGGTATTAAGAGTACAGCAACATCTGGGGACCCAAGGTTGATGAACACTGCTCTGGGATATCCAGAGTCTTATAAAGCAGGGGTATAAAATGACTTGGCTGGAAAAAGTGATAAGATGTGGTCTCCTTCACTTTTGAATCACACTCAGTATTAAGGAATGGGTCAAGGGGATCCAGCTCCTCAAAGACGAGAAGCTGTTGCTGCCCCAGGACTTTCCCTCTTGAAAAGTCAAAGGGTTTGGGAATAGTACATTGTCCCCTTCAGAAGAATGTACCATTGGTCTCACCTGAAAGGTGATTTTCATAGGAGTGGGCCATCACTGCGGGTTATAGTTCCACCTATCGTGCGAACGCAAGAATGTTTTTGAAGTCAAGACTAGGGGCGTCAGGCCCCTCCCACTCTCCAGTTCATTCGTGGCGAGTCTGAAAAGAAATATCTAAAAATACAAGAACAAGGCCAACAGGCCCGCCAGGAAAATAACACAATAGTCACATGCATAATAACATGATTGTAACATAACAATATAACAGAACTAAAGTCTTGACTTCACTCTTACATTTAAATATAATAGCGTAACAATAATATGTAACCGATTAAAAAATATGTAACCCATTAGAAAATATCTAGTCATCCTCCAACTGGGAGGGCCGTGATGGCCCACTCCATTGAAAATCACCTTTCAGGTGAGACCAATGGTACATTTTCCATAGGAGGTGGGCCATCACTGCGGGATGTACCAAAGCAGCCCATACAGGGAGGGACCACCCACGTGTTAATCCTCATTAAGAACCTGTTGCAACACTCGTCTGCCGAAAGATGCGTCAGCAGAGGCATAACGATCAATTTTATAATGCCTTATAAACAAGTGTGGGGTAGACCAGACTGCAGCCCTGCAAATATCGGCAACAGGAGCATTAGTGGCAAAAGCAGCCGAAGTGGCAGCTGACCTGGTAGAATGAGCCGTTATACTAGCTGGAACTGACAGCTTCAGGGACTCATATGCTAAAGTAATGTATGCCCTTAACCAACGGGATAAGGTAGAATTGGATACTTTATGCCCCATAGACCTTGGATGAAAGGATACAAACAGAGACTCCGTTTGTCGAATCTCTTGGGTCCTAGACAGGTAGGTTTTGAGAGCCCTCCGGACATCTAACGAATGCCAAGCCTTCTCGAGAGAAAGCCACCCAGGTATGTTGATAAATACGAGTGGTAGAAGACTTGTTGTCTGCTGAGCCAGTCTGCTGTCACATTCCAAATCCCTCTGAGATGTTCTGCTTTCAGGGATTGTAGATGTTGTTCTGCCCAGACAAAGATGAGGGAGGCTAAGTCCTGCAGAGGACGAGACCTGGTGCCCCCCTGTCTGTTCAAATGTGATTTTACACACGTGTTGTCTGTTCGAATGAGCACATGGTCCAAAGGGAACAGAGACTGAAAATGACGTAGAGCTAAGTGGACAGCCTTTAGCTCCAGCCAGTTGATGCTTTGAGTTTGCTCTGCGGTGGACCAAACCCCTTGAACGTACTGGGAGTTGCAGTGGGCTCCCCAACCGATGAGGCTGGCATCTGTGGTTACAACGGTTCTGCGGGGTTCTCTGAACGACGTGCCCTTGGAGAGGTGTTGAACCTTGGTCCACCAGCGGAAGGAGAGGCGCAGTGCGGGGCTCAAACGAACTTTGCGATGGTTGGAGCTGGCAATGTCCTGTTGAAATGGCAACAGAGTCCATTGAAGGGGCCGAGTGTGGGCTCGAGCCCATGGCACAATGTGGATTGTAGAGATGAACATCCCGAGCGCTCTGGTGAGAAGCATGACGTCTGCGGATGTTTGTTGTATCAGGGACCTTGCGATGCTTGTGATGGCAGTGATGCGATCTGGAGCCAAGAAGACCATTGCCTGCAGGGTGTCCAACATTGCCCCTAGATGTAGTAGGCGTTGGGTTGGTTGGAGATGGCTTTTGTTGAAGTTGACAAGCCAGCCGCGGGCCTGCAAAACATTGAGGGTGATCGTTAAATGATGATGAACCAGCTCCTCCGATTTGGCCCGTATTAGCAGATCATCCAGGTATGGGTAGAGATGAACCCCTTGGGTCCGGAGAGAAGCCACTAGGGTGAGTAGCACTTTGGTAAACACTCTTGGAGCAGAGGAGAGGCCGAATGGCATCGCTCTATATTGAAAGTGCTGGTGGCCAAAAGCAAACCGAAGAAACTTTCTGTGGGCTATGCAAATGGGCACATGGAGATACGCTTCCTTAAGGTCGATAGAAGCCAGGAAGTCTCCTTCATGCAGACTCTCCGTAATGGAGTGGAGTGATTCCATTTTGAACCTGCGATATGTTACAAAACGGTTGACAAACTTGAGGTCCAATACCGCCCTCCATGATAAATCTCGTTTTGGCACAGCAAATAGGAGGGAGTACACCCCTTCCGACCTCTCAGTTGTGGGGACTGGCTCTATTGCCGCTATGTCCAAGAGGTGTTGTATAGCTGTCTGCATGATGCTGTGCCTGGTCTGTGCCCTGGGACAAGGGGATAGATGGAATTTGTCTGGTGGGGTCGCCCAAAACTCTATTGCATAGCCAAAGGAGAAAATGTCCCTGATCCAGGCGATCTTAGTCAGATGCAGCCACTGGTCTCCAAACATAAGCAGTCTGCCACCCACAGGTAGTGCGCTAGTACTGTTTGCGTTGGCGAGACCCTCCCCTATATGAGGACGATGAGGTACCTCTGCGCCCTTGGTACTGACCTCTGCCATGGAAACGACGGTTCCAGGTTCCCCTGAAAGTACTGGAGTCATAGGATCTGAAGTCGCGGCCTCGTCCTCCTGGCCGCGGTCTTCGAAAGGGCTGGTTAGTGCGGAAAGGGGGAAATCGCCTGAAAGGCCTATGGTCGATGTTCTTGACAGTGGCCAAGACCGGTTTGTGAGCGTCTTTGGGATCAACCAGCACTGCCTTTAGAGCTTCCTCGCCGAAGAGCAAAGATCCGGAGTAAGGTGCCCTAGAGAGATTCACTCTGGACGTAGGATCAGCCTGCCAATGGCGAAGCCAGAGGGTCCGTCGAGCGACTATCTGAGCCGTCATGGCTCGTGCCCCCAGTTGAGTGGCATCCAGAGTGGCATCCGCTACAAATGCCGCTGTCTTGCGCAATTTTATGAGTGACCTTCTAAGAGAAGCAGGATCAGGGTTAGGGTCCTCTAGAAGATCATCCAGCCACATCATTGCTGCCCTGGAGAAGACGGACGCTGATGCGGAGGCCCGCATGGAGAAGGCAGTGGCCTCATGATTTTTGCGTAGAGCGAAGTCCAATTTTCGCTCAGTAGCATCCTTGAGTTGAGATTCTCCTTCTGTAGGCAAAAGAGATCGCGAAACTAGGTTGGCGATTGGCTTGTCTATGTGAGGAACGGCCAGCTTGGTGGTAAAGTCAGGGGCTAGAGAGTAAAGTTTGTCAGCCAGGTTCTTGAAGCGGCGAGTTTGGAGTGGATGAGACCATTCATCGGCAGCCAGTTTAGCGATGGGATCCGGCACCGGGATGTAATGCTCAGTGGGTGCAGGGGATTTGAGGACCCTGGCTCCTTTAATAGTTGGAGCGGCAGCAGAGGAGGGCGCAGCTCTACCCTGCGAGCTAGAGGTTGATAATCTGATCCATTAAACAAGCGATACGATGTATCCTCCTAATGTTCTGAAGAGTCACTCCATTCATCTCCATCAGCATGTTCAGCGAAGGGTGACTCCTCCCCATATGAAGTGTCATCACAACATCTGCCTCTAGCTACATCAAAGGGATTTGGGGAGCAGGAAGGATTTGTCTCATGGCCTACATATTGGTCCATGGTGTTTTGAGATATGGCAGAGACCTGTGGTGACTGCATCTGTGTAAAAAAAGACAGCATGCCCTGAAGTTGTGAAAGAAACTCGTGAGACATCTGTAGCCCCGTCGAAGCAGATGGCTGTGGCTGAGTAGGTGGCTCAGTGGGCTGTGACGTAGGACCAGCTCTGGGTGGTAATGTGGGAGGAGGCTGGTTACGTGTTGGCTGAGTAGGGAAGCCAGGAAAGCCCTCCTCATCTGAGGAAGCAGTGGGGGAATGAAAGATATCCGTCAACTGTTCCTGAGCTGCTGTGGTGGATGTCGAGACAGAAGCATAGTGTGGTCGCTTGGTTTTGCTGTGGCTGGAAAGGTGTTTAGTTTTAGCCAGTACTTTGGTATGCTTAGTCTTAGTTGCCTTGGATGGTTGTGGCTTGGCTGTCTGAGACATGTCTGGCTGTTCCGCCATCTTATAATCACTATGGGTGCAGTACACGGCCACGGAGGGGGAAGAATGTAGAGACCCGAACAGGCTCAGTACACGACCACGGAGGGGGTAGAATGCACTGGCAGATGGCTGAGTGCACGGCCACAGAGGGGGCAGAATGCACTATGGTATCAGCTTCAGTATAATGCAGGCTGGATTTCAGGGTTTCAGGCTTGGTACACTGCCACAGAGGGGGCAGAATGTACAGGATATACTTCAGGCTTGATGCACGGCCACAGAGGGGGCAGAATGCACTATGTTGTCAGTGTCAATATAATGCAGACTAGTTTAGGCTTATGCAAGTTATCACGGTCTGAGCGCACGGCCACAGATGGGTTAGAGTGTACAGTTCAACTTGTGCGCAATATGAGTAGTGTCAGCACACAGCCACAGCAAGGTATAGTTCAAAAGCAGTTTAGATCACAGCCACAGCCTGAAGAGGCACGGCCACAGATGGGTTAGAGTGTACAGTTCAACTTGTGCGCAGTATGAATAGTCTCAGCACACAGCCACAGCAAGGTATAGTTCAAAAGCAGTTTAGATCACAGCCACAGCCTGAAGAGGCAGCCACAGAAGCGCAGTGCATACGGTGTAGATCACTGTCACAGACTTGAAAAGCAGCAGCAATAGTCGAGTAGAAAAGAAGCCTTGTATATCTGCAGGATCCTAACTGTCCCACACATACAGTAGCTCTGGCAGCCTGCTATTAGTTAGTACATGAGAGGAAAAGGGGACAAATAAAATGGCGCCCGAGGCAGGCGCGGGAAAATACAAATGAAAATGGCGGGCAATAAAGAAGGGGCAATGGCGGACTGAGGCACACAACTCGATCTGCAGCCGCGGGGCCGATTAGCGAGATCGTGGCACAGCAAATAGGCAGGGAGCAGCTAGGGAGAAATCACAGCCGCTAGACAGCAGTAGGTAGCAGCCGCAGTCGCCGTCTGCCCAACTGTCACGGCTTGGAACGCAAGGCAGAGAGCCTCAAGAAAAAAGCTGCGGCACAGAAAATAGGTAGGAAGCAGCTAGGGAGAAATCGCAGCCGCTAGAGGGCAGTAGGGAGCCGCCGCAGCCGCCGTCTGCCCAAGTGTCGCAGCATGGAAAGCAAGGCAGCGAGCCTCAAGAAAAAACCAACGGACAAAGCCGCACGAAAGACAGCCGCAGTAGCTGGCTCTCGAGGGGATATGACACCGAAGCTGCCGCCGTGAGGATAGAAGCCTCGGTAAACCCCGGGAAGGAATTGACTTAAAACGGCCAGGAACGGTAGATAGCGCCGGGAGCTGCAGCCGCAAGCTCCCGCTGGGAATGGAGAGAACCGCAGCCGCGGTCTCTCCGAGGGCCGTAGGACAAAAAACTGGGAAAATAAACGGCTCGGGTCAGGGAGAACCCCCCCAAGGAAGTTCCCCAGGAATGGCAAACAACGTTAGAAACAAGACAGAGGGAAGGGAAAACGGTTGGTAAACACACAAATAACAATACCTCCACACCCTGTCAGACAAATACAAGAACAAAAACACACAGAGACTTAGCTAAGCTACGCTATAGAATATCAATCTTGTTCGTACGAAGGCAAGAATGAACTGGAGAGTGGAAGGGGCCTGACGCCCCTAGTCTTGACTTCAAAAACATTCTTGCCTTCGCATGATAGGTGGAACTATAACCCGCAGTGATGGCCCACCTCCTATGGAAAATGCACATGTTGCTGTGATTGGATTTGCAATGGGCAATGGGCTTTCCTCCACTTAGGTTCTTGGGAACCAGAGGGCAGAGACTGAGCTGGTGTCTGAACTGGTAGTGGTAGCCCTTAGTTCAGTAGCATTAGTCCTGAGCAGGGCTTCTTTAATCTGTGTCAGAACCTCTGGGGTTAACTGGAAGTGTTGGACCAGCTGAACTGGCTGAGAAAGGAGAGCTGGCAGAACAATGGGGTTCAAGTCAATTACTCTGGGCAGGACTCCTCAAGAAAACCCCCAAACTCTTCATCAGAAGAAACAGCTCTGCTACATTAGGCCTCACCCACGCCTCATCCTCTGAAAGCTGCTCCTCAGATGATAGGCTGTGGAAGGATGCCAGGTGCTTGGAACCAAGACAGAAAATGTATAAACAGTTCAGATGGGAGCCAAGACTGATGAAAACAACTACCTTGGATGAAGGCAGGACAAGGACTGGAGTTGAGGGATAGAAGGGAACGCCTACCTCCTCAACGCTGTATACATTTCCTGCCTTTGGATGATAGGTGGTGATAACAACCCACCTGATGGACTATCATCCAGGGAGAACTACCAGGCAGTGAGAACTGGAATCTTCAGGAAAACTTCTGCATACCAATGCTTTTAGCATGAATCTGCTTTTGAATTTTTCTGTTGTGTTCATTGATTTTATGCGATTTCAAAATTAAATAGTGTTTACTGAATTTTGTTTGATTTTTTGTTGATATATTTGTAAGCCACTTTGGGAGTCCTTTGAAACTGAAAGCGTAGGGTAGTAAATTCAATAAAGAAACAATATTTTAATTTTTGCTTAAACAATGCTTTATCCAAGTGAAGTTAAACTTCACAGACAGAAATATTCAGAGACAGCAGCTAACTAGTTAACAATAAGAATGAAAAGCTTTTAAGCAGTAGTCAAAAATGTTCTTTGAAACTCACCCCAGTGACTTGGTTGCACTGTTTCCATAGGTAGTTGGAGCTGAAGCCATCTTGGCAAAAGCTCTGTGAAATAAAAAGTTAATATCTGCATGCTTAATTGATTTTCATCAGTACACAAGAAACTATCAATCATACCATAAAAGAAGCGTTCAGCTTCTTCATAAAAGAAGCATCCAAAACCTAGCCTTTCTAGTCATTTGAGGATAGAAATAGTTCTTACTTCACATCAAAAAGGCAACATTACCAACAATTACTAAGCAGACATACTACAAATAACATGTCTCCATCATTACTTAAAAAAAAGTACAAAAAACTTCAGCATTACAATCTACCAAAGAAAACCATTCTGAAAACATTCTAGATAAAATCCCTGAATTCTGTATCAAAATAGAATGAAAGCTGAAGCGAAATGGTCAAAGGGGCAGGAGGAAATAGTTGAAAAAGGAAAAAAAATCACAGAGAATTGCAATAATCTCAACTGTGATCTTCTATTATATTAGTTACCATAACATAAACCAGTTAACAAAATCCTATTGGTTTCTATATTAAACTTTCAAACGTTTCAAGCTAGGGTTATAATAGTTTAAAATGGACCATTGGTCTCACCTGAAGGGTGATTTTCCTATGAGTACGGACATCACAGCGGGTTTTAGCTCCACCTATCGTGCGAAGGCAAGAATGTCTTTGAAGTCAAGAGTAGGGGCGTCAGGCCCCTCCCACTCTCCAGTTCATTCGCAGCGAGTCTAAGGAGAAATATCTAAAAATACAAGAACAAGGCCAACCGGCCTGGCAGCAGGAAAATAACACAATAGTACCATGCATAATAACATGACTCCAACATAGCGGTATAACAGAACTAGAAATCTTGACTTCACTCTTAAATTTAAATATAATAGCGTAACAGTAACATATAATACATTAGAAAATATATAGTCATCCTCCAACTGGGAGGGTCGTGATGTCCGTACTCATAGGAAAATCACCCTTCAGGTGAGACCAATGGTCCATTTTCCCTATGAGTCCGGCCATCACAGCGGGATGTACCACAGCAGCCCATACAGGGAGGGACTACCCACGTGTTAATCCTCATTAAGAACCTGTTGCAACACTCGTCTGCCAAAAGATGCGTCAGCAGAGGCATAACGATCAATTTTATAATGCCTTATAAACGAGTGTGGGGTAGACCAGACAGCAGCCCTACAAATATCGGCAACAGGCAAAAGCAGCCGAAGTGGCAGCTGACCTGGTAGAATGAGCCGTTATACTAGCTGGAACTGACAGCTTCAGAGACTCATATGCTAAAGTAATACATGCCCTTAACCAGTGGGGTAAAGTAGGATTGGAAACTTTATGCCCCATAGACCTTGGATGAAAGGATACAAACAGAGACTCCGTTCTCTTGGGTCCTAGACAGGTAGGTCTTGAGAGCCCTCCGGACATCTAACGAATGCCAAGCCTTTTCGAGAGGATGGGTAGGATTCGGGCAAAAGGAAGGCAAAACAATGTCCTGGTTGCAATGAAAAACTGAATCAACCTTGGGACGGAAGGAAGGATCAGTCTTCAGCACAACAGAGTCCTTATGGAAGACACAGAGGTATCGAGCAGAAGACAATGCGCCCAACTCCGAAACGCGTCTGGCAGATGTGATTGCGATCAGAAACAAGACCTTGAAGGACAGTATACGTAGGGGCACAGTCCTGATGGGTTCAAACGGAGGGCGTTGCAAAGCCTGCAGAACTTTCGGCAAACTCCATGAGGGGAACCGATGGACAACAGCCGGAGAGCGTAGGGCGACTCCCCTCAAAAAACGTTAGATGAACGGATGTGAGGAAATATGATCTCCAGGAGAGGACACTGAGAGAATGGACGACAGAGTGGACGCATGTCGACGTAGAGTGTTGGGTCGAAGTCCCATCATAAAGCCACTATGGAGAAATTGGAGCACCTGATGCACAGTGGCCTGGGATGGATCATGGTGGTGGGACTGACACCACTTGGAGAAAGCCACCCAGGTATGTTGATAAATACGAGTGGTAGATGGTCTTCTCAAGGCCAACATAATATCAATCACAGCGTCAGACAGTCCAGCTGACCTCAAATGTCCCCGTTCAAACGCCACGCTGTTAGATTGAGCCAAGTAGGGTCTTGGTGCAGTACTGGACCCTGGGATAGAAGGTCTGGCCTTACTGGAAGTGTCCAAGGATCCATCATTGACATTGCCAGAAGATCTGAGAACCACGGTCGGCGTGGCCAAAATGGTGCTATCAGAACCAGCTGTGCCCTCTCGGTTCGCGCCTTCCTCAAGGTTTTGGCTAACAATGGTATGGGAGGAAAGGCGTACAATAGACCGTCTGGCCACGGTGTTGTCAGAGCATCCACTGCTTCTGCTGTTGAGTCCAGGTATCGGGCAAAGTACCTGGGAAGCTGGCAATTGCGACTGGAAGCAAACAGGTCGACTGAGAGGGCGCCGAACCGACACTGGAGACGATGGAAAATGGCTGGATGAAGTTTCCATTCTCCCAGAAAGACCTGTTGTCTGCTGAGCCAGTCTGCTGTCACATTCCAAATCCCTCTGAGATGTTCTGCTTTCAGGGATTGTAGATGTTGTTCTGCCCAGACAAAGATGAGGGAGGCTAAGTCCTGCAGAGGACGAGACCTGGTGCCCCCCTGTCTGTTCAAATGTGATTTTACACACGTGTTGTCTGTTCGAATGAGCACATGATGCAAAGGGAACAGAGACTGAAAATGACATAGAGCTAAGTGGACAGCCTTTAGTTCCAGCCAGTTGATGCTTTGAGATTGCTCTGCGTTGGACCAAACCCCCTGAACGTACTGGGAGTTGCAGTGGGCTCCCCAACCGATGAGGCTGGCATCTGTGGTTACAACGGTTCTGCGGGGTTCTCTGAATGACGTGCCCTTGGAGAGGTGTTGAACCTTGGTCCACCAGCGGAAGGAGAGGTGCAGTGCGGGGCTCAAACGAACTTTGTGATGGTTGGAGCTGGCAATGTCCTTTTGAAAAGGCAACAGAATCCATTGAAGGGGCCGAGTGTGGGCTCGAGCCCATGGCACAATGTGGATTGTAGAGATAAACATCCCGAGCGCTCTGGCGAGAAGCATGACGTCTGCGGATGTTTGTTGCATCAGGGACCTTGCGATGCTTGTGATGGCAGTGATGCGATCTGGAGCCAAGAAGACCATTGCCTGCAGGATGTCCAACATTGCCCCTAGATGTAGTAGGTGTTGGGTTGGTTGGAGATGGCTTTTGTCGAAGTTGACAAGCCAGCCGTAGGCCTGCAAAACATTGAGGGTGATCATTAAATGATGATGAGCCAGCTCCTCAGACTTGGCCCGTATTAGCAGATCATCCAGGTATGGGTAGATATGAACCCCTTGGGTCCGGAGGTAAGCCACTAGGATGAGTAGCACCTTGGTAAACACTCTTGGAGCAGAGGAGAGGCCGAATGGCATCGCTCTATATTGAAAGTGCTGGTGGCCAAAAGCAAACCGAAGAAACTTTCTGTGGGCTATGCAAATGGGCACATGGAGATACGCTTCCTTAAGGTTGATAGAAGCCAGGAAGTCTCCTTCATGCAGACTCTCCGTAATGGAATGGAGTGATTCCATTTTGAACCTGTGATATGTTACAAAACGGTTGACAAACTTGAGGTCCAATACCGCCCTCCATGATAAATCTCATTTTGGCACAGCAAATAGGAGGGAATACACCCCTTCCGACCTCTCAGTTGTGGGGACTGGCTCTATCGCCGCTATATCCAAGAGGTGGTGTATAGCAGTCTGCATGATGTTGTGCCTGGCTGGTGCCCTTGGGCAAGGAGACGGGTGGAATCTGTCTGGTGGGGTTGCCCAGAACTCTATGGTATAGCCATAACTGAAAAGGTCCCTGATCCAGGCGACCGTAGTAAGGCGCAGCCATCGATCTCCAAAATTAAGTAATCTGCCACCTATGGGGAGGGCGTTAATACTACTTGCGTAGGCGAGGGCCTCCCTTATATGAGGACGATGAGTTGCCCCTGCGCCCTTGGTACTGACCTCTGCCCCTGAATGCGTTGGGGTCATAGGATCTGAAGTCGCGGCCTCGTCCTCCTGGCCGCGTTCCTCGAAAGGGCTGGTTAGAACGGAAGGAAGGAAATCGCCTGAAAGGCCTGTGGTCGATGTTCTTGACTGTGGCCAGAACCGGTTTGTGGGCGTCTTTTGGATCAACCAGCACTGCCTTTAGAGCTTCCTCGCCGAAGAGTAGAGATCCGGTGTAAGGAGCCCTGGACAGGTTCAATCTGGCCGCTGAATCAGCTTGCCAGTGGCGAAGCCAGAGGGTGCGTTGAGCGACTATTTGAGCCGTCATGGCTCGTGCCCCTAATTGAGTAGCATCCAGAGTGGCATCGGCCACAAAAGCTGCTGTTTTACGCAATTTCAATAGCGCTCTTCTGAGGGCGACAGGATCAGGGTTAGCGTCCTCTAGAAGGTCATCCAGCCACATCATAGATGCTCTGGAGAAAATGGAGGCTGAAGCAGAGGCACGCATGGATAGGGCAGTGGCCTCGTGGTTCTTGCGGAGGGCGAAGTCTATTCGTCGCTCATTAGTGTCCTTTAGGTGGGATTCCCCTTCCCTGGGCAAAAGAGATCGTGAAACGAGGCGAGCGATTGGTTCATCTATGCCAGGGACGTCTAACTTGGTGGCAAAGTCTGGAGCTAGGGCGTAAAGCCTGTCAGCCAGGTTCTTGAAGCGTCGAGCTTGGAGTGGATGAGCCCATTCTTCAGAGGCTAATTTGGCAATTGGGTCCGGCACCGAGATGTAGTGTTCAGTAGGTGCAGGGGATTTGAGGACCTTGGCCCCTTTGATAGCTGGGGCAGATGAAGTTGAAGGCGCAGTCTGGAGACCAAGGGTATTAACTACCCTGCGTGCTAGCGGCTGATAGTCTGAGGTATTAAACAAGCGATACGATGTATCCTCCTCATGATCTGAATAGTCGCTCCAGTCGTCTCCTTCAACATGGTCAGTGAAAGTTGACTCCTCCGCATACGAGGCTTCGTCCGTACATCTGCCTCTGGCTACGTCAAAGGGATCTGGTGAACAGGAAGAATGAGCTTCATGGCACGCACGTTGGTCCATGTTAAGTGGAGGTATGGCAGGAACTTGTGGTAGTGACTGCATTTGGGTGAAAAATGCCAGCATGGCTTGAAGTTGGAAGAGGAAATCAGGAGACAGCTGCAGACCGGATGTGGCAGATGTATGTGCCTGAGGAGCTATTGGAACAGATGTTTGGGGTGGTAAAACGGAGGGAGGTTCGTTAGGCGAACACTGAGCGGGAAAGCCAACAAACTCTTCCTCGTCAGAGGAAGCAGCAGGGGAATGGAGAATATCGCTTATGTGTGCCTGTGCTGTGGTGGTGGTTGGCACAGAGACATAACGTGGGCGCTTTGGTTTGCTATGGCTGGAAAGATGTTTTGTCTTAGCCAGTGCTTTGGCATGTCTGGTCTTAGTCGTGTTAGGATGTTGTGGCTTGGCTGATTGTGGCATGCCTGGCTGATCTGGCACCATATGGGTTGATTGCGACATGCCTGGCTGTTCTGCCATCTTATATTAACTTGGGTGCAGTACACTGCCACGGAGGGGGCAGGATGTAAAGACCTGAACTGGCACAGCGTACGACCACGGAGGGGGTAGAATACACTGGCAGATGGCGAAGTGCACTGCCACAGAGGGGGCAGAATGCACTGAGGTATCAGCGTTAATATAATATAGGCTGTTTTTAAGAGTTGGCACACTCAGATTAGTGCTGTAGGCTGGGTTTCAGGCTTGGTTCACGGCCCCAGAGGGGGCAGGATATACCAATATAAATCAGATTTAGTACAAGTCAGCCACTAAGAGTAAAGCTCCAGCCTTGATAATACAATCCAGCCACTAGGATTAAAGCTCCAGCCTTGATAATACAATCCAGCCCACTAGGATTGGGGCTCCAGCCTTGATAATATAATCCAGCCACTAGGATTACAGCCACAGTAAAATTGTGTGTAAGTCAGCCCTGTGTAAGTCTGTCTGCAGCACGTATACAACACACATACGGATAGATAGCCTGCAGGGGAGGTATCCGATGGTTAATAAGGGTAACAAAAAAGGCGGGAAATTTGAATTCAAAAAATGGCGCCCGGAAAAAAGAGCGGGAAAAAATGGGAGAGAGAAGGAGCAATGGCGGCCGTCTGGAAGCGAACTGGGGGAAGGGCTGCCCAGCACAGTCTCGCAGAAGGAACCGCGAGGCCAAAAACCGCACTAGCAGCTCTAAAAACCCCCCAGGAGGGAACAGGCAGTAGGGGAAATGCGGCAGCCGCCGCAGAGGGAGCTGCCGTCACCGTCTGCAAAGCCCTTCGCGGTGGGAAATTAAAGCCACGTAGCAAGGGTGAGCTGAGGTAAAAGGGAGAGCTCAGGTAAAGGCACTAATGAAATAGCCGCAGCCACAGGTTTCAGTGGGGCGAGAACGGACCCGGGCAGGCTAAAACGGGTGACGGGGTAACGGCGGGAGCCGCAGCCGCAAGCTCCCGCTGAGATCAGAAGAACCGCAGCCGCGGTCTTCCGAGAGCGTCACAGAGTGCGGAGAAAAGGCAGCCCAGCAAGACAAGCCGCTAGAAGGGAATTGCAGCTGCAAGTCCCAGGGGAAGCGCAGAGCCCAAGAGAAAGGGAAAAGCGAAGGGACGAGGAGGATCCGCAGCCGCGGTCTCTCCTAGGGGTGGGGAGTAATCCAAAAGGGGAAACAAACTGCCCGGGCAAGGGAAAAAGGCTCCCCAAGAGAATTCCCCAAATTTCGGATACAGTTAAACGCAGTTAAACACAATACGGAGGGAAGGAGGACACTTGGAGACACACAAGAGACAATACCTCCGCGCCCTGTCAAACAAACACACAAACAAACACCAAAAGAACTTAGCTAATCGCTACGCTATATAGATCTCAATCTTGTTCGTACGAAAGGCAAGAATGAACTGGAGAGTGGGAGGGGACTGACGCCCCTAGTCTTGACTTCAAAGACATTCTTGCCTTCGCACGATAGGTGGAGCTAAAACCCGTTGTGATGGCCGGACTCATAGGGAAAATTTCTGCTATCACTGTGAAGACCCCCTCCAAACCCTTTGATGTTTATGAAAATGTGACCAGGCTGCTGAGAAGAGCACATGTTGAATCTGGCTGCTGGTCCACAATCCTAAAAACCTGGGGCATTATGTTTTTAAACAGAGCAAATTTGTAGCCTCCATGGTAGTGCCTAATGCACTTTCTGCTGAATGTGTAAGAAAAGAGGGGGGCTAGATGGAGTCTCCAGTAGCCGGACAGCAGACCTTTTCTTGCAACTCCTGGTCTCTTTAAGTGCTTGCAATAATTTATTTCATTGCTTTATGAAAACAAAAACAAAATCAACTTACTTCCATTGTTTAATGTAGTTTAAGGGGCTAAGGTTACACCCTGCATCTGTCAGCGCTTTTTTGTATTGTTCCAAATCTGCCTGGAATCAAACAGGAAATTTGAGATGTGTTACACGTCTTCTATATATAGCAGTGAACTGCTATTTTTATTTCCAATTATAAATCTAATGTTTTGACTTCAGGGCATAGGAAATAAGCAAATGCTCATTATCTTCAAAACAAGCGTGAATATAAAAAGTGCCATGTACAGTAAACATTTTAACATTTAATTTAAAACAAAAATAAACAACACACTATTACTATGAAGGCAAATTAAGATGTGTTGAAACACATGGGCAAAAGCATTTACTGGCTTTATTGGCATACCACTTGAATCTCTAATTAAGCTTCTTAACTATGGTTTAAAAGTGATGCACGAACTGGGCCATTTTCATGCTGTCATGTTGCAATGCCTACATTTTAGAGGGAAGTCTCTGTATACCTGAGAATCTTAACAACATAATACCAATATAAACTCCTGAAAAACAGATACCATTTTTTTGGTTTAAAAAATATATTTCATGTATCATTACATGAAAAATCAGTGCATGGTATTCTCTGTACCATAGCCTATATGTTATTTTCTAATTTCAGGGGAGAGTGCCTGCCATTATGTAGCCAAAATAGCAGCACCCATGCACAAAACAGAAGTACCTGCAGACTTGGGTAGCCCCAAAGTTTGCTGATGCACAAACCATCTGTAGGGGAAAAATCCAAAAGAACTGGGAGAGAGTGGCTTACAAACATTGTGCAATGTAATTCACACAGAATACTACAGGTCAGACACCAAGTGGTTTACAACAGTTCTGCAGTTTTGTCTAATGGTATTAAGACTCCACAGCAGGTTGGAAGGTTGTGCTTATAGCAGCTCTGCAATGTAGCCCAATGTTAATATAGCAGGTCAGAGGTGATCCTAGTTTGGATTTCAAGCCAAAAGTTCTCTATTCCTCTCAGGATGCAGCAAAAGTCAATCTACTTAAGTTGCCCCCTCAGACTTCCTCCCAGACCAATTAAGCAATCAGCTGAATACAGAAGTCTCATGCTGCACCGACTTGCATGGAAACTGACTGTATTTTTTTTTTTAAAAAAGCTCATTAGGTAAGACCCAAGTTAGCATTGAAGTCTCACAGGTTACTCTTCTTTCTGCAGAAAAGTTTTCAACATCAAGAATCATTGAAGTATGGACCCTCCACCTACAGGCTGTACTATCTGATTTCTTTGCATGTGTCAATTAGTCCTATGATATTTTAGAAAATATATCTCATACAGGTCTTGACTAAAAGAGTTACATTCTTCCAGCTCCCTTTTCTTCTTTCAAAAGCAGTTAATCACAGGGCATGCTACATGACAAATGCAAATCCAAAGCCTCCTTGGGCACATGGGACTAGCAAAGAGTAGCACAGAAGATGAATCTTTTGGGCCCATGGCTCAGAGAGCTTTTAGTGATTTTTTTAAAAGAGATTTTCCTTTTGTACAGATTATCTTCAACCACTTCAAATACTATTTAGTTCATTTATAGCATTTTAATATTTTTAAGCTGAACCTATTTACAGGCTAAGAAGTGAACTATATAATTATTAAAAAATACTATAAATGCTAACAATTTCCTGCCATTACTTTGAAGGGGAGCCACAAATTGGCTACCAATCCCCTGGATTGTGGGTCTCAATTTTCCATTAACTCTTTCCCTCTAATCCAGTGTGCATTCAGACTTTCACTTGAGGGCAGGACTAGCCCTTTCACTGATCTTGAATCCAGAGATTTTGCTTGCAGTCTCAGATTCTAGAATAAGGTGGCCCTTCTGCCAGTCACGACTATAGACTGGTGCAGACCAATGTTTCTGATGTCCTACTCCTTGTGAGCAGATCAAAAATATGTTGAGGTCTCCTTTCTATTCCCTTAAATCCTCCCTCCCTTCCTTTTCAGAGCTAACTATGGATAGTAACTATAAGGACTGCATTTGGATGTACCACTATCCATTAGGAATGGGGGTGAACATTTGCTAAATTGGATTACTGGATTTTGACATAATCCAACAATCTGCATTTTTTCAGACGGGCACTGATTTCCTGAGGCAGGACACTGCTGTAACTGGCACTTTAAAAAAATTGCTCCAAATTTTACATTATTGTCTTCATAATCAGCTTTCCTCTAAACTGATTCATTCTTAACCCAGTGGAACAACTGCCTACAGCTTAAGCATTTTCATTAGCATTTTTGTTAGCAATTATGTTATTATGTAACCTGTGAATTGGCAATTGTGCAAACAATTGGGAACAAAAAAATGGCTGATCGATACTGAAAGCCAGACTGTTGGAATTCAAATGGATAGGAACCAGCTACCAAACTCCACTCCTACTGGCCATAAACCATAGTCTGAGATATTAAGTCTGTGCATGAACTGTTTAGAAAATCTGCAATTAGGCATGAAATTATGCAAATGTGTTTCATAAAAAATACATACCTCAGAAGGCAACTGTACTGAACTCAGGTAGTAGATAAGAAACAGTCGCATCTTGTCTTCTGCAGTTCCTGCTGAGTAGAGAAAAGCTTTGCTTTTAAAAATTTTTTTTTTCCTAATCATCTAATAAAAAGCAATTCAGTATATTATAGTAATATCATATGCAGGCAGCAAAACTTGCTGTATCAAATGAAAAAAGTTTAGGAACATGCAACAAAACATATTTATAAAGCACTAAATAAATAAGCAGCAAAAGGCCCTTTCAAAAAGGGTACCCAAGAAGCCTGAAGTATGAGAAGATACAATCTGAGAGGAGGATTTGTCAAGAAGAGTTGTATACTATCTTGAAGAAAGTGATAATAAAACTACTCAGGTTATATATATGTACACTATTTTTCTACGTAACATTAAACCTTCAAGATCAAAAGCAATGTGAATTAGTTTGATGAGCACAACCAGGTTTTAGATTTGTTTAACAAAACCAAACAAAAAGTTATTCCTTCCCACCATTTGGCAAACTGCTTTTGGAAGTAGTGCTTAATATGACAGTTTAAAAATAGTTTGTGATATGGCAGAAGATCAGAATTATGATAAATTGCTTTTTTCTGTATAATAATTTTCACCAAAATAAAGCAAACTATTATTAAGTGATAATCTTACAGCAACAGTTAGCATGAAGCCAAAGGAAAAAAATGATCTCAACACTGGAAACAGCTAGTCTTTTTTTTTTTTTTTAATCAAATCATTAAGTCAAAAATAAAAAAGCAAAACAACTGGGGATGGTCTATAAAGCTTAGAAAACTGTTTGATGAAGACCCCTTTCTGTTACTCAGTTCTACTTTCCTTGTCTCAACCAAGCACATTATGGTTTTCGTATATGTGAAGCTCAAACAGTTTGTAAGCCATACTTGATATTAAATAAAGTATAAAATTAAAAAAAACAGAGTTTGAACAAACCAAACTGTGGTAACAATGTACCCTTTCATAATTCAGTGTTGGCTGTACAGTGAATGGTGCAACAACTCTAGCTTGTCACTGCCATTTCACTTAGTATTCTCCTGCCCTTCCTCCCAGTAGGAATTAATTAATCAACATGTCTGAAAGAAGGATGCCCTTATGGTTTTTATTCTTGGCAACTAGGATTTACTTTGAGGTCACATAAAAAAGGAACCGGCACAGTAGAAATACACTGCAGTCGAGTCAGCTGAGTTTCTCTCCTCTCCTCCTCTCTTTTTAAACATCTCAGACCAGCTTCTTAATTTTCTAAAATAGCTAAAAAAAATTGTAATATTTAATGTTTCATTTTGGCTTAAAAATCAGGTTTATCAATATTTATCCTCTATAAAAAAGCAGACATCTGTCAATAGGAAAAACTGAACAAGCTAAATACAATATGTGATTTCATTCTATAAAAATTAAGAAATACTGTCTCTACTAAAGGGCTTTTGTAGATTTCCCCACCCTGAGCAGCAGATGTAATGTTTGTCTTGGTATTATAGTCATGCTTATTTCACTCTTGAAAGAGCACAAGAATAACTGTACAAACATACAATAGGGATGGGCACAGAACTACTCCAAAAATGATACTTTTATGGGGGAAAACAAAGATTTATTTATTTATTTAATTAATTTAATTTATATACCGCCCTAAGCCCAAGGGCTCTCTGGGCGGTGTACATAAAATAAAGCAATCAGGAATATATAAATACAATAATACAATAGAATCAAACCAACAAAGGTAAACAAAAATAATCAAACAGTAGCAAAATACAACAATACATATAATAATACGCATTAAAATGCCTGGGAATATAAAAAGGTTTTCACCTGGCGCCGAAAAGATAGCAGCGTCGGCGCCAGGCGCACCTCATCGGGGAGACCATTCCATAGTTTGGGAGCCACAACTGAAAAGGCCCTATTTCTAGTCACCACCCTCCGAGCTTCTTGATGGGATGGTACTCGGAGGAGGGCCTTAGATGTTGAGCGCAGTGTACGGGTAGTTTCATATTGGGAGAGGCGCTCCACCAGGTATTGCGGTCCCATGCAATTGAATGTTTCTTCTCATAAGTGGATTGGTGGTATCCTAGCATGGACATCCCAGTTGCTCTAACAGGAAGGGCTTACATTCTTGCCTCTAATACCCTCTTGCTTCTAATACCCTTTGACTATGCTCATTAACAATACTGGTCTAGTGGTACCCTTCCTGATCTGTGGTATACATTACAGCTGAGCTTAGATTATTGTGGTTTTGAACAACCCCCAAGCATTCTGGCGAGATCTGCCTTTCTACATTTTTCATTTTCTCTTCCTTTTTACCAATTCTCTCATTTTTGGGAAGTTTCCTCTTTTGAAGTTGAATGTGGCTGTGTCTTAATTGCCCACTTGTATCTTGAATTTGACAGCACTAAGGCCACTGTTTCCAATCAGTTCAGCAACACACCAGGTCTTTGGTGCCACTGACTGAAGTCCAAGGTTGCCACCCCTCTGGTCAGTTCCATAACCAACTGTTCTAGGGTACTGTTATTTAGGGTAGCTAGAAATTATCTTTTTGTCAGTACTTGAATACACATATAACCAGTCTATATGAAGTCCCAAATTACTATTCTCCTTTCTCCACTGCATGCCTCATTTTTATTCTTCATCTCCAGATCCCCATGGGCATTTTGGTCCGCACATCCCCAGTTCTAAATTACTCATGGGGCCCAGTATCCCCACCCACAATAATTCTGTGGAGGAATCTGCCTTTTGGGGGATTTCTAGCTTGTTGGACTGTGCTTCTTCTGACATACAGAACACCACCACCTCCAGTATGCCCTTCCCTGCCCTTCATATAGAGTTTATATCCAGAGATAGCTGTGTCCCACTGGTTTTCTCCATTCCACCAGGTTTCTGTTATGCCCACTATATCCATGCTGTCTTATAAGACCAAGCACTCCAGCTTTCCCACCTTGGCTTGGAGGCTACCAGCACTAGCATATACACACCTAAATACAATGTCTCTCTTGAAATGTCTTTGGCACGTGTTTTACCCCACTGTGCTTTAGCCTCTTTTATTTGTTATGTACCCCTGCACTCTAAT
This sequence comes from Rhineura floridana, assembly GCF_030035675.1. NCBI lineage: Eukaryota > Metazoa > Chordata > Lepidosauria > Squamata > Rhineuridae > Rhineura > Rhineura floridana. Next base: position 182,711,164 of record NC_084481.1, on the reverse strand, counting down.
TGTCTAGTTCCACCCCTCTGCCATTTAGATGGCCATAAAGATTTTGTCCCTTATTCCTGAGGGATTATTTATTCCAAACCAGACCTTGCTAAGTTCCTGTTGGTTCCCAATATCTACCCCATTTATCAGTTTAAAAGCTGCTCTTGATTTTAAGTGCTAAAAGCGTGGTTCCATCCAGGTTCAAGTGGAGTCTTACCTTTTTGTACAAGCCTGACTTGTCTCAAAATGTTCCACAGTGCCTAACAAAACCAAACCCCTCTTTCTGACATCACTCTCTCATCAATGCATTGAGACTATTCCAGGGCTCTGCATGTGGAACCAGTAGCATTTCAGAGTTACCTTGAAGGTCTTGAGTTTCAACATCCTAATCTAAGTTTTATTTCTAGGGCTGCATAGTTACAGTTCGTCCACATCATTGGTGCCAACATGCACCAGAACCAGTGACTCCTCCCCAGCACTATTTACCAGACTATCCAGATGATGTTTGAGAGCTGAAACTTTTGCTCCAGGCAGGTAAATTACCATTCCATCTGCATGCCCATCATACACCCAGCTATCTAAGTCCCCAATGATCAAATCACCCACTACCAGGATCCCCCTGCCCCCTTGAGGAGTATCATTAAAATGAGAAGGTAACTGCTTGTCTCCCAAGTAACAAGTCTCATTTCCAGGATCATTGCTCTCTTCCCTGAGACCTCATTCTCCATGACAGCAGGGAAGTCGTCACCATGGGAGTGAGACACAGCTATCACATCCCTGAAGGCCTTATCCACCAAATTTTTCTAAGTCAATCAACTTACCTCAAGAAAAGGAACTCATTCTCTGAAGGCCAAGGAGCTCATTGCATCAAGGACACACCTATGACTTCTATCCATCAGGCAGACAGTCATGCATGTGACATTCTGGACAATACACTGGATAGCCCCCACATCCCTGCTATCTTCCAGCTTATCTGTTTTTGTAAGTTACTGAGTTAGTTTAGTAGGGAGTTTAGGGTTTGTTAGGTCGCAAAGGGGAAAAGGAATTGTGGATAAGGAATTGGTTAAGAAGCAGAAAGCAGAGAGTAGGAATAAATGGACAGTTCTCCCAATGGAGGGCTGTAGAAAGTGGAGTCCCTCAAGGATCGGTATTGGGACCTGTACTTTTCAACTTGTTCATTAATGACCTAGAATTAGGAGTGAGCAGTGAAGTGGCCAAGTTTGCTGATGATACTAAATTGTTCAGGGTTGTTAAAACAAAAAGGGATTGCGAAGAGCTCCAAAAAGACCTCTCCAAACTGAGTGAATGGGCGGAAAAATGGCAAATGCAATTCAATATAGTGTAAAATTATGCATATTGGAGCAAAAAATCTTAATTTCACATATACGCTCATGGGGTCTGAACTGGCGGTGACCAACCAGGAGAGAGACCTCGGGGTTGTAGTGGACAGCATGATGAAAATGTCGACCCAGTGTGCGGCAGCTGTGAAAAAGGTAAATTCCATGCTAGCGATAATTAGGAAAGGAATTGAAAATAAAACAGCCGATATCATAATGCCGTTGTATAACTCTATGGTGCGGCCGCATTTGGAATACTGTGTACAGTTCTGGTCGCCTCATCTCAAAAAGGATATTATAGAGTTGGAAAAGATTCAGAAGAGGGCAACCAGAATGATCAAGGGGATGGAGCGACTCCCTTACGAGGAAAGGTTGCAGCATCTGGGGCTTTTTAGTTTAGAGAAAAGGCGGGTCAGAGGAGACATGATAAAAGTGTATAAAATTATGCATGGCATTGAGAAAGTGGATAGAGAAAAGTTTTTCTCCCTCTCTCATAATACTAGAACTCGTGGACATTCAAAGAAGTTGAATGTTGGAAGATTCAGGACAGACAAAAGGAAGTACTTCTTTACTCAGCACATAGTTAAACTATGGAATTTGCTCCCACTAGACGCAGTAATGGCCACCAGCTTGGATGGCTTTAAAAGAAGATTAGACAAATTCATGGAGGACAGGGCTATCAATGGCTACTAGCCATGATGGCTGTGCTCTGCCACCCTAGTCAGAGGCAGCATGCTCTGAAAACCAGTTGCCGGAAGCCTCAGGAGGGGAAGAGTGTTCTTGCACTCGGGTCCTGCTTGCGGGCTTCCCCCAGGCACCTGGTTGGCCACTGTGAGAACAGGATGCTGGACTAGATGGGCCACTGGCCTGATCCAGCAGGCTCTTCTTATGTTCTTAAAAGTAAAGTAGTCTGCCCTAGCTTCCTCATCCTACAAAACTTTTTGTTACCTTGGCTTGATGCTTTGTCACTGGGACCAAGATGCTGAGTCAGCTTGAGCTCCCCTCTTGCTCGTGGAGCAAGCTCCCTTGCAAGGATGTTCTAAATTTATAGCCCTGGCTAGCTTTCCCTAGCTGCTAATGCAGCCAATTAGATCAGGAGTTCGATTCGCCTAATTCCACTGAGTAGGAATTTGAAAGGAGAGGCATTAAGATCAGTTTTACCATCCTGGGAATGGGGATTTTTATCAGGGGAGCAGACAATGTGTGGGGGTAGGCAGTCAAAGCATCTCTGGGACTCTCTGTGAAAACCTTTTTTAAAACTGAAACTAATTTTTAACTGGTTTTATACTGAACTGAAAGCTGAAAATTAAGACTTTGGCTGGGGCCTACCCTTTGACTTTAGTTTGTATGTTGAACATATAAACTTCAGAAAGCTCAGCCAAATTTAAAAAGGTATGAACATTTAAAGCATATTATAGGTGTCACACCTTACTCCAACTGGCAATGGCGTTTCAAGGTCTCAGGCTGAAATTCTTTGAATGATAGAACTTGCTTGTATGGCAACAATCCCACAAATGTTAGGAACAGCAAAGAACGTTACATTAAATCAATTTTCTAAACTTACCATCAGGGTCAGAAATCATGTCCAAAAGTGATTTATCCAACGTGGACTTGCTCATGATTTTTTCTTCATATTCAAAATACAAATCTAGTTTCCGTGTCTTTTAATGAAATAAAAACAAATTCATCATTAGAATACTATTGTAGTAGGAATTTTAATGTTTACATGAGACTAAGGCTACAATTCAATTCATGTCTACTCAGAAGCAAGCTCCATTGGATTCAATGTGATTTACTCCCTTGGTAAGTGTGTACTAGATCACAGCCTAAGTGTCTGTTCATAAGGGCTTATTCTAGACTGGAATAACCTCTGGTGAGAGACAGAGACCTCAGGATCATACTTGCAGACTCCTTCCTACCATGGGAAAAAAAAGACTGAATTATGGGACCCGACATTCAAGTAACTATAGGATATGCTAGTTTGGTGTTTCTCTTCTTCCCATGATAAGAAGGAAGAAAGTAACACTCAGAATGGTCTTAAGGTGGTATTTTAAAGTTACATTTATATCCACCTTTCTTTTATTAAGATCCTCCGTGGCGCAGAGTGGTAAGTGGCGGTAACGCAGCCGAAGCTCTGCTCACGGCCGGAGTTCGATTCCAACGGAAGGAGGAAGTCGAAACTCTGGTAAAAGGGGTCGAAGCCCACTCAGCCTTCCATCCATCCGTGGTCGGTAAAATGAGTACCCGGCATATGCTGGGGGGTAAAGAAAGGCCCGGGAAGGAACTGGCAATCCCACCTCATATATACGGTCTGCCTAGTAAACGTTGCAAGACGTCACCCTAAGAGTCGGAAATGACTCGCACTACAAGTGCGGGGACACCTTTACCTTTACCTTTATTAAAGTCAAATCAGCATATAATAAGTTCCCAGGTAGTCTCACATCCAAGCATTGACCTATTAATCTTTAGTATGGTTGCTATACCATGTGCCTTTAAATAATGCCCTGGGATTTTCACAGTTAAAGTTGTTTAATACTATCAGATTATGCACAGAGTAATTAGTAAAATACACCAAGTTGTTTAATGCGTAATTAGGTTGATTAGTGACTGGCTAAACTAATATATAAAAACAATTCTAAGGAGAAGATAAAACCCACCTACATTCCAGGAATAGCTAACATGTAAAAATACCTAAACTTTTTGAAATTATACCTAGACCCACTGGAATTGTTTAGAGATCACTTTTCAAATTGTCTTTAAAGTTATTTTTCCATGCTTTTCCATACTCAGAAGGGAGTACAATTAGACCAAGTCAAGTTAAACTATTCCACTAAGAATTTCTGCATGAGATTAATAAGGATTATGTTCTCCACTTACCAGTCACTTGGTTTTTCTATTGACTTCTAATCCATCTGCACCCTTGAGAGGAATGTGAGTACAAGCCCATAAGCAAGAGTCACTTGGCAGGTGTCTTGACATTAATGCTGCAATTATTATTTATCAATGACATTTATAACCTGCCCCATAACTAAAGGTTTTTGGGGCACCTTACACAAAAACACATAATTTAAAACCATAAAAATCCAAAAGCAGAATTTTTAAAAAATAATTCAAAACAGTAAGACTTATAAGCAGCATAAGCAGTCTATATTAAAATTTTCAAGGTTCCAAACCTTCAAAAGCCTTTAGACACCATAAAAAATCTCTTTAAAAGCCTGGGAGAGTAAAAAAGCTTTTACCCACCATCAAAACAGTACAAAGTGGGTGGCAAGGTGAGCCATGTGAATCTTGCTTAGGGACTTGGACTACATACATCCCTCTTAAGGGCACAGAGACTGAAGGTCAAGAGAAAAAACAAGTGCTTTCTGAATGGAGAACAGAATCCCCACAAACATCATGCAAAAATTCTCTGTGGGTAAATGTCTTCTCTGCAAAGAGCATTCTCCTGCTGGGATGCTACCACTGAGAAGCCCCCCTCTTTGGTAGCCAGCAATTACACCTCGCTGGGAGGGGCATACAGAGAGGGGACTTTGAAAATGAATTCAAATATATATGGGAGAATGTGATTCCTCAAGTAACCTAAACCCAAGCTGTTTAAAGCTGTAAAGGTAAAAATCAGCACGTTAAATTGGGTCTGAAAGCAAAATGGAAGCCAGAACAGATGACAAAGTACTGGTATAACATGATAAAAGCATCCAGTCCCAGTTATCAATTCACTAACAGGCAAAAAACCCTTGGGATTTAAGAACATATCTATAGCCAACAGATATTTCTATCAAACTTTAAAAAGCTGGGAAATTGTGCAGCTATAGTGAATGCACCGGGGGAGCAGGAAACCTGAATGCCTCTCTGACATATCTGCCCTACAAATATGTAAAAATGCAAACACAATTTTGGTCTTTCACAGTCCAATCCACTTCCTGTGTAGCTTGGAAGAATTTGGTAGGACGTAAGGGAGTCCAGTATCTCAGAGAGTAGGTCAGGTCTCCTACTCCCCTGGTGCATTCACTATAGCTGCCCAATTTCCCTGCTTTTTAAAGTTTCATATAAATATCTGTGGGCTATAGGTACGTTCTTAAACCGCAAGGTTTTTTTTGCGTACTAATGAATTTCTCTGCTTTTTAATCTGGGAGGTAAGAAATGGGACCGTGCAAGTTTGCTGAGAAGGTATTGATCATTTGCATGCTTATTGAGTTCAGTGGGATTTACTCCGGTGCAATCATGCTCGGGATTGGTAAAACTGACCAGGGGGGGGGGAGGGAGGGCTGGATTGGGCAGGGGGGGAGGGAGCAAGAAGGGAGGAGGAAGGGAGAGTGGAAAGGGAGATCTGATCATTTGCATGCTTATTGAGTTCAATGGGATTTACTCCCCTGCAATCATGGTTAGGGTAGGTAAAACTGACGATGGGGGAGGGGAGAGGAGAACAAATGAGGAAGGGGGACAGAGGAGCAGAAGGAGGGGATTGGAAGGGGGGCGAATAAAGGGCAGGGCAGGAGCAAAAGGGAGGTGATGGGAGGGAAGAGCGGGTGTGATAATTTGCATGCTTATTTAGTTCAATGGGATTTACTCCCATGCAATCATGCTTTAGGTAAAATTGACCATGGGGGAGGAGGGTAGGGGCGAGGGTGGGAGGAAGGAATTGGAAGGGGATGGGGAGGGAGGGACAAAGAAAGGGGGACGGAAGGAGGGAGGGAGGAGGGTAGGTTTGATCATTTGCATGCTTTTTAAGTTCAATGGGATTTACTCATGTGCATTCATGCTTAGGATAGGTGAAACTGACCTGTGGGAGGGGCGGGGAGGGGAAGAGAGGAGATTGGGTTGGTGGGTACTGGGCAGAGGGGAAGCCCCTTTCCTTTCTGAAAGGAAAACATTGTGAACAGTATCATTGTTTTTCAGCGTTTCCCCCACCTTTTTATTCTACAGGATGCACATGTAGTCTCCCACCCAAATTTAAACCAAAGCTATCACTGGCCATATCCACACCAGACCTTTATTACACTTTAGACAGTCATGGCTTCTCCCAAAGCATCCTGGGAAGTGTAGTCAGTGAAGGGTGCTGAGAGTTGCTAGGAGACGCCGTTCCCCTCACAGAGCTTCAATCAGTGTGGCTGACTGTTAAACCACTCTGGCCATTGGAGCTCTGTCAGGGGAATAGGAGTCTCCTCTTGGCACCCTTCACAAACTACACTTTCCAGGATTCTTTGGGGGAAGCCATGACTGTCTCAAGTGAAATGAAGGTCTGGTGTGGCCTGATTAGCCAAGCCAAACAGCTGTGAGTCTGGCTTTTAGAACACTGACAGTTGATTCTTATTGCACATGCCCAGGCTTATCACTGACTCCAATGCTAAATTTCTTTAATTAATTAAAAATCGACCAGACATTTTTTTAACTTTTAAACCTTAGAAGGTCAGAGTATGGTGCAAGGTCAGTAATAGGAGTACAAGTACTCTGTGAATATGGCTGATTTTTAATTAATTTCAACAAATTAGGAGAACTCTGAAAGAAAAAAGTCCAAAAGGGTTCTGTTTTTTCCTCTATTTTTACACTTTGAACTCTTGATTCTGACTGACTGTTTTGTGTATCGCCATGGAAATGTACAGTGTTGTTAAGCAAGCGTTTCTGAGTTCAGGACTATAAGTTTTGTAAGGTTTGTTTTGAAATGAGCTTATGGGAAGCATCAGAATGGCATGGGTGGTATTTTCAATTTAACATTGCGGAATGCAAAACATTCATGCTGGCTATAGTATACGGCTCTAATTTGGACTAGCTTAAGTCTCTGGGTCATTTTCAAAGACAGCCCTATACACAACAATAATCCAAACCAGGACTGACTAATCTTTTTCGGGACTCATCTGCTCGTGGCCCACCTACTGAGGAAATGGTTTAGTGGGCAGCCAGTTCGCCACTGTAATGATACACAGGAAGTGGGTCCATTCTTGAGTGAGACAACAGTTCTTTGAACTGTCCAGTGTGCATAAAAGGAAGTTGCAACCCAGAGTTCAGGGCTATGTGAGATGTACAAGCAAACCAAATGACTTTCTAGAATGGCTGCAGGTCTCTACAAAGGAAAAAGGCTCACAATGGCCACCATACATGGGAAGGTAGTAGTTGTTTTTTGGCACTGTCAGATCCCAACCAGGGGAGTTCTCATTGGAGGAAGACCGGAAGGCTCCAGTCATGGACCCAGCCCTGGTTTAGGCGCCATCTGAGGGTGAGGGGCAGGCTCCTATGATGAGGCCTGGGACAGGTTGTCTACCCTGTGGCAAATTCAGTCTCTGACATTGAGGCTGCATGGTCCCTGAGCTCAGGAAAGAGGTGTCACCTTAGATGCCAGATGGAGACCCAGTCCATCCAGAGGAGTGCCTGACTACAGGCCCAGACTCCTTGGGAGTAAAGGTCTGCCTGCAGGTGATGAATGGGAGTCAGCTGAGTCAGGGGTGTGGTTCAGCAGCTCCCACATAAAAACCCCAGTGCTAAGGCTGGAAGGCATGCTGGAACGTCTATACTCTAGATCTGTACCTGACCTGTGTAAAGATTGCCTGTGGATCCTGGACATAGGTCTATTTCTCTACAACATCTGAATCAGGAGAGCCTGTGAAAGCTCTGGATCAGTGTCTGAATGCTGTAGTGGACTAGATGAAGGCCAATAAACTGTGCTTGATTCCTGTGAAGACAGAGTATATTTGGGTAGGTGTCTCCTATGTCCTGCAGATAGGCAAGGTTCCCGTTCTAGATGGGGTCGTGCTCCCTCTGAAGGAACTGGTCCATAGCTTACTGGTACTCTTTGATTCATCTTTGTAATTAGAGGCTCAAGTATCCTCTGTGGCTAGAAGTGCCTGCTTATCAGCTTTGTCTGGTTCGTCAGTTATGGCTGTTCCTGGTCAGGGATAGTCTGGCCACCATAGTCCATGTGTTGGTAACCTCAAGGCTGGATTACTGGAATAGACTCTATGTGGGGCTGCCCTTGGGCTGGTTCGGAAGCTTCAGCTGGTGCAAAATGTGGTGGCCAAACTGCTGAGGAGGGCACATGGCCGTCAACATGTGACACCACTCTTAAAACATCCTCACTGGCTGCTAATCTACTACCAAGCCAGGTTCAAGGTCCTTGGATTAATTTACAAAGCCCTGAACAACTTAGATCCAAGGTAACTTAGGAACTGCCTGAACCCTTATATCCCAACTCAACCACCGAGATAATCTGCAGGAGTGGGGCTAGTCATTCCTCAAGTTGGCGAGGCTCATTTAACACCGACATGAAATTCAGCCTTCTGTGTTATCGGTCCAGTTCTCTGCAATGCTCTGCGAACAAAGAATCATCAGGCGCCTTCTGTTTTAAACTTTAAATGCCTGCTGAAAACCTTTCTGTTCTGCCAGGGTTTGCAGGTAGTAAAGAAGATGTCTCTTTGCAATAGTTCACCATGTTTTTATTGTAATTTTAATGGTTTTTATTCTTTGTAAACCTCTGATGTTTTTGAAATGAAACAGCGGTATACAAACATGTTTATAAATAAACATTTCAGTTCTATAACTACCCTTGCATCTTTCTACGCTAAGAGTGAAATGGAAATGGACTGCCTTCAAGTCGATTCCGACTTATGGCAACCCTATGAATAGGGCTTTCATGGTAAGCGGTATTGAGGGGGTTTACCATTGCCTTTCTCTGAGGTTGAGAGGCAGTGACTGGCCCAAGGTCACCCAGTGAGCTTCATGGCTGTGTGGGGATTTGAGCCCTGGTCTCCCAGGTCGTAGTCCAGCACCTTAACCACTACACCACACTGTGCCTAAAAGCTAGAATCCTTTCATTAAACTACTTGTTCTATTATATCTTAAAATAAACTTGTAGAAAAAGACATGAATCTGCATTATTGTTTTAGGAAATATTATGGATCCATGAAAAAATTCAACAGAAATCAGAACCACACAACTGGATTAAGATAAGGAAATACTATACTCTGAGACTTCGATCATGCACCCACTGCTTATGTTTAACTCACACTAAAATCAGTGGGAAAGAAAAATGCATAATGGTGCCCAGAACAACAGTACAAGAATGCTTCCAATAAAAGGACAGCCATCATTTCAAAAAAATCTATTAAATTCTGGCTATAATTTTTAGTTGTCAAACACTTAACAGCTTAAACAATTAACCTACAACAAGGTTTCTTTTCTTCTAAGCTTTACCAATAAACATTTGCTAATCCATCCTGGGAAATAGTGGTGTGTTCTTTCCAGAATTTTGCTCAACACTGAAATATGCCAAAAAACTGCCAGGAGCCTGAGTTGGTGATTAATCTTCCAGTTCCTCTTGCTGTGTTTTTCAAAATGATCTAAGGCAGTGTGGAAAGCAACTGCAAACTGAACCTAGAAATATAACTACTACACAGGGTATGATTTTAAAATTATCAGATCAGGTAACATTGAAAATGAAAAAATGGAAATGGACTGCCTTCAAGTTGATTCCAACTTATGGCAACCCTACGAATAGGGCTTTCATGGTAAGCGGTATTCAGAGGGGGTTTACCATTGCCTTCCTCTGAGGCTGAGAGGCAGTGACTGGCCCAAGGTCACCCAGTGAGCTTCATGGCTGTGTGGGGATTCAAACCCAAATATTAAACAACTTTCGCCCAATTTCGAATCTACCATTCTTGGGCAAGGTCATTGAGCGAGTGGTGGCTAATCAGCTGCAGACACACTTGGATGAAACGGATTATCTAGATCCATACCAATCGGGTTTCAGGACCGGACATGGAACTGAAACAGCCTTGGTCGCTCTGGTAGATGATATGAGGAGGGCATTGGATAGGGGAGAATTCACCTTCCTTGTCCTCCTAGATCTCTCAGCGGCTTTTGATACCGTCAACCACGGTATCCTTTTAGATCGCCTGGAGAGTTTGGGATTGGGAGGCACGGTTTTACGGTGGTTCCATTCCTTTCTCTCCGATAGGCGTCAACAGGTAGCATTGGGTGATGAGGTTTCAGACCCTTGGCCTCTCAATTGTGGTGTGCCACAGGGTTCTATCCTCTCTCCCATGCTATTTAACATCTATGTAAAGCCGCTGGGAGCGATCATCAGGAGATTTGGGCTGCAGTGCCACCAATATGCGGATAACACTCAGCTCTATCCCTCATTCAAATCTTCACCAGAGAGGGCTGTGGAGACCGTATCCAAGTGCCTGGAATCCGTGAGTGGATGGATGGGCAGGAACAGGCTGAAGCTGAACCCTGACAAGACCTAGGTACTACTTGTGGGAGACAAGAGAAGGTTGGGAGATGCTGACCTGGTGTTTGGCGGGATGAGGCTGCCCCTACAGGACCAGGTCCGTAGCCTTGGGGTCATTCTTGATTCCAAGCTGTCCATGGAGGCTCAGATTTCGGCTGAGAGCCGGGCAGCTTGGTATCAGTTACACCTTATACGTAGGCTACAATCCTACCTCCCTGTTCAACAGCTCCCACTCGTAATACATGCCCTGGTCACCTCTCGATTGGACTACTGTAATGCGCTCTACGTGGGGTTACCCTTGAAAACGACCCGGAAATTGCAACTTATACAGAATGCAGCAGCGCGCTTACTTACCAACAGCCGCCGCCGTGATCACATTACGCCGGTGTTATTTGATCTACACTGGCTGCCGGTTATTTTCCGGGCCCGATTCAAGGTGTTGGTATTAGCCTTTAAAACCCTGTACGATTTCGGCCCAGTTTACCTGAAAGAGCGCCTCCACTGCCACCAATTATGCCGCCCGACCAGATCAGCCACGCAAGGCCTTCTCTCAATCCCACCAACCAAAACAGCTAGGTTGGTGGGTACTAGGGAGAGGGCTTTTTCTGTGGTGGCCCCCACTCTCTGGAACTCCCTCCCGTTTGATCTCTGACATGCCCCTTCCCTGGATGTATTCCGCAAGGCCCTGAAGACGTGGCTATTTCAACAGGCCTTTGAGATCTTTGGGATGGGTTAATCTCCATGATTTTGTCATCTATTATATGCTGTATATGTAAATGTTTTTATAAATGTACTGATGACTGTCCAGTATTTTATTTATTGAGATTAATGTGACTGCATTTGATACTATTGTATTTTATCCCATTTTAATGTACGTCGCCTAGAGTGGCTATCTGCCAGATAGGCGACACACAAATTAAATATTATTATTATTATTATTATTATTATTATAAACCCTGGTCTCCCATTACAGTATACAAAGTAACACCGTCTAAACAGGTCTTTGTAAATCATTTACCTGCATTCTGTGCTCAATTAGTCTTGTCTAAGTCATTCTGAAGTTAAAAGGGGTGTGTGCGCGCATATGGATACGTGTTTATTTATTAAATTTATATCCCACCCTTCCTCCCAGAAGGAGCTCAGGGTGCCAAACAAAAACACTAAAAACACACCAAAACATGTTAAAAACAAAACACTTTAAAGCATATTAAAACAAAAATGTTTAAAAACATCTTAAAAAAAAAAAACAGCTTAAAAACATCTTAACAAGCAATTCCAACACAGACACAGACTGGGATAAGGTCTCTACTTCAAAGGCTTGTTAAAAAAGGAAGGTCTTCAATAGGTGCTGTAAAGATAGAGATGGTGCCTGTCTAATATTTAAGGGGAGGGGACTCCAAAGGGTAGATACCACAGCACTAAAGGTCCACTTCCTATGTTGCGTAGAACAGACCTCCTGATAAGTTGGTATCTGCAAGAGGCCCTCACCTGCAGATTGCAGTGACTGACTGGAAATATAAGGGGTAAGATGATCTTTCAGGTCCCAAGCTTCATAGGGGTTTGTACACCAAAACCAGAGCCCTGAACTTGGTCTGATAGTGTTGCACCTAGTGCAGACTTAACCCACATTGTAATCCAAAATCTTTATACTAAAGAGTTTTATATATTGGCTTTGTTTTGAAGTAAAAACAATAGTTATTAGGGCAGATAATCAGGAGGCCAGGAACTAGGAGTGAAGCTGATGATGATCTTTATGAAGCTGTTGTAGATTGCAAACAATGAATTGTCAATAGACAGATCCTGGTCACATACTCATTTGTCTGTCTCACTGTGATAGTCTTATACTGTATAAGAGTTTTATATCCCTTTTCTGTCTTCACTTTATGAAAATATAACAGAAGTTAGATGATGTCTGTCTTATTTTTCTCTAAGAATCTCCCCTCTTGAGACAGAGAGGGAACACGTTAATACTTCATCTCTGCAGTGTCAAAGGCATCTACTTCAATAAGGACATCTGTCTTCTGCGCCTTGGAAGGGTGAAATCGTTAACCATGCAATTATTTCCAAACCACATCCTGCCTTGGAATTTGATTGAAGTCCAATGTGAAATGCTGCTGTAGTTGGCCTGCCACCACTTTCCAGAAAAGGGAGGTGACAAATAAGGCATCAAGTAATGACTCAACTTTACCTACTGCACATTAAACTTCAGTCAGATTCTATGGAAATACTACACTATTATTCAGCTATCTAATAAAGTTGTCAGAAATTGTTCCATGCCAAGCATGCAGGAAAAATGTTATTGCTATCAAATCCAGAGGGGAAGAAATAGTATGAAATTATAAAAATGCTTTCAATTAAAATCACACTAATTAGGCACATCCCTGAAAATAGAATCCATGGTATTGTTTTGGGTCCAATATGATGTATCTGCTGACCAGGAAGTAAGTGATTTACATGCCCCTCACAGTAATGGGCAGAGATATTCAAATGTACTTTTTTTTCTTTTTGCCACCACCACCAAAATTTGTAGGGTTGGGGTTTTTTTGGGGGGGGGGGTGTTGCTTCAGGCCTTCAGACCATTGGTTTAGCCACCTCTGCTTTATATTATGGAATCTGGACCCCAAAACAAAATTGCTGTATCCCTCAAGAATCCTGTGAAAACTACCACCATTTTAAAAGGACTCATGCTTTTAGCTTCCCCAAAGGAAACCAAGAAATAGTAGCTGCCCTAAGGTCACATAGTAGGTTTGTGGCTGAGGAGAAATTTGAATTGGTGAACAGTTCTGCTCTTGGCTGACAAACCTCTCTCAAAAATGTTGGAGATGAAGGTAGTAGTTGCTAACTACTTTTAAAATCATGGTAGGCAGGTTGACCTTTGCACAATCAGAAAGTGGCGCATCATTGCCTCTCCATAAAGACTGCAATCTCTCACACTGACAAGAATTTAAGTAGAATTACATGCCTCAAGGCATTCAGGATGAATCCAGCTCAAGCAACTGTTCACTAGAACCGCTCTTATCTACTGTCTCCATTCCCATCTGCTAAGTCTATTTTATCCCCTTGCTCATAGCAAGGCTTCCTTGGTGGTAGCATCATAGCTATAGAAACAACCTCCTCCCCCAAAGGAAGCATAGCAGCCCACTTCAGTGGTTCACTTCAAATACTCTGTAAACATTTTTATTTTGACTGGCATTTTAATTTGAACCTGCTAGTTCCTGTTAGTGTTGTCTTTCTTGTTTTTCATTATTTTAAAAATAGAAGCTACTTTAAATATTTTATGGGTGAACATCCCTTTTAGTATGTTAGTAAAGATTAATATGCTTTCAATGGCAGTTTTTCATACCTTTATGTGTTCCAGAACAGCTGTTGCCACATTTGTATGAAGATCTATGAGCCTTTTCTTTTCTAGAAGCTCTGGAAGAGAGCTGAAGAAATTACATACAAACTAACTGTCCACACTATATCATCCAATTCAACTTCATATTCAGCATTACAAACACAAACACTGTCGAAAGCAACCCAAAACATTATAGATACACATTTGAGTAGAAGTACCAAGATATATACTTTAAAAAGACTGGAGGATCCCCAATGTAGCATCCTCTGGGATATGAGAACTGAATCTCACTAATAAGTTTAGGTCCTCTGTGCCAGGGCACATTTTAGACCAGCCTTTTCCAGCCTGGTGCTCTACAGATATTTTGGACTGCAACTTCCATCAATCTCAGCCAGCATGGGATCAGGGATGAGAGGAGTTATAGTGCAAAACATCAGAAGGCAACCAGGATGGGAAATGCTGCTTTAAGCCCTGCCTTCCCCTTACTCACTGGCTTTGTGACAGAGTTCTCAACTATGGGACTTGAGGGGAGAGGGACTGAACCTGAGTCACCAGCTACTGAAAGGTTTGTAAAATGTCTCCGATGAAGACTCTCCACCTATATACCTGAACCTGTCAGATCTCAGGCTTTTGGCACCTGGAAAGGAAACCAACAAGAACAGAGAACAGATCTGGAGGCTTGTGAGACTTCCCCACCCTTTAAATCCCAAAGACCTTGCAGATTCAGCTCCAAATTCATAAGTGACAAAGGCTGCAGTCAACACAGCCATCTGAATCAGTTTTCTGGTAACCTAGCCACCTTGATTCTGTTGCCATAATCTGCTGTCCAGAGGAGAATTCTTTATTCTCATGCTCACTGTTGTCTCAGTCCAACTGCAGTACAAGAGCAGGACCCTGGACTTAAAAAGCATATTTCTCCATCCACCTCAGCAAATGTTTTTTAAAAAAGTAATCTATAGTGATCTGATTTCAATAATCAGAATTCCTAATCCTCCCAATTAGGAGGATGTTATAGTGTGTCTTAGTGTTATACTTCTAGTATGGAACATACTCAGGGGAGTCAGGCAAGTATCCTTTAAAATGAATAAGGAAGAAGAGTGATTAAATGGCAAGTCTTTCCCAAGCACTTAAGAGTATTTCAGTAATATACTTACCTAACAGCTGAAGTTAGTTTAGCTGTATTATCAGAAAGCATACTTATTGCTCCTTCATCTTCACCTTCTAGTCCCTAGGAAGAAAAATAATTTCAAAAAACAGCCAGCATATATACTTGAATTTTTTAAAAATGGTTAAAACCCAGTCCAATTTTACATAGGTTTTGAAGAAAGATAAATCTAGGCCTACTGGTGTAGAAGAATCATACTTAGGCTAGTTGCTGTACACTTACAACTCATGTGTGCCTTGCCAAAGAGGGTATTATATGAATAAGGAATCTTTTATGGAAAGCTCTAAGAAACTCATGTTGAATAGTTTTTATATTAATAGGGGGGCTTTGTCCTCCACTTGTTTCTCTTGCCGCTCCGCTCACCAGTCAGGACTCCTAAACACACACACAGGGACCTCCCCTCAGGGAGAGAGTCAGTCTCAGTCTCTCTCTCTCACACACACACAACCAGGCACTCACTCACACCTCCCCAAACCCCCCCATCCCCAGGCAACTTCCAAAATGGCCCTCCAGGCACTCAACACCGCCACATTTAGGCACCTTATCAGTCTCCTGCCTGCCCAGGCTGCTGCTGCTGCCACACCTCCCTCTCAACCGCTTACCTGTCTCCCACATTGTTGCTGCCACCCGCTCACCCTGCTTGCTCCCCTCCCGTCTGCTCGCCATCACTGCCGCCTGCTCACCCCCTGCCTGCCATTCTTGCTTCCCTCACTCCCTTACTTTGCTTGCCTGTTGCCCTGCTACTGCCCCCTGCATGGCAGTGGAATGGCTTACAAAAATATTATATAGTTACATAGACCATACACATCGGACTGCCAAATACTGGAACTTGCAGTCTCTTCTGTGATAATGGGCCGTGGCCTCCTAAAATATTATTACCTCAGAATGGGTGAATGTAGACCTCAGCATGCTCTCTGTCCAGCATAAAAATTGCCCCCCAGTTACATAGGTATTGTTCACCCCCTTCCACGCAACTCCTCAAAGTAAAACCTTGTCAGGGGTTTCAAGTCTAATCCCAAAGACACTGTGCTGCACTGGCTTCCCAAGGTTCCAAACTCTCCTTGCCTATATACCATTTACTTCCTGGAAACAATGAGCAGCTTCTCATACTCCTAAACCCTTTGTGAAATTTTATTTTGAGTCCTATGTTATTCTTTTTTTTCAAATACCCACTGTTTCCTGCTTCCTAGTCTACTGTTTTTGACCCACTTCTTTCATCTACATTTCCCCCAAACCTGCCTGATATTAAACTGTGCGAGTTTTTCCCCCAGAGCCACTTTCCCATCTCCCCTACCTTCTCCATTTACCTTCTTGTTTCTCATTTCTTTGTCAATTCTACATCCTAAAGTCTCCGTGCCTCTGGGCTCCTTGTCCATTAGCTTCCCGACTCCTGGGATCTCTTCCTAGTCTTCAGACTGCCCCACAAAGCAACTCATGCTGTTGGGGTCTGTATGAGGTTTTAATTTCAGAAGAACTGACAACTTTCATTTTTTCCCTAGAGGCTGGACCGGAAGCATTCAGACACTTTGTTCCTTGGGCAACAGGAACCTTAAGGGCCATTCCAAGCCATCACACCAACTCAGTCCAGCATAGACAAACAGCATCACAGGTTTCATCACAAGTGTAATTCAGTATAGATGACCAATGAAGACACTTGCAAGCCTGTTCGAGTCAATTCAAATGTTGTTGCCAAATGTTACATTTGTATGCACCAACATTTCTGTATACATTCCTTAACATCTCATGCTGACTAACCAACTGTCTTAAGCTTATTTGGAAGCACACACTTAGCAAGAGGTATTTTTGTGCTTCATTAAGCAAAGGTATAGTTCATTTAGCTTGAACTCTGATGTGAAGGGGAAAAAACAAAAGTGTAATCCAATTTAATCCTGAAGTTACCAATATTTTACATCTAGTACAGTTCTCGTATGTCAATATTTTGAAAGCACTGCATAAACTCTAAAAGTATATATTTTAAATTAGATACAAGCAAATCTTACCATTATACTTTTAAGCCTCTTGACCTCATCTTCTTGAGCTCTGTAAGACTCTAGCTCCTGCTGGACTGACTCTGCTACCTCTGGGAAAGGGCTAAATAAATTATGTAGAGACTGTTTAAATCTACAGTTTGAATTAACACAACTTTTAAAAATGGCTTTTGTAGCCTTTTATCTATTTATTTAAAATATTTGAGCCCACCCTTCATCACAAACATGGTACAATACTTCAGTTTTAAAATAACATCGATCAGCACAATAATATAAAAAAGATTAAAACAACCTGTTAAAACTACAATCATTACTTCCTACTATCTAGTATTGACAACTAGTACCCTACACATGTCTAAGTGAATAAACATGTTTTCAGTTGGCATTTAAATACAAAAAGAGGTGTCACCCATTCCTCAGAGGGAAGAGAATCCCTTAAGTGGGATCCCTCCACAGAAAAAGCCCTCTTCCACTGCACTGAATAATGGTATCTCCTGTTAGTGGGATACCAAGTATGGCCTCCTTGGCAGATCTTAATACATAATGTATTCTATGGGTTGGATCTAGACTGCCTGTTCATGGAACATAAGTAGATCCAACAGAGGCTCCCTGCTGGAGAAAGGAGAGGGAGGCGATGCCAATTCTCCCTAGACCCCTCTGTGCTATGCCTCATAATGCTCTGGAGGGACCCCCAATTCTTCAGAGCAGTTTTTTGAGAGGGAACTGGGGGGTGGGGGAAAGAAGAATTAGCAAAAACTGTCTCCTTCCACTAGCATGGAACTATGCTGAGGGCAGCCCTGTATTCTATCTTGGATTTCCTCATATTATTGAAGCAGTAGTAGTTAATTAGTTAATGTAAAATATTCAACTTACCTTCCTTTATGCTTCTGCCAAAATTTATCAGCTGCAGTTAAATCATATGACTTTTTATTTTTTTTCTTTGGTCTAGCACCTGCTGGAGAATTTTCCATTCCTGAAGACTCTTCCAAAATAACTCTGTTCAAATGAAAATCCTATTAAAAAAAATATTGATTAAACATCTTTGCCTACTACCCCATAATGGTAAGCAGAATAGTCCTAATTCAAACTTGACTAATAAAAAGGGCAAGTGTTACACTGACTATGATTTTGAATTTGTAAAGCAAATGAAATGTGCTACTTTTTCAATTCAATATGACATTTTAAGTGCTGCCTCAAATTCTCCTAGCTTATTTGCACATTCCATTTCTTGTGTAGACGTTTAAGAATAGATATTGTTATTGGCTTTTTTTATTAGGTAATTGCCATGTCTTAATAACACAAAAATGTTATTTGACTATATTTCTGCAAAACACTCAGAAGCCTTTTTATTTTCTGAATGCCTAAGTAACCTAAGACAGCTTCGAAGATAGAAGGGGCAGGGATGGAAGAAAACACACAGACAAGTGAGAGAAAACAGGTCATCTTCTTCTCTTTTGCTTGTGGAGTACCCTGCAACTTCCTCTCTTTCCCTGAACTGGAATCTTTACTGAGTGTAAAACTGCTTGGGGATCGGATAGACAGAAGCATAAGAGAGACAAAGGATGTTCTCTCATTTTGCCCACATACCGTTCCTCTCATTCCTGGTGCCATTTCTGGCCAACACAAAGGAATGGCAGTGGCATCTCTCTAGAACAGTCTTTCCCAACCTTTGGGTCCAAGATGTTGCTGGACTACAACTCCCATCAGCCCCAGCCAACATGGCCCATGGTCAAGGATTATGGGAATTGTAGTCCAGGAACATCTGGGGATCCAAAGGTTGGGAAAGGCTGCTTCAGAGGCTAGAGCTCTGTGCTTTTATTACTTTTTTAAAAATTAGGTAAAAATTAGCAGCTATCCTTACTTTGTTTTTCTTTCCTTAGCAGAATGTCAAAATGGCAGTCACAGCACACATTAGAAGAAACAATTTATAGTAAGCGCTATACACAATTATAATAGTTATATATTTTACACTGGTGTATGGTTGTATTACCATAGTCTTCAAACCATTTTTTTTAAAAAAGAGCTCTGCTGTTGATGTGATTTAAGTTAAATGGGAAACCAAGAGCAAAGTGGTCTTTTCCTTTTTTAAAACTATCACCAAAAGCGGTCTTCTCCACATGGACTCTGAAGACGCTGTGAACTATCCTTCAAAATGCATTTAGTATCTGTGCCAAAAAGTACAGCTCCATGCTATAAACCAGTGTGAAACTCAACAACATATACCAAAATGTTAATTTGATATACACTGTTCCTATATTAAACTCAGATACGTTCATCGTACATTTAAGTATCTGTGTAGTGAAAAAGTTGAGGAAAAATAGCTTAAAATGTGGAGTAATAGGCTGCAAGCATAATACCAGCAAGGAACATAAAGAGCATGGAAGCATTTTTTCTCACAATAACAATTATATTAATAAACTGCTGAACAGCTCAACTGAAACAAGATATCAAACACTTCAGAAAACAATTTCTGAATATATTCAGAATCCCCTCTACATACATATCCTGCAGAGGGAAAACATTGTAAGAAATCAATCTTTAAGTATGGTAGCACGTACACTTTGGAACTCCCTGCCCACTGACATCAAGTGAGGGCCTGCTTAAAGCATTTTTATTTAGGCAAGCCTAACCAGACATGTAGACGTTGACATATGTTTTAACTCTTTTGCTTTCTGCTGATTTTAATTCTTTTGGATGTTTTTAAATAACTGTTTTTAACTGTCTTTTAATAATAATTTTAATGTTTTGTTTTATTGTTTGCAAACTTCTTAAGAGATTTGATTACCATCAAGGGGTATATAAATTAAATTGGTTCAAACAATTTGGAACACACTTAGTACACAGTCTGCATCTGTGTTAGAATTGCTTAATATGTTTTTTAATAATGTTTTTAACCCCTTTTTAGTTGTTTTTTTTAAAAAAAATGTTTTTAATGCTGTTTTGTTTTAATGTATTTTAAGATCTGTTTTTATGATGTTTTTAAGTGTTTTTAGCACTTTGTTTGCCACCCTGGGCTCCTGCTGGGAGGAAGGGCGGGATACAAATTAAATAATAAATAAATAAAATAAATAAATGTTGATGAGTGCTTTAATAAAAAGTAATTTAATTTTAGAACTCTGAGGCTGCAATCCAATACATGTCTACTCAGGAGTAAACTCAATTGGGTTCAAAGGGACTTACTCCCAGGTAAGTGTGTATTTGAATGCAGCTTTATCCACTAGGAATATCTTATATTCAGTCTGTTTTATTGGAAGAAATAATCACTTTTCCTGCTGTGGAGTACCGCAGGCCTGGGAGCTCATGATCAGCTTCTGAAGGGACTACTAATAACCTAAAATAATTCTGCTGTCTTTTTTGATGATTATGATGATGACAATAATCTACAATACCTTTGTATCTGCTGTTTGTTTCCTCTTTGTCATCACACGCCCTTCCTTTTCTCCCACTACTGACATGTAGAGTGTAAACTCCTTTGAGCAGAGACCTGCCTTTTTTGCTCATGCCATTCTGTAATACTCATGAGAAGTCTCATGAACTACTTGGTTTGCAATGATGGAAAGAGGATCTAACAGACAGATACTGCCAGTGGAGGGGTAAAAAAAAGAGGAAAAAAATGGGAGACCACCAAGACAACTTCTTTCTTCATCCAGATCCTCCAGCAAAGAGCTGACAGATATTAATGTGAATGATGGGGAAATGACTACCCCTCTCAGAAGAAAATATTTTCTGTACTGTCACAGAACACAATCCACCACCACACTCGCTGACTCCCAGTGAACTGAGAAACACAACTCTCCACAGGATCAGCCTGTTTATCAGTAGCAGTGATACAGTTATTACCTATACAGATGAAACACTACAGTATACATTTATGGATGGAATGGCACTCAGTTCAGCATGCCACAATCTCCCAGGATTGCAGCAGCTGAGAGAAAGATGAAATTTGATTTACATGAAAAAATGTATGTAATCATCACTGTGGTAACTTCTTTTCCATTACAATATAAAATTTCTATAAAAGGGATGAAATGCCCCCAAATAAATTACACTAGTTTTATGAAGTATTCATTCCGAAATTTAACTTGTATGTCAGAAATGTTCAGAAAAATATTATGAACTGTTTAAAACATTTCCCAGCAAAAGGCTTTTAAAAAGTGTTATTGACTGAATTTTAAATAGTAACCACATCCTTAAAAACTTGTGATTTCAGAACCCTAGCCTGTTTTAAAACATATATGTATCTTCTTGAAATAGTTCATTTTTATTAAGGTATGTATTAGTATCCTGTGTACGGGAAGTTATGACAAGTGTTTGAAGGACTGTATGCTTCCTCCTCTCTCCCTTTCCCCTTTAGCTGGCTCATCATCTCTGAGCTTCATTATGCATGTTTAATACCTGGGGCACTCTGAACCTAGTCTGGGTTTTAAATGTATTATTTGGAGTGCTCCCAGGTGCTTGTTAATTATAATGAACATTAGTCAGACATAATGCCAAACCAGGGTGAGGGGAGAGAGGGAATACAAGATACCGCAGCCTGCTCCTAATTTCTTAACCTTAGTGGCTTCGTTAATGTGCAGCTAGGATTACATCTCACCTGCCTTAGCAACTTTTCTTTTTCTGCTTCAACAGTAATATATTCAGCTAAGTGTGCATAATTTTCTGAAACACACTTCAATAATATTCCAAATAAGTAAACACAATGGGTACAAGGATGTTTACCTCTGCAACGGGACTTCCTCTCCCTCTCCTTTCCCTGCATACCCCAAAATCTGCTCCAGAGGGTTGGAAGAACCCCAGATCAGATTTGGGGGGGGCTCCGTGGGGAGAGGAGATGAAGTCCTGTTGGGCAGGCAGAAGACTTTTTTTGTCAAGGCTGTATGCTTCTAAAAGGCAAATAAAGCAATGGAATGAAATATTAACTCACATGATGGCAAAGGATAATTTTTGTACAAACTTACAATGCATCCATGTGAAAAACATTGCTTAATTTTATTCCTAAAAAATAATAAAATAGAGCCAGACCCTAAGTACCACAAACGGAAAGAAGTCCATGGACTTGACTGCAGCCACCTCTCTGCTGCAGCCTCCTGCCCACCAACAAAGAAAGGCTGCTTCAGGAGACCCTCTCAAATAAGGAGGTATGGGGGCACTGCTGGGGAATGAGAGAATTAAGTCCAATTGGGCATTTTGCACAAGTGAAGCGCCACCATTCAAAGTGCTACAGCCAATTTTCAGCATTTTCTCCACTCTACCTTGCTATGGAGGGTCCCCTGATCTTTAGGGCCAGTTTTTTGGGGGCTCAAATAGGGAGGCAGGTGTAGCAAAATCCCCTTCCATGAGCTATCTTCAGCTTCCAGTGATCAGAATTCAACTCACAGACAATTTCTGACCAAAAGGGAGACGCCACAGGACATGTCCACATCATATGCCTCAATGAGGCATCATCTGCATTACACTGCTAGCATCTATCTGAATTAGTCAATTCTTTCCTTTAAATACACTGTGGAGGCCAATATACCCCAAACATCATTTTAATTCTAAAGAAACATTACATATAGATTCCAAAGCAAGTTTCCATTGATTGAGATGTATGGAACATTAACTCCCTACTCTATTCCTCTTTTATGATCCTGAACATCCACTTTACAACATTCCAATAAACATTTCTAAACATCAATTACAAGTTTAGCTTTCTGTAAAGATTAAATTATTCCCTCCAACAATATAGGAGACAGTGAAACATTTAAAGCTGACAGTCCATAAATAGCCCCTAAAAGCTACTGTAATTGAAGATATTGCTATTCAGCAGTTGTGGGTAAGTATGCTGCAGTACCAAAAATGACAAAAATTCACCTTCTGATCCTATTAATTGAGCTAATACATAAATTCCACTAGTGGACACAACTGGGACCCCTGTCCGCGAGCTGGAGGTTACCCACTGCTGGTCTACAGGGTGAGTGGATGACTGCCAGAACAGTAGAAGAGTCTCATCAAATTGATAAATTCCTCATTGTAGACATTGAGAATGGAGATTTGGAAAAGTGATTGATGGTATCAACAGTAGGATCAAGTTTTAGTAGAAAAACTGCAACTGGAACTAGCATTTAGAAATGAATATTTAAAAATGAAATTGGAAAAAAAAAGTTTCTCAGAATGTGAATGTGTTAAATCACCCAATTGATAGGAAAAGATTTTTCAAGTAAAACAACAAAAGGCATGCGCGTTTCTACAAGAAACGTTATCTGATTGGTATTTTCTTATGAATATTTTATATTATTGTATATAAACCACGTACAGGATTTTTAAAATGTAAATGGTGTATAAACCTTGTTAAACAATAAAATAAATTGTAAAACTGTAAGGGATTGGAATAGTAAAATTGTAACAAAAGAGGCTTGGTGCTTTATAAATCCAGGAGTAAAATATTTTATTTACAGGTGGGATTTGCAACAAGAACTTGCAGTGTAGTGTTCCTGTTCAGAGTTCCAGTTAGTCTACAATGCTCTCTTCTAGAATACTGTTTCCGTATAACATGGTTTCCCTTCTATTCCAACAGTCAAGTCTGCATTCTATGGTCACTGAACATGCTGTTTCCAGGGTTGCCACCAGAGGTTTTTTCCCTCTTAAAAGTGCGCTTTTATAACTCATGGGATTTCCCAAAATCCACTGATGTCTCCCTCTTGTGTGTGGATGGCACCTTTTCAGCTGCATAAGGATCCACATTCACATCTGAACATTGAAAATAGACAGAATGGATTATTCAAGTAATTTAAATCTCTACTCAAGGATAGATAACACATTTGATCAAGAGTTACATGAGTGGAAATCCGCTTGTGCGCAGTGGATTTCCTGCCTCTTCACCCCAGTTCTTTGCAAAAGGTGTGCTAGAAAGATTTTCACCAATCCCTCCCTCTCACTGCAGCGTCCCCATGTCCCATCTCTTACCCTTCAGGAAAACCCTGCTGTCCAAAAAGACTGCCTCTTACACCACTCTGAATCCCTCCCTATATTGGCCTAGTTCACACATCACGGTAAGCCACAGTTAGAAATAAACCATGGTTATCATAAATGAGCTGCAGGCGCATACAGTTCAAATATGGGATTCACTTGAATGAAAAGTGGCATAGAAATACAATCAATCAATCAAATCAAATTGTGCTGCTTGGCCACACCCCTATTTGTCCATAGCCAAACAAACAAAATTAGTTTTGTGTTTTACTGATGGTTGTTCACAATTTTATAATTTATGTTGTACCCTGCTCAGACAATAATAATTAAATAAATTTTAATAACAAAAAAATTAATTAAATGAATTTAAATGATCAATCAGTTAAAAGTCACATGATTAATCAACAACAACTGATAACCTGTATCTACTGACAATACTGTATGTACTGTGTTTTATAAGTTGACGTACTTTCAGGCACTTTGTGATGGTTGCTGAGATATGAAGTACTTCTCTAACTAGTGAGAGAAGCACAACTAACAAGAACTGAAAGGCAGGCACTAGGTCAGGACCTTTCACTTTGCTGTAGTTTCACAGTGCATATATATACCACAAAGAAAATATAGAGATTCGTACCAGATTATTGTCACCCTGTTAAATCTAGACACCCCCATCCCATCTCCATAACAAATCACTGCCAATAAATGTGAATAGTATTAATTAATTAATTAATTAATTAATTAATTAATTAATTAATTAATTAATTAATTACCTGCCCTTCACCCAAAGGTCCCAAGGCAGCTTACAACAATTTTAAAACATGTAATTAAAAACAGTTAAAAACAACCTAAACAACATCACAGAAAATGGGGTGTATCCTAAAAATATGTATCTCAGGTGTCGAAGGGTAAAGAGGTGTGTCTTCTTCATTTGCTGAAAGTTGTACAATGAAGTTGCCAGACACACCTCAGTGGGTATTAGGGGCTACTACCCTCCAAACTTCCGAGGGTGGCGGAACTACCGAAAGGGCCCTCTGCTGATCTCAACTCCCAAGAGGGTCTGTAGGGAAAGAGGTGGTCTTTCAGATATTTGGGACTTACGTCGTTGAGAGTTCTAAACACTAACGTGAGCATCTTGAACTGGTCCCCAAAAAGAACTGGCAACCAATGCAGTTTTAAAACAGAGGTTATATGTGTTCTAAAGGGAACCCAAGCCAGTAATCTGGCTGCTGCATTTTGTACCAGTTGCTGTTTTGGAGTCGTCTTCAAGGGCAGCCACACATAGAGTGTACTGCATTAATCTAGTCTGGAAGTTACCAGAGCATGGAGCACTGTGGCCAAGTCTTCTCTGTCCAAAAGGGGAAGAAACTGGCGAACCAGTTGGAGCTGGAAAAAGACACTCCTAGCCACTGAGGCCACCTGAACCTCCAGTGACAGTGTTGGATCAAGGAGTACTCCCAGGCTGCAGACCCGCTCCTTCCAGGAAAGAGAAACCCCATCCAAAACAGGCTGTCTACCCACCTCCTGGACATGAGAACTCTGAACACATAACACCTCTGTCTTTTCAGGATGCAGCCTCAATTTATTAGCCCACATCCAGTCCATCACTGCCTCCAAGCACCGGTTCAACACCACAACTGCCTCTCCTGATTCATATGTAACAGAGAGGTACAGCTGGGTGTCATCTGTATATCGATGGCACCTCACTCCAAATCTCCTGACGACTGCTCCCAGTGGCTTCATACGGATGTTAAATACCATAGAGGACAAGATGAAATCCTGTGGAACACCACTAGATAATTCCCATGGTGCTGAATAGTAGCCTCTCATAAATACTTTTTGGAAGTGGCTCTGGAGGTATGAGCAGAACCACTGAAGCACAGTGCCCCCACCCCCCAAGACATTCCAGGATACCGTGGTCAACAGTATCAAAAGCCACTGAGAGATCAAGGAGAATGAGCAGGGTCACATCCCCCCCCCCCAAACAAATGTCATCAACCAGGGCAACCAAGGTAGTTTCAGTACCATACCCAGGCCTGAAGCCAGACTGGAACGGATCCAAGTAATCAGTTTCCTCCAAGCATGCTTGAAGCTGGACCACCACCACCTTCTCAAGCAATTTGCCCCAAAAGGGGATATTTGCCACTTGGCGATAGTTGTTTAACACTGCTGGGTCCAGGGAGGTTTTCTTAAGGAGAGGACGCACCACTCATCTCCTTCAAGGCAGATGGAACCTCCTCCTCCTCCAGCGAAGCATTAATCACTCCCTGGATCCACCTAGTCATTCAACTATGGCTAGTTCTCAGCAGCCAGGATGAGCAAGGGTCAAGGAGGCAGATAGTGGGCCTCACTTCTTCAAGCAGCCTGTCCACATCATCAGGCTACAATAATTGAAACTGATCCAATACAGGTGGAACAGCCAGTGCTCTGGACGCCTCCACTGGACTTGCTTTAACTGTGGCATCCAACTCTGTCCGAATCTGATCCATTTTGTCCCTAAAGTGCCTTGCAAAGTTATTACAGCAACAGTTATCAAACAGTACACAAAAAATGCACACTGCAGGTATGTTCAATCCAAAGTTACATAACTCCTGTGGCACTGGGGAGTGAAGGGAAAGGGAGGGATTCGCAAAAATCAGTCAGACATATTGTGCAAGCGGAGCTGCAAAGCTCCCTTGAGAGAGTGGCCTTTTGGTCACATGGCTCTGGGTCCAACCCAGTAGAAAACTCTTTTGTACAGGCTACTGAAAACAGATTCAAAAACAAATTAAAGAGTTCAACAAAGTTTTATTCTGATGAGTCATGTAACTGACATACTGAAAATACTGAAATGTCCCAACAGGGTAAGAACAAAGGGACTTGTGGCACCTTAAAACACTAATAAATTCATTATGACATAAGCTATATAAGTGCACCATCGTCTCCTTCAGATGCATGAAGTGTTATCCTGAGTTGCATATGGAGGTGGAGGGGGCTGGAATAGTCTAACATGGCAACATTCCTCAGGAAATTGTAAAATCAGTTCTGGTTAACAGCTATCCATAACCTTTTTTGTACTTTTTAGATTTTATTTCGTTTAAAAACAGTGTTTGGAACTGAAATACTGTCTTCTTCTTCTTTACGTTTCTTAATATGTAGCATCTACACCATCTTGTGGTGATGAATAATATTTTAATGTTTAACATCAACAACTGTGTTATAAACTGAATTGGAGATACAGTTAAGAATTGGAATTAATACGCATGAAGGATAACTCATACAGATGAAGGAATATGTAATGCGTTGTTACTTCTACATCTATGTATATCCCACTGTAGTAAAGTTCCAATTTATAAGGATGCTCAGAGCAAGCAGGATAATTAGCCTGGCTAATGCTAAGCAAAATCAAGTAGAACGGAGAGTCCCTGTAATTACTGTATCTGCTATGCATATTGCACAAGTTCAGTGGTTTACAAATATGGTCACCAACCCAAATAAACCTCCCAAACTAGATAGCGAGTACAAAAGGATGTACTTATTTCAACTCTGTGGAGCAGGCAGCAAGACAACACTTTCTCACTGAGTAGGAAAAATAATGAATGGCTAGGAAGTCCAGTGTGGTGTAGTGGTTAAGGTCTGGGACTACGACCTGGGAGACCAGGGTTCGAATCCCCACATAGCCATGAAGCTCGCTGGGTGACCTTGGACCAGTCACTGCCTCTCAGCCTCATGAAAACCCTCTTCAGAGGGTCGCCATAAGTAGGGATCGATTTGAAGGCAGTACATTTCCATTCCAGGAAGTTCAGTCAAAATTTGTGGAATCCTGCACAATTGTCATTATGTGAAAGTAGTGATATTTTGTGCAGCAAATCTGTACAACAGGTACACACAGCCAGTTTAGGCTAGAATTGCACAGGGCTATAATGGGAAGAAAATTATGGCCCAAACAGCTGGTTGGTACATGTCAGGATTTCTGTTGTAGCCAATTTAATCAGCCATCTTTTTCAGGCAGGGATGGAGAACCTGCAGCCCTCCAGATGTTGTTGCTCAAACTCCCATCAGTTCCAGCCAGCATGTCCAATGGTCAGGGATGATGGGAATTATAGGCCAACAACATTTGCATAAACCTCTACTGACTTGTACATGCGCTAGGTCTGATCATTGACCAGTTTCCACCCATTTCATTATAATGTTTTCTGTCATTTGCATCCCAGGGTGGGCCTTGGCTGTGTCCTGGTGCCCACAGAGAAACACCCTTCTGTTGAGTAAAATGGTTCCTTCTCCAGTGGGCACCAGGACACCCCCAAGTGGGTATTGTCTTCCTTGCTAGGGCTTGAGGCAGGAAAGAGTTAACACTCCAAACAGACCGTTAATGCGGCCCCTCCCACGGAGTGCTAGTTCGTTTTCCTGCCTTGCTTCAGCAGTACTGATTTTCGCCTTGCTCTTCAGTCTGGCAGAGTTATATCCTTATCTGTCTGTCACAGAGAAACCACCTTTTTGATGAGTAAAACGGTTCCTTCTCATCCTTGTCTTCAGGCAAACTCAGTTTAAGTGGAGTGTACTGAACTAAAAGTTTCAACATTATTAAGTTGGTAAGAAAAAAGAAAAACAAAGAATATATAGCCATAAAAAAACCCACTTTGCTTACCAGTACATCATGCACTAAGGCTTGGTAGGTCCATGTATGGTGTAGAGGAGTTGCTAAATCAATGTTTCTGTCAACAAGTACTAAGAGAGGTCTCTGGAAACTAAAAATAAAAATGCTTGGTTAAAATCTTCATGCACACCTTTGCATATTTGAAAGTTTCCAGTGGCCAAAATTATATCCAAACTCTGCAGAATAGGTATGAAATAACAGGCATTTTGCCATTTAATGCCAGGTTTTTAAATCATGTAAAATGTTTGTCTCTCTGCTTAGTATTTTAAATCCCAATTTGGCTAAATCTTAAGTTTTCTTCTAGAAACTAGTATTTTTATATTACTACAAAAATAAGCTAAACTTGTGAAAAATGATGACATGCATTAAATCTGTAAAGCACTAATACATATGGGATGTTAAAGAAGCATTGCTGAAAATGTAAGTAGATGACGATACCTGAATTGTCCAGCCCCAAGAGTATCACCTGTGAAAAGGCTGTTTCTGGCATCTCTGAGGTTCTCTCGGAGTTTCTTATCTAGTTTCTGAAAAAGATTTAGCAGAGATTTTATTTTAACTAAAGGTAGCTAAAAATAAATACAGTAGAGAGATATGCATCTTGAGATTTCCTTAAATTGGAAAGGTGGGATATAAGTATCTCACTAATCAATGAAAGCAGAAATATTCAACCATCTTTGCTCTTTCATTCCTGAGAACAGATCATGTCGAGTATCCAATGCTTTGCACACTGGGAGTGTGCGGGAGCCCTTTAGCAAACAATGGAATGTGATGAAGCTACCCTCTCTAATTGGGTGGGCAATCCTAGTGGCACCATTTAGTCACCAGAAGTCACCTGCTACAGCACTCTATGGCCAAAAGCTGCTTTAGCTGAGGCATACTTATCAAGTTTATAATGCCTGGTGACAGTGATAGGCATCAACCAGGTAGCTGGCCTACAATTCTCTATGAGAGAAGCATTAATAGAGAGCAGCAGATGCTGCCACAGTCCTGGTAGAATGAGGTGAAAGGATATAGCTTCATCAGCTATTGGAATACACACCCAAAGCTATTTAGCTAAGGTGAAAGACACCTTTTGACCTAATAAAGAAGGACTGAACTAAACAAAAGAAGCTTGGTCTTCCTAACAGGCTTGGTATACTTAACATAAACCTTTAGGGTCCAGGGGATATCCAATTTAAGCTATGCCCTCTCTTCAAGAAGAAAGCAGCGTAGAAAAAGATGGGAGCATAATCTGCTCTTTTTCTCCTGCAATTTGTGGAATAAGTTCATATTTGGGATGAAGGATGGATTTGTCGTTAGAACTGCTGTGTCTTCCTCAAATATGAAAAGGTTAGGTCTCACAGACAATGCTCCCAACTCGGAAATCCACCAAGCTGAAGTCACTGCCACTAGGAATATCACCTTCAATATTATCAGTCTCAATGGAACAGACCTGATCAGTTAAAAGGGCTGCTTTGTTAGAGCTTGCAAAACTTACCCTCAGATTCCACAATGGAAAATGGTGGACTGTAGGTAGATTTAACAAATTGGCCCCCCTCAAAAAAGTCTCACATGTCCATGAGAACCTCTCTGTGCTGTTTCAATAACAGGATAGAGGAGAGGGCTGAGCCTGTCTCTAAGAGTATTTGGTCTCAGACCCTGAAAAGGGCTATCCTGCAAAAGCCTCAGGACCTCCTTCAGGTCTGCCTCCTCAGTTTGCTTTTTTCCTCTTACACCACCTCAAAAAGGCCCTCCAGGTAATTTCATAAATGCAGTTTGTGGACGTGCCTGGAAGCCAAAAGCATGTTAATCATATCCCTAGAATACTGCAGCATCTGGTAAGCCCTCTATTCAGTGCCCAAATGGCTAGGTTCACCACTGTGCACTGGATCTGTACTGTGACGGCAGATTGGATAGTAGAGGGAGGTGGCACAATAACTGAATCAACAGTGGCAGAAGATCTGAAACCATGGTTCAGAACTGGGCAACCAGCAGCACCATCCATGTGCACCTTGAGGACAATTAAGAAGAATGTGTGGGAAAGCATACATGGCTGATTGAAGGCACTGATACCCTCTGAGCCTCTCCCCAGAAATATGGACCAGAAATACTGGTCTGCTTGTTCACCACCATGGCAAACAGATCCATTTTGATAGTGCCAAACTGCAATGCAATCTCCCACAAAGTTTGGGGTACCAGTTGCCACTTTCCCTGATCCAATTGATCCTGACTGAAGTAGTCTGCTTGGGCATTCAAGGCACCTTTTAAAGAAAAGGAAATAAAGCTGGCTGCAAGAGAGAAAAAGAGCAAGAAATTAAAATTAAAACTAGGAGAGCTGACTAAAAATAAGTAAGAGCAACAGAGCTGAGTGACCTATTGCGAATAAGGCAGGGAAAGGAACTGGAAGCAGGTGAGGGTTGGTTAAGTTTTTTCATCCCTGCCTATCATAGAACAGTAGAGTTGGAAGGAGTCTATAAGGTCATGAAGTCCAACCCCCTGCTCAAAGCAGGAATCCAAATTAAAGCATACCCGACAGGTGGCTGTCCAGCTGCCTCTTGAATGCCTCCAGTGCCCACCACCTCCCTATGGATAATTGGTTCCATTGTCATTCTGCTCTACAGTTACGAAGTTTTTCCTGATTTCAGCTGAAATCTGACTATTTCTAGGTGATGGGGCTTAATTCACTGTCTACTGAAGAGTTCCTGCACACTTGAAGATAAATTTCATTTTCCCAATGACCAATGAACATTTCGATTTCTCTGCACAACAATGCCACAGCATTTCTACTTTGCATGCTTCTGTCTTTGAAGGCTGCATGTTTATACCTTCCCACCAAAACTATTTAAGTTTTTATTAATTAATTAATTGACTGATTGATTATTTCCCACCCTTCCTCCCAGCAGGAGCAGGTAGTTCATCTACCTTCTGCCTTGATACTGTCAACAACCTCTTGGAAGTATACACAGGGTTCCCATACGGTTTCCCATCCAGATCCAGATTTGGATCCAGAAAAGATCCACATCTTTTCATAAGAAAGCTTGCTAAAATAACAAAGTTTTAAGTTTGCACCTAAAACTCATTACAAATAGTGCTTGCCTGATTTGATTAGATAGAGAGTTCCATAACCTCAGTACCATCATGCTAAATGCACTGTATCTTGCTGAGGCAGTCTGATATTGCCAGTTACTGTCAGAAATGCCTGAGTGGCAGTTTGTAAAGATCAGACTGGGGTATAAGGAACAAGATGATCTTTTAAGTACACTGGCCCCAGTTCATGTATAAGTATGCTATATTCTCAGTTCATATCAATGGGTTTTAGAATACATGTGCCCATTTTCAAAAGGGGACAAACAGGCCTTTCCACTTTACACCAGCCATCCTCTCCTTTCTCAGCCATTACATTTTACAAATCTTCCACTACTGTTGTAGGCTAGCATAAGTACAGTACTAACCTCATAATCTTATGCACACTTATGTGAGAATAAAGTCCCACTGAACTCAGTATGACTTGTGTCCAAGTAGGCGTGCACAGGATTACGCTGGACCAATAAAGAAGCTTCCCCCTGCAAATTCCCTCCCTTTGAATATTAGGCAGGCGCCATCTCTGCTATCTTTTCAGCGCCTTTCCTCTTTCAACAAGCCTTTTAGGTTGAGACCTATCCCAGTCTGCGTCTGTGTTAGAATTGCTTAATATGTTTTTTAATAATGTTTTTAACCCTTTTTAAAAGTTTTTAAAAATGTTTTTAACGCTGTTTTGCTTTAATGTATTTTAAGATCTGTTTTTATGATGTTTTAAAGTGTTTTTAGCACTTTGTTTGCTGCCCTGTGCTCTTGCTGGAAGGGTGGGATACAAATTAAATAATAAATAAAATAATAAATAAATGACTGTTGATATGGGTCCTTAATTAAGTAGTCAAAATGTCTCCTTAGGACATCAAGATGAGTGAAGGGGAGAAGACATAGAAATTTCATTGTACAACACATCACAAGGCAATTGCCTCGTCTGTACAAGGCAATCACACAATGTATGTCAGAAGTTCACATGTTTTATTTAGCATGGTTTCCCTCAGACAAAAAACACACACAAGAGGCGCTTGCAAAACATATGACCCAGTAACAAAACGCAACTCCATTACTCATATTTTATATTCTCCTGTGTAGTCATCTAAATGAGCCACTTCATCACGCATACTCGAGTTAAGTCTGCTCTCTCTCTTTTCATTGCTGATGTACGTTTTACTGATGTTACATTTTACAGTTAAAACAAAAAAGTAATTTCCTTGTCAGAGCTCACATACTTGTTTACCCTGATGAGAGATGCTTTTTCAGTACCACTGCTTGAAATACTCTTGTCTCTGTGTGTGTGTGTCCCCCCCCCCCACACACAGAGACGTGAATGGGAGGGAATATAACCATGTACAGTGCTTGAATACTCTTTCATCCTCTCTCTTTCTCTGTTGGATCTGGCATATCCCAGGCTTCCCCACCCACACCCTGAAATGCGATATATTGCATACTGCTAACCATACTGTGATGGCAGTGAAGCTTTCTGCCATTGTGCCTGGGGAGGCCTCTGCCACAGACCTTCCTCTCTGCTGGCAGAGGGGGACATATGCAGCATCCAATGACCCCTCAGGTGCCCTCCCCAGGACCTTAGGATCACTTTCTAATTCTTATTACTGTTTCTGACTTTGAGAGCGATGAACAATGTTTTCCTGAAAGAATGTAGGAAAGCTTTAATGACTGATAGAAATATGGTGACAGTCACTGGCCAACTTTGCTCTATATTTATTCACCTGTGACCTGCAAGTCAAGTTCTGCACTATGTAGAAACCATTTATTTTACTAATAGTAAATGAACGAATGATTTTGAGCACTTTAGCTAGCTGCTTGCTTCATAAATTTCTATTTTTATATATGTAAGACTTTTCAATCTAAAAGCCAATGTTTTACATATATTTATAATATTTTGGATTCAGTATTTAAGTTTGTTATACCAACTATTACTATAGTTACAGATCTTCTAATAACCAGGCCTTATTTTACTGGATGATACATATTTCTTAACAGAGAGATGTTGATATTTCTATTGTCTAGAAACACAACACTATGAAGATGGTAAGTTACTCTTTCTCTTCAGCCTAGGCTAAAATGAGATTGGGAACACTGCAACATATCATTAATGTTTGGGAGTTGGTAGGAAAGAAATCTAAATAGAGTGGGATATATCCAACTAAATTTTACTCACAGTAGACCCACTAGAATTAGTGGACCTAAATTAAGCACATCCATTAATTTCAATGGGTCTGCTCAAAGTATGACTAATTTTGGCTATAACCCCAAAATTCCTTCTTCCATCTCCCTTCATACAGAACCCTGAACAAGTTTGAAAGGAATTTAAAAAAGTAAGCCTTATAAAAGCAATGAAAGAGGAAAAATGTATTTATAGGCCCGTTTCACACCATAGTTCATTTCTTACGTGCACTGCACCATAAGGTCCCGGGACAGGTTACAACAATAAAATATACCATTATAAAAACAGATAAAATCATTACAATTTTAAAACGCATACAACAATTCCAGATGGAACAAAACAATATTAGCATTACAAGCACATACCTGCTTCCCCTCTATTGTTTTCTACGAGATGCTTCCGTTTCCCCCCAACTATTTGAAATTTGTTACTATGTTCCAACAGGGAACTGTGCGTAGCTTTAACTATGGTTTATCTGAACAAGCTGGAATTATAAACCACAGTTTGATTTTCAAATCATGCTGTATTTAAAAGTGTCCTGCTTTAGGACCGAACAACAGAACTTGGCTAGTTTTATTTTATTTATTTATTTATTATTTGATTTATATCCTGCCCTTCCTCCCAGCAGGAGCCCAGGGTGGCAAACAAAAGCATTAAAAACACTTTAAAACATAATAAAAACAGACTTTAAAATACATTAAAACAAAACATCCTTAAAAATATATTTTTTAAAAGCTTTCAAGACACCTTTTTAAAAAAAGGTTAAAAACATTGTTTTTTTAAAAAAGGTTTAAAAACATATTAAAAAGCAATTCCAACACAGACGCAGACTGGGATAAGGTCTCAACTTAAAAGGCTTGTTGAAAGAGGAAGGTCTTCAATAGGTGCTGAAAAGATAACAGAGATGGTGCTTGTCTAATATTTAAGGGGAGGGAATTCCAAGGGTAGGTGCTGCCACACTAAAGGTCCATTTCCTACGTTGTGCAGAATGGACCTCCTGATAGATGGTATCAGCAGGAGGCTCTCACCTGCAGAGCATAATGATCAACTGGGTATGTAAGGGATAAGACGGTCTTTCAGCTATCCTGGTCCCAAACTGTACACCAAAACTAGAACCTTGAACTTGGCCCGGTAGCAAACAGGCAGCCAGTGCAATTCTTTCAGCAGCGGGGTAACATGTTGGTGATACCCTGCCCCAGTGGGCAGTCTCGCTGCTGCATTTTGCACCAGCTGCAGCTTCCAGACCAACATTAAGGGCAGCCCCACATAGGGCACATTAAGTATTCCAGCCTGGAGGTTACCAGTGTGTGGACAATAGTGGTCAGGCTATCCTGGTCCAGAAACGGCTGTAGCTATCTTACCAGTTGAAGCTAGCCACTGAGCTCACCTGGGCCTCTAGCAACAAAAATGGATCCAGGAGCACCCCCAGACTATGGACCTGCTCTTTCAGAGGGAGTACGACCCCATCCAAAGCAGGCAACTGTCCAATTATCTGAACTCTGGAATGACCATCTCACAGCACCTGTGTCTTGCTAGGATTCAGACTCAGTTTATTGGCCCTCATCCAGCCCACCACTGAATCCAGGCAGCTGTCCAGGGCTTGCACAGCCTCTCCCGATGCATATGTTATGGAGAAATAGAGCTGGCTATTGTCAGCGTATTGCTGACACCTCGCCCCAAATCTCCTGATGACCGCTCCCATGGGCTTCATACAGATGTTAAACAGCATGGGGGACAAGATGGTACCCTGCGGCACTCCATAGCACAACTGCCAGGGGGCTGAAAGACAATCACCCAACGCTATTCTCTGAAAACGACCTTGGAGATAGGATCAGAACTACTTTAAAACAGTGCCTCCAATACCCATCTCACCAAGTTGGCACAGAAGGATACCATGGTTAATGGTATCAAAAGCCACTGAGAGATCAGGTAAGAGTAACAGGGTTGCACTCCCCCTGTTCTCCCAATAAAGGTCATCTATCAGGGTGACCAAGGCCGATTCAGTCCCATAACTATAGTTGAAAATGGAAGCAAATGCTTCTGATCTCTTCCTTGCATCTGTGCCAGAGATGAGGAACGAGTGTATGACCTTGAAGCTGGTATACATAGTACTAAGCCAGTTTGATGTTCTGCCTCAACACAGAAATACTGTTGCACATGTCTTACGTACATTTGCAATGGATGGAAAAATTCTTAGAATGTATTTGCTCAACTTGGGACACACAAGTGATGTTATTATGACAATGTAAAACTACATAGCCAGTCTTGTCTTCTGTGCAATACAGCTCAGTAAAGCAATTGACTGTCTGCTGTTCTGTTCTCAGTTAAACAGTGATTCTTTCTTCATAATGCCTGTCATATTTATTTAAAAAATTAATTTAGTTGGGATATTTTGCAGCTTACCACTGCCACCATTTCTGCTGCTGTTCCTCTTGAGCATCGGATTATTGGAATAGCTCCTATTAAAAAATAAAAAATTGATCTAATACTTATTCTTGTTAGGATGAATAGCTTTTACATAGTCTGCTAACAAGTCAATTTTACTAAAGAATTAAGTATATATATATATATATATATATAATATATATAGCTCAGAAATGCCTTTATTTATAGATGTAATTTCTGAGCATTTTTTAAAAGGCTGGCCAATGTGAGATAGTCATCTCCAAAGTTATTCAACATATTTCTTAGTTTTCCAAATGGATTCTTTTACACACCCAATACAGGGCATGTTGACCTTTATTTTCTAGGACATTTAAATAATTGAAATAAATTTCTGAAGTCACACTCTAAAACATCACAACTTGAGTGACAGATTATCACAGTCATGGCAAGACATGCAGACTTAATTAGGGAAACTTCTGAATAATTCTGAATTTTGTTACAGCTATAAGCAGAAGCAATTGGGTAAATATTAAGTTCTGAGTTCCAACAATTATCAAGAATATCCATTATCTATAAGCTTACTTAATTCATACAAATTATTAAATGTTTCAAGAGATCAAAATGAAATAATTTTATTACGTCGTCGTCCTCAGTGTAAGATTCTATTTCTTTTCTGACTTTTATGGAACAAGTCCTTATCGTGTAAAGTCTGAGTCAGTGCAGACACAGAGTTTATTTATTTATTTATTACTTGATTTACATCCCGCCCTTCCTCTTGGCAGGAGCCCAGGGCAGCATCCCACAGTTGTATCCCACAGAGTCGTCCCATCAGGGCAAGGGCTTCTACCTGTACAAAGGGACTTCCTCTCCTTCTCCTTTCCCTGTGCCACTCCAATCTGGGGTTTTCCCCAACCCCCTGGAGCAGATTTGGGGAAGGTGCAGGCGGCTTAGTAAGTTCCGTTGTGCAGGTAGACACTTTTGTGCTAACAGACAGTTTTGTTGGATGTGATCCACAGGGTTGGATTCAGAGAAACTCCGGTGGAAGAGGATGGGCAGGATTCACCCCTGGCAGCTCCTCCAAATACCTCCCCAAAGGATTGGGGGATCCTGCTGAATGGGGTAGTGGGCTGAGGGAGAAAGGAAGATCCCTGAAAACTGAGCAGAGGTACCTTCCGTGAACAAAATCTCTTAGACGTAGATCTGCACGCTCCCCACACTTCCTTCTCCTCTCTTCCATCTGAATTCATCCTCACTTGACTTTTCACTATTATTCATTGTGCAACATTAACTCCAAGCAAGATGAACCAGAGTTTGCAAACCAGCTTCAATTCCTGTTTTCAAACTGTGGTTTAAAACAGGATTTGAAGCTCGTTTGCAAACTCTGGGAATAGGTAACCATGGGTAGAGTTCATTTCAGAGAAAACATAATATGAAAACATGGTTAATTCTGAGAAGAAAACATTTTAGGCCTGGGCATTTTGAGGAAGAAGCTGCCTGCTTTGTCAGACTTCCTCCTTCAAATGGCACATAAGACTGAATGTAAAGGAAACTGTGTAATATTCCTTACATAAGTATGATGTTTAAAAACCCACACTTACCAAGTGTAACGAAAAAACAGAAAAGGCTGTCTACAATTGTGTCCATAACAGTCTCCATTTCTGTGTCTGTTATATCTGGTCTGTTAATGGCTATAAAACCAAAAAGAGAGGAGAAAACTATTCAAGTTAGCCATAATTGATACACTATGTGCCATTTATTCTAAGCTAACAGTTCTACATTACAAGTTGCCAACTCTAGAAGACTAAAACAACATAAAAACTTCAGGTTGTATCCAATGCTGTTCACTGGGCGAGAAGACCTCACCTTCCTCTCCTCTCCCCCCTGAAGCCTTTTGTGCATCCTCAAAATCTGCTCCAGAGGGTTGGGGGATCCTCCAGACTCTGAGGGCATGTAGGGAGTGCAGGATCAAGGAGAGGAAGGGACAGTCCCTTTGTGCAAGCAGACATCCTCCATTTATGCTTCTTGCCTGATACTAAAGACATATTTAATATCCTGATTCTATAACAGAAAAAGACGTTGCTTGGCCTAGACAGCAGTAAACACTGTGCACGCTTACTTTCATATATTAGTTCCAACGCTCCATTATCATCTCAATAGTAACTGCAGGCAGTTAATCAAGATGAATAATGGAAAATCTGGTCAGTAGCAAAGTTCCACAACAGCACTAGAATGTTTGTATGCACATACAGAATGACATTAAACACCATCATGTTGTCTTAAAATGCTAGGCATTAAACAAAATGTTTTAGCATAATCTACCTACCACGATATGAAACAAGCTCCTTATTTTGATTGCACAATACAAACATATCATCTTCCAAAGTAATGAAGTTGAGATATTGGTCAAAAACCTATACATCAGAACAAAGCGGGCATTACTATGAATAATATGTAACTGATTAGTTTAGGTTTAGTAGTCATTTGTGATTTAATATAAACATTTTTATTTAAGTAATGACAAGGAGTTGAATGCAATGGTGGCTTTACCTTTGTAAAATACTTCTACTAGCACAAGTTGGAATATCCAGTTTTTGCCAAAATCCTCCTCCCTGCCCACTTAAGAACCCAACACCTCTAAAAAGGTGTTGAGTCTTTGATGAATCTGCTGAATCTGTTATGAAGATAATGGGGACTCCAATATCAACATCTGGCATAATACACTGTACCTTAGCCACTTGTGTTACTGCACTGGCACCCAGAGCAGCATTTGCAATATCTTCCAGTTTACTTCTTGAAATGGCAGAAATAAAATTTAAATAATAAGATTCATAAAGCTGATTTCTAAGATCCTGAAAAGAAAAAAATAGCAACACTGAAACCCAGAATTTTTAGCTTAACAAGAATGCTTTAAAAATGAAAGCCTTTAATACACAGTAGTA
The DNA here is from genome assembly GCF_030035675.1 of Rhineura floridana. NCBI lineage: Eukaryota > Metazoa > Chordata > Lepidosauria > Squamata > Rhineuridae > Rhineura > Rhineura floridana. The sequence goes on along the minus strand of NC_084481.1, from coordinate 182,672,000 downwards.
CAGCTATAATGTAATGCCCTACAAGGCACCAAACACCATGTCCATCCCAACATTTCATTTTGACAAAGACACTGTCAAGCATGCTGCCCCCATGCCAACAATAGACAATAAACATATGAATAAGGAACTGGAGGTGTTTTTGCACCAAACTGGAGCACTGGACCAGATGCAATGCTACAGAGTTTTGCAGAGAACACTCTTCTGAAGGTGTCAGTGTTTGATTTAGAGTGTTCCAAAGCTTAGTTTGGGGTGCATATCCCCAGTTCTTTATCCATTTATATGTATATTGCTGGGAGAGGAGAGCACACTTGATTGTCTTCTGCCAAAAAGGAAGAGTTGGACAGAACACAGTGATATGGTGCTTCTTTGGGACAGTCTCCTGGTGGTATAGATGTTTCACTTTTAATGACCAAAAGTTTGATTTTGGGTGTAAAATTCTTGTTTCTCATTTGTAAGTGTGGCCTACAGCAATCATGTGTTAAATGCACACACCATAAAAACAACACTTTTGACTAGTGAGATTGCTTGTGCATCTCAAAGCGCACATAGTCTCATGGTTGTTAAGATTATGATATGGGGTAGCCCAAAGCCTATTTTGAAGAGCAGTTACCCATTTAATTTTATCCAAGTATCCAATCTTCAAACAAACAAAAAATGTGCAATTTCATAATTAAGCCCATTTTGACTCTAGTAAGAAACTTTTCTGCGCATCTCACGTAGGACAGATTGATCAGTTCAATTTTCTGCATGTTGTCTTCGAAACTTCTCTATGATATATTGTACCTGTCCTGGATTAAATCTCACTATTTGATGTTTGGTTTCTGCAGTGTCTCCATGGGGCCTGCAGGTGTCAGCAGCGTTAAATTAATATGCCTGACAGTCACTAAAAACCCTGTAATTGCAATTTTCATTAGTACCAATCCAATGATACATGAGTTGACTTTTATGAGTTTTGACTTGAAAAAAAAATTAATCAATGCAATCATCTATAATTCTACTAACAGCATCTGTTCCCTTAGCAATCCTCTGTAGAATCCTCTATAAGAAACTACATGGGTGAGGCACAATTAGCCATTTTCACTGGCATGTGCGCCTAGAAATTACTCCAAGAGGAATCTCAGATTATGAAATACAAAATTGCCTCAAAAGTTTAATCAAATGGAGAATGTAGTAACAATTCTGGGTATCTACCTTTACCAAAGGGGACAATCATTTCGTTATAATGCTTGCGGTTGAGGATGGAAAAGAATTCCCTCCTCCCCTTTGTGTAAAAAAGCACTTGAACACACTCCTGAGATTCACTGCTATATCAGTTTCTGCCTTTTAAGAATACACTAAGGGAGTCAGCACTTGGCCTCTGATATTTTCCTAGATACTTGTACAGGTAGTAGGCGGCTTCCAAACAGCAGAGGGTAGGGAATTACCATATGCAACTACATGTTTGCATGGCCTGCAGCAAAAGCAAAGAGTTCTTCCTTACTGCCTAGGACATTTAAGAATCCCTCTGCTCCATAAGATAACCATGGAAAATGATAAGAGTATTTTCTAAGCAAATGGTGTAGCACTAGACAGATTTACAGCTTATGCAGAGCATATTTTGCCTCTAGGGAAGTCACAGCCCTAACTTCCATGCAGCTATATCACTGTTAACTAGCAGTAAACAAAGTTCAGTTTCTTTTCATGTATTACAATATGAAATCTTTTAACTCTTACAGCAGACATTAAACAAGTTAAACTACCTGGCACAGCCTGTCAATATTTTCCTCTGTTGGCATTACAAAATATATTGCAGGGACATCTGGAATAGAATCTCGATCAGAGTGCAGAAGACTGGAAATAAAAGAACAAGCTTCATTTATGAACTGTTTCATTCTTTCTTTAAACAAATGAATAAGGAAAGCCTCAAAAGAACAAAGGCTTCCAATAGCTTCAGTCCCATGCATACTTCCTTGGAGCTAAGTCTCACTGAGCAGTCAAGCTTCTTCTAAGTAACGATGGGCGCATGGCATTTCCTACATAATATGCTGATGCAGATGAAATGCTGGTTTTCCATTAACTGCAGCTTAACTGAAAGCCAGCTTCATGCAGATACACTCCTCCTCCTCTTCCCTTAACTATAGTTAAGCAGTTTGTTGACCATGATATTATATAGTTAAGGTTTACCAGGGCATCCCAATGATACACAGGGCAATATTCATCTAACTCATCCTGTCAGTGCAAGTATTACAGTTAGTGCAATGAGACCTTCCACGCTCTCCTTCCCCACACCCTCCTCCTATCTGCTCCAGAGGGCTGGGGGAATGTCAGAACAGATTTGGAGGGCACACAGGGGGGAGGAGGCAGGAGAAAGTTCCATTGTGCAAGCAGAAATCCTTGCACTGATAGAACTACTTACTTAGCACTACGTTGGATATATTGCTTAGATATAATTAAAATATCCTTTTCCTATTTCCTATTAATGTATGTTCAGTAATTTGCAAAATTAAATACTGTTTTCTGTCTTCTTTTAATTCTGTAACTGATGTGAGGGATCTAAACTCATGCTGCTTTATGGAATAACTGGCTTGCTGAGGCATACTTAAAATACTTAAGTTCCTTTTAAAAATTAATTAAAATTAAGTCCTTTAATCTAGTCTGTACAAGAGAGAGGATGTGACTTTAAGCATAACTGACACTCAAAACACAAACCACTCAGAAAGGAATTCAGACACAACAAATCAACAACAGTAGGTAAAGATTTGGGATTCTAAGTAAGGATATAAGCCAGCCAGACTGAAGAGCAAGGCAAAAACAGTACTGCTCAAGCCAGACAGGAAAACAAACTGTCACTCCGTGGGAGGGGCTAAGGTGAGAGTCCTTTGGAGTGTTAACTCTTTCCTGCCTCAAGCAACAGGAGAGGAAGACAATACCCACTTAGGAGTAGAATCATAGAATAGTAGAGTTGGAAGGGGCCTATAAGGCCATCACGTCCAACCCCCTGCTCAATGCAGGAATCCAATTCCAGGGTATCCTGGTGCCCACTGGAGAAACTTAAGTTCCTTTAAAACATTAATTAAAAGTAAGTCATTTAACCTGGTCTGTACAAGAGAGAGGATGTGACTTTAAGCATAACCAGAATCTTTGAGCTTCCTCATATTAATCAGTCAGACACCTGTGGCTCAGAATATTTAAACATGCAACCTTATCCTCACATCCACTAAAAATCACACAAATGTTTTCAAACAACTTATAAAGTAACACAACTGTAATACATATAAATAAGATACATACAGATGCAAAGTAATGCCCATGTCTCTTAATTCTTTCACTGACAATAATGGAGATATTATATCTTGGCCAAATCTGTCATAAATGAGAACCTGTAACACAAAAATGCATATTAGTGTAGTTTCAGGAGGGAACCTGACACATGGGGGGGATGGGACTCTTGAGCTCAACCAATCAGATAGGGAGAACAGCGCTGCGGTCAGGTTTAACAACGTGTAATAGGGCTGCAAAGAAAGCTTTGTGAGCACTGTTTTTTGACCACAGATGTCTACTATGCAATCCCCATTCACTTCAGCAGGGCTTGAACAGAGGACACATAGCAGCTATATGCCCATGAGCTTGTAACTGTTAAAACAGATGAAGAGGCAACATTTCAGATTTGAAGAAGCCAGTCACATTTTCTTGTGTTTTAAAATACTTAAGTTCCTTTTAAAAATTATTAGGGGTCTTGTTTTAAAAAAATAAAAAGAATGAAAATAAAGATGAAAATGGTAGGAAAGTATTTAAAGATACTGTTTGACTTTAGCTTGCTATTTTTAAAAATAAACACAGCCTTTTATATAAAAATGAGAATAGCTATATTTGGACATCATAACAACCCATGGTTTATTGTGAAGGGAATCAGCCTAGATGTGCCATGGACTAATGTACCCCCGCCCCGTTTCATCCAGTGCAATTGAGGAGGACATAGGGTTTTGATTTTTGATTAATCATGGTTTAGAGTCATGTCTCAACCCTAACCTTTAATGTTAACTCTGGTTTGTTGAAACCAGTCATAACCCATGACTTTAACGTGGCTTGTTTTAAAGCAAACCACAGTTAAGATTAACCACACTTTGTCAGGTTCATACAACACAACAAGCTGCAATTAAATAAAAAATGAAAGCAAAAGCTTCTAAACTCTTCATTGCGGCCGTGACAGATAAGAAGAGAAGGGTGCAGTATGCAAGTCTAATAACACTCACCTAGGCTACTTACTGTCAGAATAAAAAAATGTTTTATCATGACATCAGGACTCAAAAACAAATTAAAAGAAAGGAACATGCCCTTGTCTCCTCTCGCCTAGACTACTGTAATGCATTCTACGTGGGGTTACCCTTGAAAACGGTCTGGAAGCTGCAACTGGTACAGAATGCGGCGGCTCGCCTGATCAAAGGCAGCCGCTGGCAAGATCACATCACTCCAGTGCTGAAGGAGTTGCACCGGTTGCCGGTTATTTTCCAGGCCCAATTCAAAGTGTTGGTTTTGACCTTTAAAACCCTATACAGTCTCGGCCCAATTTATCTGAAAGAGCGCCTCCAGCTTCATCAAGGATGCCGCGCAACAAGATCAGCCTTAAAAGGCCTCCTCTCTATCCCACCAGTGAAAACAGCTAGACTGGTGAGGACTAGGGAGAAGGCTTTTTCTACTGTGGCTCCCACTCTGTGGAATTCCCTATGATGAGCTTCTGCCGGGCCTTGAAGACCTGGCTCTTCACACAGGCTTTTGGGGTGGGTTAGGTTTATTACTACTGTTGAGATTTTAATGTTTTAATGTATTTGTATGTTTTTATTCTGTACGTCGCCCAGTGTGGCTGGACAACCAGCCAGATGGGCAACTAATAAATCCAATAAATAATAATAAATAATAGTAACATGCACTATAATGACTGAAATAATTCTACAATGCAACATTAAAAACACTGTTGAAAACAAATGTTTTCTTCAACTATCACAAGAGCACAATTTCCTCAATAAATCCATCACCATTTTCTATACTTGGGCAATCACAGCAATTATTCCTATCCATTCAGTTATGTTTACTTCCCCAGTTAGAGCTGCTGCCAGTTTGTAACTGGCAGAGGGCTGGCACTCCCTGGGTGTGAGACCGGGGCAGGGGGAGTAGATGTGCTCTGTGTGAAAGATATTGAGTGGGCCTGACTGTTCCCAATTCTTGCAGAGACCTACTGGGATGACCGGTTCAGGGAGGTTTTGTTGGTGGTTTCTTATTAGGTCTGTATCAGGTGTTTAGGAGTCTTAGTAAGGAGGAATATGGGTGATGCCACCCCAATTTCAGTGATCATGTAGAGGGATGTATAGCCATGGGGAGGTGGTGAGCTACCACAGAAGGCGAAGGCAAGGCTATTTGTGCCTTGTTCCTCGCTCCCACTCCTCTCATGAATGGGTTCCTCATTGCTCCTCTCCTGTGCCCACTGGCCTGTGTGTGCTGTTGTTTAATACCAGATTGCTACATAGTAAGACCACACTCATCCATGATTTGATCATGGATGAGGGTACCGATTTGGTGTGCATTACTGAGACCTGGGTGGGTGAGCTGGGAGTTGTTGAACTTACCCAGCTTTGCTCACCTGCATACTCGGTGCAACACCAGCACAGGCTGCAGGGATGGGGGGAGGGGTGGTGTGGTCTACAGAACTTTCATCTCTGTCACTAGGAAACCACTCTGTCTTGGAGCTGCCTGGGAGGCCCTGCCCCTGGAGTCAGGCCACGGAGACAGTAATCTAGGGTTGTTGCTGGTGTACTGTCCACCCTGCTGCCTGGCAGCTTCTCTGACTGCGCTGGCGGAGGCCGTCTTGTCTGTGGTATTGGAGGAGCCCAGAATGATAGTCCTGGGTAATTTCCATGGCCATGCTGAGGCTGCCTCTAGTGTTCTGGCTTGGGACTTAATTGCCTCCATGACAACCATAGGGCTGTCGCAAGTTGTCACCAGCCCGACACACAGGACAGGGCACACCCTCAACTTGGTTCTTGCTCCAGATAGAGGAAGGGGTGGTCTTGAGATGAAGGGATGGATGTCATCCCATTGTCACGGTCAGACCACTTCCTGGTGAAGTTTAGATTTATAGCCCCAATCCTCCCCTACAGGGATGGTGGACAGATTAAGATGGTCTGCCCTCAGAGACTAATGGAATCCACTGGATTCCTGAATGTCCTGGGGGAGTTCTCAGTAGATAGAGCATGTGACCCTGTTGAAGCCCTTGTCACGCTGTGGAACGAGGCACGTCGGGCTCTTAACACAGTTGCCCCTGAGTGCCCTCTCCAGCATTGTGGTGCCCGGTTTGGACCTCAGTACACCAGTCAGGTAAGGGCAATGAAAGAGACTGGATGATGGCTACAGCACAAGTGGCAAAATACATGCTGTGAGGCTGACAGGACAAGAGTAAAACATTATAACCATGCCTACTGTGTGGTGGTGAGGGCAGCGAAGAAAGCCCACTTCTCTGCTACCATCGCATCCTCAAGTAGCCATCCAGTGGAGCTTTTCCATGTTGTCTGGGGTCTACTGACTTTATCTTCAGGAAATGGAGTTTTAGATCCTTCGGAGGCCCACTGTGGATTGTTTGCAAGGCACTTTGAGGGTAAAGTTGCTTGCCTCCGAAGCAGTCTTGACGCCCCATCCACATTTACTATAGTCCCCAGTGAGGTGTCCAAGGTAATGTCTGCTGCAACAGTCTGCGTCTGTGTTGGAATCGCTTTTTAATGTTTTTAAACCTTTTCTTTTTTTTTTTAAAAAAAGATGCTTTCCAACCTTTTTTAAAAAATGTTTTAAAATATGTTTTATTTTAATGTATTTTAGTCTGTTTTTATGATGTTTTAAAGCATTTTTAGTGCTTTTGTTTGCCACCCTGGGCTCCTACCGGGAGGAAGGGTGGGATATCAATCAATCAATCAATCAATCAATCAATCAAACAAACATCTTGGGATCAGTTTCAGTTGATGCTGCCCGATGACGTGTACAAGGTGCTTGCGGCAATGCGGCCAGCAACGTATCCTCTCGACCCTCGCCCTTCTTGGCTTATTAAAGCTTGCCGAGGGGATTTGACCGAGTGAATTCAGGGTGTGGTCAACATGTTGTTGTGGGAGGGAGTGGTTCCAGCCACCCTGAAAGAGGCAGTGATCTGACTGCTCCTGAAAAAGCCCACCCTGGATCCTTTGGTTTGTGACAAATACCACCCAGTCACAAATACCCCCTTTTTAGGGAAGGTGACTGAGAACGTTATATGCAGAAATTGAAAGTACTCTTGGATGAAACACATTACCGTGACCCATTCCAATCTGGGTTCAGGCCTGGTTATGGCACTGAATTTGCCTTGGTCACCCTAATGGATGACCTTTATTGGGATAACTACAGGGAGAGTGCGACCCTGTTATTCTTACTTAATCTCTTGGTAACTTTTGATACTACTGACCAGGGTATCCTTCTGGGCTGACTTGGTGAGATGGGTATCGGAGGCACTGTTTTACAGTGGTCCCAATCCTACCTTCAGGGTTGTTTTCAGAGAATCGCATTAGGTGATTGTCTTTCGGCCCCCTGGCAGTTGTGCTCTGGGTGCCACAGGGTACCATCTTGTCCCCCATGCTGTTTAACATCTATATGAAGCCCTTGGGAGCGGTCATCAGAAGATTTGGGGCGAGGTGTCAGCAGTATGCTGATGATACCCAGATCTATTTCTCCATAACATCTGAATCGGAAGAGGCTGTGCAAGTCCTAGACCGCTGCCTGGACTCAGTGGTGGGCTGGATGAGGGCCAATAAACTGAGTCTGAATCTAAGGAAGACAGAGGTGCTGTCGGTTGGTCGATCCTGAGTTTGGATCGGTCAGTTGCTTGCTTTGGATGGAGTCATAGTCCCTCTGAAAGAGCAGGTTCATAGTCTGGGGGTGCTCCTGGATCCATCTTTGTTGCTAGAGACCCAGGTGACCTCAGTGGCTAGGAAGGAATGCCTTTTACCAGCTTTGGCTGGTAAAACTGCTGCGGCTGTTTCTGGACCGAGATAGCCTGACCACTGTTGTCTATGCACTAGCAACCTCCAGGTTGGATTACTTAATGTGCTCTATGTGGGGTTGCCATTGAGGTTGATACAGAAACTGCAGGTGGTGCAAAAGCAGCGGTGTGACTGCTCACTGGGGCAGGGTCTTGCCAAGATGTCACGCTGCTGCTGAAAGAATTGCACTGGCTGCCCATTAGCTACCGGGCTAAGTTCAAGTTTCTGGATTTGGTGTACAAAGCCCTATACAGGATGCATGAAAGACTGTCTCTCCCCTTACATATTCAGTTAATCACTACGCTCTGCAGATGAGAGCCTCCTGCCAATACCATCTTATCAGGAGGTCTGTTCCGCACAACATAGGAAACAGATCTTTAGTGTAGTGGCACCTATCCTTTGGAATTCCCTCCCCTTAAATATTAGACAGGCACCATCTCTGTTATTTTTTCAGCACTTACTGAAGACCCTCCTCTTTTAACAAGCCTTTTAAGTAGATACTTTATCCCAGTCTGTGTTGGAATTGCATTTTAAGATGTTTTTAAAGTGTTTTAAAAAATATGTTTTCAAAGATGTTTTGTTTTAATACATTTTAATGTCTGTTTTTATGATGATTTAGTGTTGTAGTGTTTTTGTTTGCTGCCCTGGGCTCCTACTGGGAGGAAGGGCAGAATATAAATTTAATAAATAATAAATCATTATAATAATTTCCACAGAGCTCTTCTTTATGTAGTTCTATATAACTCAAACACTTTCCTTCTTTTCCAGCATCAGTGACAGGTCCAAGGTGTCAACCTATTTCCTAGTTCTATAAAATGTTTCAAAAACAAGGCAAACAATGTGAAATTACAAATGATTACCATGGATGTAAGATAGGATTGACTTACTTTCCATACTGGTTCACCTGTAGTGTTTTTTACAGGTGGCACATTGAAATTCAACATACGTTTTAGAGCCACTGAAAATGAGAGAAAAGAGTTATATTACTATTACTGCAAAACAGAAAGTAACACTGTAATGATAATGACCAAGATCTTGAATAATTTTGAAAATGCATGCTGTGTTCAAAATATTGCAGTCTGTTCATATGCTATTTAGCAGAGGGTAGTGCTTGGGGAGCATTGCTTGGCACCCTGGGATCTCCAGTATGGGGTCCCGCAGGGGTCAGTTCTGTCCCCCATGCTTTTTAATATCTACATGAAGCCGCTGGGTGAGGTCATTAGGAGCTTTGGAGTGCGTTGCCATCAATATGCTGATGACACGCAGCTCTATTTCTCCTTTTCATCTTCTTCAGGTGAGTCTGCCGACGTGCTGAACCGATGTCTGGCTGCGACAATGGACGATGAGAGCTAACAAACTGAGGCTTAATCCAGACAAGACTGAGATGCTGCTGGTGGGTGGTTCCCCTGACAGGATGGGGGATGTTCGACCTGTTCTGGAGGGGGTTGCACTCCCCCTGAAGGAACAGGTTCGTAGCTTGGGAGTTCTTTTAGATCCATCCCTGTCACTTGAGGCTCAGATAGCATCGGTGGCGCGGGGTGCTTTTTACCAACTTCGGCTGGTGGCCCAGCTACGCCCCTATCTGGATAGAGGGAACCTTGCTTCAGTAGTTCATGCGCTGGTAACCTCGAAATTAGATTACTGCAATGCGCTCTACGTGGGACTGCCTATGAAGACGGTTCGGAAACTGCAGCTTGTGCAGAATGCAGCGGCCAGACTGCTCACGGGGACCAGACGGTTTGACCACATAACACCAATTCTGGCTCGCTTGCACTGGCTGCCTATCTGTTTCCAGGCCCGGTTCAAAGTGCTGGTTTTGACCTATAAAGCCTTACACGGAACAGGACCACAATACCTGTTGGAACGCCTCCCCCGTTACGAACCTGCCCGTACACTACGTTCATCATCAAAGACCCTCCTCCGAGTTCCCACTCATAGGGAAGCTCAGAGGGTGGCAACGCGGAAAAAGGCTTTTTCTGTGGTGGCCCCCGAACTGTGGAATGATCTCCCAGAGGAGATACGCCTGGCGCCAATGTTACTATCTTTTCGGCGCCAGGTTAAAACTTTTTTCTTCGCCCAGGCTTTTTAACATGCTTTTAACATGCTCTTAACTTGCTTGTATGTGTGGATATTGTTTTAATTTTTAACATTTTAAATTTTTAATGTGTTTATATTGTTATAGGTTTATTGTACTTCTGATGTTTCTTGTCTTGTGAACCGCTCAGAGAGCTTCGGCTATGGGGCGGTCTATAAGTTTAATGAAATAAATAAAATAAAATAAATAAATAGCAATAAAGAAAGTAGAGCCTTCCTGTTTTATTTAAACTGATAACATTTGTCGTGTGGATATTGTAAACTGAAGAAGAGGTAAGAATCTAACAAGAGTACATTATATCATACTGAGGATTTCTTGTGTTCAGAAACATAAATATGAAACATGATGTAAAAGTCATATTACATATTAATAATGACCTGAACAAACAGCCTTCTCTTATCTTAGATCTATATAGGAAAAATAACTATCCTAAAAATGAACATTTTATCTAAGCCAAGGATGGGGAAGCTTTTTCAGACACATGGCCACATTCCGAGGGCCACACGTCACTGATGAGTGGAGCCAGAGACAGAAGTGGGCAGAACAATTAATGTGAATATTAACTTTGTATGGCAGGCTAGTTTCTACATACACTCACACACCTTCTCCATCAAGGCAAGCAACAGACATTATAGGAGTTCAGTAACACATGAGCCAGATGAAAATACTCAAGGAGAGTTCAAAACAGGGCCAGTGAGGGGTGTGGCCTAGGGAGACAGGGTGTGGTTGAGGAGTGTTCCGAGGCCCAGATAGAGAGACCTGGAGTGTCACATTTGGTTCCTGGTCTTGAAGTTCCCCACCCTACGCAGTGAGGTCTCCTAAAGATCTGCATTGGGTCTAAAACTATGTACATTTATAAATGATCTAGAATTAGGGATGAGCCAATGGGGTAGCCAGGACTGCAGACAATTTCAAATTTTCTAGATGGCAAAAATCCATGACAAGCTCCAAAAGAATCTCTCCAAACTGGGTGAACAAGAATAAAATGGCAAAGGTGATTTGGTACAAAGTAAGTGAAACACATAAGAGTGAACTCCATTAACTTCACGTATACACCACCAAGTCTGAACTGGTGGTACCTTCTCAATTTTTTTAACATAATTGTAATAAAACTGTGATAACTAGAGGGTGGTTGCAGACTCAGTTGATCGAGTCTGCTCCTAAAAACAAAACCATGACACAATGATTTCATGAAGATTTTATATAGCTCTGCAGTACATGTTCCAGACTGGTTTCTTTAACCATCTCTTTTGTTCAGATAACCTTATATCTTGCTAGTAAAGATATTTTCAGTACAGAATGCTTTGGCAATTATATGCCTTTGTGACATACTATACATACAACCTTGTGACTACATAAAATAGGCAAGTCTGTGTGTCTGAAATACCCTTCGCCAACTGGTGTCCCCCAGATGTTTTGGATAACTCTCATTTGCACTGGGTGGTGTGTAGCCCAAAACATCTGGAGGGCACCAGGTTGTGGATAGTTGGTTTGAAGGGTTGTGCTTCAGTTAGGGCAGTGGGGCACTAGTATCAGTCATTAAAATTATAGGCAAATACCCAGTCTAACAACTGTAACAATAGCATCAATAACATTTATAGAACACCTTGTATGTACACAGACTGAAAAGAAAAAGAAAATTTTGATTCAGATAAATCTTACAGTTACCATTTATGATGGTGTTTATAAGGTACTATAGGGACTTTTCTTGTAAAGCATTTATTCTTGCATTTCCAAACAATGCCTTGTAAACTGCTTAACCTAAGTAAACTGATGATGGAACCAGCTGCTTTTACCAATTATACTGTGACACCACTTGAAATTTAAGTACAAATGTCCATTTCTCTTTGGGTTAAATCCTAATTGTGCTAAATCCCTCCAGATGAATCACTGTGGAATTGTGACAGCAGTCAGAGTGGGATTTTTCTTTTTTTTGCACCAACTTATTTCTTAATTTAAACTCCGAAGTAGAACATGAAATACCTGACGCACCAGAATCCAGAAGAAGAAGAAGAGAGGAAAAGCCGAAATACAGAAGTGCCAGAAAACTAACTGTAGCATGCGTGTCAGTACGGAATGCCCAGAGTAACTACGGCACCCTGATCGCCATGGGGCGAGGGCCTCACGAAGAGAATAACTCCGTTCCTTCAGAACCGGGTCAACCAATTATAGAAAATCTTCCTTACATGGATCCAGACACGGAACTGAGATGGGACTACAGGAAAGAGGCCCCACAGAGGATGGAGCCAGGAGGAGCAGGCCACAAAAAACCCCTTCCTTTCTCCATGAAGTAATAAAGACGCTACAAAACCTTCCTGCTGAGCTACCACCACACACATACACAGCCCGGCCCAAGGACCCGTGGACAACAGGGCCAGCGCCCGCCCAAACTCTCATGCTAGACAAAACTGAACGCTCACCCGTCTGCTTCTCCCGGATGCTGGCCGCCATCTTTCTCGACTGCTCAGGCCAGCTCCGCCCCTTTCACCGCTGCACCAACAGTGGACGTGGCGGCTGTTGCTGAGAGCGAAGTGTGGCGCGGCGGGCGGAGTCTCTTTGTCATCCTTCTCATTCCTCATGCTGAGCTAGAGCAGTCTGCTGTTCTTGCCAATCTTGTTGCTGCTGTATCTGAATCTTCCAGGTTGTTTGGGCTCGTAGGAAGATAAGCGCTGGCGGTTTTACTCTTCTGCTTCTTCAGAGGCAGGGAGTGTGGATTCTTCATTGTTTCCATCGGTTCTTCGACTTTGACGCTGCTCAAACAAGATGCCTCTTACTTGGTTAGGACAGTTGACCGACGATTCGTTGTGTTAGACGGGTTCACTGATAGACCTACAGTTATTTAGTGACCCATTAGCATGGCCCCACATATCTTTGGCGCCCACTCCCACCTTCCATCTATTGACTTCAAAGTGTAGTCAAAAGACGGGGAGGAGGAAAGAGAGAGAAAGAAAAGAAAATGCAAACTCATAATTGCTTTCGGGGGACTAGTTGCTCCTTACACTTGGGAAAATACTTTTTGGTTTTTTACAAGTATAATGTATGCTTTCTTAGTCCCAAATCTTTGTTGGTTGGTTAAAAAGGCACGGCGCCCCTCTTTTCTAATGGGCTCCTACTGGGAGAAAGGGCGGGATATACATCTAATCAATAAATAATGCATTCTTACGGCGGAAGAAAGGATCTTCCTAACTAAGCATCGGAGTAACAACTTCCCAAGGAAAATCTTTGCCTATTGCAGAGAAAACATTGTGGCTCTTTGCTTTAAAGTTTGTTGTTGTTATGTGCCTCCAGGTCGCCTAGGACTTATGGCGACCCCATGAATCAGCGACCTCCAGGAGCATCTGTCATGAACCACCCTATTGTTTAATCTATACGCAGAACATATATGGAAAGTGGGATTGGACCAAGATGAAGGAGGTGTGAAAATTGGAGGGAGAAATATCAGTAATTTAAGATATGCAGACGATACCATACTCTTAGCAGAATCCAGTAATGATTTGAAATGAATGCTGATGAAAGTTAATGAAGAAAGTTCAAAAGCAGGACTACAACTGAATGTCAAAAAGACTAAAGTGATGACAACAAAAGGTTTATGTAACTTTAAAATTGACAATGAGGACATTGAATTTGTCAAGGATTACCAATACCTTGGCACAGTCTTTAACCAAAATGGAGACAATAGTCAAGAAATTAGAAAAAGGCTAGGACTGGTGAGGGCAGCTATGAGAGAACCAGAAAAGGTCCCCATATGCAAAGATGTATCACTGAACACTAAAGTCCGGATCATTCAGAACATCATATTCCTGATCTCTTATGTATGGATGTTAAAGTTGGACAGTGAAAAAAGCAGACAAGAGAAACTTCAACTCATTTAAAATGTGGTGCTGGAGGAGAGCTTTGCGCATACCATGGACTGCAAAAAAGACAAATAATGGGGTGTTAGAACAAATTAAACCAGAACTGTCACTAGAAGCTAAAATGATGAAACTGAGGTTATCATACTTTGGACACATCATGAGAAGACATGATTCACTAGAAAAGACAATAATGCTGGGAAAAACAGAAAGGAGTAAAAGAAGAGAAAGGCCAAACAAGATGGATTGATTCCATAAAGGAAGCCACAGAGCTTGGAAAATTTACTTTTTTGAACTACAACTCCCATCAGCCCAAAGTAACTTTTCCAAGCTCTGGGAAGCCACAGACCTGAACTTACAAGATGGGAATAGGATGGTTTATAACAGATGCAATTGGAGGTCGCTGATTCATAGGGTTGCCATTAGTTGTAATTGACTTGAAGGCACATAACAATAGTCAAAAAAGCCCTTTTGTTTTACATCTACCTCTCCTCAACTAAGGGGTTTGCAAGACAAAGGGGTTCTTAAAAATCTCTCACAAAGTGAAATGTTAAAAATATTTCACATTTACGTGGGAGAAAACTTACTTAAATTCAGTGAGACTTATTTTTGAGTACACATGATTAGGATTGCAACCCAAGGTGTGTTTACTTTGGGGATCACCACTCATTTTTCCATGATGGCCACCAAAAAATAATGTTCAGATTTGCTCTTGCTATAGTTAAACAGAATCTCCATTGTTAGAGGTACCAAATATTGTGATTGGGAGAAAGAACAGAAGCCCATTGTAGGAATAAGAATCTGTGGGTGATATCTAATTAAGTTATACTAGAGTAGACCCACTGAAATGAATGGACACATTACTATATTGATTTCAATGGGGTCTGTTCAGAGAATGACTTAATTAGGTATCACTCTGTATTTATGCCATGTAGTCTTATATTTTATTTAGGGGCTGTATTACCTCCTAACTTGAATAGCCCAACTTTCACCTGGAATCACCGTTCTCTAGGTTAGCTTGTCAGACAGGTTTACAAAGTGTTAGAAGCTGACAACTGACATGCATTGACCAGGGGGTTGGACTTGATGGCCTTATAGGACCCTTCTAGCTCTACTATTCTATGAACTGGTCCTGTATAAAAGGGCTATTGTTCTTTAAAAAGAAAAAAGAAGAAAAATCAGTTTATCTAAATTCATGAACATTTTGTTGTTATGTGCCTCCAAGTCAACTACGACTTATGGCGACCCTATGAATCAACAACCTCCAAGAGCATCTGTCATGAACCACCCTGTCATGAACATAAGATGTGTTATTTAACCAAACAGAACGTAACATATTTTTCTGATTTGGATAACATCCAAATTTCAGGTTTTCAAGTTTTGGAGTGATGTATGCCTGTCAGTAGTGGAATTTGCACAAATGTCTCATTTAGACTAAATACAATCAGTTTGCTCTCATTTATTAAAAGATTATGAAATGTGTATTGGCTGTAGGGGGTTAAATTAATAATTACCAATTCAGAAACAGATATTTCCAGTGATACGATTAATTAGGGTAGATGGGAGTGCCTTCCATCACCTTTGACTGGTGGCCCAGCTTCACCCATCTGGACAAGGATAACCTAACTCCAGTTGTCTAAGCTCCAGAACCCTCCAGGTAAACTACTGCAGTGTGTTATATGTGGGGTTACCCTTGAAGATGGTCTGGAAACTGCAACTGGTGCAAGAGTGAATGGTCAGATGGCTGACCAGGATGGGGCATATAATATCAATCCTGGCACAACTGCACTACCAATTAGCTTCCATGCTCAATTCACAGTACTGGTTTTGTCCTATAAAGATGTATGTAGCTGAGGACCCCAATCTGTCAAGGACTGCTTCTTCCCACATGAACCGACCTGGACCCTGCCTTCATCATTTTAAGCCCTTTTCAGTGGGCCTTTTCAGTGGTGGCTCCCCACTTGTGGAATGCTCTATCCAGGGAGACATGCTGGATCCATCACTATCTGCTTTATGCAGCAGGCAAAAACATTTTTTACCCAGGCTTTCAGCTCTTAATTTGGAAGACTTTAATTTGTGGCCTCTTTTGATGGGTGGGATGTATTAGACCTACCTTTTTGTATATGTATGGTTGTGGTTTTAGGGGTTTTTTTGTTTTGTTTCAATCTTTATACTATTTTGTAAGTCACTTTGGATCACTTTTTGTGTAAAAATACAATAGTATGATTTGCAGAAGCAATTTTAAATATACTTCACTTCTGCATTCCAAATCTGTATCTTAAGCTCATGTCAGAAATAAATTAACCTTTGATGCTTTTAAGTACACTGAGCTTTATTATCTAGTTCATCAGGAATCTTGCCTAGGTTTGTATGTTTCCAGAAGAGAATCTGAGGCTATAATTAAAGAAGCATAAAGACCTACCAGACCAGCATTCACCAACCTGGTGCCCTCCCAATATTTCATGAGGGCTCTCTCTACCTTTCCCAACAACTGTTACGTTCAATTCTTTGCTTTTAGAGACATCTGGATGGCTATTGTTAAAATACTGGACAAGCTTGACCAAAGCAATTCATATGATGATGCACTGCTGAATAGGTTCATATATTCAAGAATTTCATAGTTTACTGCTATGAATGTTTACTGCTTTTCAATACATTACCTACATGCATTTCTTATTAAAGACTGTCAGTAATGTGAGCAGTGCTGTTAGGATATTTTTGCAGGAGGTAAGGAAAATAAGAATTGAGGGGTGTATAAGTTCTACCTCCCTCCCACATTGTCCAGCAACCTATTGCTGGAATTCACCTGTTGCAAAAACAAACACACACTCCCTGGGAACGAGGTGGTGGGTGTGAAGGCTGATAGCCTCCTTGACAATGCTGTTTCGGATAGTCTCAAACATAGTGTTGGAGAACCCTATGATGGTGGTTCTAGGTGACTTCAGCATTCGGCCTGAGGTTGCTGTCTGGTCTGGCTCAGGGACTTTGTCGCCTCCATGACAACCATGGGGCTCTCCTGTCAATGGACTGACACACATTAGATTTAGTGTTCAGGGCGAGCACGGGGTGGCTTGAATATTAGAGAAATTGAATTGCCCCCTTTGTCACAGTCAGTCCACAATCGTAAAATTTAGTTTGCTACATCAGACCCCCACCCCACCCCGTAGGGGTGGGAGACCAACTCAGGTAGCCCATCCTTGGAGACTTGTGGAATATGATAGACCCCCATGGGTTTTGGAAAATTTTCCAGGAGCCAATTGTTGATGATTAAGTTGAAGCCTTTGCCTTATTGTGGCCCATTGAGATGAGAAGGGCTATTACCCAATTGCCCCAGTATATTTGGTCTGACACTGCAGAGCTCAGTGCACTTCTTGGTTCTCTTCAGAGCTACGAGCAATGAAGGAGGCTGGATGACGGCTAGAGCAGAAGTGGTGCAACACCGTGTGCGAAGCTGACCAAACCGGGTTAGAAAGCACAACTGCACCTATCACACAGCGATGATGGCAGAAAAAAAGGCCCACATTGCTGTCTACATTGTGGCCTTAAGTAGACAGTGGTGAAAATGCTAGTACTGCCTGCTCCAGTTAATGGGGCATTGGAACTATCAAAGGCCTGCTGTGATAAGCTAGCTAGGCACTTCAAAGGTAAAATCATTCACATTCATACTGATCTTGCTGTTGCTGATATAGTTTCCAAGATGTCCCAGTTCTGGTGAGATGTATCCAATTCTGTGGGATCAGTTCCAGCTATTGAGGTCTGAGGATATGGACAAGGTGCTTCTGGCTATCCATTCCACCATTTGGCCTCTAGACTCTTGCCTATTCTGGCTTGTTTGTGCAAGTCAGGGAGGGTTAACTGAGTGGGTCCGGGGGTAGTTAACACATCCTTATGTGAGGGCTGTCTCAAATTTTCTGTTTGTTGTATTAAGCATTGTAAAATAGATGAGGATTATCACAAATCCCAGGTGAAGCACTACCACTGTTGCACCAGAACATCCAAAGAATCAAGCCCAACTACATTGGAATGCATATATATTTAATACTGTTAACTAACATGTCCTTGATGTATTGCACTTTATACAGATATACATGACAGTTCTCCCATAACATATTGCTACAAGTAATGGAACAGCAGACAGTAGACACTGGAAGCTATAGCAAGCTTCAGGAAATAAACGATTGTGTTAAAACTATAAACTAATATTTACAAACTTGTAACTGTACATGCAAGATTTGTATTCTATACTACTGTTACATAATGCAAAAGGTTTAATTCCCCACCCATAAAAGATTTCAGTTTTCATAACCAAGTACTTTTTGCCTTCTTTTAATCCAAATAATTGTTTACAGCAGACAAAAAATCAGTGAATCTATGCATGCTTTGATGAAAACTTCACTGAGTGCAGTTAAGTACCTGAGCTGCCATAGGGAATACTGTTGCCCTGAACTGACATGTATTTGCAAATTCCATTAATTCGCAGTTTCTCCTATTTCTTTTGCTTATAATCAGTAGAAGAAATATTACACATCTAAAAAAGGACAAATTCAAATAATCACAACGAACAGAACTTAAGAGGGTCACATCCTGCGCCCAGAAATTTTAAGACAGAATAGTTTAATGGAATACTTTATTCTAAATTTTCTAATCCAACAAACTGCTAGGCTAACAAGACATTGTAAAACCACATGGCAAGGTGCAAATAGCTCCCAGGAGAACAAAACAGTCTCACTAATGACACAAAGTACCATCACATTTCTGCAATGGAAACCTTTTATTAGATCAGTTAAATTGTGCATGGGTGAGAGGAATAACATGCCCAAATTCCATTGTAACAGATATATGGGATGTATTTTAGAACAGGAAATATGAGGTGGGGTGTTTAACAGCGAACCCTGCTCCCCTTGTCAAATGCTATGGTGAAAAACCCTGCTTATTGTGCTGTCCAACTAGAGCAGATGGATAGCATCGAG
This sequence comes from Rhineura floridana, assembly GCF_030035675.1. Classification (NCBI taxonomy): domain Eukaryota; kingdom Metazoa; phylum Chordata; class Lepidosauria; order Squamata; family Rhineuridae; genus Rhineura; species Rhineura floridana. Next base: position 182,653,054 of record NC_084481.1, on the reverse strand, counting down.
CTAGTCATAATTTAACAGACATTGATAATTATTTATAGCACTTTTTCTACTGGGGACAGTGAGAAATGAGTTGAGGTATGCTCCTTATGCAGAAAAACTATGGGCAGTTCCCAATAATTGCATAACTAGTTCTACATGTTCAAGGACTTGTGCAGCTCACCATAACTCATGGAAGACAAATTTTGAACCAAAGGGGACTTTCAAAAGCAGATTATGATACATGGGGAAAAAGTGAAAAATCCCACTGGGCATGCCTAAACCCTTTGCCATAGCTAAAGAAACTTTAGATTCCATCCACAGATTTTACATGGTAGTGTGAAACTACTCAAGCTTTTAAGTGTTGATAGCTTACTGTACAAGGCACACTTATTTCTCACCAAGTTGACTGATAGTAGAAACAAATTCCTAACATACATATTTCCAAATATCTATTTTTGGAAATATTTTTGGATTCAATTGATTTTCAAGTTCTATTTTTATATGCAATTGTGTTTACTAATCTGTTTCAGATTAGATTTTTTTATATAAATGGCAAGACATAAAAAATCAAGTACGATTCTTGCGACAATTTTTTCATACAAAAATCTTAATTGGTTTGCAATTGAAATATTGATTGCACTGAACAAAGAGTTAGATCTTGTTGCAATATTCAGTGATTAATTCCAGATTAAGAAATAAAAGATAAAAACTCAAAGTAGACACTGATGTAATAAATATTTTAAAGACTTATTTAAAACATACTTGTGAATTTCTCAAAAAATCCCAAGATTCCTAATGATTTAAGTTCTTTAAAGATAGTCATGTCATGGGAATGTTATATATATTGGGTTAACTGATGGAAAGTAATTAATTAGTGAATGGTATATAAAATATATTGTTATGAGACACTCACATAATCAGACTACCAGGATGAGTCAATCAAGAGTAGGTTAAACCCACACATGTACTGCAATATAAAATACAACAAACAAGGCTTGTTTATAGAAGACCAATTATAAATTAACATGTTTATAAAAACATAGGGTTTGTTCAATGCTGTGTAAATGCAGTTCCACTTACACAATGGAACTTCCCATTCTACTCCCCACACTGCCCCAAAGGATCTCTCAATCCTCTGGAGCAAATTTTGAGGGTACACAGGGGGTTGCAGGAGAGAGAAGTTCCATTGCGCAAGCAGAATGGCCATGTTGGATACAATCCAGAGTAGCCCAAAATATTTTCTCCAAATCAGTGGCCCAGAGCTTGTTTCCAATGTCATGCTGAGCTTACAGGAAGTCCTGTAAGCACCTGACAAACACAGCATCACTGTGCAGACAATTCCCAACCCTGTTCTCCAGTTCAAAGAAGAGGGCTGAGGCACGTTTGTATCATGCTGTACTTGAGGCGCGTGGAGATTTTTTTAAAGCACAATGCAACTAAGAAATGTGAAAGTCTGCAAAACCCCAGAAGAAAAGAAAAAGGCCGTCATTGCTTGTGAATTGCTCTTTGCAAGATATCAGAAGCCAGTATTCTGCCATTTTCTGTCTTCTGATTTAGCCCTTTCCCTGTGGTCAATCTTTTCAGCTCTGCCCTCAAATGACTGATATATAATTTATGTTTACCTAGGGGTAAGCTCCACTACACAGAGCGAGTCTTACTTCTGAGTGAACATACATAGGATTACTCTGTAAATATCATTAAAATGCCAAAGAGGCCAGTTTTGTATGTTAGCTAAGTAATAATGCATTTTTACAAGGTTTGAAGCAATAAAATAAGTTTAAGTTTGATAATTAACTATTAATTTCCCCCAAGGAAACACCCTGGGCTATTCTCTCATGCCTTCAAAATTGTCAAGAATTTTACATCTCTAAGTGCAATATGGATATCCAGTCTTCCTCTTGAGATTAAAGTTGGTGCAAGGGATTGCCACCCCAGACATTTTGGGCTTGGAGACATACACAGATCATGGACTTAGCACAGAAGATGACAAGCCCCAGCAACTTGTTTGTGCACATGTGGGGGAGGGGAAAGAGAAGAAATTAAAATTATTGGGCAGTATTCCAACTAATGCATCCAGTCATTGCAAGCATTTGTGCTTGCACAATAGAACATCCCCCCCTCCCCTCTGCACACCCAAAATGTGCTCTGGAGGGTTGGGAAAACCTGTAAAACAGATTTAGGGAGCATGTGAGGGGAGGAGGAGGGCAAGTTACATTGCACAAGTGGCAATTCTTGTATCGATGGTATCTTTATTTAGCACTACATTGGTTGCAACTCACTGTTATAAATTTGGAGTGCAATCTTACTCTGTGGTTGCTGACCTTTATGTCACTCAAAAAGCAGCACTAGAGAGTTCCCCAGCCTTTTGGGAGGGAATTAGGGGAAGCAGGAACCTGCTGCCAGAAGGGAGGTGAAGCAGAAGAGTCCCCTCCCCCCTCCAGCTTGAGCAGAAACAGCCTCATGCTACTTTGGATCAAGCCATTGACATACATTTTCTATTATGTCATATACCCAAGATATGGTAAACAGGCAAATTATTAGATCACTTCTAGTTTATAGGATTAAATACTCTATATGGCATATTTACAGTGCATCTGGGGCAATAGAGGACTTTGAAAATGAAATCAAGTGCACAAGATTTCAAATAAGCCATCAGGTAAATAGTGGAGTGTCTAAACTTCAAAAATACCAATATTCAAAATTGGTGCAAACCATATGCTAACAAATCTCTGCCTTCTTCAAACAGTAGTAATTAAGTTGAACTAGTATGTTCTCTTCATTACAGATAAACGAGTGTAACTCTTAAAACTTGTGTACCATTTTCAAACATTTGGACTTGAAGCTATGAAACTGATTTAACTAGTGCATCTGAGTTGGCTTATATCTTCTCTAAACTGCAAAACCTTTACACAACAGCACATTTTTTTAACTCTTTCACAGTGTTAAAGCACCAAAGAAAACGTTTGGAATGACTGTAGAACGGAAATGTAATTTTAAAGCAGCTGGGGTACTGCATCATAAAGCTCTGCTATTCTTTAAAAATATATATTTGACAAAAATTAAAATGAGGTAATATGTTTAGCTTCCTTATCCTTGTTCATAAGTAATAGCTAGAATAATGCTAAATTAGTCATTTAATATGTAAAAGATCATCCCTCATTCTCTGCGCTCCCCACCAATCAAAACTTACACGAAAATATTACTTCCTGGATATATTACAAACTGGAAAGGGGATTAGTGAATCTATTCACCAGAAATTTTGATTTATAATTGTTTATAATATAAATGGAGGGTACAGTACACTACCAGACAACTGGCCACTGGTTGGATTATATTATAAAGTGGGGCTGGGCTAAAGGATGAGATTAGGGCAAAGTATTAAAAAATACAAATAATACAAAATTGTTTTAAAAGCTTTGTTCAGCATTTTGAAACCATGTTCAAAGTGCAAAGACTGAGATTAAGCCGTTTCCATGATCAAGTTGTAAGTCTGTGAGGATGAATGTGTGTGTTATCCGCCGAGCAGCTAGCAAGCTTCTTACATGCTTCATCATTCACTTTTCAGCATCCATTGTAGCAACTAACGTACTTCTGATTCTAATCTTAGAGTACTTCTGATGGCGAAATCCAGAATTCTTTTAAACTTCTCATAAGACTTTGTTATTGGAAGCTCTAAACAATTAAGGTGTCTCTTTCCAATGGGGTATTTTATATGCAGAAACTTAACTGCAGGCTCAGGATCAAAGCCAATGGGTGGAATATCACGAATGCCAGTTGCAAACACTAAGATGTCCTCTAGAGTTACTGCTGACTCGCCACCTAGACCAAGAATGAGGAGTTTTGATTAGCTGCAAACAGCTTTTACAAGCAATTTCACATTAGAAGGTAAGAGTGAGTCAAAATAATGATAAATTGACTGCAGTTAATCATTACTGAAAATGTAAAGTGAAACTAAAATTCAAAGAAGTCTTGGCTTAGGAGTTTGATAAACAGCTTAATGTTTGTTTGTTCTTTAAAGCACACACACTCTAGATTCCTAGTTCAGATTCACTGAGGCGAATCTCCTTTTTCTTACCTTCCGTCTCCTGTAAGTAACCCATCCAGAAATCTAGACTTCTGGCTTTGTCTGCTCCTGGTAAACAGTGGATTGTAAAGAGATCACAAAGAAGTTTTGCTGAAAGTTTCTCAGGCTTGTGACATAATATGCTACAGAACGCATCAGGATTCATCTGCATTTTTTCCAAAACACCAAGTGTTTCCAAACCTTGTCTAAAGCTAAGGGGAAAAAACAATGCATAAAACCAAATAAGTGCTATGAGGTTTTTTGTTCTTTTTTTTTTAAGAGAGAGAGAGAGAACACTGCCTTCGATAATGCCAAACTGATTTTTCACATTACAAATACCACTTAAAATTTCTACAAGAAAGAATTCATCGACATGACCTGCATTTGCTGGATTTATTAAAATACATTTATTGATATATTATTGATACATAAACAAGTTTTGATGTACTAGGCAGAAAACCCTTGCTGGAGCTGGTACTGGCTACACATCCTTTCAATAATAGTTTTTAGAGCTACTAAGTTTTCCTGAAAGCTACTAACAACAAAGGACGGTAACTCCCCTCTTTCTCCTCCCCTCAGCAGCCCCAGTGTACTTCCAGCATTTGTTCTGGAGAAGCAGACTGGGGACCAGAGGGTGAGTGGAAGAAGGAGAAGTCCCATCACATCCACAGGCACAATGATTGATCTTGACCTATGAAACAAAGCTCCAGAACGTCCTCCCTTGAGCCACCTCTTATGGACTGTTGACTATATTTAAGTGTTCATCCAACAAATCAGTTTTTCAAAACACGTTCAAATTTCCCTTAAGCATTTTTGAATAGTTAATAGTATATTGTTTTACTCAATGTTGTAATTAAATTTTATATTTTTAGTACTAATAAATAATAGGGAAAACCAATGTGGTGAAAAAACCACTACTAGAACAATGAATTCTTCATAACAAATGAAACATGTTGTGTAACATTTTAATTTATACATGCAGAACTTTAGTTGCTTTACAAAGAAATGTGCAAATACAGAACCCTAGACTATAAACTGAAAAGGTATAGTAATGGGTTCAACATGCAAAACAAACCTTTCAAAAGGCAAAATAGTTCTCTTGATGACATGATAATTCAGTATCTCATTCACCAACATATCCTTATCACATAGAGCTGTTACAAGTTTCAAACATCCAACAGTGGCGAGATATTCAGAGCAATCACTTATTGCTGATTCTAAGCTGCTCAAAGTTCTTGCAGATTTTATCTAGAGTAGGAAATAAAACATTAACTGGTTTATTTAATGAATACATGTACCATCAAATTTAAATTGATAGATATAACCACCCACTTGTTTCTAAACACTTTTGGCTGACAATTAGTTTGGCATGTATGTTGTATAACTATTTCTGATGAGAGAAATGCCCTCAATACCCAATTTAAAATAAATAGGTGAGGACAAAAACTACCAAGAACCGTCTTTATAGTGCTACACAGGTGTACAGCATCTTACCTTCTCTATTTTCTGCAAAACATTCCTATCAGCAACATCTTCTATAGTTGGTTTCACATTTTCTGTACCATAAACAAGGCAATTAAACAAGCTTTTGGAGAAGAAGCTAGGAGACGGGCCTCCATGAACCAGAGAAACTGCAATCATTTTTCCAGCTTCATAGTATAAATTATCTTTAAGAGCTGAAAATACAAATAATGTAAAATAACTAATGCATTTACTAAGAACAGCTGGAATGTGCCCTAATTAATTAAAACCAAAGGTCCATCAAACCAAAGTTCAGGATTCCATTTCCCAAGCAGCCAGCCAGATGCATCTGGAAGCCCTTAAGTGGTACATGAAGGCAACAACTCTCTTCCTTTCCCATTTGTTCTCAGTATTTAATGTTTAGGATTATGGGAAAATGGCTACTGATGTACCAAACATGAATTTGTCTAATTCCCTTCTAAATCCACTTAAGCCAATGGACACCACTATTAATTATGTATTTATGGTATACAAAAGAACTGAGCTGGATGTTTATGCTTGAGCACCAGGACTTGTCTGGTCCCATTTCCTGTTGCATCCCCCCCACCCTGTCCATCACAAAAAGCTGTTCCAAAAACTTTGGAACTGTCTTTGTTCTGTATCAAAAGCTGCCTTACAGTTGTAGCCAGAGATGAAACTGAGCCTTCAACTGTAGTTAAATAAGCGCCTGGGACAAATGGGGTGGTTTTTGTTTTTGCATGCCAGCCAAAATGTTCATCAGAGCTTAACAAAGGCAGTTTTCATTACCCACAAGAATGACTTAAAGCCATACTTGAAGTTTTGGCAATTGTACATAGAACTCATTGTAGTTCTCCTATCCCTTACCACATAGTAAACACTAGAAAAGAGGCTGTTCCCTCTACCACAATTGATATTTATTACTTGGATAAAACCCATAACAACTCAAAAATGAAATTACCCTTCATTTGGAGCTGGCCTCTTCACTACAATGCAAGCTTGCTATAATGTGTCACATTGTATTGTGGATTCAGATATACCGCAGGTATAACCATGTCCCAAAAGTTAAATATTGTATGCCCTATTTTAATGTTTGTTATACCTTATTTTTTTGTCCTCTGTCCTCTTTGTCCCTGACAAGTTCTCTGTTTGGTTCCCCTGGTTCTTTTCCCCCTATAACTGTTCGTTTAAAAAAATCTCTTTCCTGATGTCTCCCTCCCTGCCTCCCCTTTTCCTTCCTGGCATGTTTTCCCCTAAGGGATGCTTATCTCTTGAGCCTTCTCCAAGTTCTTTTGTTACTGTCTGTGGAGCTTTGTTTGTGTTAACTTGTTCTCCCCGTTACCCTTCCAGCTTCTGTTCCTCAGCCACAGCAGTGGTGCCCCCCCCCCCCAGGAGCCAGTACTCACTAGCTTTCACCCTGTCAGTGCAGTTTTCATTATAACATGGAAGCCCTATAATACAGGTGCATCCTTTCTCCACCAACCCCTGCATTGTAACAAGCTTTCATTGTAGTATCAAGTTCACTATTTCTGAACAGCATAAGCAGCAAAGAGGGTGAGGCTCCTATACAGTTGGCAAAGTCAATACCTATCAATGTTAGTGAACATTTATCGGCATGGTATCTGCCAATACCTTTATATTTAATAAATATGTTTAGCTTATTAGCCTGATCAGAATACACAACATGCTGATATCAAAGAGAAGTATTCCATATTCCTGCAGCACTGAACAAGCTTATTTCCCTTGCAGTACATACAGAGCCAGTGTGATGTAGCTGATAGTGTGTTTAACTTCACCTGGGAAGATCTGGGTTCAAATTTCTGCTCAGCCTGTGTAGCTTGTTGGGTGATCTTAGGCAAATATCTGTTGGCAAACTTGCTTCACAAGTTTGCTGTAGGATTAGAATGAACCACCACAGGCACACTGTATACCCATTAGAAAAGGGAGAAAGAAACAAATCCTCTCCCCTCCAAACATATATATCAAATATCTACAATTTAGGCTTACCTTGGGAATCAAAAGACAAGTTCTTTGAGGAACCGCCTTCAAAGAGTGATGAGTTCTGAAGGTGAATCATCAGTAACAGAAAAAAATCTTCCTTTGATGAATGGCAGACATCCATCTCTATTTTCGTCCTGCATTTTATGTACTTTACTTCAATAGTATTGGCAGGATTGAAGCTCCGTTTTTGAAATCCCTTTAAGGCGCTAACCCAGATGTTTTGTCTACTGATATTCAGTCTTGTTGGTTTAGTATGAATTTGTGATCTTAATTCCCTCAGAATATTGGAGACTTCTCTCTGCTGTACTACGAGTTGCCTACACAATATAAAAAGGACTGTTTTGATTAGCACAGTATATTTTGGTAGGTGCAGAAATAGTTCTGAATCTATACCACTATCTGCCATGTAACCTCAAAATTTTAGAATAAATTACTATCGGAATCATAATAATTAGTTCACTGAGATTATACACTGCTTGATAATCTAAAGATTTCTGCAGGATGAGTAAACTTAATAAAGCAATTTGCTAATGTTTAAGTGAGGAAGCAAGGATTCTTTTGTGTATCAATGAAATCTGAGAACAAGATCAGACAAAAGGTTCAGTCCAACTAAGTCCTACTCAGAGTAGACCCACTGAAATTAATAGGTCTAACTCACTGCCCTGGGCTCCTTCTAGGAGTAAGGGCAGGATATAAATTTAATAAAGAAATAATAAACATGCATTAATTTCAATGGGTCTACTCTGAGTAGGACTAGCACTGACTACAACCCATAAAGTATGCTGAGAAAAAGCAGTATGTTGCCTCTTTTAATATTATGTTCCCCATTGAACATAAATACCAGCATAGTGAGTTGCATCCACTGCTATGCAGACTTTCCCCTCTCCTCCTCCTCCTCTCTAGACACCCACAAAATAGGGTCTAGAGGTCCCTCACCCCCCTGGCACAGATGTTTGAGGGAGAATGGGAGCTGCAAGGGGAGGAGAGGAAGGTGAAGCCCTTTTGCAAACAGCTACCAATCTCTAACCTTAAAGCAATTGGCAGGATACAAGGAATCATAAAAATAGTTCCACAAGCCTAATGGGCGATAGCCAGTTTTGATGTCCTGCTGGTGCAATGGAATTCTCTTTGTGCAAGTGCAACTTTCCTGTACTTTCCTCCTCCCTTCAGCACAAAAAATCTCCTCTGGAGAACATCTGATTTTGGGACTGCACAGGAGGCTGCTATAGGGGGGTGGAGAGAGGAAGGGAAAGTCCGATTGTGTCTGCTGACGTGATGTTGGCTCTCACCCAGAGTTGTTTCATACTTTGTGTCCTGCCCACAGCAGCCCCCAGCATTGCAAACCAAACTGCTTTTGGAGTGGGTGAGTGTTCAAATGCAGTCTGAAACGTAATATAGGGGGAAAGGCAAAATTTCCGCTGGCTACTAGCACAAGGCCACCCCCCAAACTCAATAATCCATTCTAAAATACAAATATTGGCCAAGTACTACTTAACATTTACTTACTTTTTTCTTATCGACAGATTCCTCACTGAAGGACTGATCAAGGGGGAAGGAGATATCAGTCTATTATTAGGAGAGGGGAGATCCAGTTGTGAACACTGAGTAAAGCCATTGGGGCATATCTTTGGGGACCTAGAGAAAAAACAACATTAGTTTCAAAAAGCGGACAGGAGAAAAATCAATTCATTTGAAATGTGGTGTTGGAGGAGAGCTTTGCAGATACCACCGACTGCGAAAAAGACAAATAATTGGGTGTTAGAACAAATTAAACCAGAACTATCACTAGAAGCTAAAATGATGAAACTGAGGTTGTCATACTTGGACAGATAATAAGACATGATTCACTAGAAAAGAGAATAATGCTGGGAAAAACAGAAGGGAGTCGAAAAAGAGGAAGGCCAAACAAGAGATGGATTGATTCCATAAAGGAAGCCACAGACATGAATTTACAAGATCTGAACAGGGTGGTTCACGACAGATGCTGTTGGAGGGCGCCAATTCATAGGGTCGCCATAAGTCGTAGTCAATTTGAAGGCACATAAGAACAACAACGAAGTGTCCAAAAGGGACTACTTCTGTGAGTCAACAACTGCAAACATAAACACACATACCTGTATGCAAATATGTATGTACAATTTTATATATCCACACACAAAATTTCTTTCCTAAAAATCTATGTTTAATTAGCCCCATCCTGACTGAAATGTTTCTATCTGTAGCCTACAATGCTGCACAGATCAAGTGTATAGTCAGTAACTGACTTTTTTTGTAAATGAGTACTAGAACTTGCTGTGTTAAGAACTGGGAACAAGAATGTAATTAAAGTTCATTTAAATCAATAGGATTTGCACCATGACCTTAAACAAATTAAGTGCAAGTGTACTTTTTGCTAGTGGCTTGTATTTTATTAGGCCACACTTTAAAGGCATAGTGCAAGGGCTTGCTTTGGTTCCTCCCCATCAAATACACTGTTGGCTGCTTATGAAGTTCCTGAGTTTTGGAATAGCCTGTGGGATCAAAGTTACTATTTTTAGGATTCAGCTATGTTCACGTGCTAAATCATGGTTTTCCATGACATGTATAGGACCAAGCTCCAGCACACCTTAAGTTCTTTTTCTCCCCCCCTCCCCCCCACCCCCACAGTGAAGCTAGTAAGAGGAATTCAGGAGCAAAAGCTTTTGCTTTCCTGCAGTTTGCTGTGTCCTCTGGAGCTGTGGATAGTTTTGACAGCATCAGTAACCATGGTATGAAATTGGGTTCACAACAAATTAAAAGAAAAGAAAAAGTGAAAGCTCTCAAACTCACTCCGACAGGCATATGGAAAGAAGAGAGTGCACAGACCTGAGTTTCCCTGCAGCTCATTTCTGGTCTACACATTGTGCTAAACTGTGGTTTAGCATGATGTGTAAACACTACCTGTATGTTTCCAAGCAGTTGCAAGCAAAAGAAAATTACATACCTGACAAGAAAGCCAAGATGGGATCCAGGAGACTGTCTGGGACATTTGGGTGATGGCTCTTCCAGCAAGCTGTCTCCAATATCTTTTTTTTCTGGCATACTCCAAGAACGTTTTCGCCATTTCTGACAGTTCCCTGAATAATGAAATTCACATCATTTCTCTGGCAAATCTTTAACAAGTTTAAATTAGTTCCATAATAAAGAAGGAGTTTCATACCAGTTGATTTTGCCAGGATAGTTCTACATTCTATGCATTCCCAATTTTGCTCCCAATTTGTAAGTGAGGAACATGCCAAATGAGTCCCACTTGAACCACAATATTGACAGCGCTTTATTTCCCATTTGCTAAAAGAAAACAAACATGTATTTTAAAAATTATGGCAGTTGCAACTTAAATCTTTTAAACTCAATATAATTAGTTATACCATTATACTTGGCATCAGTGTATTTCCCAAGAAGAAACAAAACCATTCCGTTGCAACACATTGAGATAAAGCGGGCAGAAGAAGTGGAAGATTATCAATATTTTATACTATATTTAATATATTTGCCCTTGCTTTCTATTAGAAAGGATATCCAAAGTGGCTATTAATAATAAAAACATAATAGAATACATACACTTTATAAAATAATCAAATAAAAAGAAGCCAGAAAAATGCACATCAGCAAAAATGTATTGGGTTGGACCCAAAGATTCTGTTCTGCTCGCAGAAGGGGCCCTTTCAGCCCAACCTATTGATAACCCAGCTCTATGGATGATAAATCTACATTATCCCCAAAGCCTTCTAGATATGCCATCTTTTCACCATTTGATGGCAGGCAAATAATGATGAACCCTTACCAGGCAAGGCTCAGGTACCATCACTATGCAAGGCAGGGTGAATTTTGGAAAGCAAGAGGACATGGAACAGGGCCTCTAACGTCAATACATGTTTAAGATTTCTAACACAAAGTACTAATGCCTGGCACCATAAAAATTAATATGTCACCATCTTATTACAAATAAAAACTCCACCAAGACTATTTAAGTTAAGGGCTACTAATTTCTTTGGTTTAGTATAATTCCATATGTGGCCATCACCAACTGACTTTAACAAATTGTGGATGGAAGCAGTACTAGGTAACATTCCTAAAAACTACAAGCATATTAGACATTTTTATGTCAAAGGACTACATATATTAATACCTATCAGACTCATTGTAGTTTCTTCCATTTTTGCAGAGGCATATTTTGATGTCACAGTGTTGGTAACACTGAAGAAGGTCCTGGTATGCATTCTCTTCCAGTTCCCAGGAGGCATCTCTGGAAACATTCAAACTTATTAGAACAGCTTAGTTCTACACTGCAGCTTTTCTTAGAAAAATGATAATTTGACCAACTAACAAAGTGAGAAAAAGAAATCTAAAGGAAGTTAGTAGCTCTTTAAAAGTCAGTCTGTTCTTTAGCAATTCAGAACTCCAATCTATTTGAGCAGGCTGATTAACCCAGGCTTTTCTACAAACCAGCATTTGCAAGAACTGGAAAACCTTTTTTGAAACATCCTTTTGTGGTGTTAACCATGGCTTTGCATTATGCATACACTGACCAAAAAGGACAGTACTGCTTCATTTTCCTACCTACCTGCTCCTAGCTTTTCATCAGCTACCTGTAAAAAGGAAATTCTTGTCCTAATTTTGAAGGGATTTCATTGGTCTTCATTTGTCCCCTAAGTTTAGCAATCCTATGAATCATGCTTTTGTTTTGTGGGCTAGGATCAGTCATGGATTCATGCTTTACTTGTCTTCATCCTTGAAGAACCAAGTGGTTAAAATATTTCCTCTACATTAGTTAGCATATTCAGTTCTTTCTATTTTGCATCTTATTTTCAACTTTTAATATTAAAACCAATGGGAACCCAGTAGTGCAGATGATCCTGGCAGGCTTGCTCACTGCCAATCAGCCAATTAGTGGTGACATTAAGCATCCTTTGGCAATGAACAACTGGAAGCACATTTTGAGGCTCCCAATTGTGCATTGGCAACCTTATCTCTACCTGCCCCACACCTGACATCACATATGTTTTGTAGTTTGGGGAAGAAGGCCTTATGGCCCAAATCGGGACTATGCTGGCCTTAATTAGACCCATAGGCTGGAGATTCCCAATACCCTATATAAACCAATAAAAAAAAATCATAGCTTACAGTAAAATGATACCAGGCAACACTAGAAATTTCAGAACATAAAAATTAACAATTTATATCCTGCTTTTCTAGTAAATGTACCTGGAGTGGTATACAGCATAACTGTAAATTTGTACATCATATAGTCTTAAAAATGCAACAAACATTTTGAGAATTACTTACCTTTCTGGAATATGTATGCCCATTCTCAACATTTCATTCTGAAATTTCTCTTTGTTGTTACATACTGGGCATCTAAAGAAAAACACCCCTGCACTTAGAGCTTGACACTAGATCCAAAATGGGAGAGAAAAAATGAATGGTCAGTAAATCAGTCCATAGGCAATCTTCTGAATTGCCTCCCAAGATGAGGGAACGACAGAATATCCACAGTAGCACACAAATGATTAATTCTTTAATGCCTGTTTATATCCCAACACTTTTGCAAATTCTTACGAGTTCTGAGCTTGTAAGGCTTGTAATGCAAACACCACAGTTCTTCACATTTATCAACAGTCATGGCTAAAGAGAGAATACTAAAGTGGTACTGTAATAATTAATGACTAAAATGAAATTGAAAGCAATTCTCATATCCAGAATGCAGATCTAGATGTGGCCTACAAATACAGCTAACTTTGAACATTCAAAGATGTTGACTTTGACTATTCAGTAGAATAATCTGATAAGATCACAGAAATGTGCATGAACTACTTTGTGATTTGATTTTTAATAGACATCTGGTGCAAGATGGCAGTTCTATTCTGGTTTCTAACAGAAAACTGAATTTTCCAAGCACGTTACTGCATTTACTCATATTAATCACTTTTATCCTCATCTCTTCCATCTTAATGATGAAATTTAGATTGTAAACATTTTGGAAGGTGGATCTGGGAATATGTTTGTGCATGTGTGGTTATGGCACTGTAGAGATACCACTGATACAGTATAAAAGTGTGCTCCTTTGCCAATTATTGTAGACTGTGTGCCAAGTTAATATTCTAATAAGCTTTTAATGTATGATCTGCTGTTTTTAAATGTTGTATGTTATTTGGTAGTTTTTAGTTTTATACAGCTGTCTATAAATTGATTTGTTGCTTTTAATCCTTTTATTCAGGTCTCTTTTCTCATTGTATTGTAAGCTGCTTCAAATTACCTTAACAGAAAAGTAGGGTACAAATCTCTGTACTAATAGTGAATAAATTATCTGAATGTGGATTCTTACATAACCAAAAGGGCACCACCAGTACAAAAGAGAGGTATCAACAGGTTCAGGAACCCCAAGGTTTGCAGAAGTAAAAAAAAAAGTTGGAAAAACCAGGGGGACAGGGGGAATGCCAAGAATAGCCCAGCATTAACTGAGCATTCTCATTATCTCACTGTTTGAAGAGGGATGGGGAGAGAATGTAATGAAGTATCCTGCAAGAAGGAAAGGCAGGCTGGCTGGCTCCTTGAACATTAAATTCAGTAACATTTTCTTGTAGTGTATTCAGCTACACTAGTCCATTTCATCATTTTACAGGATGTTTGTTTTTACTATTAGGAAGTACTAATCTTTTGGCATTCCAGACATACCTGCAAACAGTCTCTATGAAACCAAGCATTTTTACAGCATGGACTTGCCAAAATGTTGTATGATGGTGCATGTTTAACCAACTCGAAACATATGGTACACTGTGACGATCCTTTAGAGTTAGAGGAACGTTTTTGCGTAGGTCGGTGTTCCCAACAGTATGACCTGAAAAATATAGAATCAAAATCTATACAATCACATCTCTTTAAAATCACACTACTCAGATAAAAGCTAATACTTTAATAAAAAAGCAGCACTTCCAATTATTAGATTAATATTTGGTTTAGAACAGAATCATTTAGGACAATTTCAAAATCTACTGATAACAACACTGTAAGGTTATTTATCAGCTTCAGAAGCTTATAGACTTTCAAAGTACCAAAGAAACTTAGAACATCTTAAGCTTAACAAATTTCTATTGGCATAAGCTTTAGTTGGCCAGAATCCACTTCATCAGATGTATGAAGTGGTCACCTAAGTGGGTAGGTATATACATTATAAACCGTGTGTTGGAGAATTTTGTATTTCTCCTGTAGGTTCTTTTGCTGGAGGACCTTGGATATTTTGAAGACACAGGCTTGGAGCAAAAAGGTAGGCCTTTATTGGATGACAAGTGTACACTTGGTCAGTCTCCCTCCTAGTGAAAAGAAGGGTGTTGTGGTTTAAAAACAAACAAGCCAGAAGAGCAAGCAATGAATGAGATAGCAGAAGATGGGTTGCATTAATACGCAAAACACAAATGATCAAACCAAGTATTTCTGTATGATGAGAACTATCCTCTACCTTTCCCAACCAGTGTACCTCCAGATGTTGTTGGACCATAACTCCCATCAGCCTCAGTCATTGGCAATGCTGGCTGAGGCTGATGGGAGTTGTGGTCCAACAACATCTCGAGGCACACTGGTTGGGAAAGGCTGCTCTATAATGTATAGCTTCCAAAGCTTTAGTAGATAAAGCATGAGAAAACACAAATATTTTATTTTTATTTATTCAGTCAATTTGTATCCTGCCACTCATTCACAAATCTCAGGGCAAGTAACAAATTTTCATAAAACTAAAATCTTAAAATAAAACAACACAACAGTACAATATAAACATCAGAGGTATTATTGCCCACAGGTGGGAGCTGATGCACCAGTTGGAGCTGAGCAAAAGCACTCTGCGCTATTGGTTATATCTGTGTCTTCAGTGAAAGATTCATACCCAGGAATACCCCAAGATTTATATACCTGCTCTTTCAAGGGAAATATAATCCCCACAAGAACAGGCTGGTCTCCTAATTTCTAGGAGCCACCAAGCCATAGCATCTCTGTCTTATTATTAAACTTCAAGTTTTTGGTCTTCAGACAGTCCATTACAGAGGCCAGTCAGCAGTCTAGAACCTGCATGACCTAACCTGTCTCTGAGAACAATAAGAAATAGTTGGGCAAGGGGTCAAGACTACAGGTAATAGACTGGGTGAGATTGAATTCACTCCATAGAACATCTACCTGTCCAAGGTAAGGTAGAACTAAAATGTTTATGTGCTTATTCAGCAAGAGAACAAGCATATATCTCAGCAAATAAAGGAAAAACGAATTCATCTTCATGTTGACCAAAGTTAATGGGCGAAATACAACATTGCGCAGGCAGACACAACATGGCTTCCCCTTCTGCAGCTCCACCTTCCAATCTGCTTCAGAGGGTCCCTCTGGATGGGGGGGGGGAATGCTGAGGGGGTTGCAGGGAAGGGGAGAGGAAGTACAATTCCCATTTGTATGTGTAGAAGTCCACTGAGCAAGAGGGAAGCCACAACTAGATATCATTCTAAGTATTGTAATTAAATGACTCCACATTAAAAGGAACGTTGGGACTTTTAATTTTTTGAATTAAAGAGCTCCACTTAATTTTATTGAAAGAGTTAATGATAACTACTTACGGAAAATTTCCCCTGAATTGGAAAATGCATTCTCTCTCTACCCCACAAGGAAAGTGGTAGCTTCGTTTGCATCTGGAAGCCACACAACCAATTGAAGCACCTTTTTTCTTACAGACAGTACATTTCTAAAAAGAAGCAATGAAATACACTAAAACAACCCAACTTAATTCAAGAGACTTCAAAAACTAATACCATCATTTGATCTATTTTTTTTGTTTTAATAGTCTATTCCAACATTCTAATACAGGGTTTCCCAACCTTTGAGCCACAGATGTTGCTGGACTACAACTCCCATCAGCCCCATCCAGCATGGCCAATGGTCAGGAATTATGGAACTGTAGTCCAGCAACATCTGTGGCCCAAAGTTCTAATAGTCTTTTACTTTAAGCTCGGCACTCTTAAGATTGAGAAACAAGATAAGATGCAATCCGTTATTTTACATTAAAATTTGTATTAAGTATTATTTGTATTAATACAAATTTGTACTAATAATTTACCACCAGTCAAGACACAACTGGGCCTTTTCTCAAATATCCATGATTTAGGCTGCAATCCAATATACTCTTATGTGGGAGTAAGTCCCATTAAATCCAGTGGATCTTACTTCTGACTAGATATGTATTGGATTGCAGCCTTACTGTAGCTCGTTTTGTCCAAATTGTAAACGAAAATGTAATTAGCTTTTTTTTTCTTACTTGGTTAATTGCAAAATCAAACAATAATCCCATAGTTTGCATAACCATTAATTCAGAATTGTCTGTTGTCTCCAATATTTTGTACTGTATACAAATGTACTGTGATCAAATAAAATATTTGTTATCAATCTTTAAAATGTACAAATCATTTTGTGTAACAACATAGCAATATTAAAGATTCAGTCTTAAAAAGGTACCCAGGTATCTTATTCATGATTCCTACTCTACATCTTCAGTACTTCTATCATCTGTGGTTGCAGTTTCCACTTGCTTGGAGGTTTCCAACATGCTTTGGACATTTCAAGCATTTTTAGTTTACAGCTTTGATTAATTTATCTTTTTTTACAGTTAATTCAATACACAACTAAGAAGTGATTTTGCTTTCCCTTCTTCAAGCAAAAACCCCCCATGATTTAGTACAACTATTATATTTAATCCTCTGGAGTTCGCTACTACCCAAAGGGTTAAATAGAAAGGACTGCTAAATGATATATGGATTTCTTAATCCAACAATTCCATCAATACCTGCCTATTATGCCAGAGCAAGAATGTAGCCTTCCTGAATCTCAGCTATAACGTATTTTAACATATTGTAATGGCATACGTGGTGCTATATCCTTCTTACCAGACAAGCCCTTTGAAACAGGTTCAAGATTCAAGATATATCCTTACCAGTCTTGCAGCTCTATTAATTTCTTTTTGGATATCCTCAGGTAAAAACCCATAAAAGCCTTCTTCATCTTCACCTCTCTGCCATATCCCACTTGACATTAACTGCAATGAATGAATGGCTTACTGACAAGCAACACAGACATACATTTGCATCATTTTTCATTTGAGAAAAAGAGATTACAGTAGGACCCCGCTTTTCAGCGTTCTATTAATACGGTGCAAGTGGGGCGATCAGCTGGAGGAGGGCTGGAGCTCCCCGCACTCCAGCTGATCGCGCCGGAGGAGGGGAAGATCAGCTGTAGCATGCTACAGCCAATCTTCTCCTCTTCTAGCGCGATCAGACTCCCGCTTGAACTGATCAAGCCTGAGGAGAGGAAGATCTGATCTTCTCCTCCTCTGGTGCGATCAGCGGGTTAGGTTCCAGTTCCCCATGCTACAGCTGATCCGCTTTCCGGCGGGGGTCTGGAACCTAACCTGCCTTATGAGTGGGGCCCTACTGTACTCAATTATTGCAAAGGCCTGTGTGCACTGTAATCTATCACATTTTTAGTGAACTATTTGTTCACATACAATGTTCTTGTATCTGTTCTGTTGAACTTTTGCATTGGAACCACATCCTGTGCCCACCTAGAAATGTGAGGACCCACAAACAAAAACAAAGGAATGGCTTTCCTCCTCCTCAATAAATAATACACTTGACTTATGCTAGTATTTTCAAGGATATATTAGTAGTTAATAGTTACTGGGGATGGAATGGAATATAAGCAAATAGTTCAGGTTATTAGTACTCTCTACAGTTACAGCAACACTTGCAGCCTGTTCCTCTGCATATATCCTCAGAAGAAGCAAGTTCCACTATGTTCAATGGGACTCGCTCCCACTTAAGCGAGCATAGGACTACAGCCTTATTATATACAATGACAACATAACAACATCAATTTCTTTTAGTTTTCTCGCCTAAAACCTAAGAGTTTCTTCAACATTTGTATCGTATTATACAGCCACAAGAGTGGCTGTATACTATAGCCAGCATGGATTTTTCACATTCCGCAATGTTAAATTGAAAATTCCCCACATGCCATTCTGATGCTTCCCATAAACTTATTTCAAACCTTACAAAACTTATAGTCCTGAACTCAGAAATGCTTGCTAAACAACCCTCTCAATTTTCATGGCAATAAACAAAACAGTCAGAAAGAATTGAAAGTTAAAAATGTCTAAAGGGAGGAAAAAATCCCAGACCCCTTTTGGACTTTTTTCTCAGACTTCTCATAATCTGTGGGAATTCATTAAAAATCAGCCATGTTCACAGAGCACCTGTAATCCTGTTACTGACCTTGCCTCTGCCCTTCATCTTATGCAGTTTAAAAGTTCAAAAAAGTTCCTGGCTGATTCTTAATTAATTTAATAAATTTTGCATTGAACTGAATGATGTCAGGCATGCTCAGTAAGAACCAACTGTCAGTGTTCTAAAAGCCAGACTCACAGCTGCTGGGCTTGCTTAATCAGGGGGCCACACCCATACCAGGCTTTGATTTCACACGAGACAGTCATGGCTTCCCTCAGAGAATCCTGGGAAGTGTAGTTTGTGAAGGGTTCTGAGAGAAGACTCCTATTCCCCTGAGAGAGCTCCAGTGGCCAGAGTGGTTTAACAGCTGTTCTGATTGAAGCTCTGTGAGGGAAACGGTGTCTCCTAGCAACTCTCAGCACCCTTCACTAACTACATTTCCCAGGATTCTTGGAGAGAAGCTATGACTGTCCAAAGTGAAATAAAGGTCTGGTGTGGAAGTGGCCAGTGACAGCTTTGGTTTAAATTTGAGTGGGAGGATATATGTGCTTGCTGTAGAAAAAAAAGGTGGGGGAAACCCTGAAAAGCAATGATACTGTTCACAATGTTTTCCTATTGGAAAGGGGCTTTCCCTCTGCCCAGTGCCCACCCACCCAATCCCCTCCCCTCCCCCTCCTCCTCCCCTCCCCTCCCCCAGGTCAATGTTGGACTATGACCTGGGAGACCAGGGTTCGAATCTCCACATAGCCATGAAGCTCACTGGGTGACCTTGGGCCAGTCACTGCCTCTCCGCCTCAGAGGAATGCAATGGTAAAACCACCTTTGAATGCTGTTACCATTTATAGGGTCACCATAAGTCAGGATTGACGTGAAGGCAGTCCATTTCCATTTTCAAACATGACTGCACAGAAATAAATCCCACTGAACTCAAATAGTATGCAATTGATAAAACCTACCCTCCAATCCCCTCCTTCCTATCCCCTCCCTCTTACCCCTTCCCTCCCCTCCAATCCCCTCCTTCCTCCTCCTCCCCATGGTCAGTTTTACCTATCTTAAGCATGATTGCACAGGAGTAAATACGTTTGAACTCAATAAGCACGCAAATGATCAAACCTGCCCTCCCCTGTCCTTTGCCTGTCATCCAATCCCCTCCTTCCCCTTCCCTCTCCCCTCCCTTTCTCCTTCCCTCTCCTCTCCCCTCCCCCATTGTCAGTTTTACCTATCCTAACCATGATTATATAGGAGTAAATCTCATTGAACTCAATAAGCATGCAAATGATCAGACCTGGCTTTCCTCTCTTTCCCCTTTCCTCTCCCTTCTTCCCTGTCCATCCCTCCAGCCATCCCTCCCCCCCCCCGTGGTCAGTTTTACCTATCCTAAGCATGATTGTACGGGAGTAAATCCCACTGAACTCAAACACGCAAATGATCAAACCTGTCCTTCTCCTCCCCTCCTTCCTGCTCCCCTCCCCCTCCTCCCCTCCCCCCTTCCTCCCCTCCCCATCCCCTGTGGTCAGTTTCACCCATCCTAAGCATGATTGCAGGGGAGTAAATCCCACTGAACTCAATAAGCATGCAAATGATCAATCCATTCTCAGCAAACTTGCACAGGATCCCATTTCTTATCTCCTGGATTAAAAAGCAGAGAAATTCACTAATAGGCCAAAAAACCTTGTGGTTTAACAATGTACCTATAGCCCACAGATATTTCTATCAAACTTTAAAAAGCAGGGAAATTGGACAGCTATAGTGAATGGCGCAGAGTGGTAAGCGGCGGTAACACAGCCAAAGCTCTGCTCATGGCCGGAGTTCGATTCCAACAGAAGGAGGAAGTCGAATCTCCGGTAAAAGGGGTCGAGGTCCACTCAGCCTTCCATCCATCCGTGGTCGGTAAAATGAGTACCCAGCATATGCTGGGGGGTAAAGAAAGGCCGGGGAAGGAACTGGCAATCCCAACCAATATATACGGTCTGCCTAGTAAACGTCGCAAGACGTCACCTTAAGAGTCGGAAACGACTCACACTACAAGTGCAGGGACACCTTTACTTTTATAGTGAATGCACCAGGGGAGCAGGAGACCTGACCTCCTCTCTGAGATAATGTACTGCCCTACAAATTTGTCAAAATGCAAACAATTTGGGTTGGTCTTTCACACTCCCATCCGCTTCCTGTGTAGCTTGGAAGAATTTGGTAACTTGTGCCTCTGAGCATATGGTGAGTGGTGGCAAAACCTGCCCAAATAATAGAAACAAGACATGTACTGTGCTGATCTTGTTTAGCAGGGAAGAAGCAACATGATTAAGACAGTTGACATAGTTCAGATAGTCTCTTTAAATATGTCTGATTTACTTTGCAATTTTAGTGAAGTTTTCTATAGGAAATCATTTTCTTTTGCTTCTATTTCCGTGAATATGTGAAGTACAGCAACACTTTGCAAAATTTATACTAAAAAAATAATTGTGGAATAATGGCACTGACTATTCTACAGAATAGTCTCCAGTGGACATGAGGAGTATCTCAGTATGCACAAGATAAAACAGTGGGATGGGAAATATATTCTAGCAAAATTCTAGGTGTGCTCTATGTTTTTAACTGACCGTGCCCACCTTGCGTTAAATGAAGTGGTTTAAACATAGCAGGCTGAAAACATGCATCTTGGGCAGACTATGTTTGTGTTTTCCAGCAGCTAGAGTCATTCCTGAAGTAGCAACATATTGTAATCAGTCTGATTTTACATCAAACTGCAGTTTCAGATTCAACCGTTAGGGCATCCAAAATAGAAATAGAACATAACCTCCAATTTGAAACACAAAAGGCTGTCTTCACCATCATATGACATTTGAAATTAAGGCTTTGAAATTAATAAAAAATAAATTTGAAACAGGTTTCTTGGATGAATAATGAGAGAAATAAATTTTTCTACATTAGATTCTCTGTAGAAAGAATAGTAACACAGGAATGAAGCAAAGTAAGAACACCAACAAACATAAAAAAATGTGATTCTCCATTTTTGCAGATGGCAGGTATTGCCACCACTCACCATATGCTTAAAGGCACGTTACCAAATTCTTCCAAGCTACACAGCAAGTGGATTGGACTGTGAAAGACCAACCCAAATTGTGTTTGCATTTTGACAAATTTGTAGGGCACTCCATTATCTCAGAGAGGAGGTCAGGTCTCCTGCTCCCCTGGTGCATTCAGTATAGCTGTCCAATTTCCCAGCTTTTTAAAGTTTGATAGAAATATCTGTAGGCTATAGGTACATTCTTAAATGGCAAGGTTTTTTGCCTATTAGTGAATTTCATACAAATGTGATCCATTTCAATTGGTGTTTAGGCTTGGTTTTGCCTCAGAAACTGCCTTGATCACCCTGTATGATGACTTCTGTCAGGAGAGAGATATGGGGAATATGTCCTTGTTAATCATCCTTGACCTCTCAGCAGCTTTGGATACAATCAACCATGGTATTCTTCTGGAACGACTGTCCAAGTCTGGGATGTGTGGCACTGCTTTGCTGTAGTTTCAGTCCTACTTGTATGGTCTTTTTCAGAGGGTGGAGCTTGGGAATTTTTACCTGGGCCTGTGGAGCCTTCAGTGTGGGGTCCCACATGGTTCAGTTCTATCCCCTATGCTATTTAACCTTTACATGAAACCACTGAGTGGAGTCATCCAGAGTTTTGGAGTGCGTTGCCAGCAATATGCTGATACACAGATGTTTCTCCTTTACATCTGCAGGTGTGGCAGCGGATATGTTATATCAGTGTCTTGCGTTGGTAATGGACCGGCTGAGACTTAACAAACTGAAATTTAACCCAGATAAGACTGAGACACTGTTAGTGGATGATTCCATAGACCACATAGGTGGGGCATGGCTTGCTCTGGATGACGTTACACTCCCTCTGAAGGAATGGGTATGTACCTTGGGGGTACTTCTGGATCCAGTACTATCACCTGAGGCCCAGGCGGCTTTGGTGGTGTAAAGTACTTTCCATCAGCTTCAGCTAGTGTCCCAAATATGTCGCTGTTAGATGAACTTCTGTTGTCTATGCTCTGGTAACCTTTAGGTTAGATTACTAAACTGTGTTATATGTGGGGCTGCCTTTGAAGATAGTCCAGGAACTGCAGCTGGTGCAGAATACTGCGGCTAGACTGCTGGCTGGGGCAAGACAGTTAGAACACATAGCATTAATTCTGGCATGGCTGCACTGTTTCCGGGTCAAATTCAAAGTGCTGGTTTTGACCTATAAGGCCATATGCAGCTCAGGACCTCAATACCTCAAGGGCTGCCTCATCCCACATGAATCAACCCATACCGTGTTTGTCATCTGAGGCATTTTTCTGTGTGCCGCCTCCGAGGGAGGTGTGGAGGGTGGCAACTTGAGAACGGGCCTTCCCAGCAGTGGCTCCCCATTTGTGGAATGCTCCACCCAGGGGTGTACACCTGGTACCATCACTGTCTGTCTTTAGATGCCAGTTAGAAACATTTTTATTCACTCAGACCTTGGGAGTTAAATTTTCTGTTTGTTTTCAGTCAGGTGGGGAGAAGTTGGATTTTGTTTTTATGTAGTTTAATTATTGTAGGATGTTTTATTCTTGTTTTTATATCTGTATTTAATGTTGTAAGTTGCTTTTGAGTTTTCAATTTGAAGAATGTGACTAATATATATATAATAAATATTATTATTATTAGTGGATTGAAAGCATATGTTCATCTCCATTTTGTTCCTACACTCCCATTTTGTTTCTCAGTCTTCATCTTGTCTAGCAAGAGCTAGCTATCAACTGTGGGTGCTTGCAGGAGCAGTTGCCACTCTCACTGACATGGAAAAGAAACTATGCTAACCGATGCCTCAAGTTGTGAAATTCATGGGCACCAAGAGAGAATGAGCATAAGCGAGTATGGGGTGGTATTCAACTAATGTGCCCCATGAGCTCAAGGATTTCCATTTGTGCAATGGGACTTACCACCTGCATCCTCCAAAAATTTGCTCTGGGGTAACCCCTAGAACAGATTTAGTGGGTGTGCAAGGGGGAGGAGTCCCATTACACAAATGGAAATCCTTGCGGTGATGGGACTGTGACTTATGGGATCTTTGATTACAACCCAGAGTTCATTAATAAGTCATGAGCATAGATCAGTTTCATCCTGACTCATTTCAACGAACCATAGGTTACCACATTTCCCCCCAGACATAATAATAAACGATTAGCATCATAAAGGAAGTAGATGCTTCCAATCTCCTTGCAACTTACAGGCCAGAAGCTTGTTTCTGCTTTTTTACAAAACTCTGTTTTTTATTAAAGTATTTGTAGGTGTAGAAAAGGTACATATACTATTCTACAAGAATATAATGGGAACTATTTCCAAGTTTTGTATAATTAAGTTTCTGAAAGGCATCTAAAATTTTGCAGTTTTGAAAGTAAGTACTTACTACACAGTAATAATGAACAGTGAGATTGTAGTTCTCGTAAGTCCTCCTTTCCCCATATTTTTCAGGACAGTCATCAGCCCGTTGACAGAATTCACAGGCTGAAATATTAAGCAACAACTTTAGACGATGTATTAGCACAATAAATACAGCTTTTTAAAGATGTTTAGCAGCTTGCAAGTTGTAAAATATATCCTCTGATACCAGGCAACAATATCTGGACACACTGGGTTGGATTCAGTATCCCATCTGTAAACAGAAGAGCTCCTTCTGTTCATGGAGGGGATCAAGACCTAGCAGATGCTCTTGCTGGAGGAAAGCAGGGAGGAACTGTTCAGCATAAAATGCACGAGCAGTAACTAACTGCACTGAATGCCCCTCCCCTCACACAGCCGGGAGGAGGAGTTTGGAACCATGGCTTGATGGGAGAGCGTGACCCTATAGCTCCTTGTGGCATATTCTTGCTCATTGTGCTAAACTATGTTTTGGCACAGAGGTCATCAACCTTCTGAGGGCAGTGGCACCTCACAACGAAAGACATATGCACTCTCCCATTCCACCCTGCCAGCAATTAGACTTGAAAAAAAGTTTTAGCTTTTTCAAGCCTCTGTGTGTGCGTGATTTACCTGGGGAGAGCAGAGTTGATCTGTTCTGCCCACCTTCAGTCTCTATGAAAATCATCCCTCACCCCACCCCAAGCAACAATTAAGGCTTGAAACAAAGCATTCTTTTGGAGCTAATTCCCAAACCAAATTGCAGCAGGTGAAGGGAAATGTAGCTAAAAGAAGGCTTGTCCAAGCCTAAGTGTGGTGTTTTTCCCCCAGAAGTGGGGTGTCACAATTGTGAAAGGGAGTTAACCCTTCCCTCCCCAGATGCAATCCTCTTACCAATGCCACCTGTCCTGCAAGCCTAATTACAATGGAGGGGAGGAGTCACTGCTGCGGGTGTCAGGGAAGGCTCTGGTTGGCACATGTGAACCCACAGGCAGCACACTGGCAACCACTAGTTTAATATGATGTACAAACCAGGGGTTGTATTCAACAAAGCGCTATGGCGACCATTCTGTCAGTGCAAGGATTTCTCCTTATACAATGGAACATTCTCCCCCTTTCCTCAACCCCGTGTGTCCCCCACATCTGCTCTAGGTTTTCCCCCAACCCTATGGAGCAGATCTGGGGACAATGCAGGGCGTACAAGAAAGGAGGGAGGGGAAAGTCCTGTTGTGCAAGCAGAAATCCTTGTGCTCACAGCATTATTTAGTTGGATACTGCCCAGGCCACTCTAAACATAAGGTTAACTACTTAGATAATAAAACTATAGCTATTTCCATCATCATAGGAGCAGTACCTGCCAGCTGCAATCTCAGAATTGTTGCTAGGCTGTATCTATACACAGCCCATTTCTCTATATGGCCATCGACACATCTTTGCTTGAGAACAATATGTGACTATTTGCTCAGAGAACACACCTGTGTACACTTGGCTGTTATTAAAATCTTTTGTTAAACAATATGACAAGACACGGCTTCCCTTTGCAGCACATAAACATAATTTGGATGCACCAGTACGGGAATTTAACATGATTAAGCACTGCATCCAGTGAATGAATTCAATCAGAAGAATCTAAACTAAAACAAAAATATTACTAAAATGTGGAAGCACATCCAACATGGTGATTTCAGTTATTGTTCCAGCACTCATAACAAAGCAAACTGTACTTAATGGAAGATGTAACGAAGAACTGACACAGTACTTAATGGAAGATGCCAAAGAACTGACACAGAGGATCAAGCATTCCCTACTTGAAATATCACATTTTACAACCACTGCCACAAAATCTGATTAGATCTTAAAATTTTATTTATTTATTTATTTATTGCACTTGTATACCGCCCCATAGCCGAAGCTCTCTGGGCGGTTTACAGCAACCAAAAACATTAAAACAAATATACAATTTAAAACACATATTTTAAAAACAATTTAAAACACAATTTAAAAATTTAAAACAATATAAAACAATTTAAAAATGTAACAACATGCTTCAATCCCATTTATTTTAATAGGGTTCAGTTCAACAAAATATTCAGAAGCTACTAATAAGGAATTTTTTAAACTACTTTAGCATGATGAGTGACACATTAAAAAAAATTCAGTTTTAGCCCTTCAGTGCCGCCCTGGGTTCCTGCTGGGAGGAAGGGTGGGATATAACTCAAATAATAAATAAATAAATAAATTTCCTCAGCACCAATAGAAAACTGTTTTTATTCACCTATGATAGCACTCAACATTCATGAGCAGTTAAATTTATTTTTCTTTGTACATCTACCTTGTATCCACATGAAAAAAAACCAGGAAGTTAGTTTAACTGAAACCAATTCTGACTGCAATAATATCTACTGCAGTGCTTGCTTGTAGACAGTCAGTATGGTATAGTGGTTAGACCAGAGCCTGGAAGACTAGGGTTCAAATCTCCACTCAGCCAGGAAGCTCACTGACTGACCTCAGGCCAGTCATCATTTCTCAGCCTAATCTACGACAAAGGACTTTTGTGAGGATAAAATGGTGAGGAGAATGAATAGTGATGTCTGCCACCTTGAACTTCTTGGTACAACCAGGGTTATTAAGTTTTGGCCAAAATGATGAGACTAGAGGATAGTTAATGATCTATTCTCTGAAGCTACTGTAACATGAATTTGAAGTGGCACACTGCTGAAACATTTTTTAAAAAAAAGGGAGTTCTTTGTGCAGATCCATGATTGGCATTTAGCTTAATTGTTGCATTTTGAACTGAAGCAAACTTACACCAAACTACTTACGCAGGTTCTGAAGGCAGCCAATAACGTTATCACTCATCCTAGCGTTCTCCTTCCAACTGTTAAATACAGAAAAAAAAAATCAATTGCAGCATATCTGTATTTGTCTTTTTAGTCTGGTATTGTACTTAATCCTCTCTGTTTCAGATTAAAAACAAAGCACAGAAAACAGAATTACAGAGCAATCCAACTTGCCAGAAGCCAGTGGCAGTGAACGTGGCAGAGACAGAGCTGGTGGAAGAGGCCATCACATCCAGCTGCCGCTTGGAAGCACACTGGAGGGGACAACTCTGGCTGCGCTGGCAGGATGCAGCAGAAGGAAACAAAATACATGTTTCCTTCTGCTACCCCTTTTTCCGGCATACCGGCTCCTGCAACAGAGAGCCATGGGAGGAAGCCGACAGGGACCTGGATATCGTGCAAGTCCCCCCAGCCTCTCCTCAACACACCCACGGAAAGCCCCTTTTGCAGACCTTCTTCTGCTGGCTTCCATTATCCAGTTGAGCCACCTGGGTCACAGTTCGATGAGAGACTTATGCCGGCATAGCCTGGCTGACCCAGGACCCAGCTGGAGGTCCACCATATCTAACTCACTTCTGCCAGGTGTAAATACGAATTGGACTGCACCCTTGCTGTATTTACTATTTACAATACACTTTCTGCTGCCATGTCAAATCTGGCCTCAGATTTTGTTTTGTTTTAATCAGTAGTTTATTGAAACGTCATTTTTTTAACATCAACTACAAACCAAATATTTTTAGAACAAATTTGAAATTCAGAAAAGTAAATACATTATCTCTTTGGTGGCACAAAATTATTCAGAAGAAAATACGCTCCTAGAGTCCTTGTTGTTAATCTATTTTGTCTCTGCAAATTAGCTGAGAGTCCTGCCTTCAGTCTTCATCCAGATAAATGAGAAGAAAAAAAAGAAAGGAAAGGAGGGGGAGGGGAGGGGATGAGAGGGGAGTTGAGTTTTGTGTCAACTGAAGAGGTAAGCAGTCAGATGAGATAAATAGGTCATAGAGGCTATTATGTTGGGTCAATTAAGTCATAAAGACTGTTGCCCTGGGGCAATATAGTTGTTATCCAAGCACTATCTCATATGCTAGTAAGCTTATATAAAATATATTTCTTTGATGTAAGTTTTGCTTGCTCCCCTGGTATGCCAATTCCAGAAGATCACTACCCAAAAATTAATTTCAGGTGGGATGTTGGGATTTCTAAGCCGGTAAAATCAGATATTTAACAGCTAGTATAGCACAGTGGGGAGGACAGCCTGGCTGGGAGTCCAGAGTCTGTGAGTTCAAATGCCAGTTCGTGTCTCCTGGGTGTTAAGGGCCAGCTAAAGATCACCCCCACAGTGAGTGGCTCAGGGGTTACGTGCCCTGCCATCTGTGCAGCCGTGGGCAAGCTGCATAGTCCCAAGGAGCCCAATTGCCCTCTAGCTGGCAGTTGCAGACAGGGAAGGGGCTGGCTTGTGCAGCTGTGGCAAGCAGAGCAGGCCCTAGCCAGCTGGGGAGGACTAGCCTCAGAGGGAGGCAATGGTAAACCTCCACTGAATACCGCTTACCATGAAAACCCTATTCATGGGGTAGCCATAAGTTGGGATTGACTTGAAGGCAGTCCATTTCCATTTTTCAAGGCTGCACATCAAACCCAAGCTGCATGTATTTTCCATGCCTAGTGCCAAGCCAAGACTTTGCTTAGTATCTTCCTCCCCCTCTCCCCCCCCCAAAAAGCAAATACGTTGTGTAACAGCTCCAATACATGTTAGATTAGAGTGGACTCCAAGTTAACCCTTTGCCAACAAGCAGAGATATCAACAGTTTAGCTTGACCAACTAGGACGGCAACCAATGAATTCACACTAATTCCTTTTGCTGCATTATTCTGACGGAGAGTAAAGTATAAAATTAAAATCACATTTCCATTGGTCTAAGAAGGTGCATAATATATTCCAAGTTTATTAATTTATTTATTAAATTTATATCCCCCCCTTACTCCCAGAAGGTGCCCAGGGTGGCAAACAACAACACTAAAAGCACTCAAACATATTAAAACAAAACATCTTGAAAAAATCTTTAAAAGCAATTCCAACACAGACGCAGACTGGGGTACCTGTTGAAAGGGGAAGATCTTAGGCACGCACCGAAAAGACAACACAGATGGTGCCTGTAATATTTAAGGGGAGGGAATTCCAAAGGGAAGGTGCCACAACACTGAAGGTCCCCTTCCTATGTTGTGTGGAACGGACCTCCTGATAAGATGGGATCTGCAGGAGGCCCTCACCTGCAGAGCGCAGTGATCGACTGGATAAGACAATCTTTCCATAATAGCTATATAGAATCCTGGTTGTGAGCCCCATGTAGGATTGTCCATTTTGGAGACAATGAGCTGGGATCCAGGGTATCCCTTCCATTAATGAAAGGACTGCAAACTGTTGAGGTTCCTAGTGGAAGGAGGTGTTCTTATGTACATTCTCCCTGCAGTCTTCCATACTGCTCAGGACCATTCTCCCAACTCTCTAGAGCAGCTTTTCAGGGGTAGAGGGGGCTGCAGAAGGATTTGGTGAAAATCCACTGGAGGAGTGGGAGTGAGCAGATTTCTGGTCACTAAAACTCTGGATCAAGAAATTAACCAGTTTTGCCATTTGTTAGATGGTATAAGCCTCAGGCCCAAACAAATGAGTTAAGATATTATGCTGGTTACAGCACCACCATGCTATGCAAACTAAGTATAAATGGTTATTAGGCAATTTTATTTAGTTTATAAATCCTTAAAAGATAACAACAAACCTTGGGAGTCTAGTAACTATATGCAAATATGAAAATACAATTGTCAATTAAAGATGACCTATTTAACAGATTGGAGGTAAATGGTGTAAGGATAGGACATCAATCATTGACCTCCAATTACCTCTTGCAGCAACAGTAGTCAAAAGAAGGCTTTGAAGAATACTCACAAAACTTGAAGCTGTCTCGTAGGTAAGTGAGTGAGTCGCAATAAGAGAGCTCCAGTGTTCCCCACCTTCTTTGAGATTGCCTGTCAGCGGCTCTCCATCTAGGTACTTGGGAGATCAGAAAAGCATAATTGGTAACTTGCTAAATCTGGAAAGCAAAATCCACCTTGTTTTGTAAGCAATTCTAGTATTACTAAGTTAAATTCTAGATTTTTTGGCAGCCCACAAATGGTGCTCAGTACAAAATTGATTCTATGTGTTTTAAAGTTATTGATTAATTGGGGCACTTAAAAAAAGAAAAACCACTTTCTTTCATTTCTTGCTTGAGAAAATACTCACAAGTTAAAATTCAAATAAGGAAACATGAAATTAATATATTTCTAATCTTTCTATTACCAGGGGAGGTTTAATAAAGGCTATTTTTAAAATGCAGTAATTAAACAACATTGAGCTGATATCCCATCACCTGGAGTCTATCACTATCCAAAGATCACCATGATTCATCTGTGGACTAACTCCCCTTAGTAGCTTGCTTATATCTGCTTACTTTAACTATCTCAAGCCTTGAACTGCTTGTAACTGTGGAGCTGTGTTCCTCTTTTCTGGGTTGACAGGAAATTGAACGCATAACTTTAGGGGGTACCTTCCTATTCTTCAATTCACGAGCTACTATGCTGCAGAGCTCACACAACAGAAAACCCTGTCCAAGGCAAAATTTGAACTAGGGACTTCCCCACTGACACATGCTTAGCGGCAACACTATTCAGGAAAAGAAAACAGCATACAATTGTTTTTTTTAAAGGATTCATAAGCCACCTTTCATTATTTGCAGAGAGGTTTACAAGTTACAACAAAGCAATACAGGCATGGGAAAATAAGGTCTTTGCATGCTACTCAGAAGACAGTGTGAATCTAGGCAAACCTTGCCAGAAGAATATTCTACAAACAGGGCTCCAACACAGGGACAACTCCTACCGACCCTCTTTATTCAGAGGAGGGCCTCCAAGAGTGACTCAGTTAAAAATAGGGAGGAAAGGCATTCTATGGGCAACAGTTTTAGCTGACAATACAAAATAATCTAAACACAATTCCTTTGTTGTTGTTGTTGTTGCTAACTGTTTTCAGATTAACCCTTTTTTGCCTTTTCTGACAAGATATTCTTTCCCCAACAATGTCCAACAGCATTCAAGATCCACAAGTTCTAAGTACTCCAACAGTGATATCATCTGTACAGGTAGGATCTCCTGCACAAATAACCAAGGATTATAACATTTTATTGCATCTGGGAACAGCATCTACAGGTACATAGATAGAAGTAGGTAGGAAAGATTTACTGCCTCATCAATAATTTCTCTTGCAGAAAAAAATGTAGAAGATTTTCTTAACCTAATCACTCTATACCCAGAAAAAAGTACATTACTCCAAGGATTGCAGGTGAAGGTTCCTAACTGGAGCAACTGTATATACAAAAGTATGCCTGTGCATACTTATTTTAGCCAAGTTTCATTGTTCTGCAGATTATTTTTTTCAAGGGGGGGGGGAGGGTGGAACATGATCATCCTGATCATGGTAAGTAAGCAAAACACCATTTTCTTTTAATTTTTTTTAATTTTTCTAGTTTCAAACAGGTACCACAAGAAAAGCAACAATTTAATGGTTACGATACATTTCATAAGTCAAGTCTGATACATTTATTCATTTTTAATAAAAATAGCAAGACAGGTTTTAGCATGCATACAAACATGAATAAAAGATATCTGTATTATAAGCTTTTGAGTGAGATAGTATGACTTCAGATGCAACAAGGATAAGGAAATCCTGAGCTTCCCCACCTCTTATCTGGCCACTTTGGCAGGTGGTGATGTCATATGACCCATCTTCCCTTTTTGTAGCAGGGCTCGAGTTGAAGTTGTGTAGCAAAGGAAGATCCCAGCCAGTCCAAGTAGGGTTTAAGTCACTGTGGATTGGTGCTGTTTTCAAGCCCTGCATTCTGGAGTTCCCAATGGGAAACTCCAGCTGTTGATCAGGTGATTAGCACTGACTTCAAATCTCGCTTTTCTCAGTGGTCCACTCCACCCAGAAGCTCTGACTGGGAAGTTCCAAGTAAAACCTATCCTAACTCAAGATGTGAAAGCCCAGAAACCCCCACCCCCAATTTTTAAAGCCATTTAAGTGTCCCCCCCAAAAGATTGAAAACATGGGGGGGGGAGAGAAGGGCTATGACATGTAAAGGGGCTTGTTTCAAACATGACAAATCTTCAGTTTTTGAAAGTCCATGATAAATGTGACAAATACGAAGAAGAAAAAACTAATCTTGATAGCTTAGAAAATGAGACTGATTACATTTCATTTAGTATGTACTGAGGCTTGGGTCTCTCAGGTCTTTCTATGTAAATGAATGCATTATGTCTACTTGACACTGTGGAGACTGGAAGAGACATGATAATTTTCAGAACACATGATAATTTTCTTTGTTTTACTATAAAGTTGATGGTTTCTTCTGTTTTTATTGTATTTCGACTGTTCCTCATACACTGGCAAAATGAAAGATGCTAGGTTCCTTACAGTTCAGCAGCTTGTAGTTTCATTTGTAACAAAACAAGTTAAAAAGTAGATTCCATTTGTATTGTCTGAATAAACTGTACTTTTAATATTCCAAACACAATAATTTAATGGCAACCCAAGTTATACATAATATATTTTATGTTCCTAAAGTTATAGAGTGACTTTCAATCTGTAAATGCCACTAAAAAAAGTATTGTATTCCCCCCCAAATGTTTTTTTCTGATGGCTTAAGGAGCCCAGTTGCCCCCCAGCTGACAGTTGCAGACAAGGAAGTGGCTGGCATGTGCAGCTGTGGGCAAGCTCAGCAGGCCCTAGCCAGCTGGGGAGGACTAGCC
The DNA here is from genome assembly GCF_030035675.1 of Rhineura floridana. NCBI lineage: Eukaryota > Metazoa > Chordata > Lepidosauria > Squamata > Rhineuridae > Rhineura > Rhineura floridana. Next base: position 182,620,169 of record NC_084481.1, on the reverse strand, counting down.
TTAGAGGGAGGCAATAGTAAACCCCCTCTGAATATCGCTTACCATGAAATCCCTATTCATAGGGTCGCCATAAGTCGGGATTGACTTGAAGGCAGTCCATTTCCATTTTTTCAAAAATTCTGGCAATTTTACTTCTCTAATCCTAGTAGGTCTTGCATTTGGCCAAATGTAAGAGACACCAAAAGCAAGCCCTGCTTGCCAAGGAACAATCAGGAATGCATTTTGTGGCTCCCAATTGTTCTTTTGCAGCCATGTCTTTACCTGCCCCATACCTTATGTCATATAGTACATGTGGATCAAATTAAGATCCCTGCCAGGCCTAATTAGGTCTGAGGGCTCAAGGTTCCCCACCGCTGAAATAAAGCAATGTCTAAAGTTCACAGTAGATTTTGAAAACCATTAAAAGAAAGATGTACATATTAAATGTTCATGGAAAAGCAAAAAAGGGGGGAATAAAAAGCAAAACTTATGTTGGAACAAAGCCAGATTTCAAAGTCAAGTCTGCACTGCCATAGTCAGTCAGATTTAAATAAAACGTTCTAAACACACAAAACAAGGAAAGGAGGCAGAATTTCAAATGCCTGTTTCCCCTTCTGTTAATAGGCAACAAAGACAGCCTTGCACTTCAGGGGCTTTCACAGATGCCATTTCAGTTCACTGTATGTGCTCTGAATTTGAATATGAAAGGGTCTTAGGTTCACACTGTGGTTTGTGACAGCCTAATGCTACCACTTGAAGGGAAACCACTGGGCTATTTGTTTGGCAAATCATATTCAGTTTTTAGAGGAAATGTTCTCCAATTTGAAGGACAGCTCCCAGCATTAATAATCAGCCTGAATGTATTACCCTTCAAGTATGAAAAGATGTAAAATTCCTGAACTTAGGAAGCATCTTTTAGCCCAGTCCTAAACATGTTTACTCAAAATGATATCCACTGAATTCAACAGATCTCATTTCCTAGTAAGTATACTTTGAACTCAGTTTCATCATAGAAACCCAGTTAGACTAGGACCCAAACAGTAGCTTTAGCAGTCTTGCTAGAAAGAGGAACGTATTGCAACCTAAGATTTTGAGGTGGTTTGTAGAAACACAGGCATGTATGTAATATCTGGATAATGGATTCAGTTTATTTATTACATTTATACCCCACCTTTTTTTCCAAGGCGTTACATATGGTTCCCAAGCAGTCTCCCATCCAGGCACTGACTACACTTGACCCTGCTTAGCTTCAGCAGGGAGCTGGCCTTATATGCCTTCAGACCATACCCTGGGACCAGTCAACAACCTCAGTCCTTTAATTTAGATAACAGAAGTGCAAACAGACAACAGTTGCTACAGTCACTGATTGGTAACGTGCTTGGCAGTGAGGAACACAATATTCCCACCACCCTAAAAAAGAATATTTGAAGAATCAGAAAAGAAATGTATCTGCTTAGGGCAGTGAAGGATCTAGAGCATCACCACAGTGATCGGAAAGGTAGAGACAAAAGAGAAAACAATTGAAGCAAAGAATGGCACGAAGGGAAAGCAACGCTTTTTTCTTTCCAGAACTGCTTCCCTGCATTGGGTTGCTTTTTATTTCTGGCAGGGCTCCTCTAGCTTCAGCAGTTGCATGACAAGCAAAAATTCAGCAGGGAAAGCTTTCCCAACATAAAGGCACAATAAAGGGAAATGGTTTACACCTGCTGAATTCATGCATGACACAGTTCCAGCCTATGAACCTGCTTGTTCTACATCAGATGCTCTGTTCCCAGGTGCCATTTTGAAAGATGAGGTGAGTAACTGGGATTTAGGGCTTCTTCAGTGGTGATGTCCCAGTTGTAGAATATTCTCACTTGCCATTAGAATGCCTATTACCAATTACAGTTGCTACACCAACTATGTCCTTCCTGGATAGGGATAACTTGCTCAGATTCACAATGGTAACCTCCCATACAGATTACTCTTGGGCTCTATGTGGGGCCACCTTTGAGATTGGTCTGGAAGCTGCAGCTAGTGCAGAATTCAATGGCCAGGATACCGAGTGGAGCCTCTGGCTGTGCACATATTACACCTGATCAAAAGAACAGTAATGGCTGCCCATTGGTTACTGAGCCATATTCAAGGTCTTGTTGTTAACATAAAAAGCCCTAAATAACTTGGGGTCAATTTACCTAAAGGACTACCTTTCCCTACGCAGGCTCAACAGGTCACAAAGACTGGAGGAGGCCTTGCTGATAGTGCTGCAACCTATTGTGTCACTTGCAGCAGTACAAAAGCAGAGTTCTGTGGCAGCACCTGTCCACTAGAATGCCCTCCCTCCCATTATTCAGGATGCATGCTGGATGCTTCTCTCATTTAGTAAAAGCCTGTGCTCAGGCTTTCCCTGGTTAGTAGCACTGTACTCTTCTCCCCTTTTATCTGTGATTTGGTTTCTCTGTTTTAAATTGTTTTAATATAAAATATTAAGTAAAATAAATAATTTAACTTTTTGACAGGGGACAATTTTATTATTAAGAGCTTTGAATAAATAATTTTTGTTGGTTATTTCTAATGTTTACTTGTTTTAATGTTAATGCCAAGTAATGAATTTAAGAATTTTTTTAAACATAAGGTGCTTGCTGATAAAAGCAGGAAAAGGAGCCCTGTCACAACAGAAAAACAACCATGTGGAAAATCATTTTCCTGGAGATTTCAAACAGTAATAAAGGAGGCATCAATGGAGGAAAATGGCCTGTGCAGAACAGAATCTTCATAAAACAGCCCTTTAAAGCAAACAAACAAGAGCTTTGACACACCTAAAAGCTAACAGACTTACTTTAAGATAACCTGCTGTACAATCCTATGCGTTTTTACCCAGAAGTACATCCAACTGAATTCAGTGGGGCTTACTTTCAAGTAAGAGTGCACAACTAGGTAAATAAGAACTGAACACAAGCCAGCAAGACTTAAGTCTGACTAAACATACATAACCTATCAACCTTTATGGTATTTTCTGTAACAGACTAACAGGGCTGTCCCTCAAGAATGTCTCTCCTTTTAAGCATCTTATGGATTTTCCCATTGTACTCCTGCAATTGGAGCTAAACCTCTAGGCCAGCCTCTTCAGACTTGACACACTGTTAATAGCCCTAGGGTATGTTGCCATAGTAACCAACTTGTTAGCCAATTAGGTATTGATACAGAATAATTTTGAGAACTTTCTTAAGAGAATTTGGGGGTGGGGGAACGCATGCCTTTCTTCTCCCTCTTACAGCCAGAAGGAGGGGGGGATAAGGTATCTTTGTATGAAGAATAGACTCCAGTTTTGAGGCAGACTAAGTGCACAGAGCTGAATTTTGGGCTCTGGAAGTTTCTTAGGTTACTGTTTCTCTCCCTAGAGCTCAGATACGGGAGCAAATAGTGGTGTGCTTAACCTAGGCCTCCCGCTAAGCTTAACCTATATATTTATATATAAATTCCAATATTACAAAACATCAATAAGCATCTGGCGAGTTCCTAGCAAAGGAAACAAAGCCCAGATAAGCGCTGTGCCCTGCGTAGACCTTTTCATCACTCACAGATGAGATGCACGCAATGCAGGGATACTTGGCAGCCTCGGTGTCTCCCTCCTCTACCTCAGTGATTTGCACCAGATCCCAGTGCTTGCTTACTCAGAAATAAGTCTCACGGTTTACTCCCACATAAGGGTCCATGAGATTGTTAGGGAAGGGTCACGGCTCAGTGGGAGAGCATCTGCTTTGCACGCAAAGGGTCCCAGGCTCAATCCCCAACCTCGCCAGGTAGGGCAGGGAGCGAACCTTATCTGAAACCTTGGAGAGCTGCTGCCAGTCAGTGTCGACAATACTGAGCAGTGTACATAATACTGACCAGTTGTCCGAACCAGCATAAAGCAGCTTCCTATGTTCCTGCTCCATTACTTGCTTACTCGGAAGTAACCCTCACGGAGTTCGACGGTGCTTAGTCCCAGATAAGGATGCCTAGGGTTCCAACCTTAGTTTAACGGAAGGGAGAAGGATCGGCGCTTGAAGACCTCGCATAACATCCCGACTGGAGACACTATGCAGGCAAGGCGGGGGAGAACCATGCAAGCAGCGAGAGCATCGTCGTGCGAAAGGCAAATAACGGTCTTCCTGCGCTTGCCCTTCTTGATCCCACCCTACAGGTCACTATTCTTGCTACGTATCTATATGTCCCACTCACCTATTTGATCCGTAGAGCGGCCAAACCCCGCACTTCCCCTAGCACGTCCACTCCAAAATAACCGCCGGAGCATTCAAACCCCAACATCCGCTGGCGTCACAAAAGCAGCAGAGAACGCGAGAAGGAAGCCCCGCCCCCTCGTCCCTCTGTCCTTCGCGATCCATTAATCGGCCGATCGGCCGCTCTCGTCTTAATTATGATTCCGGATCGGGAGGGGAGAAATTGGACGTGTGGCTACTACTGCCGTGATGGTCATCTTCTTGCTTCTCACCTCCTCTCAGCTGGGAAGGAGGCTCGCGTGTTCAGTCGTCGGGCGATGCAGCGTCGTGGTGAAGGGAATTAAGTCGCGTGAAATTGCCCGACGAAGAATCGAATGCGCGTGGCTGGCTGCAGTTCGAGCGTTGCTTACTTGAGAGGACCGTTTATTTTCACTCCAGTTATCAAAGCACAGTCACGCTATTAGGCCCCGCGGGGAGGTGTGTGAGGGGGAGAACGACTGGGGAAGGTGGAAACGCAGCCGAAAAAACGCAGGCACGCAAGAGTGACCTTTTCGTTGAGCTTCTTTCCAACTTGATGCTATGCGCCTATCCTCATTAGTAAGCCCTGTTGCTTTCAGCGAGGCTTGCACTGAAATAAACATACTGGAGTGCAGCCCCTTCTGCGCAATCCTAAAATACTCGGACTAAGGCCTGGTCTGCACAATGCATTTAAAGTAGTGTACGCTTTGAACAATCATGTAGAGAATCCTGGGAATTGCAGTTAAGGGTGCTGAGAGTTGTTATGTGCCTTCAAGTCGATTACGACTTATGGCGACCCTATGAATCAGTGACCGCCAAAGCATCTGCCAGGAACCACCCTGTTCAGATCTTGTAAGCTCAGGTCTGTGGTTTCCTTTATGGAGTCAATCCATCTCTTGTTTGGTCTTCCTCTTTTTCTACTCCCTTCTGTTTTTCCCAGCATTATTGTCTTTTCTAGTGAATCATGTCTTCTTATGATGTGTGAAGTATGATAACCTCAGTTTCATCATTTTAGCTTCCAGTGACAGTTCTGGTCCAATTTGTTCTAATACCCAATTATTTGTCTTTTTCACAGACCATGGTATCTGCAAAGCTCTCCTCCAACACCACATTTCAAATGAGTTGATTTTCCTCTTATATGTTGGATGTTGGATCTGGCGCAAGCAGATGCCCAGGAAGCAGAACAGTATAGTGACAGGCTAGATGCCAGTTGAAGCAATGAGCCGGACAAGCAATAAGTTTTAAGAGTCACTTTACTGACAATATATCACAAGTTCTCTCTGTACAAACTCCTCGACCCCCACACTCACAAGTGTCTGCTGGCCCTCTATATAGATAAGGCCAGCTGCCCGAGCCTAGGTTGCTTAGCAACGTGTCCTTGAAGATGGCTCGAGCTCTGCCAACTTTCGCTTCTAAGTCACGTAGCTCACTTGTGGAAATTTAACCTCTGCTTTCTCGGTTTAATAGCCAACATTATATGCTTTTTCACTGTCCGACTTTCACATCCATACATAGGGATCGGGAATACCATGGTCTGAATGATCCTGACATTAGTGTGCAGTGATACATCTTTGCATTTGAGAACCTTTTCTAGTTCTCTCATAGCTGCCCTCCCCAGTCCTAGACTTCTTCTGATTTCTTGACTATTGTCTCCATTTTGGTTAATGACTGTGCTAAGGTATTGATAATCCTTGACAAATTCAATGTCCTCGTCAACTTTAAAGTTACATAAACCTTCTGTTGTCATTACTTTAGTCTTCTTGACGTTCAGCTGTAGTCCTGCTTTTGTGCTTTCCACTTTAACTTTTGACAGCATTCACTTCAAAACATTACTGGTTTCTGTTAGTAGTATGGTATCAGCTGCGTATCTTGAATTATTGATATTTCTTCTTCCAATTTCCACACCTCCTTCAACTTGGTCCGATCCCGCTTTCCGTATGATATGTTCTGCGTACAGATTAAACAAATAGGGTGATAAAATACACCCCTGCCTCACACCCTTTCCAATTGGGAACCAGTCAGTTTCTCCATATTCTGTCCTTACAGTAGCCTCTTGTCCAGAGTATAGGTTGTGCATCAGAACAAATCGGATGCTGTGGCACCCCCATTTCTTTTAAGGCATTCCATAGTTTTTCATGATCTACACAATCAAAGGCTTTGCTGTAATCTATAAAGCACAGGGTGATTTCCTTCTGAAATTCCTTTGTCTGTTCCATTTTCCAACGTATGTTTTCGATATGATCTCTGGGGCCTCTTCCCTTTCTAAATCCAGCTTGGACATCTGGCATTTCTTGCTCCATATATGGTAAGAGCCTTTGTTGTAGAATCTTGAGCATTACTTTACTTGCATGGGATATTAAGGCAATAGTTCAATAATTACTGCATTCCCTGGAATCCCCTTTGGAATTGGGATATATATTGAACTCTTCCAGTCTGTGGGCCATTGTTTAGTTTTCCATATTTCTTGACAGATTTTTGTGAAAATTTGGACACATTCAGTCTCAGTTGCTTGTAGCAACTCTACTGGTATGCCATCTGTTCCTGGTGATTTGTTTCTTCCAAGTATTTTTAAGAGCAGCTTTTACCTCACATTCTAAAATTTCTGGTTCTTCATCATACTGTTCCTCCATGATTGCATCTGTCATCCTTGCATCTCTTTTATAGAGTTCTTCAGTGTATTGCTTCCATCTTCCTTTTATTTTATCTCGGTCAGTCAGTGTGTTCCCCTGTTGATTATTCAACATCCCTACTCTTGATTTAAATTTCCCTTTAATTTCTCTAATCTTTTGGAATAGGGCTCTTGTTCTATCCTTTTTGTTGTCCTCTTCTGTTTCTGTACAATAGCCATTGTAGTAGTTCTCTTTGTCACTATGTACTAGTCATTGTATTGTTGCATTTAGGGTTCTAACCATGTTTCTATCTCCTTTTGCTTTTGCTTTTCTTCTTTCCTAAACCCTTTTAAGAGTTTCTTCAGTCATCCATTGAGGTCTTTCTCTCTCCTTTTTGTCTTTTTGCATTCTTCCCTGATAATGTCTCTGACTTCACTCCATAATTCTTCTGGTTCTCTGTCAACTAAGTCTAAAGCCTCAAATCTGTTCCTTTTTTTTTTGTTCTGGGATGTTATTTAAATTGTATTTTGGCATTATGATTGCTTTGTTGTTCTTCTTTAGCTTTACTCTGATTTTCGATATAACCAGTCCATGATCTGTACCACACTCTGCTCCTGGTCTTGTTTTTGCAGAAAGTATGGCACTTTTCCATCTTCTGCTACCAATTATATAATTCCTATATTGACCATTTGGTGATGTCCATGTGTACAGTCGTCTTTTTGGTTGCTCAAAAATGTGTTTGCAAGAAACAAATTCTTGGCTTCACAGAATTCGCTAAGTCTCTCTCCTGCTTCATTTCTATCTCCCAAGCCCCATTTCCCCACAATTCCTAGTTCTGTTCCCTACTTTTGCATTCCAGTCCCCCGTGATTGTCAAAACATCTTGTTTTGGTGTGTGATCAATTTCTTCCCGTATTTCTACGTAAAATCTCTCCAATTCCTCTGCATTTGCCATTGGAGCATAGACTTGGATGATGGTTAGGTAACTTGCTCAGGCCTTGCGTTTTAGTTCTTAAATGTTTTTGCTACATCACTTCTCACTATTAAAGCAACCCTGTTTTTTCTTAATTTCTCATTTCCTGCATAAAATATTTTGTAGTTGCCTGATTGAAAATGTCCCATTCCCTCCATTTTAATTCACTCACACCAAGTATTGTATGTTTATACGTTCCATTTCTTGTTTGACAATTTCTAACTTTCCCTAGTTCATGCTTCTCACATTCCACATTCCTATAGTGTGCATCGTACAGCTCAGGACTCTCCTTTTGCATCTGTGCGTGCGCATCAGCCTCTGGGCTTCCTTTCGGCTTTGACCCAGCTGCGTCATTAGTCACAGTGCTACTTGTCCTTGTCCTTTGTTCTTCTCCAGTAGCTCGTTGAGTGCCTTCTGACCTGGAGGTCTCATCTTCCAGCACTATCTCGTGTTGCATTTTGGATACTCTGTTCATAGGGTTTTCATGGTAAGAGGTATTCAGAGGTGGTTTACCATTGCCTTCCTCTGAGTTTGGATGCATCTTAGTCTGGTGTCTCAGCTTTGACCATTCCGCCTTGGGTGCCCCTGCTAGGGGTCTAGCCTCTTGGTCTAGACTCCTGACGGCATTGATCTCAACTTCTTCAATACTCTTAACCCTCTCACCAGGTTAAGGTATGCATCCTAGAGGGGGCAGTAGCTTTCAGTTACAATATATTAATGTCCTGTGTATCATAAGTTAACTGACTTTGCCAAACAATTTTCTGGAGTCGACCCTGGATGACAGACTTATTTATTTATTGGATTTCTTGGTCGCCCATCTAGCTGGCTAACCAGTCACTCTGGGCGACGTACAAAATAAGCAAAATAGCACAAAATGACACATTAATACAATAACACAGTCTTGTCCTGTTTTGTTGGATGAGCTTCAGTTGGTTCAACTCGAGGACGTGGACAAGGTGTTTGGACAGGTACGTGCAACCACTTCGGTACTGGATCCTTGCCCCTCCTGGCTGATAAAAACTAGCAGGAATGGAACAGGTAGCTGGGCCAAGGAAGTGATAAATGCCTCTTTACGAGAGGGAGTGGTCCCGGGCTGTCTGAAAGAGGCAGTGGTGAGACCACTCCTGAAAAAGCCTTCCTTGGACCCAGACAATTTTAACAGCTACAGGCCAGTGGCGAATGTTCCATTCCTGGGCAAGGTCTTGGAACGGGTGGTTGCTGGCCAGCTCCAGGCGCTATTGGATGAAACTGATTATCTAGATCCATTTCAATCGGGTTTTAGGCCCGGTTTTGGCACTGAGACAGCCTTGGTCGCCCTGTACGATGACCTATGTCGGGAAAGAGACAGAGGGAGTGTAACTCTGTTGATTCTCCTTGATCTCTCAGCGGCTTTTGATACCATCGACCATGGTATCCTTCTGGAGAGGCTCGCGGAGTTGGGAGTTGGAGGTACTGCTTGGCAGTGGTTCCGCTCCTACTTGGCGGGTCGTCTCCAGAAGGTAGTGCTTGGGGAACATTGCTCGACACCGCGGGCTCTCCAATATGGGGTCCCGCAGGGGTCAGTTTTGTCCCCCCTGCTTTTTAATATCTACATGAAGCCGTTGGGAGAGGTCATCAGGAGTTTTGGAGTGCGTTGTCATCAGTATGCTGATGACACGCAGCTCTACTTCTCCTTTTCATCTTCTTCAGGTGAGGCTGTCGATTTGCTGAACCGTTGCCTGGCCTCGACAATGGACTGGATGAGAGTTAACAAACTGAAGCTCAATCCAGACAAGACTGAGATGCTGTTGGTGGACGGGTTCTCTGATCGGATGGTGGATATATACCCTGTCCTGGACGGGGTTACACTCCCCCTAAAGGACCGGGTTCGTAGTCTGGGAGTCTTTTTAGACTCTTCCCTCTCACTTGAGGCTCAAGTAGCCTCGGTGGTTAGGAATGCGTTTTACCAACTTCGGTTGGTAGCCCAGCTACGTCCCTATTTGAGTAAAGAGGACCTTACATCAGTGGTACATGCTCTGGTAACCTCACGTTTGGATTACTGTAATGCGCTTTACGTAGGGCTACCTTTGAAGACAGTTCGGAAGCTACAACTAGTGCAAAATGCGGCGGCCAGATTGCTGACAAGGACCAAGCGGTCCGAGCATATAACACCTGTTCTGGCCAGCTTGCACTGGTTGCCAATATGTTTCCGGGCTAGATTCAAAGTGTTGGTATTAACCTATAAAGCCTTATACGGTGCGGGACCACGATACCTTGCGGAACGCCTCTTCCGATATGAACCGGCCCGTGCACTACGTTCTGCTACGAAGGCCCTCCTCCGGGTTCCAACTCACAGGGAGGCCCGGAGGGTGATGACAAGATCTAGGGCCTTCTCAGTGGTGGCCCCCGAACTATGGAACAGTCTCCCTGAGGAAGTACGCCTGGCGCCGACTCTGCTTTCCTTCCAGCGCCAGGTCAAAACCTTCCTATTCTCTGAAGCATTTTAAGTTACATTGATCTAATTTTAAAAATGTTTATTGTATTGTTGATTGTATTTTAATATTATTTTGTTATTCATTGTATTTTTATACTATTTTATGTTCACCGCCCAGAGAGCTATCGCTAGTCGGGCGGTATATAAATTTAATAAATAAAATAAATAAATAAATAAATAACATTAAAATCTAAAAGCAATGATGTTAAAATCTAGACTTCATTTACTAAGACTGCTACAATACTATGCAGACTTACTTCAGAGAAACCTTCATTTGACTCTGTAGGACTTCAGAGTAAACATGAACTGGGTGATATAGCCAACTGTTGGGGCACATTTGCCCCCTTAGCACTTTTCAGAGGTGGTAAGTAATAAGCACTAGCCTTTCCCATGTGCCGATGTTAAAACATGGGAGTGACATTTGAAAGCACTCCCATTTTTTAAAACAATCTGGGGAATTAATTGTGACATGTAGGGTGAAAATTCATTCCATGGTAATTAAAGAGATGTATCCACTTTTACATCTATGGCTGCTCTAGGGATATTATTTACCAGAAGTTTGCTCCTCTAATTATCTTTGTCTTATCAATTTTATAGAGCAATTAGTTAGCACCCCTACTGAGACAATTAAAAAAGGGATTTTAAAAAGCCATTCTAATATGCTGCATGAAGACTCTGGCTCTACTTCTCTGCCATATACACTCCCAAGTGTTTATTGTGTGTCCCTTGGTTACTATCTCTTTTAAAGCCCCAATTTTATTTGGTCCTAGGATCCCTCCAGTTGCCAAGCTGTAGAAACTCTTGGTGGGGAACAAGTTTTGTATTGTTTTAAATGTTTTTATGTTGCTGTACACCACCCTGATGTTTTGCAAGAGGGTGGTATGTAAATACTTTTCTAAATGAATAAAACTAGAATGCATGATGTTATTGTGCTCCACTGGATTGCTGAATGGACCCCATCAGTCTACTTACTTTAGCTTCTAGCCCTACAGCATGGCATCTTTATACTGTAATCCTATGTGTCTTCTCAGAAATCAGCTCCCTTTTATATAGTCTTGCAGCCTTATATGCATTTGCGTTTGTTTCACTCATACTGGTGCTTGGTACTCCAAGAGTTTGTTTCTTAGAAATGTTTATATGCTGCCCTTAATCTAAGGTTTTGGAGGCAATTAACAACAAAATAACCATAAAAACTGAAAAATACACTTACTCCATATTCCAAACCCTTTCACCTGCATGGCAGTGAACCCTCAATGTGGGGTTCCAAAACCTTGAGTAAGCAGCCATGTTTTAACCTGGTGTCTAAGTGTCAACAACAAAGGCATCGGAGGATAGGGAACTGTGAAGCCAGGGTGCCACAACTGAGAAGGCCTGCCAACAAGTGCCTGCCAAATGTATGGAACGCTGGAGAGGCAGCTGAAGTGCCTTCCCTGCAGATCTCAACCCCTGGGTAGGAACATACAGGGAGAGGTGCTCCAAGTATTAAGGCTCTGAGCCATTCATGGCCTCATATGCCATCTGTAAAACCTTGAATTCAGACTGGAAGTATAGCGGCAGCCAGTGCAACTCTTTCAGAACCTTTGTAATAGGATCCCTGCTGCAGCTCGACTGAAAAGGCAGGTGCCAGGTTTGGACTAGTTGTAGGTTTCTGTATCTTCAAGAGGAGCCCCACATACAGCACATTACAGTAATCCAAATGGGAGGTTATCAGAGTATGAATCGGTGTGGCTTAAGCTCTTCCTGTACAAGAACAGCTGTAGCTGATGCATCTTTCTCTAGAAGTGTTTGTTTATTTGGAGGAGCGGTGCAAAATCCCCTACAGCTGGCCAAGCCACTAAACTGGAAATAAGCAGCACCTTATTATAGGTGGGTCCCTGGTTGTTTCTCTAATTTCAAGCCCAAATCTCAGAACAGACGGCCATTCTGAGATATCCAGGTCCTTATGCAATCCTTATATAAGTGGGGGGCCTTCTCACCATCTTGGGTGCTGCTGAATGGCTGCCTGTCTGCACCCTAAAACAGCTCATATCACAGTTCTCCCTTCCTTGGAAGGCAGCCCTAATACTGGAAAAGGGGATTATCTATTTTCCCCTGTTTCCAACACAATAAAGGATCATTTTAGCAGAACAGGTAATTAATTTAACGGTGTTGATGACGCTAAATATTTTTAAGACAAAAAAAAATCCATAGTACAGACTTCACCAGCCTTGTGCCCTTCAGATGTTTTGGACTACAACTCCCATCAGCTCATGCCAGCACACCTGGGCTGATAAGAGCTCCAGTCCCAAACATCTGGAGGGCACCAGGCTGGCAGAGGCTGCCATAACAGATTACAATTCAAATGGAGTAGTATTGAATACTGGTCTATCTGCACCAGCTTCTCTTCTTTACTATGCACAATGACCCCCTTGCTTATTGTGGCTGTATGCCCTTCTCTGTCTTCCACCTCCTAGCGGTTCGCTTGCTTGCTTTAGGAAAGACGTGAACCTTGTGGAGGAGTGAGTGAAATGTTTCTGTAGCCTTGAAGCTTCCATTTGGATTCCGGTCAACCCTGACTGCAGGCCTGTCCCTAGTGGCGGCTGGTCCATTAGGGCAAATGGGGCACTATCCTACCAACCTCAGGCAGTCCCCCCCATAAGCCTGCCTTCTTACACCCAGTTCTGGGGGTGGCATTGTCTGCCAGATTCCTCCTCCTTAGTTCAGTGCCCCCTGTAGAAGTCAACAGGGAGGAAGATGGGGACAAAATCAGAATTATTTGGCTCCGCCTCCACCTGTTATTGGTTTCCCTGTCTTCCACCCTGCTAATCCCAATAGGCATTAGTCACCAATGGAAAGGCCTGGGGCAAATCACATTATGCATATGCACCCCACCCCCAGATATCATCTCCCTCCTGCCTCTGCTGCCCACCTCCTTGTCATGGCAGTGGTGGTGGTAGTGGTGACCCCTCCCCTCAGCTTACTTTTGATGGTTCCCTCCTCCCCACTGTCACTTAGAAATATAGGAAGCTGCCTTATATTGAGTCAGACCATTGGGTCTGTCTAGCTCAGTAGTGTGTACACTGACTGCCAGTAGCTCTCCAGGATATCAGATGGGGAGTCTCTCCCAGGCCTATGTGGAGTTGCTGGGGATTAAACCTGGGACTTTCTGCATAGAAGGCAAATGCTGTACCCCTATGCCCCTTCCCCTTTAGCAGTGGAGGCCTCTCAACCCCCATCTCTGTTTCCCTCCCTCCCCCCATTGCTTTAGTGGTGACAGTGCCAGCAAGTTCCTCTACTTCCACCTCTTCCTTTGGGAGAAGGTGGAGAGTCTCTCTGGGTGGACGGGAGGTGTCAGGGCTGGCCAGGCAGCACAGCTGTCTGCTGTGGCTACCAGTGCCAGGTGCAGGGACCCCAAAGTGTGGGGCCCAGGGTGGCTGCCCCTATACCCCCCACAGGAATGGCCTTGCTAGGCTGTCTTCTCGTCCTTTGAGGGTACAGAAGGTGGGTTGCATTAAACGTAAGCCCTTCAAAATCCACAACAGCTGAATGGATAAAAAGCATCAAAAATTGTGCAGAGACATGACTTCCGGGAAGGGTGACTTAGCCTGTGCCTGCTTTTGAGACGGGCTCCTGCCTCAAAAGAAGCTTATTCAGATATATCAGTCAGTTTTTTCTCTTTTTTTTGACTGATTAAACTTCTCCCGGGTAGGGAGAAACGAAGAGATTAACCTCAAAGCCTATTTTTGTTGGGACGACCAGATCTCATTAATTTATGGGACGAGGTCCAGCCGACGAAGGTGGGACGGATTTTTAACAACAAGCTCTATCTGGAAAAGCGAACGTTCATCTTATCTTCTAAGAGAGAACGCACTAACAGGCAAGCACCCTTCTTTCTATATTTTTCTTTTACTTGACTTAAATTGTTGCTGTTTAAAAGAGATTTGCCAGATTGATCGGTTTTTGACATCTCACTGGGGAGCCATAACTTCTCTCTGCTACGCACTAATTAATAGCTTATCTCTGTTTTTGTTGCAAAAAGCTGTCCTGGATTTGCATTCTAAAGATATACACAGAAGAGGGATTTCTATTCCAGATTTTTATTTTGAAGAATATTATATTGTCTGAGACTACTCTCTTTTTGGTCTATTTTATTTTGACGAATCTGTTTTCTGACGACTGCCATTAATTGTTTCGATCCTGGGAACTGCATTTTGTTTACTTAACTATGGAGAGATAAGGCTGTCTGCTCTGTTTATACTGTGATGTCACCAAGTTTGGAGTATTAACCCAATTGTTGCTGAAATAAGAAGTGGTTTTCCTATATTTTTCTTTTAAAATGGCAATTAAGAAAGTGGCTGAGAATCTGGAAATAACTATGTTTCAGAAAATAATGGATGAGATTGAGATAACGAAACAAAACCTGCGACAGGGTTGTAAGGAGTTGAAAATTGAATTGAGTAAAATGACGCAGGAGATTTTTTTTTTTTTCAATAATTTTTATTCAGATTTTCATAAAACATACAAGACAAAATCATAAAACATTCAAAGACAAAAAACAAAATCAAAAATAGTTAAACAAAAAGAAAAAAAGAAAAAAAAAACAAAAATAAAAAATAAAGAGTAAAATATTGACTTCCCATTTGTCAAAGATCAAATCAGTTATAAGTCTATAATATATAACAATCCTGTCTCTTAAGTCATATTATAAAATCACTTTCCTCCAGTAGTTATCTTACTTAATCATCAAATCTCATAAACATTACTTTATTCTTTCCACAAAAAGTCAAAGAGAGGTTTCAATTCTTTAAGAAATATATCTATCAATTTTTTTTTCCAGATAAGCATATCGATTAATCCATCTCATTACTAATTATGATAATCTTATTGTCATAACCATAGTCAAAATAAACATTTCAATTAATCCATCACATCAGAATCTGTTAGGTTCAATAATTTCAGTAGCCATTGTTCTATTATCTCTATTAGTTCCATTTTCCATCTTCCATCTTCAGTAGTCTTGTTAAGTCCAGTAATTTCAATATCCAATCTTCCATTATCAATATTCCATAATAATCTTGCTGTCAAAGCCATAGTCATATAGTAAGAGTCTGATGGGAATTACCTCTAACCCAAATATTTTCTTGCCATCCATTCTGAATAGGTTGCTGAAATACTGCTGTAAAATCATATCTCTGTTCTTTTTTTCAAAATACACTGGGTCATCTCTTAAAAGTTTTTCCATTGTCACATGGCTGCAGTTAATTCCATAGATTTTCTCTATATTGGGCTCCATCACATCATTCCAGTCCAGAAGATTATCCATGCCATTGATAACTTTATCTCTAGAATCTTCATTCATTTCTTCAGAGATAACATTGAGTTCCAAACAATAGATTTTATTTCTAAAGTCCATAGACTCCAAATCTTGTTCCTGTTCCACGTTGGTTCCAATCTCCGGGATCTCCTCTCTCACAGGGACCCCTATTCCAGTCTCCAGGGTCTCCTCTCTCACAGGGACCCCTGTTCCAATCTCCGGGGTCTCCTCTCTCACAGGGACCCCTTCCAGGGTCACCTCTCTCACAGGGACCCTTATATCTTTAATCTCCTGCTTCATTTTACTCAATTCAATTTTCGTTATCTCAATCTCATCCATTATTTTCTGAAACATAGTTATTTCCAGATTTTCAGCCACTTTCTTAATTGCCATTTTAAAAGAAAAATATAGGAAAACCACTTCTTATTTCAGCAACAATTGGGTTAATACTCCAAACTTGGTGACATCACAGTATAAACAGAGCAGACAGCCTTATCTCTCCAATAGTTAAGTAAACAAAATGCAGTTCCCAGGATCGAAACAATTAATGGCAATCGTCAAGAAACAGATTCGTCAAAATAAAATAGACCAAAAAGAGAGTAGTCTCAAAACAGTATAATATTTTTCAAAATAAAAATCTGGAATAGAAATCCCTCTTCTGTGTATATCTTTAGAATGCAAATCCAGGACAGCTTTTTGCAACAAAAACAGAGATAAGCTATTAATTAGTGCGTAGCAGAGAGAAGTTATGGCTCCCCAGTGAGATGTCAAAAACTGATCAATCTGGCAAATCTCTTTTAAACAGCAACAATTTAAGTCAAGTAAAAGAAAAATATAGAAAGAAGGGTGCTTGCCTGTTAGTGCGTTCTCTCTTAGAAGATAAGATGAACGTTCGCTTTATCAGATAGAGCTTGTTGTTGAAAATCCGTCCCACCTTCGTCGGCTGGACCTCGTCCCATAAATTAATGAGATCTGGTCGTCCCAACAAAAATAGGCTTTGAGGTTAATCTCTTCGTTTCTCCCTACCCGGGAGAAGTTTAATCAGTCAAAAAAAAAAAATCTGACTGATATATCTGAATACGCTTCTTTTGAGGCAGGAGCCCGTCTTTAAAATCTCAGACTGTAACTTTCTTACCTGGGTACCATTAAGTAGAAACATTGGGGATTGAAGCTAAGGTCTTGTGCATGTTAAGCATATGTTCTACCACTGAGCAGTGTCCTATCCCTTGTGCCAAGAACCCATCTAAAATAAAATGTCAAATGAAGGTAAATCAGTTCATGAATTCAATAATATTGCTCTGTCCAGAATAAGTTCAGAGTCACCATGTAATAGAATAGTGTTCTAACCAGCAGGATGCTTGTCAGATACCTGTTTAGCAAAAACAATGTTCATGAACTTGACAATCAGTGAATTGGTAGATCACACCAATAAAAATACTATTTTCTGTAGCAGTCTTCTCCAGCAATGTTTAGGGGTGCCCTTGAATCTGAAATTGTTGTAGACTTCCGGGAAGGGTGACTTAGCCTGTGCCTGCTTTTGAGACGGGCTCCTGCCTCAAAAGAAGCGTATTCAGATATATCAGTCAGATTTTTTTTTTTTGACTGATTAAACTTCTCCCGGGTAGGGAGAAACGAAGAGATTAACCTCAAAGCCTATTTTTGTTGGGACGACCAGATCTCATTAATTTATGGGACGAGGTCCAGCCGACGAAGGTGGGACGGATTTTCAACAACAAGCTCTATCTGATAAAGCGAACGTTCATCTTATCTTCTAAGAGAGAACGCACTAACAGGCAAGCACCCTTCTTTCTATATTTTTCTTTTACTTGACTTAAATTGTTGCTGTTTAAAAGAGATTTGCCAGATTGATCGGTTTTTGACATCTCACTGGGGAGCTATAACTTCTCTCTGCTACTCACTAATTAATAGCTTATCTCTGTTTTTGTTGCAAAAAGCTGTCCTGGATTTGCATTCTAAAGATATACACAGAAGAGGGATTTCTATTCCAGATTTTTATTTTGAAGAATATTATATTGTCTGAGACTACTCTCTTTTTGGTCTATTTTATTTTGACGAATCTGTTTCCTGACGACCGCCATTAATTGTTTCGATCCTGGGAACTGCATTTTGTTTACTTAAGCATGGAGAGATAAGGCTGTCTGCTCTGTTTATACTGTGATGTCACCAAGTTTGGAGTATTAACCCAATTGTTGCTGAAATAAGAAGTGGTTTTCCTATATTTTTCTTTTAAAATGGCAATTAAGAAAGTGGCTGAGAATCTGGAAATAACTATGTTTCAGAAAATAATGGATGAGATTGAGATAACGAAACAAAACCTGCGACAGGGTTGTAAGGAGCTGAAAATTGAATTGAGTAAAATGACGCAGGAGATTAAAGATATAGGGGTCCCTGTGAGAGAGGTGACCCTGGAAGGGGTCCCTGTGAGAGAGGAGACCCCGGAGATTGGAACAAACGTGGAACAGGAAAAAGATTTGGAGTCTATGGACTTTAGAAATAAAATCTATTGTTTGGAGACACAGGAGATTAAAGACATAGGGGTCCTTGTGAGAGAGGAGACCCTGGAGACTGGAACAGGGGTCCCTGTGAGAGAGGAGACCCTGGAGACTGGAACAGGGGTCCCTGTGAGAGAGGAGACCCCGGAGATTGGAACAAACGTGGAACAGGAAAAAGATTTGGAGTCTATGGACTTTAGAAATAAAATCTATTGTTTGGAACTCAATGTTATCTCTGAAGAAATTAATGAAGATTCTAGAGATAAAGTTATCAATGGCATGGATAATCTTCTGGACTGGAATGACGTGATGGAGCCCAATATAGAGAAAATCTATGGAATTAACTGCAGCCATGTGACAATGGAAAAACTTTCAAGAGATGACCCAGTGTATTTTGAAAAAAAGAACAGAGATATGATTTTACAGCAGTATTTCAGCAACCTATTCAGAATGGATGGCAAGAAAATATTTGGGATAGAGGTAATTCCCATCAGACTCTTACTATATGACTATGGCTTTGACAGCAAGATTATTATGGAATACTGATAATGGAAGATTGGATACTGAAATTACTGGACTTAACAAGACTACTGAAGATGGAAGATGGAAAATGGAACTAATAGGGATAATAGAACAATGGCTACTGAAATTACTGAACCTAACAGATTCTGATGTGATGGATTAATTGAAATGTTTATTTTGACTATGGTTATGACAATAAGATTATCATAATTAGTAATGAGATGGATTAATCGATATGCTTATCTGGAAAAAAAAAATTGATAGATATATTTCTTAAAGAATTGAAACCTCTCTTTGACTTTTTGTGGAAAGAATAAAGTAATGTTTATGAGATTTGATGATTAAGTAAGATAACTATTGGAGGAAAGTGATTTTATAATATGACTTAAGAGACAGGATTGTTATATATTATAGATTTATAACTGATCTGATCTTTGACAAATGGGAAGTCAATATTTTACTCTTTATTTTTTATTTTTATTTTTATTTTTATTTATTTTTTTTTGTTTAACTATTTTTGATTTTGTTTTTTGTCTTTGAATGTTTTATGATTTCGTCTTGTATGTTTTATGAAAATTTGAATAAAAATTATTGAAAAAAAAAAAAAATTGTGCAGAGACATACCGCATAAGAAAGGATCAAATGTGTTATACAAGACTTAATTGAAGCTATTTTTGAAAAAGCTGCAGCTGGGAATGTGATTTGGATCAGGACAGTGATAATGGGATGGGGAAGAGAGAAGGGGTTAAACATTTTCCCTGTGCTGTTTAGTCAATCGGAAGTGTCTCCTGAAACTATCAGAGTTGCTGGGGTAAAAGATAGGGATAATGTGTGGCCATCTGCCAGGGATGTTGTAATTGCCTTGTAAATCCTGCATTGTGCTGTAGGTTGAACTTGATGACATCCAGGGTACCTTCTGATTTTGTGGCTACAAGCACCTGTGTTGTCTTCCACTAGGTCTAATAGCTGCTGGCTGTGTATGTCTTTCAATCATCAAAATTATTTGTGAGGAAAGGTGTTAAATCTCCCTCCCGCCCTGCCCTAATTCAGTTCAACTCTCCCACACAGTTACTTTTAGGATTTTTTTTTAACCATCTGAAGCTTCATCATGGATCTTCTATATTGGATGTAGTTTGTCCATGGAAGAGATGGTAGAATAAGAACATAAGAAGAGCCCAGCAGAATCAGGCCACCACTCACCATATGCTCAGAGACACGTTACCAAATTATTCCAAGCTACACAGCAAGTGGATTGGACTGTGAAAGACCAACCCAAATTGTGTTTGCATTTTGACAACTTTGTAGGGCAGTCCAATATCTCAGAGAGGAGGTCAGGTCTCCTGCTCCCCTGGTGCATTCACTATAGCTGCCCAATTTCCCTGCTTTTTAAAGTTTGATAGAAATATCTGTGGGCTATAGGTACGTTCTTAAACCGCAAGGTTTTTTGCCTATTAGTGAATATGTATTAACATTAGGCAGATTATACACTTTAGGCAGGCATCCTTGCTTCACTGTTTCAGACACCTGCTTAAAAAAATATTTACCCAAATATATAATTTAGTATATTTTTGAATATAATTTTTAAAATTTTGCTGACTTTATCTGTGTATTGATAATTATATTGTATTTTGTGTACACTGCTTAGATTTTTTTTTATTAAGCGGTTTATACATTTTTCTAGCTAAAAATAATATAAATATATAATTGTTTTCTCATCACAGTTTTTCACTGATTCTCAGCCTGGCATCTGAGGGCTGCAAATATAACCCTAGACAATGGTGGCCTCTTGTTTGTCCAGTGCAACAGTACCGTCTTACTGCAAGGTAATTCGAATGGTCTCTCCAAAATAGCAAGTAAAAATTCAGATAAAATGCTACCTGGGCTCTGCCCCAAATACATTTAAAGTAAATCCCACTGTTTTTGATGGCACTTACTTCCAAATAAGTAGGCAGTGAAAAGAATATAGTCTTAATTACAAAATTAATAGATAATTAACTCCTGGTCTGAGACAGATGGACGGACGGACGGACGATAAACTGGCTCATCTAATGATTTTGTGATAATTAACTTTCACAGTTCTAAACTTCTACCACTTCTTGGGCATATC
Organism: Rhineura floridana; assembly: GCF_030035675.1. Taxonomy (NCBI): domain Eukaryota; kingdom Metazoa; phylum Chordata; class Lepidosauria; order Squamata; family Rhineuridae; genus Rhineura; species Rhineura floridana. Next base: position 182,599,481 of record NC_084481.1, on the reverse strand, counting down.
ACTTTGATGTTTACCACAGAACATAACTTTTTTTTTTTTTTTAAAGCTTGTATTATATTCTTACATCCTTGTGTGAGTGTTTTGATCCAGAAATAACCTCTGGCTGTGCTGGGTGCCTTTTAAATTCAAACACGCCACCTTCTTAGCAGCAGGATTTTTTTCACAAAACAGCAATTTCAGGTTTCTTGTTACAGGGTTGCTCAGATAATAAGTAGGTACGTGAGCAGCAGTACCTGGGAATGATATTTCTCCTGCTGTGTGACCATGCGGTTTCACCAAGGAGAGCTCAGATGTTGCCTGTACGTTTGCGTTACTTTGTTCTAATGTGGGTCACAAGTATAATGTGTTTATATGAATGCAACATCATTCTGCCACATTCCTTGGTCTTTGAAACACAGCATATGGCTCAATTGTTCTTCATTTTCTTTTTCCTTGTTTTGCACTTTTAATGGTGCATCTGCATTTGAATGTGAGTGTTCAGATTTATTAGGAGCCCAATTAAACGTGAGTCAGCTGAACACAGGTAGGATTTGGCTGCTGTCACATCCAACCAATCAAATATATATATATATACTTTCTTGCACCCGTGCTTTGAACCTAGTTATTCTGGTTTAGCTGCAAACTGAAAGATATTTGGGATAGGGGACAGTCTGATTTTAGATGTGCAGAATTGTAGATAACAATTAATATAATTTCTAGTGGTTTCATTCATCCATCCAACAGATGAGCCACAAGATTAACCCCAGGTGGTCTCCCATTGTTAACTACAGCATTGATAAATGCTAACAGATATCAGAATTCTCCTCAACCTCCAGCCAACCAGCTACGAGACTCAGTCTAAAAATGTGTCTGCCAGAATTTCTCTGATTTCTGGCATCCAAGGCATGGCTCCTTACCTTGACAATATTGGCCATGACTGCTAAGCAGTGACGAACTTGTAAATACCAGCTTCAATTTTGAGAGGCAGCAAGCACAGTTTGACATACTGAAGGCCCCTCCAGATGTTTTTTTAAATTGTGCATTCATGGTTATTTGTTTTGATGACAATGGTATTGGAGTGGCCATATGTAGTCCTGCTTTAGGTACTGTTTGAGCCTGCAATGGTTTCAGGGCAGACATGTTGCTTCCTTTCTAATGGGTGTATGCCCCGTAACTTCCTGCTGAAATTCTGTAACTTTTTATGTCACAAATATTCCAATTTATTTTTTGTTCTTCTTTTGTTGCACCATAACAGTGTCCCTCCAGATGGCAATAATGTGGTGGTAATGTTAGGGAATACTGAGTGGGATTTACCCCTGGCTACGTCTATATGGGATTGCAGTCTTAATCCTGTCTGCGATTCAACAAGGAACAGACCAATCCAACCCCCTTTGCCAAAAACTTGGATGGAGGTGCATTGGGTGGAGTTATCCCTCCAACCAAACCTGCCAGGCTCAGTTGGACCCCCACTGGCCATAATCTGTAGTGTGATGGCAGCATCACTCCACTGGAGCCATACTCCCCCTTTTGCTGCTGGAAGTGCCACTGGTGGGATCACCACTGGTGGAGGGACCAGGGGAAGTGTGGGGCTGAACTTGCTTTGCATGCATTGGTTCCTGAGCCATTCCTGCTGCCATCCCATAATGGCATCAAGCGCAGTCACTGCACTGGCTCCAGGCTGGTGCAACAATCTGTCAATCTCCCCATTTTCCACCCTGGCCACTGAATGCAGCAAGGCTGTAGATGCAGTAGTGGTTCCGCAACTCCATAAAATATTGCTGGGCTGGAGGGAGATTAGGATTGCTTCCTAAATTCCCTGGGAAGAGGGACTGATTATTAAACCACACTGAGAATTGTAGCTCTGTGTGGGGAACAGGGGTCTCCTAACAACTCTCAGCACCCTTCACAAACTACACTTCCCAGGATGCTTTGGTGGAAGCTATGCCTGTTTAAAGTAACATAATACTGCTTTCAATGTATAGTGCAGATGAAGCTGAGATAGCTTTGCATAATCTTTTTGTTACCTTTGAACTTGTAGCGTGTACATAAGAGGAACTTGTAAGTTCTGCAAAATCAGAGGATTCACATTCTCCCTGAAGTTTTACATAATATGTTCACTCTTCATACGCTCTTACAGTTGCCATTCTCTTATTCCCCATTCATTCCTGGGCTACTTACATTCTAGAAGCCTCTCCATATTACAGCATTTTCCCAGCTCAGTGCTTCACAGAGGCTTTGGTAATGGGGCCATTCTGATGGCCCATAGAATGTAATGCAAGAAGTCTCAGGTAGCTCTGTCTTTCTTTTTTCCTCTGCCCTATTAGAGATACCATTTCACACAAATAGTCCATACAAGGCTATATACTTTAACTTTGGAGGAAAGTTTATGCAAGTGTCTCATTACCTTCACAACATATACATCCGTATATCTGTGTATGGACCAGAGTTCCTCAGATCCCCTCCTCACACATAATTCCCCAACATCCATCTTATCGTCTTATGTGACAGATGCATGATTATTTTGCAGCATGAGTATAGACTTGTGTGTTCATCACAGCTGACTATGGGTACATCATATTTTCTACTCAGCAGTGATATGGTGGATTGTTTTCCCCATCCCCTATGTAAAGCAGCTGGAAATAATTAACAGTCACCACTAGATGGTGTCAAAGAATTTTTAGTTATCCGTGGCTAAGCGTTTTATGAATTACAAAATTATATATTTTTTCAATAAAAAAAACCTGATCTATGCCAATGAGTAGAATGTGATAATTTAAGCAAAGGCAAGGATTCTCCAAGCCTATCTTCAAGGATGAGAGCATGGACAGCAGACAGTTGGCCATTGTGACCATGCCGTTGTACTGGGCTTTGCCATTCTTAAGCAGCTCCTCGGCTAGTTTTGAAATGCTTCTCATTTTTTATTCATTCATTGGCAGTCACTCATGCCCGAGTAAGATTGTCTTCCAAGATAAGGTCTTTAATGGTGGGTCTGTAAGTGGGATAGGTTCCCAGGTGGAAGACTGTCACTATGAGGATTTGCTTGACATGCCTGCTTAGCTTGTTTGTCCCTTTCGCCCTGTACTCGTGCTTCTTCAGAGTCCATAGCACCTTTGATAATGGCCAACCTCCAATTGGGATGCTCATGGACCAAAACTTCCCACTTCTCGATGCTCATGTTATATTTTTTAAGATTATCGTTAAGAACATCCTTAAACCTCTTTTGCTCCACCGATATTCCATTTTCCATCCTTAAGTTGGGAGTAAAGTAGCTGCTTTGGAAGACGGTAATCAGGCATTCGAACAACATGGCCAGTCCAGCGAAGTTGATGTTGAAGGATAATTGTTTCAACACTGGTGGTCTTTGCTTCTTCCAAAAGGCTAACATTAGTCCATCTATTTTCCCAAGTAATTTGCAGAATTTTCCGGAGGTAGCATTGGTGGAATCTTTCACCTTATTGAGGGGAAACTTCCTACTGGTGTGGAAATCATATACTGAACAGATGGAAAGCTTTTTAATCTCACTAGGCTGAAAGCAAAAAGTAAGGTAATTACAACCTGTCATAGAACTTCAATATGCCGATGATAATGTAGTCTCCACACATTCAGAGAAAGATCTTCAAACTATCCTCAATGTCTTTGCAAAAGCATATGGAAAGACTGGGCTCTCCCTTAATATCAAAAAACCTAAAGTGCTTCATCAGCAGGTGCGAACTAGTTCATCTCTAGCACCATCAATCCAGCTTAATGGTACAACACTGGAGAATGTTGAAGTTCAACATTGTCTGAGTTGTGCGAGTGCCGCATTCTCCCGAATGAAGCGTAGAGTGTTTGAGGATCGGAATATTTGCAGGGAGACTAAAATCCTTACAAAGCCATTGTACTACCAACCTTACTGTACACCTGTGAAACATGGACCATTTATAAATGCTTCTGCACTGCCACTCTTCTTAAGTCTGGACCTGCCTTCTGTTTCCTCTGTGCTGCAATGACAGTGGATTCATTCTCCTCAGCTAGCTTTCTAAAAACTATTGTATTTATTATTGTTGCTTTATTGTATTGTATAATTTATTCTCTGCCACTTTCTGGGCACTGCTGAAAAGCACCTTCTAGTTTGTGCAAATAAATAAATAAGATACTGTCTTCCTAAGTACTTAAAATATATTCTTAAGTGTAACAATATATTAAGTTTGCCAAAGTGTTTTATAATTATTTTATCCCCACATAAGCCCTATTAAGTAGATCATGCTGTTCTCTCTCTAATTTTTTGTTAGGCCAGGGATCACCAACCTTTTTTGGCCAGTGGACACATTTCAAATTTTGAGAGAGTGCTATGGGTACCAGGCACAACATGGCTGCCACAGGCACAGGAAAGAGTGTGGCTTTGAGATTTTGGGGAGAACTTTTTAAAAAATGCTTAACATTTCACTTGATAGGGCTATGCCCTGGTTGTCCTAATGTGCCAGCCCCCACTGGCAGGGTAGCTAACAACATAAAAAACCCTACATAATCAAGTAGTTAAAACGTCAATCCAAAAAGCATTAAAAGACAGCAGTTAATGCATCCAGTGCAAAAATACCATGTTTTGTTTGGCTCACAGTCAGAGTCATACTTCAGGATTTTGAGAGTTGAGCTTGATTTCATTTCCTTGAACTGCTACTTTGTTTTTTTTGTCCCTAGGTAAACTTCCCTTTCTGTTAGCAGACTTAGAGCACAATTGTCTCAGAAGTAATCCCCATAACACTCAGTGGGCCTAACTCCCCAAAGTAAGTGTGCATAGGATTATAAGCCTTTAGATAAATACACACCATACATTTAAAGCACAATCCCCCTCCCCCGAATTCTGGAAACTATAGTTTGTTAAGGGTGCTGGGAATTGTAGCTCCATGAGGAGTAAACTACAGTTCCCAGGAACTTTTTGGGGGGAATATGTGCTTTAAATGTATGGTGTGTATGCAGCCTTTGTCTGTGTAAAACTTGCTTATTGTGTGCACTCCTTGCCTGTCTCAGGCTTGTTCCTGTTTTGATCCCTGGCCCTATAAGCCTTTTCCTCGCTCCTTGTTCCCATCAGTCTCTCTACTGGCTTCTCTCCCTGTATCTGCGTCATTTGCCTGGATTGCCTTTCTGGAACTGACTTAGCTTCCCTCTTGAACCTAATTACATTAACTTGCAGCCCATGGGTCATATCTGCCCTCCCAAAGGTTTTTAGTGGCTCCTCAAGATGCCCAAATGTTTCATTTAATTAAAAAAAAAAAAAACTTCTATTGATTGCTTCTGTGGGTCCTATGTTTTGATGCCACCATGCCAAAAACTGGGGGGGGGGGTATTCCAAGACTCTGCCTTAAATTGTCCATTAACATTTGTTTTTTAAAAATGTACTGATTACTCCTGTGGGCCCCTGCTGTGATGAAAAAGGTTTGTGAGCTCCAAAGGCCACCCAAAATTTGTTTTATTTATTTATTTATTATTTGATTTATATCCTGCCCTTCCTCCCAGCAGCAGCCCAGGGCAGCAAACAAAAGCACTAAAAACATCATAAAAACAGACCTTAAAATAATTAAAATGAAACAACTTTAAAAAAAATTTTTTTTAAGCTTTAAGAACTTTTTTTAAAAAAAGGGTTAAAACATATTGTTTTAAAAAAGGTTTTTTAAAAAACACATTAAAAAGCAATCCCAACACAGATGCAGACTGGGATAGGTCTAGTTATTTTTTTTAACTGAATTTAATAATGAATAATAAAAACGTTTTAAAATAGTGTTGAATACCTGCTCCCACTGCACCCAATTTACACTTTTGTCACACCCACTTTCATGTCTAATTTGACCCTTAATGTCTTCCAAATGAAGGTTACAAATTATCAGTTATCTGCCCCCAAATGACTGCTTTGAAGATCAGAGAAATACCCCTGGAGGAGAATGGATTAACTCCCTCACTCCAGCACTGTTTCACTGATCTAAACCACCTTTCTCAAGCTGCTGTTAGCTGCATGAGAGAAAATGCAAAGGTCAGTCTCCTGATCACAGATCTCTCATGTCATGATTCATTTGGCCCCAGCTTTATTATTTTGTTGTTGTGCTTTTCTTTACCTGATACTGCACACAGCCTAATAATACCAGTTGGTTTGCGGTTGCAGCAATGAACATGGCACTACCAAAATCTTGCAAAGAGGATTATTTTTTTCTTTTCAGAGGCTGGGGAAAGCATAGGATCAAATGTCTGATGGCCTAGTGGGCAGGGAGGGCATATGTTCTACTTCACGTAGGACAGCCTTCTGTCTGAACAGCTGTCAGAGTCCTCTATTGGAAGGAATCCAGTATTTGAAAGACTGCCCAGCCTAACTTGGTTTAAAGATAAAGAGCCAAAAGGAGGAAGAGCAGAGGCCTTGAAGTTGCCCATCAGCAGTTAGCATATGCACAGCAGGCTGAACATACACATAGGTCACCTGGTCACTATCTTCTCCACTATGGTGAGATGTTTATCTATTTATGTTATAAGTAATTATTTCTAAATTTTCAACTACATATATAGCTGAATAAAATTAGCACATGTAAATTTTATGCAGATTTGTGTCCCCCTTTGACCTCTTTTTGAGTCTTGCATTTTTTTGGCAGTGCATAAATGACCACCCTACTCATGGACAACCTGAGCATGTGTGGCTTAGAACTGTTCCTTTTCCCCAGGGATCTTTAGAACTATTAAGACCCCTCTGTTTTTTCTGTCAATCTCTGGGATACCATTTTTCAAATCTGAGAGGCTGAAAGTCCTGTAAGTATAATGTTTTGCTCATCCATGTGCTGCACTTTCCTTTTCATATTATGGTATGCAATAAGCAAAGCATGAATATACTGTCACATTTTATTTATGTAGTGCATTTATAGCCCTCTTTTCTTTCATCAGGTGGCATACATTGGGTTCCCAAGGAGTCTCCCATCCTGGCACTGACCATACTTGTACCTGCTTAGCTTCAGTAAAGTGGCTACACCACACGTCCTCAGTCCATGTCCTGGAATGTGGGGCACCTATTGCTTTAATTTAGCTGAGTTTACAACTTTATGTTCAGACCATTGGCAACGTCTGAAAGGCAGCCACATCATATATGTGCTGATTTGTTTCATCCAATTAATGTCTAAATTTGCACCACATGGAACTGACATGTTCTCTTTCTTGTATGTATATCTGTGACCAAGAACTGTAACGGCTCACTGTGAAAGCAGCTTTCTCCCTTTGTGAAGCCAAAAGCATGTGGGGTTTCCTACACCTCCTCTTGTCAGTCTAGATGATTCACGAGGCAGAGTAGGCTGTGTGCCCTATATCAATACAATTACATAATCAGTACCTGTAAGTTAAATCATTCTTCACACCCACTAGTGAAAAATATGACAATAAAGCTATTCTCATTATGATTTTGCTGCACTGAAAGTAATTATATATAGCTAGAAACTATAGTTTCAAGCATTGTCTTCACCCCATACCTAAAACATTTTGTTCTCCATAGGCAGTATGTGAAAAAAGAATGAGCCCACTTCTAGAGAGGCAAAGTATATAATTTTTTTTCACTGCAATATAATAAGGCAGAAAAAAGGAGGTAAGAAATGGTTTGATTAGTTAATTGAAGGTCCTGTAAATGCCAGCAGTTAGTTTTTACGAACTGGATCTTTTGATTTAGGGGCCACTTCAACAATGCAAACCATAGTTAAGTATTAAGTGTATTTGTGTGTATATAATTTCTCTCTCTCTCTCTAACATTTTTTCCCAAGCAAAGGGTCAGGTTCCTGTAAAGACATTTTGCAAAAAGCTGCTTATCATTAGGTCTGGTCTGGATACCACACTTTACCAAATGTTATTTTGCAAAGTGATTTGGAAAGTGTGATTGTTTGCCATTTATAGTCAGTTGTTGTAGATGACTGTATATGTTGTGTGGTATGTTTTTTTAAAAAAAGCTTCTGTGGTGCTGTCACAGGGCTTCTTTTCCCCTTAGAAGCTTTGAGGAATTATATCCCATGAGTTCTTGCTAGCATTTGAAAGGAAGATGCTAAAGAGGTTGCTAAAGGTTTTGCCCTCAGTCAATACGGTGCCTCTACTGCAAAATGTGCGGGTTTAAAGTTCTGCCTTTCACACACAAACCTAATTTGTTAGGAGGTTTTAACCATGGTTTTAATGTCATTATTACTTGACACACAGCTTGCTGGTTTTCTGTTTTTAAATTATAGTATGGTAATTAAAATTAGGTTATAAGTTCAATGCAATGTGTTAAATATATGTATCCTTACATTTTGCTGATTTTAAAAAAGTTTTATGATAGGAACATAGGAAGATGCCTTATACAGAGTCAGTGGCCCATCTAGCTCAGTATGGTTTACACTCACTGGCAGCAAATCTCCAGGGTTTCTGACAGGGGTCTCTCCTAGCCCTACCTGGGCTGCCAGGAATTGAACATGGGACCTTCTGCATACAAAGCAAATGCTTAGAGATAAAATGAAATGAAATAAAAAAAGGCAAGTGATTCAGATGCCCCTATCCAGAGAAGGAGATACAGATATGGAAGCAAGCTTCAATGTGTGTATTATTTTCTGGATCAGAACTGCAGATGTAATCAAGTGTGCATTTGGATGTGCAACCAAGTCTGCATGTTATCTATCCAAAGTGTCTATCTTTCAGTAGAGGAGTTATTGAATCTTCTTCATTTCTTTGTGTAAATACCTTTTTTTTTTTTTTTGCATATCTTGAGCTGGATCAGGGCGTAAATGGATGCAATAACCATTCACTCTTCTTTCTAAAGCTCAGGTTGTGAGTGTCATTACATAGACAAAACTCTACCAGTCAGGGCCTGCCCTAGGGATGCCAGAGCCCTTGGGCACCAGCCTTCCCCAGGCCCCTCCGCTCCCATTATGTGATCTGCGGCAGCAGCCATGGATCGCAGTACAGGAGCTTCTGAGCTGCCCGCCACCCCCCCGCTTCACCTACCTTTCTCTCTGCTGTTTTTTGCGGCTGCGCACACAGGGTTGCCATCAATCAAGATGGCGGCTGAGGTTTCCCTAAGGGGCTGAAACCTCTGCTGCCATCTTGGTTGATGGCACGCAGCGCGTGCATTGCTGCCATCAACCAAGATGGCGGCAGAGGCTTCAGCCCCTTAGGGAAACCTCAGCTGCCATCTTGATTTATGGCAACCCTGCGCCAACAGAGAGAAAGGTAGGTGAAGCGGGGAGATGGCGGGTGGCTTGGAAGCTCCTCCTGTCCTGCGATCCGTGGCTGGTGCCGCGGATCATGGAAGGGGAGCGGAGGGGCCCTTCAGGAGCCCCTGTAGCTCCAGGGGCCCTCGGGCCAGTGCCCTACCTGGCCGCCCTTTAGAACGGGCCCTGCTACCAGTGCTCAAGAAGGATATCAATGCACAAGATGATATCATAATGCCTTTAAACAAATCTATGGTGTGACCACATTTGGAACACTGTGTACACTTCCGGTCACCTTGCTTCAGAGAGGATATCGCAGAGATGGAAAAGGTTCAGAAAAGGGCAACCAAGAAGGTTAAGGGGATGGAGCAATCCCCCTATGAGGAAAGGTTGCAACATTTGTGGCTTTTCAGTTTGGAGAAAAGGTAAGTAAGAGGTGATATGTTAGAAATTTATAAAATTATGTATGGTGTGGAGAAAATGGATAGGGAGAAGCCCTCTCTCACAACTCTAGAACCTGTGGACATCCAATGAAGATGAATGCTGGAAAATTCAGGATAGATAAACAGTGCATAGTTAAGCTATGGCACTTGCTCCCAGAGGAGGGAGTGATGGCCACCAACTTGGATGGCTTTCAAAGAGGATTAGACACATTCATGGAGGATAACCATATCAAAGGCTACTAACCATGGCGGCTGTGCTCTGTCATCATAGTCAAATACAATATGCTTCTGAAAACCACCCTGGGCTTCTGCTGGGAGGAAGGGCAGGATATAAATAAAATAACAAATAAATAAATAAAACCAATTGCCAGAAGCTGCAGGAGGGGAGAGTGCTCTTGCACTCAGGTCCTGCTTGTGGGCTTCACTTGGGCATCTGGTTGGCCACTGTGAGAACAGGATGTTGGACTAGATAGGCCACTGCCCTGATCCAGCAGGCTTTTCGTATGTTCTTAGGGAAGTAGTAGATGGCTTGGGGAAAACCTAAGGTTTACAAAAGTACAAAGATCTTTAGGGGGGGAAATGGGGGGAGCAGCCAAATAACAGCCTAATGAAGACTGAGGAAGGTCAATGGCCACACAACGCTGACTGACTGTTAGAGGGTGGGATGGAAAGTTGGGGCGGGAGGAGAGGAGGAGAGGTAATGGGGTGGCTGGAATCCTGAACAGGGAACACTGTAGACTGCACCATGTTGTTGCAGATCCCACTTGTTCCCTCTATTTCTGATGTTCAAGCATTAGTACCAATGCTTATCTAGCAAAAATGGCACTACTCACATACAAGAGGGAGGTATCCTGAGGTTTGCAGAAACATTTATTTTTTAAAAAGTAGAAAGAGGGGCCAAAAAGAGGGTGGGGGGAACAAATTGCTAATGTGTGCACTTATGTTGAGAACATGGAAGTGGGGAGGTACTTAGGATGAAAGTCCAGCAGGGCTCTCTCCTTCCCTCTCCTAGGCAGTCTGTCCTGCTGCTGCTCAGCTCATCCTGTCCAGCTGCCAGCCCATTCTCCTCTCTTCCGCTCTGCACAACTACTTTCTTCAAAGCTACTCCTTGAGTGGGGAGGCTGCCCAGCATGAGAAGGGGAACCTTTGAAAGTGCAGGCTGGGTTGGCTGTCAGTGCTGGACAGCCTCCTACCCAAGAAGGAGGAGATTTGAAGACTTAGATCAGGCCTGCTTACAGCAAATCTGATCTGCATCTTCCAAGACTGCCCCTCCTCAGCCGGGGAGGCTTTCCCACTCTGACTCTTCTCTCCCCCTATCCCCAGCAACACTATGTTTGCTACTTTAAAAATGCAGACAGAATAGATAGCAACTAAAAGGCAAAATCTGACAGATTTGCGTTTCTGACAGATAAACTTTGTGAAGAACAAGGACACCCTCACAAAGCCAAATATTTCTTCATACCAGTACTATGAAGCACAATCATACAAAACTGAAACTGTTGTTTGTTGTTCACATTTATGCACTAAGGTGTCTCAAAGCAACTTACACAATAAAAAATATAAATAACAAAGACATTAAAACCAGAGCAATAAACAGCAATAAAATACTCATCCAAAAATGTATTTAAAAGATCAAATCCTACCCAGCCCACTTAATGGATGAGCACAAAAAGGCCACTGACATATGAAATGGACCGCCTTCAAGTTGACCTTGACCCGATGAAGAGGGTTTTCATGGTAAGCGGTATTCCGAGGGGGTTTACTGTGCCTTCCTCTGAGGCTGAGAGGCAGTGACTGGCCCAAGGTCACCCAGTGAGCTTCATGGCTGCATGGGGATTCGAACCCTGGTCTCCCAGGTCGCAGTCCAACACCTTAACCACTACACCACACTGGCTACCCTTCGAATTAAAAACTTAAGGCTTGGGTAAATAAAAGTGTTTTTGCCTGGTGCCTAAAAACATGCAATGATGGTGCCAGGTATGCTTCCCTGGGCCCTGAAAAGACCTGTTCTCTTGCCACCATCCTCTGAAACTTAAGCCCTATTCACACGGGAGCTGAAAGATGTATTAAAGACGCAGCTTTTGCCATTGCGATAGATTTGCAAGGTTCACACTTCCTACCTACACATCTGCTGTTTTCCATTTACATAGTCAGCGTTCCTCTGGGAAGGACTGGTATTGCTATATCATGCCCTGCCCTCAAATTTACATGTTTACTCCCTCCCTTGTATTGCTACTGCTAACAGAGAAGGGGAAGGGTTTTTTTGGTCAGTTTCTTGTCAATTGCACGACTTTCCCTGCTGAAGCAGGATAGCTTCTGGGTGCAGTTGACACCATACTGATTGGAGGGGGGGGAGATGATTTTTCTTTGTCAGTTTCATTGTTTCTTCTTGTCAATTGCATGCCTCTCCCAGATGAAGCCCAGAGCCTGGGGGTGCAATTGACAGGAAACTGATGGTGGGGGGGGGGAAGGAAGACTATAGCAAACTCAGATGTAGGAGGACAGAGAGGGAGGTGGCTGGTTAAGCCACAGGAAACAAAATGGAATTCATGGAGAGTTTAGTGGGCAGAGAAGGAAGAGAAGAATCTGAAAGCAAGGATCTACTCGTCCGGCAAAAAAATCAAAGCAATAAAGCTGCGAAGTGGAGACGGTTTCTCCTTTACTTTTCACATTATCTCCAGATTGGTTTAATGTGGATTTAAAGGGAAAAACTGTGTCCTAGTTTCTTTTTGCGTGCAATGTCATGTGAACCATGCAAATTAAATAGGGATGCAAGTACCACCAATTTCACAGTAAGTAGCCGTGTGAACGGGCCCTTCCTTGGAGAGTGATTTATGTGAAATAAGCCAGATTAGCTGCTCCTGCCTGTCAGTGTTATTAGCTATGAATGAAGTCAGAGCTGTTATTGATAAGTGCGTTGTTTGAACAACAGGCAATAGGAATCCCTGGGGTCCTAAAGAGCTGCCATTTTGCCCTCCCTTTTAGAGCACTTTTCCTGCTTCTGTCTTTCCTTCTAGTCCTTGGAATCTCCATAGTTCACCCTTCCTTTTCACCTAGCAGCCAGGTTGAATTTTTCCTGTATTGGGTTTGCCTGAGATCAGGTGTGTGTTATGTGCCTTCAAGTCGATTATGATTTATGGCGACCCTATGAATCAGTGACTTCCAGTAGCATCTGTTGTAAACCACCCTGTTCAGACCTTATAAATTCAGGTCTGTGGCTTCCTTTATGGAATCAATCCATCTTTTGTTTGGTCTTCCTCTTTTTCTACTCCCTTCTGTTTTTCTCAGCATTATTGTCTTTTCTAGTGAATCATGTCTTCTCATTATGTGTCCAAAGTATGATAACCTCAGTTTCACCATTTTAGCTTCTAGTGATAGTTCTGGTTTAATTTGTTCAAACACCCAATTATTTGTCTTTTTCGCAGTCCATGGTATCTGCAAAGCTCTTCTCCAACACCAAAAGAGTTCATTTTTCTCTTTTTCACTGTCCAGTTTTCACATCCATACATAGAGACTGGAAATACCATGGTCTGAATAATCCTGACTTTAGTGTTCAGTGATACATCTTTGCATTTGAGAACCTTTTCTAGTTCTCTCATAGCTGCCCTCCCCAGTCCTAGCCTTCTTCTGATTTCTTGACTATGGTCTCCATTTTGGATAATGACTGTGCTAAGGTATTGATAATCCTTGACAAGTTCAATGTCCTCGTTGTCAACTTTAAAGTTACACAAATCTTCTGTTGTCATTACTTTAGTCTTCTTGACGTTCAGCTGTAGTCCTGCTTTTGTGCTTTCGTCTTTAACTTTCATCAGCATTCGTTTCAAATCATTACTGGTTTCTGCTAGTAGTATGGTATTGTCTACATATCTTAAATTATTGATATTTCTCCCTCCAGTTTTCACATCTCCTTCATCTAGGTTCAGTCCTGCTTTCCATATGATATGTTCTGTATATAGATTAAACAAATAGGGTATTAAAACACACCCGTCTCACACTCTTTCCACTTGGGAACCAATCAGTTTCTCCATATTCTGTCCTTACAGTAGCCTCTTGTCCAGAGTATAGGTTGCACATCAGGACAATCAGATGCTGTGGCACCCTCATTTCTTTCAAAGCATTCCATCATTTTTCATGATCTACACAGTCATAATTTGTTGAAATTAATTAAAAATCAGCCCTGTTCACAGAGTACCTGTAATCCTATTACTGACCTTGTCCCCTACAGTGAGCTTCATCTTCTGCAGTTTAAAGGTTTAAAAAATGCCTGTCTGAGTTTTAATTAATTTAATAAATTTAGCATTACACCTCCTTCCTCTTGGTCCAATCCCGCTTTTTGTATGATATGTTCTGAGATCAGGTAGTGCCTAGAAATTATTTTCTGCCAATAAGTGTGGGTGGATGTTAAAGAATCCCCCTCCCCCCAAAAGGCAAATGTGAAAACTTTGCAAAGTGGCTTAGGTATGTCTTTTTCTTTGCAGGAGTTAAAAAACAGGGACTTGTTAAGAATTCACTGTATTGTTAAACTTACAATGCAATGGAATCCATGTCTACTCAGAAGGATGTCTCTATTGGGGCTTACCTCCAGGTATGGGTACCAGATGGTAGTCTTGGCTTTGGTTTAGGGTTGGCATTGAGGAAAAACAGCTGCATGGCAGGCAGAAATTCAACAAGTCAAGCCTTTTCTAGCATGTAAACACAATTATGGGAAAAGCTTCTCCATGACTTCTCTCTAATCTAATCATAATCTTATTATGCCATGCCCCCCCATAGCAGCCATTTTGTGTTTGTTATGCTGTGCCCCATGCACTACCTCAACATTTGAAATTTGAAATGTGCCATCTGGTCCAAAAAGATTGGTGATCTCTGGGCTAGATAGTCAAGAGTCACTCAGGTGTTCTGGCCCCTGCTCTAACTGTATAGGTAGATACATGACTGATGTCACAGTGAAATTGTTCCAAGCTCCACAGGGAATTGTTAGTATGCCAAATTGTCACAGAATTTGGAAGGTGGTGTCATGAGACTGAAATTGGAAGATCCAGCATGCCAACCAGGCTTGGCAGACTTTCACTAAATTGTTCAGGGTTGTTAAAACAAAAAGGGATTGCGAAGAGCTCCAAAAAGACCTCTCCAAACTGAGTGAATGGGCGGAAAAATGGCAAATGCAATTCAATATAAACAGGTGTAAAATTATGCATATTGGAGAAAAAATCTTAATTTCACATATACGCTCATGGGGTCTGAACTGGCGGTGACCGACCAGGAGAGAGACCTCGGGGTTGTAGTGGACAGCATGATGAAAATGTCGACCCAGTGTGCGGCAGCTGTGAAAAAGGCAAATTCCATGCTAGCGATAATTAGGAAAGGTATTGAAAATAAAACAGCCAATATCATAATGCTGTTGTATAAATCTATGGTGCGGCCGCATTTGGAATACTGTGTACAGTTCTGGTCGCCTCATCTCAAAAAGGATATTATAGAGTTGGAAAAGGTTCAGAAGAGGGCAACCAGAATGATCAAGGGGATGGAGCGACTCCCTTACGAGGAAAGGTTGCAGCATTTGGGGCTTTTTAGTTTAGAGAAAAGGCGGGTCAGAGGAGACATGATAGAAGTGTATAAAATTATGCATGGCATTGAGAAAGTGGATAGAGAAAAGTTCTTCTCCCTCTCTCATAATACTAGAACTCGTGGACATTCAAAGAAGCTGAATGTTGGAAGATTCAGGACAGACAAAAGGAAGTACTTCTTTACTCAGCGCATAGTTAAACTATGGAATTTGCTCCCACAAGATGCAGTAATGGCCACCAGCTTGGATGGCTTTAAAAGAAGATTAGACAAATTCATGGAGGACGGGGCTATCAATGGCTACTAGCCATGATGGCTGTGCTCTGCCATCTACTATGTATTTCTATAAATATGTACATCTACTATGTATTTCTATAAATAAAGTAGCTTTTCTTATTTTACTAAGTCTTAAGTCTCAGTGATCTCAATGCAGGGTAAAAGCCTGCTTTCTTAGGTAAACGCACACACTGGCACACACGCATGTCAGACCGTTGACGTTGTCTGCTTAACAAATATCCAAATTTACACAACACCTGGCTCTCTTTATTCCTCCTCACTCCTACTGGGAGCATAACTCTGCTTGTAATGGTGCACCTCTAAGGCCCAGTCTGAAACCGGCACTTATCA
Organism: Rhineura floridana; assembly: GCF_030035675.1. Classification (NCBI taxonomy): domain Eukaryota; kingdom Metazoa; phylum Chordata; class Lepidosauria; order Squamata; family Rhineuridae; genus Rhineura; species Rhineura floridana. Next base: position 182,583,700 of record NC_084481.1, on the reverse strand, counting down.
CGTGTGTCCATTTTCATGTGGTGTTTATGTTTGTTCATAAGAACATAAGAAGAGCCTGCTGGATCAGGCCAGTGGCCCATCTAGTCCAGCATCCTGTTCTCACAGTGGCCTACCAGGTGCCTGGGGGAAGTCCGCAAGCAGGACCCGAGTGCAAGAACACTCTCCCCTCCTAAGGCTTCCGGCAACTGGTTTTCAGAAGCGTGATGCCTCTGACTAGGGTGGCAGAGCACAGCCATCATGGCTAGTAGCCATTGATAGCCCTGTCCTCCACGAATTTGTCTAATCTTCTTTTAAAGCCATCCAAGCTGGTGGCCATTACTGCATCTTGTGGGAGCAAATTCCATAGTTTAACTATGCGCTGAGTAAAGAAGTACTTCCTTTTGTCTGTCCTGTTCTTTTCCCGGCTCACCATCACAGCTCTTTTAGTTGCACAAGCAGCCCTCCCTCCCCTCTTTACACTAGTCTGTTAGGAGGAGATAATGTATTTTGGGAGTTGATGAGAAATGGGGTCACTGGCCACCACCACCACCATTCCTTTTCCCTTTGCTATCTTATCATTTTATCATTTTTCCTATCTCTTCCATTATTTTATTATTTCTTTGCAGAGAGTTATCAATATTTATTTAAGAGCCTCTACTGGTATCAATGTTTATTCTCAACTCTGTAACGATAGAAAAAACATTGAAAAAAGTATTGATCACATTATCAATGAGTGTGGCTCCCTGGTGGCCATTAATGATCCGATTCCTTTTCCCTTCGCTATCTTATCATTTTTCCTACTGGTGATCACACTGCTGAATAAAGGTAGATTCTGCAGCTTATTGATTGAAGAGGAAAAAAGATGCAGGAGATAACTCACAGGTACCTTCTTTCTCTGCTGCCCCTTGCTTTTTCTGAGTTAATTTTTCCCTGCTGGAAAAACAAATCAATAAAATATTGATATTTTAAATATAAGTATTTTCTCAAAATAACGACACTAATCTCAATATTTTTGAGACTTTTGTTTTAGAATCCACTTTAGATTTTTTAGGAAAAAAATCAGAAACCAGTCATGGAGAGATGTCACTTTAAAATTTTCTCCACAAAGAATGATAAAGTCCAATGGCAATTCCCATCACTAGTTACAAGGAGTGAAGGAAGTTTACTCAGGGAGAAAGAGAGGAAAGAAGGGTGGGCTGCCGCAAACTGTGACGGGTGGAGGACAGAGCAGTTGGAAGTTGCTGGATAAACCACAGGAAACAAAATGGAATTCATGGGAGAGTTAGTGGGCTGGAAAGGAGTAGCTGAAAGTAACGATTCACCTGCCCACTAAAAACCATTGAAGCAAACCGTCCGCAAAGACATGTGGAGTGGACTGGAGCTTTATTGTTCTAAACTTTTCATATTATCAGTGGATTGGATTAGTACAGATTTATAGAGGGAAAACTGCATGATAACTTCTGTTTGCCAGTAACATCATGTGAGCCATGAGAATCAAAAGGAGATGTGAGTAGCACCAACACACAGTAAACCACCATGTAGATGGCTCCCAAGTGGGAAAAAATAGGCTTCCTGATCCGTCAAACCAACATCCAGTTTCAGTGATTCCCACATAGTACAACCAATGAAATAAATTATCTGTATGCCTCTCTGTGGACCCCAAGCTCCTTCCCTTTCATAGGCTAGGAGGAAACTAGAGGAATGTAGTTCCACTCAGGTTTACTCTTGATGTTCTCAGCTCCTGGCAAGATAATGCAGAGATGTTTGTTTAGGCTAGGAGGGACTTGTGCCCACGTGAGCTCCCATACTGGATTATTTATTTATATATATTATTTATTATATTATTTATATCCTGCCCTTCCTCCCAGCAGGGGCCCAGGATTATCTTTCCTGCTTTCCTATGTAAATGTACTGCCTTCAAGTCGATTCTGACTTATGGCTACCCTATGAATAGGGTTTTCATGAGGCTGAGACGCAGTGACTGGCCCAAGGTCACCCAATGAGGTTCATGGCTATGTGGGGTTTCAAACCCTGGTCTCCCAGGTCATAGTCCAACACCTTAACCACTACACCACACTAGCTCTCACACTGGCTTTCCTACCACATATATTTAGAGCAAAAGTGAGTCTCTGCTTTAATGACAGATGTGGATTTCTGAACTTCTTTTACAGGTTCCCTCTTTCATGTTCCAGGATTTTTGTGATATTCTATACTTTTAGACTGTCACTTCCAGACACACAGCTGGCAGTTTTCATAGAATTGGTTACATGCATTGAAGCAGCACAGTCCACGCTATATCAAGTTGTCTTTGTCATCTGTTGCTTGTCTTTGCTATCCCTCTTTGGAGGTTTCATACAAAAGCTTATGTCATTAAAGAGGTAGAAACTGTCCCATAACTGACCTGGACAGAAGCTGTGCATGGTTCCTTTTTTTGGATCCTTGGCCGTCATGTTCAGAGCCTTACTTTTTTTTTTATGGTGCAATTTCACCTGCCTAGGCAATTTGATAATTTGTTTCTAACTACATTTAGATCTTACAGGCTAGGGCAAAAGCCATCTATTCAGGACTGACATTACAGGTGATGATCGAGAGGAGATCAGTTACTGTAGCTTATATGTTAATAATGAGAAGATCATCAAACAGAGAGCAAAACAGCACTGGAAGTAAAAATTCAGAGATATATCTGTGCAAAATAGGCACATAGAAAGCTGCCTTCAGTTAGACCCATTTAACTCAGTATTGTTGACACCGACTGGTAGTGGCTCTCCAGGGTTTTAGGGAGGGGTTTCTCTGAGCACTGCCTGGAGATCCCAGTGACTGAACCTGGGATCCTTTGCATGCAACGCTGGTGCTCTACCACTGAACTATGGCCATTTTCCTTAAGTGGACGCCAAAAGGCAAGAATGGATGGAAGTGCAAAGGAGTTCTAGCATTGCTAGGACCAGAGGAGGATGTTGGGAGAAACTGAAGCAGAAGCCAGGATAAGCAATAAAGTGAATGTATGCAAAAGAAGAGAATGCCCCTGTATCTTCTAATAGTTATGTAGATCAGGGAACTGTTGGCAAAGAAAGAGTGCCTGAATGTATTTTTCCACAGCAGAGTTACAAGGCCAAGACGCACAGAGTCCATGCAGATCTCAAGGACAAGTATCCAAGGCAACCAGCTGGCCTTATCTATAAGACTTAGCAGATCTGGCCAGTCGGTGTGGGGGTCGAGGAGTTTGTACAGAGAGAGAGCTTGTGATATATTCTATTGTCAGTAAAGTGACTCTTAAAACTTATTACTTGTCTGGCTCATTGCTTCAACTGGCATCTAGCCTGTCACTATACTGTTCTGCATCCTGGGCATCTGCTTGCGCCAGATACAACATCCAACAAGTGGTAGCAGAGGATGGTTACCTGGAGTGGAGGATTGCAGAAAAGCGGCAGAGAAAAGCCAGAACTGCAGACCAGCGAGTAAAACAGCAGAGAGACGGAGAAACCGAAAGCTGAGCTGAAAGCTGTGAGAGAGCCGTGGGAAAAACTGACTGAAGGACAGAGGTGAGAAGCTCTAATTACAAAGGCGGTGAACTGTGAAAAGTGAAAGTATGTCTATTACGTTATCGGCCGGGATTCCCTTGGAAAGGCTGACAGGGAAAAATTATGGCACTTGGAAACAGAGAATGCAGGCTCTGCTAGTGAAAGAAGACCTGTGGAAAGCTATCGCAGAAGACCTACCCGCCGGGGTGCCTATTCCAGCAGATTGGAGAAGGCTGGATGAGAGGGCAAAGGCATTAATTGTTCTTGCTATTGATGATTCTCAATTACTGCACGTGCGTGATGCAACAACAGCTAAGGAAACCTGGGAAACTTTAAGAAATATTCATGTGAAAAAGACTGCCAGTTCTAAAATATATCTTGCCAGAAGATTGTATCAGATGCGCTTATCTGGAGATACAACCATGTCAGAGCATTTGTTGGAAATAAACAGACTGTTTACTGAGTTGTCAGAACGTGAAATTGAACATTCTCAAACGCAAAAAGTGTATATCACATTATCTTCACTAGATTCAAGTTATGATAGTCTGGTGACCTCTTTGGAAGCAATGGACGATGCCAATCTCAATATGGATTATATAGAAGGCAAACTTTTACAAGAATTCCAAAGGAGGCAGGAAATGGCAAAGCAGGAAAAGACTGAGTCTAAACACAACGTGAAAAAACAGAACAACAAAGCTGCACAAGAGAGACTGTATGGACAAAAGGCGTGTTATTTTTGTGGTTCCAGGCAACATCTGCAAAGGAATTGTGAAGCAAGAAGAAGAGGAAGAGGAAGAAAACCATGTGTACAGGTGATCTATGCTAGTAAGAATAAGCAATGTATTAACAATGAGCAGGGAAATAACTGTAAAGATTTATGGGCAATTGACAGTGGGGCAACAAATAGTATAATCAAAGATAAATCTATGTTTCATACATTTTGTGACGTAGAGGATCATGTAATAATGGCTGATGGATCTAAGAAACAGATCAAAAGTAGGGGTACAGTGAGATTAGCAGGTTTCAATACCATTATGACTGATGTGCTGTTTGTTCCTGATATTGAATGCAACATTATGGCTGTGTCGAAACTCAATGAAATGGGGTTCAATGTAATGTTCAAAAGGGGTTCAGTGCATATTATGAGAGGTGAAAAAATATTCATGAAAGGAATAGTAAGGAACTCATTGTTCTTCTTACACGTGAAACAAACAAATCATGTACTCATGTGTGCTAATGAGAAACCCCATAATAATTGTGTTCATTTATGGCACAGAAAACTAGGCCATATAGGATATGAAAATGTGGTGAAAACAACAGAGAACAGTAATGATGTGACATTGAGAAACTGTGAAAAATATGTAGACTGCCACGTGTGTAAACAAACTAAGGCAGTTGTGGCTGCTAAGAACAAAGAAGCCATGCCCAGTACAAATGCACCTTATCAATTAATACACGTGGACTTAGTGGGGCCATTTCAACCTACTCAGGGGGGTGCAAGATATTTCCTGACAATAGTTGATGATTTTTCAAAATTCTGCACTGTTTATTTACTAAAAGCTAAAAGTGAAGCTGCAGAGAAACTCAAAAGATTTATTACAAAAATTGAAGTGCAGTTTGGTGTCAAAATACAGAGAATAAGATCAGATCAAGGAGGAGAGTTTTCAGGACACTCTTTTACTGAATACTTGGATAAAAGAGGGATAAAACAGGAGTTAGCCCCTTATAGTCCTCATCAGAACGGGTTAGCTGAACGCTGGAACAGGTTGCTTCAGGACTCAATAAGATCAATGCTGTGTGACTCTTTAACACAAGGTTTCTGGGGAGAGTGTGTTCTGTATTCAGCTTACATTCAAAACAGAATATTCCATAAGGCCACTGGAATGTCTCCTTATCAGAAATTGTATGACAGAAAACCCAGATTAAAACATTTGATTAGGTTTGGAGCAGAATGCTGGGTACATGTTCCCAAAAATAAAAGGACAGGGAAGCTGCAAAGGAGAGCAGACAAAGGGTACATGCTGGGTTTTGAAAACAGGTATTACAGAATTTGGATGCCAAAACAAAGGTCTGTGGTGTTAAGCAGAAGCGTGCAAGCAATAGAGCAGGATTGGGAAGAGAAAACATATGTGGAGTTGGGAAACACTGAAGTTAGTAATGAACAAGAACAGGCAGATACAGTACCAATAAAACAAGAAGAAACAGGCAGCAGTAGTGAATCAAGTTCTAGCTCTGAGAGAGAAACTGAGGAATCGCCTGACACAGACACAGACACTAGGGCAGAAATACAACCACGCAGATCAGAGAGAACAACCAAAGGTATTCCACCTGTTAGATTTAAAATAAATTCCATTAAGCATATAGACTTCAGTAACTGGAAAAAGTGGGATGATGGGAATCATGAAAAATAATTGCTGAAATAAATGTAATAAAAATGATGCTGAGATTGCAATGGAGTAACTGTATTACAAATGATGCTGATGTAAACTGAAGAAAAGAAATGTATCATGTGGAGAAATGTAATTTAAGTGACTGCAAGAAATGTAACTGTAATTGTGATAACAAAAGTTGGAAGAAACATGAAAGATGTAATGTAAATGATAAAGGTTTATGCTATGGAAAAATAGGTGGGGGGTGTTGGCAAAGAAAGAGTGCCTGAATGTATTTTTCCACAGCAGAGTTACAAGGCCAAGAAGCACAGAGTCCGTGCAGATCTCAAGGACAAGTATCCAAGGCAACCAGCTGGCCTTATCTATAAGACTTAGCAGATCTGGCCAGTCGGTGTGGGGGTCGAGGAGTTTGTACAGAGAGAGAGCTTGTGATATATTCTATTGTCAGTAAAGTGACTCTTAAAACTTATTACTTGTCTGGCTCATTGCTTCAACTGGCATCTAGCCTGTCACTATACTGTTCTGCATCCTGGGCATCTGCTTGCGCCAGATACAACATCCAACATCTGCTGTAGCAGATGTAGGTTGCCATATTACAATACTGCAGATGCAGTGCAAGAGACCTGGGCTGGACAGGAACTGAATTCAGGGCCAGAGATAAATGCAAACAGTAGAAAGAAATTTGGAGGAATCAAGGCTAGAACTGGAAGTAAGGAAGAAACTTGATTCAGATAAAGTGAACCACAAACAGGCAGACTTCACAGGCAATGAGGGTCTTTTATCAGGTAATGATAAAACTTAGACTGAACCTCTATTTTTAGCTCAAAAGTTGGTCTCTCTGGGTTTGTGCCACCAAAAGCTGCATGTTCCATTAACTAACTGTAAAAACACACTCACTGTTCTGCTGGTTCCACCTCTCTCTTCTGAAAACTGAGGCACATGACACTAGTCAAACCCTGCCCCTTTTTACTGTAAAACCTGGTGGGAGTAGCTTGATTGCATTTAAAAAAAAATTGAGGCTGTAAACACACTAGTTGCCAGATCAAAGCGTTTCCATTAGCCACACCTGGACGGGGAATGGGCTGATCCGCTGATCAGCTGAGAAATCTCTTTGAAGCTGAATTTTAAAAAATGCACTCAGGCTGCTCCCACTAGGTTTTGCAGTAAAAAGGAGTGGGGGTTGACTAGCATAGTGTGCCCCCGTTTTCAGAAGAGAGAGGTGGAGACAGGAACAGGCAGAACAGTGAGGGTGTTTCTACAATCAGCTTCAAATAGATTTTGCAACTGATCGGCAGATCAATCCTTTCTCCCTCCAGGTGTGGCTAATGGAAACACTTTGTTCCGGTGGCTAGTGTGTTTATAGCCTAAATGTTGCTAACAGTTATGTTCCCTTGTCACTGCAATGAAATGAGAATCTTATATCACTGCCCAATTCCTTAGCTGAGCCAACATCCTAGGCCTGATTTGCTTCTAACTTGCACTGGAAACTTTTGGGCCTTTCCAATTTCACTATCTGTTTCTTTGATTTAGTCTGCAGTGAACCATAGACATAAGAGCATAATATTAAGCTCTGTTTGAACTGTGCAGCTGATTGATTAATTTTGCAAGAAAGAAGCAGTGAAGGGCACTAAAAAGCAGGTTGTTCGGTGTGCAATGCAAGTGATATTTATGAACACATAGTAGGTGTGCATAAAGAGTATGTTTGTGTAAAGTGGCATTTTATTGAAGAATGTGATGTAGGTTGTCATGGAGATTAAAAGCTTTGAAGTGCTTTTCATTGGTGGTAGTTATGGTTGCTGGGCACAAGGATATTAGTTCTGGCGCCCTGAATCTTCCATTGTTGTAAAAATAATTGCACTTTTATCTGCACTGCAAGGGCTATTGAAGGAAGATAAATAAATGTAGACACATGAACACATCAAAGTTTAAAGATAAACACAATGCCCTTGTGACACGTCTCTGGTCAAAATGATGTGGCTGTAGCTTCCACAAACCACTCAAATGCTTGTTTTCCATTGTACGGTCATTCAGGCCGTTTACAAGATGTCATTACAAGCTGTATAGAATTGGCACTTGCTTCAAAAGGCAAAGGCAACTGAGAGGTATCGACGGCCTGTGTGTCGCTGGTAAATATAAGGAGGTTCTTTAGAAGCAAAAGGCAACATGAATGAAAAGCTTGTGTTTTTGTAAGGAGAGTCTGATATACAGTATTTGTATAACAACTCTAGCCTTACTTACAGCTCTGTATTAAAAGCAGAGCAATTTCTTCACCAATTAGGGGAAAAATTATATTGACAAGTTTTACTTCTGTGAAAAGCTCTGGACTGTCTGTACAGGAACACTGTTGTGTTGCAGAATTGCTTTGGGTAACCTCTTAACCAATAAATCAATGACAGGAACTGTAACCCTAAGCAGCAGGCGGTCGCAAGCACAAAACAGACATCAAGTGAGTTTTCAAAACTGACTAAAAGTGATGGTGATTAACTAGAATTATAGATATTTATATTTAAACTGACACCACAGAATACTTTTGAATCTTGACAGATATGTGGAATATTTAAATGCAGTAATTGCAGTCACAGGACCTCCTGGGATTAACCTGCTCAAAAGGTAGTGACATATTGCAGGTTGGGGAAGAAAAGATTTTAAAATACAGAACAAGGTAGAAATGAGATTAATTCTTGCATATACAAGTATGTGGTGTTATTAGTATTCTGTTCTAAACCTCACTGAAAACACAAAATGTTTTAGAAGTTTCTGTTCATTCTCTTATAGCACAATCCTGTGTGTGTTTACTCAGATGTAAGCTCCAGTGAGTGTGCAGTGGCGCTTATTCCTAAGTAAGTCTCCATAGAATTTCAGCCATATTCTGATAAAGTAGCATCATTTGTAGATTAGTCTATAGTTGAGGGGAAAAAAACATTTCCTAAATCCAAACTGTAGTTTTGTTCTATAATCAGAGTATCTATACAGTGTATAACAAAAGTGTGAGAAAAAAGGCTTCTGTTCTTTTAAGATTTCTGATAAAGTCTTGGGATTGTATACAAACCAGTGTGAGGATTTCTGTTTGTGCAATGAAATATTCTCCCCCTCTCCCACACCCGCTAAATCTGTTCTGTGGGTTCCTCCAAACCTCTGGAGCAGATCTGAGAAGGTTGCGGGGCTTGCACAGGGGGAGGGGAGGAGGGAAAAGCCCCATTGCGCAAGCATAAATCTTTGCGCTGATGGGATGCAATAGTTGCATACCGCCCAAGAGTCTACTTTGCAAACGGGTCATTGGCAACATTTTTTAACAATTTACCAGATTTTTCCTAGAAAGGGTAAATCCAGATTAAGTGGAGAAAAAATATTTTCTGTCAACAACATTGTATGGACACAGAAAAAACTTTGCATGCATGAGTAACACCAGTTCCACAGTATTTATTCATTCATTCATTAATTCAATTTATAGCCTGCTCTTTCTCCCAAAGGAGCCCAGGGTAGCAGTAAATACCTCCCTGGAAGTGCCGAGAGTGCCATCATACTATTCAGTGGAAATAGCGTTTCCATATTTTCTGTTCTTCCACCCTCTCTCTCTCTCTCCTTTTTATTATTATTACATTTATTTATTGTTTGATTGTATTGGGATTGTTTTCCTCTGAAACTGAACATCATGTCCTGTAATTTTATGTATTTGAAAACCTTTACCATAAACATATTATTTAAAAAGAAAAGAAGGAAGTAACTTGCCCACAGCTTGACTTGTGTGTTCTTGAAGTGGCTACAGTTGCAAACAGGAATTAGATGAGACCCGGAAGCATGAAAAAATAAAGTGCATGCATACCACTTATATTTTCTGTGTTGCCACTTTGGGTTATTGGTGAAGCAGCCCTTCTTCCTGCACAAAACAGTAGCGACTGAATGCTGAATATTGCTGACTCACCCAGGGTATTTTTTTGCCACTTTTTGATGATAATCACAGTGAAGAAGACCAATGTGGAACTGTGCTGTCTGACAATGTGCCAAGAGTAATGTGCAAATGGACTCCTGTTTTCCTCACATCCTCTCACCACATATGCTTGACAAAGTCTGCAATCATGATCATAAACAAGACTTCAAATGTATTTGTTTATTAATAATTTCTGGAATTTGTACCTGGCCTTTCTAGAATATAATCAAAGTGGCTTACACGTATTTAGAGAAACCAGAACAAACATCTCTGTGAACCCCAGTTCTGTGAGAGTAACGAGGGGCTGTATCTCAGTGGTAGAGCACCTGCTTTGCTTACAAAAGGTCCCAGGATTATTCCCCAGCATCTCCAGGTACGGCTAGAAAAAGGCTCTTGTCTTGACAGTACTGGGCTAGATGAACCAATTATCTGACTTGGTGTAAGGCAGCTTTATATGTTCCAGGTGTTGAACTGCAAATGTCACTATGTGATGAAAAAAAAAGCTTGTTATCAAACTACTCTTTAAGTGCAATCTTACGCATGTTTATTCAGAAGTAATCCCCTACTTTATTCAATGGAGCTTACTCCCAAGGGGTAAGTGTCTTACGACTTCAGCTTTAAACATATTCACTTCCCTGTCATCATATTAACTTAAATTGTAGTTCTTTGGCTGCACTTTGCATGCTAACCTGTCCATTACAATGTTTTAAATATGTTTTTAGTTTATTTTTAATTGTATTGTTTTACTACTTTGATGTTTGTTGCCCTGGGCTCCTTTGGGAGAAAGGACGGGATGGAAATTTAATAATAATAATAATAACAACAATAATAACAACAATAACAACAACAATAATAAAATTTCTGGAGTGTCACAGGTTCTCCATCCTTGTTCCACACCATATTTATTGTTATCATTACGATTTAAATCTTCAATCAAATTATTATTTGGGTATAAGAATTTAGTTTCTAGGTTTTTTTAAAATGGGAAATTTTTATAGCTCTGCAGTGTGCCATGATTGAAAAGATCTCAGTGTGTTAGGTATGGTGACTCACAATATTAGACGAATCATAGGTGAAAAAAGCATGCAGACATAACTTCACATTTTATTGCCTTTTTAGCTTGTCACAGCCTTTACATTTGTACTGTAAATGTAGCTGTATTTGCATTTATTTTAATCTCTGTGCCTCGTTTCAGAGTTGTCCAAATGATGTATATAGGCGTTAAAAGCATTTGGGGAAATGGAAGTGTTTGGATAAGACTTTCGGTTTTTAGATGTGTCATAGTTCAAAGTCATTAGTCTTGATTCTTTAAGATTGCGTATTTTCTTTTTAAAAAAATACCTGCTGCAGTTCACTTGCTTTATGCTTCCTTGGATTCCCTTGGGAAGGCACATTGACACTGAAAGCAAACATGATGTGCTCAACTCATATTTTAAGACAAGTTATAGTGAACAGGTTTATATTTTTCTATTTTTGCAAGTGCATCCTGAATTCATGTACTGTAAAGACTATAAACCCAGTTCAAACCGGGAAGAAAGGTTTCAATTAATGTATTGCATGAAGTATGTATGGTACTGGTTTAAGCCAATAATTTAGTTAAAACTGACTTTGAGTGGAACCACATAAGAAACATAGGCCAAAAAGAGCAGCCTGCATTGCATCCCTCCTTTCTTTCTAAATTGCCTAATGCAGTTTAGGCCCTGACAACACTATTCTGAATGGTTACATTTACCAGCAGCAGCCAATTGCGTGAAACTGGGAACAACAACAAAAGTTGTACTATAAATTATGGACCAGAAGAAGAAACTCAACATGGGACTGCCATTTTTGACAGTAGCCTTGTGTTTCTGAAAACATGTAGCTATACCCTTCATCGCAGGCTGAGTTTGTTTATATAAAAAGTTATGATCCGTGTCAGGGCCGGCTTCAGGGTTCTGGGGGCCCATGGGCAAAGGCTATCGGAGGCCCTTGCCCTCTTGTTTTCCTCCTCAAACCACACTTCTCCCTCTTGGCCTCACCCTTTTAAAGTAAAACAAACCCTGCACAGAAAGACTAAGGTAACAGAGGAATCAGACAGGAGAGAGAGAGAAGGAATGCTAAACCTCTGCCAGTAAGTGCATTGGGGGCATTCCTGCCATGGCTTTGGAGCCCTCACTGCTACCACTGAGTCCCTGCTGCTTGCTCTGCAAGGAAGCCTCCTCTTCCTCCTTTGCTCCTTCATGATCCAGCCTGGCTTGGACTTGCTGCCACCGCTCTTTCTTTCTGTTCTTCTGCTGGAGGGCATTTAACGGGTTAATACCACAGAGATTAGGAGGCAACTAGCCTAGATAATCTCTCCAATACTGAGACAGCTGCCAAATTGAAGAGACCCTATGCCGGGCTCAGCTTTTAATCTCTACGTTGTTAACCCCTCAATTTTTTCCTCCACCTTTGTGAATTGGATTAAAAGAGAAGCTTGCAGGGGAAAAAACACTTCCTGTCTGTTAGAATAGGATAGGGCCAGGAACAAGAAGCAGATCTCATTCCACTGGGGCCAGTGAGGGGCCCCTTTGCACTCCTGGGCCCTCAGCGGGTGGCCCACTTGGACCACTGCTTGGAGACAGGCCTAATCCATGTAGACATTGTTATTTCTGAATATCAAATATATATTAAAAGTACAAAATGCAGCCAAAGCGTTTGCTAGATCAAAATAGGTTTAGGTGTGGAGCAACTCCAGGTATTATTATGAAAGAAATGAAAAATAAATTAGCACCTCAGTGGGGCTTCTGCACTTAGAATATTGCATGGGATTCTGATTGGTAGACCTGAAGGAAGTAGGAGAAGGATCAATTTAAATTATCAATGTAAATAATCATCCTGTTATGGAGAAAGCTTTTTTTTGTATTTAACCCATGGAAAGGGAAGAACAAGGGACACATGACAGAAGCATATGATAGATGGATACAAGGAGAATGGAAAGGGGAAATGACTTAAGATGCAATCCAGTACATGTCTACTCAGAAGTAAACTCCATTGGGTTCAATGGGACTGGGGGCTTATACACATGGGAGCATAACTTTGTGCTAAAGGTGCTGTTATCTCTTTTCTGTTTGCACCGTCTACAGAAAGGGATCAATGCCAGCTGCAACCACAGTGTTTTCTAGTCACACTTGAGGGGAAGCATCAATCACGCAGTTTCCTAAAGGCCACACCCTCTAATTTAATATTTCCACTCCCTCTGTTTACCTGGTAACCGAGCATGCTCAGTTTGTTCTACCAGTAAGTTTCATTTTAAAAAAACAACCTAAAAGTGTGATTATTTGTATTTTCACTGGTACAATACAGATGAAATACAAATCTTCGTTTGAGTAGTGTTATTTTTGTGCACAAGTTAGGAGGGGGAAGAAAATAAAGGCACCATATACAGCAACATAAAAGAAGCTTACAGAATGAATGGGAGGGAGAAGCTGAAGTTTCTCTTCATCCCACAAGAAATGAAAGAAGGGAGGAGAGAGTGGGTGTGGAGAGGGGAATGATTGATGCACCCACCTAAAAGCATCGGAACACAGCATCTGTAAGCCCTAGAGATATGGAGTGAAGATGTTTTTTACTTCCCTTTTCAGATTATGGGGATTGGGTTAGTACGGATTTACAGGGAGCAAACTGTGTGATACCTTCTGTTGCCACTTATATCATGTGAACCATGCCTATTAAAAGGGGGTGAAAGTGGCACCAGACACACAGTAAATCACCTTGTGGATAAGCCCTTAGTCCCAAGTAAGTGTGTGTTGGAGTGTAATTCTCCCCAAATATCACTCAGTGAAGCTGAGAAGCAACAAGCACAGGACAAGGAAAACTAAGTATCTTTGCAAATAGGCCGTAATGTACTGGTGGAACTTATCACAATATTGTGATGGTCATTTTTATTTTAAAGGGGGGGTTCAAAAGTACTCAAGATAAAATGCTTCTTGTCTTCCCTGCCTTTGCAATGAAAATATGGTGTGTTGCCATGTTGCTGAGTCAATAAATATAAAATCTTTATTATAGTTGACCTTTGAATATTGATAACAGCTGTCCCCTGGCCCATTCTAGCTATGTTTGGACATGTAATCTGGCAAAAAGGCCACTTAAACCTTATAGCAAGGGTTATTAACACAGCACCTGTGGGTAGGGATGTAGCTTGCAGTTTGGTGCTGGTTTGATGGCCATTTTGACAAACTAGCAACTGGTTATGGCCCATTGTAATTAGCACTTTGTTATCTTCTGCTTTTCTTGTTTTAAACTTTTCCATTGCCAAAAAATAACATTGTTTTTGTTTTTCTAACAATGGTCTACTTTTTTAAATTCAAAATTAAATGAGCCAGGTAATTTCCCATCAAGCAGGCAACTTGGCTCAGGGATATTGCCTATTGAAGGAGATGAAAGTCCTGCACACACACTATTAAATGATGCTTGTGCAGTTGAATTTTTTTGCTCAGCTATGGGATGTAGTTTTGAACGTTGAAAACTGAACCCATTTTATTTCAAGCCTTGAGTACTGCTGTCTGCTGATTTCTTCAACCTACACCTAGTCTGTTTGAAGTTAATCAACTTATTTTACCTCCCCCCCCCATCAGTTAATCAGTGTGCTGCTGGTGGGATACTCTTTGCCTGCTTGAAGCAACAAACTAGTAAAAAACTATGAATTTGGATAAAGTCACAAAGATTTTTTTAAAAAACAACAGATACAAGGGAGAGACAGGATCAATGTTAATAGCTATTATCATCATCTCAATGACAGAAGTTAAAGGGAATAAACATTTCAGCAGTTCAGATTGAAAATGTCATTGATAACAATGTTTTTGTTTTTTAGAAAAACTCGGTAGTAGGAAAAGCCACAGAAGCTCATAGCAAACAAGATTGGCCCACAAACAGGGCCAGTTCGAAAGGGCGGCCAGGTGGGGCACTGGTCCAAGGGCTCCTGGAGCAGGAACTTCTGAGCCACCCGCGATCCCCCTCTTCACCTACCTTTCTCTCTGCTGTTTTTTGCAGTGTGCGCAGGGTTGCCATCAATCAAGATGGCGGCCAAGGTTTCCGTAAGGGGCTGAAGCCTCTGCTGCCATCTTGGTTGATGGCAGCAAAGCGTGCATGTGCATGCCATCAGCCAATATGGCAGCAGAAGCTTCAGCCCCTTACAGAAACTTTGGCTGCCATCTTGATTGATGGCAACCCTTTGTGTGCAATGCATGCAAACGCAAAAAACAGCAGAGAAAGGTAGGTGAAGTGGGGGGATAGCGGGTGGCTCGGAAGCTCCTGTCCTGCGATCCGCGGCTCCTGCCACGGATCGTGGAAGGGGAGCGGAGGGGCCTGGGACAGGCTGGTGCCCAAGGGCCCCGGCATTCCTGGAGCCGGCCCTGCCCACAAAGACAGTAAACTGTGGGCTAGTCCAGTGTATAGTTCATTTTTGTCTAATTTCTCACCATCCTTACCTGTTGGCACCAATGCACCAGTAGTACTTCCTATGGCACTCATGAAAGGTCTCAAAAATCCGCAACGCTTGAGAAACTGTTTGCTCCTCCTGCTCAGTTCCTGTTTGCAGTGGCTTGGCCTCTCCTACATTGAACCCAACACCTTACATTTGCCCACATTTCACTGGATGCTGGGATTGGAACCCACTCTCCCTTCTGTTACAAACAGAAGAGACATACACAGAGGTACTCTATGAGTGAGCATGGTGGTGGCTGATGTAGGTGCTTTATTGCCACCTACTACTACTACTACTACTACTACTACTACTACTACTACAATGATGATGATGATGGGCATGGCCACATCATTTTATGGTCCTGTCACTTCTTCTGCTCTTTTAGATGTGGCAGGAATTTTGTGTTATGTCACAACCCATGGTAGCCATTTTGTGACTGGCACCCACAGCATTTCTTAACATTTCAAATGTCCCCACTGGTTAGCATTACAGTGAAACAGATTATAGTGAAACAATAGTAACTATAGTCAACAGGTATTATGAAACTGACATTTATCTTGTCCAGTAAGTGTTTTTTGTTCTTCAATATAGGCCACAATCCATCTTCATTGAAATGTATGGGAAATTACACTGTGGTATGGCACAGGAGAATTTCCCAATGGATTGTGCCCATAATCTTTCATGTATCACTGGGTACTTATAGTAAGATTAAGAAAGACAAAGGAAAGGAAGAAAGTGTTTTGCTTAGTATGAAAGGGAGCCACAAAATGAGCATTCAGCATGAGGAGTATGTCATGGAATGTACCTTTTACAACACTCTGGAAAAATGGTAAAAAGTACAAGTGTTCACACCATATTGTAAAGTTAATTCTTTAGAAATTGTTCTGTTATCTCAGAGGTAGCAGACGTACCATATGCTGTGTCTAGCAGTTGCTATGGTAACTACTCTTAAATTTTTAACACAGGAGAAACTGTTGCCTAAAATCTCCATGACTTGGGGCCATATTCTGCATGATGGTTAATGTCCTAAGCTGCATTAATAGTCTTCTTGCAGATTTCAAGTTATGTTTAAAACATTTGTAGCTTAAATTACATTATAATTGTGGGATATGGTAGTGTTTAATACCCCTGGTTTTGGGTTGGTTCACATATTACAATAGTGAAGTTGAGCTTGCCTGAAATATTATTTGCATGGTGGCACCTTCATACAGGAGCTGTGATATGTAGACTGGTATATCTTGCATGAATATATTGTCCAATTATGAGCAGACTATCTATGCCATCACTAAACATTCCTAGAGGTGGCATACAGCATCAAGGAAACTACCAGTACAATGGAAATGACCCATATTGCCACTCACACTTATGTTATGTGGCTGCCATTTTAGCATTATGCAGAAGCTGTTTCAAGATATCTTCATATGGCTATTGTAAAGCACTAGTTTGCATATAGGACTTAAATAAATTGCAGTAAGTGTCATGCAAGGTGTTCAGTATAGTGTTAATGTCAGTCCTATCTACTTCCCCTCAGTCACAGCTGATAAAGCCATTATGACAGGTAAAAGCAGACTCTCACCTAAAACTGTGTGTGTGAGGGCTGTTGTGGCTTACAGAATTGGGATTTTCCAAACTCAGAGACTATGCTTACCTGCATAATGTACTCCTTAAAATGAGCTCCCTAAAAATGTTTTTCTAACTCAAAATGTGATGGCTGTTCTCTTTTGTCACAAAACAGAGGAGCAACAGCCACGTTTCCAGTTTTAGGGGAATGTACAATACTCAAGCATAATAACAACAACAGAAAAAAGGACATGCAGAACAAGGTAACAGCCAAAAGGATCAGGGGGCTGGAGCAACTCCCCTATGAGGAAAGGTTACAACATTTGTGGTGTTTTAGTTTAGAAAAAAAGGCAGGGAAGCGGGAACATTTTAAAGTTGTGTAAAATTGTGCATGTTGTGGAGAAAGTGCACAGAGAAAAGTTGTTCTACCTCTTTGCAGGGATGAAAAGATCTGTCAATTTTGGTTCTCTCGGTTTCTCATTTTTTCAATGTTAAATTCAGTTCTCTACATTTCTGCAGCAATTTGCATTTTTTTAAAAAAAATCCTCACGAAAATTATCCACCATTTTAGTGTGAATTTTTCCAAATAAACACATATTTATAGGCAGTTTGAACAAAGGTACACATTTCTGCAAGCCATTTCTCATCATATCATGCCTTTTTGCATGTTATTTTCACTCATATGGTCATTTTATGCACACTTTCCCCTAATACAGCCTTTCCCAACTAGTGGGCCTCCAGATGTTGTTGGACCACAACTCCCAACAGCCTCAGCCAGCATTGCCAATGGTCAGGAAAGAAGGGAATTGTGGTCCAACAACATCTGGTGGCCCATTAGTTGGGAAAGGCTGCCCTAATACATGAATTTTTGTAAATATTATTTAGTTGGCAAACTGCATCCCCAAAATTCTAATAAATGTGAATGTCAAAGGATGGCTGTGTTTCGGTTCTCATGTTTTGGAAAGTGAGAATTTGATAAATTCTGCTTGAAATGCAAACTGAATTGAAATTCTCACCCATCCCTACCTCTTTTATAATACAGTAGGGCCCCACTCATACGGCGGCTTACATTCTGGACCCCTGCTGAAAAGCGAAAACCGCTGAAAAGCGGAACAAGCACCGTATGAGTGGGGCTGTAGTCTAATTGCGTCTAATTGAGACTGCTGCATTAGTGAAGCGCCGTAAAGTGAAGTGCCGTAAAGCGGGGCCCTACTGTACTAGAACCTGGTGTAACAAACAAAACGCCCTAGCCCCTTTTGGGGGTGCTAGTAGCTTGGATCCGCTCCCAATACTCACCCAATAGAGTCTCAGAAACGAACGAAACAAGATGGAGGATGGAGTATATTTATTGCTAACACGTGCACATGGAGAAGGGCCAAGCCAGTTCTGGCAAAACACTGCAGTACTGGCCTTTTTATAAGCTTTGTTTTACTAATTATGCATGCATCAATATCATAATAACTACATCATAACTACATCATTAGTCCATACCCATTTCCTCCTGGTAACCATATTAGGAGATTGTTTTTCACACTTGTTATCTTGTTATGTTCATTTTAGCCTTGTATTTCTGCAACATAGTTTGATACTTTTCTACAGTACAGCTGTACGTTTGCAACAACTACTGATTTTCCCAGCTATAGCTATTTTGCAAACACAGCTTTAAACAAACAATGATAATGCATGTCAGCAAATTAGCATTTCTCTTTACACACACACAAGTAAATTAACTTGTCAGCAGATTAACACACAAGCAAGCTAACTGTCAATTCACTGTGCTATGTTTCTAAACGGGCCCAGCACTTTTTACTTTAAGCAGCTAATAAGCAAAATACATAAAGTCCAGTGTCACAATTCCCCCCTTAGAAGCTTTTTGATATTTATATCATATAGCTTAAGAACATAAGAACATAAGAAGAGCCTGCTGGATCAGGCCAGTGGCCCATCTAGTCCAGCATCCTGTTCTCACAGTGGCCAACCAGGTGCCTGGGGGAAGCCCGCAAGCAGGACCCGAGTGCAAGAACACTCTCCCCTCCTGAGGCTTCCGGCAACTGGTTTTCAGAAGCATGCTGCCTCTGACTAGGGTGGCAGAGCA
The DNA here is from genome assembly GCF_030035675.1 of Rhineura floridana. Taxonomy (NCBI): domain Eukaryota; kingdom Metazoa; phylum Chordata; class Lepidosauria; order Squamata; family Rhineuridae; genus Rhineura; species Rhineura floridana. Next base: position 182,564,787 of record NC_084481.1, on the reverse strand, counting down.
CAGCCATCATGGCTAGTAGCCATTGATAGCCCTGTCCTCCATGAATTTGTCTAATCTTCTTTTAAAGCCATCCAAGCTGGTGGCCATTACTGCATCTTGTGGGAGCAAATTCCATAGTTTAACTATGCGCTGAGTAAAGAAGTACTTCCTTTTGTCTGTCCTGAATCTTCCAACATCCAGCTTCTTTGAATGTCCACGAGTTCTAGTATTATGAGAGAGGGAGAAGAACTTTTCTCTATCCACTTTCTCAATGCCATGCATAATTTTATACACTTCTATCATGTCTCCTCTGACCCGCCTTTTCTCTAAACTAAAAAGCCCCAAATGCTGCAACCTTTCCTCGTAAGGGAGTCGCTCCATCCCCTTGATCATTCTGGTTGCCCTCTTCTGAACCTTTTCCAACTCTATAATATCCTTTTTGAGATGAGGCGACCAGAACTGTACACAGTATTCCAAATGCGGCCGCACAATAGATTTATACAACGGCATTATGATATCGGCTGTTTTATTTTCAATACCTTTCCTAATTATCGCTAGCATGGAATTTGCCTTTTTCACAGCTGCCGCACACTGGGTCGACATTTTCATCGTGCTGTCCACTACAACCCCGAGGTCTCTCTCCTGGTCGGTCACCGCCAGTTCAGACCCCATGAGCGTATATGTGAAATTAAGATTTTTTGCTCCAATATGCATAATTTTAAACTTGTTTATATTGAATTGCATTTGCAATAATTTTCTTCATTCTGAATCACTTGTTGATACCTAATTTTGCCATACGTTTGCATGTTACTTTTAGTTACTGCATTGTCTATTATGCTACGAATACCATTCATGATTATAGGCATCAGGCAAGGCAAAAGCATACATCCCATTAAAATCAGAAGAACCAATACAATCATTGTCTTCATTCCTCCAAAGCAATTGAACCAACTTCCCCAAGCCCCAAGATTTATTCCTTTCCAAGTTTGCACTGGGACATAAGCAAGCTTTTTGATTTTATTAGCAATGTCTTTTACTACTTTGCCGTTGTCATCAATTTTCACACAACATTCTGTCAAATTAAGGAGTCCGCAGACCCCTCCTTCTTTGGCTAATAATAATCCAAGGCCAGTCGGTTTTGGAGTATTGCTTCTGTCATTTGAGTTGACTGGTCAAGCAATATTAAAGCTTTAGCTGTTTGATTGGTTATTATCTCCAATACCGCTTGAAGTCTAATAAGGCGATTCAAAATGTATATCGGGCCACGGTATCCCGCTGAACCATCTTGTACCCATGAAGCAGGATCATAATGTTCAATGATCCGTTCTGGAGGCCAAGTGTTTCTCCAACCATTGTCTTGGCCTTTTGTTAAAGAGGTATCAATGGCCCGCTTCTTTCTATCAGATTGTTCTTCATCAAATACTGGAATTAAAGGATTTAGATTTCCACCTTTTATGGTATACATTGGCTGTATGATTCCAACATAACAAATACCAGTCCAATTTAAGGGGAGAATTGCATAAGCCTTCTGATCACAAATCCAATAGTGTCCTTTTAGTGCAGGCATAGTAGTATTGTGTAGAATTGGGGAATTTTTATTATAAGGAATGTAGTAAGTATCTTTTGAGCCAAGAGGGCCCGTAACAATACGATACCCTTTTCCCAAAATAAAACTACATTTCCATAATTGAGATTCATTTCTGTAGGTACATTTGGTATCATTATTAGTTTGATTCCATATTGCCCAATAATTCTGAAATCCCAAAATAACAGTTCCATTAAGGTGCTTCCATAGCCAACCTTGATCTTTTAAGACTGTAAGAATCGTTAAATTTCTTTCTTGACACTCATGCAATTGAATATCTGTGAAGTCTGAACACTTAGACCTACATGAACTCCGATTACGTGCATCAGGGATACATGAACACCATGTTCCATTTCCAAGTTGGACATGTGTATTATTCCATTGGGAGGCAAATGTAGTACAATTCGTAACTGGACAACCACCGATGGAACAATATTCACGCCATCCCAATGTCCAATTACATTTACTATTTCCAACATATTTGCCTCTAGAAATATTCTGTTGGAGACAATATTTGCCCAAACTTGATTGTACAACTCCCATTCATGTGGTTCTGTCCAAGTGCTCAGATTAACGTGTACTTCACTTTTATTACTTAAAAGCCAGTAGGGTGCAAGGGGAAATCCTATCCATGGCCATTTTAAAAATCCTTTTGGACTTCCACAAATCCAACAATTTGTGAGGTTAAACCCTTTGGCTACCTCTTGAGTGAGTTCAACAAACACATTTTCCCTTTTTTCCTTCTGGAATGAGCTCCTTTGACCTCTACATACTCTCGTTTCTTGAGTGGAAAAAGGAGTTGGGAAGCAGATATATACCACAAATAAAGAAGTGAGACACAAAATAGTACCAAGGATAGGCTTAAAGCCCAGAGAATTAATATCTGCTGAGTTTCTTCCCATTTTGACATAAGGTATTGCTAATTATGATCTATTCTATATTAATATCTTCTAATCCTAATCTCCAAAATGTTAATAAGTCCCAAGTCAACACTTTCCAACGGTACCTTGTTTGTCTGTAGCCCTTCTGATTTAACCTAGGCTGAGCATACAATACTTTCACATCTAGCGCTGGTCGGGTATCTCCTGGAATCTCTTGTACAGCTGCTTTCAAAGGTAAGGGTCTTACTGAACCTCCCATTGACTTAAGGGCCTTGATCAAGGATGTATCAATCCGCCCATCTACGCCATACACGTTGTCGGTATGTAAGATTTGCCCTTAAACTAGGATGATAATAATACTGTCTAGGATTATTTGGTATATTGGCAATCAACAGAACATGGGGCAAAATAACATTTACTGAGACACGTCCCCAGGTTGCCAAAGATTCAAATCTCCAATCTCTAGGGTATACTTCCGGTGGCAACGTTGGTGGAGACCCTCCCATCTACCACCTCAGGCGTACAGTCCTGAGATCAATATCGGGCGGAAGAACAGAGTTCAGAAAGGTTCGAGCAATAGTATGTAGATGTTGTTTTCTGTCCTTAGTACACGTATCTACGAATTGGATTACTGTTATTGGAACCTTCCTTCTAGGATCTCCTGGCACTTGTACACTAACAGCCTGGATGGGAAAAGGTTTCCGTGAACCTCCCATACAATCTCAGTCTCTCTGTCTCTTCAACTTGAGCTTCAGGTTGAAACCCGGCACAGTTTCCAACAACCACTTTTCTTCAGGTGTCTGATCCTTCGCCTCTCTAGGTGGGGAGTCCTTGGCTACTCCCTTCTCTGGTTCCTGGGTAATTGTAGGTTCTGCTTTCTTTATCCTGCTGGCATGGACCCACCGCTTATGGCCTACGAGCTTTACGGCAGACTCAGTAATCAGAATGATCTGCTCCGGTGGTCCCCACGTGGGCTGCAAAGGCTCTTGCTTCCACTTCCAAACTCGTACCCAATCTCCTGGTTGGTATTGGTGGATGGCCACATCCAAAGGTAACCTCTGAAACTCACGATTATGCCTGTGAATAGAAGACAAGACACCCTGCAAGGCAGTAACATACTCCAATAACTGTCTGTTCCCCAATTCCCCATTAATCTCTGTCTGGGGCCCAGGCTCAATGGGAGGTCTGCCAAACAGTGACTCAAAAGGAGTCAATTTTGTTTTTCCCCTTGGAGTGTTTCTCATAATAGTCAAAGCCAATGGCAGTGCTGTTATCCAATTCAGCTTAGTCTCTTGGCAGAGTTTGGTCAACAAAGTCTTAACCATTCGGTTAGCACGTTCAACTTGGCCAGATGATTGTGGTCTCCATGGAGTATGAAGATTCCACTTAAACCCCAAGGCCACACTCACAGCACAAATTATCTTACTCACAAAGTGTGGGCCTTGGTCTGACTCAAATGTCTCTGGCATAGAATATCTTGGAAAGATTTCCTTCAGCAGTATCTTTGCTACTGTAATTGCTGTCGCCGTTCGCGTGGGAAAGGCCTCTATCCATCCTGTCAACTGATCTATTATAACTAGCAAGTACTTGTACCCTGCACATCTTGGCAATTCTGCAAAGTCTATTTGTAATCTCTGGAAAGGATAGTAGGCCCATGGTCTTCCTCCCATTGCAGGCGGTGGCTTTGGAGCAGGATTAGTTGCTGCGCAGATAGTACATCCATATACTGCTCGCTTGGTCTCTTCATATAATCCAGGTGCAACCACTTGTCTGATTAGAAGATCTCCTAAAGCGTTGCCTCCAAGATGAGTCTGTTTATGAGTCTCTAGTACAAGAGCTCGAAGCACTGCCCTTGGGACAAAAATTAATCCTGTAGGTAGCTGCCACCAACCATTAGGTAATTTCTGAGCCCCATATTGTACTGCAACAACTTCTTCTTTCTTAGAATATTGGGGGACCAACTCCCTCCATGGAATCATAATGTTCATTAGATTCTTTTCCAATGGTAGTCCACTCAGCGCTGCTTCCTTTGCTGCCTCATCTGCTTGATGATTTCCCTTTCGCCGAACTGGATCCATTTCTCTTCCATGGGCCTTCACATGAATAATAGCTACTTTCTTTGGTAACTGGACACATTCCAGGAATTCCTTTATCATCTTTTGATGCTCAATCCTGTGTCCATCACTTTTAATAAAGCCTCTTTCCTTCCACAACATAGCGAAAGCATGTGCAGTTTGGAATACATACTTGGAATCAGTGTATATATTTTCTTCTTGTTGATCCAATTCTTTCAGAGCCTCTATGGCTGCGGCCAGTTCCGCCATCTGGGCTGAATAGGTAGGCGGCAACTTAACACTCTTTACAGGCTTCAAGTCCTCACACACGGCGTAGCCTGCATACCGTTGTCCATCTATTACCTTCGAGCTTCCATCCACATATAAATGTCGTCCTGGTATTGGCTGATCAGTCAAATCTACTCGGGGTTTCAATGAGCATTCCAGTGTCTGGATACAATCATGTACTAACTCTCCTGGTTGAGGCAGTAGTGTTGCTGGATTCAGTGTGTTACAGGCTCTCAGGTGTAAGCCCTGTCGTCCTAGCAGCTGCTGTTCATACTGGGTAAGCCTACTTGGGCTGAGAACCTTAGCTGCTTTCTCCCCCAGGATTCTTTTCAAATCATGAGGTCCTAGTACTTCTACAGGAGCTCCCATCATGATCTTTTCAGCTTTCTTCAAAAGAATTCCTGTAGCTGCCACAATCCGCAGGCATGCTGGCCATCCTCTTGCTACAGGATCCAATTGAGAAGAATAATAACCTACAGGTAGGTGATCAGGACCCCACTGCTGTGTCAAGACTCCGCTAGCAGTTCCCTTATTTTCTGAAACATAAAGTCTGTATGGTTTGAGTCCATCTGGCAGAGCCAAGGCTGGTGCCTCTTGTAAAGCTCGCTTAATGTTTACAAAAGCTTGATGACATTCTTTAGTCCATTTCCAATCTGTTTCCTTCTTCAGCAACTCGTACAGGGAAGTGGCATAACTACTATAATTTGGTATCCATTGTCGACAAAAGCCAGCTAAACCCAAAAATGATCGTAGCTCCCTAACATTTGTTGGTGGTGGTAAACCACAGATCACTGTACGCCTTTCAGTTGACAACATTCGTCCCTCCTGTGATAGTTGGTATCCTAGGTACATTACTTGCTTCTGGTTCCATTGTACCTTATCCTTGGACACTCGATATCCACAAGCATGCAAATGATTCAATAGGCTCACAGCATCTTGTTCATTGCTCCTCTTATCTGGGCTACAGATCAAAAGATCATCCACGTAGACCAGCAATGCTGACTTTGGTTGTCATTGATACCATGGTCCTAAATCCTTCTGTAATGCCTTAGTAAATTCAGATGGGGAACTGATGAATCCTTGAGGTAATACGGACCAGGTTAGTTGACACTGCTGATGGTCAACTGGGTCTTCCCATTGGAATGCAAAAAGGTCTTGGCTGTCCTTATGAAGAGGTATTGAAAAGAATGCATTTTTTAAATCAATAACAGTAAATCGGGTAGTATCGCCAGGTACATGAGCCAACAGAGTATGTGGGTTTGGCACTACTGGAACATCTTCTAGAACTTTTTCATTGATAGTTCGCAAATCTTGCACCATCCTATACTGTCCTGGGCGGCCTTCCTTGGGAACTCCAAATATGGGGGTATTGTGAGGACTAGTAGTTTGATGTAACCATCGATACTGGATGAAGTCCGTCACTAGTTCCTTCAAACTTAGGCGTACTTCTGGCTTCAAAGGAAATTGGCGTACTGGGGTTGGGCCTACCCCAGGCTTCAATCTGACCTTCACTGGTTCAGCATTGACCGCACGAGCAGGATTATTCTTTCTGGCCCAAATATCAGGGTGAATTCCTTCCAGAGGCTCCCACTGTTGTTTCTCTTTAACTTCTGGCTCCCCCCTTAGGATCATTTGGAAAGCGCATTCTTGTTGCTTTGGTATCATCACTTCCAAGGTTTTTCCTCTAAATGTAATTTGGGCTTGAAGTTTTGCTAGAAGGTCCCTTCCAAATATTGCAATAGGGCAACCATCTGAAACCAAAAACTGATGTGTAAAATATTGTTGGTTATCTTCTTTTCCTGGAAGGTGTACCTGGATGGGTTGGGACAAAGGGATTCGACTACGCTTTCCTTCTATTCCCATTACATCCTTGGTTTCTTTACTGAGGGTCAAGGGTAGACGGAACATTGCTCGTGGAATCATAGAGAAGGCCGCTCCTCTATCCACTAGTCCTCGGACTGCCGAATTATCCAGGGTAAGGGAAACATATGGTTCTTCCCACGAGCCGCCCTCATATCCTGTCCACCTTCATTCTGATTCCTCCTGTTGCCCTCTGGCAGCTGCCATCCGAACATAGGGTGGATTCGGATCAGAACCTGAGACTGTCCTGGATTCCCTGTTCCTAGAGCCAGGAACCTCTCTGTAGCCATATGAGGCTCCTCGTCCATTTTGGCGGGACCTAGGTACCTTCTCATTTCTACAGTCCTTTGCCCAATGGCCTTTCTTCAAGCATTTAGCGCACTGGTCCTTCTCTAATCTCCTCCTTGGCCCTCTTTCTTTGTCCCTTTGATTCACACCGACCACTGCCGCAATCATGTCACATTGCTTCTCAATCATACTGTATTGCTTCTTCATCAACTTTCCTTCTTCTTTCTTAGTTGCTTCATCCCTATTTACATAGACCTTGAACGCTATGTCTATTATTTGTCCCAGTCCCATTCCCATCACTCCTTCCACCTTCTGCAATTTCTTTTGAATATCTGTGGAACTTTGGCCAATAAACAAAGAAATTAGGAGCCTTTGATTTTCAGCACCCTCAGGATTAAGGGTAGTAAATCTCCGCATAGCTGTAGTAAGGCGGTTAAGAAAAGCAGAGGGAGTTTCCTCCTTTTCCTGATGAATTTCATATAATTTTGCCACATTCATTGGTTTAGGAATGGCATGTCTAAGTCCATATAAAATCAATCGTCTATACGTGGTAATTTCAGGGGCCGCTGCTCCTGGGGTTTGAACCCACCTCTGAGGTTCTGCTGTTGGTAAAACACGTGCTGGGGCCAAACCGGGCGCATTGCCACCTTGTCTTTGCTCTTCTAATGCGAGAGCATTAGCTTGGGAAAGTACCAGTGACTTCTCCTCTGGACTAAGAAGGGTATTCATTAATGTCTGTATATCTGCCCAAGTGGGATGGTGGCTTGCAAAAATAGTCTCCCACAATTGACAATGCTTATCTTGGTCTTCTCTCAAACATGGCATCTGGTTTTTCCAATTAAACAAATCAGATGTAGTAAAAGGCACATGCACATAAGCAATCTGTCCATGGCCATCAAGCATTTGTCGCATCGGTCCCATAAAGGTACCATCAGCCAAAACATCTTCCATTTCAGGGTTATTTCTTCCTGCATTATTGCCTATGGGAGTGGAACTATATGTCCGCCCACTCCGCAAGGTATGTCCACTTGCTCCTTGATTCTCCCTTCTAACTTCCTCAATCATTTGGAGACGTGGATGTATCGTTTGGGGCGAAGCTCCCAAACCCTGACTTTGCCATACAGAATGGGTATAACGATCCAACATATCATATTCTTGACTCAGCCGCCCTAAAGATTGACTTAAATCCTGGAACGTTGGTACAGCTCCAGACGGGGTTCCAGAGCTAGTGGACTGGGTCTGCGGGGTAGTCGACTGTTGATACGTTGGGGGCTGATTTTGAGGTGGTGGCGTCTGAGCTGGTGGCTGAATTTGAACTGGTGGCTGTTGGACCACCTGTGGTAGCGCTGGTAATGCGGGTGCTGGTAGAGGAATCACCGGACCCTGAGGTGGCGGTAGAGGAATCACGGGTGGGGCCGTAGGTGAAACTAAACATTCCTCTTCTTCTGCCTGGAGGACTGGGGGCTTAATTTTCAAATTCTTCCCCTCATTAATTTTACATTGAGCCAGTGCCATTTGGAGCACACATTCTTGTGGTGGGTCTAGACAGATGATTCTCCAACCCCTTGCATAATACCACGAGGTTTCCTTGTTTGGTAATAACTCATAAAGGGTGGCTTCCAACTGTCTAGCCCTAATCATATTGAATGTGCCTCCCTGTGGCCAGCCAATGCCCAGCCCCATCCACTCTTCATCACAAAACATTGACAATTGTTCTTCGTTCGGGACTGGCCCTCCGGAAGAAATAACATTTTTCTTAAATCTAGCAAAATTTTGCAAAACACATTCAAGGGGGGTCATTTTCCAGTCACCCTTTTTCTTTTGACTCTTTCTAGACCCTTTCTTAACTTCCCTGTGTACTGTCCCCTCTGTCTTTTCCTGTTTTGACGCACCCTGCCCCATTTTTCCCGTGCCTAGTCCCCTCTGCCCTCTGCAGATGACGTACGACACTTGGGGGTAGCCTCTCCGTCTAACCTGGGGGGTGTCTGAGACAAAACAACGGACAGATGACGTACAACACTCGCTTCCCGGTTTTCGCGGCCGTTCTCCTTGCGGAGGTAGGGAAACGCGCTACTCACGGTCCACACTCGCTTCAGGGTAAACCGCTGCGGATAAGCCCTGTCTCATGCACACACTTTCACACACCACTCTCTTCACACTTAAGCCCACTGGGCTTCTTACCCCTGCCAAGCAAAGACGTTGGAACGTTCAAGTTCAATCCCCTGCTCCTCTCCAACCTTGTTTCGATTTAAAAGGGAGTCATTATGGCGATCCCTCGTCCCCTCGATCCGCTCTCACAGGCTTGGGCAGGCTGAAGGTAGCCTGGTGCGCACTTTTCCCAACTCCCTGTGGACCACGCCCGAGGCAAAGAGGAATGCCAGCAAGATGAGTCCCGGCGGAGTCACCAGTTGTAACAAACAAAACGCCCTAGCCCCTTTTGGGGGTGCTAGTAGCTTGGATCCGCTCCCAATACTCACCCAATAGAGTCTCAGAAACGAACGAAACAAGATGGAGGATGGAGTATATTTATTGCTAACACGTGCACGTGGAGAAGGGCCAAGCCAGTTCTGGCAAAACACTGCAGTACTGGCCTTTTTATAAGCTTTGTTTTACTAATTATGCATGCATCAATATCATAATAACTATATCATAACTACATCATTAGTCCATACCCATTTCCTCCTGGTAACCATATTAGCAGATTGTTTTTCACACTTGTTATCTTGTTATGTTCATTTTAGCCTTGTATTTCTGCAACATAGTTTGATACTTTTCTACAGTACAGCTGTACGTTTGCAACAACTACTGATTTTCCCAGCTATAGCTATTTTGCAAACACAGCTTTAAACAAACAATGATAATGCATGTCAGCAAATTAGCATTTCTCTTTACACACACACAAGTAAATTAACTTGTCAGCAGATTAACACACAAGCAAGCTAACTGTCAATTTACTGTGCTATGTTTCTAAACGGGCCCAGCACTTTTTACTTTAAGCAGCTAATAAGCAAAATACATAAAGTCCAGTGTCACACTGGGATCATCTAATGAAGCTAAATAGTGGTGGGAGATTCAAGGCGGAGAAAAAGAAACACTTCTTTACAAACAGCATCTATAAACTGTGGAATTCACTACCACAAGATGAAGTAATGGTTATCAAAGAACCTTGGGAACTCTAGTTTGTTAAGGGTGCTGAGAGTTGTTAAAAACTACAGTGCCCAGGATTCTTTCAGGGAAGCTGTTATTGTTAAAGTGGTGTAAGAATACTTTAAATGTATCATGTGGATGTGATACAACTTAGATGGATTTAAAGGAGGACTAGACAAATCGGCGGATGATAAGGCTATTAATTGCTGCTGCTAGTAATGATGGCTATATGCTGCCTCCAGGATCAGAGACAGCATGCCTCTGAATACCAGTTGCTATGGCCTAAAAGCAGTCTAGTGCTGCTAATGTTAGTTGCAAAAACATCTTTATTTTTGACAGTGATACAAGATACATATGGTGCCATTCACAAGGTCACAGAAACGTATAAGACATGTTGTGTAGGGAAGCACAAATCCGTTAGTTTAAGTTTCTATCTGTTTCTCATTTTTCAAGTATTAAGTTCAGTTCACCCCATTTCTACATATGTATGTGCATTTTTCTTTTAAAATCCACATGAAAATGGGTGCACATTTTGGAGCGCTTTTCTCCTAATATATTCATTTATATATGCCATTTTGTCTAGTATAGAAATTTTTGCAAGCAATTTTCCGCTAATAGAATGCATTTCTTGTATGTTATTTTCATTAGTATATATAATTTTGCATGCACTTCCCACTTAGGATAGACAACTTCATCACAACATTTGGAGTAGTCCTAAGTTTGAATGTGAGTTTTATTTCAGTTCACTTACTGTTTTGGAAAGTACAAAGATAGGTTCACATTAAAATGTGAATTGGATGAATTTCTTCTCCGTCACTAATACTGTGTCAGTGTAGTCCATTGCCCATGTACAACCTTTATTGGCCACACCTCTTTAAAATCTCAGACTGTAACTTTCTTACCTGGGTACCATTAAGTAGAAACATTGGGGATTGAAGCTAAGGTCTTGTGCATGTTAAGCATATGTTCTACCACTGAGCAGTGTCCTATCCCTTGTGCCAAGAACCCATCTAAAATAAAATGTCAAATGAAGGTAAATCAGTTCATGAATTCAATAATATTGCTCTGTCCAGAATAAGTTCAGAGTCACCATGTAATAGAATAGTGTTCTAACCAGCAGGATGCTTGTCAGATACCTGTTTAGCAAAAACAATGTTCATGAACTTGACAATCAGTGAATTGGTAGATCACACCAATAAAAATACTATTTTCTGTAGCAGTCTTCTCCAGCAATGTTTAGGGGTGCCCTTGAATCTGAAATTGTTGTAGAAAAACTAATTAACCACATGGTCACAGGTGCCTCTTGACAATGCATAGAAAACTACTGTACAGATTTCTAGAGACACGACAGGATGGAATTAAAAGAAATGAAAGAGGCTGTGCATGTGTTTATTTTATTTATTATAGTTATTTTAACCACCCCATTTAAATACGTTCTATGTGTATTTGCATTTGTGAGGGTCTTTGGCAGAGGATGGGCCAGAGATAAATCAGAATATGGCTATGTGAAAAGCCCCCACATTCCTGATTCTGGCTGTGTCCCAAACAGGTATATTACCCCCTCCCCAATTTGTTTATTAGGGTGGAAAATAGATGGGCGAAAACTCTGGGCAGTTCTGAAAAAAGATTGCATTGAGTTCACAAAACTGGAGAAGCTGAAAGACTAAGCCATACTCATTCCTTTTTGGCTCAATTATATTCTTTCAAAGGATGTGTGAAAAAGTAATGGGTCATACGATTAGTTTTTCTGTTCTTTTATAATTACTATACTCTTGCCTGCACTTTTTTTTTTGGAACTTGTACATGAAGATCTCTAATGTTATTGTTACAAGATTTAATTTAACAACAATTTATTCTCAAAGCTGGCTGAGTTCTTTCATTTTCCCCTTACGCCTCGTATGTATTTTTTTTTTAATGGGTGACTCATTGGGAATGCTGAACATGCCCCCATCCCAATAAACACTTTTAGATATGGCATTTTGGTGTATATAATCAGCAAGTCTCATTCTGCCTTTGAGCTCCTTTCTAGAGGATCACAAAGTATCTGGCAGTGATGTGGGCATTTTTGATAGCTTTCTTAAGCAGGCTACGTGCTGACTCCACTAGGATTATTTTCAGGTTTGAGGGGCCCCAGCTGGACCTGTTCCTCCATCAGTGGGCACTGACAGTGAGCAGCATAGGGCAACAATCCTCAAGCAGTGCTCTGAGCAGTATGCGACTGAATTTAGCTGCCATTTTAATTTCCCCCAATGCCCCCAATACATAATTGCTCAGCGTGCTAGATTGGAAGTAAGTTTGATAAACATTGGTCTATAGAATTGCATTGCAAAATTCTGTGCAAATTTGAAGGATGGCTGTGTTTAGGGTTGCCAGGTTCCTGGCCTGAGACTGATCCTGTATCTTTAGGAGAACAGAAAGTCAGCCAAGTGCAGGTGTTCTTGCAACGCTGTAATGAGAAAAACCACAAGGTGGAATTCTCCCTTCTCCCTGCACAACTTTTAAAAATACAGCAGACCTCTTGGTTGCCAGGCCTGGACTCCAAGAGGTCTTCTGTATTTTTAAAAGTTGTAGAGGGAGGAGGGAGAATTCCACCTTGTGGTTTTTCCCATTACAGAGTTGCAAGAACACCTGCAGTTGGCTGACCTTCTCTTCTCCTAAAGATATGGGATCAGTCTCAGGCCATGGACCTGGCAACCCTAGCTGTGTTTCAGTTCTCACTTTGTTTTGGAAAGTGTGGATTTGATTGATTTGCCTTTAAATGCAAACTGAATTGAATTTCTCCCCATTCCTAAAGGGGAGGGCCTAGGGCAGGCATCAGTGTGGGCCTTGACAGCTGCTCAAACATGCCAAGTACTGACACCAATCCTGACAGCTAGAATCTGATGTATATATGCTTCTGAATCCCAATTACTAGGGAACAACAGTGTGAGAGGACTGTTGTGCTCATGTCCTGCTTATGGACATCCCATAGGCATCTGGTTGGCTTCTGTGGGATGGGTAGGGTTGCCATATTCCAGTTCCACAAATCCAGACAGGCTAATTTGCATATTATGCAACTTTTGCATATTATTTGCATATTATGCATATTAATATTTGACTTGTCCAGTTGTTTTGTTTTTGTGCTTAGAAATTACCACCAAAAACTGGGGAAAGATGAATTTTATCCTTAAATGCCTAGACTCCAGTTTCCAACACTATGGAATATTTATTGATTGATTAAGAGGATTTATATCCTGCCCTTCTGCTGTTAAAAACAGAGCTCAGCACAGCTTACAAATATAATAAAAACAATAAAAATACACAATCAATATAAAAACATAATAAAAACACAAAATAGCAACAAACATAAAGTAAGTCAGGGCAGCAGTATGGTTAACCTTTGCTGGTCATTGACCGAAATAAACTTATTTACATTTTTTAGTATGGTTAACCATTACATATACGATATATTTCAGAGATGTGGTGGGTGGAGAAAAACAAGAAGCCAAAATGTTAGGAAAAGGAGTCTTTCACACCACATGCTCAGTTCTAAATACTGTTGCAGCAAGTTTTGCAAGTTCCTCCAGTATTCCACTGGTGCAGGCACTGAGACATTCAAAGTATCTGTATGTTTCTTAGGTTTTTAAAAAGCAGAGTTTTGCTTAACTCAAAATTTCTTCTCCCTTTGATCAACCACATCTACACAGTTTCCACCTCCATACTCAAAATGAAAGTGGGCCTGGAAGTGTGCAACAACCCCACACATACCTTGCTAATTAGATTACCAATGCCAGGATGTCTGTCTTATCGACTACTCTCCTGCTCCCCCCCCCCGGGCATCATGAAAGACCCAGTCCTGGGCTCAGAAAGAAAATAAATATCTGGTCCTCTTCAAAGTACTGATAAGCCTCTTGTTTTAATTAAAATAATAATTAAATTCTTGCTCTTATCACTAATGGGAGTTAATTACCTTGCATATGCTGCTGTTGCTTCTATGGCTGTACCGGAGTGAGGTTAAAGATAAGTGAAATGCAAATAGGAAAAAAACAACACAAAAGGCAGTAACACTTTCCTAAATGTAATACCATACCAACCACAACAAGATTCCTATGAGTAAGGCAGAAAACTCAGCATCCCACAACCAGTCAGGATTCATAACCAAAAACCCAAACTAAAAAAATCCTAGCAGCCAGTCAGCCAAGGTCACAGAAATCCCCATGCAGCACAACCTGACCTGGGGACTGCAGTTAATGCAGAATGCTGCAGCCCAATTGCTGACATGAGTGAGATCCTATCAGCACATAATATCTCTGCTCTGAAATCTGCATTGGTTGCTGATTTGCTACCAGGCCAAGTTCAAGCTGTGCTTTCCATGTTATGGGTACCACATAGTACAGTACTTGTTCTGCTCTTGTAAGAAATCAGTCCTGTAAAGTGGCAGCATCTACACTTTGGAACTCCTTGCCTATTGACATTAGGCAGACGCCTCTTTTCAGCACCTGCTAAAATCTGTTTTCTTGAGGCAAGCCTCTCCAGGCATGTGGAAGCTATTGTGTTTTTAAATCTGTTCTTTACTCATTGTTGGTTTTATTATTTTGAATGTCCTTAACGCTTTTGCCAATAATTTTATTGTTTTAATTCTTTCTGTAAACCGCTTTGAGATTTTTTACAATAAAGCGGTATATAAATGTTGTAAATGAAAATACATAAATAAATGTTGGTGTCACTGTGGCCCTTGAGTCTCTTCCCACTTTTAGGAACCAAGGAATCTGTCTTATACTGATTCAGGCCATTTCGTACCATGATTTCTTAAATGCAACACCATACCAACCACAACAAGATTCCTATGAGTAAGGCAGAAAACTAAGCATCTCACAACCAGTCAGGATTCCTAACTAAAAACATGATAAATGAAGAAATATTTATATAAGCATGACTATCAAATATATTTATTATTTACACAAACTGTAAAGATATTTATAGTGCAATCCTAGGTTTATTTATTCAGAAGCAAGTCCCAGTGTATTCAGTGGGGCTTACTCAAACAGGGACAGAAATGCAACCTCAAGTGATACTTCATTCACACAACCCAAAATTCCAAATCATGCCACTTTACTCTGTTTTGCAACTGTTTATACTTGTTCTTATGGTTATTGGATTTTAAATGGCTTTATTTCTTGTTGTGAGCTGCCTTGGTTTCCAACCCTGCCTCACAGGGTTGTTGGAAACACTCCATACATGCATGCACATACACACTGCAGATGTATAAATACATACAGCCCATATAATAGTTTATTGTCAAACCAGTTGGTCATTGCAGAAAAATCAGTATTAGTTTTTTAAAAATCAGTATTAGTTTCCTACAGAATAAAAGCTGTAATACCTAAGTAAGCCCTGCCTACTTGCTTTAAAATAGGACTGGAGAAGAGACAGAAAGAGTTAGAACACAAACACAATTCTTTTTTACATTCACTCCAAAGTCCCATTGATTTTCAGCACATTCATAACCATATCTACTCAAAAGTAAGTCCTATTGAATTCAATGGGATTTACTCTGGGCATATGGGATTAGCATTGCTTTTACAAAAGCAAGTATTAGGAAGGTTTTCAGAACACTGCCCAGGATCTGACTCCTGCACACAAGAGGAAAAAAACCTGAAATGTATATGCTTACCCAATTTATGAGATTTTCAGATAAACGGGGGGGGGCACCATTTTCTGGCATTGCAATGAGGTTTTCTAGAGTGACACTGCCTCAGGTCAACCAAATGCAACCCTGGCTTCACTGATTGGCTGCAATCCTGAACGGGCAGGTTTAAAGCTACAAAGTGCTTTAAAGTGTTTAAAGAAAGATTTAACAGTCAGGGGCGGCTGACGTTTTTATGTATATCTCGAGAACCGGACCACCTAGAAACTTAATTTTTTTTTAAATTAAAGCTGAGAATCCAGGCCACCTGAGGAGCTAAACGGGTGCCGGGTGGCATGCAAAGAATCCGGGTAAAACCCGGCTAACTGGGCAATATGGCAACCCTAGGGATGGGCCTTTAGCTGGGCCTTTGGTCTGCTGCTCTTCTTTCGTTCTTAGGTCATTAAAACACATGCAACCCCCTCGCCTGTTATGAATCAGTAACAACCTGGTTTACTAATTAAATATTTTGTCTCACTCCTCTCCTGAGAAATTGGAAGTTCCAAGGGCATCGTTTAAACTCAGATTCTCTTTGGAGGAGAGAACACTGGCAGACAATTGTGACTTTGTAATAATCTCTTTGCTAACCTACCTGTTCAGACGGTGGTATGGGGTTTCTGAAAGCAAAACACATAGGCAGGAAGTTCTAGAATGGTAACATCCACCCCAGTGCAGTAGTTTTACTCATTGAAACCCTTAATTAGCAACTCTGCCTGTCAGCTTCCTTCCAGTGCAAACCGTTTCTTTCTGATTTCTGTGTGCCTACACTTGAATGGGCACAACCAGTTTCACAGTCTTTCTCCATTCTGCAGGTGAGTGTGAGCTGACCATCCAAATGCCTGAGATCTGCTGTACTGTACTTATATTAGTCAGCATTCATTGTTAATGACTGGCCTATACCAATGGAATTATTGACTACTAGGACAGCAAGGCAACCTATTGTTATGAGCATGGGGGTTCGGATGGATGATTCCTGTGGGTCCTCTTTCCAGCCTCTGATTTGGAATCCTATGCCTGGGGGCTGGCTCTGCTAGCCAGATGAATCTCCTTTGTTAACTAAATAGAGTGGCCAGGTAAGATAATGGGCCTATCCAGGGCCGATTCTAAAGGGTGGCCAGGTTGGGCACTGGCCCAAGGGCCCCGGAGCTACAGGAGCCCCTGAGGGGCCCCTGAGGGGCCCTCTGCTCACCTTCCGTGATCTGTGCCCCCCACGCCCCCCACTTACCTGTCAGCTGGCTTTTTAGCATTGCCCTTAACGAAGATGGCGGCTGCAGCTTCCCTAAGGTACTGAAGCTGCTGCCGCCATCTTAGTTGATGGCAGAGATGTGCGCACATAGCACGCACGTGTGCCATCAACAAAGATGGCAGCAGAGGCTTCATTCCCCTTAGGGAAACCGTGGCCGCCATCTTCATTAAGTGCAATGGTAAAGACTAGACAGGTAGGGGGGGCGTAGGGGGCCCACGTGTGAGCACATATGCGCGTGTGCGCACACCCACCCACCCACTGGGGGGTCAGGGCAAGCTGATGCCCAAGGGCCCCTGCATGCCTGGAGCCGGCCCTGGGCCTATCAGTTGCCCAGCAACGGTGAATGGGCCAGGAAGACCTTTTTGTCATTGAAACTCTTCAGGAGAGCATCCCCCCCCCTTCCTGGAGCCCAGCAGAGACTTGTAGTTTAGAGTTATGTCTGGAAAATGTTTTGGAGACTGAAGGCAGGCAGAGAGACTGGCTCTCTGCACCATGGCATTTGGGGTGCCTCCTGCAACCCAGATGGAAAAGCTGGATATTGAACTGCTGATGCATTGAACCCCTCCATCCTTGAGCTCAGGTTGGAATGTGTGTAAATAAATAAACCATATTTCATAAAGACACTACAATTTCCGCTGACCTTCTTCCCAAAGGAAACCAAACCTTGGACGAGCGCAGGGACCCCTGAAATCTCACCGCTCGGAGATGGGGGAGGCACGCAACACTATTCTCCCAGAAGGAACCAGTGTTGTAGAATGTCATCTCCCAAGTGGTGGGTAGCAAATTACTTGTTTTCAGACTTATAAAGGAATTTAAAAAAAGAAGAAACACAAAGGATTATGTAACTAACAAGATGTGAATGACAACTGGACAACAAGAACGTAAATTTGAAGACAATACAGAAACCATCAGAATTTATTAAACGTAGGTGTGGTAGGCAGGGGTGATTTGATGAGGATTATTTCATGCTTACTTGGTGGTACGTTTGGCAATATTCCCTTCTTGACATTGTCTTCAGGGTTGCAGAACATCCATGATTTCACTCTGACCTCAGCAATTCTGCCTCCCACATGAAGAGCATTTGCTTGCAGGAGTTGACCTGCTACTGAGTATACATCAAGGCACTGATGTTCACAGTATAGCTGATAGCTGGTGGAAATGAAATAATCTGTATTGACACGTTTGGAAGTTTCACATCTTTTCCTACTTAACATGCTAACGTGATAATTGCTAGACTGATGATTTTTCCAGTGGCACATCTCCCTTTGTCAATATTTAGACCTGTGTATAGAAAGCTTATCTAACACACCTGGCTAATTTTCACTTAATTTAAAAATAAATGGAACATGTTTAGCTTGCAGGGTTAGCAGAACAAAAAAAGTGGGGGAAGGGAAGAGTTTACCATTTTCTTTTTTGCAATCTCTCTGCGTTGTGGAATGACTGATACACAGGGATAAGTGGCAAAAAACTGGGTTCTGTCCTAAATCCCATCTTACTCTCTTTGTACCTTTTTAGACTTCATTCAGTCCAAAGGCTGCAAAAGATTAATACCGCTGACTTAAATCTAGTGTCAGTTTTCACTGACCTTAGTGATATCTGTTCACCATTCTCCTCATCAATTTATTCTTGAGCATAACTCAGAAACTGCAGGGAGACTTATGAACAAATGCAGTCAAGAGAGACCACTGTTGGCCATTTTCACTGGAACACATGGCAAATAATAGAGGGTGACATCCAACTGTGTCTGCCTGTGAACAGAACGGCAGACACAGTTGGATGTCACCCTCTATTATTTCGTAACAGAACTGGACTTCTTCTTTTGCTCACCCTGCAGCTCCCCCCTTGCACCCAAAATTTGCTCTGGATGGTTGGGGGACTCTCCTGAACAGATTTGAAGGCCCAGTGGGCTGCAGGTGGAAGAAGTCCCATTATGTAAGAGGACATCTGCTCACATGATGTTGGATATCATCCTGTTGTGTTGGGTGAGTTTCAGTTAGTAAGGCTCAAGGATGTGGACAAGGTGCTTGGTTCTGTCTAGGCAACTACTTGAGCTCTTGGTCCTTGCCCTTCGTGACTGATAAAACCAGTGGGGGGGGGGCAGCTGGCTAATGTCTCCTTGCAAGAGGGGTTAGTTCCTGCCTGTTTAAAGGAGGCAGTAGTAAGACCACTCCTTAAAAACCCTCCCTGGATTAATCTTAAATTATTATTGACTGCTTTTTAATCTCCCCTTTTGGGGGGAAGGTTCTTGAGTGCATGGTTGCAGTCCAGATACAGGTTCTCTTGGATGAAATGGATTTTCTAGATCCATTTCAATCAGAGTTTAGGCCCAGTTTCTGCACAGAATCTGCTTTGGTTGCCCTATGTGATGACCTGCGTTGTTTGTGTGAGAGAGGGAGTGTGTTCCTGTTAATTCTCCTTGATCTCTCAGCAGCTTTCAATACCTGTAACCTTGGTATTCTGCTGGAATAGCAGTCTGAGGCTGAGAACACACTAGTCGCCAGAGGAAAGTGTTTCCATTAGCTATACCTGGATGGGGAATGTGTTGATCTGCTGATAGTTGTGAAATCTTTTTGAAGCTCAGATTTTAAAAAATACTCCCAAGCTGCTCCCACCAAGGTTTACAGTAAAAAGGGGTGGAGTTTGTCTAGTCCCCATTTTCAGAAGAGAGAGGTGGAGATGTACAGGAACTGGAAAAACAGTGCATGTGTTTCTACCCTGAGTTAGGGGTAGGTGGTACTACTTTGCAGTGGTTCCAGTCCTACTTGGATTTTTTTCCCCAGAGGGAGATGCTTGGGGAATGTTGTTTGGCCTAGTGGAACCTTGGGTGTGGGGTCCCACAGGGTTCAGCTTTATCCCCCATGCTGTTTAATATCTATTTGAAACTGCTGAGTGGGATCATCTGAAGTTTGGGATTGTGCTGATGACACACAGCTCCTTTACATCTGCAGGTGTGACAGTGGATGTGCTAGATGGTATCTTGCCTTGGTAATGGACTGGAGGAGAGCTAATAAACTGAAACTGAATCCAGAGAGGACTGGAGCACTGTTAGTGGGGGGGGGGTTGCCTAGACAAGATGTATGGGATGTAACCTGCTCTGGATGGGATTACACTCACACTGAAGAAGGAAGCTTGGGGATACTTCTGGATCTATTACTGTCACTTGAGGGTCAAGTGGCTTTAGTGGCACAGAGTGCCTTTAAGCAGATTTGGTTGGTGGCCCAACTATGCCCATATCTGAACAGGGACAGCCTAACTTGTATTGTCTGTGCTCTGATAACTGCTAGACTAGACAATTGCAATGTGTTATATGTGGGGCTGCCTTTCAAGATGGTTTAGAAACTGCCTTTGGTGCAGAATTCGGCAGCCAGACTGTTGACTGGGGTAAGAACATAAAACACCCATTCTGGTATGACTGCACTGGTTACCACTTAGTTTCTGGACTCAATTCAAAGTGCTACCTTTGACCTATAAAGCCTTATGCAGCTCAGGACCCCAATTCAGGTTTCCAGGTCTCCAGTTTTTGGCCGGAGACTCTGGATTTTTGGGGTGCTCTCTGGGTCTATGGGTGAGCCAGCTTAACCTCCAGACCCTCAGCTTTCATTAAAAAAAATTAAGTTTCTAGGTGCTCTGGTTCTCAAGATATACACAAAAACATCAGCTGCCCCCCTGCAACTTCAGTGAAATGAGCTCGTAGCTGGCTGCTCTAATCCCACCCTTTCAGGTTTGTAGCGTATAAATGAAGCCACGGTTGTGATTGACAAGGCAGTAGCTAGACCTCTTTGCAAGTCAGCAAACTCCCCCCCTGCTTTTCTGAAAATCTCATCAATTGAGTCTATATATTTTTCTCTCTTTTGTGCAGGAGTCAAACAAGTTTAAATTTTCCTGGGATGCTGAAGATGACAGTGTTTTGAAAACTTTCCCAATATGAAGCTTTAAACCAGTACTTGCTTTTCTGGAAGTAAAGCTGCAATGCTAATCCCACATACCCAGAGTAAACCCCACTGAATTCAATAGGACTTACTTTTGAGTAGATGTGGTTATGAGTGTGCTGTAAATTGATGGGACTTTTGAGTGAAAATAGCAAAATGTTGCTATGTTGTAAATCTTTGTCTCTCCTTCCAATCCTATTTTTAAAGCAATTAGGCACAGCTTACTTACGTATCACAGCTTTTATTATGTTGGAAAGTAATACTGACTTTATCTTTTTAAAAAAATGTTCTGCAATGACCAACTGATTTTAACAATAAACTATTATATGGGGTGTATGCATTTTTACATCTCCTCTCTCTCTCTCTCTCTCTCTCTCTCTCTCTCTCTCTCTCTCTCTCTCTCTGTGGAGTCTTTCCAACAACCCTGTGAGGTAGGTTGCAGAATGGAAACCAAGGCAGCTCACAATAAGAAATAAATCCCTTTAGAATCCAATAATTATAAGAACAAGCATAAACAGTTGCAAAACAGCTTAAAGTGGCATGATTCTGAATTTTGGGTTGGGTGAATGAAGTCCTTATCACTTGAGGTTGCAGTTCTGTGCATGTTTCCCTGTTTGAGTAAGCCCCACTGAATACATTGGGACTTGCTTCTGAGTAAACAAACATAGGACTACACTATAAATATCTTTATAGGTTGTGTAAATAATAAACATATTTGATAGTTATGCATATATAAATATTTCTTCACACTATATCCCAATAAGTATCTGATTTCACACTACGGTTGTGCATCATTATTTCATCTGCATTTTAAGTGTGCCCTTCTTCCTTGGGGTGGTCATGGTTCCCCTCTGTTGTTTTCATCCTGAGGGGCAGATGAGGCTGAAAGATGGTGAGTAGCCCATGGTCCCCCAGTAAACTTTATAGCTCATGTCCATTTAAAAAAATTAATTAAAATGATTTACATGCAGGCAAAGTTTATTAAGTAGATCAACACAATATGTTTTAAGCACATCCAGCTTACATTTAAAGCACATGACTTCCCCTAATCAATCCTGGGAAGTGTAGTTTCCCCCTCACAGTTATAGTTCCCATCACCCTTAACAAACTACAGATCCCATGATTCTGTGGTGTGATTCATGCGCTTCAAATATGTGTTGAATGTTCTTTAAATGAATGGTGTGGATCTGCACTAGGTATGATGTGCATTCATTAGCGAATTGAAAAGAACAATTTTAAAATATTTTTTTTAAACAGGGGAAGGGTTGTAGCTCAGTGGTAGGGCATGTACTTTGCATGCAAAGGTCCAAAATTCAATTTCTGGAAAAGACTATTGTCTGGAATCCTGGAGAGCCAATGCTAGTCCATGACATCAGTACTCGGCTAGATGGCACCAAATAGCCTGAGTCAGTATAACCAGATTCCTTTGTTCTTAAAAATGGAAACAGACCCAAGGGCCACAGTGACACTAAAATTTATTAATATATTTTATTTACATTTATATACCACTTTATTTTTAAAAATCTCAAAGCTGTTTACAGAAAGAAAACAATAAAATTATTGGCAAAAACAGTTAAAGACAGGTATTTAAAAACATTCAAAATAATAAAACCAACAAGATAAAAACAGATAAAAAACACAATAGCTTCTACATGCCTGGGTAGGCTAAACAAACATGTTTTAGCAGGTGCTGATAAGAGTACAATGAAGGCATCTGCCTGATGACAGTAGGCAGGGAGTTCCAAAGCGTAGGTGCTGCCACATTACAGGACTGATTTCTTACAAGAGCAGAACACATACTATGTGGCACCCGTAACATGGAAAGCACATCTTGAACTTGGCCTGGTAGCAAATCAGCAACCAGTGCAGATTTCAGAGCAGAGGTATTATGTGCTGATAGGGTCTCACTCATGTCAGCAATTGTGCCACAGCATTCTGCAGTAACTGTAGCTCCTGGGTCCAGTTGTGCTGCATGGGGATTTTTGTGACCTTGGCTAACTGGCTGCCAGGATTTTTTTTTAGTTTGGGTTTTTGGTTAAGAATCCTGACTGGTTGTGGAATGCTGAGTTTTCTGCCTTACTCACAGGAATCTTGTTGTGGTTGGTATGGTATTGCATTGTCTTTTCTTTTTCTGTTTTCATTTCATTTACCTTTAACCTCACTCCCTTTCATCCATAGAAGCAACAACAGTGGCATCCATGCTCTCCACTCAACTCCCTTAAACCCACTGATGATGCATGTTGGTTTGTTTCTTGCCCAATAGTGGTAAAAGAGAATTCACATACTGGGCAGCATGGCTGCAATTGTTGTTGTTCCCAAGCTGCTGCCTATGAAGGTAGACCAAACCATGTGTGTTTTCTCTCTGTCAATTATTATTCACTGGAAGTGGGTTGGCTGTCAAAGTGAGTTTATAGCAGCCCACAGGGTAGACAGAAAAGAGTAGAGACTCTTCTGACTCTTACTCATTCCTCAGACCGCTTTCTGAAGTGAAGGGCCAAATCTGTAAAAATGTTTGGAGCAGCCATGTTAAAAGGTAGAGGCAGGGCATTCCAGGCAGGGGGTTCCAATCCTACTTATATATGGGTATCTTTGCAGAGGATCCCTAGTCAAGCTTTACTAACAACACAATCTGAACCATATCTACTGAGAAATAAGTCCTATTGAGTTCTATGGGGCTTAGTCCCGTAGTAAGTGTGTTTAGAATTGCACCTTCAAAGGCTCCTGAGTGCTGCCATCTAACATCTCCACAACACTAGGCTCCTTTTTTCCTGTAGTAGACTTCTGATGATTGGGCTGGCCTGAGGGCACGCAAACCCTTTTTGCCAGAAGCATTTTGGCTAGATTAAATGTTCTCTACCCAGTCTTCATCTTTTAGCTAAGATTTCTATCTTAATTTCCAATCAGAAAAATGTTTTTGTTTGAACTGTGGTTGATGCTTAATGTGTCATGCTTAATGACATTACTTTGGCCCCACCCATGTGACATCACTTGCACCCACCCCAGGACATCACTAGGGCTGGCCCCCAAAATCTCAGGGTTTGGGATGCTTCTGACCTGGCAATCCTAAATCAAATACCTCAAGGACTGGCTCTCTCCATATGAACCAAACCGAACCTGGCAATTATCATTGGAGGCCCTTCTTTGTGTGTCCCCTCCATGGGATGTTCGGAGGGTGGCAACACGAGAAAAAACCTTTTTTAGTGGTGGCCTCCTGCTGTGGAATGCTCTCCTCAGGGAGGCACGCCTGGCACCTTCTTTATCCATCTTTAGGTGCCAGGCAAAGACCTTCCTCTTTTCCCAGGTCGTTGGCCCTTGATGTGTGGGGTCTTACCTATTGATGAAGGCAGGACCTGTACACCTGCCCTTTATTTGTATCGATTCTGTTTTAACTGGTTTTAATTGTCAGACGTATTTTTAGGTTTTATTAACTCTGTTGTTTTTAACTTGTTCATGTAAGGGGCTTTGGGTGTCCTTGGTGAGACCTAATAATAATAATTATAATAATAATGATGATGATGATGATGATGATGATGATATTTTAAAAGCTGTTATTTGTTCCGAACATCCCCAACTGGTGAGGTATTTTAGGAACAGTGGCCACCTGTTTGATTTTCTTTGGAAGGAGTTATCACTGTAGGCTTGTGGCTTTTTGTAGGAACATAAGAAGCTGCTGTATATTGAATCAGACAAATGGTCCATCTAGCTCACTGGCTGGCAATGGATCTGCAGGATTTCAGACAGGGATCTCTCCCAGCACTACCAGAAATGTTGAGGATTGGGGGACCCTCAGAGAACATTTTGGGTGGGGGAGGAGAAGAAGAAATGGAAGTGCTGCTATGACTGTGGACTCTGCTGATGCTGCTTTGGATACAATACAACCCTCTGATTTTTCACTTAATAGCAATCTAGTGTTCTTGTCCCTAGCTGACTATCCATCGTGTAGCTGAGTAAAATGTATTAAGACAAAAGAAAGATTTTGTCTTACAGCATTAGTTTTCAATTGGTGAGTGGAGATATACAACTTGATTACATCCTGATCTAAGGTCACATCAATGGTCACGTGAGGCAGGGCCTTCTCAGTGTTGGCACCTTGTCTATAGAACTTCTTTCTGGGTGAAATCTGGTTATCTCCCACTTTAGCTATGTTCAGACACAATTTGAAAACTCACTTGGTTGTCCTGGTCTTGGAGGTATGCTTGGTGTTAGGGAGGTATTATCCGCTGCTATTTTTATTGATTAGAATATATTTGATTTAAAAAAATTTTTTATGATTGCTGTATTGCTTTATGTTGTTAGCTGCCCTGTGCTCCATTTTGGGAGGAAGGGTGGGATACAAAAATGGCAAATAGATAATATAAAGGTGGGCTATACCAGTGGTGCCATCATTCTATGCACCAGGAGCGGAACCTTTGGCTCTCTAGATGTTGCTGAACTACAGCTCCCACCATCTCTGGCCATTGGGTATGCTTGCTTGGGCTCTTGAGAATTGTAGTTCAGCAACATCTGGGTCCCCCATATCTACTATTCACATATACCTGGGAGTAAGTTCCACTGAACTCACTAAGACTTCCAAATAGATATGTATATATTTGTGCTGTTAAAGAGGTTTCATGGGCTTTTTTTAAGAGGAAGGAGAGAGGGATACAAAAGGCAGGGAGAGAGAGTGATATACATAATATTGCAAGTGGTTCCCAAGTTGCAGGTTGGGGTTAAAGCAGAGCTCTGGTCTAAAATCCATACAGATTTCTGTCCTGTAGGACATCTATGTATAATATACCTGGATCTTGTTAGCTTGCAAACTTTCTAGTCAATTTCTATCCTATAATGCTTCATTCTTCTATGGTATGATCAACCACTAATGTGGATCCATGGTAGAGGTTGAGATTATCGCTGCTTGAGTTTTTCATCATTGGTAAATGCTTGACAAGTGTTGATTGCAATCAAAATACAACATAATTAAAAATAGAATCTGCATTACCTGAATTTAGGATGTGTTGTTTTTGACATAACTTTGAGAAGGATACAAAATTCAGTTAATGGGTCAGAAAATAAGAGGGGATATATTTATGTAGCCATTCAGTAATGATATGATGTGTTTTTGTTGTTGTTGTTATGTGCCTCCAGGTCGCCTACGACTTATGGCAACCCTATGAATCAGTGACCTCCAAGAGCATCTGTCATGAACCACCCTGTTCAGATCTTGTAAGTTCAGGTCTGTGGCTTCCTTCATGGAATCAATCCATCTCTTGTTTGGCCTTCCTCTTTTTCTACTCCCTGCTGTTTTTCCCAGCGTTATTGTCTTTGTAAACATTTCTTGAAGCTCTGTTTTATCTACCACTTATTACATCTGCAAACTAATGATTTGGGTGGGTCCTATTTGACTATGGCAGGAGTGCAGGACTATAAACCTAAATGTTACATTGGCATTGTATGCAAATACACTGGTGCAAATGTGAAGAATCACAAAGCCAATGTGTAAAGGTTCAGAATAGTGTACTATCAAGAAGAGTGTCTCTTCTTTTCTTATTTCTGGACAGGTTCTAGACCGATCAGATTATCTGTGTTTGCAAACTCCTCTTTAACCTATGCACACATGAAATTCCCTGTCGTGCTGCATTTCAAACTATGAGTGGCATCTGTCCTTACACTGTCATGCCAGCATAGCTTTCTAACATGGACTTGTTTTGTGAAACAAGCCTAATTTGCAGTGCTAACAGTGGGCAATCACTAATCTTTTTGTCTCTGCTGGCTGTGTGATTATGCTGCATTCAGTGTCGGGATCTGTTTTGAAATTCAATTTTTGTTCATTTATTCCCAGTGTCACAAAGCAATCTGTTGTCAAGTCCTGTTTTGTACATTCATGGAAAGAATCAAGTAAGAAGTTTGTTTCATCATGATCATCATCATCATCATCATCATCGAGTCTTTATCTTACAGCTGCATGTTCATTAATGTATTTTGCTTTTGTCTCCATTCTCAATTTGTGCTGAGGAAAACACATTTCTCTCAAATAGTTTGCTTTTATTGCATGTCTGATACTTTGCCCCTTGTGCTGAGAGTCTTTGCATTGTGTTGTGATTGCCTCCGCATTTATTAGAAACAAATCTGGTCTCTGCCACTTGTTTACCCTCATTGTGTCTTTATGTATGGGTATCTGTTTTTAATTAGGCACACTCTAAATCATTCACTGCTTGCTAACACTTTCATTTGGGAAGCACAGTTTTCAGTAACCTCGCAAATATCCTGAGTTCTTCGCAAAATCAAATCCATATCTCAAAATAACTTTGTCATAGTCTCTTGTTAGCAGTGACACACACACACACACACACATATACAGACATACAATCAGCCTGTAATTAATCCATCTGTTAGCTGTTCAATTTTACACTGTGCATTAATTATGTGCTTATTTTCTACAACGCAATGGTCAATGGCTTATCCTTGTGTCAGCTTACTAAGAAAGGATGGCACTTGCTCATATGATACACACTCATTAACTCCATTTCTGTTTGCAATTGCAATCTACATTCCAGCCAAGATAATGCAATCTGGATTTAGTGCTATTAGTCAATGGGGCTAAATCAGCCTGAAGCATCATATTTAAGATTAAGTGGGCATCTGTTTTGTTTAGATGGAACAGCCCATTCTACACCCAGAATCCAGGATATATAATAATGCCATAATCATAATTTGATAAAATAGTGTACCTATTAAAACACAATATCATCACTCATATTGCCTGATTAACCCTAGAAAATATTCAGACACACCCTTTGATGAGTCTTCAGGTCAGCCTTCACAAATATAGTGCCCTTACAACTCCCATCAGCCCCAGCCAGCCCTGAAAAATCAGGGTACCAAATCATGTTTGCAACAGGGAAGCCTCTTGTACTTATGGAGGCTTCTGTGTGAATTGGAACCTCCATGTTATGGGAGCCTCCATGAGTACAGAAGGCTTCCCTGGTGCGGACAATCATCCTTGAACTTGTGAGGGGCAATGGGGATGGAGATAATGGGCAAAGCAGAGAGCTTTTCCCTCCTCACCGTTGCATCTGAGGTTGTTAAGTCCCAGTTCAGGAGCCTGATCCTGCCCTGCCCCCCAGCAATTTTTTCTGGCCTTCCAAATCTCCACCAATTTTGGTGGTAGTGGTGAAGATGGGGAAAAGCATGATCATTTGATGAGTGGAGTGGGGAGCTAACCGCTTAGCTGATCTGCATGCACTAGCTGAGGGGGGTGGCTATCTGTGTGTCTGCCTATGTACGTCCTGTGTGTGTGCATGTACATGTGAGAGAATGTGCAGTAGAGTGGAGTGGGCACACTCATTTTTCACCACACCCTCTGTTGGCATGTGGCCCCCCAAGAATTAGCCAAGGCTGAATGTGATGCTTGGGCCAAAAAGGGTTAGCCACCCCTGCCCTATATGAACACTGGATGACAGTGCTACCTGATATGAGATTAGACAGCCTTATGGTTGTCCACGTTCTGTTCCAGGTTGATCTCAGTTTTGTGATGTTATCCTCATTGGTAATATGTGGTCTGCCTTCCAGCCATTTGGCCAATTGTAGGATCTGGGATTTTGAAGTACCCCACTGCATAGAGATTAGAGCAGCAATGTCCTTTGCAAGCTCTTCCTTTGTTTTTCAAAAATAATAAATAATATTTATTTACAAAAGTATTTCTATATACTGCCATATCATAAAATATCAGGGCAGTGTACAACAACAAAATATAAAACACTATTAAAAACAATACACATAATTATTGAAGTGATCATTAAATAATATAATAATGTGAACAAATTATATCTTATATCTATATCTATCAATTGCTTCTATTAAAAAAGCCAGCTTAAAATTATTTTGTTCAGTGAAAGTAAATTGAAGGGTTGTAGATTACCCAGACCACATTTTTATATTGATATCCTCCTCCTCCCCCCTCCCCCTCCCCCTCCCAAAGAAGTCCAGGGTAGCAAACAACAAAGCAGCAAAACAACACAACCAATTTTTTTTGAAAAAAAGAAAAACATTCAGAAATGTTAAGAACAACAAAAAGCATTTAAAAATAGTCACGTATCCACATAGCTAATAATGTCGAGATTGCTGGGAATAGTTTCTTTCAGTCATCAAATGTCTGGATGAACAGAGAGGTTTTAAAATGTCTCCTAACTTTTAACAATGAGGGAGACAGAGGGCTTATCCACACAGGAGCCTACCTTCATACTAAAGAAGCTGCTTTTACCATCGCAATAGCTTTTCAAGGTCCACACTTCTTGCCCAATGGTAGCTTCCAAGCTGCTGTTTTCCTTTCACACAAGTAGGCGTTCTTCTGGAAAGGTTTAGTATCACTGTTTCCTTGTGACCCCACCCCCAATTTTACGTTTACTCCCTCCAGAGTATGGATATTGCTAATGGAGAAGGGGAGGGTTTTTTGTCAGTTTCATTGTTTCTTGTCAATTGCACGCCTCTCCCAGCTGAAGCTGGAGAGGGTTGGGGAGCAATTGACATGTATATGAAACTGATTAGAGGGGGGAATGAGTGAAAGGCAAAGTAGGCAGCGGCTGCCACAGCTTTTGCAAACAGCAGAGAGGGAGCCGGTGATGGGGCATAAGACTAAAAAAAATCGAAGCAAAGCGCCGATATGGAGGAGCACAGCAAAGGTGAGACAGTGTTTCCTTTTCTTTTCACATTATAATTGGATTGGGTTGGTATGGATTTAAAGGGAAAAACTGCATTCTAGCTTCTGCTTGCCTGCAACATCATGTGGACCATGCGAATTACAAAGGGATGCACGTAGCACTAGACACACACTAAATCGCCATGTGAATGAGCCCAGAGAGACACCTCACTGGGGAGGGCATTCCAAAATTGGAGAAGCCCTACTGCCTTGAGTCAGTGTCAATCAGGAAACATCCAGCAGCTGCACCATCAACAGGGCCTCCCCTGATGCTCATAGGCCCTGGGATGGTTGATATTGGGGAAGGTGCTCTTTCAGTTACTTCAGTCCTGTTCAGATCATCAGCAGGTTACACTGAACCTATGGAAGGGGGAGGGAGGAAGAAGCAGGACTGCAGTGATAGGACAGTACTGGCTTCAGGTTTGGGGAGTTTCTTGGGCAAGATACTGTCACACATACCCTTCAGGGACCCTATCTACTTATCATGCCTGTTGCTACCACTCCCTCGGCCTGTCCCTTTGGAACACTTCCCAGAGGAAGAGGGCAAAGCAAGTGGAGACTGTTGCTCTCGCTCTTTGCTTCTGGTCATATCCCACTCATTTCGGGGAAGTAAGGTGAGCAAGGAGTGGTAAGAAGATCAGGGAGCTCTGGAGATTGTCATTGGGCCCTGTTTGGATATGTGGGCCCTAGCAGATGCCCAGTGACGCTAACTCCTGATGCCAGCCCTGGAGGCAGCCCTACCCTTATCTCTGCACATTGAGTTAAAGCTCTGTACTCTGTGTGTGTGTTGTGCGTATATGTCACACACACACACACACACACGAAAAGCCCTGCTGGATCAGGTCAAAGGTCCATCTAGTCCACCACCCGGTCCTCACAGTGGCCAACAAGATGCCTTTTGGAATCCTTAAGCAGGAATTTGCACATGCTCTCTCCATATTTTTAGGATCCACCTTGTTTTCTGAGATGTTGTTTACATTGTTTTTAACTGTTTTATTATGTGTTTTAAAATTGTTATGACATGCTCTGGAACTTCTGGGTGAAGGGCGGGTAAATAATAATGATGATGATGATAATATTAATAATAGTATGCAGAACTACAAAAAACATCAGTGCTTGAAATGAACTAATTCACATTAACTAATTCACTGAATTAATTTAAAAAATCTCTGAATTGCACCTGAAAGTGGTTCCTGTAATTTCTGGGTGAACTGAATGGGATTTAAGTTCCTTTTGCAGTGGAACTTTGGGCAATTTTTAATTCAATCAATTTAAATTTTAATTAAATATTTTTTATATGTAGGGACTTGATCATACTTAACTCTGTTTTATTGTGGCTCCTGCATTTACCATTTTTACCTATCTGAAAAGTGATGCTGCTTTTTGAGCTTCAAGATCATAATAGTTGGACAAATAAATAAAATAATTCACATTACACTGTGTTTTTTTATATTTTCTTAATCTTCTGAAGTATAGTTTATATTTTAGCAGAGCAGCTTGTAAAATTCCAAAGGCTGAAAAAAAGTGCTGAGGACTATATGAATAAATTGTGAATTGAACTGGAACAGAATTAGTTTCTTTCTGGAGGGGGCAAACTTGAACTGGAACTAATGCCTTTTTTTGGAGGGAGGGGGGAATAAAACTGGAAGTAATTCCTTTTCAACATGAACTTTCCAAGCACTGAAACAAGTAAGGCTCTCAAATTTTATTTATTTATTTATTTATATCCCGCGCTTCCTCCCAGCAGGAGCCCAGGGTAGCAAAGACAAAGACAAGAGACCATACACATGTTAATGGATGGTGCTGTATAGATATTTGTCTGTAAGAGGACAGCAGCGAGGAACAGGGCCTGTTCCTGTGATCCTGCTGGTCCATACACATTTCCAGTATACCTTGTTTGTTATCTGAACAGGACTTTTATTTTCTGGATTCTTGGTGTTTTGATGAATGTCACCACCAGGGCCAGTTCCATAGGGCAGCCAGATGGGGCCCTGGTCGAGGGCCCCTGGGGCTACAGGGCCCCTCCGCTCCCCTTCCATGATTCACGGCAGGATCGCTTCAGCAGATTGCAGAGCAGGAGCTTCTGAGTCTCCACCATTCCCTCATTCAACCTACCTTTCTCAGCTGTGTTTTGAGGCTGCGTGCACAGGGCTGCCCTTAACCAAGATGGTGGCTGAAGTTTCCCTAAGGGGCTGAAGCCTCTGCCGCCATCTTGGTTGATGGCACGCATTCATGCTATGCGTGTGTATCCCTGCCATCAGGCAAAACACAGCCAAGAAAGGTAGGTTGAATGAGGGAATGGCAGGGGCTCCGAAGCTCCTGCTCTGCGATCCGCAGCAGCAATCCTGCAACGAATCGGGGAAGGGGAGTGCCGGGGCCTGGGGAAGGGTGGTGCCCAAGGGCCCCAGCATGCCACCATGTCAACTAAGCATCATGTGATGCACACACTTTTGGGGCCAGACTGCATGAGCAGCACATGGGTTTTTTCCCCTGTTGGTTTAGCTGTAAGAGTCCTGCGCTGAGCAGGTGGATGCACTAGATGATTTCCAAGGTCTCTTCCAACTCTATGATTCTATGGAAAGGGAAAGATCTGTGCTTAAATGAATGAGAACAGATATCTTTCTTTTATCACAGGCATGTACTTAACTATCTTCAGAACTGTGGCAAAGTACTTTCTGAATCTAATTTTTATTTCACTGATGTGGCAGTCAAAGTGAAAACAGTGATTTGTCTGTGGTCCCCAAGGAAATCTGTGGCTGCACTGGATTTGAATGAAGGCTCCCTATGGTGCAACTTTTCCCAAGTAAGAACATTTACTGTCTCCAGACATCAATCCATGGTCACTGCAATATCAACAAGTCGCTATAAGAAACTACCTTATAAATCTAAATTATGCATTTACAGGAACAAGGCTGCATAGGATATTCCACGTTATTTACTAGACTGTAATCTAGGTAAAGAGGAAAAAATGCAAATACCTCATATACTTCTGAACTAGGGCTGTGGTCTACCAAACAGCAATTTGTGGATTTAAACAAACAAACAAACACAAAATAACTGTTTGTGTGTGCTGAGGTGATAATCTTTATCAATTGATTGTTTCTGTATTTGCTGTCGCTGTATATTCAGAGTGCTACAATCCTTGGTTTGTTACAATAAACATGATTGATTGGCTGAAGTCCGATATTCTTTCTACCAGATCACACCGTTTGTCATATCATTATTGCTTTTCATTTAGTCCCTGTTTGAGAAAGGATAGAACCAACCATGAGAAAAAAGGTCTCACCTTCTTTTAGTCAGCATGCTGGACTCTTCCAAAGACATGGTTGTAGACGAGCATCTGACTGCTTGCTTGGCAATTTCCAGTTCATTGTCTCAGCTCATTTTCCAGGCAGTGCTGCCAAATAGTGAGTTCTTCTCACCATCAGCTGAGAAGCATTTTTAATCTTTTCATGCTGATCTTATTGTGAACGATTGCTTTGGTAGGCTGTAAATCATCACAAGGTATATTGCAGGGGAGGGGGAAGCCCAGCTTATTCTCACATCTGTACATGGTGCAACCTCAAATATCTAACATCTAAAGCAGGGGTTCCCAAGCTGCGGTCTGTGGACTACCAGTGGTCTGCAAGCTTCATTCAGGTGATCTGCAGCATCTCTGGATTCATGGTTGAAGATGGGAGCTGGTATATCCATTGCATTATATACACATATTGGTTTTGAATTGTATTTTTATTGATTATTTCTTATATTGCATTTTATTGTCGTACAAAAAGAAACTATATAAACATAAAAGAAGCAATAAAAATACAACTAAAACCATACAACATATAGGAACATGCCCTAAGACTGTGGTTCCCAAAGTTTTTTCCTCATGGACCACTTGCTAATGGTCTTGGCAGACCACGTAATGATTTTTCTGCCTGTTGTAGCAATTGAAACATGTTGTTCTGGATGCTGTATGATTTTTCATTGCTTCTTTTATGTCTTCACATTCTATTATAATTTGGATCAGGCCAAAGACCCATCTAGTCCAGCATCCTGTCCTCACAGTGGCCAACCAGATGCCTGCTGGAACCCATAAGTGAGTTCAAATTGTAATGAAATTAATAATAATAATAATAATAAAAATAAAACATGCAATAAAAATACAAGAAAAATTTAATATGAATATTTAATGTAGAGACATCATGATGAACCACCTGTTTGGGAACCCCTGATCTAAGCTGCTAGATTTGTGTATCTGTGCCTGTTATTCTAAATAATAAAGGTGATTGGTTCTGCTGCTTTGCCTTCGGGCCAGCAAGTTGGAAGGTCATCTCAAACAGTGAGTACACTTCTTCAAACCAATGTAAATAGAGAAGGAGCCACTACAGAGGGGATCATTTAGGCCATCTAGTCTAAGCCTCTGCTCAGTGCAGAAAATCCAGGGGTTGGGTATCCAACAGATGGTAGTTGAGCTACTATTTAAAGATCTCTAGCAAGAGAGAGCCTGTTTCTCACCTAGATATTTTTTGGGCTAAACTCTTATAAACCATACTTTGGTGCATTTCAGTTCTACATCCTAAGAGAAAATAATCCACCCTAGTTAGGGGGTGGATGTGTGCGTCCCTGTGAAAATAAAAAACCCACAGCAAAACACCAAACTACTGTACAGTAATTACAATTGTCGCAGAATACGAAGGCAAGCAATTAAAGACTCCTTAGGTGCTGCTTGTAATTGTTGCAGGCAAATCAGGAGATTAAGCATAGCAACAATGCACAGCACAAGATGGCCTAAACTCTGTTTTTCCTGCAGAACTGCAAATAGTAGCAAATCAAAAGGCTGTTCTCCTTAATTACCACTGTATGAGGCATCAGGATAAAAGCAGGCTCATTCTGTAATGTTTTCTATACAGCTACAGTATGAACATACAATGCAGGCCTTTATACACCACCTAATAGACAATATTACACACCAAATTATTGCCTGCTTTCATTTTGCAGGGAGAAATCACTGGTGAGTCGAGGCCATTGGCTTCTCAGCTTCCCCAGCAAGCAATGTGTTGACTGAACTGAGAGAACAGTTTTACTTCTTCAAACCAGTGGTGACTATTTATACTTAAACACATTGCTTCACAACCTCCAGCGTCTTGCATTATGTGACAGCCTGGCAGCGGGATGGACTGCAGTCTCTGAGAGCTTTACAGGCTGGTGCTTGTGGTGTACTTTGCAATGTGTACACATTTCCCTCTCTTTGCTCTGCAGTCCACCTACCCTGCTGATCCAGTGTCTTCGTGGGACCCAAACTCAAAGAGCCAATAGAACAGAGTTAGCAGGGCTCCTGCTGTTTGATGCAATGGTCACTATCCTCCTGGGGAATGTGGGAGAGGAGCAAATAATGCAGCAGTTTTGCACATGGAAAGCTGGTATCGTCCACATTTATGAACATCTCACTCGAGGCATAAACAAGGCAAGCAAAAATAATACTGTGAAACTGCTTAATTCATGAAAAGAGCCAATTATTCATGTTGCTATAGCACATTTGTTTTATTTTTAAAGTCACATGGAAGGTCATCAGTAAACAAATGAATAGAGCTTTCTTTTTATTCAGAGTATTCAGCTGCTATGAAATCTAAATGACAGCTGAATTCAGTAAAATGTTAAGGCCCACTCTTAGATGCATTTAATTGCAAAAACTAAATATATAATAATTGTGTTTTGTGAGCATTTGTTTTGGCTCAGTTGTACATCTTATAACTCTTCTAGAAATGTTAATACCACAAGTCTCTATCTCCCCCTTTTGGGGGGGGAATACATTTGTGCCTTTGGGGTGCGTGCGTAGTAGGCCAATACAGTAGCTTGCCTTAGGGCATGTTCTTTGCGTATGGAGGGATCCCTTTAGGGCTCAATCAACATCTGCTGACACCCCCTCATGGATTAGCAATGTACCAGGACATTGCAAGGAAAAGGAGATCAGTGAATGCCTCCTATTTCCCTGCCTGACTCTCCTTCCCTGTCAAGTTCAGTCCAAATATGGAATAGCTTAGATCAGCCTTTCCCAACCAGTGTGCCTCCAGATGTTGTGGGACCACAATTCCCATCTTTCCTGACCGTTGGCAATGCTGGCTGAGGCTGATGGGAGCTGTGGTCCAACAACATCTGGAGGCACACTGGTTGGGAAAGGCTGGCTTAGAGGATGCAGAGATGGCACAGATCTCTGTTTTCACATGCACCAAGGTGGGGGGAGGGAGAGAAGAAAACAAAGGTCTCTATTGAACCTTATGGGGATCTCTCGACATTTGGACACTAAACCTCAGGTGGGGAAGGATAATGCCCTTAGTGCAGGGGTGAGAAACCTCCTTCACATCACATTCCCTCATGGGGAACCTTTGGGGGGCATGCCAGTGGTGGGCAGGGCCAGAGGCAAAAGTGGGGGGAACAATGGATGTGACTGTTACTTTTGTACAGCAGTTATGTTCCAGCTATGGCAAAGTCAGCGGTTCTATAGCGCACATTTCTCCATCAAGACAAGCAAAAGGTATTATCCCAGTCCAAGGACATACTTCAGCCGGGCATGATGATGCAAGGAGGGTGTGGAGTGGCGCCAGTGAGGGCCATGGCCTGGGGAGGGGCTCTAGGGCTGGATAGAGATGCCTGGACAGCTGCATTTGGTGCCCAGGCCTCAGGTTCCCCATCCCTGCCTGAGGGTACAGAACAGACTAGTTTGTGGTGACAAGAAATATAGCTGCTTTTGGAGAAGAGTCCATTCACCTGACACAGAGAGAAAGGGATGTCCCTATTTTATTTCTAAATGGTGCCTTTGTTTAACAGAGGGTGCATAGCTGCATAAACTAAGGTCAACTCTACAACTGGGGCAGACTTAAAGCAGGGAGGCAAAGGGACACTGCTAGCAGCACCCTTAAATGTGGTCAAGTGAGCACACTGGGCCCATATGTGATGCGAGCACTGGATCCTTTTTGTAGATTACCTGGGGTGGAGTAGAAGGCTTGCCTGTTAACGAGAGTAAAGGAGAATGGGACTCTCAGCATCACAGCAGCAAAGCCACTGAGGATTGTGGCAATGGCTAAAGTGGATCAATAAAATTGGGCTGTTAAAAGACAGAATGGCAGTGGAGGCTGGTCCATTAGGGCAAAGGACTTTCTTACCCTGTTGCTAAGGAAAAATCAGATCATGCAAGTTTCCTTGTCTTAGCAATTCTATTTCACAGAGAGGGCCAGAGTGAGGGGGCCGCTTTAAGCAGCTGATATTGGTTATCATGGAAGGACAGCAAATTGTTAGATGGTCCCTGCATTATTAATATTGTAGAAAGGTGCTTGCAGGATTTTCTGCCTGAATGGGTTCTGCCTGACTTGGGCAAGGCGTGACTTCAGGCAGCAAAACGTCTCAGGCTGCTGTTATGCACAGAAGTTGTATCAACCCTGTGTGAAGCTCCCCTAAGGACCCTGCTGCATCAGGCCAAATTTATTTATTTATTATTTATTTATTTTATTTATATCGCACCCTTCTTCCCGAAGGAACAGGTCTGGTGCCATTGGGTGGTCAGGTAGGGCATGGGCCTGAGGACCCATGTGGCTCAGAAGGGCCCCTGCACTTCAGAAAGTCTCCTCCTAAATGTATAGACTTGGGCTAGGAAAGTGCAGCGTGGGTACCCCTTACTCTAGACCACAAATCACGCCCCATGACCCAACACTAGCACAGATTGTGGATTGCAAGATCCACCCTCCCAGGTATCCCCCCAGATGCAGTCGGTATGAGCCTAAATAGCATGCTAGCGCACTGACATGACAACATGTGAGGTAGGGCGGCTGGGCCTATTTAAGCCTGCATTGGCTCCATTCAGGTGTGTGTGTGTGTGTGTGTGTGTGTCTGGGAGCATTGCAACTCTGTGCCAAAGGCCTGCTGAAGTCTGGTGTCCAAAGGCCTGCTCATGGCTGGTGCCAGCCCTGCAAAGGAACCCAGGGCACCAAACATAGACAAAAACATTTAACAAGAAAAACATACTAAAAACAGTTTAGAACATTCCAAAATAACAATTTCAATTAAAAACATTCTAAAATGCCTCTAAAAAAGTTCTTTAATCAGTGACAGGGCTGGCACCAGGCATGCGGGGGTCCTTGGGCACCAACCTGCCCTCCACCCCAGCACAAACATGCATGCATGCCCCACCTACCTCTCCCTGAAGGGCCCCTCCACACTGCGGATTGTGGAAGGGAGCAGTACCCACCCACCCTAAGGAGGGGCCCTTCAGGGGTCCTTGGCCAGGGCCCGACCTGGCTGCCCTCTGGTGCTGACCCTGACCTGTGATCTTCAGGTTCTGTTGTGATCTAAAGGTCCATATAAGCCATCCTGTTCTCACAGTAGCCAACCAGATGCCTATGGAAAGTCTACATACAAGACCTGAGTGCAGCAATGCTCTCTCCACTTGTGATTCCCAGCAACTGGCAAATAGAGGTATACTATCTCAAATACCTACTTTCTCTCTCTCTCTCTCTCTCACCAAGAATGTAAGAACATAAGAACATAAGAACATAAGAAGAGCCTGCTGGATCAGGCCAGTGGCCCATCTAGTCCAGCATCCTGTTCTCACAGTGGCCAACCAGGTGCCTGGGGGAAACCCGCAAGCAGGACCCGAGTGCAAGAACACTCTCCCCTCCTGAGGCTTCCGGCAACTGGTTTTCAGAAGCGTGCTGCCTCTGACTAGGCTGGCAGAGCACAGCCATCATGGCTAGTAGCCATTGATAGCCCTGTCCTCCATGAATTTGTCTAATCTTCTTTTAAAGCCATCCAAGCTGGTGGCCATTACTGTGTCTTGTGGGAGCAAATCCCATAGTTTAACTATGCGCTGAGTAAAGAAGTCCTTTTGTCTGTCCTGAATCTTCCAACATTCAGCTTCTTTGAATGTCCACGAGTTCTAGTATTATGAGAGAGGGAGAAAAACTTTTCTCTATCCACTTTCTCAATGCCATGCATAATTTTATACACTTCTACCATGTCTCCTCTGACCCGCCTTTTCTCTAAACTAAAAAGCCCCCAATGCTGCAACCTTTCCTCGTAAGGGAGTCGCTCCATCCCCTTGATCATTCTGGTTGCCCTCTTCTGAACCTTTTCCAACTCTATAATATCCTTTTTGAGATGAGGCGACCAGAACTGTACACAGTATTCCAAATGCAGCCGCACCATAGATTTATACAACGGCATTATGATATCGGCTGTTTTATTTTCAATACCTTTCCTAATTATCGCTAGCATGGAATTTGCCTTTTTCACAGCTGCCACACACTGGGTTGACATTTTCATCGTGCTGTCCACTACAACCCCGAGGTCTCTCTCCTGGTCAGTCACCGCCAGTTCAGACCCCATGAGCGTATATGTGACATTAAGATTTTTTCTCCAATATGCATAATTTTACACTTGTTTATATTGAATTGCATTTGCCATTTTTCCGCCCATTCACTCAGTTTGGAGAGGTCTTTTTGGAGCTCTTCGCAATCCCTTTTTGTTTTAACAACCCTGAACAATTTAGTATCGTCAGCAAACTTGGCCACTTCACTGCTCACTCCTAATTCTAGGTCATTAATGAACAAGTTGAAAAGTACAGGTCCCAATACCGATCCTTGAGGGACTCCACTTTCTACAGCCCTCCATTGGGAGAAGTGTCCGTTTATTCCTACTCTCTGCTTTCTGCTTCTTAACCAATTCCTTATCCACAAGAGGACCTCTCCTCTTATTCCATGACTGCTAAGCTTCCTCAGAAGTCTTTGGTGAGGTACCTTGTCAAACACTTTTTGAAAGTCTAAGTACACTATGTCCACTGGATCACCTCTATCTATATGCTTGTTGACACTCTCAAAGAATTCTAATAGGTTACTGAGACAGGACTTTCCCTTGC
Source organism: Rhineura floridana (assembly GCF_030035675.1). NCBI lineage: Eukaryota > Metazoa > Chordata > Lepidosauria > Squamata > Rhineuridae > Rhineura > Rhineura floridana. The sequence continues at coordinate 182,525,302 of NC_084481.1, read as the reverse complement.
AGAAGCCATGCTGGCTCTGCTTCAGCAAGGCTTGTTCTTCTATGTGCTTAGTTAATCTAGCTTTAATAATACTTTCTACCAGTTTTCCAGGGACAGAAGTTAAGCTAACTGGCCTGTAATTTCCGGGATCCCCCCTGGATCCCTTTTTGAATATTGGTGTTACATTTGCCACTTTCTAGTCCTCAGGCACGGAGGAGGACCCGAGAGACAAGTTACATATTTTAGTTAGCAGATCAGCAATTTCACATTTGAGTTCTTTGAGAACTCTCGGGTGGATGCCATCCGGGCCTGGTGATTTGTCATTTTTTATATTGTCTATTAAGCCTAGAACTTCCTCTCTCGTTTCCACTATTTGTTTCAGTTCCTCGGAATCCCTTCCTGCAAATGTTAGTTCAGGTTCAGGGATCTGCCATATATCTTCCACTGTGAAGACAGATGCAAAGAATTCATTTAGCTTCTCTGCAATCTCCTTATCGTTCTTTAGTACACCTTTGACTCCTTTATCATCCAAGGGTCCAATCGCCTCCCTAGATGGTCTCCTGCTTTGAATGTATTGATAGAATTTTTTGTTGTTGGTTTTTAAGTTCTTAGCAATGTGCTCCTCATATTCTTTTTTAGCATCCCTTATTGTCTTCTTGCATTTCTTTTGCCAGAGTTTGTGTTCTTTTTTATTTTCTTCATTCAGACAAGACTTCCATTTTCTGAAGGAATACCTTTTGCCTCTAAGAACTTCCTTGACTTTGCTTGTTAACCATGCTGGCATCTTCTTGGCCCTGGAGGTACCTTTTCTGATCTGCGGTATGCACTCCAGTTGAGCTTCTAATATAGTGTTTTTAAACAACTTCCAAGCATTTTTGAGTGATGTGACCCCTCATTTTTGTGAAGTTTCCTCTTTTGAAGTCAAATGTGACCGTGTTGGATTTTCTTGGCAATTGGCCATTTACATGTATGTTTAATTTAATAGCACTATGGTCGCTGCTCCCAATCGGTTCAACAACGCTTACATCTCGCACCTGGTCCCGGTCCCCACTGAGGATTAAGTCCAGGGTTGCCATCCCTTTGGTCGGTGCCATGACCAACTGGTCTAGGGCATAGTCATTTAGAATATCTAGAAACTTTGCTTCTTTGTCATGACTGGAACACATATGCAGCCAGTCTATGTCCAGGTAGTTGAAGTCACCCATTACTACCACATTTCCTAGTTTGGATGCTTTTAGATGTGGATGATTTAGCAGCACCCATTCACTGCTGTTTTGCTTTCACCTACAAGTGAATATCAAATAACATTCTTTAGTTAGGTGGGCAGCCCCCCCTTACTCCAGACCCAAGGCTTTTTGGGGGTGTGTGGGGGTATAGAATTTCTACTTCCTAGAGAGGAGAGACAGACCATAGAGAACATAATTGCAATCTATACAGGCCATAACTGCCCTTCCAAATCTACAATAGTCAACCTACACCTAAGGAAATTGCCTAGCTATTCTGTTAAAAAACAAAAAGGATTTTGTGAACTGGGGGGCGGGGGAATAGAAGCTGAGCAGGATTTTGTTAATGATGCTAAGCAGATGCTCTGTAAACAGTGGACAAAGGGTTACTATTCCACAGTAAATTTCCAATGTGGAAGCAGTCCAGGCCCCCCAACAGATAAGCTTTGGTGCCTTACCTCCTGCATGACCAGTACTCTGTTTCTATGCCAAGTCTGGGAGACTGTCCTCTTTGCTTTGACAGCTCCATCTAGGCTGCTGTACCAGCCTGTCTGAGCATTTAATCAGCTGAGCCCAATGGCCAATCACTGGCCATTAGGCCCTTTAAAGCCCTGGCCTCAGCGCTCACTCCTCCAGTCTAATCAACTTGTCTCTGATGTGAGGATGGAAGCTGCTGTGCCCTCCCCTTACTGGCCTTCCTGATCCCCTGCTGCTGCTTTGGAATGTGACCCCTGCCTGGTTTTGACTGGGCACCTCTCTCTTGCCCCTATGAGACTTGTCTATTGCTCTGCAGCTCAACCTCTGTCTGTTTTGAATCATACGCCTGCTTTAAGCCCATAGACAGCATCCCTGAATCATGGAACCCAACCGCCCAAGCCTGACCCTTGATGAGGCTTGGCAGCCTGTGCTGTGCGGTTGGGGTGCCATCAAATCTTCTTCACCAGTCCCTTTCTCAGAGACTAGCACACTGCCCTCCAATAGAATCTGGGAGGGCTGTAGCTAAATGGAAGTGTATCTAGGACTTAGGTTCAGTCCCCAGCATCTCCAGGCAAGGCTGTGAATGTCCCTTCTGAAACCCTGAAGAACAGCTGCCGTTCAGCGTCGACAATACTGAACTAGATGGACCAGTGATCTGACTCAGCAGAAGGCAGTCTCTTATGCGCCTGTGTTTAATCTTCTAGTCCAATGTTCAGCTTCTTTGAGATCAGTGGGCTATGACAGATTGAGGCCTTAATTGGTGGCTCACCCAGCAATACTTTCCTTGGTCAATATCCTGTAAAGAGCAGACCTCGGCAGCTGACTAAATATGTTTACTAGAAGCACAGATAATTGATTTTTTTAATATGTTAAGATCAAAGGATTATTCTACATATGTAACAGTGTAAAAATGAGCCAAATCTGGTAAACTTTGAAATATGCAGCCGGGAGAAGTCTACATTGTGTGCCGAACAGCTATGTGGGAATCTACTGCATTAATTACCCTCCTATCATTAGTGACAAGTAATTGCCATAGCAACCTCATTGCCACCTCTCTCTCTCTCTCTCTCTCTCTCTCTCACTCACACACACACACACACACACTGTACTGAATGTATTCATGTACTGCAAAGTACATCAACCTTATTTTATTGAATTGCATGATATTGTCTCTATCACCTGACTAAATAGCTGTAATTACTTTTAAAATAAAAATAAAAATGCTGTGCTGTGCTGTGAAAATAAAGGTTTCTCAAGCAAAGAAACTTGAGCCAACGTTAGATGTCAAATGACATATTTTACAGGGGAAACTTAAACAGTCTCTGAACTTTTTAAAAAAGTAAACTAAAAAAAAAACAACCTAAGAGGCTGCAATTAGTAATAACAGAACATTTTGGGGGCAAGAAGAGCTGTTAACCCCTTCCCTTCCTGCTGTTGTCTACTCAGAATTGCACCCCCAGCCTGCAAATGAAAAGATCTGAGGTCTTTGAATAAAACAAAACAAAACCTTTATGACTAACTTGTTTTTACAGTTGTTGGGCCCACTATATTAATAATGTGAAAAACTAACTCTCGTGAAATCAATAGCTTGCTATGTGTATACTTGTGTAAAACCAGTGCTTACCTAGGTGTCAGCTTCTTCATATGTATAATACAATATATATAGTATTAGATTTCTGCTAGTAACAAAAGTTTATGATATTCCATCTTTGTCATGCATGGCTAATGTGCATAATTGCCTCTGCTTTAGAATTTGGCAACAAAATGATAAGAGCTTTCAGCCAAAATTATAACCAGCAGTAGCGGCCCATATGGTTGGGCAGAGCTGCCTTCTGATGCTGACATTACACCAAATATCCTGAATGGGACAATGTAGGGCAGTGGTGAGGTAGGGTTGGGCAAATCTGACCATTCCAGTTTCTCTCCGCTTCTCATTTTCCCAGTCTTAAAATTCAGTTCTTCACATTTCCACACCAGTTTGTGATTTTTTTTAAAAAAGTCCTCATGAAAACTCACCAGTATTTTAGTGCAATTTTCCCATATATACTCATGTTTGTATGAAATTTCCCCTAATATACATATTTGTACAAAGCAATTCCCCCTAATATAATGCACTTTTATGCTATTTTCATTTATATATGTGATTTTATTAGGGAGGGGTGAGGAATTTGATGTGGTTTGCATTTCAAGCCGAATCAATCAAATTTGCACTTTCCAAAATAATATGAACTGCAACACAGCCATCCTTTGAAATTTGCACTTATTCAAATTTTGCAATGCAGTTCGCCAACGAAACTGTGTTTACAAAAATGCATATGGTAGGGGAAAGTGTGCATAACAATGAATATATGAGTGAAGATAACATACAAAAATGCATTATATGATGAGAAATTGCTTGCAAAATGTGTACATTAGTCAAAACTGCCTACAAAAATGTGTTTATTAGGATAAATTTGCATTAAAATGTTAGAGAATTTTCCTTTCTTTTTCTTTTTAAAAAGCAAATTGCTACAGAAATACGGAGAACAGAATTTAAGACTGGAAAAATGAGAAACTGAGAGAACTGAAATTAACAGATCTTTCCATCCCTAATTTGTATGCACACTTTACCCTAGTACTGTATATGCATTTTCATACACATTACTTGGCTGGAGAACTGCATTGCAGAATTCAGAGAAGTGCGAGTTTCAAATAACGGCTGTGTTTTGGTTGTGTGTTGTTTGGGAAAGTGTGAATTATATAGATTCACCTTGAAATGCAGATTGAATTGAATTTCTCCTTCATCCCTAGTTGTGAGGATGGGAGTGCGTGGGGGCACCAGTGGAGCCAATCCAGTGCTCCATCTAGTGTGCCCTTGCCACCACCTGCCTCGCTCTGGCCCCCTCCAAGTAAGCTGCAGTGACACCAGGTTTGGGAGTCTGTTTCTGCAGCCTTGCTCCACCACATGAGACACTTCTGGCAACCATTCTTTGGGTTTCTATACATTCAGACCTCCTATAGTGAAATAAGTTTTTATCATGTACATTACTATGGACATAAACAGTTTAGGAGGACTGTTCATTTCCTGCTGTGCTATATCTTATACCATCTGCTTGACTGATAGTGTGAATCAGCACCAATTTATTTTGTATGTTAGAAAGGGTAAGAACATCCTTCCTAGAGGCTTTAAATTGTTATCTGTCTATGCCATGAGTGTAAGCACATAGGCTCCAACAGCCAAACAATCAGTGAATAACATCTGTGATTTTAAAGGATTAATAGCATCTCCAGCTGCCTCCCTCATCTGATTCTGACTGGGACCATGGCATTGAGGAGGATTTTGAGGATCCTTTTTCCTTAATGCCATTTCCCCAGTTAAAGTCACCCCCTGAAATTGCTAATTGCGCTGGAGGTACTCATAAGTTTTGCCAGCAGGCCAAACAGAGGGTTTGGGGGTAGAGATCATTGGGAAAACAGCATGGGGAAGGGAAAGAGATAACCCTCCCTCCATTACCAACATGATCCTAATCCAAATTAACTCCCGTTAGCTCTTTGAGGGAGATCCCATATTGTACCTGGTGGCCTTTTTTTTTTTAAAATGGTTTGTGAGAGTTGTGAGAATTGCTTTTTTTCAGATTTATGTTCACTCCTCCAGGTGCCTAGAAGTTAAATGCCAGGGGTGAGGGATGGGATGGGTACATTCTGCCTCTAGTTCAGATGCACATAAATGCACACACATGAACAATGTACCACAGTGTCCAATGGCATTGCACTAGCTGCAGTTGATGAGTTTTGTTTTGAATCATGCATAACATAGGACGATCATACCTTTTCTAATATCTCTTTAAACTTAAAAACAAACACCCTTGTGACATTTAAAACAATGCGGGGCACACTGCTTGTGGAGAAGAGCATGTGAAAATAATGCAAAACAAGTGGGACTTCCAACAAAATGGTGCAGTGTATCTTTATCTCAGGAGTGCTCCTTTTCAGGGTTCCCATCAGCCAGCTATGCCCTTCTCCAGGATACTATAAGTAAGTAGCAGGTGGGGGACTTGTAGCCCTCCAGATGTTGTTGGACTGCAGCTCCCATTGGCCCCAGCTGGCATCGTCAATGGTCAGGGATGATGGGAGTTGTAGTCCAGCGCAGCTGAAGGGCCACAAGTAGTCTAGCCCTGCTGTCCTCCCCTACACAACCTTTTCTGTTTTTTTCCTTATCAGTATTCTGTGGCTACTGAGCATGTTCAATCCTCATTGGGCTGTTTTTTAAAAAATGTACTAATGCAAACCTTGGGATTTCCCAAAGCATGATATCCCCTTTTGTTTCTATGTGGCCCAATTTTGGCTCAGTTTCTTTTGGCATTCACCATCTGAGTTTATTATTATAAGGAGTGGTGTGCCTATGGGTCAGGTAGTGAACTTTAGTTTGTACTCCTATACCCACTTACCTGGGAGTAAGCCTCGTTGAACTCAGCTGGCCTTCCTTTTGAGTGGAATCCATATACAGGATGGTGTTGTCAGAGTGAAGATAAGGGTATTACAAACAGTGGCAGCTGGTGGCTCCATGTCAGTGGGACAGTGGAACCTGCTCGGGGTTTTAGTCTGAACTTCAGTACCTTGGACAGCTCCTTGAAAGATTGGACTAAAACCCAGAGTGGATTCCACTGCCTCACTGACACAGAGCCATCAGCCGCCACTGATTACAAACACATGAAATGCTGAAGGATAAGCATGCAGTTTTGAGTACAGGGCACCATATTGAAAAGAAAAGAAAAGAAAAGAATGAGAGGGAGGAAGCATCGTTAAAAGTTACTTTCTATTCCTATCAATCAACAGGTGTCGGTACATCAGCACTCAGGCTCACCTCCCAAACATGAAAGGGCAGGGAAGGTGCAAGGGCAGTAAGTATGTGTACATGTGCAGAGCTATAGAGGAAGGAAATACAATTGGGCAGGAAGAGGGTAGTGCAACAGACTCTGTTCATGTTGCTTAAATACTTAGATCTGGCCTAGTTCCATAATTAAAAATGACACTGTTCTACAAGGTTTTGTACATGTGCAAGTAAGCTAACATATAAAGCCTGCTATACATGGTAACACCACTAGATGTCACCAAACCACCAATAAAATCACTCAGGTCTTTGGATTTAAAAATAGACTCTAGGTTTCTTTAACCCTATCATTCAGCACATTTGAATCTGAAGGCAAAATTATAGCCTTTAAAACAAAAGGGAACTGGAGACAAATGCAGAAACACGATGGATTGGTACAAACCATTTGCATCCTTCCAGTTCTTTCCATTGATTATCTAGCAGTACATTTTAAAGCTAAATATGAAATTATTTTTGCTTGAGATCCAAAACATAGATCGTTCCTCTGTTCAAAAGATTTTTTTTTTCCTGGGCAACAAAAGGGAAAAGATGAAGGGGAAGAAGATTATCCCTCCATGAATAAGGTGATATGGGGTTTTGTGGAAATAAAGCAAACAATGTTCTCAGCTAGCATATTCCTGGCAAAAAATGGAAGCTTTTCAGCATTTGTTTTAAATTACATCTACTATTTGTTTAATTAATAAAAACAATTAATTTATGTTTATTTTAGCAACAACTTAAAATGAATGTCTATTATGTGTTTAATCAAATAAAATTACTGCCTGGAGTTTGGTTTAATTTAAATCTTTTCTTTCCTGGGTTGCAGTGGAAATGTATTTGTCTGTATAATCCAACAAAGGCAAGATTTTAAAGGCAGGGAACAATAACTCACATCTGTTAGGAAATGAAAGGTGTATCTGGTTGACTTAAATAACAACTACAGGGTAGTGGGGATGGAGTGGGGGGGAGCAGGGTGAGGGGTGATTGGATTGTTTCCAGTCATTAGCTTCTAGAATGAAATGGCTGGCCAATCACGCAAGCCAGAGGCAGACTCCAGCCTCCCAAAGCAAAACTCTCTTAAACTATTTAGCTCATCTGCTGCTGCCAAAACTGCGCTATTGTGCTCTGATGTTCCATCTTGGGACAACGTTTGGCCTCCTGTCAAAATGCTGTGTGGCACACAAGCAGAAACAAATATTCATTTGTGCTCCTTCTTTAAGCAGCATACATTAATTAGTTCACTGTGGCGAGAGTTTGCAAGTATGTTACATGCCTATCATTTCTGGTGTCCTGCTCCCTTTTAATTGCTTGGAGCCCCTGTTGCCATATGAGTGATTCTTCCAAGGTTTGGGTGTTAACATATTTCTCGGTGAATAGGATGGGGGACCTGGAGAAGGTAATTTTTAAAAAACCCATAAAACATTCATGCCAAATGTAGGTCATAGAACATGCACTGAGGAATGTAAGACAGGAACATAGAGAATTACATATGTACAGTTAAAGGGGATTTTCTCTGATGCATTTTCCTCCATTCTCTTATTTCCTCAATCAGATTTCAGAGATACAAACTTGAATGTTACTTCAAAGATGGGGAGAACCTTTGGCCCTCTTGGTGTTGCTGTACTACAGTTCCCATCATCCCTGACCATTGCCCATGCTGTTGGGGGCTGTTGGGAGTTAGAGTCTAAGTGGTAGTGTAGTTGCAAATTAAGAAGTCCAGGGTCACTTCATGATAGTCACACCTACCACTCTCCTTTTTTTGTTGCTGGGTTGAGAATGAGATCCTTGTTAATGCCTTCTCCTACAACATCAGACATCCCTAGGAGCCAATCAACATGAAAGAAGAGAGTGTTAGCTACTGAAAAGAGTCTTCTCAGTGGCTGGCTCACCTCCTTTCACTCTGGCTCCAATTAGCGGGAAAGGACAAGAAAGCATATTAGAAGACTCTTCCCAGTGGCTAACACACTCCCCTTTCATGCTGATTTGGCTCATAGGATGCTGGAGAAATGAAGACCCTGCTCCTAAAATTAAGGGGTATAAGACCCTCCAATACCCCAGATTACTACACACCTGAGTCCAAGAATATGTGGAGAGCCACAGGCTCCCCACCTGTTTTACTTGCAAACTATAGCCCCATCAGGTATTTACTGTCATGTGCTCATTGATCTTTGGTCCTGCCCCTGCCATTGTGTTCTCAGAAGCCTTCCCTGCCATCACAGGAATGTGGGAAGCAGCTTTATACTGAGCCAGACCATTGTCCATCTAGCCTAGTATTGTCTATACTGACTGGCAGCAGCTCTCCAGTGTTTCAGGCAGGAATCTCTCCCAGCCCTACCTGGAGATGCCAGGGATTGAACCTGGGACCTTCTGCATGCTCTATCTTTGGCCCTTTGCTTATCTACAAAATGAGGAAAAAATTGCTTTCTCCATGAACTGGAACCCTATATGATCATACAAAACTGTGTGGGGTATTAATAAATGCTATAAAATTGAGCGATCAGTTTGAAGCTGCAGCATTCTAAATTAAATGGCAACAATTTTATTTTGGCTCACTATGTTTTCTGCTCATCTACTCAAAGTCCAATTGCTAGCACCACTGTTGCACATTTTTTGGTGCCAATCAAAAATGTATCTATTCACCAAGGTTTTTGTTGGGGATTGATGTCATGTTGAATTGCAAAATGGTTATTTATCAGCTGTACTCTTGTATTATTGTTGCACTGTAAATTGTTCTCATGGTTTTATTATTTTTAAGAGAGTTTTGTCATTGTTTTTTGTAACTCACCCTGGGTGAATCAGGGACCTGATTAAAGATTGGGATAGAAGTGCAAATAATACATACACAAATAATAAAACAGAATGGGACTAGCATCAGAAGCTGTATTTAAATACAACATTTTCATAATATCTTGTTTGTTTGTTTAGAATGTTTCCTACCCTGCATCAGCCTGAAGGCTGTCAAAACACCTAACAATAATTAAAAGCACAAGAAGACAACAAGAAAAAAAACAAGAAAAAAAGAGTAACCAAAAATAAAAACAAAAGCTTAAAAAGGCTAAGAGGCCTGAGGAAACAAAAAGATATCAGGCTTGGTACCAGGTGAGCTTCCCTGTGGAGAGTGTTTCAGAGTTGGGGTGCCACAACTGAGGAGGCCCTATCCTGGGCTTCAATCCACCTCACCTCTGAAGGGGTAGGCCCCAAAAAAGGGCCTTTGTGAGAAGGCAGACCTTAAAGCAGTGGTGGAGAATTATGGCCCTCCAGATGTTGTTGGACTACAACTCCCATCATCCTTGACCATGCTGGCTGGAGCTGATGGGAGTTGGAGTTCAACAACTTCTGGAGGGCCACAAGCAGGGCTGGCACCAGGTATGACTAGGCTCCCGCTCCACCATCCACAGAAGCGTCAGGTTGCTGGGCACCATGGCCTGACATTGTTCCACCCTCCCAGCCTAAGGAGGGGCCTCTCACGGGCACTTCTGGGCCACAGGACCCTTAGCCAGTGCCCAACCTGGCTGCCCAGTGATGCCAGACTTGGCCACAGGTTAGACATCCCTGTCTTAAAAGCTATTCACAAGACATTATTGTGAGGCTGAATGAAAATGGTCTCAAATTCTCAACCCCATTTGTGAGTGGCAAAATTGGGGATGGTGGAATTTGCCAAAAATTCTTGGTAGGGGAAAATTCCAGGTTGGGGATGGCTATAAAAACGTCTTTTCCTTTTGATAATTTTGACTCTGTTAAAACTGCATGAAATTTATATTGTTCTTTCATATTGATGGATGAAAGAAGCAATGGGCTTAGAGAGCAAGACTAGAAGGAGCAAGAACCAAGCTCATTGCTTCCTTCAGCAATACTAAAATAATATTAAATAACATGAAATTAGGATTTCATGGGAGCCCCATGTGACTGATTTGTTTCCCCATTTTAGTGAGGAAAATCACATGTGCAGTACCTCTTCACAATTTAATGTCATCCTTGAGGTCCAGCTCACACTTTCTTTGATGTTCATAGTGGAGGGGAAGGGTGCATACCCACTCCTCCACCAGTCGAGGGCTGCGGATGCTGGAGATAGATGAAATTTGGCTGCAATTTCATATCCAGTAATTTTATATGCCATCTTTTCAAATGGTTGAAATGATCCACATGGAAACAATCCAGATATTTTAAAATATGCACCTCCAGTGAACATAAGAATATAGGAAAAGCCCTGCAGGACCATGCCAAAGGCTCATCCAGTCCAGCACTGTCTTCTCATAGTGGCCAAATCAGTTACCTATGGGAAGCCCACAAGCAGGATCTGAGTGCAATAGAATTCTCCCCATCTGTGATTCCCAGCAACTGTTACTCAAAGTCATACTGCCTCTGGCACTAGTGGCAGAACATAGCCATCATGGCAAGTAGCCTTTGATAGACTTATCTTCCTTTAATTTGTCTAATTTTCTCTTAAAGACATCCAAGATGGTGGCCAACACTTCTTCTTGTGGGAGTGAATTCCATAGTTTAACTATGCGCTGAGTAAAGAAGTACTTTCTTTTGTCTGTCCTGAATCTTCCAACATTCAGCTTCATTGGATGTCGACAAGTTCTAGTGTTATGAGAGAGGGAGAAAAACTCCCTATCCCATTTCTCTACACCATTTTATTCACCTATCATTATGTCTCCTCTTACTCACCTTTTCTCTAAACTAAAATCTGTAAATGTCGTAAGCTTCCCTCACAGAGGAATTGCTCCAACCCCTTGATCAATTTGGTTGCCCTTTTCTGAACCTTTTCCACCTGTTCAATATTGTTTTTGAAGATATTGCTCACTGCTAAAAAAAGAAATAAAAGGATTTGACACTGGCATTTTGACTGTATAAAATGTGTAAAATTATGCATGGTGTGGAGAGAGTAGAGAGAGATAACTCTCCCCCCCTTCTCTTCTTCCCTCCCTCTCTTTCTCTCTCATAATACAAGAACAGGGATCACTCACTGAAGCTGAAGAGTAGGAGATTCAGAAAAGAGACAATGGAATACTTCTTCACACAGCACATCAACTGAATTTGCTCCCACAAAACGTGATGATGGTCACCAACTTAGATGGTATTAAAAGAGGTTTCGTCAAATTCATGGGCAAGTCATGAATTCATGATGGCTGTACCACCTCCAGGATCAGGGGCACATGTGGGGACCATAAGTGCGGAGTGTGCTGTTGTGCTCTTCTCCTGCTTGTGGGCTTCCCAGAGGCACCTTGTTGGCCACTTGTGAGAACAGGATGCTGGACTCGATGTGCCATTATTGGCCTGATCCAGCAGGCTCTTGTTACGTTTTTATGCTCCATCCCCTTGATCATCTCCTGCTTGTGGGCTTGATCAAGCCAATGGAGGAAACAGGATGCTGGACTAGATGGACTTTTAATTTGATCCATCAGGGCTCATCTTATGTTCAAGTGCAGGAAAGACCTTGTTTCTTTCAACATGTGTCTCACATTCTTCAGTGTGTTAATTCTTCACAGGGCCTGAATGGAAGATGTTGTGTGTGTTCATGTTCATAAAGGCAAGTGCAGGGGCTACACCCAAGAAAACCCACTTTGGTTTTTCCTTGCCTGCTGAGCTATCAACACATTTACTAGACAGCAAAGGCTGAACAATAAACGGTGTTCCAGTCTTTTGCTGCTACCATCTGGTATCTTTATGTGCCAGTTGCATTGGTGAAAGGAAGAACGGAGGGAAGTTCTTTCTTTTTGGGGGCGGGGGGGAGCAGTTTCAGATATTCTACTTTATCTTGCATGCATCATTTTCACTATAATCCTTCGAACAGAAGAGATGTGGCTTCTTGCTGGACCTCAAGTCAACTTGCTATCTTTCCAAATCTCAGCTTCTGATCAATTTCATTCAAAATGCCAAAACCGACCTTTCAACATCCTGTACAAAAGGCATATTGAGTGTGTGGGCACATGAGTCACACATTCATCGCACACATGAAAGCAAAATGCACCGGAGCTCTAGGAAGCTAGACATAAGGACTGACAAGCCAACTGTGACGGAGTGAGCCATATTGTACCTTCCTTGGATGCGGGGAGAGAAAACTTTCTGGAAGAATCTCCTGCTGAATCCTGTTTTGTGATGAGAGAGGTGGGCAGTCCTGAAGTCTCCCACTTTGACCTTCCATTCCTGCTGTTCTAGCTTGTGAGCTATGTGCCTTCCTTCAAGGATGGATGACAGTCAGTGGGTTTGTGTGCTTGAAGGCTGGAGCAATGCTCCGTTATGATCCCATCTTCAAATATAAGCTTCTCTGGTACACTGCCCAGATATCTCCATACCCTTATAACACCAGTAGATTGTTGCACAGAAGGAAGCTGGAAAGGTGCTGCACAAAAGGAAAGTATTCAGATTTCTCTTGCTCTCTGTCAAGTGCAAATATTTGTTTGGCTGCAACACAAGACCACAAAAAGAAGAGCCTTGCTGGTTCAATCCGAAGGGGTATCTATCCCAGCATGCTTTCCCCACAGTGGTTAATTAACCAGAAGGATGTACCAACTGAACCAACTGCACAAGGTGCTTGGACAGGTTCGTGCAATCACTTCTGTGCTGGATCCTTGCCCTTCTTGGCTAATAAAAGCTAGCAGGGATGAAACAGCTGGCTGGGCCAGGGAACTGATTAATGCCTCTCTGCAAGAGGGGGTGGCCCCTGGCTGCCTGAAAGAGGCGGTAGTGAGACCACTCCTGAAGAGACCCTCCCTGAACCCAGAAAATCCTAATAACTATAGGCCAGTGGGAAATGTTCCATTCCTGGGCAAGGTCGAGTGGTTGCAGGCCAGCTCCAGACACTCTTGCATGAGACCGATTATCTGGATCCATTTCAGTCGGGTTTCAGGCCTGGTTTTGGCATGGAAACAGCCTTGGTTGCCCTGTATGATGACCTCTGTTGGGAGAGAGACAGGGGGAGTGTGACTCTGTTGATTCTCCTTGATCTCTCAGCTGCTTTCGATACCATTGACCATGGTATCCTTCTGGGACGACTGGCTGAGTTGGGAGTGGGAGGGACTGCATGGCAGTGGTTCCTCTCCTACTTGGTAGGTCGCCTCCAGAAGGTGGTGCTTGGGGAACATTGTTCGGCTCTGTGGATTCTCCAGTATGGGGTTCCACAGGGGTCAGTTCTGTCCCCATGCTGTTTAACATCTACATGAAACCATTGGGTGTGGTCATCTGGAGTTTTGGAGTGCATTGACGTCAGTACGCTGAAACAGCAGGTCCATAGCTTGGGGATTCTCCTAGAACCATCTCTGTCACTTGAGGCTCAGGTAGCCTTGGTGGCACGGAGTGCCTTCTACCAACTCCAGTTGGTGGCCCAGCTATGCCCCTATCTGGACAGGGATAACCTGGCTTCAGTTGTCCATGATCTGGTAACCTCCAAGTTAGATTACTGCAATGCACTCTACATGGGGCTGCCTTTGAAGACTGTTCAGAAACTGCAGCTTGTGCAAAATGCAGCGGCCAGATTGGTACCAGGGACCAGACAGTTCGAACATATAAAACCAATTCTGGCCCGCTTGCATTGGCTGCCTGTATGTTTCCGAGCCCAATTCAAGGTGCTGGTTTTAAGCTATAAAGCCTTACATGGCTTGGGACCACAATACCTGATGGACCACCTCTCCCGACACAAACCCACCCGTATACTACGCTCAACATCATAGGTCCTCCTCTGGGTGCCTACTCCGAGGGAAGCTGGGAGTCTGGCAACAAAGGAGAGGGCCTTCTCAGTGGTGGCCCCCAAATTATGGAATGATCTCCCTGATGAGGTGTGTCTGGCTCCAACACTGTTATCTTTTCAGCTCCAGGTCAAGACTTTCTTCTTCTCCCAGGCATTTTTTTTAACAGCATTTGAATGGCACGTTTTTAACTTGCCTATCAGTTTTTATGGGTTTTAATTTGGTATGGTTTAAATTTGTATACTTGTTTTTAATATTTTTAGTTGTTGTAAACCACCTAGAGAGCTTTGGCTATGAGGCGGTATATAAATGCAATAAATAAATAATAAATAAATAACAAGTATTCTGACTTTTATCTCTTTGCAGGAAAGGTGGGGTATACACGTAATAAATAAATAAATAAATAAATACTACAACAAATAAAATCCTGAAAACACCATTACTTGCTACACGGAAGACATGCTGGAGAAGGAGCAAGACGGCTATGAGAGACTGATAAGAGAACTTCATAAGGCGTTCAGTGAAATGCTTGAGCACATGCAAATGGATGAGGAATTCCAAAGTAAGAATAAGTCAGCATGTAACATATGCAGTGCGTTTTTGTTTTCCTTTTTGCACGTCGCTTTGAGTCCTATTTTTGGAAAAAAGCAACTAACAAATGCTATTAATAAATAAATTAATTAATTAATTAAAACACATTTTTTAAATTTGAATTTAGATGATCCAGTACAATTCTACCACACTACTAATGTGTTATGGATTTCATCAGCCTCTAACTTTTCATTAGTTGGGGGCTGCAAATGTTTGAGCACCAGTGAATTGAGGAGGGCCCACCCCATGCTCCCTAGGCAATATAAAGTCAATCTAATGAAAGATACATGAAGTCCATTCTGTCTGTCTCTTGCCCTGGGACAAAACATCCCAGAAACAAAACAACAACTATGCGTCTCAAGTTTCTGAAAAATTCTATTATGATGCCAAGGAGTGGAAATAATGTAGTAGCTCTGTTATAATGAAGCCTGTTTATTTTTTAATGCAGCTGGCTGCAAGTACAATTGAGGAAGTGAAATAGTTTGGGCACAGCCTGAAGATTTAAAAGGAATAATGATTCTGCTTTGTTATATCTATTCCATCTTCAGCACACACTGGCTTTGATCCAGAGAGCCATGTGCATAGCATCCATGTGCATAGCAGGACACTGTTCTACATGCTCCTTCATGTGAGAATGTTCTTCCAGTGAATGGATGCCCAGCTGTCTGATCCACAGGGATCACCTGGAGAAATGTAAGTGTAAGGCAGGGGTGGAGTGGGGTGAGGAGAGTGATGCTGAAATCAGTCTTGCCAGCCCTTTCAGCACAGCATCCAGGTACTAGATCGAATGCCCCTCCCCAAACCTAGGTTTGCATCCACAGAATGCATCCACAAGGGTGTTCAGCTTACAGCTGCCTTTTTACATAATTGGATTTGTTACGAATGGACCTTGAACTTCCTCACGAGCATAGCTCACTAGAAATCCAAGTTCCCCTATTGAAGGATCTTTTGTTGGAGTTACCCGAGCGTCACCCCCAGAGCATGTATAATTCTACCCTTAACCCAATGACACATACACAGAAAGTAAAATAAAGAGTGGTTTTATTAAGAGAAGAAACACGGAAAAAATTGCAGTTTACACTTACAGTTAACAATGAGCAGCTTTCTAACTATTATTCATTCATTCAGCAACACTGGATAGCTCTGCCCTTGTGTAACCAGTGCTAGATTTGAAAGATCTCACTCAAAATCCTTAGCTCTGAAATTGTCCTGAAGATGCTAGGGTGCGTTGGTAAGAAAAGCCGTTGTTGAGCCCTCCAGAAGGAGGAACTGCTGACCCCTCCCCACCCCTCATGTTTATACCCTTTTCTCACTAAAACTGACCCCAATGTAAATGTCCCCAGGGAGATCTCCTACCTGTGAATTGCTGATGTTCTGTCTCCTCTCAGAGGTTTAAGATTATCATAACAGTTATGCAGACCATTTCCTAGTTTGAAAGGAGCTATCCTGTCTCCTAAAGGCTTAGATATGCATAACATTTCCTAGTTTTAAAGGAGCTATTCTGTCTCCTCCTAAAGGCTTAGATTATCATAAACATTTCTTTGTTTGAAAGGAGCGCCTGTTCTTACTGGGTGACATTCCTCAAATTTCCATAGGAGTCAGGAAGTCTATACCTTCAGGCTTTCAAGATATGTAGTCAGGGGTCACAGAGGGGCTGTCTCCCAGTAATCTTTGCTGTTGCAGGCTTTCCAAACTCTGGTTCACTGAGGTGAATCAAAGATTAAAGATTAAAAATCCCCAATATTTGATTCCTCATTACAGCTCCCCCCCCTTAGGAGATTGCAGTCGTTATCTGGGAATTCATCAAGGAATGAGGAATGGGGAAAAACCAGATTCCTTGACTGATGATCCTAAATTCTTTCATTGTTCTCTGTCACATCCACATCTTCCTGGGGACATTTACACTGGGTTTACATTGGAGTCAGTTTTAGTGAGAAAAAGGTATAAACATGAGGGGTGCGGAGGGGTCAGCAGTTCCTCCTTCTGGAGGGCTCAACAGCTGCTTTTCTTACCAACACACCCTAGCATCTTTGGGACAATTTCAGAGCTAAGGATTTTGAGTGAAATCTAGCACTGGTTACACAAGGGCAGAGCTTTTGGCTCATTGGGCTAGATATGAAAGTCTCAGCCTTCATCTTGCAGCAACCCTCCAGGAAAGGTATATGCAACTTCTGGGCCTTTTCTTTCCCTTTTCTTTCTGCGTGGTTGAGCTTAATGTGAAAGTGTTCATAGGGTTAGTCTCTTTGCTTTATCCAGTGTTGCTGAATGAATGAATAATTATTAATAATTGTTAACTGTAAGTATAAACTGCAGTTTCCCCCTTGTTTCTTCTCTTAATAAAACCACTCTTTATTTTACTTTCTGTGTATGTGTCATTGGGTTAAGGGTAATATTATACATGCTCTGGGGGTGATGTGCGGGTAACTCCAGCAAAACATCCTGCTTCAATAAGGGAACTTGGATTTCTAGTGAGCTATGCTCATGAGGAAGTTCAAGGTCCATTCGTAACAGATTACCCTCAGTGGTTGGGGGCGAAGATGTCTCACAATTGCTTGTAAAGAAAAGAATCTTACATTTTAAGTGAATGTGGGAAAAACAAGAAGGAAACGTCCCACCCAATTCTTTCTCAGGCCTTTGGGCTCCAACTCCTCTACTCAACCACAAATAAGGAAAGACGCTTCCAGGATTGTAATTTAGACATTCAGATTTCCAGACATTCCCAGACTGAGCAAAAAGCACAAGTTGCTTTTGCTTCCTATTCCTAGAAAAGAGGGCCATGTTAGAAATATGACCTCCACATCTTCCCCACCTAAGAGATGTGCAATGCTCCCATTGGAGAGATAGAACACATCTACAGGGCAGAAAAAGAACATATGAATATATATAATAAGCTCTTTATTTGGAGACAGACCTTTCAGAATTCTATCCCAGTATTATTTAGTCTGATGGAAAGTGGTTCCGCAGCAGGTTATCCAACACGGTGTCCTCCAAGTTCCATCATCCCTGATCATTGGCCATGCTGGGTAGAACTGATGGGAGCTGTAGTCCTATAACATCTACAGGGCACCACATTGGGTATCCTACTCCAAGGTCTCAAGCAGGGATTTTTATACCCTTTCTACCAGAGATTCTTAACTAAAGATGCCGGGAACTGGACCTGGAACTTCCAGCTTGGAAATAAGGTGCTTTGCCATTGATTTATGAATCCTACCCTTGCTATATTTTCCCCTGAAAAACAACAACAGTTAGATAGCAGTGAGACTAGAACACAGGACTTAAGATTTTCTCCTTAACTCAGGGGTAGCCTAAGCCTATGCCTGTGATTGTAATTTGTTGTAAACTGTTTTTAATACTGAATTGTAAGTAGTTGTAACCCACCCTTGGACCTGGTGGTGAAGGAAAGGCAATAAATTGAAATGGTAGTAGCAGTAACAACCACCACCTCCATTATACCCTTCAGATGTTGTTGGATTACACTTCCTATCATCCCTGGTGATGCTGGCTGGGGTTGATGGAAGTTGTAATTAGGGATGGTGTTTGCTGCCTAGTTCCGATCCACTTGTATTCCAATACTCTGTTGTTCGATTCTGATCCACCCTTTTTTTGTTCCCGCTTGCTTTTGTACTTGCCCATTAGATTCGCTGGGGGTTGTTTTTGTTGGCAAAAAACCCACAAACATAATTTTTAACGTAAATGCTTATGTAAATGATCACAATGTTCCACTTTTTTCCTGTTTACATATCAATGAGGCAGATAATCTCCTTTGAGTCTGCCTCTTGATTCAGGTTAATGGATGTTAATGGCAATCGTTATCACACCTATAAAGCCGTTACGAATGCATCAACTTAGAGGAAATACAATTATGAAAATATGTATGTAAAATCAGGAAAAAGAATTGGGGAAAAAATATGTGCTGATTACAGCCGTGGTCCACCGCAAGAAATCAGTGCCGGCCCAAAAAGACAGCGGACTGTCGGATTCAGTCAAAATCTGGTACTAAGTCCGATTTAGCGGATATTCTTCCCCATCCCTAGTTGTAGTTCAACAACATCTGGAGGGCACCATCATGGCTATCCCTGCCCTAACTGTATACCCCCAGTGGCAGCTGCAGGACATAGTTCTCATTGCTACTGAGGAACAGGAATCACAGGAAACTTGCAGTTTCCAGCTTGATGCGGCAACAGTGCATCAGACATAGATAGCTTTGCCAGCTGGCTTTCGCCCAGTCTCCATGAAGAGGAGGAAAAAGATTACTTGTTCATGTTTAATTTCCAAATTCTAAACATAACATACTGCACCATCATACAGCTTCCTAGAACTCCAATCTTTGGCTTCCATAGGTAATTAGGAGCTATTTTAAAACCCATTACCTTGTGCAACAATGTATATAAATAATCCTTGCAAGTTATAACCTCTGAAAATAGAATTACAAAATTTATTTATAGTGAACATCTTGTGCTACAAGAATGCAAAGAAAACGGGAAGATTTATGCGGCTGTCTTTCATTTTCCCTGTAATACCACCGGCATCACTTGACATGAACATTGCTTATACTATGGAAGCATCACTTCCATATGCTTACATTATATTTTAATGTGTGTTCCCTTTTGCAATTAGATGTATTAAACATAGCCCAGCAATATATTTTGAACTTTAGCTCACTGTTAAAAAATCAATTAATATACAATAACAGCTAATTAGGTGACTAAATGCCATATGGGTAGGCATAAAGGAGTATAAATATAATTAACTGCAATAAAGCATTAAACTTTGAAGGACCTGTAATAAAGCATATTTTTCTTTTGGAAAAATTGTTGACTGTTTTTAAGTAGTACTACAAAATATCCAATTGTAAAGAGCTTTATCATAAAAATATACTGCTTTGAAAATCAGAAAAGAACAGTTTTTTTGGTTTTGCAGTGTGTATATATTCCACTGAATAGCCACTAAGAATTCCTTTGATTATGGTTAATTTAAAAGCCTGCTATTTAATATACATAATTATATATGATATTTTGTATCCTTATATATAAAAAATAGGTGTTTCTTACTGACAGAGAAAGGGGGTTCTTTCATAAGGAAGGACAAAAAGTCTATTTATTATGATAATGCAGAAAAAGCAGATTGCAAAGTAGATATACAGTAAGTATACTCAACCACTACAGATAACTCATGACCTAATTTTTAAAAGACAAACAATTTACTTGTTCATCTATTTATTTTGGTGACTTGGATTAATTTTGCCCCCTTTACTTCCTGGCTTTCTCTCCAACAGATTTAATACTTTTCTAGTATATTGTCAAAAAAATAAACATCAGATCATTAAATCTTCACATCAGTTGATTGAGTCACCAAGGCTAACATTTTATTGCCAATTCTGCTTTATGAAATAAAAGATATGAAATGCAGCATAATTGCTGTTTGACACTTTTGATATGTTACTGTTCTCCAAGACCATAACCTTGAAAAATTAATCTAATTTCATTTTAAAAAATACAAAAAATCAGAAGTGATTATTAACCCCAAAGGAGTTGTGAATAAGTGTTACAGATTGAAGACAATGTGGAACTTCCATTCAAGCAGTCAAATTAAGTGATCAGTCTCTGTTTAGGAACCTTTTTCAATATATTTGATTCCCCCAGGGGATCTAGATCCAACCTAGAGCAATGGGTTCCAGCGGCTCTGCCAACATTTGCAACAGCTTGAGGCATGTCATCTCACATGGTTTAGGGAAATTGCTGTCAGCGTAAACCAAATAATTCCCTCCCTCTGGCCCTGGAAGGATAGATGGAAAGTGCAATCTCTCATTATTAAGACATCTGCTGTCCTGCTGTAACTTTGTGTCACTGGTCTGCTTCACAATCACCTTTTCATGTGAATCACAAAGACTTTTTTTTAATGTGACAAAATTGCATTTTGCAGTCATCAGCACAAGGGCTTCCTGGGGGTGTGGGTAAAATCCTAGAAGAGGTCACCAACAAAGCTCTGGAAAATTTGACCAATTTAATCTCAAGCCCTGGACATCCTTACCTATTTGGTTTCACACCTTAAAGTAGACTGAAAGAACAAAGTTTAGGATTTAATCTTTCCCAAAGAGTAAATCCAAGATTTTTTCTCAGTAGTTTCAATATACTCGTCTAACTTTTCAAATCCAGCCTTGTATTTGTTTGAATTAGTTATTTGTGAGGCAGGCAGTGGTGGCTTGTGCCAGTGTTCATGCTGTTGGATGTTGTATCTGGCACAAGCAGGTGCCCAGGATGCAGAACAGAATAGTGACAGGCTAGATTCCAGTTGACGCAATGAGCCAGACAAGTAATAAGTTTTAAGAGTCACTTTACTGACAATAGAATATATCACAAGCTCCTGTACAAACTCCTCGACCCCCACACCGACTGGCCAGATCTGCTAAGTCTTATAGATAAGGCCAGCTGGTTGCCTTGTATACTTGTCCTTGAGATCTGCACGGACTCTGTGCTTCTTGGCCTTGTAACTCTGCTGTGGAAAAATACATTCAGGCACTCTTTCTTTGCCAACACCCCCCACCTATTTTTCCATAGCATAAACCTTTATCATTTACATTACATCTTTCATGTTTCTTCTAACTTTTGTTATCACAATTACAGTTACATTTCTTGCAGTCACTTAAATTACATTTCTCCACATGAGCCTGCTCCACGAGCTAGAGGGAGCCCCAGCTGACAAAGCGTCAAGGCGAGTTAAGCAGCAGAGCGAGTTCGGCAGCAGGGCGAGGAGGCCAGGGCCCCCAACTCTGCCTGTCTGTTCCCTGACCTCAACTAAACCGCAGTCTCCAACCCATTGACGTAATAAACCTTAAACAAAATGATGCAGGTAAGAAGCCAGCAGGGGTGTGGGTGCTTTCCAGTGTTTTGCACCGCCTGCAGCATGTACGACTATCTGCCTGTTGGACAGAAGTCGTGGGTATGCTCTCGGTGCAATGAGCTCCTGGCTGTCCGGGAACGACTTCATTTCCTTGAGGCCAAGGTGGCGGACCTGGAAAAGCTGAGAGAGGCAGAGATGTGTGTGGAGGAGGCCTTCAGGGACGTTATAGCTGTGTCCCACTCCAACAATGATAGCTCTCCTGCTATCATGGAGAACGATGGTCTCGGGGAAGGAGAGCATCCAGCTGAGGAAGAGGGAAACGATCCCTTAGAAGGGACCCATTCCTTGGGGGATGAGCAGCTATCCTCTCGTGCCGAGGATATATCTCCAGGGGGTGGAGGGATCCTTGTAGTGGGTGATTCGATCATTAGGAACATAGACAGTGGGGTGTGTGATGGGCGTGTAGACCGCAAGGTGTTTTGCCTGCCTGGTGGGAAGGTTGCGGATATCGCCCGTCGTTTAGATAGTTTGGTAGACAGTGCTGGGAAGGAGTCAGTGGTCGTGGTGCACGTTGGCACCAACGACATGGGGAAATGCAGCCGTGAGGTCCTGGAAGCAAAATTTAGGTTGCTAGGTAGGATGCTGAAAGCCAGGACCTCCAAGGTGGCTTTCTCTGAAATGCTACCAGTTCCACGCGCAGGACCAGCCAGACGGGCCCAGCTTCGCAGTCTCAATGCGTGGATGAGACGATGGTGTCGGGTGGAACGGTTTGGATTTGTTAGGCACTGGGGAACATTCTGGGACAAGCCGGGCCTGTACAAAAGGGACGGGCTCCACTTGAACCAGAATGGAACCAGACTGCTGGCACTTAAAATTAAAAAGGTAGCAGAGCAGCTTTTAAAGTGACTGAGGGGGGAAACCCGACAGGAGCTGAGAAAGGTCCGGTTCGGAATAAACCTCCCCCCTGGGATAAAAACCAAAGAAATGATGAAATTTTAAAATGGGTAGGCCTAGAAGTAGGCATTGTGAGAGCAGGGGCACAGGATATAAATTCAGAAGAGCAAAATTACCACAGGCCTAACCACAAGTGCCAAAGACACTTGAAGAGAGACACTGCTTACAAGTGCCTGTACGCTAATGCTAGGAGCCTCCGAACCAAGATGGGAGAACTGGAGTGCTTGGTCTTAGAGAAGAGCATTGATATAGTGAGCATAACGGAGACCTGGTGGAATGGAGAAAACCAGTGGGATACGGTTATCCCTGGATATAAACTATATCGGAAGGACAGGGAAGGACGTATTGGTGGCGGAGTCGCTCTATACATGAAAGAAGGCATTGAATCCAGCAAGCTCGAAACCCCAAAAGAGGCAGACTCCACAGAATCGTTGTGGGTGGTGATACCGTGCCCCAGGAGGGACTTAATACTGGGAACGATCTATCGTCCCCCTGATCAAAATGCTCAGAGAGACCTTGAGATGAGATATGAAATTGAGGAAGCATCCAAACTAGGAAATGTGGTAGTAATGGGTGACTTCAACTACCCGGACATAGACTGGCTGCATATGTGTTCCAGTCATGACAAAGAAGCAAAGTTTCTAGATATTCTAAATGACTATTCCCTAGACCAGTTGGTCATGGAACCGACCAGAGGGATGGCAACCCTGGACTTAATCCTCAGTGAGGACCGGGACCTGGTGCGAGATGTAAGTGTTGTTGAACCGATTGGGAGCAGTGACCACAGTGCTATTAAATTAAACATACATGTAACTGGCCAATTGCCAAGAAAATCCAACACGGTCACATTTGACTTCAAAAGAGGAAACTTCACAAAAATGAGGGGATTGGTAAAAAGAAAGCTGAAAAACAAAGTCCAGAGGGTCACATCACTCGAAAATGCTTGGAAGTTGTTTAAAAACACTATATTAGAAGCTCAACTGGAGTGCATACCGCAGATCAGAAAAGGTACCGCCAGGGCCAAGAAGATGCCAGCATGGTTAACGAGCAAAGTCAAGGAAGCTCTTAGAGGCCAAAAGTCTTCCTTCAGAAAATGGAAGTCTTGTCCGAATGAAGAAAATAAAAAAGAACACAAACTCTGGCAAAAGAAATGCAAGAAGACAATAAGGGATGCTACAAAAGAATTTGAGGAGCACATTGCTAAGAACATAAAAACCAACAACAAAAAATTCTATCAATACATTCAAAGCAGGAGACCATCTAGGGAGACAACTGGACCCTTGGATGATAAGGGAGTCAAAGGTGTACTAAAGAATGATAAGGAGATTGCAGAGAAGCTAAATAAATTCTTTGCATCTGTCTTCACAGTGGAAGATATAGGGCAGATCCCTGAACCTGAACTAACATTTGCAGGAAGGGATTCCGAGGAACTAAGACAAATAGTGGTAACGAGAGAGGAAGTTCTAAGCTTAATGGACAATATAAAAACTGACAAATCACCGGGCCCGGATGGCATCCACCCGAGAGTTCTCAAAGAACTCAAAGATGAAATTGCTGATCTGCTAACTAAAATATGTAACTTGTCCCTCGGGTCCTCCTCCGTGCCTGAGGACTGGAAAGTGGCAAATGTAACGCCAATATTCAAAAAGGGATCCAGAGGGGATCCCGGAAATTACAGGCCAGTTAGCTTAACTTCTGTCCCTGGAAAACTGGTAGAAAGTATTATTAAAGCTAGATTAACTAAGCACATAGAAGAACAAGCCTTGCTGAAGCAGAGCCAGCATGGCTTCTGCAAGGGAAAGTCCTGTCTCAGTAACCTATTAGAATTCTTTGAGAGTGTCAACAAGCATATAGATAGAGGTGATCCAGTGGACATAGTGTACTTAGACTTTCAAAAAGCGTTTGACAAGGTACCTCACCAAAGGCTTCTGAGGAAGCTTAGCAGTCATGGAATAAGAGGAGAGGTCCTCTTGTGGATAAGGAATTGGTTAAGAAGCAGAAAGCAGAGAGTAGGAATAAACGGACAGTTCTCCCAATGGAGGGCTGTAGAAAGTGGAGTCCCTCAAGGATCGGTATTGGGACCTGTACTTTTCAACTTGTTCATTAATGACCTAGAATTAGGAGTGAGCAGTGAAGTGGCCAAGTTTGCTGACGACATGAAATTGTTCAGGGTTCTTAAAACAAAAAGGGATTGCGAAGAGCTCCAAAAAGACCTCTCCAAACTGAGTGAATGGGCGGGAAAATGGCAAATGCAATTTAATATAAACAAGTGTAAAATTATGCATATTGGAGCAAAAAATCTTAATTTCACATATACGCTCATGGGGTCTGAACTGGCGGTGACCGATCAGGAGAGAGACCTCGGGGTTGTAGTGGACAGCACGATGAAAATGTCGACCCAGTGTGCGGCAGCTGTGAAAAAGGCAAATTCCATGCTAGCAATAATTAGGAAAGGTATTGAAAATAAAACAGCCGATATCATAATGCCGTTGTATAAATCTATGGTGCGGCTGCATTTGGAATACTGTGTACAGTTCTGGTCACCTCATCTCAAAAAGGATATTCTAGAGTTGGAAAAGGTTCAGAAGAGGGCAACCAGAATGATCAAGGGGATGGAGCGACTCCCTTACGAGGAAAGGTTGCAGCATTTGGGGCTTTTTAGTTTAGAGAAAAGGCGGGTCAGAGGAGACATGATAGAAGTGTATAAAATTATGCATGGCATTGAGAAAGTGGATAGAGAAAAGTTCTTCTCCCTCTCTCATAATACTAGAACTCGTGGACATTCAAAGAAGCTGAATGTTGGAAGATTCAGGACAGACAAAAGGAAGTACTTCTTTACTCAGCGCATAGTTAAACTATGGAATTTGCTCCCACAAGATGCAGTAATGGCCACCAGCTTGGATGGCTTTAAAAGAAGATTAGACATCAATCAATCAATCTTTATTGATACAGTCATAGACCAAAAGACATTTATAAATAAAACTACATACATTTATAATAAAAGGTTACAAAGTTGCAGTCATGTTAAAACAATAAAACAACAAGGAAAACAGTTACAGTTGGGTGGCGGAAGCTTCTGAAGGGATAGATGCCTTCCGAGTTTATTGAGCCGCGAAAATATATTTAGCAACTGACAAGATGGTATCCTTATTAGCTGCTGACAAAAGATGTAAAAGTAAACAGTTAAGCGGTTTGTAGGGGTATTTATTTATGATGGGGGTTATGAATTTGGAGCGAATATCGTCATATAGGGCGCACTCAAAGATGACATGAAAGAGAGTTTCTATGGCGCTGACACCACAAAGGCATAATCGGTTTGCATACGGGATACGTTTAAATCTCCCTTCAAGTAAGGCAGAGATAAGACAGTTAAATCTAGCCTTTGTAAAGGCTAGACGATATTTGGGGATCGTAAGAGTTTCCAGATAAGGGGCACTGAGCATAGGCACAAAGCTCAGACCAAAATGAATAGGAGAACAGGTCGAGGTGGCTGCAGTTATGGAGCGTTGGAAGTCCATATCGTTAATACGAGTCCGGATAGAATGTTTAACTGTCTCTGGAGCGAGGGACATCAGATGTTCAATTGAGAGGCCAATACTTGCAAGGTAATTTGTAAACGTACGGGCCCATTTCGAGGTAAAAGAGTCTTCCCAGAGTAAAGGGAGATAGCCAGTAGATTTTTCATAAGACATTTTAAACCAGAAATTTAGGGCAGCCAACCACGCTTGAGACTCAAGTGAGACTAGGCCAGATTCTAACCTAAGGACCGCCGCAGGAACGCAGCTGGGAATGCCAAAAATTTGTCTGAGAAACAAGGAGAGAACTGCCTCCACAGAAGAGTTGAAGGCGCCAATCCATAAAGGTACCCCGTAGAGAAGTTGAGAAATAGTTTTGGATCTAAAAACCTTTAGGGCTGCCGGAATGTATTGTCCTCCTTTAATGAAGAAGAACCTTCGAATACCACTGGCTGAGTTGCGAGCAGTAGAAATAGCCCCACAGATATGGGGAGTCCAGGACAGAGAGGAATGAAAAAGTATACAAAGGTATTTGAAATGAGAAACCTGTTCTATTTTATGGGTATTAATTGTCCATGCGTGAGCAGGAGAGTGCTTGGCAAAAGCTAAGATCTTAGTTTTGGAGAAGTTTATAGATATTTATTTTATTTTATTTTATTTTATTACATTTCTAGACCGCCCTATAGCAGAAAGCTCTCAGGGCGGTGTACAACAAATAAAATCACAATTAAAATATGAGCAAGTGTGAAAAATATAACATGATAAAAATCCGAAATAGAATTGCCATGAGTTTATAAATTAAAATCCATATTAGGTTTAAAATTAAATTTAAAATGTTTAAAAAGCCTGGGCGAAAAGGTAGGTTTTTACCTGGCGCCGAAAAGATAACAAAGAAGGCGCCAGGCGTATCACGTCTGGGAGGGCATTCCATAGTTCGGGGGCCACCACCGAGAAGGCCCTAGATCTAGTTGTTGATCTCCGGGCCTCTTTATGAGTTGGGACCCGGAGAAGGGCCTTCGACGTCGAGCGTAGTGAACGGGTAGGTACATAGCGAGAGAGGCGTTCCACCAGGTATTGCGGTCCGATGCCGTTTAGGGCTTTATAGGTAAGAACCAACACTTTGAATCTGGCCCGGAAACATATCGGTAGCCAGTGCAGCTGCGCCAGGACAGGTGTTATATGGTCAAATTTCTTTGTCCCAGTGAGAACTCTGGCCGCAGCATTTTGCACTAGCTGAAGTTTCCGAACCGTCTTCACAGGTAGCCCCACGTAGAGTGCATTACAGTAGTCCAATCTAGAGGTTACCATAGCATGGATAACTGAGGCGAGATTCTCCCTGTCCAGATAGGGTCGTAGTTGGGCTACCAGCCGAAGCTGGTAGAATGCATTCCGTGCCACCGAGGCTACCTGAGCCTCAAGTGACAGGAGCGGATCTAATAAGACCCCCAAACTACGTACCTGCTCCTTTAGGGGGAGTGTAACCCCATCTAGGGCAGGTCGAACGTCAACCATCTGGGCAGAGGGCCCTCCCACCAACAGCATCTCAGTCTTGTTAGGATTGAGTTTCAGTTTATTAGCTCTCATCCAGCCCATTATCGCGGCCAGGCAGCGGTCTAGTACATCAACAGCCTCACCTGACGAAGATGAAAAGGAGTAGTAGAGCTGCGTATCATCAGCATATTGCTGGAAACGCACTCCAAAACTCCTGATGACCTCACCCAGCGGCTTCATATAGATATTGAAAAGCATGGGGGACAGAACTGAACCCTGTGGGACTCCATATTGGAGTACCCAGGGACTCGAGTAATGTTCCCCCAGCATCACCTTCTGGAGACGATTCCCGAGATAGGAGCAGAGCCACCGCCAAGCAGTGCCTCCCACTCCTAAATCCGTAAGTCGCTCCAGAAGGATACCATGGTCGATGGTATCAAACGCCGCTGAGAGATCAAGGAGAACCAACAGAGTTACACTCCCTCTGTCTTTCTCCCGACAGAGGTCATCATACAGGGCGACCAAGGCCGTTTCTGTACCAAACCCCGGCCGAAAGCCCGATTGAAATGGGTCCAGATAATCAGTTTCATCCAAGAGAGCCTGGAGTTGGCGAGCGACCACACGCTCTAGGACCTTGCCCAGGAATGGAACATTTGCTACCGGCCTATAGTTGTCCAAATTATCAGGGTCCAAGGAGGGTTTTTTTAGGAGCGGTCTCACCACCGCCTGTTTCAGGCAGGATGGAACCACTCCCTCTCGTAAAGAGGCATTAATCACCTCCTTGGCCCAGCCGGCTGTTCCATTCCTGCTAGCTTTTATTAGCCATGAGGGGCAAGGATCCAGAGCAGAAGTGGTCGCCCGCACCTGTCCAAGCACCTTGTCCACATCCTCGAGCTGTACCAACTGAAACTCATCCAGTAAAACAGGACAAGACTGTGCTCTGGACACCTCATTAGGATCAACTGCTACAATAATGGAGTCAAGGTCCCGGCGGATGTTCATGATCTTATCACGAAAGTGTCGCGCAAACTCATTACAGCGGGCAATTGATGGTGTTATTGCGTCCTGGGAACCAGAGTGTAAAAGTCCCCGGACAACTTTATAAAGTTCTGCTGGGCGGTTAAGAGATGACTGAATAGAGACAGCAAAGTATTGCTTCTTTGCTGCTCTCACTGCCTTCACATAGAGTTTGGTAGAGACCCTCACAAGTGCATGATTACAGCCGTCAGGAGTTCGCCTCCATTTGCACTCAAGCCGTCTCCTTTCTTGCTTCATCACTCTTAGCTCCGGGGTAAACCAGGGAGCCAATTGAGTTCTGCAACGGAGAGGGCGCACCGGGGCGATCGTGTCAACTGCCCGGGCCATTTCTGTATTCCACAGTGTGGCCAGGGTTTCGACAGGACCGTCAATTCTATCAGCCGGAAAATTCCCTAGAGCCATCAGAAAACCCTCAGGATTCATTAGTCTCCGGGGACGGACCATCTTAATTGGTCCTCCACCCTTGCAGAGGGGAGAAGACAATGTGAGTCTAAACCTTAATAGGCGGTGATCTGACCATGACAAAGGAATAGATGTAAAATTCCTCACTCTCAGATCACCATCCCCTAATCCAGAGGCAAAAATCAAGTCCAGAGTGTGCCCCGACACATGCGTAGGGCCAGTAGCAAATTGAGACAGCCCCATGGCTGTCATGGAGGTCATGAAGTCCTGAGCTGCTCCAGATAAAGCGGCCTCAGCATGAATGTTGAGATCCCCCAATACCAAAAGTTTGGGGGAACGCAACAATAGATCCGAGACCACCTCTGTCAGCTCAGTTAGGGAGGCTGTTGGGCAGCAGGGTGGACGGTACACCAACAGTATTCCCAGTCTGTCTCGCTGACCCAACGTTATGTGTAGACACTCTAGACCATTAGCCACCTGGATAGGGTGCCTAATAAGAGGGATGGAACTTCTATAGACCACAGCGATTCCCCCTCCCCGACCCTCGGATCTACCCAGATGCTGAACCGAGTACCCAGGTGGGCACAACTGGGAGAGATTAATACCTCCCAGATCACTCACCCAGGTCTCGGTAATACATGCCAGATCAGCCGCCTCATCCACAATTAGGTCATGGATGAGGGAGGTTTTATTATTTACTGATCTGGCATTGAAAAGCAGCAACTGGAGATCCGAGGGTTGGCTGATAGAACTACCAGCAATCCTGTGGGTGTGAGGAGGACCGGAACACGTCACAGCCACCAGTTGTCTGGGGCGAGTTCCCCTTAACTGGCATGTCCTACTCACAGCGCCATACCTCCCATTACCCGTCACTACACTAATAGGGGCCCCCTTTGGTCCTCCCTCCCACAACACTGTCCTCTCGCCCAGGCACATAATAAAAATAAAATAAATAATAAAACTCATGGCATATACACACAATCACACACTCACTCATACAACCCACTCATACATTCAGACAGCACAGCAGCATCCGAGGGGCTTCAGCAACCGGCAGTCCGTAGTAGCTGATGTAATAGGGGCCCAAAAGTGATGGACAGCAGGCAATGGGTCTCCCAAGCCCCCTCAGCCAGCCGGCTTATATATCCCCTCCAAAGAAGGGACAGATGGAACAGTATCAGGCACAGCTGGCTGAGTACCTGAGGCCTGGTCCTGCAAGGTGCCCACGTGCAGAGCAGGAGCCCAAGAAGGAGAGAGCAGAGATGTTATCCAAGCAGCAGCGCAGCAGCAGCAAAGCAGGCAGATGGCTCTCCCTCCCTGGGCAGTGATGGTCCTCTTCCCCTTGCAGGCAGTGGGTCTCCCAAGCCCCCTCAGCCAGCCAGCTTATATATCCCCTCCAGAGAAGGGACAGGTGGAACAGTATCAGGCACAGCTGGCTGAGTACCTGAGGCCTGGTCCTGCAAGGTGCCCACGTGCAGAGCAGGAGCCCAAGAAGGAGAGAGCAGAGATGTTATCCAAGCAGCAGCACAACAGCAGCAAAGCAGGCAGATGGCTCTCCCTCCCTGGGCAGTGATGGTCCTCTTCCCCTTGCAGATAGTTTGTTATCATGACAGAAACTCATAAAAGCTTTAGTTAGGCGTTTGAGTCCTACTTTAGAAACAGAAAGGAGAACAGCGTCATCTGCATACAATAACAAGGGACAATGCAGGTTTGCTAACTTAGGGGGGTGGAAGTCCGGGGATTGACAATAAAGGGACAGATCATTCATGAAAAAATTAAATAAAAGTGGGGCTAGTATGCAGCCTTGTCTAACTCCTTTTGTTGTAGTAATGGGGTTTGTGAGATGACCTTCACGACTACATCTAACACGAAAGGATGTGCGGTGGTGCAGACGGCTAATTAAGAAGAGGAGTCTCTTGTCGATCGTAGATTTTGCGAGTTTCGCCCATAGTATCTCCCTAGGGATGGAATCAAAAGCCGATTTCAAGTCAACAAAGGCAACAAACAGGCCGTTACCCCAGCGGTTCTTGTATTTTTCAGCTAAGTGATTTAAAATCACACAGTGTTCTATCCCAGACCTACCTTTCCAGAAAGCTGCCTGCTCCCTTCCAAGGATATTATCCTCCTCCAACCAAGATGAGAGTCTCTCTTTTAAGTAGCAGGCATATAGTTTGCCAATAATGGAAAGGAGGCTAATTGGGCGGTAATTTGCTGGGTCCTCTTTGTTCCCTTTTTTAAATATAGGGATAACTATGGATTCGAGCCAAGACTCAGGGAAGCATCCAGAATTATTGATCAGAGTAAAGAAATTTGCTAGAAGAGGGGCCCACCAAGCTTGGTGCGCCTTCAACATTTCAGAAAGTATATTATCAGGTCCAGGAGCTTTGCCGGATTTCAAGCTAGCAATCAAATCAATAATTTCTTTTTGGGTTACAGGTGGCCAAGTGGGAAGATTTGTTAAATTATCAATAAAGGAAACAGCATTTACAGTCTCGTTGTTTGCAGAAAAATATTTCTCCCAGAGGTATGGGGAAATGTGGCAAGGGGCCGGATTTAGTGGGCTCATAGAACCAGAAACCAGCTCCCAAAAACACTTCGAATTATTTGATCTGGAAGCTTGAATTAAGGCTTCCCAATCTTCATGCATCACCTGCCTTTTTTTGATGATTATCATATGCTTGTAGTATTTTTTGATAATAAAATACTCAGGGGGGAGGGTGGTTAAATTTTGGTGTCGATATTGATGGTATAGCCATCTCAGCTGTTTCTTAGCATCAAGACAGTCCTTATCAAACCATCTGGGAAAACCAGTGGTAGGAGGAGCCCTGAAGGAAGAAGATGGTGGGATAATAGAGGCTTTAAGTTTTGTAATTAAGGAGTTATACACTATTGACGCTAAATATGAATCAGAAGCATGCATGATCTCCCTCTGTAAGGACAGGGCAGAGGGGGAAGTGAGAAATAAGGCCACATTAGAGGCTACTGTGGGAGTCCAAAATGTCCTTTTATGGGTGGGGTGGATTAGATTTGCCATTGGTTTATGGGTAAGGAGCAAGCGACCGCGTTCTGGTAGATAAAAGGAAAAGGTAAGGGGAAGGTGATCACTATCCTGTCTGGAGCCGACAGAAAAGTCCAAAATAAACCTGAACAGGGAATGCGAGATCAAGGTGTAATCGATGACACTGCACCTGAGGCCAGAAATGTAGGTAAATTCCGCACATGAATCTATCTGCTTATGACCGTTCAACATTATTAGGCTGTGTCTAGCAAGGAATCGGTATAAACATATTCCACCATAATTTATCTTGGGGTCCTTGGAAGTCCTAGCATAGCCTGGGAGGTATGGGGCGGTGTCCTCGCCCCCCCAGAGGTTTGAAGCAAATAGCGCATCATTGTGGGGGCCAGACCTGGCGTTGAAATCACCCATAACAATGAGAGGCGCTTTGGGGAATTTAGCCTCGAGTGATGTTAGATAATTGGTAAGAACGTCCCAGTCACAGTCAATTTGTGCCCGAGAGGCATGAGGGGGAATATAAACATTTACTAACAGAAGAGAAAATGTGCTAAAAGATAATAACAGAGCCTGTGCAATGTTTTTACAAGGGGTTAAACTTATAGAGCGAGCTGTTACAGAAGTAGAAATGAGTATGGCTGGGCCTCCTTTGGGTCTGCCTTTGGAACTGGGTTGGGAATAGGTCGCTGGTAAACATGAACAAGAGAAACCATCCACTATTAATTTAAGGGTACACCACGTCTCCTGTAAGAAAATTAAGTCAAATTTGTTCAGAAAAGTAATAAAGTCAGGAATTTTTTGTTTGGCATTCCACCCTGCAATGTTCCAGGAGAGAAGGTGGAATGTAAAATTAGGTGAGAGAACAGAAACCTGGCATGCATTAATAATTGAATTTGTAGGATTAGAAATTTCCTTTGCTGTATAAGATTTGCAGAGTGAGTGCTGTGATGTCCTGAAATGAGGGTTTACCATTTTTTCAGGAGATTCACAGGTTAGAATCGGTTTTTTAGAATTTAATAAGGGTTGTCAAGTCAGTTCAGGAACCTCATGTACTATCACATCACATATTGTGCTAGGTCTACAAACATTTGAGTAACAATGTGGCAGTACCTTTAAGGGAACTTTCAGAGGAGAAACTTGAATGCTGGATGGTGAGTTCAGTTCATAGTCCTCCAAGTATCTGGAACATGTCCTTTTTGCCCTTAGATTGTTTAACAGGTTCTGCATTTTGTTTATGACCTCACTTTGTTCATTCTCAGTGAATGTATGGAAACTATTTAATAGTTCCTCCTCTCCCTCACAAGCAAAGTCAAATGCAAGATCTTGATTTTCCTTACTGTTTACCAGAGAAGAAGGTGACTGTAACAGAACGAAAATGGGAGCTGGTGGTGGGGAGGAGCTTACTTCATCCAAAATAATAAGATCAGAGTTTATGGAGTTAAGTGTTTCAAAGTTTAACGTTTCTTGTGCTGGGGGAGTCAAAGGGGATAAATTCTTTTCCAGCATAGTTGATCCTAATGATAGAGAAGAGCAGTTCATGTTTAATGTGCTTTTAAGAGGAAGCTGTTCCAGGAATGGATCCAAGTTTCCAGAGTTTGATGTATTTTTGCTGCTGTTCGAGGAAGACTTCCTCCTCTCTTGTGAAGAGATAAGGTTTGTTGTTGGAGTTCTCTTTGTGAACAGGGAAATTGGACTAGCCAGGTTTGTGAAATGTCTCTGAACGGATATTCCATGGTAGCTGAGAAGGGATTTATTTGCAATTATCCGTGCTGTTGTCTCAGCCGATTTAAAGGTAAGTAAAGCAGACGTTTTTGTTGAGGGGTTGTAAAGGAATTCCACATACGAGATATCGTCAGGCCGTAAATCCATTACACCTAACGACTGGAGGGCGTAACACACTCTTTGCTTCCTGATGTTTACTTTTTCTTTGATGTTAAGAAGAGGAAGATTCAGCAGTGCAAGTTTGTTTGAATTATATTTGAGAAGCCAATTCCCATTTGTATTCTCTCGTCGTGAAATCTTGGTAGAGCATTTTCCGCTATAGGACCTCGGGTTGGGGTGAGTAAGTAGCTCTGGGAGATTTGGACTTTTTTTTCTTTCTGGTAAGGCTTTGCAATAAGATCTA
This sequence comes from Rhineura floridana, assembly GCF_030035675.1. Classification (NCBI taxonomy): domain Eukaryota; kingdom Metazoa; phylum Chordata; class Lepidosauria; order Squamata; family Rhineuridae; genus Rhineura; species Rhineura floridana. The sequence goes on along the minus strand of NC_084481.1, from coordinate 182,491,117 downwards.
GGGGGTGTTCTCGCTGTAGATGAAGCAGATAAATTCTTTGTTTGCGAAGCTGTTTGCTGTTGAGCTTTAAGTACTTTAAAAAGTTTCTGAAAGTTCATCTTCTTACTCCTTGGCGGTTTGTAATTTTTTATGTTTTTGGATTTTTTCTCCTTAGGTGCAATACGAGGTTTCTTTATGTTTGCACACTTCAGTGTTGTTGTTGTTTTGTGGGGGGGAAGAGTGTAGTTTAAACTCAAATATAGTTTGGATAGTTCTTCCATAAATGATTTTAGAAGGTTGTTTGTTTCTTCCAAAAAGGCTTTGATGTTTTCAGTCTCTTTTGCCACGATGGCTAATTGTAACTGCACACATTTTTGGCCAGTTAGAAGTAGTTTTTGGCCAATTTGTGCCAGTTCTGTGGTTTCAGTAACTTCTGTAGAGCAGGCAGAAGATGGCTGTGATTGAGTAAAAACGGGAGTCTGGCTGTCGATGTCTGTAGCATGCACAGTAGACAGAATGTCTAAGGGGGAATGTAAGTCACTGTCCTTGTACAGAGAGGAAGATGGCATCTCCTTGCTTTCAGGTACCTGCAGCAGAGAGTTGATCAGACTAGGTGTATGCTTCTGCCCAAAAAGGGGATCTGTGGATGTTCCATACACCAGGCTTTGTATAATTTCTGGGTCATCCCTTGCCTGGAATTCCTCACTCAAGCAGGTGCAGAATTGTTCTGTTTCGATTTGGGAAGGGGTTTTCTCAATAGATCGTGACGCATTTCTCTTTGTCTTATCCGCTTTGGTTGGTAAAAAGAAGTTTGTAATTTTAAGCTGTTGATCCCCATTCCCAGATTCTTCCAAAACCTGGTCTGATTTATGGTCATGTTCATAACATCTTTTCCTTGTTTGAACCATTTTAAAAACTATAAAGTTTGCCTTTTAAACTCTAAGATGAACGGAGGTATAATTATAAATTGTCGACTCCAAGGCTAAGTAGTTTTATCTTAGGAATCCTTAGATTTTGTTATGGTAAATTATATTCCTTGAGTTAGTAGTGCGAAGCAGAGTTGTGACTCACCGGCTGATAAAGAGTCTGTTTTCTTGCTGATAAAATGGTTCCATAGCCTTCAAAAAATAGGTGTTGTTGATGCTGTTAGGTTCCAGAATAAAAATTTCCAAAGAATATCTCTAAAGATAGCAAAAAAAGAGGCGAGGCGGGTATGAGCTCCAGAGCTCGCTAGTGGACCTGCCTGCCAGCAGCCATCTTCCTCCAACCTCCGAAGATTAGACAAATTCATGGAGGACAGGGCTATCAATGGCTACTAGCCGTGATGGCTGTGCTGTGCCACCCTAGTCAGAGGCAGCATGCTTCTGAAAACCAGTTGCCGGAAGCCTCAGGAGGGGAGAGTGTTCTTGCACTCGGGTCCTGCTTGCGGGCTTCCCCCAGGCACCTGGTTGGCCACTGTGAGAACAGGATGCTGGACTAGATGGGCCACTGGCCTGATCCAGCAGGCTCTTCTTATGTTCTTATGATATATTTCTTTTCTTCAGTTTACATCAGCATCATTTGTAATACAGTTACTCCATTGCAATCTCAGCATCATTTTTATTACATTTATTTCAGCAATTATTTTTCATGATTCCCATCATCCCACTTTTTCCAGTTACTGAAGTCTATATGCTTAATGGAATTTATTTTAAATCTAACAGGTGGAATACCTTTGGTTGTTCTCTCTGATCTGCGTGGGTGTATTTCTGCCTTAGTGTCTGTGTCTGTGTCAGGCGATTCCTCAGTTTCTCTCTCAGAGCTAGAACTTGATTCACTACTGCTGCCTGTTTCTTCTTGTTTTATTGGTACTGTATCTGCCTGTTCTTGTTCATTACTAACTTCAGTGTTTCCCAACTCCACATATGTTTTCTCTTCCCAATCCTGCTCTATTGCTTGCATGCTTCTGCTTAACACCACAGACCTTTGTTTTGGCATCCAAATTCTGTAATACGTGTTTTCAAATCCCAGCATGTACCCTTTGTCTGCTCTCCTTTGCAGCTTCCCTGTCCTTTTATTTTTGGGAACATGTACCCAGCATTCTGCTCCAAACCTAATCAAATGTTTTAATCTGGGTTTTCTGTCATACAATTTCTGATAAGGAGACATTCCAGTGGCCTTATGGAATATTCTGTTTTGAATGTAAGCTGAATACAGAACACACTCTCCCCAGAAACCTTGTGTTAAAGAGGAGTCACACAGCATTGACCTTATTGAGTCCTGAAGCAACCTGTTCCAGCGTTCAGCTAACCCGTTCTGATGAGGACTATAAGGGGCTGTTAACTCCTGTTTTATCCCTCTTTTATCCAAGTATTCAGTAAAAGAGTGTCCTGAAAACTCTCCTCCTTGATCTGATCTTATTCTCTGTATTTTGACACCAAACTGCACTTCAATTTTTGTAATAAATCTTTTCAGTTTCTCTGCAGCTTCACTTTTAGCTTTTAGTAAATAAACAGTGCAGAATTTTGAAAAATCATCAACTATTGTCAGGAAATATCTTGCACCCCCCTGAGTAGGTTGAAATGGCCCCACTAAGTCCACGTGTATTAATTGATAAGGTGCATTTGTACTGGGCATGGCTTCTTTGTTCTTTGCACCCACAACTGCCTTAGTTTGTTTACACACGTGGCAGTCTACATATTTTTCACAGTTTCTCAATGTCACATCATTACTGTTCTCTGTTGTTTTCACCACATTTTCATATCCTATATGGCCTAGTTTTCTGTGCCATAAATCAACACAATTATTATGGGGTTTCTCATTAGCACACATGAGTACATGATTTGTTTGTTTCACGTGTAAGAAGAACAATGAGTTCCTTACTATTCCTTTCATGAATATTTTTTCACCTCTCATAATATGCACTGAACCCCTTTTGAACATTACATTGAACCCCATTTCACTGAGTTTCGACACAGCCATAATGTTGCATTCAATATCAGGAACAAACAGCACATCAGTCATAATGGTATTGAAACCTGCTAATTTCACTGTTCCTCTACTTTTGATAAGTTTCTTAGATCCATCAGCCATTATCACATGATCCTCTACGTCACAAAATGTATGAAACATGGATTTATCTTTGATTATACTATTTGTTGCCCCACTGTCAATTGCCCATAAATCTTTACAGTTATTTCCCTGCTCATTGTTAATATATTGCTTATTCTTACTAGCATAGATCACCTGTACACATGGTTTTCTTCCTCTTTCCCTTCTTCTTGCTTCACAATTCCTTTGAAGATGTTGCTTGGAACCACAAAAATAACACGCCTTTTGTCCATACAGTCTCTCTTGCGCTGCTTTGTTGTTCTGCTTTTCCACGTGTTTAGACTCAGTCCTTTCTTGCTTTGCCATTTCTTGCCTTCTTTGAAATTCTTGTAAAAGTTTTCCTTCTATGTAATCCATATTGAGATTTGCATCGTCCATTGCTTCCAAAGAGCTCACCAGACTATCATAACATGAATCTAGTGAAGCTAATGTGATATACACTTTTTGCGTTTGAGAATGTTCAATTTCACGTTCTGACAACTCAGTAAACAGTCTGTTTATTTCCAACAAATGCTCTGACATGGTTGTATCTCCAGATAAGCGCATCTGATACAATCTTCTGGCAAGATATATTTTAGAACTAGCAGTCTTTTTCACATGAATATTTCTTAAAGTTTCCCAGGTTTCCTTTGCTGTTGTTGCATCACGCACGTGCAGTAGTTGAGAATCATCAATAGCAAGAACAATTAATGCCTTTGCCCTTTCATCCAGCCTTCTCCAATTTGCTGGAATAGGCACCACGGCGGGTGGGTCTTCTGCGATAGCTTTCCACAGGTCTTCTTTCACTAGCAGAGCCTGCATTCTCTGTTTCCAAGTGCCATAATTTTCCCCTGTCAGCCTTTCCAAGGGAATCCCGGCTGATAACGTAACAGACATACTTTCACTTTACACAGTTCACCGCCTTTGTAATTAGAGCTTCTCACCTCTGTCCTTCAGTCAGTTTTTCCCACGGCTCTCTCACAGCTTTCAGCTCAGCTTTTGGTTTCGCCGTCTCTCTGCTCTTTTCTCGCCGTTCTCCAGTTCTGGCTTTTCTCTGCCGCTTTTCTGCAATCCTCCGCTCCAGGTAACCAGCAGCACCAGGTAACCATCAGCACCAGGTAACCATCCTCTGCTACCACTTGTCGGATGTTGTATCTGGCGCAAGCAGGTGCCCAGGATGCAGAACAGAATAGTGACAGTCTAGATTCCAGTTGACGCAATGAGCCAGACAAGTAATAAGTTTTAAGAGTCACTTTACTGACAATAGAATATATCACAAGCTCTCTCTCTGTACAAACTCCTCAACCCCCACACCGACTGGCCAGATCTGCTAAGTCTTATAGATAAGGCCAGCTGGTTGCCTTGGATACTTGTCCTTGAGATCTGCACGGACTCTGTGCTTCTTGGCCTTGTAACTCTGCTGTGGAAAAATACATTCAGGCACTCTTTCTTTGCCAACACATGCACCATTGGTTCCAACCTCGTTAGAAATAAACACAGGCAGGTTGACATGGGGAGATTGAGGCATGTGCATGGTCTCTCCTCCTGTGCATAGATGGGGAGGATGCGGCTCAGAGAGGCAGAGAGAGGCTCAACATATGACTGAGAGGCATTTGAAGGCTAAAGATTTCAGGACACTGTAGCATACTGAAAGCAGACCACCACTGAAAGGGAATGGACAAGGCAAGTCGGGAATTTACGCATTTGATAAATGAAGTTAATTCCACATGAATAGAGGAACAGAATTATGAGGAGTTCTGTAACCAGAAAAATAAAATAAAAGAAGGGCTAAGTATGGGTGCCCTATGATGAGAAGGGTCCTGGACTTTCTCCTGGAGGAGTAAAGGACTCATCCAATCCCCTCAGGGTTTGGAGTTCTAAGGGCACATTGAGCCTACAAGACTTTATACTTAAGGAAAAACATTAAGGGCACAATCCAACTTGTATTTATTCCGGGCTGAGGAGAGATGGATATGGTGGACCCCTGACTGAGCCAGCTGGGTCCCGGCAGAAGCCCATCACCCCAGCTCAGCCATGGAGGAGCTGGGACCCTGCTGGCTCAGCTGCCAGGGAAGCCAAGGCTGCCAGAAGGAGTGCTGGTGGAAGCCAGCATAAGGCTCAAAAAAGGGGGACATTCGGGGGGCATATCAGAGTAAGGGCCAAGGGGGGAGAACTCCTGTGGGTCCCAATCTGGGCCAAAGTTACGCTGGGAAAAAGGTTGCTGTAAGAAAATAATTACAATGGAAGTGTATAGAATGTGTTTACTCCCCGGTAGGGGTATTTGTGAGAGCCTGCTTTTACTTTCCAGTCCCTGCGCGCAGCTCTTGGTTGACTCCCAAACATGAAATGGATGCCACGGACCTTCCCACCAGCTCCTCTTTCGCCAGCCCACCTTTCCACCAGCTTCCCATGAGTTGGATTGCTGTGCCCATAATCTCATTATTATTACTGTTTTCCTGTGAATGTATGCATTTTTGACTGCTCTCTGTCAAAGAGGTGATACTTCTGGGGAGGCCCTCCTCCTTTTGGCTTTCTTCTAGATGTTCTTCTGGAGTTGAGGAAAGCTTTGATATCCTTCTTGCTGCTTTTCCTGCAGGTAGTTACCCTAAAGGCCATCACAGCTACCTCAACTGATGGTATCACCTCAGTGACTTGAAGAAGAAAAGTTGTTTCCCCAGAATATCATGACTAGCAGTGAGCACAGACCAGTCACAACAGACCAGTTACAGACAGTAGCCAAAAGGGAAGATAAAGAATTGAATTATTTTCTAACATGAGAGATGCAGGGAAACAAATAGCATAACTGCTGATCTTAACGTCCTAAATCTAGGTAGGGATGGTGGTGGTCTGGTTCTAGAACATAAGAAGCTGTCTTATAACAAGTAAGACCTCTGGTCCATCTGCCTCAGTATGCTCTATACTGACTGGCAGCAACTCTCCAGGGTTTCACATAGGGGTTTTTTCACATCTAACTATAGATGAAGGGATTGAACCTTGTATGCTCTACCACTGAGCTATAGCCCTTGTCATAATGCAGATATGAGGAACCTGTGGCCTTTCAGATGTTGTCGGGCTACAACTCCCATCATCCTGGACCACTGGCCATGCTGGCTGGAGCAGATGGAAACTGGAGTCCAACAATATCTGGAGGACCACAGGTTCCCTACCCATGCCAATGGTTTCCTTACTCACCTATGACACTGAATATATATATATATATATATATATATTCACTAATAGGCAAAAAACCTTGCGGTTTAAGAACGTACCTATAGCCAACAGATATTTCTATCAAACTTTTAAAAGCAGGGAAATTGGGCAGCTATCAGGGGAGCAGGAGACCTGACCTCCTCTCTGAGATATTGGACTGCCCAACAAATTTGTAAAAATGCAAACACAATTTGGGTTGGTCTTTCACAGTCCAATTCACTTGCTGTGTAGCTTGGAAGAATTTGGTAACATATGCCAAAGACAGTTGGTTCTTACTGAGCATGCCTGGGCTTATCATTGACGGTAATGCTAAATTTCTTAAATTAATTAAAGATCAGACAGGCATTTTTTAAACTTTTAAACTGCAGAAGATGAAGGTCAGAGTATGGGGCAAAGTAGTAATAGGATTACAGATACTCTGTGAATATGACTGGTTTTTAATTAATTTCAGCAAATTATGACTGTGTAGTTCATGAAAAACTATGGAATGCTTTAAAAGAAATGGGGGCCTTTAAACGCAGAGCTTACATTGAGCAAAGGTTTTGCAGAATATGTTTTAAATATTAGGGTCAGCCCTCACAGTTATAAAATGATAATAAAGAGTACATCTAGACATGGGCAGAGTGCCTTTCCCTGCTACTGATAATCTACAGGGGACAGTTAGAAAGATAAGGCAGTTGGCGTGACTTCCTTATGAACAGTGACCTTCTTTATGAGGTTAGGGTTTTTTTAGTTTGGGAAAATGATTGGCAAACATGATTTAGATTTCCCACTCACTCAAAACACTAGCATTTCGGGTTCATCAGTGGAGCTGATGGAAGAAGGCTCAGGACAATAGTAAAGAAGTATTTCTTCACACAGTTATTGTATAAAAAACTTGTGGAATTCACTGAAGTCAGGCTGTCAGGCTGATTTCCATATCCCCTTTTCTGCATGCACTGCACTCAAAATGGTACACAACAAGATAATAAATACTTCAGTAATATAACTTGTAACAATGCCCAACCACAACCAAGATCACGATAAAATAAAAATAACAACTATCAAATCATAGCCAACTTTAATGATTAAGATAATAGAACTCAATTCCTAACTTTTTTTTATTCATTGAAATTTTACAATACAAAAAATAGGGAAAAGTAACATATAGCAATAGCCTGTATGTAGTACAAAATTTGCAATAAAATAAGAACATAAGAACATAAGAAGAGCCTGCTGGATCAGGCCAGTGCCCATCTAGTCCAGCATCCTGTTCTCACAGTGGCCAAACAGGTGCCTGGGGGAAGCCCGCAAGCAGGACCCGAGTGCAAGAACACTCTCCCCTCCTGAGGCTTCCGGCAACTGGTTTTCAGAAGCATGCTGCCTCTGACTAGGCTGGCAGAGCACAGCCATCATGGCCATTGATAGCCCCATCCTTCATGAATTTGTCTAATCTTCTTTTAAAGCCATCCAAGCTGGTGGCCATTACTGCATCTTGTGGGAGCAAATCCCATAGTTTAACTATGCACTGAGTAAAGAAGTACTTCCTTTTGTCTGTCCTGAATCTTCCAACATTCAGCTTCTTTGAATGTCCACGAGTTCTAGTATTATGAGAGAGGGAGAAAAACTTTTCTCTATCCACTTTCTCAATGCCATGCATAATTTTATACACTTCTATCATGTCTCCTCTGACCCGCCTTTTCTCTAAACTAAAAAGCCCCAAATGCTGCAACCTTTCCTCGTAAGGGAGTTGCTCCATCCCCTTGATCATTCTGGTTGCCGTCTTCTGAACCTTTTCCAACTCTATAATATCCTTTTTGAGATGAGGCGACCAGAACTGTACACAGTATTCCAAATGCGGCCGCACCATAGATTTATACAACGGCATTATGATATCGGCTGTTTTATTTTCAATACCTTTCCTAATTATCGCTAGCATGGAATTTGCCTTTTTCACAGCTGCCGCACACTGGGTCGACATTTTCATCGTGCTGTCCACTACAACCCCGAGGTCTCTCTCCTGATCGGTCACCGCCAGTTCAGACCCCATGAGCGTATATGTGAAATTAAGATTTTTTGCTCCAATATGCATAATTTTACACTTGTTTATATTGAATTGCATTTGCCATTTTCCCGCCCATTCACTCAGTTTGGAGAGGTCTTTTTGGAGCTCTTCGCAATCCCTTTTTGTTTTAACAACCCTGAACAATTTCGTGTCGTCAGCAAACTTGGCCACTTCACTGCTCACTCCTAATTCTAGGTCATTAATGAACAAGTTGAAAAGTACAGGTCCCAATACCGATCCTTGAGGGACTCCACTTTCTACAGCCCTCCATTGGGAGAACTGTCCGTTTATTCCTACTCTCTGCTTTCTGCTTCTTAACCAATTCCTTATCCACAAGAGGACCTCTCCTCTTATTCCATGACTGCTAAGCTTCCTCAGAAGTCTTTGGTAAGGTACCTTGTCAAACGCTTTTTGAAAGTCTAAGTACACTATGTCCACTGGATCACCTCTATCTATATGCTTGTTGACACTCTCAAAGAATTCTAATAGGTTACTGAGACAGGACTTTCCCTTGCAGAAGCCATGCTGGCTCTGCTTCAGCGAGGCTTGTTCTTCTATGTGCTTAGTTAATCTAGCTTTAATCATACTTTCTACCAGTTTTCCAGGGACAGAAGTTAAGCTAACTGGCCTGTAATTTCCGGGATCCCCTCTGGATCCCTTTTTGAATATTGGCGTTACATTTGCCACTTTCCAGTCCTCAGGCACGGAGGAGGACCCGAGGGACAAGTTACATATTTTAGTTAGCAGATCAGCAGTTTCACATCTGAGTTCTTTGAGAACTCTCGGGTGGATGCCATCCGGGCCCGATTATTTGTCAGTTTTGTATTGTCCATTAAGCTTAGAACTTCCTCTCTCGTTACTACTATTTGTCTTAGTTCCTCAGAATCCCTTCCTGCAAATGTTAGTTCAGGTTCAGGGATCTGCCCTATATCTTCCACTGTGAAGACAGATGCAAAGAATTCATTTAGCTTCTCTGTAATCTCCTTATCGTTCTTTAGTACACCTTTGACTCCCTTATCATCCAAGGGTCCAATCGCCCCCCTAGATGGTCTCCTGCTTTGAATGTATTGATAGAATTTTTTGTTGTTGGTTTTTATGTTCTTAGCAATGTGCTCCTCAAATTCTTTTTTAGCATCCCTTATTGTCTTCTTGCATTTCTTTTGCCAGAGTTTGTGTTCCTTTTTATTTTCTTCATTCGGACAAGACTTCCATTTTCTGAAGCAAGGCTTTTTGCCTCTAAGAGCTTCCTTGACTTTGCTCGTTAACCATGCTGGCATCTTCTTGGCCCTGGTGGTACCTTTTCCCATCCACATCTACTGTAATCCCCAATTAGGTGTCCAGTGCAACATCTGCTGCATCTTCTTCGGAATGGTTTCAGCTGATGCGGTCTGATGACGTAGACAAGGTGCTTGCGATGATGCAGCCAGCAACGTGTCCTCTTGACCCTTGCCCTTCTTGGCTTATGAAGCTTGCAGAGGGGGCTTGACCGAGTGGATCCAGGGTGTGGTCAACGCATCATTGCAGGAGGCAGTGGTTCCAGCTGCCCTGAAAGAAGAGGTGATTCAACCACTCCTGAAAAAGCCCACCCTGGACCCATTGGTCTGCGACAATTACCTACCAGTCGCAAATACCTCCTTCATAGGGAAGGTGATTGAGAGGGTTGTGGCGCAGCAATTGAAAGTACTCTTGGATGAAACAGATGATCTTGACCCATTTTAATCTGCGTTCAGGCCTGGTTATGGGACTGAATTGGCCTTGGTTGCCCTGATGGATGACCTTTATTGGGAGGACAGGGGGAATGTGACCCTGTTACTCTTACTTGATCTCTCATCAGCTTTTGATGCCATTGACCATGATATACTTCTGGGCCGACGTAGTGAGGTGGGTGTTGGAGGCACTGTTTTCGAGTGGTTCCGATCCTATCTCCAAGGTCTTTTTCAGAGAATAGCATTGGGTGATTGTCTTTCAGCTCCCTGGCAGTTGTGCTGTGGGGTGTTGCAGAGTACTATCTTATCGCCCATGCTGCTTAACATCTATATGAAGCCCTTGGTCATCAGGAGATTTGGGGCGAGGTGTCATCAGTATGCTCATGATACCCAGCTCTGCTTCTCTGTAACATCTGAATCGGGAGAGGTTGTGCAAGTCCTGAACCACTCCCTGGACTTGGTGGTGGGCTGCATGAGGGCCAGTAAACTGAGTCTGAATCCTAGCAAGATGGAGGCGCTGTGGGTTGGTGGTTCCCGAGTTTAGATAATTGGTCAGTTGCCTGCTTTGGATGCAGTCGTACTCCCTCTGAAAGAGCAGGTCCATAGTCTGGGGGTGCTTCTGGATCCATCTTTGTCGCAAGAGGCCCAGGTGAGCTCAGTGATTGAGCCGGCATAAGTTGTGCTGGAGCAAGAGAAGCTAGAACAAAATTCCACTGCATCCAATTGCTGTTTAGGAGCCTCTGGGTTGGCTGAATGCTGGCTCAGCCAGGAGCTGTACACAGGGACCAGAAAGTAAAAGCCTTTTGTCCCAAACACCCCTACCAGGGAGTAAGCCCTCTCCATTGACTTCTATTCCAATTGTTTTCTTAGACTGACCTTTTTCCCAGGTGTAACATTTGCTTGGATTGGGACCTGCAGAAGCGCTCTGAACATGAGTTGGATGTGGCCTAAGTCCCCTCACCTCAGCCCCTCCCCCAACATGCCCCCTTTCTGGGCCTTAAACTGGCTTATGCCACTTCCATTTGCACCTCTCTTGGCTGAGCTGGCAATCCATGCCAGTCCTGCAGCGGCCTTGGCTTGGCCTCAAGCAAGCAGGCGGGCCAGTGGCAGTGGCGGCGGCCGTGCCAGCTCGGTGAAGGAGGAGGAGGCGACAGCAACAGCAGCAGGTCTGTTTCTTCAGGAGCCTTGCCAAGGCAATGGTGAAACGTCGCCTAGTGGACATAGACAACCAAGAGCTTTCTGTAGCAGCTACAGGTCCATGCTCTCCTCGGGCTGTAGGTTTGCTCGTATCCCCCAGTAATGATGGGATGTGATACCTACACTGGCTTACTGTCCCCAAATATAGGCAGGCCTACTTGTTGGCTCGCTTTGAAGTCCTACCCTCGAAATTATTGGAGGGTAGGTACGATAAGACCCCGAGAATGCTCAGGTACTGCCCCTGCGATACACATGAGGTGGAAACGGTTTCGCACGTTCTTTTTAAATGTAAATTTTATGAGGGAGTTAGAAATGACCTTTTAATCCCTATTCTTTCAAATATACCAGGTCGTACTCCCAGCGCACTTTTAACAATTCTCCTTCAGGGCTCTGACGAAGCAATCACCATGACAGTGGCTAAATACTTAAATCAGGCCATGATGATTAGGAAGGTCGTGACTGGGATGGGCTCCTGAGTATTTATAATTGCTAACTGTTTTTCTTATGTGTCCATTCCTGTATTCTGTGTGTTTGCGATGGTCTGTAGACTTTGCAATAAAGTATTATTATTACAGGAGCCTTGCCTGCGTGTTCCTTTAGGACTAATCTAACTTTCCCTTCCTGAGCCGCTTCAAGGAACGAGTTAGCTACCAAGAAGGGCCTACCGTAGCAACAAGCCTCTTTCCATCATGGGACTCAAGGCAGCGTACGTGAGGTTTCTTTGCAGATATCCATCCAGGCCTGACATACCCAGACCTGCTTAGTTCCAACTTACTTGCTTTTAGACGGTACTTGGGGCCAATTTTAGCACTGCGTTATGTTGGAAATGTAGATTGTGATGGTTATTGTTATTTAACTCTTGTAAATTGTGTTTTGTAAATCGTATTGCTTTATTGTATTGCTTTATTGTTTTATTGATGTATTTTGATATTTGTGTCTTCTGTAAGCCACATTAAGGGTCTTGGGCTGAAATGTGGGGTATAAATAAATAACTACTACTACTACTACTACTACTACTACTACTACTACTACTAATAATAATAATAATAATCCAATTTGAATTTATGCTGGGCTGAGGGACACCGGCATAGACTGGCTGAGCCAGGAGCCAGCCGGCTTAGCTGGGGATCCACTGCATCCAACTTCTCTCAGCCTGGCCTAAATGTGAGTTGTACTGCTCCCTAAGATTATTACTTCTCATACTGCCTACCTTTTATGTCATATGACAAAATGAGTTTGTGCAAATATGCCTGACTTAAAGAGGAGAGTCCTGTATATAGATAAATGGTGTTGGCTTTACTTTCATAGCTGTTTCTCCTTACCATGATGGCATATTATTTTAAGAATTCACAGTTGCTTTCATAAAGTTACAGTGGCCTAGATGCCACTTCCTTTCACAAGCATTTAAGACCTTCGTGTGTGCTGATGCTGATGGAAAACTCAAAACTCTGCAGGATTCCCATTGAACAGTGCTGTTTAAAAACAAAACAAAAAAATTATCCTATAAACAATGAAATCAGAAGTATTTAGCATTATACATGATGCAATTATCATGATGAAGAGAACTGCTAGCTGTTTTTTTCCTTTTCTTTCAGGACAAACAATAAAACCTCTTGTTTTTTGCACTCTGGGTGTTTGGTTTTTAATGTACACATCTGTCCCTAGAGGCTTATATTTCACAGAAGCTTTGCAATTGTTGAACCTGTACAGCAACAGCAGCAGGTCAAAGTATTACCAAAGTGATTAGATAATTACTGCTGTTCTAAGATTTGACCTGTGATCATGGTAAGCATTTTATATTTGGGTATTAAATCCTGCTAGGAAACCGCAAATCTGCAAATTGATCCTATATTTATCTCCACCTCTCTGTGTTAGTGATGGAAATATTGGTCAATTTCAGTTCTCTCAATTTCTCATTTTTCCAATCTTAAGTTTAGTTCTCCACATTTGGCAGTGTGTGTGTGTATTTTTTTAAAAAAACTCCAGCATTTTAGTGTGAATTTTTCTCTATAAACAAATTTTTGTAGGCAGTTTTGACTAACATACATGTTTTGCCAGCCATTTCTAGGCATATAATGCATTTTTGCATGTTATTTTCACTCATATATTTGCTTTTACACACACTTTCCCCTAATATATGCATTTTTTGTAAACATTTTGAATAAATGTAAATTTTGAAGGATGGCTGTGTTTCATGTCTCATATTGTTTTGGACCCCCTCTAGGATGCACACCTTAACATGGTGAGGGGGTTTGACAATGTTGAAGAAGGGGAGAGACCAAGAGGCTAGACTCCTAGCAGGGGCACCCAAGACGGAATGGTCAAAGCTAAGACACCAGACTAAGATGCATCCAAACTCAGAGGAAGGCAATGGTAAACCACCTCTGAATACCTCTTACCATGAAAACCCTATGAACAGAGTATCCAAAATGCAACACGAGATAGTGCTGGAAGATGAGACTCCCAGGTCAGAAGGCACTCACCGAGCTACTGGGGAAGAACAAAGGACAAGTACGAGTAGCGCTGTGACTAATGACGCAGCTGGGTCAAAGCTGAAAGGAGATCCAGAGGCTGATGCGCACAGATGCGAAAGGAGAGTCTGGAGAAGTTCCATATTTTCTGCAAAAACAAGACCAGGAGCAGACTGCGGTAGAGATCATGAACTGGTCGAACTGAAAATCAGAGTAAAGCTAAAGAAGAACAACAAAGCAATCATAATGCCAAAATACAATTTAAATAACATCCCAGAAGAATATAAAGATCAAATAAGGAACATGTTTGAGGCTTTAAACTTAGTTGACAGAGAACCAGAAGAACTATGGATTGAAGTCAGAGACATCATCAGGCAAAAATTTATTTTATTTCTTTATTTTATTATACTTGTATACCACCCCATAGCCGAAGCTCTCTGGGCAGTTTACAGTAACTAAAAACATTAAAACAAATACAATTTAAAACAGATCTTATAAAAACAATTTAAAACACAACTTAAAAATTTAAACAGTATAAAACACATGCTAAAATGCCTGGGAGAAGAGGAAAGTCTTGACCTGGCGCCGAAAAGATGTCGAAGATGTCATTCCATAATTTGGGGGCCACCACTGAGAAGGCCCTCTCCCTTGTTGCCAGACTCCGAGCTTCCCTTGGAGTAGGCACCCAGAGGAGGGCCTTTGATCTTGAACGTAGTGTATGGGTGGGTTTGTATTGGGAGAGGCGTTCCATCAGGTATTGTGGTCCCAAGCCATGTAAGGCTTTATAGGTTAAAACCAGCACCTTGAATCGAGCTTGGAAACATACAGGCAGCCAGTGCAAGTGGGCCAGAATTGGTTTTATATTATTGGACCATCTGGTCCCTGTTATCAATCTGGCCGCTGCATTTTGCACAAGCTGCAGTTTCCGAACTGTCTTCAAAGGCAGCCCCACGAAGAGTACATTACAGTAATCTAATATGGAGGTTACCAGAGCATGGACAACTGAAGCCAGGTTATCCCTGTCCAGATAGGGGCGCAGCTGGGCCACCAGCCGAAGTTGGTAGAAGGCACTCCATGCCACCGAGGCTACCTGAGCCTCAAGTGACAGAGATGGTTCTAGGAGAATCCCCAAGCTACGAACCTGCTTTTTCAGAGGGAGTGTAACCCCATCCAGGACAGGTTGGACATCCACCATCTGGTCAGAAGAACCACCCACTAGCAGCATCTCAGTCTTGTCTGGATTGAGCCTCAGTTTATAGCCCTCATCCAGTCCATTGTCGCAGCAAGGCACCAGTTCAGCACATTGACAGCCTCACCGGAAGAGGGTGAAAAAGAGGAATAGAGCTGCGTGTCATCAGCATACTGATGGCAACACACTCCAAAGCTCCGGATGACCGCACCGAACGGTTTCATGTAAATGTTGAACAGCATGGGGGACAGAACTGACCCCTGTGGAACCCCATACTGGAGAGTCCAGGGTGCCGAGCAATGTTCCCCAGGCACCACCTTCTGGAGGCGACCTGCCAAGTAGGAGCGGAACCACTGCAATGCAGTCCCTCCCACTCCCAACTCAGCCAGTCGTCCCAGGATACTATGGTCGATGGTATCGAAAGCCGCTGAGAGATCAAAGAGAATCAGCAGAGTCACACTCCCCCTGTCTCTCTTCCAACAAAGGTCATCATACAGGGCGACCAAGGCTGTTTCTGTGCCAAAACCAGGCCTGAAACCCGACTGAAATGGATCCAGATAATCGGTGTCATGCAAGAGTGTCTGGAGCTGGCCTGCAACCATTCATTCCAGGACCTGGCCCAGGAATGGAACATTTGCTACCGGCCTATAGTTATTAAGATTCTGTGGGTCCAGGGAGGGTCTCTTCAGGAGTGGTCTCACTACTGCCTGTTTCAGGCAGCCAGGGACTACCCCCTGTCGCAGAGAGGCATTAATCACCTCCCTGGCCCAGCCGGCTGTTCCATCCCTGCTAGCTTCTATTAGCCAAGAAGGGCAAGGATCCAGCACAGAAGTGGTTGCACGAACCTGTCCAAGCAATGCAAAAAGACAATACCTCTAATTAAAAAGAGAGGAAGACCTCAATGGATGACTGAAGAAACTCTTAAAATGGTTAAAGAGAGAAGGAAAGCAAAAGCAAAAGGGGATAGAAACACGGTCAGAACCCTAAATGCAACAATACAGCAAATAGTATGTAGGGACAAAGAGAACTATTACAATAGTTATTATATAGAAATAGAAGAGGACAACAAAAAGGGTAGAACAAGAGCCCTATTCCAAAAGATTAGAGAAATGGAAATTTAAACCAAGAGTAGGGATGTTGAATAATCAACAGGGGAACACACTGACCGACCAAGATGAAATAAAAGGAAGATGGAAGCAATACACTGAAGAACTCTATAAAAGAGATGCCAGGATGACAAATTCATTCATGGAGGAACCATATGATGAAGAACCAGAAATTTTAGAATGTGAGGTGAAAGCTGCTCTTAAAATACTTGGAAGAAACAAATCACCAGGAACAGATGGCATACCAATAGAGTTGCTACAAGTTACTGAGACTGAATCTGTCCAAATTTTGAGAAAAATCTGTCAAGAAATATGGAAAACTAAACAATGGCCCACAGACTGGAAGAGTTCAGTATACATCCCAATGCCAAAGAAAGGGGGTCCCAGGGAATGCAGTAATTATTGAACTATTGCCTTAATATCTCATGCAAGGAAAGTAACGCACAAGATTCTACCACAAAGGCTCTTATTGTATATGGAGCGAGAAATGCCAGATGTCCAAGCTGGATTTAGAAAGGGAAGAGGCACCAGAGATCATATTGCAAACATACACTGGGAACAGAGCAAGGAATTTCAGAAGAAAATCACCCTGTGCTTTACAGATTACGGCAAAGCCTTTGACTGTGTAGATCATTAAAAACTATGGAATGCTTTAAAAGAAATGGGGGTGCCACAGCATCTGATTGTCCTGATGCGCAACCTATACTCTGGACAAGAGGCTACTGTAAGGACAGAATATGGAGAAACTGATTGGTTCCCAATCAGAAAGGGTGAGAGACAGGGGTGTATTTTATCACCCTATTTATTTAATCTATGCACAGAACATATCATACAGAAAGCTGGACTGGACTAAGATGAAGGAGGTGTGAACATTGGATGGAGAAATATCAATAATTTATGATATTCAGACGATACCATACTCTTAGCAGAAACCAGGAATGATTTTAAAAGAATGCTGATGAAAGTTAAAGAGAAAAGCACAAAAGCAGGACTATAGCTGAATGTCAAAAAGACTAAAGTAATGACAACAGAAGATTTATGCAACTTTAAAGTTGATAATGAGGACACTGAACTTGTCAAGGATACCTTAGCACAGCCATTAACCAAAATGTGGACAACAGTCAAGAAAAAATCAGAAGGCTAGGACTGGGGAGGGCAGCTGTGAGAGAACTAGAAAAGGTTCTCAAATGCAAAGATGTATCACTGAACACTAAAGTCAGGATCATTCAGACCATGGTATTTCCAATTTCTATGTATGGATGTGAAAGTTGGACAGTGAAAAAAGCGGGTAAGAGAAAAATCAACTCATTTGAAAGGTGGTGTTGGAGGAGAGCTTTGCACATACTATGGGCTGTGAAAAAGACAAATAAGGGTGTTAGAACAAATTAAACCAGAACTGCCATTAGAAGCTAAAATGATGAAACTGATATTATCATACTTTGGACACATAATGAGAAGACATGATTCATCAGAAAAGACAATAACGTTGGGAAAACCAGAAGGAAGTAGAAAAAGAGGAAGGCCAAACAAGAGATGGATTGATTCCATAAAGGAAACCACAGACCTGAACTTACAAGATCTGAACAGGGTGGTTCACAACAGACACTGTTGGAGATCACTGATTCATAGGGTCGCCATAAGTCGTAGTTGACGTGAAGGCACATAACAACAACAATAATTGTTTTGGAAAGGGCAAATCTGAAAGATTTGGCTTAAAATGCAAATTGAATTGAAATTCTTGCCCATCTCTTTTCTGTGATTATGTGTGTGAGCCATTATATGTTCTGTTCCATTGTGTGAGTCAAGAATAAAACATGTGGGGCTACTTCCCAAAGCAAAGTTTCCCTGATCCAGAATTTCTGCATCCCAAAAAGTGCTGTGCAGGAATTGTTCTGTGTGTGAAAGCTGCAGGAAGCGGGAGAAGAGAGGAGAAACAGACTGCTAGTTGCATTTAAATACATTTATATACATCGGAAATAGAAGTCCATGTAGTGGGGTGGAGTCCCCCTTCTGATACCAGCTTCACTGCTGCTTACTTGGGTGTGGCATTGTGGTTACAGCGCTGGAAGAGGACCGGGGAGATGAGTTTTGAAATCCCAACTCTCACAGGCTGTCAGGATAACCTACCTCATTGGGTTGTTGTGAGGATAAAATGGGGAGGGGGAGCCATATATGCCACCTTGAGCTCTTTGGGGAAAAGGTGGGATATAAATGTAATAAATAAATAAATACATGGTGGGGCAGCAGCTAGGTCAGGGCTGTATGGTTTTACCAGCAGGAGCGCTGCCTCAGCCCCAGCCAGGTAAGCAGCAGGAATGCTGGTCTTTTGGGGGTGGCTTCTTGGCTTCCCCCTTTTACATGCACCACTAATGTGCATGGGGAAGTTCTGATCACATGGATAGTAGGTCTGATTGGTTGGTGAGAACTGTAATGCAAAAGGGGCACATGGGTAGGTTAGGTTTTCCTCTTTCGTGCTGCTTTCTTCCCATAGCTACTCCCTCCTTCTCTTTTTCTCTCAGCAGTATTTATGTGTGGGACTGGAGCCTGAGGGGGAAGTGACCTTGGGAGCAGACTGCGTGGAGTGCGGGAAAGGAGTAGCCAATGGAGGAGGATTCACCACTGTCGACTTATGTGCTCACTTTGTACGTTAAATTACATCCACACACTTATTCTACCATGATTGAGGCATGTTGCTTAAAAATGGATGAGCCACTGTAGTCCGCCCCCCCTTGTGCATGTACTGGAGGAGAGGAGGGTGAAGCAGTGATTTTATCTCCCCCGTCTGTGTGAGAAGTTGTTTTCTGTGCAAAGCTGTAAACCGCCCAGAGAGCTTCGGCTATGGGGCAGTATATAAGTACAATAAATAAATAAATAAATAAAATAAAGCTGGATCTCTGCATTACATTTTCTGCGCAGAAGACAGGCCAACAGATATGCACATTTTCTCTTACATGACTCAGGATCTTGTATGGATATGTACATGTGGAACAACTTAGAACGGATCATGGAAGTGGGAGAATTTTTTATTTGATGTGAGAAAGTTTATAGTTTGTTTTCTTTTAAAAAAAATCTATACTCCCTGGATGGTTGTGAGGCCAGTGTACAACAATGGAAACAAAGTTAAAGGAAAGCAAATGTAACCCATCAAAAGACAATAAAAATAAAACAAACAATGACTTGAAAAAACACACCACAGACCACAGACAATGAACTTCTTTAAAATGCCTCAACAGGGACGTCTTAACCTGGCACTGAAAAGATTATAATATCAACTGCAGTTGAGCAACTGGGGCACCACCACAGAAAAGTCCTGATGACAGCCAGAGAAGGAACACATTTGAGGATCCCCTCTACGCAGCCTTTCAAGGAGAGAGCTGGCCTCTGTTTGTAAAGTATGACATGTGATCACCTTTTTATTGAGAATTCATTTGTAAATCATTGAGCTAATATATTTTATCTTATTTTGTATAACTACCTTGATTCAGTTTTAAAGATGGGTACTTTATTCTAATAGTATGCATGTAGTGATGATACAATTAAAATGATAATTTCATGTAAGTATGGCATACATTTATCTGAGAATTGGGAACCTCAGAACTGAGGGCCAAATGTGTCCCTCTAGGCATCTCTTTCTGGTGTGTCCCACAGCAGACTGGAGGCTCTGATGTCAGTGGGGCAGTGAATCTGCTCTGAGTTTTAGTCTGAACTTTCAAGTAGCTGTCCAAGGTCCTATTATCAAAATAGGTTCAACACCTTGGGCAGCTCCTTGAATGTTTGGACTAAAACCCAGAGCAGATTCACTGCCCCACTGACATTGGAGCCACCATTCTCCACTGTTCCCCAGGCCACACACCCTCTCAAGCCACACCCCTCACCCACCTTGCTTTGTACCCTCCTCAGGTGTTTTTGCCTAGCTGGAATATGCCCTTTGAACTCTGAAATGAGTGTGTGAGTGCAAAGTACCTAGCCCATTGCACAAAATGGAAAATTCACATTCATTGCTTTGCCCACTTTTGCCTCTGACTCTGCCCTTCAATGGCATGTGGTCCCTGGAATGTGGTTCCAGGCACGTGGTTGCCCAGAAAGGTAGGTAGTGTTCAGGTTGGAATAGGTTCTCCATCACTGATTCAGCTCCTCCTCTAAGGCTACGATCCAGTGAAACTTGGAAAAATCTTTAATCACAATCAATGGGATGTTCAGGATGTAAGGCTGCTATCTTAACCTCACTTCTCTGGGACTAAGACCCACTGAATTCTATAGGATTTACTTCTGAGTAGACATGTTAGGGTTGCACTGCATGTGCCTACGTAGGGACATAAACATGAGGACACTCTTCTGAATACTAGAACATTTCCCTCTAGGAGAACAGAACCCTGAAGTTCTTGTACTTGACTATTTGCCATAAGCAGCTGCCCGACCACCCACTAATTTGTTCTTTGGCCATATGTTCAGTGAAATGCAGCTGTTTCATGCAAATCCAATTATTGACTTTAAGTACGATTGCTTCAAATGGATTGGATTTTTAATAATGAGCTACAGATAAGAATATAGGAAAGTGCCTTTTACCAGGTCATATTATTTGTCCATCCAGTTTTAAAAATCGACCCTGACTGGCAGTGGCTGGGCAGGATCTCTAGTAGAGGCCTTTCCCATCACCTGCAACTTAATCATAAGAACATAAGAAGAGCTTTGCTGGGTCAGGCCAAAGGCCCATTTAGTCCAGCATCTTGTCCTCACATCAGATACCTACAAGAAGCCCACAATCAGGACCTAGCGGCAGTGGCGGCTGGTGGCGCCATGTCAGTGGGGCAGTGGAATTCACTCTGGGTTTTAATCCAATCTTTTCAAGGAACTGAGCAAGGTGCTGAAGCTTGGACAAAAACCCAGAGTGAATTCCACACTGCCCCACTGACATGGCGCCACCAGCTGCCACTGTCTAGTGGCATTCTCACCACTTGTGATTTCCACCACCTGGTATGAAGAGGCATACTGCCTCTGACAGTGGAGGCAGAATATAGAAGCCTGGAATGGTCTGCATGCTAAATTGACCCTTGGACCTTCTGCATGCTAAGCATGGACTCTACCACTGAGCTATCATTTCTCGCTAAGTTATATTTTTTTAACATGATGCAGCTATATTTTAAAAGAGTTTATTCTTGTTTTGGGTCTAGGAAAAAAATGATACAAAGTGTCTTCTGCTTAATACCAGTAACATTTCACATGTGGGCTACTTTTTCACTATTGAATGGAGTGGGGTTATAAATTAAATAATAATAATGGCAATTATAATTTAGGCTACAATGTGATTTTTGGGGGGAGGTTGGAACAGAACCCCTAAGGGGTCTAATCTGTTTAATAGTTTAATCAGGAAAATATTTGCATTTGTCTCCCTCAAATTAGAAAGTTTTATTCATCCTTATTTCGTTTCTGTTAATTTCCCCATTTTCTCTAGATGTTATTACTTGTCCTTTAAGGAACAAGGAAGCAGTACTGCACTGTGTTTCCCCTGGTGAACTTCTCCTGGAAAAGGCAGTTTGCATGCATCAAAGTAACCCATACAATATGATGTGATATGGATTGCTTTGGGCACTAGCTGAGGATTAGCACTACTACACACTGTAATTGTGTGTGTTGTGTAATGTGGACAAGCAAGCCTACACAATCAAAGACAGACATCACATGCCATAATTATATTTGTCTGTCAGGCCATGATAATTGTAGATGGCAGGTAAGTGGCATGAAAACAATTCCACCCCCTCCCCCGCTGTGGCATGTTTTGCCTTTTCCTCCAACTCAAAAAAAAAAAAAAAAGGAGGAGAAAAGGTCAAGTGTTTTTCCCCCTTGTAGTATAATTTCAAAAGGCATAATTTGAATGAGTTTTTTTTTTCCATTTATCATTCGGTGAAATCTTTGTCCTGTTGCAAGCTTCCATGCATCTTTCATTAATATAATATCATTCTGTAGACAGAACTATAAAACATAGGCAGAAAAAACCTCAATGCCTTCCATATGGTTCAAATATGACCATGTAGAACCAAAGGTTTATGCATGGCTTAATAATTATTTGCGGGGTCATCCTGTATAAAGCAAATCACAAGTGTTGTATCTTAAAGCTTCTGAATGGATTCCTATTTTTAGAAAGAGAAGTTAAGCCAATCCCTTCTGTGCCAAATCCCCCAAATCCATCTTGTTAGAGTGTCAGTTGAATCACTGCTTGCTATCTGGAACAGAGAAGACTACCACAACAATATTCCTATGATTAGGACTGTACACTTTCCCAGCACAATATTATCTAAAATGGGAATACAAAATATTTTCCCATCATTCCTTTTTTCTTGGATGAAATATTTTGCATAAAATTGGATTGTACTTTTGTTGAAAATGTATTTTCTATAGAAATTATCTTTTACATTGTGCCTTTTTTCCTGGGCTCAGAAGGAACGGGACCAGATCCTAAGCTGATGCTAAAACAGGCATTTGCATCTTGTGAGTCATCAAGACTCAAAAAGGGTCCATCTCTCATATTTATTTTGAAAAAAAGTCTGTGAGTCCTTGATATGAAACATGCTCCAAATTTGCACCAGGGTCTCCAGAACCAGTCTGCCGCCAAAAAATGTCCATCACAGCTGCCATTTTTCTCCAAGGTGCAGTAAACACAATGGTGGCTGCCACACCTCCTCAGTTAGTCCCAGGGAGCCCCCACTGCCTGCCTCTTACTTAAATCAAGCTTCAAGCTTCCTCCTCTGGCTACAAGCTTCCTTCTGGCTACAAGCTGCCTCCTCCTTAGTCTCAGTGCTGCTGTTGTAGAACTCGGCAGGGAGAAGGCTGGGGCCCAACTAGCATTTGTTGGCTCTACCTGTCATTGGTGCTGGCCTCCCACTACAGTAGGGCTTTCTGCCTCACCAGTCCCAATGGGAACCAACCACCACTGAGTAAATACCTTTGGGGACAAACAGCATTAGACTGAGGCATTTTAATCAGAAAACTGCATTAGACTGCGGCATTTTAATCAGAAATCAGTTCAAATGTCATGTGAGAGACAACAGCGTTGTCTAAAAATGTAACATATAAGAAGCTTAGAGCTGAAATGAACATTCAGAATTATTTGAAATTTGCCACATTTTCCAATTTCACCAACTGAGGCTTTATATGAGAAATTTCAAAGTAAATTTTGAATTTACAAAATTTGAATGTGAATCTATTTTTTTAAAACTCAAACCTGGAAGTTCCAAAATAGTTTTGATGTGTTAGCATATCTTGATTTTTATTTTATTTTAACAGGCTTCAGATATGAAATCTACAGAGCATTATATGTATCTGGAGCTATACTACACCAGCTTTAAGAGATCTACACTGGTTATTGGTTTGTTTCTGGCTACAATTCAAGATTTTAACCTTTAAAGTTCTTCACAGCTTGGGACTCAGCTTTATTTATTTATTTATTTATTATTTAAAAATATTTCTAGCCCGCTCTATTTTAACCAGAAACTCAGAGCGGCGAACAACAGAGGATAAAATAGAACACAATAAAATTTACAACCTCTACATGCAATCAATATAGTTAAAAACATACAAAAAACTAATGCTTACAACATAATTTGTTAAAATTCTTATTCCACGTTCAATTTAAACGCAGTCCGAAAAAGGATCGTCTTAACCTGGCGGCGGAATGCCAAAAGTGAAGGAGACAACCGTACCTCCACTGGCAAAGCATTCCAGAGTCTAGGAGCGACAACAGAAAACACCCTATCTCTGGTTCCTGATAAATGAGCTTGTGAGACTGAAGGGATCATGAGAAGTATATCCTCAGAGGACCTCAAAAGACGGGAGGGTTCATAACGAAGCAACCGATCGGACAAATAGACAGGGCCCAGGCCATGTAGGGCTTTAAAGGTTAATACCAGCACTTTGAATTGAGTCCAGAAGCAAAATGGCAGCCAATGGAGTTGTTGTAATAGGGGGGTTGTATGAGCCCGAAGGCCAGCCCCCATCAGCATTCTCACTGCCGCACGTTGAACCAGTTTAAGCTTCCGAACTGTCTTCAAAGGCAGCCCCACGTAGAGTGCGTTGCAGTAATCCAACCGGGATGTAACTAGGGCGTGTGTTACTCTCGTCAGATCGGACGTCTCTAGAAACGGGCGCAGTTGGCTAACCAGTCTTAGCTGGGCTCCTGGACACCCCAGAGACCTGGGGTTCCAGGGTCAAAGCTGAGTCCAGAAGCACACCCAAACTGCGAACCTGAGTTTTTAGGGGGAGTGTAACCCCGTCCAACACAGCTTAAGGACTGTCTTCGCCCATATTATCCTATGCAGGAATTATTATTTTCCACAGTGGCCCTTCTTAGAGTGCTCTCAGCATCAGAAATTAAGCAGGTGGTAACAAGAGACAGCTATAGCTCAGTGGTGCCCCAGCTGTGAAATTCCGTCCCCAGGAAGTTTGGCACCTATGCTAATATCCTTAAGGTGTCAGGTTAAGACATATTTATTTTCTCGGGCATTTTGGAATGAAATTAATTTTGTTTAGATCTTATGGGAAAGGAAGATATATTTTAAGGACTGTAACTGAGTTGTCCATTCTGCTTGTCTGAATTGGTTCTGAAGTTGAGGTGACTTTAGAAAATGGTTCTATTTTAATTGTAGTGTAGTTTTTTTGGCAGTATTTTAATTATATAATGTTTTTTATATTGCACATTCTTATAGCTAAATGTTTGGGATACATTTGTATGAAGTTTAGTATATACAGTAAATACCTTAAATGAGCAATCCTATGGAAGTCAGGACTCAGGAGTGGGGAGAGTCTGTGGCAGAGGATCTGCCACTTCCTAAGACCTGTGAGAAAAAAACCTTGACAGCTGTGCAAATGATCTAGTGTGTTTTCATGTGTGCCTTAGCATGAGAAGGATTTTGACTTAATCCGAATCACAAAAAGCAGACAAGTAGGACCTTGACAGTGATATGACTGAGGTGTAGTTTGATCCTGATTCTTTGCATGTTTACTTGGCACAGTTAGGGTGCAATCCAATTTGCATTTATTCTAGGCTGAGGGGAGTTGGATGTGGCAGATCTCCAGTTGAACTGGCTGGGTCCTGGCTCAGCTGGGCTATGCCAATGTAAGTCCCTCAGCTCAGATGGGGCTCAGCTGGCCCAGCTCAGCTCACCTGGGGCCCAGCCAGCTCAGCTGAGATTGGCATAAATGAAGCTGGCATAAGTTCCGAAAAGGGGGCTTTCTGGGGGGGTGTTGGGAGGAGATGAGGTGAGGGGTCTTAGACCACATCCAACTAGGGTTGCCAGGTGTCCGGTTTTTGCCCAGAGCCTCTGGTTTTTGGGGGTCCTCTCTGGGTCTCTGGATGAGTCACCTTAATCTCCGGACTCTTAGCTTTCTTTATTGAGATTTATTCTAAGGATTTATACTAAGGACCTTTGGTAAGGTTTCATTTTGCATGAGCAAAACACAGTTGTTTCAAATTGCTCATTCACATTTAACTGTGGTCTACATATTTCTTTATTTGGAGAACAGCCTTTTATCCTCCACTTCTGAATGTTTGGTTAGCATTAAATGTCCCAGAATCCACACAAAATACAGAATAGGCACACTTCACACTGGCCTTCTCTTAGGGTTGCTACAGCAGCCAGCCAGTGTGGCACATATTTATCTCCTGGTAGGTAAAGACACCTAATTGACACAAATTGGAACTTAATTAATCTGAGATCCAAGACCCCCCCCCCTTGATTTATTGGCAAATTTCTCATATGATCATCCAGCCTCCTAAGGACTATTATCTGAATAAGAGAATCAAGAACAAGAATTTTTAAGATACTGAGGATTTAGGAAACTCTAGAATTTTGACAGGACAGCTGGATTAAGTCTCTTACAGCAAAAAAAAAGTAAAAGAAGGGTTTTGATAAAAGAAAAAAGGAGTTACTGTTCTTTTTTTTTTAATAAAGAAAAACCATTTGGAAATACAAAACCTGACACATGAACTACTACACCCCAAAATATTTCACTAAGATCCTGTCTTAAAATGAGATTGGTAGTCTGGGATAGAACATGGATTTGCGAGAGGTCAAGCCTATTGAAGACCTTCCTCTTTCAACAAGCCTTTTAAGTTGAGACCTTATCCCACTCTGCCTCTGCTGGAATTGTTTTTTAATATGTTTTGAAACTTTTTTTTTACCAATATATTTTTAACCTTTTTTAAAAATAAAGATGCCTTGAAAGCTGTTTGAAAATGTTTTTAAAGATGTTTTGTTTTAATGTATTTTAAAGTCTGTTTGTATGATGTTTCAAAGTGTTTTTAGTGCTTTTGTTTGCCGCCCTGGGCTCCTGCTGGGAGGAAGGGTGGGATATAAATCAAATAATAAATAAATAAATAAATAAATAAATAAATAAATAAATAAATAAATAAATAAATAAGTGATAGCCAATGCGTTGTTTGAGTCCAAAAGCCTTCTTTCCTCAAGAGAATCACAGTGCTATTTGGTTATGCAGATAAATACCCTATATAGTGGCTCTATACTATACTCATCATGGATTTTTTGCATTCCACAATGTTAAATTGAAAATACCCCCATGCCATTCTGATCCTTCCCATAAACTCATTTCAAAACAAAACCTTACAAAACTGATAGTCCTGAACTCAGAAACACTTGCTTAACAACCCTCTAAATGTTCATGGTGATACACAAAACAATCAGAGAGAACTGAAAGTTCAAAGTATAAAAAGAGAGAGAGAAAGTCCCTTTTGGACTTTTTTCTGTCAGAGTTCTCATAATCTGTTGAAATTAATTAAAAATCAGCCATGTTCACAGAGAATCTTCTTACTGTCCTTGCTTCATACTCTGACCTTCATCTTCTGCAGTTTAAAAGTTTAAAAAATGCCTGGATGATTTTTAATTAAATTTGTTTGGCTTGAACCCAATGATAATGTCAGGCATGCTCAGTAAGAACCAACTGGCAGTCTTCTATAAGCGAGACTCACAGCTGCTGGGCTTGCCTAATCAGGGGGCCACACCCACATTAGACTTTGATTTCACGTTAGACAAACAGTCATGGCTTCCCCCAGAGAATCCTGGAAAGTGTAGTTTGTGAAGGGCGCTGAGAGAAGACTCCTATTCGCCTGACAGACCTCCAGTAGCAAGAGTGGTTTTAACAGTCAACTGCTTTAATTGAAGCTCTGTGAGTGGAACAGGGCATCTCCTAGCAACTCTCAGCACCCTTCACTAACTACACCCCCCAGGATTATTTGGGAGAAGCCATGACTGCCTAAAGTGAAATAACAGTCTGGTGTGGATGTGGCCAGGGACAGCTTGGGTGGGAGGCTACATTTGCCTGCTGTAGAATAAAAAGGTGAGGGAGACCCTGAAAGAGAATGATACTGTTCACAAGGTTTTCATTTTGGAAATAAAAGGGGATTCTCCTCTGCCCAGTGCACACCCACCCAATCTCCTCCCCTCCCCTCCCCTTCCTGCCCTCCACCCCTCCCCTCCCCCAGGTCAATTTCACCTATCCTAAGCATGATTGCACAGGAGTAAATCCCATTGAACTCAAAAAGTATGCAAATGATCAAACCTGCCCTCCCCTCCACCTCCCTCCTATCCCCTCCCTCTTGCCCCTTCCCTCCCCCTTCCTTCCCCTCCCCATCCCCTTCCAATCCCCTCCTTCTCCTTCCTCCTCCTCCTTTCTGTCCCATCTGCCCTATCCCCTCTCCGTCCTCCTCCCCCATGGTCAGTTTTACCTGTCCTAGGACTACAACCTGGGAGACCAGGGTTCAATTCCCCACACAGCCATGAAGCTCACTGGGTGACCTTGGGTCAGTCACGGCTTCTCAGCCTCACAAGAAGGCAATGGTAAACCCCCTCTGAATACCACTTATCATGAAAACCCTATTCATAGGGTCGCCATAAGTCAGAATTGACTTGAAGGCAGTCCATTTTATTTTCAAGCATGATTGCATGGGAGTAAATCCTATTGAACTCAACAAGTATGCAAATGATCAAACCTGCCCTCCCCTCCTCCTCACTCTCATCACCTCCCTTTTGCCCCTCCCCTTCCTTCACCCCTCCCCCTCCCCTTCCAATCCCCTCCTTCCCCCTCCCACTCCTTCTGCTCCCCTCTCCCCCTTCTTCCTTCCATCTTCTCTCCCCTCCCCATCCTCCTTCCCCATGGTAAGTTTTACCTATCCTAGCATTGACTGCACAGGAGTATATCCCATTGAACTCAATAAGCAAACAAATGATCAGACCTGCCTTTCCCCTCCTTCCTCTCTCTTCCTTCTTCCTCCCCTCCCCTCTTGCTTCTTCCTCCTCCCCTGCCCACCCCAGGCTTCCCTCCCCACATTCAGTTTTACCTATCCTAAGCATGGGAGTAAATCCCACTAAACTCAATAAACATGCAAATGATCAAACCTACCCTCCTCCCCTCCTGCCTGCTCCCCTCCCCCTCCTCCCCTCTACCCTTCCTCCCCTCCTTCCTCCTCCTCCCCTCCCCATCCCCTGTGGTCAGTTTCACCTATCCTAAGCATGATTGCAGGGGAGTAAATCCCACTGAACTCAATAAGCATGCAAACGATCAATCCATACTCAGCAAGCTTGCACAGGATCCCATTTCTTACCTCCTGGACTAAAAAGCAGGGAAATGTACTAATAGGCAAAAAAACGTGCACTTTAAGAATGTACCTATAGCCAACAGATATTTCTATCAAACTTTAAAAAGCAGGGAAATTGGGCAGCTATATTGAATGCACCAGGGGAGCAGGAGACCTGACCTCCTCTCTGAGATATTGGACTGCCCTACAAATTTGTCAAAATGCAAACACAATTTGGGTTGGTCTTTCACAGTCCAATCCACTTCCTGTGTAGCTTGGAAGAATTTGCTAACATGTACCTCTGAGCATATGGTGAGTGGTGGCAACACCTGCAGTCAGCCCAAATAACAGAAACAAGACATGTGCTGTGCTGATCTTGTTTTAGTAACGAAGAAGCAACAATATTAAAACAGTTGATAGTGTTCAGATAGTCACTTTAAATGTTTGATTAACTTTGCAATTTTAGTGAAGTTTCCTATAGTAAATCATTCTGTTTTGCATATTTGTGAATATGTGAACTACAGCAACACCTTGCAACACTAAAAAAAAGTTCCAAAAACAATTGTGGAATAATGGCACCGACTGTTCTGCAGAATAGTTTCCAATGGACATGAGGAGTGTCTCAGTTTGCACAAGATAAAACAGTGGGAGGTGAAGTATATTCTAGGAAAATTCTAGGTGTGCTCTATGTTTTTAATTGACCATGCCTACCTTTCCTTAAGTGGAGGAGTTTAAGCATAGCAGGCTGAAAACATGCACCTTGGGCAGGCCAAGTTTATTTTTCCAACAGCTAGAGTCATTGCTTAAGTAGCAACATATTGCAGTCTGATTTTACATCAAACTGCAGTTTCAGATTCAACTGTTAATGCAACCAAAATAGAAATAGAGCATAACCTCCAGTATGAAACAAAAAAGGCTATCTTCACCATCATATGACATTGACCAATAAAAAGGCTTTCAAATTAATAAAAATAAATTTGACAAAGATTTCTAGGATGAATAATGAGAGAAATATAATTTGCTAAGTTAGATTCTCTGTAGAAACAGTAGTAACACAAAAAAGAAGCAAAGAAGAACACCAATATACAAAAATGTAATTCTCCTTCTTTGGAGATGGCAGATGTTACCACAACTCACCATATGCTCAGAGGCCCATGTTATCAAATATTTCTAAGCTACACAGGAAGTGGATTGGACTGTGAAAGACTAATCCAAATTGTGTTTGCATTTTGACAAATTTGTAGGTCAGTACAATATCTCATAGAGGAGGGCAGGTCTCCTGCTTCCCTGGTGCATTCACTATAGCTGCCCAATTTCCCTGTTTTTTAAAGTTTGATAGAACTGTCTGTTAGTTATAGGTACATTCTTAAACCGCAAGTTTTTTTTGCCTATTAGTGAATATTCAAAGAAAAACAGATTGTTTAAGTTGACACAACTGAAGACTAAAATCAGTTGGCAGCATATTTTTAAAATGGAAATAGAATCAGTTTAGAGCCAGTCAGAAATCATTTTTGTTACACTGGATATTAGACAAAGGAAGGATGAGACAATGTGCAGAATGAAAAAAAATTAATTGATTAGCACATACCAGGAATTATCTACAGGGGGTGTCTGGCACACTAGCAAACTTGAGCAGCTGTGAAGTAGATACAGACCTCATAAACAGTGCAAAATATAGGATTATTTGGTAGGATGGGGACTAGACCTTTATAGTACAGGTAGATGGCTGCATATTGGTGGAGAAAAAACTCCAAAATTAATATAAAGAACAGTGCATGCCATTTTTGGAATCTAGTTGCCATATCAAGTCAGACCATTGATCCATTGATCTCAGTGTTGCCTACAACAGGGGTGGGAAACCTGTGGCCCTCCAGATGATGTTGCACTCCACTTCCTTTCTGCCCCAGCCAACACAGTCAATGGTCAGGGATGGGGGGATCATAGTCCAGCACAGAGCTTGGAAAAGTTACTTTTTTGAACTACAACTCCTATCAACCCAATCCAGTGGCCATGCTGGCTGGGGCTGATGGGAGTTGTAGTTTAAAAAAGTAACTTTTCCAAGCTCTGGTCCAGCAATATCTAGGGGGCACAGGCCCCATCCCTGGTCTACACTGATTGACTGTGGGTCTCTAATGCAGCCTTCACTAACCTGGTGCCCTCTAGATGTTTTGACTAGTCCTGGATGGGGCTGATGGGAGACATAGTCGAAAACATGTGGAGGCCATTAGGTTGGTAAAGACTGCTCTAGGGTTTCAGAAGGGAGTCTAAAGATGCCTGCATTTATATCCTTCTAGTTCCTGAATTTTTGCACACCTTAGTTAATGAACGTCTCAGATGCAATGTGTTTTAGTTGCTTCTCATGCATCTAGTAGTTTCAGTTGACTTATTATTTCATTTACATGTTGAGAAATAAGGTTTCTTTTTCAGACTTTAAATTTCATTCATAGATGGAAATGAATCCTAAGTTGCCAGAGACAAATTTTTACTACATTCATTCCAGCAAACATAGCACCAAAACTGGGTTGAAATATACCTTTTGCAACAAGAAAATATCAAAGCTGTATCTCACATGTATTATTATTATTAATTATTATTATTAATATTATTAACAACAATAATAACAACAGTAGTAATAATAATAATTCCATTTTGAATTGCTTCCTATAAGACATCCCAAACTGATATACAATATAATAAATATATATATAAAACATATACAAAAAAAAAGTTAAGAAAGACCCCATTGGGTGACTGAAGCTCTTAAAATGGTTAAAGAGAGAAGGAAAGCAAAAGCAAAAGCAGGCAGAAACATGGTCAGAACCCTAAATGCAACTATACAGTGACTAGTACATAGGGACAAAGAGAACTATTACAATAGTTATTGTATAGAAATAGAAGAGGACAACAAAAAGGGAAGAACAAGAGCCCTATTCCACAAAATTAGAGAAATGAAAGGGAAATTTAAACCAAGGGTAGGGATGTTGAATAATCAACAGGGGAATACACCAACTGACCGAGATAAAATAAAAGGAAGATGGAAGCAATACACTGAAGAACTGTATAAAAGAGATGCAAGGATGACAGATTCATTCACAGAGGAACCGTGTGATGACAAACCAGAAATCTTAGAATGCGAGGTGGAAGCTGCTCTTAAAATACTTAGGAGAAACAAATAACCAGGAACAGATGGCATACCAATAGAGTTGCTACAGGTTACTGAGACTGAATTTGTCCAAATTTTGAGAAAAATCTGTCAAGAAATATGGAAAACTAAACAATGGCCCACAGACAGAGTTCAATATACATCCCAATTCCAAAGAAAGGGGATCCCAGGGAATGCAGTAATTATTGAACTATTGCCTTAATATCTCATGCAAGTAAAGTAATGCTCAATATTCTACAACAAACGCTCTTACCATATATGGAGAGAGAAATGCCAGATGTCCAAGCTGGATTTAGAAAGGGAAGAGGCACCAGAGATCATATTGCAAACATACGTTGGATAATGGAACGGAGCAAGGAATTTCAGAAGAAAATCACCCTGTGCTTTATAGATTACACCAAAGCCTTTGATTGTGTAGATCATGAAAAACTATGGAATGTTTTAAAAGAAATGGAGGTGCCACAGCATCTGACTGTCCTGATACATAACCTATACTCTGGACAAGAGGCTACAGTAAGGACAGAACATGAAGAAACTGATTGGTTCCCAATCGGAAAGGGTGTGATAACAGGGATGTATTTTATCACCCGATTTATTTAATCTATATGCAGAACATATCATACGGAAAGCAGGATTGGACCAAGACGAAGGTGTGAAAATTGGAGGGAGAAATATCAATAATTTAAGATATGCAGATGATACCATACTACTAGCAGAAACTAGTACTGATTTGAAATGAATGTTGATGAAAGTTAAAGAGGAAAGCACAAAAGCAGGACTACAGTTGAACATCAAAAAGACTAAAGTAATGACAACAGAAGACTTATGTAACTTTAAAGCCGATAATGAGGATATTGACCTTGTCAAATATGATCAATACCTTGGCACAGTCATTAGCCAAAATGGACACAATAGTCAAGAAATTAGAAGAAGGTTAGGACTGGGGAGGGCAGCTATGAGAGAACTAGAAAAGGTTCTCAAATGCAAAGATGTATCACTGAACACTAAAGTCAGGATCCTTCAGACCATGGTATTCCCAATTTCTATGTATGGATGTGAAAGTTGGACAATGAAAAAATGCGGATAAGAGAAAAATAATTTGAAATGTGGTGTTGGAGGATAGCTTTGCACATACCATGAACTGCGAAAAAGACAAATAAAGGGTGTCAGAACAAATTAAACCAGATCTATCACTAGAAGCGAAAATGATGAAACTGAGGTTATCATACTTTGAACACATAATGAGAAGACATGATTCACTAGAAAAGACAATAATGCTGGGAAAGACAGAAGGGAGAAGAAAAAAAGGAAGGCCAAACAAGAGATGGATCAACTCCATAAAGAAAGCCACAGACCTGAACTTACAAGATCTGAACAGGGTAGTTCATGACAGATGCTATTGGAGGTCACTGATTTATAGGGTTGCCATAAGTCATAATCGATTTGAAGACACATAACATACACAGGGGGGCAGTGCCTCCGCTTGCTCCATTTGCCAATTCCCAACACACACACACACACACACACACACACAGAGGGTGACACACACAGGGCAACACACAGTCCAGGAACCTCCAAACACACACATCTCAGACACCCAAACACCCCCAGACACTCCAAACACACAGACTGGGCCTCACACAAACACACACATGAACTTCCACACCACCTCCCCTTCTCCCCACCACCACTCCTCTGCACCCCCCTCTCCACCCCAACCCTCTTGCCTCAGCTGTTGCGGCACTGTCACTGCCACCATGCAGCTTGCCGACATGGTTGCTTGCTATCCCTGCTACCCCACCCAGGTGCCCACATTCTCCAATGCAACCCAACCCAACCTGCTTGCCTTAGGTGTTCAGCAGCTACTGCTGCACCGGCGCACCGCTGCTAACCTCCGGCCAACCCACCGAGGTTGCTGCTGCTAGGGATGGGGTTTAGTAGCTGGTTCCTATCCATTTGAATTCTGACAGTTTGGCCTTCAGTATTGATCCACCATTTTTTTGTTCCCGATTGTTTGCGCAAATGCTGATTCATGTTTTTTTTCCAGTGAAAAAAATAATGTAATTGCTAATGAAAATGCTTATGCTATGTTCTACTGAGTTAAGAATGCACTGGCTTAAAGGAAAGCTGATTATGAAGACAAAAATGTACAATTCGGAGTGGATTTTTTTTTTTAAAAGTAGCAATGACAGTTGCGACCCACTACAAGAAATCAATGCCAGTCCAAAAACAATGTGGATTGTCAGACTATGTCAAAATCCTGTAATAAATCTGATTTAACAAATGTTCTCCCCCGTCCCTAGTTGCTGCTGCTGCCCTGGCCTCCCATCACCCTACCCAGGTTGCTACCACAGTGTAGCCTGCCAAATCAGCCATCTTTGCCGCCACACTCCACCCCCAACATCACACTGTGAGATGTCATGAGGCGTGATGGCGTGGAGGCTTACCTTTTTATTATATAAGAAGAAAAACAACAGCACATGCATAAAATAAATTCAAAACCAATACAGATATCAAGCTGATGTCTGGTGGTGTGTGTGTGTGTGTTCAGAGAATCCAGAGGCAGATATATATCCCTCTGGATTGTATGTAGGCAATTCCCTCAGAGAATTTTACTACATATCAACAACCAATATGTGACAAAATGTGTAGCAGAATATGATAAAATGAGGGTTAGCCTAGACTCCAAATGTTGTACTTTAAGCAAAGAATTTTTGAGGATTCCCTCTTCACTCCTCCCCCCTCTTCATTTGGGCGGTTTTGCCAAAGGTCCAGCGGTTAGGTCAGAGGTTATTCTCTTCCATTTCTGCTGAATGAACTTTTAAAACTTCAGCCATTAAAATGTTAAAGGCCACATTCTGTCTTTAGATACGCACAGCAGAGTCAAAGGAAATTGTGTGCATTTGTCTGAAATGGAAATGGACTGTCTTCAAGTCGATCCCGACATATGGCGATCCTATGAATAGGGTTTTCATGGTAAGCGGTATTCAGAGGTGGTTTACCATTGCCATCCTCTGCATTTGTCTGAAAACACAGCTTAATGCTAAAGAAGACCCAGTGCCTGCAGGAAGAGGAGAACACCGCTGCCCAGGGAAGGAGAGCCTGCTGCTGCTGCTCCTCTTGGATCACCACCTCCACCACCCTTCCCTGTGGGACCTCTGCCTTCTGCCTGGCAGACCTGCATCCTGCAGGACCAGGCCCCAGGTACCCAGCCAGCTGTGACTGATTGCTACCACCTGTCCCTCTTTGGAGGGATACATAAGCTGGCTGGCTGAGGTGGCCTGGGAGACCCAGTGCCTGCAGAAAGAGGAGAACATCGCCACCCAGGGAAGGAGAGTCTGCTCCTGCTCCTGCTCCTGCTCCTGCTCCTGCTCCTGCTCCTGCTCCTGCTCCTGCTCCTGCTCCTGCTCCTCTTGGATCACCACCTCCACCACCCTTCCCTGTGGGACCTCTGCCTTCTGCCCGGCAGACCTGCATCCTGCAGGACCAGACCCCAGGTACCCAGCCAGCTGTGACTGATTGCTACCACCTGTCCCTCTTTGGAGGGATACATAAGCTGGCTGGCTGAGGTGGCCTGGGTGTTATTTTGTGTGTTGCTTTTTTCCCTCCTTTCTCTTTTGGGGGGGTTGTTTTAAGGTAGGGTGGTGAGAGGTAGGGGGGGTTCTTGGGGTGGAGGCCCAGGAGTGGTGGGAGGTGAGAGGTAGGGGCAAGGGCCTGCCTGACTGGCGAACAGGGAGGGAGATATGTGTAGACCGGGAGGGGATACTGTGAGAAGGGTGGGGAGCCATGATATTGAAAGGCTGGGTGGCAGCTCCTGGAGAGGCGCAAGTGGCAGGCCACACCAGCATAGGGGAACAAGGGATAGATGCATAATATCCATCCCCTGTTCCGGACCTGTTCACGACCAGAAGATAACTGGGGGATGCAGAACCCCATCCAACCTTCGACTGCTGTTGTGTAACGCCAGGTCTGTGGTACAAAAAACAGCACTCATCCATGACATGATATTGGATGAGAACACAGACCTGGCTTGTATTACGGAGACATGGCTGGATGAGGCCTCAGCTCCAATACTTGAGGCCATGCGTCCAGCGGGTTTCCAGTACGCACAGCAGCAGAGGATTGGTAGGCGGGGAGGGGGTGCGGCAGTCATCTATCGGGGATCTCTGGTTTTCGCCAGACCTCCTCTCCATGAGACCAAGTTTGTTGATTGCATGTGCTGGAGGTTGGGCCCAACGGGCAGTTTAGGGATTCTGCTTGTGTACCGCCCACCCCGCTGCACAGCAGACTCCCTGACCGAGGTGCTTGAAGTGGTCTCGGACGTGCGGTTATGTTCCCCCAACCTTTTGGTTGTGGGGGATTTTAACATACACACCGAGTCTATCCTCATGGGAGCCCCTCAGGATTTTATTGAAACCATGACTTCTTGGGATCTGCACCTCAGTAATACAGGGCCCACCCATGTAGCTGGTCATGCTATTGACCTTGTGTTTGTCTCGGGAGGGGAGGGAAGTGTTCTGAAAGGGAGGGTTGTTTCTTCTAACTCTGTGTCATGGTCAGATCACTACCTGGTGAATATAGACCTCTCGATGGCACACACCCTCTGTATTAAGATGGTCCGCCCCAGACGCCTGATGGAACCTCAGGGATTCCTGAATGCGCTGGGTGATTTGGAGCCGACTGAAGGTCGCCCGGTCGAAGCCCTGGTGATGAAGTGGAATCGGGAGATCACTGGGGCTTTGGATCGGGTGGCCCCGAAACGTCCTCTCCCCCTGAATAGAACTCAGACAGCGCCCTGGTATACACCACGGTTGCGGGGTCTGAGGCAGGAGGTGAGACGACTTGAGCGCCGGTGGCGGAAATCTCGCACTGAAGACGATCGGACACTGGTTAGAGCAGCAATAACTGCCTACCAAGTGGCAATAAAGACAACAAAGAGGGAGTTCTTTGCTGCCTCTATTGCGTCAGCAGAGTGTTGTCCCAGGAGATTGTTCCAAGTGGTCCGAAGCCTGGTCGGTCCAGTTGCTCAGGAACCCATGGAGCAATCGAAAATCTCCTGTGATAATTTTGCTAAACACTTTGCTGATAAAGTCGAGCGCCTGAAGAGCACGATTCCGCTCGCCGTGGATACAGGTAGTGGGCCAGGGTCGGCCAGTTGCATTCCGGTCCGGTGGGATCGGTATCAGCCTCTTCTCTCTGAGGAAGTGGACAAGGTGCTCGGTACCGTGAAGCCAACCACCTGTCTGCTTGATCCTTGCCCTTCGTGGCTTGTTATGAGCTGCAAGGAGAGACTGAGCGAAGGGATCAAGGCAATGGTAAATGCATCCTTGAAAGAGGGTGCAATGCCATTAGCCCTCAAGGAAGCGGTGATAAAGCCCATCTTAAAAAAACCCTCCTTGGATCCCTGAGAACTGAATAACTTCCGCCCAGTATCTAACTTACCATTCTTGGGCAAGGTGATTGAATGAGTGGTGGCCAAACAGTTACAGACACACTTGGAGGAAACGGATTATTTAGATCCATTCCAATCGGGTTTCAGGACTGGGCATGGAACTGAAACAGCCTTGGTCACTCTGGTGGATGATATGAGGAGGGCGCTGGATAAGGGGGAGTATACCTTCCTCGTCCTCCTAGATCTCTCAGCGGCTTTCGATACCGTTGACCACGGTATCCTTTTGGATCGCCTTGAGGGATTGGGAATGGGGGGCACTGTTTTACAGTGGTTCCATTCCTATCTCTCAAATAGGCACCAGAGGGTAGCTTTGGGAGATGAGGTTTCAGACCCTTGGTCTCTTAATTGTGGAGTACCACAGGGCTCTATCCTCTCTCCCATGCTGTTTAACATCTATGTGAAACCGCTGGGGGCCATCATCAGGAGTTTTGGGCTGAAGTGTCAACAATATGCGGATGACACTCAGCTCTATCTCTCATTTAAGTCCTCACCAGAGTTGGCTGTAGATACCATGTCCAAGTGCCTGGAATCTGTAAGTGGATGGATGGGAGAGAACAGGCTGAAGCTGAATCCTGACAAGACCGAGGTGTTGCTGGTGGGAGACAAAGGGAGGCTGGGTATTACAGACCTGATGCTTAATGGGGTGAGATTACCCCTGAAAGACCAGGTCCGCAGCCTTGGGGTCATTCTTGACTCCCAGCTGTCCATGGAGGCTCAGGTGTCAGCAGTGAGTCGGGCAGCTTGGTATCAATTACGTCTGATACAAAGGCTGCGTCCCTACCTTCCTGTTCATCTGCTCCCACAAGTGATACATGCCCTGGTCTCCTCTCGCTTGGACTACTGTAATGTGCTCTACGTGGGGTTACCCTTGAAAACGGTCCGGAAGTTACAGCTGGTACAGAATGCGGCAGCGCGCTTGATCAAGCACAGCCGTCGCCGTGATCACATCACTCCAGTGTTAATGGATCTTCACTGGCTACCAGTTGTCTACCGGGCCCAATTCAAGGTGTTGGTATTGACCTTTAAAACCCTAAACGGTTTCAGCCCAGTTTATCTGAAGGAGCGCCTCCAGAGTCACCAACAGAGCTTGGAAAAGTTACTTTTTTGAACTACAACTCCCATCAGCCCCAGCCAGCATGGCCACTGGATTGGGCTGGTGGGAGTTGTAGTTCAAAAAAGTAACTTTTCCAAGCTCTGGAATTATGCCGCCTGACAAGATCAGCCTCACAAGACCTTCTCTCGGTCCCACCGGTTAAAATAGCTAGGCTGGTGCGGACCAGAGAGAGAGCTTTCTCAATTGTGGCCCCCACCCTCTGGAACTCCCTTCCTCTTGATCTTCGACATACTCCCTCCCTGACAGGTTTTCGCCGAGCCTTAAAAACCTGGCTATTCAGGCAGGCCTATGGGATTGGGGAGGGTTAGTTTTATGATGTTTTAATTGGAAACTGATTTTAAATTGACTATGACTGTGTTTCATTTTGTATATTGTATTTGATGTATTGTTTTTTATTGTAAGTCGCCTAGAGTGTCCATTAACCTGGACAGATAGGCGACCAATAAATAAAATTATTTATTATTATTATTATTATTATTAAGATAAGAACTAATTAAATGGCAGCCAAGTTTAAAATGGCAGAAACATCCTCATTTTCTAAGAGGAAACCTTCAACTCTAGCTCCATTTATTGCAGGGAGCGTTAAACATTTAAAATTGCAGAATTAAAAAAACTGAAACTAGAAATGGCTGCTTGTTACTTTGCTTTCAATTGATATCCATTGATGGCAACTGGAGAGGAGGAAAAAGAAGGAAAATAAAACCATGTAGAACAGTCCCTCATGCCTTGATGAGAACAGACATGCCAAGAGACCACTAACTGTATGCTGTACTGTTAACATGGGCATTATGCCTTGTTAAAATACAAACAACGTATCTGGCTAGAGATATTTCATAGTAGCGTCATTAGGATGATACAGTGCCTCTCCAGAGTAAGCTAAGCTGCTCCTGAGTAAGCTTAGCGGTCATGGAATAAGAGGAGAGGTCTTGTGGATCAGGAACTGGTTCAGTAACAGGAAGCAGAGCACATGAATAGATCGACAGTTCTCCCAATGGAGGGATGTATTAGGATCTGTGCTTTTTAACTTCTTCATAAATGAACTAGAGTTATGGGTGAACAGTGAGGTGGCCAAGTTTGCTTATGATACTAAATTGTTCAGGGTTGTTTAAAGAAAAGGGATTGTGAAGGGATGTAAAATGACCTCTTCAAACTGAGTGAATGGGCAGTAAAATGGCAAATGCAGTTCAATGTAAATAAATGTAAAGTTATGCATGTCAGGGCAAAAATCTTAAATTTCAGATATACTGTGTGCTCATGGGGTCTGAACCGTTGGTGAACGAGCAGGAAAGAGACCTCGGAATCATAGTGAATATCTTGATGAGGATGTTGACCTAGTGTGCAGGAGCTGTGAAAAAGGCAAAATCCATGCTAGGGATCATTAGGAAAGAAACTGAAAATAAAACTGCTGATATAATGCCATTATACAAATAGATGGTGCATCTACGTTTGGAATACTGTGTACAGTTTTGGTCACCACACCTCAAGAAAGATATTGCAGAGTTGGAAAAGGTTCAGAAAATGGCAACAAAAATGATCAAGGGGATGGAGCAACTCCCCTATGAGGAAAGGTTTCAGTATTTGGGGCTTTTTAGTTTAGAAAAAAGGCAAGAGACGACATGAGAGAAGCATATAAAATTATGCATGGCATGGATAAAGTGAACAGAGAAAAGGTTTTCTCCCTCTCTCACAACACTAGAACTTGAGGACATTCAATGAAGGTGAATGTTGGCAGATTCAGGACAGACGAAAGAAAGTACTTCTTCACATGGTGCAGAGTTAAACTCAGAGCTTGGAAAAGTTACTTTTTTGAACTACCACTCCCATCAGCCGCAGCCAGCATGGCCACTGGATTGGGCTGATGGGAGTTGTAGTTCAAAAAAGTAACTTTTCCAAGCTCTGGCTGGAATTCACTTTCACAAGAGGCAGTCATGGCCACCAACCTGGATGGGTTTAAAAGAGGATTAGACAAATTCATGGAGGACAAGGGTATCAGTGGTTACTAGCCATGATGGCTATATTCTACCTCCAACAATTGGAGGTACTATGCTTCTGAATACCAGTTATTGGAAACTCCAGGAGGCGAAGAGTGCTCTTGTGCTGAGGTCCTGCCTGTGGGATTCTCATAGGCATCTTGCTGGCCGCTCAGAAAAGGATACTGGACTAGATGGGCCACTGGCCTGATCCAGCACGCTCTTCTTATGTTCTTATGTCCTATATCTACCTTTAAGATACAAAATGGGCACAAATGTTACGTAATAGGTTGACTTTTATTAAAATAATGTTCATCTGTGTAATGTTTTGTAGCCTTTCAGGACAGTAGGTTTTTAAAAAGTGGAAATCTAGTTGCTCAGCGCTGGTAGGGCAGCAGACCAAGCAGAGTGGTAACAGCGCAGCTGTAAAGACAGTACTGTAAGAGAGTAAAGCACATTTAACCATTGCTGGAGAAGAAAAAGAAAGCTGGGGGCATGTGAGACTGGACGTTGACAGACATGGCTCGCTGGGTGGGGCAGGTAGGTCACTGTTGCTTTCTGGAAGGGAGATGGAAAGGGGCCTGACAGTGTTGGAAATGCAGTGGCAGGAGCAGCAGATTGGCTCCACTGGTGTGTTTGCATGGCACCAACCTTCCCGTCCACCTTGCCCCTCCCTCCTGGTGAGCAACAGCAACTCTCCTGATGGGAAGCAAGTGTAGTGGCTCTGCCCCATCTGGCAAGCTTATTCTAGGCTCAGTGACCTCTAACCAAGGAAGTCATTGTCTGAGCAATGAGAACTTGGAATTTCAGTGGCAAGAACCTTATTAAAGCCCCATGACAATTCTTGTATCACTCTGGTTCTGGTTCCTGGCAGGGGAAGGAAGACAGTGGAATAAGGAATCGGCCCTTAGAAATGACTAG
Source organism: Rhineura floridana (assembly GCF_030035675.1). Taxonomy (NCBI): domain Eukaryota; kingdom Metazoa; phylum Chordata; class Lepidosauria; order Squamata; family Rhineuridae; genus Rhineura; species Rhineura floridana. Next base: position 182,449,943 of record NC_084481.1, on the reverse strand, counting down.
TTTAACCAAGCTAATATTGCTGTTGAACAAACAGCAATAAAGATCTGATGATCTGAATATGCGCTGCACCACCAAGTGACAATTTAGGCCATGCACAACTTAGAATGTAATAGTATAGCTAGTAGTCATATGGAGCAAGAACATGAACATATGCAAGTAGCAGGTATGCAGTATTAGCGTAGCAGTAAATTTTCAGATTTCGTTTAAACCTCCTTCATCTGCCATCACAGCATAGGGCAGAAGGCCTTCTTTCAGTCTAGCTTCTTTTCATCGACAGTGAGGGCGGATTCCAAACAATAAACCTTCCCACCACTCCCTTCTTCTGATTCAGGTTAACTGTTCCCTTCCATCTCAGGCAAGCCATATTTTCCCTCCCCCTTTTCTTGCATGACTGGTCTCCTAGGCAAGTGATCCTTGTGCCTAGGGCAGGCAACAGCTGTGACATTTGCTCAACTGTGATTAATGCCTCTTTACGAGAGGGAGTGGTCCCTGGCTGTCTGAAAGAGGCGGTAGTGAGACCACTCCTGAAAAAACCTTCCTTGGACCCAGAGGATGTCAGCAGCTACAGACCAGTAGCCAATGTTCCGTTCCTGGGCAAGATCCTGGAACGTGTGGTTGCTGACCAGCTCCAGGCGCTATTGGATGAAACCGATTATCTAGATCCATTTCAATCGGGGTTCAGGCCTGGTTTTGGCACTGAGACTGCCTTGGTCGCCCTGTTTGATGACCTATGTCGGGAGAGAGACAGAGGGAGTGTAACTCTGTTGATTCTCCTTGACCTCTCAGCGGCTTTTGATACCATTGACCATGGTATCCTTCTGGAGAGGCTTGCGGAATTGGGAGTTGGAGGCACTGCTTGGCAGTGGTTCCGCTCCTACTTAGCGGGTCGTCTCCAGAAGATAGTGCTTGAGGAACATTGCTCGACACCGTGGGTTCTCCAATGTGGGGTCCCGCAGGGTTCGGTTCTGTCTCCCATGCTTTTTAACATTTATATGAAGCCGCTGGGGGCGGTCATCAGGAGTTTTGGAGTGCGTTGTCATCAGTATGCTGATGACACGCAGCTCTACTTCTCCTTTACATCTTCTTCAGGTGAGGCAGTCGACGTGCTGAACCGTTGCCTGGCTGCGACAATGGACTGGATGAGAACTAACAAACTGAGACTCAATCCTGACAAGACTGAGATGCTGTTGGTGGATGGTTTCTCTGATCGGATGGTAGATATATACCCTATCCTGGATGGGGTTACACTCCCCCTAAAGGAACAGGTGCGTAGTCTGGGAGTCATCTTAGACTCTTCCCTCACACTTGAGGCTCATGTAGCCTCGGTGGCCCGGAATGCGTTCTACCAACTTCGGTTGGTAGCCCAGCTACGTCCCTATCTGAGTAAGGAGGACCTCTCATCAGTGGTACATGCTATGGTAACCTCACGTCTGGACTACTGCAATGCGCTTTACGTAGGGCTACCTTTGAAGACGATTCGGAAGCTACAGCTAGTGCAAAATGCGGCAGCCAGACTGCTAACAAGAACTAAGTGGTCTGAGCATATAACACCTGTGCTAGCCCGTTTGCACTGGCTTCCAATATGCTTCCGGGCCAGATTCAAAGCGTTGGTACTTACCTATAAAGCCTTATACGGCGCGGGACCACGATATCTGTCGGAACGCCTCTCCTGATATGAACCGGCCCGTACACTACGGTCTACTACGAAGGCCCTCCTCCGGGTTCTGACTCATAGGGAAGCCCGGAGAGTGGTGACAAGATCTAGGGCCTTCTCAGTGGTGGCCCCCGAACTATGGAATGGTCTCCCCGAGGAGGTGCGCCTGGCGCCGACACTATCATCTTTTCGGCGCCAGGTTAAAACCTTTCTCTTCTCTGAGGCATTTTAATTCCTGTTAATTGTAAATTATTATATTTTGATTTTAGACTGTACAGTTTTGTGTACAGTTTTGTGTTATTTTTATTGTATTTTTAATGTTCACCGCCCAGAGAGCTGTTGCTAGTCGGGCGGTATATAAGCTTAATTAAATAAATAAATAAAATAAACTTGGGGGGGGAGCATTAACCCCCTCCTCACCAGCCGCAATGGGTAGTATATTCAAGGCGCAAAACTCTAGCTCTTAGCAGCCACTTTAAGATTCATAAAACAAGAATGGTTTCCTGAAGAGCAATTCCCTTTTAAAAGGCCAGGGCACCATTGAGTGGTAACCACAGAGTGGCATCATCCAAGCTGAAGGGAGGGGTGAATAGGTATGTGAGAGACATGCATAGCTCCCAGTTTCCAGACTGGCCCGCATCATTGCCTGCATGGGCACCCCCACCACTGGGTAAAAAAGGTCTGACCATCACGGAAGTCCCTCCATTCCCGTAAGCAGCGACTTTTCTTATTTATTGAGCTACTAGGGCAGATACAATCAAAGCATACACATGGAAGAGGCAGTGGGTTAGATCCAGAAGTGCCTTTCCATTAGAGGGCAATCTCTGGCTTGGGAGCTAATGTGGCCCTCCAGGCCTCTCCATCAGGCCTCTCCCTGGGCCACATCACTCTCCCCAGCCTATACCCCTCACTGGCCCTGCTCCATGTCCTTTTAAAGTGCTTTTGCCTGGCTGAAATGTGTTCTCAGACTGTGATAGGAACAGAGGAAGCTGCCTTATACTGAGTCAGACTATCTAGCTCAGTATTGCTTACGCTGACTGGCAGTGGGTCTCCAGGGTTTCAGACAGGGAAACCTTCCCAGCCCCACTTGGAAATGCTGGGGATTGAACCAGGGATCTTCTGCATGCAAAGCGGATGCTCTATCACTGAGCTACGGCCCAGCCCCCATGCTTCTTGGTTGCCTGGATGGAGAGTTGTGTGTGCTCCACCTGCTTTTGCTTCCACCTCCACCCACCACTAGCATGTGGGCTCTGGAAGGTTGCCCAGGAGGGAATGCAGCACTTGGACTGGAAAAGGCTCCCCGCCCTTGAAAGCACCTTTCATTCGCAGAAGGGCTGTTTCCTACTTAGTGGAAGAGGGCTGGGTAAGAAATCCACACAATACCAGAGAACTTCTTTCATTTGCACAAGCTCTTGTGCAAGACCTTCTCCACCCCTAGAGCTTTAATACTACAGTCTGTATTCACCACCGTACTCATACTTTTAATGTAACCCTGAGACATTGTGGTGCTACACTGTCAAAAATCATCCACATTAATGCATTTTCTCCATCTGCTCATGTCTTTTTATTTTTTTTAATCTATGCCGCCGCCACCACCACCCCTCTCTCTTCCCCTTGCTCCTTCATCAATTGCTTTCTCCATCTGAATATATTTAAATGTTGTACCACATATTTAAAATCACAACAAAGCCATACAAAAACAAAGTAGAAGCAACTACAAAGTAGAACCGCCGACTGGGCCAAGGAGGTAATCAATGCCTCTTTGTGAGAGGGAGTGGTCCCTGACTGCCTAAAAGCGGCGGTAGTGAGACCACTACTGAAGAAACCCTCCTTGGACCCAGATAACTTGAACAACTATAGACCTGTGGCGAATGTTCTGTTCCTGGGCAAGGTTCTGGAACGGGTGGTGGCCGACCAGCTCCAGGGGCTCTTGGATGACACTGATTATCTTGATCCATTTCAATCCGGTTTTAGGCCTGGGTTTGGTACCGAAACAGCCTTGGTCGCCCTGTATGATGACCTTTGTCGGGAGAGGGACAGGGGGAGTGTGACCCTGTTGATTCTCCTTGATCTCTCAGCTGCTTTTGATACCATCGACCATGGTATCCTTCTGGGAAGGCTCACGGAGTTGGGAGTTGGGGGTAATGCTTGGCAGTGGCTCCGCTCCTACTTGGTGGGTCGTCAACAGAAGGTAGTGCTTGGGGAACACTGCTCGATACCCTGGACTCTCCATTGTGGAGTCCCACAGGGATCGGTACTGTCCCCCATGCTTTTCAACATCTATATGAAGCCGCTGGGTGCAGTCATCAGGAGTTTTGGAGTGCGTTGTCACCAGTACGCTGATGACACGCAACTCTATTTCTCCTTTTCATCTTCCTCAGGTGAGGCTGTTAACATACTAAACCGTTGCCTGGCCGCGATAATGGATTGGATGGGAGCTAACAGACTGAAGCTTAATCCAGACAAGACCGAGACGCTGTTAGTGAGTGCCTTCTCGGCCCAGATGGTGGATGTTCACCCTGTTCTGGACGGGGTTACACTCCCCTTGAAAGAACAGGTTCGTAGCTTGGGAGTTCGTATCGACTCTTCCTTGTCTCTTGAGGCTCAGGTAGCCTCAGTGGCAAGGAATGCTTTCTACCATCTCCGATTGGTAGCCCAGCTACGTCCCTATCTGGACAGTGACGACCTCGCCTCAGTCGTTCATGCTCTGGTAACTTCTAGATTGGACTACTGCAATGCGCTCTACGTTGGGCTGCCCTTGAAGACAGTTCGGAAACTACAGTTAGTCCAGAATGCAGCGGCCAGATTGTTGACGCGGACAAGAAGGTCTGCTCATATTACACCCGTTCTGGCTCGTCTGCACTGGCTTCCTATTTGTTTCCGGGCTAAATTCAAAGTGCTGGTTTTGACCTATAAAGCCTTACACGGCATGGGATCGCAATACCTGGTGGAGCGCCTCTCCCAATATGAAACTACCCGTACACTGCGCTCAACATCTAAGGCCCTCCTCTGAGTACCATCCCATCGAGAAGCTCGGAGGGTGGTGACTAGAAATAGGGCCTTTTCGGTTGTGGCTCCCGAACTATGGAATGGTCTTCCTGATGAGGTGCGCCTGGCGCCGACGCTGCTATCTTTTTGGCGCCAGGTGAAAACCTTTTTATATTCCCAGGCATTTTAATGCGTATCATTATATGTATTGTTGTATTTTGTTACTGTTTGATTATTTTTGTTTACCTTTGTTGGTTTGATTCTATTGTTTTATTGTATTTATATATTCCTGATTGCTTTATTTTATGTACACCGCCCAGAGAGCCCTTGGGCTTAGGGCTGTATATAAATTAAATTAAATAAATAAATAAAAATAAAAATAATGCCTTCAGCTAAAATACAAGTGCCATGCAATTAAAGTTCACCTATAAAATAATCTGAAGTCTAGCAAAACACATTTCAACAATCAACATTGATCTGATACTAGGAAATGTATTATGTAATGAAAAGATCTTTGCTTAATGATGGAAATAAACCAAAGACAAATCTCCTCCGGAAGTGCATTCCACAGAAGCCCCTTTTAAAGAAGCATATGAATGGGCTACCCATGTACAAATGGACTGCACTGCTGTCTCTGTCCATGAAGTCAAGTGGCTCTTTGGCCTTGCCCCTCAATGTCCACATGCTGAATATGGCTGACTATATAAAGGAGCCAGCGCAATCAGGATTCCAGGGGTATGGAAGCTTATAAGCATAGAGATTAAGACATGTAGACTTTACTTATGCAGACTTCCATGCTCAATGTGTAGATATCAGGGGTGAGGCTAGTGAAGATGGGCAACATCAGGGGCAGGGCCAACCTCACTGACTCTGCTTTGCACATGTGGAGTCCCTGGTCATTGTCTGATTCCACATGAGTAATAGTGGCACACAGTGGCCCAGTTTGCATATGTGAGCCAAACCAAGTGTGATTGCATGAGTGTGTGGATATTGAGTGGAAGAATCATGGCTGCTTCACTGTTCCCCCGGTCTTGCTACTGCTGTGCTAATCAGAGCTAAGCAATGGTTTGACTACAGCTCATGCATTGTCTGGACCATGTGTCTGTGTTCAAACATAATGCTAGGCCAAAACATGGTGTAGCTCTAGGTAGTGTGGGAGGAGCAGGTCCGGAGGAAGAGTGTAGTGGCTAAGATTTTTCCTCTGAGGACCCACATGTTCACTCATTCAGACTTGGTTTGGCTTAGCATTCTATACAAATTGAGCTATTGAAGGGCCTCCCCTGTAGTACTCTGGTGGTATGGAGGAACATGAAAGAGAAGTTGCTCCATAGAGTACATAAGGGTCAGGTAGTTCAGCCTTCAAAGTTTAATGCCAACACTTTTAACTGGACTTGGAAACAGGTAGAAAGCAATGGCTATCAAAAGGTGATCCACAGCCCATAGTTTGCTATGCTTTCCGGTCATCTTCAAACACAGCCCCATTAAGAACATAAGAACATAAGAAGAGCCTGCTGGATCAGGCCAGTGGCCCATCTAGTCCAGCATCCTGTTCTCACAGTGGCCAACCAGGTGCCTGGGGGAAGCCTGCAAGCAGGACCCGAGTGCAAGAACACTCTCCCCTCCTGAGGCTTCCGGCAACTGGTTTTCAGAAGCATGCTGCCTCTGACTAGGGTGACAGAGCACAGCCATCATGGCTAGTAGCCATTGATAGCCCTGTCCTCCATGAATTTGTCTAATCTTCTTTTAAAGCCATCCAAGCTGGTGGCCATTACTGCATCTTGTGGGAGCAAATGCCATAGTTTAACTATGCACTGAGTAAAGAAGTACTTCCTTTTGTCTGTCCTGAATCTTCCAACATTCAGCTTCTTTGAATGTCCACGAGTTCTAGTATTATGAGAGAAGGAGAAAAACTTTTCTCTATCCACTTTCTCAATGCCATGCATAATTTTATACACTTCTATCATGTCTCCTCTGACCCGCCTTTTCTCTAAACTAAAAAGCCCCAAATGCTGCAATCTTTCCTCGTAAGGGAGTCGCTCCATCCCCCTGATCATTCTGGTTGCCCTCCTCTGAACCTTTTCCAACTCTATAATATCCTTTTTGAGATGAGGCGACCAGAACTGTACACAGTATTCCAAATGTGGCCGCACCATAGATTTATACAATGGCATTATGATATCGGCTGTTTTATTTTCAATACCTTTCCTAATTATCGCTAGCATGGAATTTGCCTTTTTCACAGCTGCCGCACACTGGGTCGACATTTTCATCGTGCTGTCCACTACAACCCCGAGGTCTCTCTCCTGATCGGTCACCGCCAGTTCAGACCCCATGAGTGTATATGTGAAATTAAGATTTTTTTCTCCAATATGCATAATTTTAAACTTGTTTATATTGAATTGCATTTGCCATTTTCTGCCCATTCACTCAGTTTGGAGAGGTCTTTTTGGAGCTCTTCGCAATCCCTTTTTGTTTTAACAACCCTGAACAATTTAGTGTCATCGGCAAACTTGGCCACTTCACTGCTCACTCCTAATTCTAGGTCATTAATGAACAAGTTGTAAAGTACAGGTCCCAATACCGATCCTTGAGGGACTCCACTTTCTACAGCCCTCCACTGGGAGAACTGTCCTTTTATTCCTACTCTCTGCTTTCTGCTTCTTAACCAATTCCTTATCCACAAGAGGACCTCTCCTCTTATTCCATGACTGCTAAGCTTCCTCAGAAGTCTTTGGTGAGGTACCTTGTCAAACGCTTTTTGAAAGTCTAAGTACACTATGTCCACTGGATCACCTCTATCTATATGCTTGTTGACACTCTCAAAGAATTCTAATAGGTTACTGAGAAAGGACTTTCCCTTGCAGAAGCCATGCTGGCTCTGCTACAGCAAGACTTGTTCTTCTATGTGCTTAGTTAATCTAGCTTTAATCATACTTTCTACCAGTTTTCCAGGGACAGAAGTTAAGCTAACTGGCCTGTAATTTCCGGGATCCCCCCTGGATCCCTTTTTGAATATTGGTGTTACATTTGCCACTTTCCAGTCCTCAGGCACGGAGGAGGAGCCGAGGGACAAGTTACATATTTTAGTTAGCAGATCAGCAATTTCACCTTTGAGTTCTTTGAGAACTCTCGGGTGGATGCCATCCAGGCCCGGTGATTTGTCAGTTTTTATATTGTCCATTAAGCCTAGAACTTCCTCTCTCGTTACCACTATTTGTCTCAGTTCCTCAGAATCCCTTCCTGCAGATGTTAGTTCAGGTTCAGGGATCTGCCCTATATCTTCCACTGTGAAGACAGATGCAAAGAATTCATTTAGCTTCTCTGCAATCTCCTTATCGTAGAATTCATTTGGCTTCTCTGCAATCTCCTTATCTTCTAAAGGTAGCTTGCACTAGACCAGCGTTTCCCAACTAGGGGTCCACCAGATGTTGTTGGACCACAGTTCCCATCTTTCCTGACCATTGGCAATGCTGGCTGAGGCTGATGGGAGTTGTGGTCCAACAACATCTGGTGGCCCACTAGTTGGGAAAGGCTGCACTAGACTAATGCAAACATAGTTATGGCTCACATTTCATGAACAAAAACACATTCTGTCATCTTTGTGTCATTGTTCTGTACTTTTCTAGTTCCTCAAGAATTGGTGGAAAACCAGTATAGGTATCCCAATTTATCTTCCAAGGTGGAAAATGTGCTTATATTTTCTGGACAGTTTGCCTAGTTCAGCTCTGTTCTCTGTGCCTTCACTCTGCTTGTCTCTTAACATTAACTTTGGCATAACATTAACATAGAGTTAGACCACAGAGAGTGTTTGCAGGCTTCACCATTCTTTGAAACAAAGTTTGATTCCTGTTAGTATGGTAACATTTATTCTTTTTGAGCTTTACAAACAATCCTAACATATGGTACAGCTTATTAAAATATGAAATATGGGCTGAATGTTCAGATTTTCACATCAGTTACACTGGCACCTATTATCAAAGTGAAAATAGACAATTGTGAGAACATTAAAACATATTGAAGCTTCTCTCACAGCCTCTAGGTACGAGCTTATTACTGATTGCTGGAGCCTTTTCTTAACTTGTCCTCCTTCTGCTTGCTGTTTTTCACTCAAATTATGACACCTTTTCTCTAAAATAAATTAGCAGGATTTTTTTTTTTTACCCTTCTTTCAGTTTTCAAGTTTAGCTTCTTAGAGAAGATTAATATAAAGTAGAGTCATTAGGCTTTGGTATGAATCCAAGTTTTTGTAAAGCAAATGGGGGGGAACCCTCCAGGAAGGAAAAAAAATAGATTCAAATACTCGCAACATGTATGGAATTAGTACAAATCCTTCCGATTATAGTACTTATCGTTATACGAAAGATTTGCTTTAATCCCACACAACATCCATGAATGAGGGTTTTCGAAAAGGCTGCCTTTTCCCTGCTGACAGTAAGTTTGATCCTACAGGCCTCCAAAACAAAGCGTATATACCAAAGTACGCAGCAATGGTGGAGTAGTGTTGAGATGTCTGTATAAATAGCCTGCTGATATTGCTGTGACTGTCTCGCAGTTTACCAAAGGACCACGCCATTTGGAACACGGCAGCCGTACCCAAACCAAAATAATAGTTAAAAGAGAAAGCACTGTAATTGTGGGTGTTCTCCCTCCTTCCGACTTGCACGGTGTTTTGAAAAATATTGAACATATCAGTTTGTGGTTTTTTTACACTAATATTTCCAGGAATATATTCTCAAACAATATGTACTGATAGAGGGGAAAGGTTACCCAAAAGGTTCTTTATTGAAGCTTTCTGCAATACTACCATAAATATAAAATTTAATATCAAAACAAGTGGAGTACATCATTATTTGTCTTATAAGCATCTGCTGTTGCTCAATAATGATGACAGTGGATTCAACCACAATTTCCCCTTGGTATCCCGACATAGGTTGCTCGAAAACAGTTTTTGAGAGCCCAGTGGGACAATTCTTGGGGACCCTTGTTAAAAAGAAATGAGTCTCTCTGAAGATTCATGGAGTCTCAAGAGAACTTATAGATATATGGCCACCCGAAGCATCAAAACGAGCGTTTCCCCACATGTAACTATGGCAAAAACTCTCTTAGGAGGTTTAGATTGGGTATCCACCAATGAAGAAGATGCAGGTATGCTAAGGTTTTGGGAGCAGTGCCACAGTGGACACATCTTTCAGGTATTTCTTCCGTTTCCAAAATTGGAGGTCTTCATTTGAGTCAAGATCAGCAGCATGTGTGGGCACATCTGCAGTAGGTGGGAAAGAGTTTGCCCAAGAAGAAAGGCATTCCTCATGTGGATTACTCTGAGCCGCCATTGATTTGTAATGAAAGCATATGATTACTGAGCAGGGGCTCTGCAAAATATGGCTCAGCCTACCAGTGTGCCTCACCCACCCCGCCCACAAAGGGCCAAGTATGATTAGAATCGCCAGCTTTGCCTTTTTGGTATATCAAATATCACACAAAAATTAATCTTACCTGCCTATGGCTACAGTCTAGCACAGTTTCACTTGCTTAAATCTTGAATGACTAAAAGGGGATGAGAAGGTCAAGGCATTCAATGGCTACTAGTCATGATGGTTATATATTAACTCCAGTAGTATGTCTCTGAACACCAGCTGCTTTAGAACAAAAATGAGGGAGTGCTATTGCTCTCATGTCCCACTTGTGGGCTTCCCCTAGGCATTTGATTGGACTAGATGGGCCTTTGGTCTGATCAAGCAGGATTCTTCTTATGTTCTCATCTAAATTCACAGGTCTTATGAGGAATACCCAAGCCTGTATTCAGCTTTTAGTAGGGTGGGGTAGGATTTGTCATTTCTACATTATTGCATGATGAGCACTTTTAGTCAATTAGCGTTTTATCTTTTTGGTGTATTTTAAATATTGTATCATGAAGGCTTTCATAATTGTAAGTTGCTTTGAGACATTTTTGTAGTAAGTGATGAACAAATGCAAAAAATAATAATGAGGGCTTAACTATATTCAGAAAAACAGCCTATATTTATTTGCAATAAATGACTTGGAAAGATCAGTCAGTCAAAAGTGTATTGTTTTTAACTAATTAGGTTGTTGGAATTAGGTTATCTGAATGAGATAAGTGTTTTCTCCTTTCCCTTTCTAAATCAAGGATTAAGCCTCTTGACTACTGTGCATTGCTATGCCTGTGTGTTTAAATATCTCAAATATGCCACCAGAGTGTAGCTGGTGAATATGACTCCTTTGAGTTGCTGTGACTATCTGTGATCAGAAGTGATTTCTCTGTAATCTGTAACAGTTACCCTAATCGGATTTCAGACTGGCCAAACACTTCTAATGCAGCTGAGAAGAGCCATGCATTAGAATTTTACAATGTTTTCCCTTTGAAGAGAAAGAGAGCACTTATAGTGTGATTAGATGGGATTAGAATTTTTTCATTAAAATGGTTTTAAAACACATCGCCAACTGAATTTTAGAATCCCATTTAATGAGCCCCAGAAAGAATGCCAGTTAGAGAAAATAAAAATCTAGAAAATATGAACACTGGAGTTCCACCACCCCTTCCCCCAACACAGGGCCCTTGCCTTTAATAGTGATCCGGTTGGGTCTGTCATGTTCAAAACAAGGAGGAGTTGCTGGACCCTCTCATCACTTCACCCTCTGTATGCCATCCTTGAAGACATTTTTGTTGTAACTGGAGTCTGATCAGAGAATTGAAGCCAGCTGGGAAAAAGTGGCTGGGGAGGAGGAATTGCAGGGAGAGAAAGTGCTGGGAAAAGGAGGATTCAGCACACATGACCTACCTCTAGGAATGGGGGAGAAATTTGATTCAGTTCACATTTAAAGTCAAATCTATCAAATTTGCACCTTTCAAAACAATATGAGTGCTTGTCCTGCCCAGAGCCCGACACAGGAAACAGAAGCGAGACTGGCAATAATTCTTGCTTTATTAGAGTCACGGTTACATCAAAAGCAGTGTGCTTCTAGACTGACTCACTACTGATGCTAACTATGCTAACTAAGCATTCTCTGCAGCGTGTGGAGTAAGTTGACTCAGCACCTCAATCAGGGGGGTGCCGCCTTAAGTAGGGAAGGTCTTTGCCCGTAATCTCTGACTCCTGAGTGGTTCTACCCTCTGACTTTCCTGCTTCTCACGTCATCTTGCGCAGGGCAAGCCTCCGTCTGCTCATTGGACAGTAAAGGCTCACTAGGTGCCGGCTTGACTTCAGGAGGTTGGGAGCAAGTTGGTGGGGAAACGTTTGAAGGTCCAGGCAGGGAGTCCTGGGGGGTGGAGTTGGCACGCACGAGATCGCTCCCAACGGCTCTGGTGGAGAGCTTGCAAGTGGCAAGGCGCCTTCAGGTGGAGTGGGGTCTAAGTCACCTGGGCGATTGTCCAGAGAAACTGGAGGGCTGCTAGCGCTCTCCCTCCCTCAAGGCTCTCAAAAGTCTTGTCCTCCTCTGCCCACTCTCCCTGATGCGCTTGGGATAGCTGGGACTCAACAGCACTGGAACACAGCAATCCTTGGAAATTCACACTTATCTGAGTTTTGTTCTCCATCCAAACAAATTTTTACAAAAATGCATATATTTGGGGAATATATGAATAAAGTTGAATGTATTTGTGAAAATAAGATACAGCATTGCATTATATTTGGAGAAATTGTGAGCAAAAAGGAGTTCATTAGTCAAAGCTGCATACAAAAATGTGTTTATTGGGAAAAAATTCCACTAAAATGCTGAAGAATTTTTATGCGTATTTTTAAATAACTAATTGCTTCAGATATGTGCAGAACTGAATTTAAGATTGGAAAAATGAGAAGCTGAGGGAACTAAGGGGACAGAGCCTCCCATCCCTATCTACACGTCTTGTGCTTTAAATTGCATTTAGCATCTTGTACGCTGCTTTACATGTGACTGGGGCAGACCGACATTCAATGACAATCATTTGCCCCAATTATTTGTAGTTTGGTTCATGCAGTGTTCTCCTTCTGGCAAAGGTAATGGCTTGGATCCAAAGAAACACTTATGGAAGGTGGTGGGTGGAAGGTGACTTTCCCTCTCCCATTGACAGTCCCCTGAACCTCACACTAAGTATTGGGGGATCCTACCGAGTAGGGTGGGTGGTGGAGAATGGGGGGATTGTCAAAACTGAGATAGAGCCACTGTTCCATGACTGCAGCTCCCAGTCAGAAAAGGTGCCTTCACCCAGTTTTCTGGTGATCCTGCCCTTCTCCGTGAGCTCCCTAAACCATAGCCCACTCCATTTAGCATGGTCACTTCCTCTTGGGAGAGGCTTTTTGTGGGAGGAGGTGGGAAAGTCACTTGCTGCCCCCCCTTCTGCTATCATTTCTCTGATTCCAGCCCAGATCTGAGGAGTAAAGAATACCAGATGATTTTTTGGGGTGGTGGGAATAACTCTAGTGATATAAGAACAGAGCAGACTTGCATCAAAGATGACTGCATTGGCATTCACCCCTCTAGAAATGTAAACTGCTAATTTTCCTTGTTCTTTAATTTAATTTAATTTTTTGCATGGGATACTCTCTGCTGTTCACACAGCACCCCAAGTGGCTTACAAAATAGAACTCCCTTTGCAACAGCAGAATCTCATTGAAATCCCCAAGAGTTTTGCTTCTGACTTTAATAAATTCACAACTCTGTTGTTGTTGTTATGTGCCTTCAAGTTGATTACGACTTATGGCAATCCTATGAATCAGCGACCTCCAATAGCATCTGTCACGAACCATGCTGTTCAGATCTTGTAAGTTCAGGTCTGTGGCTTCCTTTATGGAATCAATCCATCTCTTGTTTGGCCTTCCTCTTTTTCTACTCCCTGCTGTTTTCCCCAGCATTATTGTTTTTTCTAGTGAATCATGTCTTTTCATGATGTGTCCAAAGTATGATAACATCAGTTTCATCATTTTAGCTTCTAGTGATAGTTCTGGTTTAATTTGTTCTAACACCCAATTATTTGTCTTTTTCACAGTCCATGGTATGTGCAAAGCTCTCCTCCAACACCACCTTTCAAATGAGTTGATTTTTCTCTTATCTGCTTTTTTCACTATCCAACTTTCACATCCATACATTGTCCCGCCCAGAGCCGAAAGAATGAGGCTGGAGCGTGTGTGCAAGTAAATCTCATTTTATTAGAGTGATGGATACATCAAAAGCATTGCGCTTCATAGAAAACCCTAGGCTAACTCACTAGAGTCCCTAACTATACTCTAGACATGCTCTGCAGCGTGTGAAGGAAGTTGACTCAGCGACCCCCCCCCTGGGAGCAGCAGGCTTATATAGGAAATGTTTTCGAACGTAATCGCTGACTCCATCGTAACTCCTGTCTTTGCCCTGTCTGTTTCTCGCGGCGGCGGGAACGAGGAGACAGGGGCTGCGCCTCCACTTGCTCATCTGAAGACACCTGCTCCCGAACAACAGGCTCGAGGTCAAGAGGCGGTGCCTCATTGAAATCCTCCTGGGAACTGCTTGGGAAAGGAGAAGCTGGCACTGCCTCTGAAACTTCCTCCCACAAGTTCTCTGCATCAACTGGGGGCGGTGCACTCGGCTCCTTGGAAAGGGCATTACTCGTGGGAAAAGGCTGAAGAGCAGGCTGCCCCCCTCCCGCACGCTCCTGCTCAGACACAACAATCCCCAACTCTGCTTCTTCTGACTGCGGAGGCGCCTGAAATTCATGCCTCCCCCTTCCTGTCCCTTCTGAGTTGGCTGCAGCATAACATACATAGAGATTGGGAATACCATGGTCTGAATGATCCTGACTTTGGTGTTCAGTGATACATCTTTGCATTTGAGGACCTTTTCTAGTTCTCTCATAGCTGCCCTCCCCAGTCCTAGCCTTTTTCTGATTTCTTCACTATTGTCTCCATTTTGGTTAATGACTATGCTGTGGTATTGATAATCCTTGACAAGTTATGTCCTCGTTGTCAATTTTAAAGTTACATAAATCTTCTGTTGTCATTACTTCAGTTCGCAACTCTATTCCAGATCAATAGAACTGATAAGAAAATAGAAGATATGTTTTTCTCCATCACTGAATATGGTTTCATTTCTCTCTGTTGGTACAAAATAGACTTTTTGAGAGTGAATCACTGTTACATTGGATGATTATACCCACAGCACTAGACTGTGTTGGGGAGATTAACCGTTGTTGCATCAAACAAGCATTATCCCACATTTTCCAGTGCATTTACCCACAACTTTACGTATCACAAAACAAAACACCAATCTTTTGGGGAAGCAGATTTGTTTTGCAAGAAATCCAAATCAGCTTGAATTGCACAGCCTGGATTTGCTGGGATGAGATTGAATCCCACCTGAAAACAGTGATAGCCTAGAAGTGCCCTGTCGTTATTCTTAGTAGGGATGGAAGGATCATCAGTTCCAGTTTACAGTGGTTCCGTTCCTATCTCTCCGGTAGATATCAACGGGTAGTGTTGGGGGATGAGGTTTCAGACCCTTGGCCCCTCAACTGTGGTGTGCCACAGGGTTCTATCCTCTCTCCCATGCTATTTAACATTTATATGAAACCGCTGGGAGCCATCATCAGGAGTTTTGGGCTGCAGTGTCACCAATATGCGGATGACACGCAGCTCTATCTCTCATTTAAATCTTCACCAGAGTTGGCTGTGGATACCTTGTCCAAGTGCCTGGAGTCCGTAAGTGGATGGATGGGAGAGAACAGGCTGAAGCTGAACCCCGATAAGACTGAGGTATTACTAGTGGGGGACAAGGGAAGGTTGGGTGATTTTGACCTGATACTTAATGGGGTGAGTTTGCCCCTGAAAGACCAGGTCCGCAGTCTCAGGGTCATTTTGGACTCCCAGCTGTCTATGGAGGCTCAGGTTTCTGCAGTGAGCCGGGCAGCTTGGTACCAACTTCATCTAGTACAGAGGCTGCGACCCTATCTTCCCATACATCTGCTCCCACGAGTGATACATGCCCTGATCTCCTCTCGATTAGACTACTGTAATGCGCTCTACGTTGGGTTACCCTTGAAGACGGTCCGGAAACTCCAGCTGGTACAAAACGCGGCGGCACACTTAATAAAGCAGACCCGCTGCCGCGATCATATCACCCCAGTGTTGATTGAATTACACTGGTTGCCAGTTGTATACCGGGCCCAATTCAAGGTGTTGGTTTTAGCCTTTAAAACTCTATACAGTTCCAGTTTAAAGGCCCAGTTTATCTGAAGGAGAGCCTCCAGTATCACCAAATATGCCGCCAAACAAGATCAGCCTCACAGAACCTTCTCTCGGTCCCACCGACTAAGACAGCTAGGTTGGTGCAGACCAGAGAGAGGGCTTTTTCGATCGTGGCCCCCACCCTCTGGAACTTACTTCCCTTTGACCTTCGGCATGCCCCCTCCCTGCTGACTTTTCGCCGAGCCTTGAAGACCTGGCTCTTCAGGCAGGCCTATGGGATCTCTGGGGTGGGTTAGGTTTTACATTGTATTAATGTAAGATGGTCTTCAGATGAGATGTTATGATATTAATAATGTGATGATTATGTATATGAGTAGATTGTATTTTATATTGTATTTTATAGTGTACGTCGCCCAGAGTGTCCGTTCAGTCGGACAGATGGGCGTCTGCTAAATAAAATTTTATTATTATTATTCTCTCATTTTCTCATTTTTCCAATCATAAATTCAGCTCTTCAATTTCTGCAGCAATTTGCATTTAAAAAAAAATTCTCATGAAAATTCTTCAGCATTTTCTCCTAATAAATACATTATTGTATGCTGTTTTGACTAAGGTACACATTTTTGCAAGCTGTTTGTCCTAATAGCAGTGCTTTTTTTGGTGATGGTACTCACTGGTACATAGTATCAGCCAGCATCTTTTTTTTCTGCCCAACGCAGCTATTTTATGCTCACCCATGGCACTTTTATCAAGATAGAAGTACCAATACCTCATTTTTTCTGCCAAAACAACACTGCCTAATACAATTCATTTTTGTGTGTTATTTCATTTTGTGCAAGCTTTCCCTAATATATGCATTTTTGTAAACATTGGTTGGTTGGAGAACTGCACCGCAAAATTCAGATAAGTGTGAATTTTGAAGGATGGCTGTGTTTCAATTCTTATATTGCTTTGGAAAGTACGGATTTGATAGATTAAGTTTGGAATGTGAATTGAATCAAATTCCCCCCCCCCCATTCCTAATCTTTAGCGAGCTGATTAGGTACCTATGGTTCTTCAGTTCTGGGACAGCAACACTGATGCTTTCGACCTTGTCACAGAATGAATCTATAAGTGTAAGAATCTGAAGCTCTAAGAAGTCAGATTAGATATAATTATAGGCAGTGTAACTGCCACATTGTGGAATAGAAATCAGCCCTGTGACTAGATCTCCTGGTGGCTTTGAAGACACTCAAGAGAAGATCTTTCATGATATGTTTTTGTTTTATGGTTAGACCAAGATAAGGGCTTAATATTGTAAAATGGTAGTTCAGATGTTGCAAACAGGTCATTGGCAGCATATTGATTTTTTTTTCAACATTAAATGCAGAAAACTTAACATTAAGTGGGCTCCTACTGGGAGGAAGGGTGGGATATAAATCAAATACATACATATATACATAAATACATACATACACAGGCTGGCATTTTGATGTGAGTGTTGTGGAAAATGTGCATGCATAAGGAGCACCCGTACCACAATAAACACCCATCTGGAAGCATCCTACGAATTTCCCTCTCTGCTACTAGAGCATTTCAGCAAAAAGCTGGAAATGCTACCTTTGCAATTCACAAGGCATATGAGGTTCAGCCTGCTGGTGTCTGCTTCACACTTGCAAGATTTAACATGCTGAGTCAGAACATTGATCCCCTCCCCAGGACCCTGTGCATGCATGTCTTAAGCTTTATCAGTCTTACATTTATCTAATGCCTGTTTTATTCATTCAGCAGATTAAAATTGGTTGATAATAATCTCTATGTTCCCTTTTTACTGTCAATGCTGCCTATGTGGACTTTATTTGCTGCAAGTGAATATCCTTTTATATGTCATTAACACTCAAGCCCAATAAATGTTTCAGGCATGAGGTGGGAAAAAAAATCTTTAAAGGATGAGTAACTGCAGGTTGAACCTTCAAAGCTGCACTAATGGGAAAATATTTACTGAAGGACAAAGAGAATTCATTCAGACTGAACAAAGTGAATGAGCTGAAAATAATGTCATGAACTTACTAAAAAATCCCTTTGTGTGTACAAATGGCCAAACTGTACTTCCAAAAAAGCAGATGCGGTATGCTCAAATTCGGATGAATGAGCCTCTGTGTTGTATTCTTTAGCAGACATTCACGAAACCGAGAAACATCTACCATGTGAACATGTTGTTGATACATATGAGATGCAGAAGGGTTTTTTTTTTTGCTGCTCATTCTGTCAAGCAGCTTTGCTAGGCATGATAATGCTTTTAAGGCTGGGATTTTCACCTCAGTTCACCAGAATATTAGTGAAACCGGCAGTAGGTGGGCGGGCTTTGCACTCCTTGCTTTTCCTTAAGGCTAGGATGGAGAACCTCTGTTCCTCCAGGCCTCTCTTTCTGGTCCTCGGGATTCTCTCCAGATCACACCTGCACTTCAGGTCACACCCCTCACTGCCCGTTTTCACCCTCTTTTAGTGTTTTTGCGTGGCTGGATTGTGACCTTGAACTCTGATAATGCCTCTTGTTTGCTTGCATGGATGGATGGAGGATAGAGAGGGGCATATGAGTGTGTGTACAAACTAGCCTAAAGTACAAGGGTAACATTTACAATCATGGCTCCACCACTTTGTCTGTAACCAACTAGATCTGTCAATTTCAGTCCTCTTGGAGTCTCATTTTTCCAATCTTAAATTCAGGTCTCCAAATTTTGCAGCAATTTGCCATTTAAAAAAAACCCACAAAAATTCTCCAGCATTTTAACGTGAATTTCTCCTACTAAACACATTTTTGTAAGCAGTTTTGACTAATGTACACTTTATGGCAAGCAATCTCTCATCATATAATGCATTTTTGTATGTTATTTTTACTCATATATTCATTTTTATGCACACTTTCTTCTTACATATGCATTTTTGTAAACATTGGTTGGTTGGCGAACTGTGTTGCAAAATTCAGTGTGAATTTCCAAGGATGGTTGTGTTTTGGTTCCCATATTGGTTTGGAAAGAACGAATTTGATAGATTTGGTTTGAAATGCAAACTGAATGGAATTTCTCGCCCATCCCTTCGCTGACATCCCATTGCTGACATGTGGCTCGTAGAAGGTGGGCCAGAAGGGAATGCAGCCCTTGGGTTGAAAAAGGTTCCCCACCCCCACCCCCCGGACAGTAGTGTAGTAGCAAATTCAGAAGTTCACGTTCTTTCATGATAGTCACAGCCATGCCCCCTCACAGCCACACCCCCTTCTAAGATTATACAAACTTCAAAAATTATAAAATCATCTGGCCAGGCTTGAATACTGCTTTCTGCTTCTCTATGTGACACCATTTGATTGTCTTTCTCACTCTCAGAGATATTGCTTGCATGACTGAATTCAGAGTCTACATGTTTATCTCCTGCTGCTGCCGTCTATTTTATGTAGAAGGCTGAATACACACCATACACAGGGTTTCTCCCAAAGAATCCAGGGAACTATTGTTTACCCCTTACAGGGCTACAATTCCCAGCATCCTTAACAAACTATAGTTCCCAGGTTTATTTGGCGGAGTGTGTGCTTTAAATGTGCTTTAAATGTATGCTGTGTATGCAGCCAAAATGTATGGTTAGTGGCTAGAGAAGAAAAGAGAATGAAATATTTAATTTTTAAAGCATGGGTCTTCCTTGCTTGTGTATTTTTAGAATGCGCAGAATTCTTAAAAGAATCAAGCCTTTGGTCTTTCCTGAACAGCCCTTAGAGTCATAACAAACAACATTATGATATTTGAGTTTAACATCTACCATAAAATAACCTCTGACTGCCCAGTCAGATTGGCTCAGCTCCAAGCATAGTTTAAGAACTTAATGTTACCTGAAATAACCTTAGGGACAGGCTCACGAAATATTAGAAAGTATTATTTGCATAGCAGTGTGTTTTGTTTAATAGATCCTGTGCACAGGAGTGGGTCTTTTCCAGAGCTTGGAAAAGTTACTTTTTTAAACTACAACTCCCATCAGCCCCAGCCAGCATGGCCAGTGGAGTGGGCTGATGGGAGTTGTAGTCCAAAAAAGTAACATTTCCAAGCTCTGGTCTTTTCTCAGTATAATAATGTATGGATTGTCCTATAGGGTATGGTTTCATATTATAAATATAGTCTAACCTCTTCATTAAACCACACAGATCATGAAAGTTTCTACAGGAAACAGTAACCTCATCTGCAGGTGAGGGCCTCCTGCAGATACCATCACATCAGAAGATCCATTCAGCAGAACGTAGGAAGTGGACCTTTAGTGTTGTGGCACCTACCTTTTGGGATTCACTCCTCTTAAATATTAGACAGGCACTATTTCTGCCATCTTTTTGGCACCTACCGAAGACCTTCTTTTTCCAAGGCTTTTAAGTAGATACTTCTATCCCTATTTGCATTTGTATTGGAATTTTTTTTTAAGACATTTTGTTTTTGAGATGCTTTTTAAAAATATTTTTTTATTGTTCTATCACTTGCTGTTTGCCACCCTGGTCTCCTTTTGGGAGGAAGGGTAGGGTGTACATTTAATTAATAAATAAAATTAAATAAACAAAGTAATACTTAGCAATGCTGGGGAGGCAAGGCAAGTGGGGGCTGTGTGGCTGGCACTGACCTGTGATGGGTCCTTCTTGGTGACAGTTTCCCATTTGTGGAATGTCCTCCCAGAATGCGTCTGTCTCCCTCATTATTGACTTTCAGGAGGAATTTAAAAACATTCCTGTTTACCCATTCCTGATATTGTTCTTGGCAAACCTGAGATCACTGGATGAGATAATGTTTTTAACTATTTTTAGAATGCTTTTTAAAAAATGGTTTTATTATGGAGATGTCTGCCACCCTCCGACTCCGACTCCTTCATAAATGGCAAATGTATATTAACTAGTAATAACAAATTTACTGTAGTAAAATGGTAGCGCAAGGAATTTCATCACTACCTCTGTGCAACTCTATCCTAGACACCTGTAACTTTAATAGGACTTTATAGGACTTATTCCGAGGTAAATATGCATAAGACTGTGCATGCGGCCAGAGTGTTCAAATCACTTGACACACATTATAACAACTGCTACAACAGCCCCATAAGGCAGTTCCATTTCATTATTCTCAGATTGCAGATGGGGTGCTGACAGTGAGAAATTCTTGTTTCCATGCTGAAGCTTAGCAGGGTCAGGTCTGGTCAGTGCCTGGATGGGAGACTGCCTGGCAACCATATGTAAGTTGCCTTGGGTTTCTATCATGAAAAGAAAGGCGGGGTATAAATGTAATAAATAAATAAATAATAAATAAGTTTACCTGCTAAGTTTATGCTAAAGTGAAATTTGAATGGGGAAAATATGCACTATTTGCCACTGCACAGGGTATGGGGAATCATAGAATAGCAGAGCTGAAAGGGTCCTAGGAGGCCATCAAGTCCAACCCCCTGTGCAATGCACGAATCCAAATCAAACCATTCCCAACAGATGGCTGTCCAGCTGCCTCTTGAATGCCTCCAGTGTCGGAGAGCCCACCACCTCTCTAGGTAATTTTTTCCATTGTCGTATGGCTCTAACAGGAAGTTTTTCCTGATGTACAGTCGAAATCTGGTTTCCTGCAACTTGAGCCCATTATTTTATTTATTTATTTATTTCATTCCATTCCTATACCGCCCTTAGCCTATGGCTCTCTGGGCGGTTCACAGCAAGGAATAAAATACAATACAGTAAAATAAAAATCAGGTAAAATCACTAAAAACATACAGCTTGAGCATGTAACACTTGGTATAAAATTAACTTTATAATAAACATTAGACATTAAAATGCCTGGGAGAATAAAAAGGTTTTAACCTGCCGCCGAAAATATAGAAGAGTAGGCACCAGGCGCACCTCATCGGGAAGACTGTTCCATAATTCGGGGGCCACCACTGAAAAGGCCCTGGATCTAGTAACAGTCCTCCGAGCTTCCCTATGGGACGGGACTCGGAGGTGGGCCTTAGATGTTGAATGTAGTGAGCGGGTAGGTTCATAGCGGGAGTGGCGTTCCGCAAGGTATTGAGGTCCCGCACCGTGTAGGGCTTTATAAGTCAAAACTAGCACTTTGAATCTAGCCCGGAAAAAGATAGGTAGCCAGTGCAAACGCGCCAGAACAGGTGTTATATGTGCGGACCGTCTGGTCCTCGTCAACAGTCTGGCTGCTGCGTTTTGCACTAGCTGTAGTTTCCGAATTGTCTTCAAAGGCAGCCCCACGTAGAGTGCATTGCAATAGTCCAATCTCGAGGTTACCAGAGCATGGATGACTGAGGCGAGGTCATCATTGTCCAGATAGGGGCGTAGCTGGGCTACCAACCGAAGATGGTAGAACGCATTCCGTGCCACCGAGGCCACCTGCACTCCGGGACGATCAAGAAGAGATCCCGGCCCTCCTCTGTGTGACTACCTTTCATATACTTGAAGAGTGCTACCGTATCTCCCCTCAGTCTTCTCTTCTCCAGGCTAAACATGCCCAGTTCTTGCAGTCTCTCCTCATAGGGCTTGGTTTCTAGTCCCCTGATCATCCTTGTTGTCCTCCTCTGAAACTGTTCCAGTTTGTCTGCATCCTTCTTGAAGTGCGGAGACCAGAACTGGACGCAGTATTCAAGATGAGGCCTAACCAGTGCTGAATAGACGGGAACTAGTACTTCACACAATTTGGAAACTATACTTCTGTTAATGCAGCCTAATATAGCATTTGCCTTTTTTGCAGCCATATCACACTGTTGACTCATATTCAGTTTGTGATCAACGACAATTCCAAGATCCTTCTCACATGTCATATTACTGAGCCAACTATCCCCTATTTTATAACTGTGCGTTTGGTTTCTTTTTCCTAAGCATAGAACTTTGCATTTATCCCTGTTTAATTTTATTCTGTTGTTTTCAGCCCAATGCTCCAGCCTATCAAGGTCCCTTTGAATTTTGTTTCTGTCTTTCACCGTATTAGCTATGCTCCCCAATTTTGTATCATATGCAGATTTGAAAAGCATGCTCTGTACCTCCTCATCCAAGTCATTAATAAAAATGAAGAGCACTGGGCCCAGGACCGAGCCCTGTGGTACCCCACTCATTACTTCCACTCAGTTTGAGAAGGAACCGTTGATAAGCACTCTTTGAGTACAATTCTGGAGCCAGCTGTGGATCCACCTGATAGTTGTTCCATCCAGCCCATATTTAGCTAGCTTGCTAATCAGAATATCATGAGGCACTTTGTCAAAAGCTTTGCTGAAGTCGAGATATATTATGTTCACAGCATTCCCACGGTCTGCAAGGGAGGTTACCCGAACAAAAAATGAGATAAGATTAGTTTAGCAGGATTTGTTCTTCATAAATCCATGTTGGCTCCTAGTAATCACTGCATTGTTTTCAAAGTACTTACAGATTGACTGCTTTATAATCTGCTCCAAAGTTTTTCCAGGGATTGATATCAGGGTGCCTGGTCTGTAGTTCCCCGGTTCCTCCTTTTTGCCCTTTTTGAAGATAGGGACAACATTAGCTCTCCTCCAGTCATCCGGCACTTCACCGGTTCTCCACGATTTCGCAAAGATAATAGACAGCGGTTCTGAGATTTCTTCAGCTAGTTCCTTCAATACTCTAGGATGCCATTTATCGGGCCCTGCCGATTTGAACTCATTCGAAGTGATGAGGTATTCCTTGACTGTTTGTCTGTCAAGCTCAAGGTCCAATCCTGCCCCTTCTACTTCATGTTTCCCGGAAGGGTCATAGACCCTTTTTTGGGAGAAGACTGAGTCAAAGTAGGAATTGAACACTTCTGCCTTTTCTTTGTCATCTGTTATCATTTTGCCATCCTCATTGAGTAGCTGTGCCACCATTTCTTTTCTCTGTCTTTTACTATGGATGTACCTGAAGAAAGCTTTTTTGTTGCTTTTAGCATCCCTCACTAACCTCAGCTCATGCTCAGTTTTAGCCTTCCTGACACCATCCCTGCAATTCTGTGATACCTGCCTGTACTCTTCCTTTGTGGCCTGGCCTTCTTTCCATTTCCTGTATATGTCTTTTTTTGTTTTCAGGTAATCTCTAAGCTTTTTGTGAAGCCACATTGGCTTCTTCTGCTGTTTCCCCCCCTTTTTCCTTGTTGGAATTGCTTGCCATTGAGCTCTTAGAATTTCCTTTTTTAGAAACTCCCATCCATCTTGGACTCCTTTTCTGATTAGAGTCGCTTGCCATGGAACCATACGTACAATTGTTCTGAGTTTAGTGAAATTAGCTTTTGTGAAGTCCAGGGTGCGCGTATGGCTACTGTCAGCTTTTGCTTCTGTTAAAATCAAGAATTGAAGTATGGTGTGGTCACCTTCCGCCAGAGTTCCCATAACTGCCACTTCATCCACCAAATCATCTCTATTGGTTAGAATCAAGTCCAGGATAGCTGATCCTCTGGTTGCGTCCTCCACTTTCTGTAGGAGAATGTTATCTCCAAAAGAAGTCAGGAATTTCTTGGAGGGGCCATGTTTGGCAGAATTTGTCTCCCAACAGATATCAGGATAATTGAAGTCCCCCATTACTACTACATCATGACTCCTCAAAACATTGGCAATTTGCTTTTCAATAGTTACATTCTCGTCTTCTCCTTGATTGGGTGGTCGGTAGTAGACTCCAAGAATCACATTCCTGTTATTACTTACCCCATTAATTTTAATCCAGATATCTCGGTGGAGCTACCAAGCTCATCTTCCTGAATTTCTGTGCAGGGATATATATTTTTAACATATAGAGCGACTCCACCTTCCTTCTTATTCCTTCTGTTCTTTTTGAACAAGTTATATCCTTCAATTGCTGTATTTCAGTCATGGGAGTCATCCCACCAAGTCGTAACTGCCCTGTATTAAGAATTCAAGTCGTCCTGCTTGTTTCCCACGCTCTGCACATTACTATACAGACATCGAAGACCATGTGATTTATGGCTTGGCTTACTTACTACTTTTTTCTGAGGACTGCTACTGGGCCCTATATGGGCTGATCTCTCTGTTCCCATTACTGTGCACAAGCCTTCATCAATCGTTACCACCAAGTTTACGTCTCCCTCCCCCTTAGGATTCAGTTTAAAGCCCTCCTGATGAACTTCTCCATGCTGTGGCCAAACACATTCTTCCCAGTCCTTGTGAGATGCAACCCATCACTTGCCAGCAGTCCATCTTCCAGGAAGTATAGCCCATGGTCCCAGAATCCAAATCTCTCACGTCGGCACCACCTTTGTAGCCATTCATTCACATGGAGTATTTTCCTTTCCCTGTGGCCCTCTAGACATTGTTGGACTCCAACTCCCATCAGCCCCCCAAAGCATGGCCAATAGTCAAGGAAGGTGGGAGTTGTAGCCTAACAAAATCTGGAGGGCTACAGGTTCACCAGTTCCTGTGCTATCACTGCAAACTAAACACATTTCCTAGGAAGTAAATCCCACAGGACACAGTAAGGCTTATTTCCAAGTAAACATGCATACGATTTTGCTGCAAGCATGGGAAGCTTTATATTAATATAATTATTGCATCCTTTTTCTTTTATTATTAAAATTCAGTACTTTAAATAAAAAGTATTATTAAGTGCAACACCTTCATTTGAGCTGGAAAAGGATATGAAACAAAATCTAATTCTCATTTGGATGTCTAGAGAACACCCCACCTGATTATATATTTTTTAAAAACCCAACAATTTCTGAGACCTAAGTAGAATAATAATTATTTATTATTTATATAGCACCATGACTGTGGCTTTAAAAGTCACAGCCTCCAGAATTATTAATGAATTATATCAAGAAATATTTTAACTCTGCTTCAGAGAGCTATATGGTTTTAAGTCTCAGCTGAGAGAAGAAGCTCAAAAGCAACTGGCGAGCTTTGAGAAAATACATGTTGCGAGGTGGGGTGGGGGTGGATAGACATGGCTTGGCCAAGTGCACAGCTGTTCTGTGCAGCCACAAAAAGCTAATGCATTAAATAGTTAATCTTTCATTAACACTGTGTAATCAGTTGGCATGAATTGCTCAGTGCTCTAGAATTCTCATGACAAGGTGGCTATTCTTCTTTGTCATTACTCCTTGGGGGGTGGGTGGGAATTAAATGTTTTAAAGAGAGAAAAAAGAGTTACATTAAGATTTGTCCATTCAAAATCCTCTGATAAATCCAACGTCTATCCATATCAAATATGTTAGTCAATAAATTAAGGCTGTTACCTTTGGATAAGGGTATCAGTGAGGAAAAGCATCACTAAAACTTAAAAAAAAATAACCAGGAAGAGCTGAAAGTGTTGATCCTGAGAGAAGGAAGGGTCAATACTCAGGTTACAAGTTAGGGCATGAAGCTTTGCTGTTTAAACTCTGGATTTTTTTTAAAAAAAATCCAACAGCAACTCCATTCACAAACAGCGATGGAGTGGCTGGATGGTAACCAAGTTTTTGAATGTTGGTTCAACACGCTGTTTCTGAGGAAAGTATAACAGTAAATGCTTACTCAGCTGAGAAATAAAGAGACTAGAGACTACTGTACATGTGGGGATTTCCCGCATAGCTATCACTTCTTTGTAGGAAATCTGCATGTAGACTGCACATAACACCATCCCATACGATCACAGTTGCTTTGCTGCAAGTACACACATGGGGAAGGCTATGGCCAGTGGCACACTGGATGCACACTGTTTATATTTGGATTTCCTACACAGAAGAAACAGCCATGGAAGAAATTGCCATCTGTTGTGATTACGTTATGATAATGGTTATAGTGGCACCAGAAAAACGGGAGAGGGAGATTGGATGAAGAAGAAGGAGGCTGGAAGTCTGGGCAGACATGTCTTTCTTTTCACTACTTAACGGCCAGTGGGGTTTAATACGATCTATAAACTCATCTGTCTGTTTACATACCAGCAAATGATACGTCTCTCTGATCCACTTACATTTTCAAGCCTAATGTATACACAGGGCACTGATGCAGTGCCTGAGCTTCCTCGAGGCTGAAGCTAATCCTAACTGACATGTTACAGTAAAAGTACTTTATAAAATCAATATTAAATTCACAGCCTTTGACATCCTGGGACATCAAAGATAAAGGGGAAATAAGCCATGGAGTAAACAGTCCTACAGCTATGCCAGTTGCTCAAGGAGAGAGGCAAAGGAAAGCATGGGAAACCATGGGGTAAATTAGTATAGGGCTAGTCTTGTTTTATACCAAGGTTTTGACATCAATAAAAACATTATTAAAAAGGCACGCAAGTTCTTACACACAAGAAAAAAAATAGAGATCAGGAATAACCTATGAAGTTACAGCATTTTGAACCTGTGAAGGCTGAAAGGATGTAGCTGTACTAAACACATGCACAATATTGTCCCCCCTCCATTTTTTTAAAAAAAGGGCAATTACATGAGTACAAAAAAATTGCACACACATCTCGTCATACTGGAGAAATGTTAGGTGAGGATTTGTCTATGGAGATCTAATAATATCATGCATCTCAGACATAAACCCATGTGGATATTGGTACCCAAATAAAGTCAAACATTGTCTTGTTCCACTTCTGGGTATGAAATATGAATATTGCTGGGCGCTAAGGGAGAGGGAGGTCTGATAAGGAGTTCAAAGCATCCCCATGCACTAATCTGCAGAAGAAACAACAGTAATTCTTTCTTGTGTCAGCAAGACACCATTTCCTGGCGTAACAGGTTTTCAATCACATTGCAATATGTTCAACTTAGGCCAGAAGAACCTGGGTTCAAATCTTGAGTCCAGTTCTTCACATTTTCACATCATTTTGCAATTTTTTTAAAAAAAAAACTTCATGAAAATTCATCTGCATTTTAGAACAAATTTCATGCAATTTGCCTAATATACACATTTTTGCAAAGTAATTTCCCCTAATATCATGCATTTTTATATGATGTTTTTCACTACTACATGCATTTTTATGCACACTTCACTGAAGTATATGTATATGCATTTTTGTACACATTACTTGGCTGAAGTGCATTGTAAAATTTGGAGAAGTGTGATTTTCAAAGGATGGCTACATTTCCGTTCTCTTATTGTTTCAAAAAAGTGCAAATTGGGTAGATTTACCTATGAATGCAACCAGAATCAAATTTCTCCTCCATCCTTACCCTCAGTCTTACCAAGTTCTACTCCAAGTTTGAGACACTTTTTGTAATCACTGACTTACTATCCTTTTCCTATTAACCTATCATCCCAGACTGGCTCCTTTCAGAGCTTTTCTAAAGCAGTTCCTTTTTGTAAACACACTCTTGGTCAGTCTAACCGAGAGTGGGATAAAACCTTGAACATCATAACCTATAGTATGTTTAAATATAAAGGTGGAACTACATGTTTCCAGGTCTGGTGCAAAACATATCACTGTCTGAGGTGAAGAATAAGATGGTGCCCCCTGGGGCTGGATTAACACACGCTGAGGCCCTAAGCCATGTCAAGATTCAGAGGCCCCATTCAATAAAAAAGAAAAAGAAAAAAGTGTATTACATTATAGTAGTGATAAAAAAATAAATAGTAAACCACTATATTTGCATATACACATAGGCAAAGATGCAATAAAAACTAAATAAAACATACTGCTTGCAAAAAGCTTTATCTGCATTATCAAATATTTTATGATTTCTTAATTAGTATATATGAAACTGAAGACAATGGCTCCTCCTTTAGCAGCTTCTGTCATTCATTCCTAGACAGACTTAACTGCTTACAAGCTATTTCCTGAAAGGAAAGTCAAATATTGCAATGGCACAGCTACATATAAAAGCATATTATTAAGCAGAAAGATTCTGGCCCCAACATAAGCTTCAGATGGGGCATCAAAGGGGCAATTTGTACCACAGGTACAGGCCTTTGTGGTGATATATGGAAGGGTAAGAAAATGGTGATGAGGGGATTAGAGGAGATGATGCCTGGTGTGGAACAAGACTTTAGAATGTGTTGGTAGGCTAGCTCCCATTGTCTCCTCTTGAGGTCCTAGGTGAGGTTGAGCAATCTGTGGACGATGTGAGTATTCCAGCAGCTCTGGAAGGGAAGCTGATGGGATTGAGATTAGAATTCAGTTCAGAATTCTGGCGGTGGATTTTATATGAAAGGTTATTTAAGTCAAAGCATTTTCAATTATAATAAATCTTCTTAGTTATCTCCAACATATTAGGAAGCCTCTCATCATGTGAGGCCCTAAACAATGGCTTACTTGACTTGTTCCATGTATAAACGCTGACCAGATTGGGAGCTGAATCTTACACAGGTGGTAGAAAAGCATCCTCCAGTGCACTTGAAGGCAGAAGACTAGCTTAGGGGGTGCAGAAAAGATTACAGAAAAAATTGCATGGAACACATAGCTTTGTCCTCCTATACCTTGTCATTTATCCCTGCTTCCAGTATCTGCCACTTGTAGAATCATAGAATAGGAGAACTGGAAGGGGCCTATAAGGCCATCGAGTCAAACCTCCTGCTCAATACAGGAATCCAACTAAAAGCATACTAGAGGCTGTTGACTCAATTTGCCTAATGGTAGGAATGGCCCTAAAAACACATATGTGTTCATACAAAAACTTAGATGACACAATAAATGGCAGCTTAATATATGCATAGCATAAAGCTGACATCTCAACATTAAGATCATGCTACAGAACTTGCCAGGTATCTTAATTTGCGAGATATTTGACAATAGCATTTTCCCTTCTCATACTCTGATCATCACTAAAGGCAACAGCTGTTGAGAGCAAATGAGTTTGAGGTGCTAGAAAAGTTACTACTGGTAGCAGCATCTGTGATCATGGCAATGCAAGGTAACAGTGAAAAGTGTATTTGCGTAGTTTTACATGCTGGGAAAATAGACGAGTGATAGTCCCATTTGCTCTTTCCAGGAAACACTTCAAGTAAAATCTATTTTACAAGATATCCTCGAGAGCAAAAAACATGGAGAACATAAAGCAAACAGGAAATAAATATTGCAAGCATTACAAATCATTATAAATTTATGCAGCCACAAATCTTAAAGCAGCAGCAAAGCGGATAATTTATTTTAACCTTGTAGAGGTGCTTATGCATTATTCCAACCTTTGATTAGTTAATCTTTGGAATTATTTGCAGTGAACGATATCCAGCATTATTCAAACTCACAGCAGACCCACTGAAATCAACTTTAGTCCACCGAGTTCAAGACTATTCAGAGTATGTTGTTGTTGTTATGTGCCTTCAAGTCGATTACAACTTATGGCGACCCTATGAATCAGTGACCTCCAATATCATCTGTCATGAACCACCCTGTTCAGATCTTGTACAGGTCTGTGGCTTCCTTTATGGAATCAATCCATCTCTTGTTTGGCCTTCCTCTTTTTCTACTCCTTTCTGTTTTTCCCAGCATCATTGTCTTTTCTAGTGAATCATGTCTTCTCATGATGTGTCCAAAATATGATAACCTCAGTTCCATCTTTTTAGCTTCTAGCGATAGTTGTGGTTTAATTTGTTCTAACACCCAATTCAGAGTATGACTTGGATGAATATCGCCCATAAGAATATAAAAAGAGCCTGCTGGATCAGGCCGGTGGTGAATCTAGTCCAGCATCCTGTTCTCACAGTGGCTATCCAGATGCCCAAGGGACGCTTGTAAGCAGTTAGTGGAAACTGCACTCTCTCCTCCTGAGGTTGCCAGCAACTGGTACTTGGAAACATACAGCCTCCAGCTATGGAGGCAGAGCACAGCCATCATGACTAGTAGCCACTGACAGCCTTATCCTCCATGAATTTGTCTAATCTTCTTTTAAAGCCATCCAAGTTAGTGGCCATCACTGGAGGGAATTCCATAGTTCAACTATGCACTGTGTGAAGAAGTACTTTCTTTTGCCTGTCCTGAATCTTCCAACATTCAGCTTCACTGGATATCCACGAGTTCTAGTTTTATGAGAGAGGGAGAGAAACTTTTCTGTATCCATTTTCTCCATGCCATGAATAATTCTATATAACTATCATGTCACCTCTTACTCACCTTTTCTGTAAACCAAAAAGCCCCAAATATGGCAACCTTTTCTCACAGGGCAGCAGCTCCATCCCCTTCATAATTTTGGTTGCCCTTTTCTGAAACTTTCCCAACACTAAGATATCCTTTTTGAGGTGAAGTGACCAGTACTGTACACAGGATTCCAAAAATGGCCATGCCATAGACTTGTATAATGGCATTATGATATCAGCAGGTTTATTTTCATTCTCTTTCCTAATGATCCTAGTATGGAATTTCCCTTTCTCGCAGCTGCCGCACACTGGGTCAACTCCTTCAGCAAGCCATTCGCTATGATGCCAAGGTCTCGTTCCTGGTCAGTCACCGCCAGTGCAGACCCCATAGGCATATATGTGAAATTAAGGGGTTTTCTTTGCTGCAATATGCATAACTTTACATTTGTTTACACTGAATTGCATTTGCCATTTTACCGCTCTGTCACTGAATTTGGAGAGGTCCTTTTGGAGCTCTTTGCAATCCTTTTTTGTTTTAACCATCCCAAAGAATTTAATATCATCAGCAAACCTGGCCACCTCGCTGCTCACCCCTAACTCTATGTTCTTTATTAACAACTTAAAAAACACAGGTCCCAATATTAATCCTTGGGGGACTCCACTTTCTACATCCCTCCAAAAGATGCTCTGAGCATGTGCAGCTGAACATTTTCAACTCACTTAACTCATTGCTTTCGCTCACATCCTGCCTTCCAGCAGTTACCAACCCTCAGCATTATTTTTTATATAGAGAACTGCACTGCAAATTTTATTGATGTATACAAGAGATCTGAAAAGAACACTACTATTTTTAGTTGGTCAGGTCACTAGTTTACAGCGTAATCCTATCCATGTATACTCAGAAGTATGTCCAAAGGGATTTACTCCCAAGGGAAATGGGATTAGGATTGCAGCCTTAGCAAGGGGAACATAAACTGGATGAGAAAAATGATTCACCGCCTCCTCCTCCCAATGTTCCAACAGCTCTCCTGGGCAAACAAACGTATAGGGAAGGAATACAGCCCCCCCCCAAAACCCCTCATGGACAAACAAGCTAGCAGAAGAGGAAGGTGATGGGACATGGGAGAGCAGAGATTTATGGCCACAATATCCTCCCCCTTCCACTTTCTACAAGCCCCTGTGAACAAACAAACATAGAGAAACAGGAATCAAGTGGGACTTCAGGATATGTACTTAACAGCAACCTTCACTTATTTTCCAAAAGCCTTTATGAGCAAATAAGCTGACAGAAGAGTCTTTTATTCAGCAAGTCACCACGTTGCAGTGAAATCCTAACCATGTCACCTTAGAACAAAGTCCTATTAAATTGAGTGGGATTTACTTCCATGTAAATGTGGTTCAGATTGCAACTTTGGCAAGGGAGGAAAAGCTGGATTGGAGCAATGATCCACCACCTCCTACCAACTTACTGACAGCTTCGATAATAGAAAGGGAGGTGGAACATCAGGAGACTAGAGAATTACTGCAGCCTCCCGCTCCCACCTTTCCAAAAGCCTTTTGGAGTAAACACACTTATTTATTTATTGCACTTGTATACCGCCCCATAGCCAAAGCTCTCTGGGCGGTTTACAGCAATCAAAAACATTAAAACAAATATACAATTTAAAACACATATTTTAAAAACAATTTAAAACACATATTTTAAAAACAATTTAAAACACAATTTTAAAATTTAAAACAATATAAAAACAATTTAAAACACATGCTGAAATGCCTGGGAGAAGAGGAAAGTCTTGACCTGGCGCCGAAAAGATAACAGTGTTGGTGCCAGGCGCACCTCGTTGGGGAGATCATTCCATAATTTGGGGGCCACCATTGAGAAGGCCCTATCCCTTGTTGCCACCCTCCGAGCTTCCCTTGGAGTAGGCACCCGGAGGAGGGCCTTTGATCTTGAACGTAGTGTATGGGTGGGTTCATATCGGGAGAGGCATTCCATCAGGTATTGTGGTCCCAAGCCATGTAAGGCTTTATAGGTCAAAACCAGCACCTTGAATTGAGCTCGGAAACATACAGGCAGCCAATGCAAGCGGGCCAGAATCGGTTTTATATGTTCGAACCCTCGGGTCCCTGTTACCAATCTGGCTGCTGCATTTTGCACAAGCTGCAGTTTCTGAATCGTCTTCAAAGGCAGCCCCATGTAGAGTGCATTACAGTAATCTAATTTGGAGGTTACCAGAGCATGGACAACTGAAGCCAGGTTATCCCTGTCCAGATAGGGATATAGTTGGGCCACCAACCGAAGTTGGTAGAAACCACTCTATGCCACCGAGGCTACCTGAGCCTCAAGTGACAGAGATGGTTCTAGGAGAACCCCCAAGCTACGAACCTGCTCCTTCAGGGGGAGTGCAACCCCATCCAGGACAGGTTGGACATCCACCATCTGGTCAGAAGAACCACCCACTAGCAGCATCTCAGTCTTGTCTGGATTGAGCCTCAGTTTATTAGCCCTCATCCAGTCCACTGTCGCAGCCAGGCACCGGTTCAGCACATTGATAGCCTCACCTGAAGAAGATGAAAAGGAGAAATAGAGCTGCGTGTCATCAGCATACTGATGGCAACGCACTCCAAAGCTCCGGATGACCGCACCTAACGGTTTCATGTAGATGTTGAACAGCATGGGGGACAGAACTGACTCCTGCGGAACCCCATACTGGAGAGTCCAGGGTGCCGAGCAATGTTCCCCAAGCAGCACCTTCTGGAGCCGACCTGCCAAGTAGAAGTGGAACCACCGCCATGCAGTACCTCCCATTCCCAACTCAGCCAGTCTCCCCAGAAGGATACCATGGTTGATGGTATCGAAAGCCGCTGAGAGATCAGGGAGAATCAACAGAGTCACACTCTCCCTGTCTCTCTCCCGACAGAGGTCATCATACAGGGCGACCAAGGCTGTTTCTGTGCCAAAACCAGACCTGAAACCTGATATGGTTCAGATTGTGTTGTTGGTTAAGCTTAACTAGGGATCCTCTGCAAAGATATCCATATATAAGTAGGAATGGAACCCCTTGCCTGGAATGCCCTGCCTCTACCTTTTAACAAAACCAGGCCTGAAACCTGACTGAAATGGATCCAGATAATGGGTCTCATCCAAGAGTGTCTGGAGCTGGCCTGCAACCACTCGTTCAAGGACCTTGCCCAGGAATGGAACATTTGCTACCGGCCTATAGTTATTAAGATTCTCTGGGTCCAGGGAGGGTCTCTTCAGGAGTGGTCTCACTACCGCCTCTTTCAGGCAGCCAGGGACCACCCCCTCTCACAGAGAGGCATTAATCACTTCCCTGACCCAGCTGGCTGTTCCATCCCTGCTAGCTTTTATTAGCCAAGAAGGGCAAGGATCCTCAAGCTGCACCAACTGAAACTCATCCAAGAAATCGGGACAAGGCTGTGCTCTGGATACCTCGCTTGATTCACCTGCTATAACACTGGAGTCTAAGTCCTGGCAGATGCTAAAGATTTTATCCTGGAAGTGCCTAGCAAATTCATTACAGCGGGCCTCAGATGGTTCTACCATGTCCCTGGGGCCAGAGTGTAATAGCCCCCGGACAATTCTGAAGAGCTCCGCTGGGCGGCAGATTGGTGATTTGATAGTGGCAGCAAAATATTGTTTTTTGCTGCCCTCACTGCCCCTAAATACAGCTTACCATAGGCACTTACCAGTGTATAATTGCATCCACTAGGAGTTTGCCTCCATCTGCACTCAAGCTGTCTGCTATATTGTTTCATCGCTTTCAGCTCTGGGGTATACCATGGAGCCGTACAAGCTCTACACAGGAGAGGGCGCTCAGGAGGAATCAAGTCAACCGCCCGGGTCATTTCTGTATTCCACAGTTCAACCAGGGTTTTGACAGGAGCGCCAGCCCTATCAGCCGGAAAACTCCCCAGAGCCCTTTGGAAAACATCCAGATCCATTAGTCTCTGGGGGCGGACCAACTAAATAGATCCCCCACCCTTGCAGAGGGGAAAAACCGCTGTAAGTCTAAACTTCAGCAAGCAGTGATCTGTCTTATGATGTAAGGCCCCCCACATTCAGATCACCAACTCCATGTCCAGATGCAAAAACCAAATCTAGAGTATGCCCTGCTACATGTGTTGGGCCAATGGCATACTGGGACAGTCCCATGGTTGTCATGGAGACCATGAAATCCTGAGCCGCCCCGGATAAGGTGGCCTCGGCATGGATGTTGACATCCCCCAGAACCAACAGTCTGGGGGATCTCAACAGTACACCCAAGACCACCTCCGTCAGCTTAGCTAGGGAGTCTGTTGGGCAGCGGGGTGGGCGGTACACCAACAGAATCCCCAGTCTGTCCTGCTGACCCAACATAAGGTGCAAACACTCCAGACCAGTAGTCACATGGACAGGGTGCTTACAGAGGAAGATGGAGCTCCTATAGACCACAGCAACCCCCCCTCCCCAACCCTCAGGTCTACCCTGATGCTGGACCAGGTACCCTGGTGGACATAGCTGGGAGAGACTGACTCCCCCCTGCTCACCCACCCAGGTCTCGGTTATACATGCCAGATTGGCTGCCTCATCCACAATTAAATCGTGAATGAGGGAGATCTTATTATACACTGATCTGGCATTTAGCAGCAGCATCCGGAGGCCTGAGAGCTGGCTGATAGGGCAACCAACAAACCTGCGGGTGTGGGGAGGACCGGAACAAGGCACAGCCATTAACTACCTGGGCCGCGTTCCCCTTACCGGGCAAGTCCTTCTCACAATGCTATATCTCCCTCTACCCGTCACTACACTAATTGGGGGCCCCTCAAATCTCCCCACTTGGCTCTGTGTCCTCTCTCCCAGTCACATAACTGAAGACCCAGAAAAAGGCAGACAAAGCAGGAGCCACCTCAGCCAGCCGGCTTATGTATCCCCTCCAGAGAAGGGACAGGTGGAAAAAATCAGCAACAGCTGGCTGAGTACCTGGGACCTGGTCCTGCAAGGCGTGACCCCAGCAGAGCAGAAGTCCAACTGGGAAAGGGTGGTTGTAGCCGAGCAGCAGCAGCAAGCAAGCAAGCAGGCAGGCAGCAGCAAATGGCTCTCTTTCCCTGGAAGGGATGGTGGTGTTCCCCTTCCTCCTGCAGGCACTGGGTCTTGCAGAAGAGGAGGGCAAACTGCCAGGCACCTGGAGGGTGAGCATGCAGGGAAATTGGAAAATAACTCATCTTCATTAACTACTCCCCTCCCATCAGTCCATCTGAGACTCATACTACTTCCAGCTAGGGTTGCCAGGTTCAGGGCCTGAGACTGATCCTCTATCTTTAGGAGAAGAGAAAGTCAGCCAAGTGCAGGTGTTCTTGCAACCCTGTAATGAGAAAAACCACAAGGTGGAATTCTCCCTTCCCCTGCACAACTTTTAAAGATTGTACCTGGCAACCCTACTTCCAGCATTTTACTCTCACAGCTCTGAGCATGCTCAGAACCTATGTATGATTCTGATACAGACTAAGACTACCAAATGGGGTGTTCCTGAAGCAACTCTTCCCTAATTTGCAATAGTGCCTGTGTTAGATAGGCTTCAAAACTACAGATGGAGTAGGAGCCTTCCTAGGTGGACTAACAAGCAGGCAGACCAAGGGGATCGCTATACCTAAACTTTTGGATTAGGATTGGCTGAATGGTACACAGAGCTGATTGGCCAGAGAACAAGAGGCTGATCGGCCAGGGAGCAGTAGATTGACAGAAATGTTTTCAGAGCTTCTCCGAGTTCAAATAGAAACATAAAATGTACGTGGAACAAGAAAGAGTGTGTGGCTTTGAAATATTTGGAGATTATTTATTTATTTATTTATTTATTTATTATTTGATTTATATTCCGCCCTTCCTCCCAGCAGGAGCCCAATATTAAAAAAAAAATTCCCCGACATTCTCATTGGGATAGCCGTGCCCCAGTAGCTCCAGGTGGACCAGCCTCCTCTGGGTGCCAACATACACCATGACCACTGACTCCTCCCCAGGAGGAGAAGATGATCAGGCTATGTAGGCGATGGGTGACATCTGCAACCTTTGCACCAGGCAAGCAAATCACCCTGTAGTCCGCATACTCATCAGACACTCCACTATCTATGCTCCTAAGAATCAAAATCACCCACTACCAGGATCCCTCCACTCCTTGAGAAGTATCCTTGGCATGAGACGATATCTGTTCATCCCCTAAGGATGAACATGCCATTTCCCTCTTCCTCAGAGTGATGTTGTCCTTCCCTGAGGCCCTCATTCTTCACGATAGCAGGAGAGCTATCATCCTGGGAGTGGGACACAGCTATAATGTCCACAAAGTCCTTGTCCACCAACCTCTCTGCCTCTCTCAGCCACTTTGGCCTCAGGGAAACAAACTTGTTCCCAGAGAGCCAGGCAATCATTGCACTAAGAGCACATCCACAACTTCTGTCCAACAGGCCGATAACTGTACATGTGACAGACCGTGCCAAACACTGGAAAGCCCCCACACCTCTGCTGACTTCCTACCTGCACAATTGTTTTTGTAGTTCATTGTGTTACTCTGTTGAAAGCTTGAGTTTTGTTTAGGTCAAGGAACAAATGGGCAGAGTGGTGTGCCCTAGCCTTCTTGCCCTACTGACAAACTCATTCTGCTGCTTAACTTGCCTTGATGCTTTGTCACTAGGGCAGGGTCGCTTTGCCAACTGGGGCTCCCTTTAGCTCATGGAGTGGGCTCCCTCACTTGGCTGTCCTAAATTTATATGCCTGGCTGGTTCCTCCCAGCTGCTCCTTCATAGTGTGTTCTAGTAATTTATATAAACTTTAAAAACTTCAGAGCGCATGCATTGCATTTGTACAATTAACATCACATCTAGTTTGGCTGTTAGCATCTGCCTCAGTGCAGGCTGGTCCATTAGGGCAGAAGGGGCACTGCCCCATCAACTTCAGTCTGCCCTTAGCCAGCCCCCACCTGCTTGTCTTCTTACTTACAGACAGTCCAAGGGGTGGCACTTCCTGCCAGCTTCCTCCTCCTTAGTGTCAGGGTTGCCCCTTTCAGAACTCAGCAGGAAGGAGTATGGGACAAAACTAGATTTAATTGGTTCTGCCTATCATTGGCTCTGCCTCTGTCTACTATTGTTTTTCTTGCTTCCACCCTACCAGTGCCAATGGTCACCAGCCACCACTGGTCTATCCAACTGGCCTAACAGATCATAGTTTTAGGGTAGAAACATTCTCTCTGTTCTGCCAGTTCTAGTGCGTCTCTACCTCTGTCTTCTGAAAATGGGGGCACACGACGCTAGTCAAACCCCACCCCTTTTCCCTGTAAAACCTGGTGGGAGCAACTTGAGTGTTGTTTTTAATCAGCCTCAAAGAAATTTTGCATCCGATTAGCAGGTCAGCCCGCTCCCCCTCCAGGTGTGGCTAATGGAAATGCTTTGATCTGGTGAATGGTGTGTTTACAGCCTTAGAGACTATCAGTAAATCTAAATATTGAGTTTGATTGTATAATAACATTGAACTCCTCAGTCATATATTATTATCACACATAGGAAGTGTCATAGTAACTGTGAATAAAATTAGCCACATGAAACTCTGATCATAGCGTTTACACAATAAATATAATTGAAAATGCTACCATTTCAAGTTTGTTTCTCAAATCAAATATTTCTGAAAGATCAATAACTTCTGATTCTGAACTTCCATGGACTTCAGAAACTACAAGTTTGCACAGATTGAAACAAACGTCTCCACACATTCCCATGTTTGGTTGTTTCTTGTTTTAGTGCAAGTATTTCCTAGGTAGACTAGTTTCTTTCCCATGCTGGAGAACAGAGAAGTATATGAAGTAGCCAAGAGAATCTGGAAAGTTGTAGGGGAACTGTAATGACTTAAACTGTAGATGTCTTACATATTAAGACATCTTAATACCGTATGTTGCCACCCTGGGCTCCTACTGGGAGGAAGGACGGGATATAAATTTAATTAATAAATAAATATTATTAGAAAATATTTTGAAGGAATTAAGGACAGCTAACACAACATTGAAAAACCTTGCCTTAAGAAGTATCACATCAGTTGAAAAGAGAAAATACATGTGTTCATATGAGTCCCCCCCATTTCTCCTCAAATTTCCAAGTTCTTGAGTAGATAAAAAAGCTTCAGAAAGACAACAACCCAGTCCATGTTTTTCTGTTTTCCCCCTAGACTTTCACATATACTCCAAAGTCCTATATAGGCCTTTCTGAGTGTATGCATGGAGAATCATGATCATGCTGGCCATAGCTCACTGGCACAAAACATGCCTTGCAGTGCAAAAGATCCTCCGTTCCACCCATGGCATCTCCAAGAAAGAACAAGGAAGATTTTTTTCTGAATCCCGTTCCGTGCCCGGTACCTGCCGGGCAAAAGGGGCGTGTTTGCGGCTGCTGCCGAAGCCAGGCCGCCATCAAGGGTGTGTGCGTGCGCACGTGGCGCGCCAGCGCGCCGTCGTGACGCACAGTAAGGAGGCGGGGCAGCTGAAGGCCATTTAAGGCCACTCCACCTGCCTCCCGCCCTCCTTTGAATTTTGGCGGCGGAGGCCTTGTGGCGGCGGCTGCTGCGCGCCGCGGGGAGCCTTCCGGCCGCGGCGGGCCCTTTGGTGCGCCGGCCTAGCGGGGGCAGCGGCGGCAGCGGGACGCGAGGGGCCTTCGGGCCGCGGCGAGGCTCGGGAGGCCTTCCGGCCACGGCGAGGCCTTTGATGGGCCGGCCTCGCGGCTGCGACGAGGCACATGGGGACTTCCAGTGGCGGCGAGGCACGGGAGGACTTTCAGCCGCGGTGAGGCCTCTGATGGGCCGGCCTTGCGGCTGCGACGAGACGCGTGAGGACTTTCAGCCGCAGCGGGCACGGGTGGCTTTCCAGTTACGGTTTCAGTTTCAGTTACCCCTGAGGAAGAATCTTTAATTCAGAACATGTCAGGCCTAAACAAACTGCACTGCTATGGGGGCACCTTTGATGCTCTTCTGCTCTCTCCTGTTTCTTTCCTTCAAACTATCACCTTCTGATTCCATCATTTATCATAGAAATAATGTTTGGGATTAAGGGAAACACAACAACCTACTTCTAGTTAAATAGTACCCTAGACTTTCTATCATAAACCTGGAATATGTGGAGTAGGGGGAGAGACAATGTTTAAAATTTAATTCTATGCTGATAGTAAAAGAGAGATTGAAAAGGCCAAATATGTCTTGCAACCCAGGGCATGTGTGTCTGTGTTTTAAGTATGCAGAGAGAAATGTTTACTTTAGCTGAAGGTGAATTACAGTCAGCATTTTTATGGATTAAATATAATTTGAAAAGAACAGTAGGGGAAAAGGTTATTTTAAGGATTTTCTATTTAAACTAAACAAAATATTTATGCAGGCAGGCTTCTGTGCAGAACATAGAGGCAAGTATTCATGGAGAGCTCCTGTCTGTTTCTCTAAGCATAGTAATGCAGCAGGTAAAGGGATGATGCATAGACGAAGAGCTGTCTCTCTCCTCTCCTATGTATTTAGGTCCAGTTCCACACTTTATGTGGCAATTGACATTGCCGCTTGCTCACTACATGTCTCTCACAATGCTGTAATGGGTGGCAAACCTCCAGTTAGGGCCAGGAGATACTTCTATTGGGGTCCCCTGCCCATTACAGAAAGCAAAATAGGAATAGACTCCTTTTCTTGATACTGAAGTGTATTTTTAGTTTAAACTAAATGTTACTTTTCAGTTACCAATTACCTAGAGAGGTAGTGGGCTATCTGACACTGGGGGCATTCCAGTGGCAGCTGGAGAGGGGATGCTTTTATTAAGGGATGTACTGAGAAGGCCATCCCACTTCCTCACTGTTTTGCAAACCAGGAAAGTTCAGAGAAGGGGTTAGTCAATTAGGGAGAACTTGAGATGAGAGGGCCCCCCCCCAAAAAAAATTGCCTGCACTCCCACACCCTCCTGCTGCCTGTGGCCGCCACTTCTTTTGCAGAATAACCTAGAAAGATGCTCTGTCATAACGTAGCGGCCATTTGGATTGGAGCAATGCAATGTAATTACAAAGAGCAGAGGCTTTCTGATGAGGGTGGGGGGCAGCTGGAGACAGAAAGGAGGCTGCAGGAGCCAGTAGGGACCCCCAGTTAGTGCTGCAACCTCACCTCCAAAACTACTTCAACTCCAAATGCAAAGGGAACTCATCCCCCCTTTTTTCACTGTCAAGCTTCTCCCCCCCCCAAATACGTTCTTCAAAACCCAGGTAAAAATATATGAACCTTTCCATCAGTTAAGTCCCATAAACCTCTGTCCTAAGACCCATTTAATCTGTGGTATTCTGAGTAAACACACATAGGATTCTGCTGTATGTGTGCAATCACATGCACCCTTCCGGGGGAAGAAGTAACGATACACTCGGGGATTTTCTCATAAGTAAGTATGCATAGAATTGGTCCAATTCATATTTCTCTGAGTAAATTATTTAAACATAATGGAATTAATCACGTGCAGGCTGCACATTTGCTTGCATCTTCTCTTTAGCTAGTTTACAAACTGGTCTGTAGATAAGGTGCCCACCTTTTTTACAGGCCTCTAGTCCTGTGCTTTTAAGAGTCATCTGATCTGCAGACATTAGAAGATGACATTGCTTAACTCCATGCCATCTAATAACTGCTGAATACGAACCTGCTATTAAAGGCACAACAACAAGCCAGAAGGATATGTGGGGCCAGGGCCCCCCAAACGAGTGGGAAGCAGCCCCCAGCAGAGGCTGCTTGAGAAAAGTGTCCCTTCCCAGCTACGCTCGAGGGCTATGGACCTTGCTTGCAGACTGCCCAGTTATGGGGAGACTCATTTTATGATGTGGTTTTTCTTTATTATGCGGTTTTCCGGATCCTATGGACGCACTGGTCCAGGGGACAATTGATGAAGACACACAGTTGGGCAGGGTTATTGGCCCCTTCCCATCATCCCCTACCTCTGCTCTCTCAGTGCCCCCCCTGTATAGTGCCCAAAGTGGCAGTGGGCAAAGTCTACCTGATTCACCATCCGTCATACAAGTGGGGTCAGTCAGTGATGGCTTCATACCAGATAGTCTATGCACAGTGCACTACACTTCATTCAATATAGTGCGCACCTGTGGCAGAGATGCCTTATGGGCAAGTGTGGCAGCTAATCTGCCTGCGTTGCCAGCTGTTACACATGGTGGATTTTGAGCTGCTGAGTTTTGCCTTTTAGGTCAACTATGCAGCAGAGCATTACCTATGGGCTGCTGTATTCTTGCATGGAGCACTTCAGCCCCTTCTGGGAAGGGACAGCCAGGAGACGAGAGGCCCCAGAAGCGGTGGGGCACTATTTTCATGATGTCCAGTTCTCGGGTAGGGCAGACTTTGGGTGCATGTTAGCGCTTGATGGCACAGTTTATAGCGTAGCTATGAACTGGGGAGTTCTTTTGGCAGCTGGGAAAGTGGAGGATCCTGCCCCAGTGTTCACCTTCCAGGGTATTAAAATCGACTTTTGGACCCAGGGCTGCAGGCTGCCTGGGAAAAGCTTGAATTGTTGCAGATCAAGATCCTGAAGTTTTCAGGGGCTGGGAAAGTGTTTGCTTTCTGCCCTTCAGGTATTGGGGGCCTTCTGCGGTGGGGTTTATAGTGCCATAACAGGGATTTCACAGCCTTACCACAGGTTCAGGGTTTTGGCTGCCTTATGCGCCAACCTGCGGTGTGGCCCCCTCCGTTCCTGCAGTGTGTCAATGGTGTTCCAGTTAGAGGAAGGACTGACTCTGCTAGTCCCATACCGCATACTGGGAGATGGGGGAGGGGAGTCAGAGATGGTCAGGGCAGGAGGGGACTCCTGGGAGTTGGGGGATGGCAGGGGCTATGCAAAGCGTGGCCTATTCCTAGGAATCTCGTCCTGGAATTCATCACAGATGGTAGGAGTAAAGCTTGTCTGCCAGTGTGTCGCAAGGTAGGCTTGCAGGGGGCCTTTAGGACCATTCACATGTCTTGGGATATGTCATGTGCTGGCCAGCTGGCCCATGCACACCCCCATACCCCTTATCCTCACCCTCCATGTTCACCTGACCCGCCAGGGATTGTTGATCAGGGAGGTGCCCTGTGACCATCATGCTTCAAAGCTCAGCGGTTACATGTAGCACCCCTCACACTTAATTTTGGAGCCTTCCGGATGGGGGGTGGGGGTGTTTGGGGCCAGGTCAGACTTCCCTTCGAGCCATCCTGGGGTCCAAGGTTTGTTTCCAGGCAGACCAGGGGTACAAGAGTCATTCCACATTATTTTACCCTCCCCTGGACTGGACACTTCCCCATGACGGCGACATAGTGTTTTTGGCCGGAAGCTATAGGCCTGGCTGCCTGATATTCAGGGGGAGGGATCTTCCCTC
Source organism: Rhineura floridana (assembly GCF_030035675.1). NCBI lineage: Eukaryota > Metazoa > Chordata > Lepidosauria > Squamata > Rhineuridae > Rhineura > Rhineura floridana. The sequence goes on along the minus strand of NC_084481.1, from coordinate 182,406,794 downwards.
ATAAAGTTTCGGTCTAGTGTCGCGATGCCTGGGAGCGGACCCATGGGGGTTTGAGGGCCATGCCCCTCCGGAATTGGGGTTGCCTACCCGGCAGTGGAATTGCCTACCTGGGACGGTCTATTTGGTTTTTGTATATGCAGGTGCAGGCCGCTAGGAGGTGGAAGTAGGGGGCGCATGGAATACATTCACCCCAGGGGCGAGTCTGAAGGTCTGGGACCCAACTGTTCACGATTGTTTCTGTTTTTGGCAGGTTGCTGGACGGGGATGGAGCAGATGCGCAGTCTACTCTGCAGCCATGGCATGAGCTCATAGGCTGGCCTTGGGGCCGCAAACGCACATTGGTTCACAGCTGGGCCTCTGATGGTGGGCCATGGTTTGGTGACTGGGTCGACAGAGTATGCGCTGGAATGGTCTCCTACCCATGTCGTTCCAGCAGGGTTCAGGGCAGAAGGTTACTGAAGGGCAAGACATGTGAGAACATGCAGTTGAGGCCACAATAGCCTCTGGTCGTCTGCTATGGTTAGACAGGAAGGGCAAGGCCCTCAGTGGCAGGCATGTGAGGACATGCAGCTGAGGCCTTGGTAGCCTCGGGTCGTCTGCTGTGGTCAGACATGGAGGGCAAGGCCCTCAGTGGCAGGCATGTGAGGACATGCAGTTGAGGCCACGGTAGCCTTGGGTCGTCTGCTGTGGTCAGACATGGAGGGCAAGGCCCTCAGTGGCAGGCATGTGAGGACATGCAGTCGAGGCCTCGGTAGCCTTGGGTTGTCTGCTGTGGTCGGACATGGAGGGCAAGGCCCTCAGTGGCAGACATGCTTGGACATGCAGTTCGGGAGGCAACGATGCCATCCTCCTGATGGACCTGCAGAGGGGTCTGCATGAGATTCTTATCGGGTGTGGGGTAAAGGGAGACTAAGCAGAGGCTTGTCCCCCTTTTGTGGCAAAGAAGTGCGGGAAAAGGTTTAAAGGGAAAGGGCAGCTAGGTGACACCTTTAGGCACCTTTGGGGGCGATTGGCGGTCCGGGGGCCTGCAGCTCAGGGCTATACGGCCCGGGGGGCAGAACACGGGCCGCCTTTGGGGCCAACGTGCCTCATCCGCTCGGAGTTTCACGGCTCCGGGGGGCGGTGATGCGGGTTGGACCCCCTACACATCTTCTGGGTGTGGCCTGAGCTGGGGTCTGGCACAGGGCAGCCCCGGGCTCAGGCAAGGTTTGGTCGCCCTATGGCTGCAAGCAGGCTTTGCCTGGATCATCAGAATGCTCCCGCACTTGATTTCCCCTCTGCAGGTTCATTATTCTAATTGATTCCGTTTAATAAAGTGGCCCATGATTTAACCCAATGAATGGTGTTTGTGTTTTATTTCGGCAATAGGCCGCAAACCCTGGAGAGCTGCTTTCAGTCCCCATAGATAAATAGTGAGCTAGATGGACTAATGGGTTGACTCTATATGAGGCAGCTTCCTAGGTTCTCATGCTTTGTCCACATAGTGCACTTGATGTGCAAGCATTGGATGTCACTGGGGTAACATTTGCACGAGCCTAAGCATATAGATCCCCAACCTATTTAGGTTAACATGGTATGATCTGTATGCTCCAATTTTGTGGTACACGTATTGCATGAAGACCGATCAGATTGGAGTCTCTGTGTGTAGGACCTGATACAAACATGACATCCAGTATATGGACATCAAGTGTGTTAAGGGGACAGAGATGTATCCTAATAGACCATCTACATAAGGCTCAGTGGTATATCAGGCATGGAAGTGTTCAAATGTTCAATTTCATTAGTCAAATTCCCTTCAACTTGGCTGGAGCACAAGCTGTTGGAGCACACACTGTTTCTCTGCTTGTGCTTTACCTCTGGCCTCCCCAATGTGGTGTGGGTAGGCAGCATAGTGCCCCAGAACCCCCACTTTGGTGCTTGTCAAGGTCCTCTGCCTCTCCCTTTTGGAAAAAAAATCATGATTTTTTGTTACTTGCTTGGTTGTTTGGGAGGCAGGGGGTTACCTATTTTGGTGAGAGGTGTTTCCTGCTTTTTTGTTTGTGTTTTTGTTTGTGGGAGAGCGGTATAGGTGTTTTGCCTGGTTTGTTTTGGGGAGGATTGTTCTGAGCATCACTAACTGTTCTGTGAAACTGATATTTTGTGGTGTCCATTACAGATTTCCAGATGTGTCCCCAGTCCTCAAAATTATGCAGATCACTGCTCTACCTGTATACTTTTATTATTTATTAATTATCATTTATTTAAAATATTTATGGACTCCCTCTCAAAATAATGCCATGGTAATGTACAAGAAAAGAATTCAGTACAAAATAGCAATTCAGAAGCAATTCAATATATAATAAATATACAATAATAACAATCCAATTAAAACAGTGTATCACAACTATAGTAGGTAGGAATTGTTGAACAAATATCAGAAGTCAGGGGAAGCCTGAGTAAAGCAAATTTATCCTATGCAAGTAAAGTAATGCTCAAGAATGTACAACAAAGGCTCTTACCATATATGGAGCGAGAAATGCCAGACGTCCAAGCTGGATTTAGAAAGGGAAGAGGCACCAGAGATCATATTGAAAACATATGTTGGATAAAGGAATGGAGCAAGGAATTTCAGAAGAAAATCACCCTGTGCTTTATAGATTACAGCAAAGCCTTTTACTGTGTAGATCATGAAAAATTATGGAATGCTTTAAAAGAAATGGGGCTGCCACAGCATCTGATTGTCCTGATGCGCAACCTATACTCTGGACAAGAGGCTACTGTAAGGACAGAATATGGAGAAACCGATTGGTTCCCCATTGGAAATGGTGTGAGCCGGTGGTGTATTTTATCACCCTATTTGTTTAATCCATACGCAGAACATATCATACGGAAAGCAGGATTGGACCAAGATGAAGGAGGTGTGAAAACTGGAGGAAGAAATATCAATAATTTAAGATATGCAGATGATACCATACGACTAGCAGAAGCTAGTAACGATTTGAAACAAATGCTGATGAACGTTAAAGAGGAAAGCACAAAAAAAAGCAGGACTGCAACTGAACATCAAAAAGACTAAAGTAATGACAACAGAAGATTTATGTAACTTTAAAGTTGACAATGAGGACACTGAATTTGTCAAGGATTATCAATACCTTAGCACAGTCATTAACCAAAAATGGAGACAATAGTCAAGAAATCAGAAGAAGGCTAGGACTGGGGAGGGCAGCTATGAGAGAACTAGAAAAGGTCCTCAGATGCAAAGATGTATCACTGAACACCAAAGTCAGGATCATTCAGACCATGGTATTCCCAATCTCTATGTATGGACGTGAAAGTTGGACAGTGAAAAAAGTGGATAAGAGAAAAATCAAATCCTTTGAAATGTGGTGTTGGAGGAGAGATTTGCACATACCATGGACTGCAAAAAAGACCAGTAATTGGGTGTTGAAACAAATTAAACCAGAACTGTCACTAGAAGCTAAAATGATGAAACTGAGGTTATCATATTTGGACACATCATGAGAAGATATGATTCACTAGAAAAGACAATAATGGTGGGAAAAACAGAAAGGAGTAGAAAAAGAGGAAGGCTAAACAAGAGATGGATTGATTCCATAAAGGAAGCCATAGACCTGACCTTACAAGATCTGAACAGGATGGTTCATGACAGATGCTCTTGGAGGTCACTGATTCATAAGGGCACCATAAGTCATAATCGACTTGAAAGCACATAACAACAACAACAAGTGATAATACCTAGGGCAGGGGTCACCAATGTGGTTCCAGCGGGCAACAGTGTGCTCAGTACCTCCTAAGGTACCAACAAAAGCTTTCAGTAAATATCACGTAAAATACCCACAGTGCATGAGAAGCTGCTCCTCCAGCTCAGTTTCTGTTTACACTGGCTTGTCCTCTCCTATATTAAACATGCCCCTTAAAAATGCCCAAATTTCATTGGATGCCAGGATTTCATTGGACACCCATGCTCCCTTCAGTTCTGAACAGAGGAGAGGTGCAAAGAGCTGCTCTTTGTAATTGAGCATGGCAGTGACTGATGTAAGTGCCTTTTCCCCATTGATGAAGATGGCATCCCACACTGTTTCATGGCCATGTCTCCTTCTCTGCTCTTTTAAATGTGACAGCTATTTTGTGGTATGCCACATTCCCCATGGCAGCTATTTTGCGTTATGCCAACCCAGGCAGCCATTCTGTGACTAGTATCCATGACACTTTCTCAAAAATCCAAATATCTCACTGGCCCCAACAGGTTGGTATCCCTTCATTTAAGATGAGGGACCACAGCTCAGTGGTATAACATATTTTGCCTGCAGAAGGCCACTGGTTCAGTCCCTGGCACCTCTAGTTAAATGGATCTGAAAGCAGGTAATAGAGCTCTGCTAAAAATCTTGAAAAGTCATGATCAGTCAGAATAGGCAACACTGGGCTAGATGCACAAATAGTGTGTGACCTGGTATAAGGCAGCTTGCTTTGTTTTGATACATTATTACCAGACTCACAATGTAATCCTATTCATGCTTGCAGTATTCTGTGGGGTTCAATGGGGTCCCTAGTATGTATTTAAGACTGCAGCTGCAAGGATGTTATCCTTGATGGAAACTGTTTAACATAATGACTGGTTATAACTTCAGAATTTCCAGCTGAGGAGTCTGAAAAAGATCAGACAAGGATGAATGAATGAGATATTGGGGTGGATCGAGACTAAGTTGGTCCCATTGAAATCAATTGGACTTAAATTAGTTTTACTGAGACTAAACCATTACCAATTTATAGCGCAATCCTAACCACATCTACTCAGAAGTAAGTCCTACTGAATTCATTAAGGGGTTACTCCAGGTTAAGCAGTCTTAGTCTGGACACAATACACTGTTTTATAATTGGGGGGGGGGAGTTTTATCTAAGATCTATTGTTTTCTTTTGACTCTGCAAGATAGAATTTGTAATAACTTCAAAACTGCATAAAATGCAAATAGAATGGCTATTATTTATTTATTGAATTTATATCCCACCTTTCTACTCAGTAGGAGCCCAGGGCAGCAAACAAAAGCACTAAAAACAATCTAAAACATCATAAAAACAGACCTTAAAACAAAACATTCCTAAAAACATATTAAAACAAAACATCTTTAAAAACATCTTTTTTTAAAAAAAGCATTAAAAAGCAATTCCAACACAGATGCAGACTTGGATAAAGCGTCTACTTAAAAGGCTTGTTGAAAGAGGAAGGTCTTCAGTATGTGCTGAAAAGATAACAGAAATGGTGCCTGAAAGCAGCTGATATAAAGTTTTTACAACTGGCCCCACTTCTTCACTTTCTCGTACATAAAGCAGGGATAGGAAACTCGTGGTGCTCCAAATGTTGTTTTTGTATTTTATTATTTAGATTTCTTACCCAGCTTCACCATAAGGTCCCAGGGCAGGTTACAGCAATGTAAAAATATGATATTAAAATCAGTTAAAACAATTTACAATCAAAAGAAAAGGGTCAGTCTTAAAAACATGTATCTCAGGTGTCAAAGGCCAGGGTAAAGAGGTGTTTCCTAGAATCGTAGAGTTGTATGGAGCCTAAAAAGCCATCGAGTCCAACCCCCTGCTCAATGCAGGAATCCCACTTAAAACATACCTGACAGGTGGCTGTCCAGCTGCCTCTTGAATGCGTCCAGTGTTGGAGAGCCCACCACCTCCATAGGTAATTGGTTCCATTGCCATACCGCTCTAACAATTAGAAAGTTTTTCCTGATGTTCAGTCAAAATCTGGCTTCCTGCAACTTGAGCCCATTATTCTGCATCCTGCACTCTGGGACAATCGACAAGAGATCCTGGCCCTCCTCTGTGTGGCAACCTTTCAAGTACTTGAAGAGTGCTATCATATCTCCCCTCAGTCTTCTCTTCTTGAGGCTAAACATGCCAGTTATTTCAGTCTTTCCTCATAGGGCTTTGTTTCTAGTCCCCTGATCATCCTCATTGCTTTCCTCTGAATTCATTCCAGTGCGTCTGCATCCTTCTTAAAGTGTGGTGTCCAGAACTGAGAGCAGTATCAAGATGAGACCTAACCAGTACTGAGTAGAGGGGAACCAATACTTCATGTGATTTGGAAACTATACTTCTGTTAATGCAGCCTAAAATAGCATTTGCTGATTTTGCAGCCACATCACACTGTTGGCTCAAATTCAGCTTGTGATCAACAACAATCCCAGGATCCTTCTTGCATGTAGTATTGCTGAGCCAAGTATCCCCCATCTTATAACTACATTTGGTTTCTTTTTCCTAGGTATAGAACTTTGCACTTATCCCAGTTAAATTTCATTCAGCCCAATGCTCCAACCTATCAAGATCACTTTGAATTTTGTTTTTGTCTTCCAAGCTACTAGCTATCCCTCCCAATTTTGTATCATCTTCAAATGTGATAAGAATTCCCTACACATCCTCATCCAAGTCGTTAATAAAAATGTTGAAGAGCACTGGGCCCAGGACTGAGCCCTGCGGTATCCTGCTCATTACCTCTCCCCAGTTTGAGAAGGGACCATTAAGCATTCTTTGTGTACGATTCTGTAGCCAACTGTGGATCCACCTGATAGTTGTTCCATCCAACCCATCTTGTTGGACTATAACTCCCATCATCCCTGACTGTTGGCCATTCTGGCTGGTGTTGATGGGAGGTGGAGTCCAACAATGTCTGGAGGGCTTACAGATACATCCCTAATATAAAGGAATACTATTCTAAAATCTTTTGTTGTTATCTGGCACCTTGTTTGCAAAAGATTTACAGAAATGGTAATGAAAAGCACTGGAAGTGTCGACAACTGAAGGATGACTGGTGGAAACATAATAAGGTTATTTGTTTTAACAAAATCATTTCAGTGACTGGTACAATTGTTATACTTTTGCCTTTTGAATAATTACATATTAAGATATATGAAAGATTCTGCGCTTGAAGGACATCATCAATCTACTGCTGCAGAGACAGTAATTGTTTCAAAAGGCAGGTTTCTAATTCTCCAACACAGAGAATGGCTTGCTAAGACTTGGAATCGAGCCTCAGTGACTAAGCTGATTGAATATGTTTGTTTTCATTATAGACAACAACATTCTGGGGCTTTTGAAAAGTTTTGGAGTCCATACATTGGTTTACATCCAGTGCTGCCCATGGACAGCTTCTTGATCTAGCAGAGACTTCCATAAATGGAAGGGGAAGACCATTTTTACTGATTCCCCCTTCCCCCAGCAGTCCCCTGCCCCACCAGTCTGTTCCAGAGGGTTGGGAGACTCTCCCAAACACTGTGGGAGCTGCAGAAATAATGGGGGGAAATCACTCTCTTCCCCCCCCTTCCATTCATGAAAGTCTCTGTTGGATCAAAGAAGCTTCTGTGAATGGATTGCATTGGATACAATGCATTATATAAATCTGGAGCAGCTAACCTATCATCCTGCAGATGTTGCTGGATTACAGCCCCCATTGTTACCATCAACCATTCTGGCTGGAACTTATGGGAATCGTTCCAACATCTAGAGGGCCAGAGGTTAGTCACCCCTGCCCTATATAAATAGCTACTTTAATGTGGATTCTAATTTGTATACAATAATTTTCACTGTTCTTTTTTTGTATGAATTTGTAAAAAGTATATTCAATTTTGGTCTATTAAAGAACTCTTACAGATCACGCCTATGCATGTCTGCACAGACGTCCTGTTGAGTTCAGTGGGACTTACTTTCAGATAAATGTTTATAGGATTTCAGGAACTGGAAAGTGGCCAATGCAACATCAGTTTTAAAAAGGGATGCTTGAAAAGGGACCCATGGAGGATCTGGGAAATTGCATAATATCTGTTCTAAGACAATTGGTGGAAAGCATTATTAAAGGTCACCAGAACAGCAACACCTGCTGAAGCAGAACTAGAATGGCTTCCAGAAGCGCAAGTCCTGTCTCACTGACCTTTTTGGGTTCTTTGAGAGTGCCAATAAGCATTTGGATAGGGATGATCCAATAAACATTGTGTACTTAGACTTTCAAAAAGCTTTCAATAAAGCCCTTCACCAAAGACTCCTGAGTAAGCTTAGCAGTCATGGGATAAGAGGACAGGTCTACTTATGGGTCAATAAATGGTTAAACTGATAACAGGAAGTAGAGAGTAGGAATAAATGGACAGTTCTTTTTTTAATTAATTTTTATTCAAAGTTTCAAAGAACAAAACAAAACAAAGGGAAAACAAATTAATAACTAATATAATAAAAATATTGACTTCCGATTTGTCGCAGATCAGCTATAAGTATATAGTATATAACAGACCTGTCCCTTAATATATTACAAAATCACTTTCCTCCAGTAGTTATCTTAATTAATCATCAAATCTCATTAATATCATATCATCTTGTTCTATCCGCAAAAAGTCAAAGAGAGGTTCCGCTCCTTGAGAAATATATCCATCAGTTTTTCTCCAGATATACGTGTCAATTGATCCATCCCTATCAAGTCAGCTAAGTCCAGTAATTTTAATAGCCATTCTTCTATTATCAGTATTAATTCCATCATCCATCTGCCATCCTTGCACACATGTTAATCTTGCTGTCATAATCATATAGTAAGAGTCTGATGGGAATTTCCTTCATCACAAATATTTCCTTGCAATCAATTCTGAATGTATTACTGAAATGTTCTTGTAAGGTCATGTCTCTGTTCCTCTTCTTTACGAAATGCACCAGCATATCTCTTGAAAATTTTCCCATTGTCACATATCTAAAATTAATTCTGTAAATGTTCTCTATTTCAAGTTCCATCAAATTGTTCCAGTCCAGAAATTTTATCAAGACAGTAATAACTTTATCTCTGATATCTTCACCAGTTTCTTCAGGAACAGCATTAAATTCCAAACAGTAATCTTTGTCTCTAATATCGATCACGGCCATAAAGTCCAAATCTTTTTCCAATTCCACATTTGATATATCTGTTCCAAACTCCAGAATTTGCTCCTTCCCTTTAATTTATTTTCATCTTCTATTGCTTGTCCAATTATATCTTGGGTCCCATCTGCTTCTTTTCTCATATAATCCTTTATTTCTTTCAGTTCCTGTTTCACTTTGCCAAACTCAATTGCCATCTCTTGTCTTCCCTGTCTCAGTTCTTGTTTAGTTGTCTTAATCTCATCCATTATCTTCTGAAACATATCCAGAGGTGCATCCAGGGTCTCTGCCACTTCTTTGATTGTCATTCTTAAAGCCGAAGAAAAAACCCTTCAAATTTCCAATATAGCCACAATTCCCAAGCAAAGAATAATTTGCTTCTTTTCCCAGCAATAAGGAAGTTAATATTCCGAACCTGTTGACATCATCATCTTAGACAGCACAAACTGCCTTATCTCTTATGTGTCCAAGAATGCAAAACAAATTTAGTTCACAGCATCAAAATAATTAGTGGCATAGAGAACAAGCAGATTCGTCACAAAAAAAAGTAGACCGGACAAAATAGTCCCAGACATATAATTCTCAAATATTCATATAAATCAAATTTTTCTCTTCAGATTAGATGTCCCTCATCCGTTTGTATCTTTATAATGCTCAATTCCAGGTCAGCTTTTTGCTATAAAGCCAAAGATAGGCTGTTTCGATTTTCTTCCTCCTTAATTCCACATATAAAAGAGAAAAGTATGACTCACCCATGGATTCTTTATTGCTGATTCTTTAACAGATCTCTTTTGCTGTAACAACTTAGTCCAATTGATAAAAATAGACAGAAGGATGCTTGCCTGCTAAAACCCGTTTTTCTTTGAAGAAAAAAAAAAGTCTCGCTTAGTCAGTTTGAGCTTGCTTGAATTCCTTGGCTCCGTCTGGAGTTGCTGGCTGCACCTTCGTTCATAGGGGATCCTAATGAATTCCAGTCCCCAGCAATCACAATGAAGCTTTTGTGGATGATCTCTTCGTTTCTCCCTTACCTGGGAGAAAGTTTTTACCAGTCAAAAAACTCTTCTGACTGGTTTTAAAACTGAAAAAGCTTCCTCTGAGACGAGAGCTCATCTCAAAGGCAGTCACAGGCGGAGCGATCCTTCCGGGAAGTGGAATAAATGGACAGTTCTAACAAGTGTCTCCAGTACTGGAACTTGTACTTTTTGTTTATAAATAACCTGGAGTTAGAGGTGAGCAGAGAAGTGGCTCACTTTACTGAGGACACCAAATTGCACAGGGCGGTAAGAACAAAAAGAGATTGTGAGAAGCTCTAGTACAGCCCTTCCAACCAGTGTGCCTCCAGATGTTGTTGGACCACAATTCCCATCAGCCTCAGCCAGCATTGCCAATGGTCAGGAAGATGGGAATTGTGGTCCAACAACATCTGGGAAAGGCTGCTCTAGAAGGACCGCTCCAAACTGGGTGAATAGGCAGTGAAATGGCAAACACGATTCAATGCAAGCAAGTGTAAAGTGATGCACATTGGGGCAACAGTTCTGGTTGCCTCACCTCAAAAAGGCTATTGTAGATCTGGAAAAGGTAAATAAAAGGGCAACCACAATGATCAAAGCAATGGAACAACTCCCCTACAAGGACAGAACTATCACTAGAAGCTAAAATGATGACACTGAGGTTATCATACTTTGGACACATAATGAGAAGACATGATTCACTAGAAAAGACAATAATGCTGGGAAAAACAGAAGGGAGTAGAAAAAGAGGAAGGCCAAACAAGAGATGGATTGACTCCATAAAGGAAGCCACAGACCTGAATTTACAAGATCTGAACAGGGTGGTTCATGGCAGATGCTCTTGGAGATCACTGATTCATAGGGTCGCCATAAGTCGTAATTGACTTGAAGGTACATAACAACAACAACAAGCTTAGATGAAAGGTGAGTGGGGGGTATATTTAAAATATTAGATGAATTCATGGAGGATAAGGCTATCAGTGGCTAGTATCCTTGATGGCTATATTCTGCTTCCACAGTTGGAGGCAGTATTCCTCTGAATACCATGAGAATCACAAATAGGGAGAGTGCTATTGCACTCAGGCCCTGCTTGTGAGCTTACCAAGAGGCACTTGTTTGGCCACTGTGAGAAAAGGATGCCGGAGTAGATGAACTTTTGAAATGATCCAGCAAAGCTCTTCTTATGCATAGGATTGAAGTGTTAGGTAATTAATTAATACTTTAAGATTGGTTAATTAACTGAGTAATCAGTCAATTAAATCTGCAACATTTTAACATGAATAAAACAATAGTTTTGAAGAAAAAAGTTTTTTTTTTAAGATGATGCATGTGTGTGTCACAGCAGGCACCATCTTAAAAGAGACATTTCCTGTGTGTGGGAGAAGGGAGAAATCACTTTTTTTTGGATGGCAGCTGTCACTTGAAGTTTTTATAGTGTAAGTATACCTTATACTTATACTAAAAATAATTAATATTATTCAAAAGTGTGTTGAGAACATACGAAGAGCCTTGCTGGATCAGACCAAAGGTCCATATTGTCCAGCATCCTGTTCTCCCCCTAGTCAAGCAGATGCCGATTGGCAGCCTGCAAGCAGGATCTGAGTGCAACAGCTCCCTCCCCACCTTGGCTTCCCAGCAACTGGGATTCAGATGCATACTGCCTCCAACAGTGGAGGTAGAACATAGCCCTCACGGCTGGCAGACATGGATAGCCTTACCCTCCAGAAATTTGTCTGCTCCTCTTTTAGAGCCATCCAAGTTGCTGGCCATTACTACATTTGTGGAAGCAAATTCCATCGTTCATGTGCTCTGTGTGTGAAGAAGTACTTCTTTTTGTTTTAATCTTAAGCATCTCTATGTTCCCTCTCCTTGCTTTATCTTTACTAAAAAGGAGTTGCCCTTAAATTGGTGGCATTGTTTTTAGTCAAGCAAAACTTTTAAAATTCATGAATCTGATTAATCAGCTAAACATTGCAACTCTAAAATACAATAGTAAGGCAAGTGTTCCCCATCTTCTTGAACAGTTCATTTCTACTGTATGAACTGAATATATTCTGAAACCTCAAGAGGACCTCATAATGAGCTTAAATGTTGTCAAAACAATAGTAAGTTCTTTCATGTACATACAAAATGTCTAATTTGGAGATATGAAAATTGCCTCCAGATAGATTGAACACTCAAACTGTGAATCTTCTAGCTAAAGTTCACTTTGAAATGAAACTGGTCCTTTTTGTAATAATTATGTTTGTAAATATTAAATGCCCAGTTGTATTCATATGCTCATGGCCAAGTACATTTACAAGTACCATGCTCACTCACTCACCTACTTCGATTCCACATGGAATTAAGAGACTATATAAACCAAACATTTACACAGATGAATCCAACTGTGTTTCAAATGTATTCACAGTTTCAGATCTCAAAACCATTAAATTCAGTCCAAGTAATTTCCTCTCAGTGTTCTTTCTTGCCATCTCAGGCTTTCATCCTCTATAATCAACTTTTTACAAGTTTTAAGTAATAAAGGTTAAATAAGTTCACTGAATACAGGAAAGCCTAATACCACAAGCCTCTTTTTCATAGACAGGGCCAGCCCTACCATTAGGCAGAAGGAAGTGATTGCCTCAGGCAGCAGATGTTGGTAGGCAGCAGTGGCGCCTCCTGACTGTTCCTTCCTTCATTGGATAGCCCCTGGGCATTCTGGTCTGTTGGAGGACAGAGCTGCATGGCCTATCCTGGCCACTCCTGAACTAGACTGCTACTTTACATGCAGTGAAGAACACTATCATGTCATCCATGTTGAAGTAAGATTTAATTGCAAAGGGAGTCAACTTTTGTATGTGGAACGTGGAGGGGGCACCATCTTGTCTTTTGCCTCAGTCTACAAAATGTTTTGGAATGGCCCTGTTCATGAACTAATATTTACCCCCAAATAGGACCATCCCTATTGTAAACTTACCTGGCGGTGTTGTGTGAGGGGGGAGGCAGAGTGGCAGCAGTGTACTCCTGGTGCTGGCGGAACACAACTGCATGGCGGGTAACCCAGAGTTCCCCTGACCATTCTGCCACTTTGCCCTTCCCCATCCTGGCTTGCAGCAGCACTACTGAATGTCACTGTTGCTTTGCCTCCCCTTATGCACCACTGCTGGACTTACCAGACCCTAATAGAGATCCATCATAATGTGATAACCAATGTGATAAGGACAAATGATATTTCTTTATCTGTGTCAGTAATGACAGTCTGCATATATTAGAATTGTTTTTAGATATTTTTATTGCTTTATTACTTGTGTGCTTGTCACCTTGGGCGGAAGGGCGGGATATAGGGTTGCCAGGTCAGAAGCATCCCAAACCCTGAGATTTCAGGGGCGGGCCCTAGTGATGTCATGGGGGTGGGCCGAAGTGATGTAATTAAGTATGATACCTTAAGCATCAACCACAGCTGCTTGGAGCATACAATTCAAACAAAAACAACCATTCTTGTTGCTTCTATGGCTGTAAGGGAGTGAGGTTAAACGTAAATGAAATGAAAACAGAAAAACAAAAACAAAAGACAGTGATGATTTCTTAAATGCAATACCATACCAACCACAACAAAATTCCTATGAGTAAGGCAGAAAATTCAGCATTCCACAACCAGGATTTCTAAGCAAAAACCAAAACTAAAAAAAAACCTGGCAGCCAGTCAGCCAAGGTCACAGACCCAGGGGCTGTAGTTAGTGCAGAATGCTTGGAACAGTGATATCCTATCAGCACATAATACCTCTGCACTGGTTGCCAATTTGCAGCACCTACACTTTGGAATTCCCTGCCTATTATTATTATTATTATTATTATTATTGAATTTATTAGTCGCCCATCTGGCTGGTTTACCAGCCACGCTGGGCGACGTACAGAATAAAAACAATACATCAAACATTAAAATTTAAAATATAACAGTAAAAGCCTAGGCCATGCCAAAAGCCTTCCTGAAGAGCCATGTCTTCAGGGTCTGGCGGAAGCTCATCAAAGAAGGGGCATGACGGAGATAATTGGGGAGAGAATTCCAAAGGGTGGGGGCCACTACTGAAAATGCCCTCTCTCTGGTCCTCACCAGTCTGGCCATTCTAACCGATGGGACCGAGAGAAGGTCTTCTGAGGCTGATCTTGTTGAGCGGCATCCCTGACGATGCTGGAGGCACTCCTTCAGATAGATTGGTCCAAAACTGTATAGAGTTTTAAAGGTCAGAGCCAACACCTTGAATTGGGTTCGGTAAGCAAACGGTAACCAGTGCAACTCCTTCAATACAGGAGTGATGTGATCTTGTCGGCGGCTACCTTTAATCAGACGAGCCGCCGCATTCTGTACCAGCTGCAACTTTCGGACCGTTTTCAAGGGTAACCCCACGTAGAGCGCATTACAGTAGTCTAGGCGAGAGGTGACCAGGGCATGTACTACTGGTGGGAGCAGATGATTGGGGAGGTAGGGGCGCAGCCGCCGTATCAGATGGAGTTGATACAGCGCCATCCAGCTCACAGCCGAGATTTGAGGCTCCATGGACAGCTGGGAGTTAAGAATGACCCCCAGGCTGCGGACCTGGTCTTTCAGGGGCAATCGTACCCCATTAAGCACAAGGTCCACATCCCCCAACCTTCCCTTGTCACCCACAAACAGTACCTCGGTCTTGTCCGGGTTCAGCTTCAGCCTATTCCTTCCCATCCAGCCACTCACCGCCTCCAGACATTTGGACATGGTTTCAACAGCCAACCTTGGTGAAGATTTAAATGAGAGATAGAGCTGTGTGTCATCCGCATATTGATGACATTGCAGCCCAAATCTCCTGATGATTGCCCCCAGCGGCTTTATATAGATATTAAACAGCATTGGGGAGAGGATAGAACCCTGTGGCACCCCACAAGTGAAAGGCCAAGGATCCGAAACCTCCTCCTCCAATGCTACTCTTTGGTACCTACCGGAGAGGAAGGAACGGAACCACTGCCATACGGTGCCCCCCATACCCAACCTCATCAGGCGGTCCAAGAGGATAGCGTGGTCAACGGTATCAAAAGACACTGAGAGGTCGAGGAGGACAAGGAAGGTGCATTCGCCCCTATCCCATGCCCTCCTCATATCATCCACCAAGGCGACCAAGGCTGTTTCAGTCCCATGTCCAGGCCTGAAGCCCGACTGAAATGGACATTAGGCAGATTGTACTCTTTTCAGCATGTGCTAAAATTTTTTTTGTTTAGGCAAGCCTACCCAGGCAGGTAAAAGCTATTGTGTTTTTTATCTGCTTTTAACTCATTGTTGGTATTATTATTTTGAATGTTTTAAAATATCTGTCTAACTGTTTTTGCCAATAGTTTTATTGTTTTAATTCCTTCTGTAAACCACTCTGAGATTTTTTTTACAATAAAGCAGTATATAAATGTTATAAATAAAATACATAAATAAATTTTGGAGTCACTGTGGCCCTTGGCTCTCTTTCCACTTTTGGGAACAAAGGAACCTACCTTACACCGACTCAGGCCATTTGATACCATCTAGCTCAGTACTGATGACATGGACTAGCATTGGCTCTTGTCAGGCCCAGGATGTGACTCAGGAACCAGACCAACGGCTGTAGTTAATTCATGTTTTATTAGGGTAATGTCCAAACAAAGACTGCGTTTTCTCATGAAGCAATACAGGGATACAGGTCCTGCAGCATTGGGAGAAAGTTGACAGAGCAAGGGACTTCTTCCCGCCTGTTCTTTAAGAAGGGGCCAAATGGGCACGCAATCTTTCACTCCTCCTTAACTGCCCCTCAGGTACTGCCTGCCTTCCCCCCCTTCTCTCCTGTCTTTTCAGCTGTCTGCATGTGCGCGGTGAGGGGGGAAGCATCACCCCCTCCTCTTCTGAAGTTTCCGATTCCAGGATGGGGGATAGGGGAGGGGCTGATGGTAAACTGCCTCCCCGCTTTTTGGCTGTGAGCAGCCCTCCTTCTTTCCCCTCTTGCTCTGAGCCTGAAAGAGGGGGAGGCGTGAGAATGTCCAGGGAGGGCTCAGGCTCCCCGTTGCTAAGCGACCTTATCACTGGCAGTTCCTCTGTTTCGTCTTCGCTCCAAAGGGGGGAAGTTCCTCCCCCTTCCCTCTGCCATCCATCCGAATACTCCCAACTCTCCGGGATCCAGCTCCCCGGGATTGGGACCCCAGCTCTGCCTTCCGACACCATCCCCCCTCCCAGGCTGTGCCCCCCTCCCCTTGTCTGGCTTGGGACGGTGGGGAAAACGTTGATGGAAATGTTTTACCAATTCTGGAGCATGCACATCAGCTGCATCTTCCCATGATCTGTCAGCCACCCCATAGCCTTTCCAGTGAATCAAGTACTGCAGCTTGTGGCGTCTGATCGTGGAATCTAAGATCTCCTCAACTTCAGACTCAAGCTGCTCATTTACCAGGAGTGGAGCTCCGGGAGGTTCCTCCGGCCGTAACTCACTGGGAGGGGCGGCTTTCGTTAAGAGGGATCGATGGAACACAGGATGTATTTTAAACGTGTCAGGCAGCTTCAGTCGGTACGCCACGGGATTGATTTGAGTTTCTATTTCGAAAGGACCCACCCTCTTGTCTTGTAATTTTCTACATTTGCCCGGCATCTGGAGAAAGCGGGTGGACAGCCATACCTGGTCTCCCGGTTGAAGGGGGGGGGCTCCTTCCTGTGCAGGTCAGCAACTCGCTTGTACTCCGTTTTGGCTTCGTTTAACTGCTGTTTCAGTGTCTGTTGCGCCGCTTGCAATTCCTTAAGGAAGTTCTCAGCTGCCGGTACCAGCATTCCTTCTGAGCTGCTTGGAAAGACTTTAGGATGGAATCCATAATTAGCGAAGAACGGGGTTTGTTGAGTGCTGGAGTGCAGAGAATTGTTGTAGGCGAACTCTGCAAAATGCAAATATGATACCCAGTCAGTCTGTTGATAGGACACATAACTTCGTAAATATCTTTCCAAAACGGCGTTCAAGCGTTCCGTCTGCCCATCTGTCTGGGGGTGATAGGCGGAGGAGAGTTTTAATTCCGTCTGCAACTGTTTCCACATTGCTCTCCAAAATTTGGCTGTGAACTGAGTTCCTCGGTCTGAGACTACGCTGTTTGGCAATCCATGCAGCCGGTAGACTTCTTTTATGAATAACTTGGCCGTTTCTTTAGCCTCTAAGGCCCCTGCACAAGGAAGAAAGTGTGCCATTTTGGTAAGTAGATCCACCACTACTAAGATGGCTGTCATTCCTTGGGACTTGGGTAGATCAGTTATAAAATCCATGGAGAGGTCCTTCCAGGGTTCGTGTGGGACAGGCAACGGTTGTAACAGTCCTGCTGGTGTCCCTGTTTGTGTTTTTGTCCGCAGACAGACAGAGCAGGACTTTACATAACTCTCAATATCCCGACGCATTTTAGGCCACCAGAAGTCCTTGGCCACGTTCTGAATGGTCTTGTAAATCCCAAAGTGTCCCGCTGTGATGGAATCATGACACTGGCGTAGGATTCTGAGCCTTAATTCCCCTTCTGGCACATATCTGGCGGTTTTGAACCATAACAGTCCATTTCTCCAGTGAAAGGTTACTTCTGAGTCTTGACCTTGTCCCGTCTCCTGCCGATATTTTAGCATGTCTGCATCTTCTTGTTGTGCCTTTTTGAGTTCCTCTTCCCATGAAGGCTGGCATACTCCCAACATTAATTTCTCTGGCGGGATTACGTACTGAGGCTGGTCCTCGGATTCACTTTCTTTGTATTGTGGCTGTCTGGATAAGGCATCCGCTCTCTGGTTTTTGGCTTGGGCATGGTAAGTAATCTGGAAGTTAAACCTAGTGAAGAACTGGGACCATCTTATCTGTCTCTGGTTCAGCTTTCTGGCTGTTTGGAGGCTTTCAAGATTCTTGTGGTCGGAGCGCACTTCAATTTGATGAGAGGTCCCCTCTAGGTATTGTCTCCAGTTTTCAAAAGAGTCCTTGATGGCCAGCAGCTCCTTCTCCCAAACTGTGTAGTTCTTCTCTGCAGGCTTTAACTTCCGAGAGAAGTACGCACAGGGGTGCAGCTCCTTCCCTTCTTGGTCTAATTGTAGCAGGACCCCCCCGATGGCAAAATCTGAAGCATCTGCTTCCACTATGAAAGGGCGGTTCGGATCAGCAAAGCGCAGAATGGGCTCAGTAGCAAACCTTCTCTTCAGCTCCTCAAAGGCCTCGGTGGCGTTCTCTGTCCATTGAAACTTCTTCCCCCTTAAACAGTCAGTCAGAGCAGCTGTTAATTTGGAAAACCCTGGAATGAACTTTCTGTAATAATTGGCAAACCCCAAAAACCGTTGTACATCCTTTTTGGTGACAGGTTGGCCCCAGTCCAATATGCAACTTACTTTCCCTGGGTCCATCTCCATGCCTTCCGCTGAGATTCGATATCCAAGGAAGTCTAGAGACTTGAGGTCAAATCCACATTTCTCTAATTTAGCATACAGGTGATTTTCTCTCAGTCTCTTCAACACCGTCTTCACATGCTGGTCGTGGTCTTCCTGTTTCTTTGAGAACACCAGGATATCATCTAAGTAACAGATTACATATGTGTCCAACAAGTCTCTAAACACGTCGTTCATGAATTTTTGAAAAATTCCTGGACTTCCACAAAGCCCGAACGGCATGACCAGGTATTCATACTGTCCATAAGCGGTCAAGAATCCTGTTTTCCATTCATCTCCCTCCTTCATTCTGATCAGATTGTACGCTCCTCTCAAATCCAACTTCGTGAAGATTTTTGCAGAGCGCAGTCGGGCCAGCAACTCTGAGATCAGGGGCAGCGGGTAGCTGTTGGGGATGGTGATCTGGTTCAATGCGCGATAGTCGTTACAGGGTCTGAGTTCCCCCCCTTCTTTTTCACAAACAATAGTGGTGCTCCAGCAGGGGATTGTGAGGGGCGTATGAATCCTCGCCTCAGGTTTTTATCCAGGAATTCCTTCAGGGCCTCCCTCTCATTCTCTGTGAGAGAGTAGATTCTCCCTGATGGGATGCTGGCTCCTGGCACTAGGTCAATCACACAGTCGTAAGGGCGGTGGGGGGGGTAAAGTCTCTGCCTCTTTTTCATCAAACACATCTTTGAATTCTTCATACTTTGGTGGCAGGGTCACTTGCTCGATCTCTTGCACTGCCCCCGCTAAGGTGTTCTTGATTCCTTCAGGTTGACAGTTCTCCTGGCAATACTGTGAGGTGAACCACACCACCGCCTCCTTCCAACTTATTTTGGGTTCATGCTTTGCTAGCCAGGGCATTCCCAGAATCACCTCAAAGTTCGAGAGATAGCGAAATGAACTCTTCGTGCCCAGCGATTTGAAGTTTCACTTCCTCCGTGGCTTGTGTCACCCCTCCTGACTTCAGGGGTCTCCCATCGATAGTCTCCACAGCTAGGGGAGCGTCCAGTTTCCACCGGGAAATTCCATGACGCTTGACTAACTTTGCATCAATAAAATTTGTGAAGGCTCCACTGTCAATTAAGGCAGTGGAATTAAACACCACTCCTCTGGAAGTTGTAATCCGAATAGGCAAGACCAACACCCCCTTTGAGGGAGGTTGGATCGTTGGGGGGCCTTTATACAATGCTGCCCCCAGTCCACCGGCCTGCACGTGGACTGGGTGTTCTAGTTTCCCGACGGCTCGGCTTTCCCCCCTTTCAGTCCACAGTCTCTGGCCACATGGCCCGGCTTTGAACAATAAAAGCATAAACGTTCCCGGCGTCGTCTTTCCTTTTCTTCTTCCGACAGTCTTGGCCTAGCCCCTCCCTGTCCCTCAGTTGCATTACCTGCCATCCCTGCAGTGGGAAGGGTCTTGTTGCGGAATGCCGAGGCTGAGTATCTCGGGACCTCCTGCTTCCTTTCCAGGCGCCTTCCTTCCATCCGGTGATCTATCTGTAGGCATAGCCGGATGAGCCCTGGTAGGTCAGCGGGGGGGGGGAGGTCCTGGCCAACTCATCCAGGATTTCAGCATTTAATCCACTCCGGTACATAAACATCAGGGCGGCGTCATTGTAACCATTTTCCTGGGACAGAATTTTAAAAGCGTTAGTGTACTCGGAAACAGTCCCTTTAGCTTGCTTCAGAGCGCCTAGTTGCCGCACTACTGTTTCAGCCCTTTGCGGGTCTTGAAACATCTCGGTCATCTCCTGTATAAATCCTCTGTACCTTCCTAAGACAGTATCCTTTCTCACGAGATACGGAGTCACCCATTTTGCAGCTTCTCCCTCCAGGAGGCTAATCACGAAAGCTACTTTAGCCCCATCGTCTGGAAATTCCGTGTGCCTGACATCCAGATATAACTCACATTGAGCCACGAAGGTTGCCAACTGATCACTTTGTCCCGCGTATTTTGGGGGCAATCCAATGGGAACCTTTACTACGGCAGCTGGAGGGGCTGTTCGCATCTGGTCTATCGTGGCCTTCAAGGTTTGATTATCCGTCTTCAGCGCCTTGACTGCTGCTAGCAGGGCTTGAACATCCGTCTGCAAATCAGCTACCTTAGTCCTCAAGAGTTCCACTTCTTCCGTCTCAGAAGTGGGGTTCGTCCCCCCCGCTGCTCCCTTTGACATCTTGTCCCAGTCAAGTGAAGAGAGCGTTGAGGGTGATTTAGGTGGCTCTGTCAAGCTGTCAGGCCCAGGATGTGACTCAGGAACCAGACCAATGGCTGTAGTTAATTCGTGTTTTATTAGGGTAATGTCCAAACAAAGACTGCGTTTTCTCATGAAGCAATACAGGGATACAGGTCCTGCGGCATTGGGAGAAAGTTGACAGAGCAAGGGACTTCTTCCCGCCTGTTCTTTAAGAAGGGGCCAAACGGGCGCGCAATCTTTCCCTCTGCCATTCATCCAAATACTCTTCTCCCAACTCTCCGGGATCCAGCTCCCCGGGATTGGGACCCCAGCTCTGCCTTCTGACAGCTCTCCAGGATTCCAGACAATAGTCTTTTCCAGAAATTCAATTTTGGATCTTTGCATGCAAAGCATATGCCCTGCCACTGAGCAACAGCCCTTTCCCTGTTTAAAAAAGTATCTTTTAAAATTGTTCCTTTCAATTCATTAATGAATGCACAGCATACCTAGAGCAGATCCACACCATTCATTTAAAGCACATTAAACACACATTTTAAACACATGAATCCCACTACAGAGTCATGGGAATGGCAGTTTGTTAGAGGTAGTGGAAACAATAACTTTGAGGAGGAAACTATACTTCCCAGGATTGTTTAGGGGAAGTTATGCACTTTAAATGCAAGTTGGATGTGCTTTAAATGTATTGTGTGGATCTACTTAATAAATTTTGCCTGCATGTAAATTGTTTTAATTAATTTTTTTAAATGGAAATGAGCTATAAAGTTTACTGGGTGACCATGGGCTACTCACCATCTCTTAGCCTTATCTGCCCCTCAGGATGAAAACAACAGAGGGGAACCATGACTACTCCAAGGAAGAAGGGTACACTTAAAATGTAGAGAAACTAATAATTTACAACCATAGTGTGAAATCAAATACTTATGAGGACATAGTATGAAGAAATATTTATATAAGCATGACTGTCAAATATGTTTATTATTTACACAACCTGTAAAGATATTTGTAGTGCAATCCTATGATTGTTTACTCCGAAGCAAGTCCCAATGTATTCAATCTGACTTACTCAAACAGGGAAGTGTGCACAGAACTGCAGCCTCAAGTGATAAGGAACACTCACCCAACCCAAAATTCAGAATCATGCCACTTTAAGCTGTTTTGCAACTGTTTATACATTTTATAGTTATTGGATTTTAAAGGGATTTATTTCTTATTGTGAGCTGTCTTGGTTTCCAATCACCAACCCTACCTTACACACACACACATATATACATACACACACTGGAGATATAAAAATACATAGACCCCATATAATAGTTTATTGTCAAAACCAGTTGGTCATTGCAGAACATTTTTTTAAAATAATATCAGTATTAGTTTCCAACATAATAAAAGCAGCGATGCTTATGTAAGCCCTACCTAATTGCTGTAAAAAATAGGATTGGAGAGGGAGAGAAAGATTTACAACACAAACACAATCCTTTGCTATGTTCACTCAAAAGTCCCATTAATTTACAGCACAATCCTAACCATGTCTACTCAACAGTAAGTCCTATTGAATTCAGTGGGGTATGTGGGATTAGCATTGCAGCTTTATTCCCAGAAAAGCAAGTATTGGATTAAAGCTAGATGTTGGGAAGGTTTTCAAAACATTGCCATCTTCAACAGCCCAAGAAAATTTAAACTTGTTTGACTCCTACACACAACAGGAAAAAAGACTTTTGGTACTGATGAAAGGTATATACTTACTCAGTTTATGAGATTTTCAGATAGACAGGAAAAACAGCAGCTTTCTATACTTGCAATGTGGTCTAGGTACTGCCTGGAGGTCCATAAATCCCTTTAAATCACAACCCTGACTTCGCTTATTGGCTACAAACCTGAAAGGGAGGGGTTAGAACAGTCAGCTAAGAGATCATTTCACTGAAGGTGGGGAGGGGTGGCTGATGTTTTGGTGTATATCTCAAAAATCAGAACACCTGGAAAGCGGAGAGTCCAGAGATTAAACCGACTTAACCAGAGACCACCCCAAAAATCCGGAGTCTCCGGGAAAAAACTGGACACCTGGCAACCCTAGTGGGATGTAAATTTAATTAATAAATACACATTTTAATTCCAAGCCTGACCACAGACTATTCAGTAGAAACAGTGTCATTTCTAGACTTCAGGAGGCCCTTGGCCAAAATTTCCTCATTGGGGCTTCCTTACTGGGACAGGTTTGGCTGTACTGTTAGGCAGCCGTAGAGTGAGGCAGCTGCCTTATGCAGTGGATGCTGCAGGCCAGGAAGTGGTGGAGAGCTGTGTGTGCCTTGAACCCTCCAAGCTAATCTGCTACCCTCAGGTGCAGCAGAGGCTGATGTGCCATTGCCAGTGTTGAAGTAAGTTTTCAGCTCCCCATCTGGCCATCTGGCCATCTTCTGTGCGTGGACTGGGGAAGGACACACTGTTGTGTCCTTTGCCTCAGGTGGCAAAATATCTTGGGCTGGCCCTGAATGAGCCCACCTCCTTTCCCGTCACTTGCTTGCCCACTCTCTCTATGCCACATCTGAGCCACTGCCCCAAAGGAGAGGGGAAGGTGACTGGAGGTGGCCGGTGCTCATTTTTGCTCTTGTCACTGCCCACACTTAGAGAGGCCAGAGGAGAAGACAGCAGCAGCAACAAGGAGGAGAAACAGGGTGGGGCATGTGTGTTAGCAATGGGCCCTCCGCTGGGTATGGCCCTTGGCAGCTGCCCAGCCTGTCGACCTCTAATTGCTGGTCCTGAATTGGAATGCCAGTGAAGCCTGAGACAATAGGGATTAAATATTCATGCATTATTAACAGAACCTAAACAGTAAAATAATGGATGGTGGGCAGGTTTAATCCCCATTGTAACATTGCCCCCAACTTCTTTAAAAAATCTTAAGGTACGAAGGAACGGCAGACACATACATTATATGGGAGAAACCAGATCCCCTCACAGCCATGCCCGCTTTTCCACTTTACTTCCTCTCCCTTCCTCTCCCTGTTGTCTTGTGAGTCCATGCTCTACTATAACAGACATCCTCAGGAGCCAATTATAATGAAAGGGAAGGTTGTATGTTAGCTACTAAGAAGAGTCTTCTCCATGGTTGACTCACCTCCTTTCACTCTGGCTTCAATCAGCATGAAAGAACTTTTCTCAGAGTCTAACCTGCTCCCTTTTCATGCTGATTGGTTCATACATAGGGACCTAGCTGGGACTCTGCTCCCAAAAAAGTAACGGGTCTATGACCCTCTGTGACCCCAAACAGCTACATTCCTGCTGGCCGCTCCTTTTCAACTCTGCCCCAGACAGATCCATTTACTTTGTTCCATATAAGTTTATTCACAGGCAACCACAGAGAAGTAAGCTATCTCCTATCTGCGTAGCTCTGCTCAATGTCATGATAAAATGTGACAGAATATTGGGGGCGCAGTATCACAAGGAAGATAATGTTGGGATCTGGCTAGTACAAGGAGGACCAATCAAAAAGTTGCAATACGGAATACACCTGTTCAGGGTTCCAGTTAGCCAGCCAGCCATGCTCTTTTTCTGGTCACTCCATTCTATTGCCCTTCCCCTTGCTTTCTCATTTTTTTCACCAACAGTCAGCATTCTGTGAGCACTGAACCTGCTCAGTCCCCACTGAGTGGGATTTTTTTTTATCTCTCTCTTAGATTTCCCCTCCCTGTTTTTTCTGTGTACGTCTGCAAACCTTAAGAACATAAGAAGCTGCCTTAAGCCAAGTCAGACCTTTGGTTCATCTAGCTCAGTACTGTCTACACTGACTGGCAGTGGTTCTCCAAGGTTTCAGACACTCTGAACATTCGTTGCCCTACCTGGAGATGCCAAGGATTGAACCTGAGAACTTCTGCATGCAAAGCAGATACTCTGCTACCTTGGAGTCCCACAAAGCCTGCTGACCTTTTCTTCTTGTGTGCAGATGGTGCCATTTAGCCTACATAAGAATCCACACTTGGAAGATCAGTTCACTATTAGTATATAGGACTTGAAAGGTTGTCACACAGAGGAGGGTCAGGATCTTTTCTTGATCATCCCAGAGTACAGGATGGGCTCAAGTTACAGGAAGCCAGATTTCAACTAAACATCAGGAAAAACATCTAACTGTTAGAGCAGTACGACAATGGAACCAATGACCTTAGGGAGGTGGTGGGCTCTCCAACACTGGAGGCATTCAAGAGGCAGCTAGATAGCCACCTGTTGGGTATGCTTTAAGTTGGATTCCTGCATTGAGCATGGGGATGGACTTGATGGCCTTATAGACCCATTCTAACTCTAGTATTCTATGATTCTGCAAGGAAAGCAGATGCTCAGCTACTGAGCTATGGCCTGTCCCCAAACCATGGTGGCATATCCAAAAGGTACCCTACACCTATTGCTCATTCAATAGGCCATTCACTCCAATGGGGTTTACTCCAGGTAAGTGCATATAAAACTGGAGTCTTGTAGCAGACTCCTCTACATGTTTACTCAGAAGTAAGCCTACCACTGCAATCCTATACCCACTTACCTAGGAGTATACTGTATAGGAGTATATCTCAGTGGGACTTACTTCTGAGAAGACATGTATAGGATTGTGTCATATTAAAGACTGGAATCCTATGCACATTTACCTGAGAGCAAGTCTCATCTCATCAGATGCAGTGGAATTTGCTTGTGAGTAATCATGCAAGGGATTGTGCCGTAAGTACAGTTTTAAAAGCTTGCATACTTCCTCACCTACTATGTATCTGCTTTGATGAGTACCACCCTGCTGCTCTGGACTCCTTCTGGGAGAAAGGGTGGGTTATAAATAAATAAATAAATACCACATTTATTGTGTAAAGTGAAAAAATGCATTTTTCTTCTTCCTATATTTACTGTACCTTGCAGATACTAACTGAACTTCCATATGGCTCTGATCATTTTGGTTTGGCCTTTAACATGTCTGCACAGGGTATATCTAGTTTATTGCTCAGTCAAAATGGCCCAGTGATTACTTCCCACTCTGCATAACAAAACCGACAGCTAAACAGCAGGAAGTCTGAAAAGGCCAGCCAGTCACGGAATGGCAGAGTCCAGTGCAGGATTAAGAGGCATTTCTCAACCCAGGAAACAGAGAAGGAAACTAAAGTAAAAAGAAGCCCATCAGCCAGAGGAAGGAAGGTGAAGGCATGAGCCTAAAAGGTCTTGAAACTGTTTGAAACTGAAAGCAAGTAAACAGCTGTAGCAGCATATATCTATGACTCACTGCGTATTTGCACGATATCTTTGTTCTTTTGGGTGGCAGATATTTCTAGAATTGTGTGAGGGGAGTTTTCAAATAACAATGATTGTCTCACAGGGAGAAAATGAGACCATAGATTTTTATAATTCCAATAAATAAACAAACACTAGTGGTAAAAAAACACAACCCTCTTCTTTCAATCTTTGGGTTGGAGGACAATATAAATTAATCCTCACACAGTCTATCTGAATATTTGTTTCCAACCCTGGCAGTTGTCCAGTGTGTGTGTGTTTTAAAGCCAACAAATTGAAACATTGCCATGACCTCATTTACCCATGCACCAATATATTTAAATGCTTTCAT
This sequence comes from Rhineura floridana, assembly GCF_030035675.1. Lineage (NCBI taxonomy): Eukaryota > Metazoa > Chordata > Lepidosauria > Squamata > Rhineuridae > Rhineura > Rhineura floridana. The sequence continues at coordinate 182,380,712 of NC_084481.1, read as the reverse complement.
TCCCATAACACCTCTTTCGGAAACCCTGTGCATATTTGGAAAGGTAAACCCAGCGAATTAACTATTCATTCCAAAACATCAACCTTGCAAACTTGTTGTGGCCTGCTTGTAAACGCAAAAAATAAAATAACCAATCCATTTTAAACAAAGAAGAGACTCTCTTGTTTTTTTTTTCAATTAATTTTTATTCAAATTTTCAAAACCAAAACAATACAAAAAGAAAGAACACAAATCCATAACTAATACAATAAAAAGAAAAAATATATAAAAAATTTGACTTCCGATTTGTCGTAGTTCAGCTATAAGTCTATAATATATAACAAGCCTGTCTCTTAATAGATTATAAAATCACCTTCCTCCAGCGGTTATCTTAATTGGTTACAAATCTCATTAACATCATATCATTTTATTCTTCCACAAAAAGTCAAAGAGAAGTTTCCAATCCTTGAGATATATGTCCATCAATTTTTTTTCTAGATAAACATGTCAATTAATCCAACTCATCAAGTCTACTAAGTCCAGTAATTTCAAATCGCTCTTCTTCCATTATCCATATTGGTTCCATCTTCCATCTTCCATCTTTACGCGCCCAATAATCTTGCTGTCATAGTCATATAATAAGAGTCTGATAGGAATTTCCTTTCTCACAGATATTTTCTTGCCATCAATTCCAAACGTATCACTGAAGTATTGTTGCAAAGCTGCATCTCTGTTCCTCTTTTTTACATGATACACTAGCACATCTCTTGAAGATTTTTCCATTGACACAAAGCAGGGATTAATTCTGTTAGCTTTCTCCATTTCAAGTTCCATCAAATCCTTCCAGTCCAGGAATTTTTTTGAACCGATAATATCTTTATCTCCAATCTCTTCAATTCCTTCAGGGACAGCGCTGAGTTCCAAACCGTAATATTTGTCTCCAGGATCCATCACAGCCAGGAAATCCAAATCTTTTTCCATATCCATATTTAATCCAATCTCCATAGTTTGAACCTTGCCTTTAATTTCTCTTTCATCCTTTTTTGGTTTTCCAGATCCATCTTTATTCTCCTTTCTCATAGAATCCTGAATTTCTTTCAGCTCCTGTCTCATTTCGTCAAATTCAATTCTCAACGCTAGACTATTATTTCTCAGTTCTTGTTTTATTGACTTAATCCCATTCATTATTTTCTGAAACATGTCTAAAGATAAAGTCCCTTCTTGTACATCCATGATCTTCTTAATTGTCATTCTTAAAGCCAAAGGAACAAAACTCCTTCAATTTTCAATGTCTCAAGCAAAGAGCAGTTTATTTCTTTATCCAGTTACAAAGGAGTTAATCTTTCAAACCAACTGGCGTCACACTCTAGACAGCCCTTATCTCTTATATGCCCAGAAGTGCAAAAACAGCTTTAGTTCACAGCGTCCAAATAACTAGTAGCAGAAAAAATGAGCAGATTCGTCAAAAAAAAAGTAGATCAGAAAAAATAGTCCCAGACATATATTACACAAAAGTCTTATAAATCAAAAAGAAAACCCTCATCCGTTGTAATCTTTATAATGCTATTTTCCATGTCAGCTTTTTGCAATAAAAAAAGATAGGCTATTTTTATTTTCTTCCCCCTTAGTTCCGTGAGTAAAAGAGAAGGAAAGTTTTGACTCACCCAGGTTTTCTTAATTGCTGGTTCTTTGACAAATCTCTTTAGCTGTATAGATAAGAAAGTAATAAGCGTAGACAGTAGAATGCTTGCCTGTTAGACCGTTTTTCTTAAAAGAAAAAAAAAACGGGTCACTTTTTCAGCTGAGCTAGCTAGAAATCCTCGCTCCGTCCGAGCTTCTGGAAGACCTTCTTTCACAGACAATTCTGACGAATTCCAGTCTCCAACAATCACAACAAAGCTGTGTGGGAAATCTCACGTTTCTTCCTTATCCAGAAGAAATTATCCCCAGTCAAAAAAGACCCTTCTGACTGGATTTAAAACTGAAAAAGTTTCATCCAAGATGGGAGCCCGTCTCAGAGGCTGCACAGGCGGAGGGATCCTCCTGGGAAGTCAGAAGAGACTCTCTTGTAAAAGCTAGCCCTATGCCTTTTTTGTCCTAAATGCAGGATCTATTTACCTCCTCTTTTCACTTGCTGACTTTTGAAAGTATCAGTCTACCTTATGATGAAACAGATACTTGCTTCAATGTCTGTCTGTGCCCAGCCTCGTGGCCCTTGCTGCATCCTCCATCCCTCAACTTTGTCCTTATCCTCTACAGCAGGAGTGGCTAACCTGTGTGGTCCTCTAGATGATGCTGAACTCTAATTCCTGCCAGCAAGGGATTAGGAATTGTAGTCTAGCAACAATGGGAAAGCAGTGGATCCGTTTGCCGCTGCCCCCATGGTGTCTTGAGCTTTGGTTTCCCCCCACCAAAAGACCAAGGCTGAAAGTCCAAGGGAAAGGCTGGGTGCATGGCAGTCAAACTGTAGATCAGACCTTACAATGCGTTGACTGCTTACATAGCACGGAAATTAAACCTGCTCCTTTAACTTGCAATTTTCATGCTTTGTAGCATAGAAGTAAATATTTAAGTGGCCTAACTCTTCTCTTAAACTGAAGCTTTTAACTCTTGGAGTTATTCTTGACTGGCCCTGAAAATCCCACCTTTAGTCATTATGACCAGTCTCAGTGCCAGGTTTTGGAGGGCCCTTGAGCAAGATGCCCTCCCTGGACACCCCAGGAATGCCCAGGGATGTTTCCTCAGGTCTAGAAGACTTTTGTCAGGGGATTCCCTTCTGGGGTGTGGGCCATTGGCAGATGCCCAACCATGCCAACTCTTGACACTGACCCTGGCAATGACTGTGAGCATGGTGGCAGGATGCTTAAAGGTGCTAATGACAAGTAGGTAAAAATTCTGAACTTAAATATAACTGTTCTTATTGAATCTATATCTTTCCAGCTCGAACAATTCAGACACACTAAAATACAGGGAAGCTTGGGGACAAGGTTATGAATTTTTCTTCTGTACACTAAGAAGAAGCCATTGATTTTCATTCACATATTGGAAGCCTCATGTTGGCATAACTCATAGCAACTCCCTGAAAACCACTATGTAAAACAAAACAACAAACCTTTTTTAAAAGATCTCTAAAATGCTTTTTAGAACAAACAGCTATGCTTGATTGGGAAATGCAGTGCAAGGGGCTGATATTAGAACATTAACTAACAGCAGGCATACAATATGCCCCAAATTGGCAAAAGATAAATGCTGGATCTAGAGAGTTCATTCTGTGAGAAGGGACTTGCATTCACAAAAGGTGACACCCCTCCATTTTTGCCAATGTTCTTCTTGACTCTACCCCCCCCCGGGAGCAGATTTGGGGGGGAGTTGGGGTGAGGGAAGGTTGTTGCAACTGAAAGGAGAGGCAAGAAAGCTGCATGATACTAGAAGAATTCCATTTATGGGTCCCTGAATTGCTTTAAAGTATGTTGCTAATATATGATGATCCTTCAAAACACCAACTTTTCATAATCATTTTATAAGATCCATCGCCAAGAACAAGTGATCACTTGCCTCTCTCTAAGAAGGTCTTCTCCTGGATTACCTTTCCAACAATGCATCAGTGTATTTGGATGGAAAATATGAGAAGAAAGTGAGCATTTCTGCATATGTAATGGCAATGAAATTAAGCATTTGATGCCCTAGGTCAGTTTTTTTGTATGGTGGGCAAGAAAGAAAGGAGAGATTGTTACAGAGCTGGTTTGTATATTACTATGGAGGCCTAGAATACTTGCTGCCTCAGTGCAGATATATATCTCCTTATAACTTACAGGCCAGTATGATTTGCTAAAACTAAGATTCTTAGAGAGAAAATGGTGAAATAAATTACTGCTCCTTGTCCTGAAGACCAACTGATGTATTTTACTGACATTTCACAGTTAAACATGGCTTGCCTTTTACTGGAAGAATTTGTGAGAACCTTTGGTTAATGCAAATAAATAACCTTGAACTTGACCTTTGAGTGCCCAGGGATGCTGAATAAAGCTCTTTCCCGTTGAGCCAGAAATATCAATGTGGAGTCTTTATGTCACCATTAAAACTACAATAAGGCATTCAAACATTCAGTATATGTATACAATAATGATACAAACGGGGGTATATTTACAAAACAGTTGTTTTTATGAATGGCCTTCTTGGCAAGAAGTTGAGCAGGCTGTATTCTTTGTAATCAGGTTTGACTTTTCAAAAGCATAATATGCAATTTAGAAAGAAATTGTAGATGATTTCGTGCTGATTACACTGAAGAGGCTGAATGCAAAAGCTTGGTGCCCTTCCCCCACAATCATGTTCCATTTGTGATGGGTATTGTAAGCAGTACTTGACTTTTTTTTAATTTTGGAGATTTCTGCTGCAGGCTTCAGTGTTTAAGATAGCAGAAGAAACCACATCTAAAGCTGGCAAATCATTTTTTTGCTCTGTGCTGGTTGAATTGAAACAGAAATAATGGAAAACATAATTTCATAATAAGGACTCCAGGAACTGGTTGCAAATATCAGAACCTATGCCCTAAAATCTGTGTTAGCTTCTTTTTCAAAGGTGAATCACACAAGTTATAGATGTGGGTATAGACTGTGTAAGTTCCCTACTGAATATCATAAGACGCTTTTTCAGTTGGCTTTAGTGTGTTTGTCTAGCAGCACTTCTTTAGAAACACTCAAATCTGATCTGACCATTCCAACATTCTAAAAATAAATTCAGAATGAGCTCTACAGAATGGTTAAAGATCTTTAAAAGTTACAACAGATAAGGGGCAAGAAGAACTGTGTCACTGGTACTGGCATTACTAACAGACAACAGCTGTTATATATGCATTATCAACTAAATATCTGGCACGTGGCCCCTTTTAGAAAAACTGCTATAACCCAGGAGGCCAGCTCCTGGAGAGCTGACTCAGAGGTGTGGCTTGGCTGGGGAAGTTGGTTACTACTCTATGCAGGTCCCCAGGCTTCATCAAAAATAAAGTTTGCTCTGCCTTTTACTCAGCCTGTAGTAAGTTCATACATAAAGCAGATGACAACACAATAGCTAAGAGATATTACCTAACACAAAGGTTGCCAACATTGTTGGGCCTGTGGGCACATTTGCAAATGGGAGAAGCTGTTGTGAGCAGCCCACACACCCTACAACTAAGCACTCCCTGAAACCTATTCCATTGGCTATGTCATGAACCTGTAATGGTCATGAGTTATTAGAAATCTGATGACAACACTTTGGTTCCAGTAAGGGACTCTGGGAGATGGTTATAGTCAGAAAGGACAGGCCTTGCCAATTTGCAAAGTTAAGTTTCATTTTCCCAGCTGAAGACGGTTAGAAGAAGCCTTAACGAGCTGCACCTGTTTATCTTTGTTGATTAGCCAGTGCCTGGCACCCAAGGTCATCCTTGGCCTATGCAGTTGGAAAACATCGTTGGGAGGGGGGCCTGAAGGCGCGAAAATGTGAGAAACATCGAGAAGAAAGTTACCTCAGTCAATTCCTGATTGGTCAATTAATCTTGGACCGTTAGGATCTTTTTCCCTTAAGTATAGGGCTAGGGACCCACAGCTTTTGTTCTCTGTTCTCTGCCTATGCTGACTGGCACCAGAGTTCCAAACCTTTTCTGCCTTATGGTTCCTGGGGTTGCTTATGGGAAGGCAACCTATGTCTGGTTCCATTGCTTTATGTTGAACATCCATCTCTCTTAGGAGAGGTGCCACGCAACCAACTACCTCGTATGTAAGTAGTTAGGTGAGCTAGTTTATTATTTTCTTGTTGCGTGTATGAATTCTCTTGTAAGTACCTAAACCCCTGTTGGGTGAATGGTCTTAAAGGATTACTTGCTGCTATATGATATGTGCACTTATCTATTTTAATAAAGCTACTTCTATTTAACCTGGTGTGTTCATTTGAGAGAAGGGGTGGTTCTAAATTCAGTGTTTTGACCCAACCTCAGTCACTCACTACCAAAGAGGGTTAAGAAGTTAAAAGCTTGGATTTTAAGTGTTAAACCAGAGGTGCCTGGCAAGGAGTGTAACTGTGACTCTTGCCTTTTAGGACCTTGGTTTTATATACCTTCTGGGCTCAGAGATCCCCTGGCTCTGAGTGGACCAGTATACAGGGGTGGTGGCAGCCTACCTTCTACCTTGCAGGGTTGTTGTGAGCGTACACAGCCTTGGCAAGGGTGAAGTAATAGCTTTTCGGTTCCAGTCTCATTTCCCTAAGGGTGGGGGTCTGAGCCTGATGCATGTTCCCGGGACCCTGAGGGTCGGGCGGGCATGACAGGCTACAATAGAATGCTTTTTTTCAAGCTGAACTTCCATGGGGTACGGGGGCCCTGTGGGGGCCAGAAGAGACTTCTGTGGGCACACGTGAACCCACATATGTCACCTTGACTATCTGTGACTAAGAAATGGGCTCAAACATCTTTTATCTACACATTTTTTATCACGTCTTAGAATCACAACAGTTAATGGGATACGTGTGTTTCAGAGCTTGGAAAAGTTACTTTTTTGAACTACATCTCCCATCAGCCCCAGCCAGCTGGCTGGGGCTGATGGGAGTTGTAGTTCAAAAAAGTAACTTTTCCAAGCTCTGGGATGTACTCTGGATACAAAAGATGGTGACCAAAATACTTTATTTATAACAAACTCAAACATTAGGCATCAGTAATCCATGTCCTCTGCCTCAGGGCTTGGTCTCTACAGCTTTTTGTATCTTTCCTGTATCTTTAGGAGAAGGGCCTGAGCCTGGTCCTGTATCTTTAGGAGAAGAGAAAGTCAGCCAAGTGCAGGTGTTCTTGCAACATTGTAATGGGAAACACCACAAGGTGGAATTCTCCCTTCCCCCTGCACAACTTTTAAAAATACAGAAGACCTCTTGGTTGCCAGGCCCGGCTTCCAAGAGGTCTTCTGTATCTTTAAAAGCTGACTTTCTCTTCTCCTAAAGTTACAGGATCAGTCTCAGGCCCTGAACCTGGCAACCCTACTGTTTACCCATTTCTACCAACATACACCACATTTTGTTTAGTATAGTGTTTAATTCTTCCTTTGACATTGCACATCCTCAGCTACTTTTGAGGCTCAAGTCTTGGGAATATAGGAAGCTGCGTTATATTGAGCCAGACCGTTGATTCATCAAGCTCACTTTTGTCTACAGTGACTGGTAGTGGGTCTCCTGGGTTTCACAGAAAAGTCTTTTCCAGCTGCATTTGCAGATGCCAGCAACTGAATCTGGGACATTTTGCATACATGTGCTCTGGGACTTGGCTACATTCTTTTGCCCAAGGTGGATGTTCCCCCTTACTCTGGCACAATTATAGGTGTTTATGTAGGGATATGCAGAACTATTCATTCACATCCCCCATTATAATTATTTTTAAATAATTATCTAGCCCCCAAACCTGTGCATAGTCTTAAGGGATAAAGCCTATATGGGCATGATACACACAGGCTGCAATTCTAAGAACATAATAAGAGCCTGCTGGATCAGGCCAGTGGCCCATCTAGACCAGCAGTGGCCAACCAGATGCCCAAGGGAAGCCTGCAAGTAGGACCTGAGTGCAAGAACACTTTCTCTACCTGCGGTTTCCAGCAACTGGTATTCAGAAGCATGCTGCCTCTGACTATGGAGGCAGATCATAGACATCATGAAATCCGTGGGGCTTATTTCTGAGTCAGCATGTACAGGATTGCACTGAAAGAATGATAGGTAGTACTGAGAGACCATCTAGGAAAAATATTCTGTGCAAAACAAAGGCTGTGCAACTGATACTCTGAAATAAATGGTCTGTGCAAGTGAGGGTCCATGCATCTGTATCCAATCAGTGTATCCTTCTCAGTGGTGGCCCCTGAATTGTGGAATAGTCTTCCCGTTGAGGTGTGCTTGGCACCGACATTGCTATCTTTTCGGCGCCAAGTTAAAACCTTTCTCTTTGCTCAGGCATTTTAGTTTAATATGTTCAATTTGGTTTTAGATTTGTGGATTTTTATATATATGTTTTTGTACCGATTTATGTGATTTTATTGTATATACTTTCTGCTGTACACCGCCCAGAGAGCTATGCTAGTGGGGCGGTATAAAAATTTAACAAATAAATAAATAAAATAATCCAAGGTTTGGAATTTCAGTTTGGAAAAGTGTATCCCAAAGATATGGAGGTGGGTGTTTCTAGAGACAGGGTTATTGCTAGAAGGGAAGTTAGTTGTGTGTAGGCATGGGATGAAGCTGCAGGGCCAAAAACGTACTATGACAATAGTACCTAAATAAGGTGTCCTGATGGAGTATCTGCCCAAAACTACACATGCACAGGACACCAGTACTACTTCTGTATAATATGAAAAGACTGGTAGCAGCTTAAATAGAATTTAACTGTAAAAGCTGCTTAAATGAAAAGATCTAAATCATGGGTGCAGCACTTCAGGCCAGGAGACAAAAGACAGCCCTCCAGGTCTCTCTGTTTGGTTCTCAGCACTCACCAAAGTCCCAGCCCTTCCCACAGGCCTCATCCTCCTTGAGTGCTTTTGCCTAGCAAGAATGTGTGTCATTGAACTGTGATAATGCTTCTTGCTTGCCTGGAAGGAGGATGGAGACGTGTGTGTGTAGAAACCTTTGATTTTTGCATGGCTGGAAAGTAATCTACTGTACAAAGGTAAGAATCAGATCTGTTGTTCTGCCCATTTTTGGATTTGGCCCAGCCTACCACTGGCTTGCGGCCATTGGAAGGTTCCCCACCCATCTAAATAAAATACTATGTGACATTTTCTTTAGAGAGATCATTCATAAAATTCCTTTTGCATGGCTGGTATAGACAAAAAGTTAACCATGTTTAAATCTCATTTCTTCAAAGAGAATTCTATGCACCTGCTTAAATCTCTCCCACTGAAACAAGTGGAACTCACAATTACTTGTCTTTGGCTGGATCCTGCCCCTATTGTTTTATATAGCCACATCTTGTTTTAGCTTTAAAAAAAGGTGAGCTTGTCATACTGAATAGAAACAAGGTAGCTCAGTTCATAGACGACAGGCATGGCATTTCTGATTTGTACTAAAGTTCTGCATATAGACAAGTATGTCTATAGGCTTTGTCTTTCCAGATGAGAATGTTGCCTCCATGGACTTGGCAGGGATTTTTCTTTACGGTAAATGTCAAAGCAAATAGGGAGCCTTAGAAAAAATGATTGCCTTTATTATGATCATAATTACATTACACCTTTATGATTGTGGTTCACAACGACAGGGGGAAAAAATTCAGAGCTGAGCCTCCTGATAATGAGGCATAGTTTGCTGTACTATAAAGGAAGGTTATATTTCCTTTGGTAAATATTATATACATTTGCTATATTGTATGCATTTGGAATGTCAAAATAGCACTGGTTCTGTTTAAAATGGGGCTGTAGCTCATCTGGAGATATCATTTGGTGTCCTTTAATTGACATCTAGGTTTGAATTTATCTGCCAGAAACCATCCCCCTCATAAAATAAAGCTTGCAGTGCTGAAAGAGCTGGGACCTGAGATCCTAAATCAAACAGAAATTACTCAGCCTGTGGTTACTCGTGTAAAAAACACAACGTAGCAGGAATGACTGAGCTGACCTTATCGGCATGACTAAGCCGAGAAAGGTGCCTCTGCATGCAATGAGGAGCTGCAGCATCTCAGTAAGTGCCAGATTTTAATTCTAGGTGATGCATTAGCACGCAGTGAATGGAAACTTTCTACTCTTATTTTTCTGAAATTGATTTCTACAGGGAAGATGGAAGTTCCTTCCTCATATGCCAGCCTTTAGCTCTCCTGTCCCAAGACTCTAAAAGCAAGCTACTGTTATCCGTTTCTTGAAGGGAAAATCCAGAAGAGGTCTGATGATGGCATACAGCAGAATAAGCCACTCTATTATTTTGTGTGCTGCTATGAAATCTAAGCCATTTAATAAAATGTAGAACCTGGATAGGGAAATTCAGGCCCAAAGGCCAAATGTGGCCCTCCAGGCCCTTCTGTTTGGACCTTGGGACTCTCCCCAAGCCCAACCCCCTTCTTCCCAGGCCACACCCCTCACTGGCCCTGCTCCATGCTCTCTTCAAGTGTTTTTGCCTGGCTGTCCGTGAACTATGATATTGCATCTCGCTTGCCTGAAAGGAGAAATGTGTGTGTGTAGAAACCTGTCTTTGGCATAGCTGAAATATAACCGACAATATTCCTAGCAGAGCTTGGAAAAGTTACTTTTTTTGAACTACAACTCCCATCAGCCCCAGCCAGCATGGCCACTGGATTGGGCTGATGGGAGTTGTAGTTCAAAAAACCCCTTCGCTAGCCAAAACCGATAAGAGAGCCGAAACAAGAGGAAGGCCTTTGCGTGTTTTGGATGGCGGATATCGCCACTTTCATTTCTAGATTCTTATATCTGAAGAAATCCTGAAAAGTCCTCCATACTATCATGGCTAGCGCCCGGTCGGCAAAAGAAGAAAGAATCAGGTACATACAGGGAGACCTTTTTACATGTCCTGGAACAGACTCCTTGGCTCATTGTATCAGTGAGGATTGTCATATGAGTGCTGGCATAGCTGCCATTTTTAAGAAGAAGTTTGGTGGTGTTCAGGAGCTCTTGAACCAGAAAAAGAAGACTGGGGATGTGGCTGTTCTGAAGAGAGAGAATCGATATGTGGACTATCTGATTACAAAGAACAAATACTTTCATAAGCCTACCTATGACAATCTACGGAAGAGCTTGGAAGCGATGAAAATCCATTGCCTTAATAATGCTGTAACTTGTATTTCTATGCCGAAGATTGGGTGTGGACTTGACCGCCTGAATTGGAGTAAAGTTTCAACAATGCTTGATGAAGTATTTGAGGATACAGATGTTAGCATTACAATTTATACCCTTTAATTTATTATCCTTTTGTATTCTGTGTTTGTAACTGATTTGTGAAAAGATGGTGATGTGATTTTGTTCTATTTCCCTTTCTCTTTCAGACATTTCTCACCATTACTAATATCCAATCATAGACAGTGTTTTGTAGAAATTTATAGTTAAAGCTTTTAATTTTTAATCTCTAATTTTTAGGATTTTGATTATGTCTATATGGAATGTACTTGTGTTTGGTTGTAAGTCGCCCAGAGTGGCAGATTAACCTCTGCCAGATGGGCGTCTAACAAATCTCATAAATAAATAAATAAATAAATAAAAAAGTAACTTTTCCAAGCTCTGATTCCTAGCCAGAACCCCTTGTGGTGCTGGCCGGCAATGCTCTACCACTCTACAGGGGCTGCACATTTTTAGTTATCTTCTTTTTCAAGCATGCAAAATAGAGTAATATCTGTTGCTCCACCCACTTTTCCCTCTGGTCCTGTCAACGCTGTCACGTAACCCCCACAAGGTCACCCAGAAGGCAATGTGGCCTTTGGATTTGAAAAAGATTTCCCCCTCCCAGTGTAGAAAAGAAGGCAGTCTCCCCCAATACAGAACATCATATAAACACATCAAATTTAAAATGTAGGACTGCTTACAAAACAGATATATACCATATATAATGGATTGACTTGACTTGCAGAAGCAAAAATATGTTTATGCTACTGATAAGATTAAAAAAGCAAATGACCTTGAGTTGTATCAAATTGTGCTCTTCTGTTTATGGATGGTTCTTGGAGACTTCTATGAATGGAAAGGGGGGGGTTGATTTCTTCAAATCCCCTTTTCTCCTGCAGCCTCCTATACCACCTCCCACATCATTCAATCCTATTGAGCAGATTTTGGGGGGGGGGGCTGCAGGAGGCTGCAGAAGGGAGAAATCAGCAAAAAACCAAACAAAACCTCCACCTGTAATGTTCAGAGAAGCCTCTCTGCTGGATCATTGCTGCTGTGGGCTCATGCTGGGCGGAAGGTTTTTTTTAAAACCACCACCACCACCATTATCACCAAAGGGCCTTCCATGAGTGGAGGGACACAACTAGCTATTGTCTAGGAGGAGCAAATCTGTCAGTGTCAGTTTCTCATTTTTCCAATGTTAACTTCAGTTTTTCACATCTCCACATCAGTTTGCAAATTTTTCTTTTAAAAATTCTCATGAAACTTCATCAGCATTTCAATGGGAATTCTCCTAACGTACACATTTTTGTATGCAATTTTGCCTAATGCAGACATCTTTGTAAAGCAGTTTCCCCAGAGTACAATGGACTTTTGTATGTTATTTTCATTACTATATGCCTTTTACGCACACTGTATCCTAGTATATGCATTTTTGTATGTATCACTTGGTTGAAGAACTGCACTGCAAAATTTAGAGATGGGTAAATTTTGAAGGATGGCTGTGTTTCGGTTTGTATATTGTTTTAGAACGTGTGAGTTAGATAGGGTTGCCTTTAAATGCGAAGTGAATTCAATTTCTTGCCCATCCATATCTGAAGAAGCCTGCTCCACTCATTCTTCAGTGGGGACTAACTCAGGAAGATAGAGGTTTCTAAAATTTATTTATTTATTTATTTACTACATTTATATACCGCCCCATAGCCAAAGCTCTCTGGGTGGTTTACAGCAATTAAAATGAAACATCCTGATAGAAAAATAGAAAGCCGCCTTATACTGAGTCAGATCTTTGGTTCATCTAGCTCAGTATTGTGTCTACACTGACTGGTAGTGGCTCTCCAGGATTTCAGACAGGGTGCTCTCTCAGCCCTACCAGAATTGAATTTCTTCCCTGTTCCTAGCCAAACCCCCTTGTGGTGCTGGCTACCAATGCTCTACAGGGGATGCACATTTGAGTTATCTTCTTTTCAAGCATGCAAAATTGAAGCTTGTAATGCTTGTAGATGATAGTTAGGAACAAGCTTAGCTAACTAATTAAGAGAGAGAGAACAGTCAAGCCTGACTTGACTTTGGGCAGCAGCCATGCTTTTGTGGAACAGAGCCATGGACCCCTCACATTACACCCCTTGCTGTTGCTTACCTGGACGGGGCAGCCATGTTGTTGCACTGATGGGAGCGCTGTTGCCAGTCTTCTTACAATAACTAACTAGTAGGCAGGCCTAACTTTCTTTTGGATGGGGAGGGGAAATGAACGTTTAATTCTTCAGATTCCCTATAGCTGCTCTTCACCATGTTGTGCTGTAGCTTTCTTATCTGAAATGCATAGTGTTAGTATTTCTGCTGACAGAGAATTAAAGCTCTTCTACCGAGTCTCGTTGGAAACTTCTTGCAGTGTCAAAACATCAGCCTATGCTGCGTGGACCTGCTGTCAGTGGGGAAGAAAATTTAGCTTTGTTGGTTTTATTCGACATCACTCACACAAAAAGCCCAGGTTCAACATTAAGCTGCAGGCTGTCTTCCAACTTTAAATATTTCTGGGTTACCACAAGTCACAGCAGGATGGAGAAGGTGATTCCCTATACTCAACAATACAGCACAGGAATCCATTTGTCACAAACCGAGAGCTCTTGGGGGGGGGGAAGGTTTTATTGAAATAGTTTGGTTTGTAGCCATACGCCTGGCAGTGTGGAAGACAATTATTTTGCAAATGAAATCATACTAGATGACAAAAGAAGGCATTCACATTTGGAATGTAACAAATGTTTTAAGAGGGTTTTTCTCCCCCCTTTCAAGGCAGTGATTATTTCGACAAACATAAAAACTACACAACTCTGTTTATTTTTAAATATTGATGCTGTCACTATTAATACTAAACACTGAGTAAGAATTCACACATTGAGGGTGACATCTGAATGTGTCTGCTTGATATCAAAACAACACCCCTGAGGAGCATTGTTTTGACAGATTTAAACAGGCTGTGTGCCGTGTGGCTTAGTGGGCTGATCAAACAGCTTAGAACCTGGAATTGTGAATTTCACCTCTTACGACAACTCCTTTTGAAACACTAGGAGACTGCATCTTTTCCTCTGGTCTATTAGGGCTCATTCCCAGAACTGTTTTCATGTGTTGGATGCATAGTGAAGCCATTATGGTTGACTTTTATTTGAAGGCATTTTGGCTTGGTGAGCTTGTCTTCTGAATATTCCAACACAGGTCAGGACCATAACTCATCACTCAATGCAGTTGTTGAAGGTTTCCCAGGATTAGTGAATCATGTGTTTCAGCATTTTCGGGTTCAATGTTATGACTGAATTCAGAACTGGAATGAACATTGGCCAACCAGGTCAGTTCATGGTGATTAAAACGCACCAGGCAAAATGTACTGCTCTGTTGATCAGCAAGGGCAGAAACCAAGGACATAAGAAAAGCCCTCCTGGATCAGATCAAAAGTCCATCTTGTCCAGCAACTTGTTGTCTCAGTGGCCAACCTGATGCCTCTGGGAAACCCACAAGGAGGACCTGAGCACAACAGCACTTTCACAACAGCACTTTGATGCCTAACACTGGAGGCAGAACATAGCCATCGTGGGTGGTAGCTACTGATAGCCTTTCTTGTTATGTGCCTTTAAGTTGATTAGGACTTATGGCGACCCTATAAATCAGTGACCTCCAATGGCATCTTTTACAAACCACCCTGTTCAGATCTTGTAAGTTCAGGTCTGTGGCTTCCTTTATGGAATCAATCCATCTCTTGTTTGGTCTTCTTTCCCCCCTACTCCCTTCTGTTTTTCCCAGCATTATTGTTTTTCCTAGTGAATCATGTCTTCTCATGATGTGTCCAAAGTATGATAACCTCAGTTTCATCATTTTACCTTCTAGCAATAGTTCTGGTTTAATTTGTTCTAACACCCAATTATCTGGGGTCACTATGATCATTTACCAAGATGGGAAACTGTTACAACTAGTAAGGTGCCAACTAAGCCCCCAAAAGGAATGGGATCCATTTTCGTGGATGAGAATGGGGAGTTGGACCAGATTGTTGTGCTCGACAGACAGAGTATTCATCAAGATGATCCTTTATTTAGCTTTTTAAATTTTCCATTTAATAGATGGCCCGGGGTTAAACAGAAAGATTGGGATATGACTAACAACCAGCTTAAAATCCTTACATGGAATGTAGCAGGCTGGGCAACAAAAAAAAGGACTCAGAATTTCTTGATTTTCTAAGATCTTATGATATGATTTTTATCCAGGAAACTTAGTTTACTAAGAAAATCGATCTGAATGGTTACTTGATAATTGATATTCTTGCTGAGCCGGGCAATGGAAAAGGTAGAGCAAAGGCAGGCCTGGCTATACTGATATCCACCTCCCTTCAGTCAACCATTAGATGGTTCCAGCCTTGTGGAAAAATTGCTGTGGGTGGTTTACTTGAGTTTAGATCTTTGTTCCTTCTGTTTATCAATTTTTATATTTTCCCCCTTCCTCCAGGAACAGTATAAAATGGGCCTGGGGAGACATGTAGTCGTATATCATAGAACTAGAATCTAAATCTTCTAGAGCCCACATTATTATTATTATTATTATTATTATTATTATTATTATTAATAGGCCCCCAAGGCGGCTTACATAAAAATACATCAATATAAAAATACATCAATAAAAACAAATTTACAATTTACAATAGGCAATGCATAAATAAATAAATGTGGGTGAGAAGAAGGATGGGCACAGGAGAAGTCCAAAGGAATGGATCTTGCGGAGAAAGACCTGGAGGAGAGATCCTTTCTCCATGATGACTGAGATGATGGATTAGTGATGCCATGCTACTCAGAGTGGATTTTTGTCCAGCCACCACCGACTGCCCCAACCCAGATCATCAAATGGCACCAGTCTCTTCGACCGGGGCTCGCTCCTTGGTGGGAATAAGCAACACACATGTACACAGTAGTGCTGTAAAGAGCCATTGGCTGGAAAACATTTCTACTTCCCAGAACACACTGTAATGGAGCATAAGATTACTACTGCAGCAAAGGAATATCAAAAGGGCGACTGTAAGGTGAAACTGATGAATTATAATTCATAAATTTAGGACAAAGGTTTTAACACATCCCCGGAGCATTCCAACTCCCCTTTGTGCTGCCTGTGTCTGCATCTAGATGGGATAGAGAGGTCCCTTGGACCAGCCGTGCCGACTGGTCAGTGGCTGCGGAGTTCACGCTGGCAAGATCCCTACCGGAAGAAGCCAGCAGAAAGCCCCCAAGCAGGGGGAGCACATAATCCTAATGGGGGACTTTAATGCAAGAATTGGACCTAATAACAATATACTTTTTTCATCCGGCTTATGGGAGGAAATTGATAATGAGAATTATATCTTTAGCTATGATAGAAACTCCAAAGATCTTAAAGTGAACTTTGGTGGTATTTGTTTGACACAAATGGTGGGCCACTCCACCACAAAAAAAGAAGAGCAGTTCAACATATTTCAGCAAACTTTTTATTCAAACCTAACAATACGCATGTCTGAAATGAAACAACCAGGTCAGGTAAGCCTTGCATACAGAACACTTTATTTATTTATTTATTTATTTATTTATTTATTTATATATATCCCACCCTTCCTCCCAGCAGGAGCCCAGGGCAGCAAACAAAAGCAATAAAAACACTTTAAAACATCATAAAAACAGATCTTAAAATATATCAAAACAAAACAACTTTAAACTCATTTTTTAAAAAAAGCTTTCAAAACATCTTAAATAAAAAGGATTACAAACATATTGTTTAGGGGGGGAAAGGTTTTTTTTAAAAAAATATTAAAACCAATTCCAACACAGATGCAGACTGGGATAGGTCTTAACTTAAAAGGCTTGTTGAAAGAGGAAAGTCTTCAATAGGCGCCGAAAAGATAACAGAGATGGCACCTGCCTAATATTTAAGGGGAGGGAATTCCACAGGTAAGTGCTACCACACTAAAGGTCCATTTCCTATGTTTTGCAGAACGGACCTCCTGATAAGATGGTATCTGCAGGAGGCCCTCACCTGCAGAGTGCAGTGATCGACTGGGTATATAAGGGATAAGGCGGTCTTTCAGGTATCCTGGTCCCAAGCTGTATAGGGCTTTGTACACCAGAACTAGAACCTTGAACTTGGCCGTGTAGCAAATGGGCAGCCAGTGCAATTCTTTCAGCAGCAAGGTAACATGTAGGCCCCAGTGAGCAGTCTTGCTGCCGCATTTTGCACCAGCTGCAACTTCCGGACCAACCTCAAGGGCAGCCCCACATAGAGTGCATTACAATAATCCAGCCTGGAGGTTACCAGTGCGTGGACAACAGTGGTCAAGCTATCCCGGTCCAGAAATGGCTGCAGCTGTCTTATCAGCCAAAGCTGGTAAAGGCACTCCTAGGCATGGATGTTGCCTGGGCCTCTAGCGACAAAGATGGATCCAGGAGCACCCCCAGACTATGAACCTGCTCTTTCAGAGGGAGTACAACCCCATCCAAAGCAGGCAACTGACCAATTATCTGAATCTGGGAACCACCAACCCACAGTGCCTCCGTCTTGCTAGGATTCAGACTCAGTTTATTGTCCGTCATCCAGCCCACCACCGAGTCCAGACACCAGTCCAGGGCTTGCACGGCCTCTCCCGATTCAGATGTTACGGAGAAATAGAGCTGGGTATTGTCAGCATACTGATGACACCTCACCCCAAATCTCCTGATGACCACTCCCAAGGGCTTCATATAGATGTTAAACAGCATGGGGGTCAAGATGGTACCCTGCAGCACCCCACAGCACAACTGCCAGGGGGCTGAAAGACAGTCACCCAATGCTATTCTCTGAGAGTGACCTTGGAGATAGGATCAGAACCACTGTAAGACACTTGAGGGCTTCTTCCAAAATGCATCCAGAGATGCCTGCCTTGCCTTTTTTCTTTTATCATGTAGCATCTTGCTATAGCAACCTAAAGCTTTGAGCATAGTTCTCCTCTTTGTACACTTGAGCAGACAGGCAGACAAGGGGCAGCTACCACCACCACCCTGTGCTTGGTCTCTCTCTCTCTCTGTCATCCTCCCCTACACTTGAGCAGACGTGCCTACAGGAAACAGTGCTTCCAGGGCATCTGAAGCACTCTGCTGCAAAGGCATCTGCACCACCTCGCAGGGAGCACCATTCCAGCCACGTTTGAGACAACTTATTTATTTGTTTGTTTGTTTATTATTTGATTTATATTCCGCCCTTCCTCCCAGCAGAAGCTTCCTGAAGCAGCCACAATCCAATAGACAAAGAGCCACATTTTATGTCAGAGTGTGTGCCCCCCCCACAAAGACTTTGTTAAAAGGAGCTTCTTTCCTGGGGGATTCGTTAACTGAGGTGTCACTGTAATATGATCCGAAAAGAGGGTTCTGACACCAGCTGCAGTTTCTGAACATTCTTCAATGGCATTAAAGATTACATTGTTGTAATCTAATCTGTCAGTGCTGTGGCTAGATCTTCTTTCTCCAGGAAGGGATGCTGCTGGTGCACCAGTCAAACCTGGGCAAACACATTCCTAGCCACAGCTGCCACTCAGGTACCGAGAAGCAATGCTGGATGTAGGACTCCCCCAGTTTTATCAGCCAAGATAGACATGAGTCTAATGAACAAGTGGCTGGCCTCTGATGTAAGTTTGCTGTGTAATTCATATGGTTAAAAAGTTGCATTAATTGTACTTTAGTTTTCTTTTCTTTCTTAGCAGTTTATTAGAATATATTTTCTCATCTCCTGAAAGGATAGTCCATTCTAGCAAAACCAATAGTCTTGTGACACCTTAAAACTGACAGATTTCTGTTGGCATAATGCCATAATAGATTTCTTCATTTTTAAGGTGTCTCAAAACTCGATTACATTTTCTCATGTGAACATTTCAGCCTCCAGGGATGGAGACAAACATATCTATAACTTATAATTCAGAACAGCAACATAGAGGAGTGGCTAGCATCCAAACCAGGAAAAAAAGGGGGGACGAAAACCAAGATGCTAGGAAAAATAGGAATTTGTTGTATATTCAAACCTGACACGTTTCAGCCTATTGGTTTTTAGGCCTTCAGAACAACCAGCAAACATCCAATATGACATTTGCCCCACAATCATGGCCTGCAAATCTCTGGTCCTCCCCCACTCTCCCACCCCGGGAACATAGACAATCAGTTGAGTTAGATTTCATGTGACCAATCTGGATCAGAAGAAGAGACTGCCTATATTCCCAGGCAGAGTGTCTCCAAATTCAAGGTATGCTTCTGAGAATCCTCCTTTGAAGAAGACAGTTTATGGAAGTCTATGGATCAGAAACTACTGACTATTCACTTACCCTTTGGCAAGTCCATCAGCTCTTGGGCTTGAGGTGACACCACAAACCAGGAATTGCCAACATGGCAGCCTCCATGGGTTTTGGATTACAGCTCCCATTGGCCATGCTCTGGAGCTGACAGGAGTTGCTGTCCAAAATGTCTGGAGGATACTACATTGGCTATCCTGTTGTAGGGTATTCCACAATAGATTTATGCAAGTCTAGTGTCTTAGCAAGTTGAGTGCAGCTGAGCTGGGATGGGGCTGGCTGAGGAAAAGAAGCAACTGAACTTCTGTCACTGGTAAGCTTTCTTGCCTCACTGTTTTTGACTACACTGCCAACTCTTCTCCTTCCTTTCTGATTAATTTAATTATATGTCTCATATTATTCATAGTCATAGGCTTTGAATCCAGTGGGCTGATAGTGCTGAATTTGTTGGTGCTGCCAGATAGGATCACATTTCAGTAACCCTTCAAAAACTGCAATGGTTGCCTCCTCCTTGCTACTGGACTCAATTCAAGGTGTTGAATTTTGTATATAAAGCCCTATATAGATTGGGATCTAAGTATCTAAAGGATCGCCTCTCCCAGTACCTGCCAGTCTGTGCTTTAAGATCAAGGGGATGGAGCGACTCCCTTACGAGGAAAGGTTGCAGCATTTGGGGCTTTTTAGTTTAGAGAAAAGGCAGGTCAGAGGAGACATGATAGAAGTGTATAAAATTATGCATGGCATTGAGAAAGTGGATAGAGAAAAGTTCTTCTCCCTCTCTCATAATACTAGAACTCGTGGACATTCAAAGAAGCTGAATGTTGGAAGATTCAGGACAGACAAAAGGAAGTACTTCTTTACTCAGCGCATAGTTAAACTATGGAATTTGCTCCCACAAGATGCAGTAATGGCCACCAGCTTGGATGGCTTTAAAAGAAGATTAGACAAATTCATGGAGGACAGGGCTATCAATGGCTACTAGCCGTGATGGCTGTGCTCTGCCACCCTAGTCAGAGGCAGCATGCTTCTGAAAACCAGTTGCCGGAAGCCTCAGGAGGGGAGAGTGTTCTTGCACTCGGGTCATGCTTGGGGGCTTCCCCCGGGCACCTGGTTGGCCACTGTGAGAACAGGATGCTGGACTAGATGGGCCACTGGCCTGATCCAGCAGGCTCTTCTTATGTTCTTATGTTCTTATCTGCACGGCAGACCCTGCTGGTGATCCTGCTGATAGCAGAGGTTTGTTTTTATGCATTGACAAAAACAGGATTTGCATCACCAAAAAAGGAGGACAAAAGGACACTAATTGCAGGTGCTAGTTCGTATGTATATATGCAGATGCACACATAATTTATAGAATTTAAATAAAAATGCAATACAACTCACCACAGTGGGAAAAACTGTGACCAGGTGACCTGCGTGTCTGCTCAGTCTGCTGTCCAGATGCTAATTATAAAAATATAGATTAAAATTTGCAATGTAACAACCCTTCTTTGAAACACCATTGCCAATGAACAAAAGATGATCACTGCTTTTTTTTTAAAAAAACTTCTGCATTACACACTACCTCAGGCCCACCGTTACCTGTTCTCTCTTTTTATTTAACATCAGTCGGGCACTCCTGCCAGTGCGTTTGCACTGCACCAATCTCCCTGCTACTTCCCCCTTCCCCCTCCCAGTAAAGAACAGCAACCCACCTGCCAGAAAGCTAGCATAACTGCTCTGCCCCACTCAAGAGAGCTGCTTCTGTTTAACACTGTTCACAGACTATTACATTCCAAAATAAGAATGCTGAATAAAACACAAGGTACCAAAATTATTCAAAAGGAAGCATTTTACTCAGGATGCTTTTGGCTAGTCTGCTTTTGCAGTTCTGCAGCAATGCACCTGATCAGTCTCATGTTCTTCCTTCTGTTACAAACACTTATTGGTGCTTGCACTTCTGCTCACTCTGTGCCACCCTCAGCTGGTTTCTTTCCCCCATTTTGCTGTTAATGAAGTCTGTATACATCATCCTTGCATTCTTTGGTTAAATTGGTGCGCACCTGGAGCTCTGACTATCCTGCACAGACCAGATTAAAAAAAGGTTGGATGGTAGCAGCAGTTCAAGCTCCTTTGCAGCCCTATGCGCATGTTTTGAGAGCTAGCTAGCTTGCTCCTCCCTCTTCATCCTCCATTCTTCCTCCCTACACCGGCCTCGAGGCAGCCTCAGCCAATGAGAAAGGCAGCACCCAGCTGCCCTCCATCTTGTACTGCCAGTGTGAGGTCAGAAGGGGGAACATTTTATTCAGAGCATGCAGCTCACAGAATCAAAATACCAGATGTTTTAGAGGACAGGCAGCATCCTGAACATCAAAAGAAAAAGGAGATGAAATAGCCCTCTAGAAATGAGGACATCTGGTGGGATATGGGGTGGGGCTTTCTCTGTCATGGTGTCCCCACATTCCCTCCTCGTGGAGATGTGATTGGTTTTTAGATGTCAACTGAAGACATTTTCATTCTGTCAGGCCTTTGGAGACCGTTGATATGACTGTTAGCTACATACTGTTGGATTATTTGCTGCTGATTTTTTTTAGTGATGGCTATTGGTTATCTTTTTGTGATTATATGTTGTATTTTATTTTAAATTCTGTATACATTTGGGTTGAAGGATGGTTTCAAATAACCACCATCATCATATACCCTTTGTGTCACCCCACATCAGTACACTTTTTAGAAGTATACAGGGCCATGATTTGGCTAAGATTGGGGAGAGTCAGGACCATGGATGTTGTGGATTTTATTAAGGAGGGCTAGTTCCCCCCTCCGTAATGTGAGTACTGAAGAGAAGGTAGCAGGAGTAAACTCTGTGATCACATGGAGAGATGCAGACCTTATCTTGAATATCTATGACCTTATTAAAGACGAACATGCTGATCTCGTATGCATAACTGAAACCTGGCTGGAAGATGCAGGGAGTGTTAATCTAAATTGCCTCTGCCCCCCAGGATATTCCGCCTTCCATCAATCTAGATTAGATAATCGTGGAGGGGGTGTAGCCATTATTCACCGCAAAGCTATTTCTCTATCTAGGCTATCATCTCAGTACCATCCTGGTTTCGAATCTCTCGGTTTAAAATTTAATCACCAGAATCCCACTGTAATCCTATTAATTTATCGTTCACCTCACTATTCAACTACCTCCCTATCTGAACTACTTGACCTAATTTCAGGATTGATGCTGGAATCCCCGAATCTTCTAGTGTTAGGAGATTTCAACATCCATGCAGAATCTTTCTCCCTAAGATCAACAAAGGACTTCATGACTTCAGTGTCAACTCTGGGGTTCCAACAATTAGTACGGACCCCAACTCACACTGCTGGCCACACCCTTGACCTTATTTTTCAGCCAGTTTCGGATACGAACGACTTTCAAATTGATGATATTGTCACTTCCTCATTGTTTTGGTCTGACCACTACCTGATCCAATTTAAGTTATCATTTATGCCTTCTCCAGCTAAGACGTCGCCTCCTATCAAATTATATCGCCCCAGAAGATTATTAGACCAAGATGTATTCTTATCCAGACTCAAAGACTACCCCGATGTCCATTTGGGAGAACCAATTGACATTCTTACCAACATCTGGAATAATAGGTTGTCTGAAACAATAGATACAATTGCCCCTCTCCGTCCATTGAAAATGGCCAGACCTAAACCTGCTCCCTGGTTCTCAACAGAACTGTTAAAAATGAAGCGTGTTTATTGGCAATTAGAGCGTCGTTGGCAAAAGACAAAGGATCCACTTGATCGGGTTGCTGTCAAAAAATTCGTTAAAACTTATACCTCAGCTAGACATGCAGCCCAAAGATCCTTTTACTCAACGGAAATTGCTTTAGCGAATAATCAACCAAAAGAACTTTATCGCATAGTGAATAATCTCCTGCATCTGCCACAATCCGCTTCGCATACAATTCATTCTCAGGCTCGCTGCCAAGAATTTGCGACATTCTTTGAGGCTAAAATTGATCAGATTCGTTCTATCTTAGATCATACCACCACGACAGACGAAAATAATACTACATCTGAAACTCATGACTCCTCTCTTTTTTCTACCTTTCAATTTGTTCTCCCTGAAGACATCTCCCAATCTCTGAAGGGAATGAATCCCACTACTTGCCCACTCGATCCATGCCCTTCCTGGCTCATAAAAATATCTAGAGCTGAATTAGCTAACTGGCTCAGTGTAATTGTCAACTCCTCCCTCCAACAAGGCTATTTACCTGAATGTCTGAAGGTAGCTATTATTACCCCATTATTAAAAAAACCTTCTCTCGATTCCGCACTGTTAAATAATTTCCGTCCAGTATCCAATCTGCCTTTTTTGAGCAAAGTCATCTAAAGAGCTGTAGCCACTCAATTACAAACATTTCTAGACTCCACCTGCGGCTTTGATCCCTTTCAATCTGGCTTTAGGCCGAATCACGGAACTGAGACAGCTTTAGTTGCTCTAATGGACGATCTTCGGCTAGAACTAGATAAGGGTAATTTATCCCTGCTAGTTCTATTAGATCTATCTGCCGCTTTTGATACTATCGATCATGACATCCTTTTAGATCGCCTATATCAAATAGGATTTAGAAGTATAGTCTTACAGTGGCTCCGCTCCTTCTTAGAGGGCAGGACTCAGAGAGTTGCCCTCGGGGATTATCATTCCACACCCTGGCCCCTACGGTTTGGCGTCCCACAAGGCTCTGTCCTGTCCCCAATGTTGTTTAACATTTATCTGAGACCTTTAGGTAAGATTATTCAGGAATTTGGAATTCATTATCACCAATATGCGGACGATACGCAGCTCTATTGCTCTTTTCCACCAAATGCAAAAGATGCTGTCTATCCCCTTAATCAATGTCTTGTGGCAGTACAAAACTGGATGAACAGGAACAAACTAAAGTTCAATCCAGAAAAAACAGAGGTCATTCTCATCGGAAAAAGTCCTCCACAAGAATTAGGCAATTTACCTTCACTAGATGGAGTTCTCCTTCCCCTAAAGACTCAAGTCCGTAGCTTGGGCATAATTTTGGATTCAATTCTGACCTTAGAACCCCAGATTATGGCTGTTTCTAGAACGGCTTTTGCTAAATTAAAACTCGTTCATCAACTTCGACCGTTTCTGGGAATGTCTGATTTAAGAAAAGTTACTCAAGCACTAGTGACCTCGCGATTAGACTATCGTAATTCCCTATACATCGGACTACCTGCAAAATCACTCCGACCACTTAAATTAGTTCAAAGAGCAGCAGCAAGAATGATCACTAGAACCAGTCTGTGGGTCCACACCACGCCCCTTCTTTATCATCTACATTGGCTCCCCATCGAATTCCGGCACCAGTTCAAGATTCTGGTTCTAACATTTAAAGCCCGACACGGATTAGCACCGATATATCTGACTAATCGTCTTTCTGAATTCCAGTCTTCCCGTCCTATCAGATCGACCACCGAATCTACTCTGATTGTTCCATCAACATTTACCATCCGACACACGGCTATCAGAAATAAGACTTTCTCGGTTGCCGCTCCCTCCTTATGGAACCAGCTTCCGCCCGAGATACGACTTTCCACTTCTATCATCGATTTCCGGCGCCGGATAAAAACATTTTAATTTTACCAAGCTTTCAACGTCTGATTGAAAACGTTGTAGAAAATTGTTTTAGTAGATATACTTTCATATTTTTAATTGTGTTATTTAGTATTTTGTACTGGACTATGCCTTACTGTTCTCCGCTCTGAATTCTAAATTTTTTGAACTAGAGCGGAATATAAATCCATTAAATAAATAAATAAATACATGGAGCTCAGACAAAAATAATGGGAAGTGTTTTTAGCCCATTAGAAAATTGTCAAAATCCACAATCAGGCAGTGTCTTTATTAGAAGCAACCAAAATGTTGCAAACTACTAGTGAGCAAGCTTTCAAAAATGTGATCCTGCTTCTCTCTCCTTATAACATTTGTAAAGGGCTAAGGTTAGAAATGGTAGCTAAGATCCTGGAGATGTTCTGTAACAGTATAAATGACTCCCCCCTCATTTCTGTATTATTATTTCTTCTCCCTACAGTTACCAACAAACTGTACTGAAACCTGGAAGAACAGTTGTGATGAATTAAACTTCAATGAATTTTTTAATGTTATTTTTTTTTTAGAAAACACCCAAAGTTTTATGGATTTCGATAGGGATGGGATGATAGAATCTTATGCTATGATCACCAGGTCAAAGTTTTCTTTAGTTCTTAGTAAAAAGTAGCAGAGACAATATAAAGTAAAACAGTTAAATCAGCACTTGGGGACTCATTGAATATGAACCATAATCAATGTGCATGATGAAATCATTTTAGACATGTTTGATTGCTCAGAAAACCTGGATGACCATGGCAGTAGATTAAGAGACTGCAGTAGATTTAGGGTATTTAGACTTGTGCAGCACTTGATCGTGTCTCCTAAAGTCTTACCTGAAATTAATGAATTCAAACTGTATATTGAGTGAGTGAATAAGAGATTCTTGCCTGTAAATGTGTATGGGTTCCTGTGTCTGAATGAAAAGGGGGAGGATGTCATGTTTAATTTCTTGAAATGGGGTAGTGGTGATGTGGGCAGAGTCCCAAGGGCTGGACAGAGATGTCTGGAAGGCCACATCTGATCCCTAGGTCTGAGGTTTCCCATCCCAGACCTAGATGAACAGAGCATTTTTGTGTGTGCACACCACACCTTCAGCACTGGGCTCTGGCACTGGCCATGCCTGCAAACCATTACAAACCATTGTTTTGGTGTACAAAGCCCTATACCAGGATACCTGAAAGACCATCTTACCCCTTATATACCTAGTCAGTCACTGCGCTCTGCAGGTGAGGGCCTCTTGCAGATACCATCTTATGAGGAGGTTCGTTCTGCACAATATAGGAAACGGACCCTTAGTGTGGCGGCACCTACCCTGTGGAATTCCCTCCCCTTGAATATTAGGCAGGCGCCTTCTCTGCTATCTTTTCGGCGCCTTCTGAAGACTTTCCTCTTTCAACAAGGCTTTTAGGTTGAGACCTATCCCAGTCTGCGTCTGTGTTAGAATTGCTTGTTAATATGTTTTTATAATGTTTTTAACCCTTTAAAAAAGATGTTTTAAAGCTTTAAAAAAATGTTTTTACATTTTGTTTTAATGTATTTTAAGGTCTGTTTTTATGATGTTTTAAAGTGTTTTTAGCACTTCTGTTTGCCGCCCTGGGCTCCTGCTGGGAGGAAGGGCGAGGTATATATCAAATAATAAATAAATAAATACGTTACTAGAATTTGTCTTGGCTGCAATATTTAAAACTAACAACAACCAAACTGCAACAGTTCCGGAATCCCTGGGAGTGGAAAGCATTCGCAGTAGAGCCCTGGCAAACCTAGTGCTAATAGTTCCCACTCCTAGGGAATCCAGAATGGCCGTTGCTGTCGTTTTTAAGTCTTGCCATGAGTCCTGAAGCACAGTTTCAGAATTTGGATCATAGTTTTAAATAAGAGCATTAAGAATACATCCATTTTTTTCTCCTGTGACATCCTTCAAACCAAGTTTTTCATGCAGGGCATGGCATTGTTTCAATTCAAAATAAACTTGAAATTAAAAAAACAACAAAATAAACAGAGTCAATATTAAAAAACAATTGCAGCATCTTTTCATCCCCCTTCTTCTCTGTACACAGCTTATGAAATAAGATTTCTCACTTCCACAAGTAAAGCTCATTTTCTTTTGTTCCACACAGGCTATAAAAGAACTTGTAAAAAATGAGATTGTGTTCAGCTGTTCTGTATGGTAGATGAAGGGGTTCTGTTTGTTCCTGTCAATACAGAGCAGCCAAGAGGAAAGAATAGTGTACAATATTTCCAAGAAGGAGGGGAGAGAGGGAAGGAGAGAGAGAGAGAGATGCATTCCAAAAGGAACAGCAGCCTTCCTTTATCTGAGAACTTATCTTGCTGCAAACTGAATGTTTGCACCAAAGTTCAACTCATTCTTTTGTGCCTAGGCCAGTCTGTGGCAATCAGGACATTGACCTTTGGGATGGCTGAATCTGTCAGTTTTGGTTTATCTCAGTTTCTCATTTTTCCAGCCTTCAGTTCTCCACACTTCCATATCAGTTTTTGAAAGAAGTCGTCACAAAAATTCATCACCATTTTAATATTTCTTCAAATATATACACCTTTGTGCAAGCAATTGTCCTGATAATTTGCATTTTTGTATGTTATTTTCATGAATATGTGCATTTTAATGTACATTTCCCCCTAAATATATGCATTTTGTGCACATTATTTGATTGGAGAATGGTACTGCATCACAACATTGAGAAAAGCGTGAATTTTGAAGAATAGCTGTGTTTTGGATCACATATGGTGTCTAGTAGATTTTTTATTATTAATTTAATTATTAATGCTTAAATCCCTCCATTCAAACTTAAAGCCCGTGTAAGGGAAACATTAATTGCAGTTGAGTTTTCAAGGGGTTGTGTGTGTGTGTGTGTTGGCTCTGTGTGAATTGTATTTTGTATTTGATTGTTTACATAAACTGGCCAGAAAACCTGGCTGGATGGGTAGTATACAAGTGCAACAACATAAATAAATAGATAGTACTAGCAGGCTAACTTCATGTTAAAAATATATATCCCTGCACAGAAATTCAGGAAGATGAGCTTGGTAGCTCCACTGAGAGTATCTGGATTAAAATTAATGGGACAAGTAATAAAAGGAATGTGGTGCTTGGAGTCTACTACCGACCACCCAATCAAGGAGCAGACGAGAATGTAACCTTTGAAAAGCAAATTGCCAATGTTTTGAGGAGGCATGATGTAGTAGTAATGGGGGACTTCAATTATCCCAATATCTGTTGGGAGACAAATTCTGCCAAACATGGCCCCTCCAAGAAATTCCTGACTTCTTTTGGAGATAACTTTCTCCTACAGAAACTGGAGGAAGCAACCAGAGGATCTGCTATCCTGGACTTGATTCTAACCAATAGAGATGATTTGGTGGATGAAGTGGCAGTTATGGGAACTCGGGGGGAAAGTGACCTCACCATAGTTGAATTCGTGATTTTAACAGAAGCAAAAGCTGACAGTAGCCATACGCGCAGCCTGGACTTCACAAAAGCTGATTTCTAAAAAAGGAAATTCTAAAAGCACAATGGCAAGCAATTCCAACAAGGAAAAAAGGGAGGGAAACAGCAGAAGAAGTCAATGTGGCTTCACAAAAAGCTTAGAGAAGACATGAAAACAAAAAAGAACACATACAGGAAGTGGAAAGAAGGCCAGGCCACAAAGGAAGAGTAGAGGCAGGTATCACGGAATTGCAGGGATGGTGTCAGGAAGGCTAAAGCTGAGCATGAGCTGAGGTTAGTGAGGGATGCTAAAAGCAACAAAAAAGCTTTCTCAGGTACATCCATAGTAAAAGACAGAGAAAAGAAATGGTGGCACAGCTACTCAGTGAGGATGGCAAAATGATAACAGATGACAAAGAAAAGGCAGAAGTGCTCAATTCCTACTTTGGCTCAATCTTGTCCCAAAAAAGGGTCTATGACCCTCCCGGAAAACATGAAGTAGAAGGGGCAGGATTGGACCTTGAGCTTGACAGACAAACGGTCAAGGAATACCTAATCATCTTGAATGAGTTCAAATCGGCAGGGCCCGATAAATGGCATCCTAGAGAATTGAAGGAACTGGCTGAAGAACTCTCAGAACCACTGTCTATTATCTTTGTGAAATCATGCAGGACTGGTGAAGTGCCGGATGACTGGAGGAGAGCTAATGTTGTCCCTATCTTCAAAAAGGACAAAAAGGAGGAACTGGGGAATTACAGACCAGTCAGCCTAACATCAATCCCTGGAAAAACTCTGGAGCAGATTATAAAGCAGTCAATCTGTAAGGACCTTGAAAACAATGCAGTAATTACTAGGAGCCAACATGGATTTATGAAGAACAAATCCTGCCAAACTAATCTTATCTCATTTTTTGACCAGGTAACCTCCCTTGTAGACTGTGGGAATGCTGTGCACGTAATATACCTCAACTTCATCAAAGCTTTTGACAAAGTGCCCCGTGATATTCTGATTAGCAAGCTAGCTAAATGTGGGCTAGATGGAACAACTATCAGGTAGATCCACAGCTGGCTCCAGAATCATACTCAAAGAGTGCTTATCAATGGTTTCTTCTCAAACTGGGTGGCCTGGGTCCAGGGCTCTTCAACATTTTTATTAACGACTTGGATGAGAAGGTACAGAGCATGCTTATCAAATTTGCAGATGATACAAAATTGGGGGGCATAGCTAATACTGTGGAAGACAGAAACAAAATGCAAAGGGACTTTGATAGGCTGGAGCATTGGGCTGAAAACAACAGAATGAAATTCAACAGGGACAAATGCAAAGTTCTACACTTAGGAAAAAGAAACCAAATGCACAGTTATAAGATGGGGGATACTTGGCTCAGCAATACGACATGTGAGAAGGATCTTGGAATTGTCAACAATATGAGTCAACAAGGGATGTGGCTGCAAAAAAGGCAAATGCTATATTAGGCTGCATTAACAGAAGTATAGTTTCCAAATCGCGTGAAGTATTAGTTCCCCTCTGTTCAGCACCGGTTAGGCCTCATCTTGAATAATGCATCCAGTTCTGGTCTCCGCACTTCAAGAAGGATGCAGACAAACTGGAACAGGTTCAGAGGAGGCAACAGGGATGATCAGAGGACTAGAAACCAAGCCCTGTGAGGAGAGACTGAAAGAACTGGGCATGTTTAGCCTGGAGAAGAGAAGACTGAGGGGAGATATGATAGCACTCTTCAAGTACATGAAAGGTTGTCACATAGAGGAGGGCCAGGATCTCTTCTCAATCATCCCAGAGTGCAGGTCATGGAATGATGGGCTCAAGTTGCAGGAAGCCAGATTTTGACTGTACATCAGGAAAAACTCCCTAATTGTTAGAGCCATATGACAATGGAACCAATTACCTAGAGAGGTAGTGGGCTCTCCGACACCGGAGGTATTCAAGAGGCAGCTGGACAGCCATCTGTCGGGAATGGTGTGATTTGGATTCCTGCATTGCACAGGGGGTTGGACTTGATGGCCTTATAGTTCCCTTCCAACTCTACTATTCTATGATTCTATGATCATTTAAGTATTTATTTATTTAATTATTTGTGTCCTAATTTTTTAATATATATGGAGCAAGCAAGCTGGATTTAGAAAAGGAAGAGGTACCAGAGATCATATTGCAAACATACATTGGATAATGGAATGGACCAAGGAATTTCAGAAGAAAATCACCCTGTGCTTTACAGATTACAACAAAGCCTTTGATTGTGTAGATCATGAAAAACTATGGAATGCTTTAAAAGAAATGGGGGTGCCACAGCATTTGATTGTCCTGATGCGCAACCTATACTCTGGACAAGAGGCTACTGTAAGGACAGAACATGGAGGGGTGTATTTTATCACTCTATTTGTTTAATCTGTACGCAGAACTTATCATACAGAAAGTGGGATTGGACCAAGATGAAGGAGGTGTGAACACTGGAGGGAGAAATATCAACAATTTAAGTCATGCAGATCAGGGCTGGCTCCAGAAATGCCGGGGTCCTTGGGCATCAGCTTGCCCTGGCCCCTGGCATGTGTGTGCGTGTATGTGCGCATGTGCACATCGCACACACACACACATGGGCCCCCCATGCCCCCACCTACCTTTCTGCTGTCTTTTACCATTCCCTTAACGAAGATGGCGGCTGTGGTGTCCCTAACGGGATGACGCCTCTGCTGCCAACTTTGTTGATGGCACATGTGCATGCTACGTGCGCACATCTCTGCCATCAGCTAAGATGGCGGCAGGGGCTTCAGTACCTTAGGGAAACCACGGCCGCCATCTTTGTAAAGGGCAATGGTAAAAGACAGCAGAAAGGTAGGTGAGGGTAGGTGTGGGTGTGGGGGAGGGCGTGGGGGCCCTCGGATTGTGGAAGGGGAGCGGAGGGGCAGCTGAGGGCCCCCCTGTAGCTCCAGGGGCCGTTGGGCCAGTGCCCAACCTGGCTGCACTTTGCAACCGGCCCTGATGCAGATGATACCATACTACTAGCAGAAACCAGTAATGATTTGAAACAAATGCTGTTGAAAGTTAAAGAGGAAAGCACAAAAGGAGGACTACAGTTGAAAGTCACGAAGACTAAAGTAATGACAACAGAAGATTTATGTAACTTTAAAGTTGACAATGAGGACATTGAAGATTGGACATTGAACTTGTCAAGGATTATCAATACCTTGGCACAGTCATTAACCAAAATGGAGACAATAGTCAAGAAATTAGAAGAAGGCTAGGACTGGGGAGGGCAGCTATGAGAGAACTAGAAAAGGTTCTCAAATGCAAAGATGTATCACTGCACTCTAAAGTCGGGATCCTTCAGCCCATGGTATTTCTGATCTCTATGTATGGGTGTGAAAGTTGGACAGTGAAAAAAGCAGATAAGAGAAAAATCAACTCCTTTGAAATGTGGTGTGCAGGTACCATGGACTGCAAAAAAGACAAATAATTGGGTGTTAGAACAAATTAAACCAGAACTATCACTAGAAGCTAACATGATGAAACTGAGGTTATCATACTTTGGACACATCATGAGAGGACATGATTCACAAGAAAAGATGATAATGCTGGGAAAAACAGAAGGGAGTAGAAAAAGAGGAAGACCAGACAAGAGATGGATTGATTCCATAAAGGAAGCCACAGACATGAACTTACAAGATCTGAACAGGTTGGTTCATGACAGATGCTCTTGGAGGTCGCTGAGGCCTAGGGTCGCCATAAGCTGTAATCGACTTGAAGGCATATAACAACAATAACAAGAAGTTTGAAGGCATCTAACAAAATAAACCAAGAAACATCCTAGTAAAAAAAAAAGTGGCAAGCAGGATAACGTTTCTATAATAAGCCAGGAGGCATAAAAACCAGTACACCAAAAAGGGGGAACAAAAATCCTGAAAAGCAAAGCAGATGCCACTCAAAAGCTGAGAGAGGGATTGCAGCTCAGTGTGTAGAGCACATGCTTTGCATGCCGAAAGTCCTAGTTTCAGTCCTGGGAATCTCCAGGCATGGTTTGGAAACTCTATGATCTGAAACCTCGGAATGTTTCTGCCAGTCCCGTGTGGGCATCCCTGAGATATATGGATGAATGGTCTGACTTGTGTTATTTATTTATTTACTTATTTATGTATTAGATTTATACATTTCCTCCCAGTAGGAGCCCAGGGTGGCATCTTTGTTGAAAGCGGCCTCTTGTGTTCCCATGCTTGTAACAACAGCTACATCTTTTAATTAGAAACCAGCAGCAGATAAACCTGCTCCAAATTTGTAACACCATACAGATTCACAAACACAGTTTGGCAAAGGGTCCCTTAGGAGGAATTGTGAAGGGGCTTTGATTGCGAGGAAGGGCCATAGCTCAGTGGTAGCGATTGTGCTTTGCAAGCAAAGGGTCCCAGATTCCACCCTGGCATCTACAAGTAGGGCTGGGAAAGACCCTTGAAGGCAACTCTGGAGAGCCATGCCAGTCAGTACGGACAATATGAAGCTAGATAGACCAATGGTCTGTGTTTCCCAAAGCATTTGCTGTTAATGGAGAGTCTGCAGCTATATAAAACTGGAGTTTTTACTTATATAAAATAAACATGCTTTCTCCTGCCCTGCTACCCATATTCTGAGAAAAGACTTTGTTTTGTCTACATTATCAAAGAAAGAGACAAAGAAGGCAAGTGGTCATGTTTAGGAAAGGAGTTCCATAATTTGGGTGCCAGCACTGAGAAAAGCCTCTCTTTGGGAGTGTCCTACCTACATTCTGAAGGCAGATTATCCTGGAGAAGGATCTCTGTTGAAAAACTTAATTGCCAGGCAGGTTCGTCCTTCAGATACTCTGATCCCAATCTGTTTAGGGCATTAAAGCCCCAAACCCGCATGTGGAATTGAGTCAAAAACAAGCTGGTATCCAGTGCAGCTCTTTCCATACTTCCATGATGTGGTTGTGGCGCCTGCTTTCTGTTAATAGCCTGGCTCACTGCATTCTAAAGAAACGGATGTTTCCAGATATTTTTCAAGAACAACCTGACATGTAATGTATTGTCATAATCTAGCCCAGATGATACTAGAGCATGGGTAACTGGGGCCAGATCCATTCACCCATGGATGTTTATGCCCTAATAAATCTGTTAGCTTCTAAAGCACAGAGCACAGCAGACTTTATACCTTTTTTGTCAGCGTATATAGAGGTGTAGAGCTGTGGCATACATAAATTGTACAGGGAAAAAAAACACCTCTCACCCATACAGTACTAGAAAACCTGGAGTCATCCAATGAAACTGGTTAGTACTAGGTTCCGGACAGACAAAAAGTATTCTCCTTCACACAATGCACAATTAACTAATGAAATTCACTAAAATGGAAATGGACTGCCTTCAAGTCGATTCCAACTTATGGTGACCCTACGAATAGGGTTTTCATGGTAAACGGTATTCAGAGGTGGTTTACCATTGCCTTCCTCTGAGGCTGAGAGGCAGTGACTGGCCCAAGGTCACCCAGTGAGCTTCATGGCTATGTAAGGATTTGAACCCTGGTCTCCCAGGTTGTAGTCCAACCCCTTAACCACTACACCACACTGGCTCTCCTGAAATTCACTAAAGATGTACTCAATAGTGGCTGGTGTGGTAGGATGGTGCTGGGGCAAGGCATGATGATGGCAAAGCTGGGGCTGTACAACGACCTGATTGCTTCTGCCCATGCTTCCACCCTGCCCCACCCTAGCATGCAGAGGTAAGCTGCAGTGACAGAGTTCATCAAGGAATAATGTAAGTGTACATTAATCCTATCTTGATGAGGGGGGTTGACCACAGGCCCATTCTACTGTGAAACTCTCCTGCTCAAATCTCCTTTGAAGTGACTGGGGAGTTGTAAAAGACCATGATATCTATGTTCACGGCTGGATCCAGGCATGCTGGGGTCCTTGGGCACCAGCTTGCCCCAGGACCCGGCACGCACACACACACGTGCGCTCCACCTACCTGTCTCTTGTCTTTTGTGGCTCTGCGCACTGGGCTGCCATTAACTAAGATGGCAGCCGAGGTTCCCCTAAGGGGCTGATGCCTTCGCCACCATCTTGGTTGATGGCATGCATGCGTGCTATGCAAGTGCATCCCTACCATCAACTAAGATGGCGGCAGGGGCATCAGCACCTTAGGGAAACCTTGGCCACCATCTTGGTTAATGGCAGCCCTGCGCACGCAGCCATAAAAGACAGGATAGGTGGAGCCAGCAAACAGATGGGCAGCTGGGAAGCTCTCTCCCTGTGATCCACGGCAGTACTATGTCACAGATCGCGGAAGGGGAGCGCTACTCCTCCCCCACCCTATTGAGGGGCCCCTCAGGGCCCCTCAGCCAGGGTCCGACCTGGCTGCCCTTTAGCACCAGTCCTGGCTATGTTCTCCACTCCACTTTCAAAGATAGAATGCTTCTGAATAGCAGTTGCTGGAAACCGTAGGGTAGGGAAAGTGCTCTTGTGCTTAACTCCTGCTTGTGGGCTTTCCATGGGCAACTGGTTGCCCACTGTGAGAACAGGATGCTGGACTAGATGGGCCACTGGCCTGATCCAGCAGGCTCCTCTTATGCTTATGTCAGGAGGGCAGCAACGCCCCACCACACCGGCCACTACTGAATGTCCTTATAAATTGATTGGAAAATGAAATTTATTCATAAACCACTGGAACTCCAAAATTCAGAACAATGTACAACCTGTTTTCTTTTATTTGACCTCATTGACTAATCAGGGACATTATATTTATATAAATGTGCACTGTCTACTAATCAGTAAAGATGCAAAGCTGATTAATTTCTCTTTCTTTTCTTTCTCTTGTTTTCTTCTGGTCTTTTCATCTTTTTCTTCTTTCTTTTAATTTTCATCTTTTTAATTTCAAGTTCTTTTTGAATATGTATAACTCCTGGATTTCAGTGTATTTACAACTGGTTATTCTCTCTCTCTCTCTCTGTAAATCTTATTGTATATTGTTTTTCCTTCTAAATACTTTTTAAAAATTGCACTGGAATCTACAAGCTTAGGTAAGACACATTCATGGATGATAGATCTATCAATGCTAAAAGTGGAACCTGTAACAAAATGTGGAGTGCTCCTGTTCAGCTATGCCCTCTTCCAGTATACTCCATTCCATTGCCCTACAGTTTTTCTGTCCCCACCCGAATAGTCAGCCAATATTCCATGCCAACTGAGCATGCTCAGTCCTCATTAAGTTTGTTTGGTTCCCCTTCCTGAGTTTTTTTCCGTAAAGGTTCTGCAGACCTTTGAGTCCTCCCAACCCTGCTGATACCTCTCTCTTGTGAATGGATGGTACGCTTTTGGCTACATAAGGGCAGTGCTTTTTGTGTGTGATGGTATTCACCTGTATGGAGTGCTGTCATCTTTTTTTTTTTTTTGCTGACTATGGCAGCCATTTTGTGCTGGCACCCATTGCACTTTTATCAAGATGTAAGTACTGTTACCTCATTTTAACCCTCCCCAAAGCACTGCATAAGGGTAATCACTTCAAGAACTGAGATAACTATTTATATATACGATAGCTCAGCACACAATACTCCATTTTCAGAGGTATTATACTTGTGATTGCCAGACCATATGTCACACACCAAAACACACACACACACAGGGCTTCCTTCCCTTATGAATCAAGAGAAGAAAGTTGGGGAGTCCTCTTAACGCTTCCTTCATTGTACAGTTTTGTAAAACATTGCTGATATTTTTCAGTTCTCTAATCAACTGAAAAAAATATGTGCTGGGGAAAAAAGCATAGCCAATATTCCACTATAGAACATTCTGCAGACTACCTGGGGAATAACTCAACAAGTACAAGCAGCCAACAGAGATGGCAGCTTCTATTTATGGGACACCCTGCATTGTGTATCTCTTTGAAATGCGTGTATAGCTTCCTGCTGTCTCTGAGATTGTTGGGAAATAAGATAAACGGGGTGGGGGGGAAAGACATGGAACATTCAGAATACTCCAGAATGTCTACGCCAAGCCACAGCCTGACTGCTATTTTTCACATTTACATCTGTTCACAGCTAAAGTAATGACAGGCTGTAGCCAAAGAAGACACAAAGAGACAAAACCCTACTAGCATCCACTCCTGTTGAGCTTGTATTGGGGTTTTAGATGTCTGATGTCTGAGCTGCATGGGATTCTATTATTTGTGAAACCCCCTGAAATGATGATTCATTTTAACAAAAAAATCCCTTAAACTAAATCTTGGTTGGAGTTCAATAACAGTATTTGAAAAGTGAATCTTGAAAAGCAAAGCTTTGTAACCAGCTTGGATGCAACTTATCTAGGAGACCACCTCCTCTTTTATGTACCAATGCAATGTCTTATGACTGAGAGCTTCTGTTGTAACCATGAGTGGGTAGTTGGTGCCTTCATCTTTGGCCTGGAAATAATCCAGGCCTACCAGATTCCCTCCCGTCCCAGGCATTAATTGGATGTCTGGAAAAAATTCACTAGTGGCCTTATGACTTCTTGGGTTCTTCCTCTGAAGGATGATGTATTAGGCTCAGAATACAGGATTAGATGGAGCTGTATAGGTATTGGCCTGACAACAGAGCTAAAATTGTTCTTGTGGTCTTAGGTATTGGTTAAAAGTCACTTAGCAGCCTGCTTAAAATGCTGAATATGCAGTTCAGGAGGCCTGAGAATTTCCATGGATAACGTGCAGTGATGACATCTGACAGAAATAATAACTGGGGTTTGGAACACTAAAAGATCTCCCTTTCTGACAAGTGTAGCGAAGTGTCAGAAGATGGCAGAGCTGTGCTACAAGATCCAAGGGGGTAGGGATGCCGCCACAGAACCATGGTGAGTTAATAGAAGGTCTCTTCGAAGATGAAAAATAATAATTAAACACTGCTTGTCAATTAATGCCAGCCTAAAAAAGGCCCTACAGTTAGATTAAATGAGGAGCATGGGTTGCTTGAAAACAGCAAGAAAAGAGGAAGGAGAGTGATATGGAATTACAGAAGGATACACTGAAAACAGCGTAATTAAACACACATGCATTTTCTCAGAGTTGGGGCACTCATATTCCTAATTAGAATTTCAGTGTAGGAGCCTAATTTAACCTTAGGGAGTCTTTATATTCATGTCAGTGTTGTGCACAGCAATCAGACTGGTGCTCATGTCTGACAAGCACATTTAGATGTTACTTTGCGTATAGCAAACGTCTGTTCTATAGCAGAGTTTCCCATCTAAGGATCAGGCGAGCAATCCACCAGATGGTTACCTAGAACCAAACTGAACCCCGTCACTGCAATCCTACACCTAGTTCGACAAGATTAAACAAATGATCTCCAGCAGAATGCGCAGGACTGAAAGGATTTACATAGGATTTCTAGCCATTCTCAGGTGGCTGGGCTGGGAGTCTATCTGAGCAAGGGAGGTTCTGTATCCCCAGCAATTGCAGCTGAGTAATTTCAGTGCTTCATTGGTAGCCAACTTGTGTTTGTGTGTTCTCAACTATTTCTGTTCCAGTTCCATGGGAGCCAAAACTTGAGCAGGCCT
Organism: Rhineura floridana; assembly: GCF_030035675.1. Lineage (NCBI taxonomy): Eukaryota > Metazoa > Chordata > Lepidosauria > Squamata > Rhineuridae > Rhineura > Rhineura floridana. The sequence goes on along the minus strand of NC_084481.1, from coordinate 182,342,969 downwards.
TGGGCAATTTCAAAGAACTCTCTAGTGACCCAGAACTTTCTCAGTTACTTGGAGGACTGGGAGAAGTTTGTGTTCATAGTTTCCCAGGGTCTCTGGGACAGTATACAAGCCCTAGCACAAACAGGAGCTAACTAACTATCCCAATTTGAAACCAACCAGCATTGTTTTCGGTGTTCTGGCAGTGGCCAATTTCCTGATAGGCAAACTCACCTCTCAGCATTTTCAGTGCAGCACACTCTGTAGTGATCATGTCTAGAAATCATCAGTGGTGTTAAACAGAACTGCTTTCTCCATCTCAATTCCACTTGCCCTGATCATGTGGGGAAGGGTTATAGCTCATTGGTACAGCATCCATGCAGAAGATCGCAGTCATGTCTAGACAGGGCTGAGGAGTACCCTGTCTGAAATCCTGCCAGTCAATGTAGACAATATTCAGCTTGCTGGGCCAATGATCTGACTTGGTATAAGGCAACTTCCTATTTTTCTATCAAGATGTTTTATTTTAGAAACCTTTCTCTTCCTATGTTAGTCCCCACTAAAGAATGACTGGAGTAGGCTTCTTCCTGCCCCCAGTTGTTGTGTAGCACATAGGGATGGGGGAGAAATTGGATTCAGTTCGTATTTAATAGTGAACTTAGCAAATTTGTATTTTCTGATATAATATGCATATAAAAAAGGCCATTCTTTGAAATTTGCACTTTTCTGAATTTTGCAATGCAGTTTTGCAGCCAAGCGATATACAAAATGTGTATATTAGGGTAAAGTATGCATAAAAATGCATATATTCATGACAATAATGTACAAAATGCATTACATTAGGGAAAATTGCTTTTAAAATCTGTATATTAGACTTGCATACAAAATATGCATATTAGGAGAAATTCATGTTAAAATGCTGACAAATTTTCATGAGGATTTCATGAGAATATAAAGTCACAAATTGCTATGGAAATGTGGAAAACTGAGATGAAGACTGGAAAAATGAAAAACTGAGAGAACTGAAATTGACAGATTCGGCCATCCCTGATAGTGCATGGGCTTGAATCTGACAGCGATTTGGCAATGCACTTGTTTTCACAGGTATGCAGGCTAAGCTATATAGGTAGCATGATTATGGCTTTCTTTTTTATGTTATTTATTGAGACGCTCATTAACCAGCCACTGACCATCTCTCTCTGTGTGGTTTACAACAATCAAAAGTTAGAACCATAAAATCACCACAAATAAACAGAAGTGGCTCACCAGGTAGGGCAGAGCCATTATACTAGCTTACTGGCAGGTGGGTTTGTGATGCTTCCCAGTAGGGAGAAGAGCAAGGCATTAGGGAGGTTGGTATGGTGCAAGAACAATAGTAGGTGCACCAGATTGGCTTTGTCAGTGCATTTGCCCTAATGCCTCTCCTCTCCCTGCTCCCTCCAGCTGGTAAGCAACAATGACCCATCTTCTGGAAAGATAGCGTAGCAGCTCCGCACTGCCTGCTGATCCATTTCTGCCAATAACCATACAAAATCAACCCAAGCAGCATTAAAACCAGAGCTTGGAAAAGTTACTTTTTTGAACTACAACTCCCATCAGCCCTAGGCAACATGGCCACTGGATTAGGCTGATGGGAGTTGTAGTTCAAAAAAGTAACTTTTCCAAGCTCTGATTAAAACACTGTTTAAACCCTCACTAAAATAAATTGTTCCAATATTGTAAGGTCACACCCACACCATTCTTTTAAAGCACATGGCTTCCCCCAAAGAATCCTGGGAATTGTAGTTTACTTCTGAAAGAGCTACAATTCCTAGCACCCTTAACAAACTGCAGTTCCCAAGATTATTTGGGGAAGCTCAAATTACATTGCTTTAAATGTATGGTATAGATCTCTTGCAAAAGGCCTGGGGGAATAAAAAGGTGTTCCTTTGGTGCTGAAAAGAGCTTAGCATAGGTACCAGGTGAGTTTCACTGGGGAAGGCATTCCATGATTAGGCAGGGGATACTGGAGAGGAATGTCTGGTGAAGAGATTTTCAAACAGCCTTTGCACACAGACTCCTACAGACTACATGTCTCTTTTGTAGAGGCCCTGCTTGGTCCACTCCATTGGCCCTGCAGAATGCTTTCCCCCTCCCTCTCCAAAGAATGTGATTAGTTTGCTTGGGTTGTGAGGGTTCACATATGGCCTTCCCTGCAGATCTGTAGCCAAGGGAGGGCAAATGGGGGTGCTGCCCTCCAAGCTGTGCTTCACCTCCCCACAATTTTGTCTTATTTTTAATTTGTGACATGAGAGACAATGTCAAACTCTGCTTAAAGAATGATAGCTTGTTTTAAGAACAGGAGGATTGTAAGAATAGGACCCTCTGAAAAATTCAGTGAATAAAGCAGGGCAAGTGCACAACAAAAGCCACAACTGGAAAAGCCCCCAAAAGTCTTCTCACTCAAGACTTTCCCTGACCAAGGGTTGATTTTTCATGTTATTATTAATAATAACTTAAGTGGCCCTGAAAAAAGCCCAGCCTGCATAATAGTAACATGACCTTCGAAGAGTTAAATATTAGAACTTTGTATTATGGGCTAGAGTTAGACTCCACCCCTTGGCCTTTCCGTTGCTCTGCTTTTAATTTTAATTTTCAATTGTTCTGTCTACCCAGCCAGCGATAAAGAACCATGTTTGCTTGCAGTAAGAAGTAAGAGTTTGTTTATTCTGCAGTTATTATAGTGAGTACAGCAAGATTGGGTGCTTATTGCTAAAGGGTTCAAAAAGAGATAACTTAAAGTGATCTGAAAAAAATTGTTACCTTTTACTTGTTTAATGCACTCACTATGCTCACAATCATAGTGGCTATTTTTTCATTTTCTTGATTACTTGATGGCAAAGGCTGAAAACAGCCTTAAGGAATAGAAATATTGCTGAGTACACTACAGTTAGCTAGCCGGCTGGCTGGACACCTAGGCTTTAACTCAGGCCTGATTTCTGATTTTCCCAATATGTGCAGCTCAGCAGGACGCCTTTCAGGGTTTCTGGACAGAAAAATCAACCTAGCAACCAGTTAAAAAAAATCCAGTTGCTTTTCACAATTAGTTTCCAATTGCTTAGTTTGTCCTTTATATAGCAGCCAGTTAAAAAGTTTCTCCTTGATTTTCCAACAGGAAGGAAAATCTAAAGGCCAAGAACAAGACTAGAAGGAGGAACCCTCAAGAAGGAGTTAACAAACACTCCCCAAAGTATTCCTTAAACTTGTAGTATGGGTGAGTTTGTTTTTCAGGTGGAATCTAAAACTGAGATACTTAGTACAGCATCAAAGCCAAGCTCAGCTCACTGTCTTTACCAAAGTAGTTGAGGTCATGATGAATCAGAACAAGTGAGATGGGACTGTAGCTACAGACAAAGTCAAGCTTTTGAGTCTGGTATTCTTGGGCAAATCAAAAAAGGTGAGACAATTCAACAGATTAAACTTCATTCATGTAAGTTAATACACTCTCTGGATGGAGGAGGAGTGAGGGGGAAGATCACTGCCTTTCCTTTTCTCTTCCTCACATCCTCTCCACCAATGAGGGGTGGTGATGGATTGGCTATGTACCTCCCCCCCCCAAATGCCTCACCTAGAAAAGTGGCTGCCCCACCTAACAAGGAAGGCTGGCTACAGGGCTGCACCCCTGTAGAAGTAATTAAGAATGAGTATTTGTTGTCACTATAGGCCAGTTCTTCCAACCAAGTGTCAAGTATATGGGTCCACTGGATTTGCAGTGTTTGGCAGGTGGCAAATCAGCCTGTCATCATGAACAGTGACAATACTAAACAATGGAATGGCTGTTCAGCCATTAACACTATAGTCCTATGCACTTCTTCCCTCCCTCCCCCCATCCCCGAATCCCTATGTGGACCCCTGACATAGTGGGCCCAGAGACATTCCAGGGAAATGAAGATGGAGGGTGGCATTTCAGACCACACAAATGGCAAAGGCAATGTGGTGGAAAACAGCAGCACAACATTCTGTAAGGACTGGAGACATGCTGTTGGCTGGTCAGGATGAGCTGAAGTTCAAATTACTGAATAAACAAACCAGGCTTTGTCCTAGGATGTCCTCAGAATTCTGGAAACATGCAAGTTGAACTTAACACATTTTACTGGTGACTGTGAACACATTGCAACACCGGGTTCTCTCAGTTACATTGTGAGGAATAAAGCAGATCACTTTTACAAATACATTTTGTATTTTCTCACATTTACCTCAGTGTGTCTTCACATTTTATTAACAATATTTTATAATTTAAACCATAGTGTACCTATTGAAGTATTTAATCAGAAACATTACTTTAAGTAATGACAGTGATAGGCAATGTACTGGCACCTTTTCAGATTAACTCAGATTTCTGTATCTATTATCAGATATCCCTAGAAAACGCTGTGTAACCCTCTTCCCGCAATGCATCCCTAAGTAAATATTCATTCTCACTATCTGAACATCATTGAAAAGGTTTATATGCCTCCCAGTTTGTTTGGATGATTGCAATGGCAATCCTAACCCCACTTACCTGAGAATGTGCTCCATTTAATTCAACAGGACTTGTTTCTAAGTAGACATGGTTAAGACTGCAGCTTCAAGCTGCAGGCCTAACCCCCATACCTCGTCTGCAGGGCTTTGCAGAGCAGTGGAGCCACTGCCATAGCCCAGGCATTCATGGCGGTTGCGGCAGAAGGCTGGAGGCAGGATGATCAGGCCTGATGCCATTGCCTGACTGCAGCAAGACTTGCTCAGGATCCAGTGTATTCTGGGCTGCTTCAGTCCCACCCTTACCTGCCCTTGGAATGCCCTGTTTCTGAGCTTTCTGCTGGCTCCACTGGTGGTGATACTGCCAGTGAGCCTCCCATCCACTCACATGTTCAGTGGCCAGAAGGAGGCTGACTTAGCTAACAGAGCTCAACAGAGAAGGGACACTTCTGCTCAATCCTCACACACATACCAGCCTCGTGTAAGGGTGCTTTGGATTGCTCCGCAAGGCTGTTAAGTAATAGGTAAAACACCAGCAAGCTGTCTAAGTTTGTTTTGTGCTGAAACATCTGAGTTAACATAGAAATGTCTTCAATAAAAAGGTAGCCAGGAAGTGAAGGGAATTACAAGACACTTGCTACCGCACTCATACCATATGTTAAAGAGGAAGTGTGAGATACCATGACACAGGTGCCAAGGCCTAGTCACCAAGTGGAAAGGTGATTAGAATCTTAGCAAATGCATAATCAAAGTAACAAGATTGGGAAAGGCTACAGGGAATTTTGATTAGCACACTTAACGCTTCTAGCACACAATCTGTGTTGGGTGATGAGTAGCAACCAAAAGATGTATCTGATGAGGTGGTCTCTGGCCTGCACAAGCGTATGCCATAGCCTACTTATCAGTATTAAAGATGCCACAAGTCTCTGTAGTATTTTTAACCAAAAGGCTGAAGTTCTTATTACAAAGTGCAAAAACAGTGATCTTATTTCCCCCCCAAATTTTATCTGAAACTCATTGCTTCTTGGAAAACTGTGTAATTTGTTGTCTTACTCTGAAAAATAGTATGCCATATTAAACTACAACATAAGGAAAACTAGCATAAGGTAATATGACAGACTGACAGTAAATACTACCTTACTGTTCATGCTGTGTTACCTGAACAGCCTCAAAGTATGCCAGCTCAAAGCTCCTTAAAATGAACAGGACATGCAGTGTGAACAGGACAATAAATAGCTGAGGGGCTATATTGAGGCCTGATAGATATTTGATAACCTCTCTGTTTTTGTGGACCACTTGAGCTTATTGGTGACCCATTGCAAGAAATGGTAAAATATTGCGGGAGAGTCTCCAAATTATGCCTGGGTATGACTGTTGTGAACATTAGAACATAAGAAGAGTTTTGCTGGATCAAACCAAAGACCCATCTAATCCAGCCTGATGCCTATTATCCAACCTGATGCCTATGAGAAACCCAAACAAAACCTGAGCACAACACTCTCCTTACTTGTGATGCCCAGCAACCTTTCTTCAGAGGCATATTGCCGTCGACATTGGGGAGAGAACATAGCCGTGGCTGATAGCCACTGACAGATTTATCCTCCATGAATTTGTCTAATCCTCTTTTAAAACCACCCAAGCTGGTGGTCATCACTACATCTTGTGGGAGCAAATGTCATAGTTTAATTAATTAAATTAATTTGTTGAATTTAATTAATTAGGTACCTCCATTTGTCTGTCCTGAATCTGCCTTAATATCTGTGAAATATCCAAAGCTAAGAGCTTGAGTTGATGGGCCATCTAGATTTGCAGTGGAATCTGGAAACCAGTGATATACCAAACTCATTGGATGTCAGAAATCAGTACTGGCCTGAACCACTACTTGATTGTGGGGCCCTGAGAGTACCCTGCCTGCACAGGATGCCACCAAATTATTGTGACTACTGGGCTTTAGCCATGTGCACTGTGATGTTCCTGTATTAATGTATATATGGTAAGTGCTGTTTGTATAGAAGATACATGGTAAGTGGAATGAAAGAGGAGGGGGGAGTAAATGAGCAGTAGAATGCTGGATGGTTGGCTGAGTGTTTGGATGGCTGAGAGTATAAATGGAAGGATGACAGTTGAATCTGGGTGGACATTAGTGGGTTGTTTTGGTGGAGTTGGGAGGTGGGTGTGAGTTGGTGTATGTCAGGAGAGTGTGGAGAAAGAGGGAGGTGGAGTTCGGATTAGTAATAAGTCAAATATCACAGTAATAGATGAAACCATAAGCTTGTAGATCATTATCAAAGTTATCTTGTTATTAATGTTATTTAATAAATACTATTTTGGTTTACCGAAGGCCTGATCCTTGGCTGGGGTTTCACAGACCAGAAGGGAGGGTAAGGTAATAACCAAGGCTGAAGGGAAACAGTAACAAATGGTGGCAGCGGTGAAGAGGAGAAGATAACATTATAAGTATCCAGAGCAAGCCCGAGTTATGAGTTATCTGCATTGATACAAGGGGGTTGGGAACAGCATAGGCACGCAGTCACGAATGTAACCGGATAGAGAGACTCAGGCAAGGTCTCTGGGAACATTGGTTGTAGAACGTGACTGGTGGTGCTGCCTAGCAGGGGGATCTATTGAGATCTGTGCTAGAGCGGAGAGAGAAACCATAAAAAAGGACAGTCCAGACTGGTGGAGTCCCTGGTGGTGCCTAGTGAAAGGCAGTAGCCACGAGCAGGTAGGAACCTGACAGGGAGAGCCAGGGAAGGGCGTCACATGCACCATTCACATGCTGCAGGCATGACAAAGTGGTGGAGATAGGGCCCCTGGCTGCCTGCCTGGGAGGGGGATGGCCTTGTATTGCCATAACTTTTTTTAGTATTTAATTGCAGCCTAAACAGGACAAATGCCTTTTAAATCAGTGTAGAGTTTGTCAAGCAGATTTTTTTTAAAAAAGAAGATAAATGGGCCCTCACAGAGATTTGAGTTGTGCTTTCCTGCCCAATATATATGGCAGTTTAGCATATCATATGTTTCTAAAGGTCAGCATTCAATAAAGGTTAAGATTATGATATTACAGTTACATGTTACATCATTTTAGGTATAGAAACAGTTGGCTGCATTTTATGCATCACAATCCCTGGGGTGTGATTATCATCTGATCACTATCTTATAGATGCTTTTAAAAAAAGATGTCTTTTCTTTTTTTGCTCAATTAACACATATACTCTCATGAAAATTAGCTATCAAGATGAATTACCAAATAATGATATTTAACACGACAGATTTGCAATTGTGAAAATGTCTCCACCCAAGAGCTCTAATTTGCACTACGGACAGTGAAGATTACTTAGCAAAATGATCCTACTTGCTAACATTTATAGGGATTCATAATTGCATATGAATACCAGAGTGTTTCCGGCAAATCAATATGGGGGCCAACCTTCTGATTTCTCTATACAGCCTCTGGACTGTGTCTTGGGACTCCAGCCATTGAAGAGGAATGCAAAGCTTGTTCTATAATTCAGTGATCATTCTAGAAAGGTTTCAAACATTCAGAATTAAATGCATCAGAAATGTGTGCATAGTTTGTATTTATTAGAACAAGTATGTGATTTCCTTGGTTAGCATAAAAAAGGGATGGGTACCTGTGACCCTCTAGCATAGGTCAGGGATGATGGGAGTTGTAGTCCAGCAACATCTGGAGGGCATAATGTTGGCTACTCCTGGCACAGAAGGGTGGTTGTCACCATATGCAGTGATTAAACAAGGGAGCTTTTTTGATCACTTATGACCATAGTAAAATTATTAGCTGTGTAGGTTGTCAGTAGTGAGTTGCTTTCACCAATCTTCCCCCAACCTTAATTATGTAAAATTTAAAAATAGCCTAAAAGCATGTAATATGCAGTTTGGGGGTACACATTTCACACTTTTTGTCTAATTAGGACCAAAAAAGGCTCAAATCTACTGGAAAATATTCATAATGTCTTTAAATAGTTTTTGGGAGTATTACTGAAAAGATGCACAACAGACAATGCAAAATCTGTTATCATTTGAAGAGAAAATGTCTTGTTTTTTAGAAAACGTATGTCTATTGAGAAGCTAAGGAACGATTTGCATGTTATACATCAATTTTTTATATATATACTATAGATGCATATTTAGAAAGTATTACTATAATTTAAACAGAAATACAAAACATCTCACCATAGCAGGGAACAAGATTGCGAGTAGGTGACTGGTGTACCTACTCAATCTCCTGCCTGCTTACGTGCCAACTGCTGAAAGGAAACTGCATGGCCCTTGCTTGCTGCTCTTCCTTCTTATAGTTCTTAATATTTAAATCAGAGTCAGACTGGACAACCTTTCAAATAAAGGACTGTTCTTTCTAAAGTAGGACACAAGACCACCCTAGAACTCCACCTATATAGTCGTGTGAGCGTTAGCCCATCAGAATCATGGAGCAAGCATGCCTCATCTAATGCTAAGGGTAATGATGCACCTGGTAAGGGGATCAACAGCAGATTGTTATGCCTAGCTTGGCATGCACTGGATTCAGTTTTGATTGTAGTGGTACAAGCCTGTGTTTGGGCCTCTATGACTTAATCATTCAGTAGGGAATCCCCCACCACGCGCAATACAGCAGCACTCCACCGTACCTCTTTGATGTCTTTGAATAGCCCCACAATATTTATTTTAAAACAGTGGGGGGAATTTGCATAATTTGAGAAATGATTGATTTTGATCTTCTAATAATTACACAAGAGTGGCAGAAACATCTTTGGACACATATACTCTACATTCTGCTACACGGAATAGAGGAGATTTCCGATTTAAAAGTCCAGCACCAGTACATAGGTTGTACCATCGCTATTAATTTTGTGTGAATCCCCCAGTGAAATTCTGCAACTAAACTCACTTTTTGGGGGGTCATCATTGCTAAAAATCAGTATCTCTACCAGTGGCTTAGAAGCCATCATACTAATGAGTTTGCAGGAAAGCTTATTTGCATGTCCAAACCTTGGCTGCAGCTCAAGAAGCCGCTTGTGTAGCAATCAAGCGGTAGCTCCTTGAAATCAATGACTGAAGACTCTGGGTATCTTGCAACAGTTAGCATTAATGACATCTTTATCAATGTTAATGTGGATTCATTTCCATCAGAGCAACCATTATACTAACACTGAAGTGGACCATTCCGTTACCTAGGCCCACTTTTTTCTTGAACCTTTATGATTAAACGGATTGAATGGTAGAGTGAAAAAACTAATCCCAGTTCATTGGAAATGTTTCCTTAAGAAATTTTCATCAGAAGACATAACCATCGGTAGGTCACTTTGACAAGTTAGGTCACTTTGTATATCAAATGCTAAAACTTTTTTTAAAAAAAATTGCAGGTGTAGGCAGTGCCAGGAAAAGGGGGGGCATGGCGAATGTGTCTCCTAATGACATCCCTTTAGTATTCCTGTTTTTGGTGGCTTGAATGAAAATTCTTACAATTTACAACTGTAGGAGAGAATTCCAAAACTGCAGCTCTCTCTACCTGTCTTTTGAAAAAAATATGCAGAGAAAGGCAAGAAACACAGAAAAACCACACTCATGGGACCCATAAACAGTACTGTATATGAAGTATGTAATATAATTGATAGAAATAAGACTACATTTCATCAACAGTATGTAAAAGCACATATGAAATAGACTCACACTGTAGTAACCCCACCCCAATAAATAGAGTGAAAATACAGATTTCCTTGTGAAGCTGAAGCTGAGAAGAATGTATTGTAGACCTGGTGAAGAGATCTCCGGATTATATCCAGTTTTCATTGCTCCATCAAAACCAATTTAGAAAGAAGGAATTTCTCCTGCTTGGCAGCTGAAAATAGCTCTCTGGTCTTTTATGTGTCTCTTCCAAAAAACATATTATCTGATGTGAATCATCCAAAGTAACTTAACCAGCAGGACTCCCCCAAATGAGGTTTATTGTTCCTCGGAAGCTTCAGCACGGAAACCAATTACCAAAATTACCCAAATTGGAAAGTGGCACACAGTGCTGTATTGCTATTTCTATCAGTTATATTGCTTATGTCTTATACTGTTTATGTGTCCCATTAATATGGGCTGTGTACATACCATACATTTAAAGTTCATGGCTATGCCCAAAGAATCCTGAGAACTGTAGTTTGTTAAGGGTGTTGGGAATCGTAGCTCTGCAAGGGGCAAACTATAGTTCCCAGGATTCTTTTGGAGAAGCAATGTACATAAATGTATGGTATGTATGCAGACTTTGTGGTTTTTGAGCAGTCTGGGGACCCTTTCCTTTGTGAGACAGGCAAGAAAGTCAGTGCGGCTGCACATCTGTGTAATGTGGGAATAGCTGATACTAGTATGACCTGTACTACCAGAAGCAGCAGTAGCAGCAGCAGCCCAAAAGCTTTTCCAGACATGCGTCTCAGAATTAAAATTTAACCTTTCCCATGTTACAGGCATTATTAATGTCTGCAACATGCCCTTTTTGATACTTGGAAGCAAGTGAGCTTTAATTCCATAATCTAACATGTATAATAATTTCAACAGGGTATAAACCTTAGGGATGGTGAATCCCATCCACTCCAGTTCACTAATAATTCAGATTTATCAGACTTTTTTAAAGGTATCAACTGGATTAGGAATGTAAAGAAACAATTTCCATTCTGATGTGTCTTCGTCACAATCAGATGTGTTTCTGTTCGGCTGCAGTTCAGTTTCCATCAAATGCTATGTCATTCATCTCCCTGCCTGCTATAGAACATCATTTACATAATTATTTATGTAAATTGCAAATATGCAATTTGGTTCTTAGGATGGTTATTGTTAATGTTAAGATGTTAATGTTTAAGTTGGTTTCTTTTCAGCATTTTGTATTGTTTTAAATCTGTAATTTGGTTTGATTTTTTCCCCACCAGTGTAAACCGCTTAGAGGGTTTTTTCAAGTATGAAGCGGTATACAAAATAAATAAATAAATGAATAAAATTTATATGGTTTACAAATTTAACGTAATGAATGATGTAATTATTTCCACACCACTAATTTCAATGTAAAGGAAATGTCAAAATAATGTTAAAAAGAAAGGCATTAATTACATATTGGTTGTGGGCTTTTTTTTTTTTAAAGAACATTGTGAGTGAATACTGATCTTTTTCACTGTATTGATTCCCATTCTGGACTTGGGGGAAAATTTCCACTTCCATTTCCGTTTCTGATGGAATTATCCAACATCCCCAACGTGGATGTCCATCTGTCATTCTGGAGCTTGATTTCCCCCCCCCCCTTAACTTTGGATATTTTGAAATTTTATTGTATTTTGTGTTGGTTTGATGTTGTTTGATTTGGTACTTTTATGCTGCTTTGTGAAGAGACTTTCTTGAAAAGCAGGTTTTACATTTATTGGAACTTAAACTTGTATGCTTGTGGTTACTTACATGATCTGAACAGGGTGGTTCATGACAGATGCTCTTGGAGATTGCTGATTCATAGGGTCGCCATAAGTCGTAGTCGACTTGGAGGCACATAACAACAAACAAATGCTTGTGGTTATAAAGGTGTGTTACAATCAGTGCAAGCATCAGGGAGAGGAGAGATAGGAGAGAGAAACTGATGCTGTCACCTCCCTGCTGTCACCTCATTGGTTAGTTAAGCAAGGGGAGGGGTAGAGCTGTTTACATGTGGTAGTGAAATGCTTAAATATTCTCCTTCAGCAGAACTGCTTCCTTCCTTGCCCACAGGTCAAGAGCTTTTGGTGCTGACCTCTCTCTATTACTAAGAACAAACAGAAAAGGCCACTGTTATGTTCTAATTCACACATTAAAAATGTAAGAAGAGCCGTGCTAGATCAGACCAAAGGCTATTGAGTCCTGCATTCTGTTTTCACAGTGTCCAGCCATGGAAGCCAACAAGCAGGTCATGAACATAATAGTACTCTCCCCCGTTCAGGGACATATCTTCTCAAAATGAAAGTAGTAATAATAAATATATAATGATGATGATGCCTCTGCTACTGGAGGTAATGTAATATGGTCATCATGACTAGTAGCCCCCTATAGCCTTCATTAATTTTTCTAATCTCCTTTTGAAGCCATCCAAATTGGTAGCCATCAGCAAATCTTGTGGAGGAAATTCCATTGTTTAACTGTACACTATGTGAGGAACTTCCTTTTGTATGTCCTATTTCCCACCATTCAGCTTCAATGGATGACTCTGGACATTATCAAAAAGGGAGAAAAGCTACTTTCTATCCAATTTCTCCACACTGTGCATAATTTTAATACATGTCTATAATCTCTCCCCCCCACACACACACTCACTTTTTTTCTAAACTAAAATCCCCAAATGTCATCACCTTTTCTCATGGGGGAGTTGCTCCAGCCCCCTGACAAGATTACCATTTTTCTGCACTTTTTCCAGCAGAGGCCATCTTTAGATTAAATTATGTGTGTGTGTTTTAGAGTGTTAGCATAAAAGTCTCTGTGAAACCAGGCTGGCCTTCCCCTGTCTCTGCTGGCTGAATCTGAATTTGTGAGGTTATTAACTGTCCTCTTAAAAAAGACCACTTTCTCTCCCTGTCAAAACAAAGACATTGCATACCACCAAGAAAAGCAGTACTGGCATGGAACACTTAGAAGACACACCAGACAGGAATCTAGACAATAACTTTATTGGCTCTCTTGAGCAAGACCAGACCAGACGCTGGGAATTCCTGACTTCACCCTGTTTCAACTAGTCCAGTGCTATCTAGCAACTAAACCATATGATGACACTAACCACAATAAAAGAAAGCACATATTATATATACATGTTAGCATTGTCCAGTTAGTGTTTGTGGAGCTCTTTGTGGTCTGATAAGAAGAGGGGGAAATGTTCCAATTTAATACATATTTGATAAAATCCTTTGGATCTTGATACAACCATAAAACCCCATATTTATTTTATATTATAATGAAGACCCTCATTTTGTAGGTTCTCCTATTTCCAGGGCACCAAATTGTCCAGGTCCTCCTTTAATATTTGTTTTAAGATTAATAGAAGCTCTCCAGGGACTAGAGATGGAAAGATCTGTCAATTTTGGTTCTCTCAGTTCCTCATTTTTCCAATCTTAAATTCAGTGGTCCACATTTTAGTGAAAATTTCTTCTAATAAACACATTTCATAGGCAGTTTTGACTAATATATACATTTTTGGAAGCAATTTCTCATCACATAATGCATTTTTGTATGTTATTTTCACTCATATATTCATTTTTATGAACATTTCCCCTAATATATGCATTTTTGTAAACATTGTTTGGTTGGTGAACTGCATTGCAAAATTTGAAAAAGTGTGAATTTTAAAAGATGGGTGTGTTTTGGTTCTCATATTTTTTCAGAGAACTCAAATTTGACAGATTCGGCTTGAAATGTGAACTGAATCATGTTTCCACCCATCCCTGTTAGGGACATATATGGCATGTTACTATGGTTCTCAGAGCTCTGCTTTGTACTTAATTTACCCAAGGCCAACTTCTTCAGTACAGGTACTCTGTGTGATGTCTACCTACAGGGCTGGTGCCAGGTGTGCCTGTGCCCAGGGCCGGTTCTAAAGGGCGGCCAGGTTGGGCACTGGCCCGAGGGCCTCAGAGCCACAGGGGCCCCTGAGGGGCCCCGCGACCCGTGCCCCCCCACGCCCCTCACTTACCTGTCAGCCGGCTTTTTAGCATTGCCCTTAATGAAGATGGCGGCCGCAGCTTCCCTAAGGTACTGAAGCCGCTGCCGCCATCTTAGTTGATGGCAGAGATGTGTGCGCGTAGCACACACGTGTGCCATCAACAAAGATGCCAGCGGAGGCTTCATTCCCCTAAGGGAAACCACGGCTGCCATCTTCATTAAGGGCAATGGTAAAGACTAGACAGGTAGGGGGCATGGGGGGGGCTACATGTGTGCGCATATGCATGCACACCCACCCATCCACCCACCAGGGGGCCAGGGCAAGCTGATGCCCAAGGGCCCCCGCATACCTGGAGCTGGCCCTGCCTGCCAGCTTTCCCCGAGTGAAGGCAAGCCCGCCTAGGAGCACGCGCGAGGGGTGAGCTGCCTGCTGCTCCCTTTGGGGGGACAATTGATAAGATTTGGGGACGGGAGGCAAGCTGAGGCGGTGGTGGCGGCAGCAGCAGCGGCAGCGGCCATGTGATAGGCTTTTGCCGGCAAAATGATTTGAAACTAAAATCCCAGCAGGTAGAATGAAATTGACAGAGCTTTCCAGAGGCAGGCATGAAACCGACAGCAGCCCCTTTCTCACTTGCTGTACATTGCAGATCTCACCCAGAGCAGCTGCCCAGTTTGCAGGCTGGCAAAAAATAAAATGCATCTGCACAGTAGTTGCAGAACCCCCCCCAACACCCCACCATTGCGATGATTGGTTCAATTTTCCCGGGCTTATTCTTGCACATGCGCAAAAGTGCAGATACGTGATTGGCTGGAATGAGGAGAAGGGGCAAGGGGAAATGCCCAAGAATCGCCCATCAGCTGTAAAGTCCACGGTATTGCATCCTATCTCCTGAAGGCACAGCAGATGATTCCCGATTTTAAACAGCAAATTGCATTTTTGCCGGTATTGCAAGGAGCGGATTTAACCCGTGGAAATGTGTAACAGCGCAAGACGTCATTTGGACGACCGAAAAATAATGAACACACATAGCGGGCGTGTCACACATTTTGCAGTTGTCTGGATGAGCCCTGTGATCTCCAGTTGTAGTCTAAAACATCTGATACTCTCCATTTGTTTTGGACTACAACTTCTGACAACCTCGGCAAATGCTGCCAATAATCAGTTTTTTTAAACATCTGGAGGGTACCAGCTTGGAGGAGTCTACTCTAAAAGGGTTATTTAAGTCCTGTGGTTTTATATGCTCATGTAAAGTCCCTCTTTTTGAGTCACTGTAAGAAGCTGCCCATTAGTTACATTATCTATGTTTAGGTACATCATTTTAAGAAAAAAATATTTTTATTACAAAATTGTGACCCCAGATTTTAAAATAAAATATAAACAAACATGCAAATTGAATTCTGCAATAGTTATCATGTTTGGTATTGAGCTTCTGTGCCATTTGGTGCAGCCAGAGTCATACAAATTTCTAAACCTCAGTGCTTATGAGTGATGTTTTGGCTTCGGAGAGAATCAGCAAAATGTGGAGAGCAAATCTTTTAGTGATTGATTAAATGAACAGATGGGCAACTTGGCTAAAGTAATCTAGACACTTGTCCTCGTGTTCTGTGTTTTAATAAAATTGTCCCTGGCTCCTTTGCACTTGCCATGGCTACTGTTTACATAACATATATTTTAAAGAACGGAATTGGTTGCCTTGCTCAATTATTACCATAAGGACAATTGGCTAACGAGATGTTCCCAGTTTTTAGTTTCTCCTTCTGGCACTTCCTATGTGGCCAGTATGGTGGGTGGAATGAATATGTGTCAGAGGTTTATTGTCCTACATCAGCAAAGACAGATGGCTGTAAAGATTGGATCAAACCCTCAGGCAGAGAAAATAAAGTGGTAAATAGAATGATTGCTTGTGAGACGTAGGCACAGTAAAGATTGCCAGAGCCCATGACTTGTAATAAGCATTTGATTTTAGGGATTTTTTTTTAAAAAAAATTAAGACTACATATAATAAAGACTAAATTGGAAGAATAATGTCAATATTCATTTTAGGGTTCTAGTCCTCATGGTAGCAGAGAAAAACACTGTTGCGCTGCTCTGTTCTTTGTTTTTGTTTTTATCCCCAAGCATTCAAGTATTAAGAATATAATTTCATTTGATATTTGATGAATTGTAATTGTCCACCAAGATGAGACTTTGGAGACACATACCAACTATCAGGAACAGAATTTTGTTATACAGGAGTGATTGTGGTCTAATTTCCATTTTTAAGCATCTGTTTGATTGCATGGCTTTCAGCCATTTTCTGTTGACTTGTCTGTCAAAGAACCCCTGCATCTGTGCCACAGAATTCATTTGTTCTAGAAGATTCTGGTGAATGTACTGAAACTAGGCTATACGCTCATTGTCCACCAAGTGTTGGCCAGTCCTCTTGGGCTTCACTGTTACTCTGTGTGGACTAAGCATATATAGTCAGGCACACCCAACACCTTTCTGAAAGGGCCTGTCAGAGGGCATTTTGCCAGGACCCCTTTTGAACATGGAGGTGGCCCTGTTAGCACAGAAATACTGCTGATAATTTAGACATTATTCTACTTTTGTACTATGACTATCAATATTGCTGCCAGGTTTGAGGGGGCCTTAAGAACATAATGTAAGATCCCTGCTGCATCAGGCCAAAGGTTCATCTAGTCCATTATCCTCTTCTCACAGTGTCCAACCTGATGCCTGTTAGAAGCCCACAAGCAGACCCTGAGCACAAAAGCACTCTCCCCCCTTGTGATTCCCAGAATCATTTATCAGCGGCATACTGCCTCTGACAGTGGAGAGAAAATATAGCCATTGATAGCCTTAGCCTGCATTGATTTGTCTAATCGTCTTTTAAAGCATCCATGTTGCCAAGCATTGCTACTTCTCGTGGGAGTGAACTCTGGATTTTAACTTTTAATTTTTGCAAATTGTACTGCTTTTATTGTTTTATTGAAGTATTACTGATGTTCTATTGATGTATTATTGATGTATCTTTATATTAGTGCTCTTTTGCAAGCCGCCTTGAGGGCCTTTTGGCCGAAAGGCGGGGTATAAATATTAAAATCAAATCAAAATCAAATCAAACTATGTGCTGTGTGAAAAAGTATCTCCTTTTACATCCAGCTTTTTTGGATGGCCCCAGGTTGTAGTATTAAAAGAGATGGAGAAAAACTTCTCCCTATCTATTTTTTCCACACCATGTCTAATTTGTACACCTCTACAACAGTGTTGCCCTGTTACTCACCTTTAGTCTAAACTAAAAAGCCCCCATTGTTGTAACCTTTCTTCATAGGGGGAGTTGTTCCATCCCTTGATCATTTTTAATCACCTTATTTATTTAAAAACATTTATATGCCACTTAATATTTAAAAGATAGGCCTCCTGATCTGCTCTAAGGCCTCGATCTCTGGGTCCCGAAGATGGGACCAACCACCATGCCCCAGATCCCATCCCTGAAGTTATTCGGGGGCGGGGTGAAGGGTTGTTTGAACGAAAAAAATATGGTTGGGAGTGGGGAAGTGATGCCACCAATACCACTCAAGAACCGATTGGTGCAGGGCACATTCGTGGGGCGGCACATAGCCCCCATAGAGATAGGAGGAAGATTCCTCATCCCACCTGTGCTTGCTGTCACAGGATCGCTAGTGATCTCAGGCAATTCCATGACAGCTTGAGCAGGGCAGAGTGAAGGTCAAACCTTCCGGTCTTGTCCTTCACCTGCTGGCTTTGAAGGGAGGATGTTGTCAGAGCGGACTGTCAAAGAGTCACATAAGAAGCTAGCTTTGGTTAGAGGGCTCTCTGACAGCCGCTCTGTGGCCTCCTCCCTCCAGAGACCAGCACCCTGTGTTGGATGTTGTCCCTCACCCACATGCTCTGTCCCCTGATAGACCTGGATCACTCTGGGCTGCCATACCCGACCTGTAGTGATCTGGGGCTATCTGAACCCAACTCGGCCATGGCCCAAAAGCCTCTGAAGAGGCCCAGTTCAGAACACAGCCCTATTAAAAAATCTTTAACTAGAGTACAATATATACAGTATTAATGCCACCATAGGTTTAAATAGCAACATTATAATATTGGGAGTTTTATTTTCCATCCCTTTCCTAGTCACCCTTATGATATTTGCCTTTTTCACAGCTACTGCTTGCTGGGTCATCATCTTCATTAAGCTATACACCATGACCCTAAGGTCTCGTTCCTAGTCAGTCACTGCTAATTCAGATCTCATTAGTGTATGACTATCAGGAACTTCACTTTACACTTGTTTACATTGAATTGCATTTGCCATTGTTATGCCCATTTACCCAGTTCTTTTAAAAAAGAGTTTCTTTTAGAGCTCCTCACAATCCATTTGTTTTAACCATCCCACACAATTTGGTATCATCAGCAAATTTAGCCATCTCACTGCTCACCCCTTGATCATGTATGAACAAGGTCCCAATACCGATCGTTGGAGAACTCCAGTTTCTACATCCCTCCACTGGGAGAACTGACCATATATCCCTACTCTCTGCTTCCTGGTGCTTAACCAGTAACTAATCCGGAAGAGGATCTCCTAAACTTACTGAGGAGTTTTTGGTGAGACACTTTATCAAAGGTTCAGCCTTGGTCAAGCTGCCCTCCACTTGGTGTGTGTGTGGGGGAAGCACATAGCTGTGGCTGCTCTGCTGCTTGCTGCCATTGCTGCCCTTCTCCCTCACCTTATCTCCCTGCTGCTCTACCATTTCTCATTTCCCCCTATTTACCCTACTCTTCTCCCCACTTACCAGGGGTGGTGAGTGAAAAAGGGTACAGACTCCTCACACCTGTTTCCTGCTGTGCTACTAACCACATCATCTGGCTCTGGGAGTGATTTGGCGCTCCTGCGGGGTGCAGGGTCTTAGAACTGGGGCCCACAGTCTGTGTCATGGGCTGATACCAGATCCCATGGAGGCAGCAGCAGGGCAAGCACCCCACAGATAGCTCCAAGCAAGTACCTTTCCACAAAAAAGACTGAGAGGAGACCGAGTTCTTTGCTTCTGTCTCCAGTCTACCTTCTCCAGGCTCCACCCCCTTGAGAGAATTTCAGAGCCTTAAAGGGCCAACCCTCTTGCTTGAAGACGGGCACGCCTCCTCCATTTCAAAGGTGCATTCCTTGTGCTGTCAGAGTAGTGCTTTGTGGTGGGAAGCATATAGCCCTTCAGGCTCAGGGGAAGGTGCCTGCCAGAGTCTGGGCTCTGGCCAATTAGGCTGTAGTGGCCTGGAAGTTTCCTCTGGGGGCTCCTGTCCAACATCCTCAGGTACAATGATCTCCCTATGTTCAACAGTCAGCTCTGAGCTCCGACCCTGACCTGGCTCTCTATCTGGTGCCCCTGCAGCTTCTGAGTCTCTGTCCAGGTCACTACTGGATCCACAGGTCATGACAGTCTGAGAGTAATGGCATTAATGACGCCAATTTTACTACAGTTGTTCCATTTATTACATACATTATACACCACACCACTTCAAAGTGCAGGATGGATTTTGTTTTCCAGCAGGCCCAAAGGGAGCATGTGCAATCTTGTGATGAATGTAGTGATGGTTGGCACCACCTGTATGCAAAAGATGTTGGAATTAAATAGTGCTGCTGTTACTTGATTTGCATGTTTTTCAATAAGGGCCTGATAGTTTATTTACTGTGGGTTGAGATGTTTATAAATATGCAATTTTTAGTTAGGAATTTTGTGTAGGTGGCAATTTGTGCAAAACACCGAGGAAGGATGGAGGCTGGCATTTAAACAAAAATCATTAAATAAGCCCTCAGTAGGTGATTACTTGCATGAAGCATATATCTTTTGCAAGGCTTTAAGGCTGAGGCCCCTTCTAAGAAAATATCAGACACGGGCTGCTCTGGACATCATTCCTGCAGTTCTGGAACCTCATGCTCATGTTGGTGACCAGGGGTCACTAAACTCAAGGCTAACAGGCAGGAGTCCTCTGGACCAGATCTCATAGTCCCTGAGGCCATAGAGCCAGAGTCAAGATCTTCATGGGTGCTTTCTCCTAGGCCCAAGGAACTGAGGATCTCCTTACCTACCTTGCCAATCCAACAGCGCAGGGAACACACCAGGCAGGAGGCCATGGAACATGCTCTTGAACAGGACAGAGGGTTGCCCCTTAAAGGGCTACAGTTCTCAAAAGAGGTGGAGCTTAGAAGAAGTGGACTGGAGACAGGGGTTCAAAATGCCACAGTCCACCTCTAGCCTTTTTTGGAGCAAATTGCTCATTCTGTGATGCTGGAACACCTGATCTACTACACCTACTATGTTGACTCAGCTTTTCTGCAAGACCAAAAGAGGTCACTAACCTGCCTCACAGGGTTGTTGTGATGAAAAAATAGGTGGGGAAAGAGATCCATGTGCACTACCTTTACCTCCTTGGATGAAAGATAGAGTATCAATGTATTAAATCAATCAATCTTGTGCCATGACTCATGAGCTATACCAAAGGTATGCAGATGTTCACCCCCTTGTTAAATTCCTGACACTTGAAGGTCTTCACAGCTAAAACTACATTTATGAAATTATATGCTGCTGAAATAAATTACTCAGGTGGTCACCAAATCAAAACTGGGCTAGTCTAAAGTATCACTCCTAAAAATACTGAAGGAGAAATAGTGTGTTGGGGAGGGCCTGAATTGCAGCTCCTTTTCATATCACATAGCAAACCACTTTTGAAATGGAGGTGTGTTCTAGAACAAACAGTGGTATGGTATGGAGCTATTGAGGCCGTATAGTTCAAAAGGAAAAAATGTTTGAAATCCCATTAGAAACTGGTCTGATTTTAATATATATTTATGTGTAGCAGATGGTCGCAGAGCTTGGAAAAGTTACTTTTTAAAACTACAACTCCCATCAGCCCCAGCCAGCATGGCCACTGGATTGGGCTGATGGGAGTTGTAGTTCAAAAAAGTAACTTTTCCAAGCTCTGAATGGTGGTATGTTTAGGTTTTGTGGATGTTTCTACTATATATATAAGCTGGCACTGGCTGCTCATTAGCTACCAGGCTAAGTTCAAGGTTCTGGTTTTGGTGTAGAAAGCCCTATACAGCTTGGGACCAGGATACCCGAAAGATGTTCTTATCTTTTATATACCCAGTCGATCACTACAATGTACAGGTGAGGGCCTCCTGCAGATACCATCTTATCAGGAGGACTGTTCCGCATAACATAGGAAGCAAGCCTTTAGTGTAGTGGCACCTACCCTTTGGAGCCCCCTCCTCTTAAATATTAGACAGGTGCCATCTCTGTTATCTTTTTGGCACTTACTGACAGGGCAGGTACCAAAGGGCAACCAGGTCGGGCCCTGGCTAAGGGCCCCTCCTTAGGGTGTGGGAGTAGCGCTCCCCTTCTGCAATCCTCAGCAGGGTTGACTCCCGACCCTGCCGCAAATGGTGGAGATGGAGCTCCCAGTCTCCCACACAGACCATCCAGGCCCATGGCGCCTGCCCGCTCCATCTACCTCTTCTTCCTTTCTGAGAATGCCCTGAATACTGTGCGCACAGCTGCCATTGACCAAGATGGCAGCAGAGGCTTCTCTAAGGGGCTAATGCCCCTACCGCCATCTTGATTGATGGCAGGCATGTGCATGCATGCAGCATAGTGCGCATGCATGCCATCAACGAAGATGGCGGCAGGGTATCAGCCTCTTAGAGAAGCCTCCGCCACCATCAACCTGTGCGCCCAGAGTGCAGGGCATTCACAGAAAGAGAGAAGAGGTAGGTGGAGCGGTTCTGCATGGTCTGTAGGGGGAGCTGGGAGCAGGCGGCCCGGAGCAGGCTAACGCCCAAGGGCCCAGTGACACCTGGCACCAGCCCTGCCCACTGAAGACCTTCCTCTTCCACAAGCCTTTAAGTAGAGACATTATCTCATTCAGCGTCTGTGTTGGAGTTGCTTTTTAAGATGTTTTTAAAGCTTTTTTAAAAATACGTTTTTAAAGATGTTTTGTTTTAATATATTTTAATGCCTGTTTTTATTATGTTTTAGAGTGTTTTTGTTTGCTGCTCTGGGTTCCTACTGGGAGGAAGGGCAGGATATTATTATTATTATTATTATTATTATTATTATTATTATTAGTAGTAGTAGTAGTAGTAGTAGTAATAATAATAATATTCATTGTTAAAAGATATTTTGATGGCAGGGACTCTCAGTATCTGCCTTGTAAATATCTCCTTAATTTTTTACTTGGCTATTTCCATTTCCAATCACAATAAATCTCCAGAATGTACTCAGATTTACACTTTGATGCATCTCCATGGTAAGAGTTACATAATTGTTTAGTAATCATAAGGGTTTGCATTGGTACCTAAATAATTTGGAGTACAGACAACTTGCTTCAAGAGGTTCCCTAAGAAGTGCCTTTGCAGAGATCAAGAGAGTGGCATAGGGGAGGAGACTATCTCACAGACTGCATTTGAAATAAGATGTTAATAAATATGGCATCCAATGAATGGAGGCCGTTCCTGTTGAAAATAAATTCAACTTGTTTTTGTGTTTATGGATTTATACATCATAAAACTGGCTTCTAGATGTGTGCAAACTATTTTTGTTTAGTTATTCCCTTCATTTTTGTCATTAAAACCTCATTTATTTAGTTATTCATCAATGACTAATTTTCATTTCTGCTTCACTCATTTTTGTCATTCATTTACATTTCCAATTACTTTCAGTTGGAGGACCAGCTGCTCTTCTGCTGCCCGTAACTTCAATGTTTTCATTGAATTGGCATGCATTTTTCAGGCTCCGTTCAAGGGATCAGGCGCACCAAATTTCAGACATAGAAAAATGGCACATATTATAGTGGAAAATCTTTTTCAGCCCAAGGGCCACATTTCCTCATGGGCAACCCTGCATGCCAGGGGTAGGTGGAGCCAAGGCCAAAAGTGGGCAGAACAACAGATATCACTCTTCTTTTTGTAGGCTAGATTCAAGCCACACTAAAGTCAGAGGTTTCAATACCCTTGCACATCTCTTCAACCTCCATCCAGGGAGGCAAGAAGCATGACCACAGTTAAAGACACATTCCAACCAAGGATAAGCGCTTGAGGAGGGCACAGAGGAAGGCAGGTGATGGATATGACCTGAAGAGAAGGAGGTGGCCTGGGGAGAGTCCTAAAGACTTGAGAGAGAAGTCTGGAGGGCTGCATTTGGCTCATAGGCTGGAGGTTCCCCACTCATATTTTAAAGGCTGAAAAGGGAGATAGAGAGAGTCACAGAGATCAGACTAATCAGAGATCAGTAATTTTGGGACCTGGATTGGAATCCTCTGTCTCTGGTACTATTTAACTGACTGATCTGGCTTGACTGATCTGGCTACTCCTCAGGGTGGTGGTCATGACAATCCAGAACTCACTCAGACAAATAAATGCAAACCTTTCCCCCCCTCTTTTATAGGTTTCCCCAAGCCACTCCTCTTGCCACTGCTATTGGAAGGTTCCATGAGCACAGACAATCTATCAGAATGTTGGAGATGGTTTTGAGATTTAAATTCGAGTTCAGCACTGACTACCTCAGTGAGATACAAATGTGATAGATATGGTGTGCAGTAGTGTAGTGGCAAATTCAGAAGTGCAGGGTCCCTTCATGACAGTCACAACCACACCCCCTTCCCCTTTTTTTGCTGCTGGGTTGAGAATGAGATCCTTGCTACTGCCTTCTCCCACAGCAACATATATCCCTAGGAGCCAATAAGCATGAAAGCAGAGAGTGTTAGCTGCTAAGAAGAGTCCTCTCAGTGTCTGATTCATCTCCTTTCACTTTGATTGGCTCCAATCAGTAGGAAAGGGCAAGGAAGCATGTTAGAAGACTCTTCTGAGTGGCTAACCCACTCCCTTTTCATGCTAATTGTCTCATAGGATGCCAGAGACATAGGGACCCTGTTGGGACCTTGCTCCCAAATAAGTAAGGGGTCTAAACCCCCCTGAGACCTTGGACGACTACACCCCTGTGTACTAATATTGTGCACCCATCATCCATTCATTCAGTTTTATCCGCCTTTTCAGTCCTACGATACCCCAAGGTGGCTTAAACAGATGACTTTGTCAATAAAATTTGGGGCAGATTAGATATCCCAGTATAAGTCTGATAACTTTGGGTGCCCAGTCATGATTTGCATTTATAGGATATGTTATTGCATGTTCATTACTGGCAAAATAACCTTGGCTCTGCCCCATTGTTGCAGATCATTCATTACAGTCTCTATACTTTGATCATGAAGGTCTTATTTCAGAGTATTAACTCATGCACTTAAAGGTTTGCAACTTGAGAGCTTTATGTACATGATATCTCTCCATTATGGTGAGATAAAGAGCTTTCCTCAGTTGAGAAACCTAATTATCTGATGCATTATCTTCAGATACAGTACATTTACTATATATCTTGTAGGTTAGCTATTCCATCAATGATCTCCTGACTTTCTTTCATAAATGTGTGCACACACAAATATTCATACCAGGCACATCTATATCCATATACAAAGGCATTCAAGATGCATTTGTCTAATCTACAGGCACACTATTGGTTCAGGAAATTCTTTAACAGCATTATTTTGAGTGTCAATAGCATTGGCTTTAAAAATGCACTGATTTCAGAAATCCAGCTACTTTAATTGCCATATAGGATATAAAGCTTATGTTCCACATATTGACAAGTATAGCACTGAACCTAAAGTTTAGAGATTTAATTTTTCTGTCTCTTTTAATGAATATTACAACAACAGCCACCTCCAGTGGGTTGGAATAAAAAGTCATGTGTATACCTACTACAACATTTGCAGACCTCCTCAGTTTTCTGTTTTTAATGTGATGAAAATTTGTACAAGTAACAAAGGAAAAAATGTCATGGTAACTAAAACATTTCCTATACTTGCATTTTAGAGGGAAGCAAAATCAAAGGTCTTCAAAGAATTACTAGGGCTCTTTCTAGGAGGTTATTGACAAATATGTAGCTTGTCTCTTGAGTTTGTGCCTCTTTCACAGATTGGTGTATTTGTGATCCCACAGGCAGGAATAAGCGTCTGTAATTCATTTCTCCTTGTTAACTAGTGTGCTTTTGTGTGGAGGATGATTGACAGCAAACTCGGCTTAGTCCCAACGGATGAGCTTGTTAGCAAAACCCTAGTATCCTATCTCTAATAAAGCATATCAGCAGTACATTTTGTCCTATCTATTAGCCTCTCTGTTTCTTTTTTGTGAAAAGCTGAGTGTCCCTTTGAAGCAATGACAAATAAACCCCTGAACTGAAGTGCTAGGCTGCCTTATGGACAGCTGGATAGTAAATGTCACACCGTGTATAGAATGCCTATTATCAGAGTGAGCCATTTGTTCCATGCCTTTCAGTATCTTAATGTAATACAAAATTGCTAAATCAAGCCCCATGTCTGTGACAGAACATAATTAATGAGAAAGCAGGAGCCAATTCAACACTCTTTATTGGGACCTAATTGGCTCAGGCAACAGAGTTGTCACTCAACAAGAGACTTCCTTTAAAGCAATTTTGTTCTTGGTTGTATTACAGAGCCTATTAAATTGTCCCCTCCTTGATCGCACAAAGAAGTATCTGCATGCAATAATTAGCTTTTCCAAGGGGATTTTTTTTTAACTCTTTCAGTAGCAGAAAATTTTCGAGCTCTGCTGGAGGAAATAGTCAGCCTATGGAGATATACAGGCTCAAGGCTGAATAACTGTAATCTTAGGAAGGCCCTATCAGGAGGCTGCAGACACTCCAGCTGGTACATAATATATGGCACCTCCCATGCATTGGGCTGGGCCAAAGCAAGCACATCTGTGCTTTCCAGGCAGCCTATTGAACTACAGGGGTTATTCATATCAAGTTGTTTGCTATTTGAAACCTCTGCAATGTAATGGAAAAATTTGTTTAAGTTAGGCTGCCCTTCACTATGTACCACTGAAGCATGTGAGGTTTGTTTGTTTGTTTTATTTTGTTTCTTTATGAGTTTTCAATTCAACATTCTCAGGGCACGGGCTCATTGTTTAAGGACAAAATGCCACATCTATCAGAGCTTGGGCTTTGAAGGTTAGTGGTTGCAGCTCCCTGGCAGAGCACTTTCTTTGTATGCAGAAGGTCCCAGGTTCAATCCCTGGTATGTTCAGATAGGGCTGGAAAAGAGCCCTGTCTGAAACCTTGGAGCGCTGCTACCAATCAGAGTACTGAGACAGATGGACTCTGATGTGGTATAAGCCAGATTCCTATGTGCCATGTGCAGAGCTTGGAAAAGTTACTTTTTTGAACTACAGCTCCCATCAGCCTAATCCAGTGGCCGTGTTGCCTAGGGCTGATGGGAGTTGTAGTTCAAAAAAGTAACTTTTCCAAGCTCTGGCCATGTGTTCATTAATGAGCCCCATCACTAAGTGAACTGCATAACGTCACTGTAGTAGTGGTTAGGACAGACAGAACTGTAGCTCCATGGGGTTACATGTGGTAATGGGATTGGCATTGTGTTTGCCTCTCCATCTCAGTGCATCAAACTCCTGATCCCTTCCAATATCTGAGCGCTGAATGACACATTCATGCTTGGGCTTTGGGACCAGATTACCTAAGGGACCACCTTGCCCCATATAAAAAGAAACCAGATTCTGCTCCCCCACCCCATGCCAGCCAAGTAGTTGCGAATAGTTTGCCACCACTCCTTTCATTGAAATGCATGCATCTGATTGGTTGGGGAGAGCAATCATAATCCTGCTCAAATGCTGTGTTTCTTAGGGACTCCTGATTGGCTAGAAGTTTAATCCATTGGGGAATATAAAATCAAAATGGAGATTCAGAGGGGTCTCCCTAAGTCACACGTACTGGAACTTTTTTAAAAAAAATTACCCCTGGAGGCAGAGATGGGACCAGAGGGATGATTGCAATTGGCTGTGCTGTCCAGAGATGATTGGCCAGTACAGAAGATGGAGAGAAACAAGTCCAGCGTGTCTGTAAATGTGAGGTAATGTATTGAATATGAATGTAAGAGACTGGACTATAGCTTTGGGGTTGTTGGGGGTTTAGTGTGGGCAGTGCCCCACTTGTACTAAATGAGGGGACTTCACTGCTGTGCTTTGTTTTACTACCCAGTGGCAGCAGAACACAGGCTTGGGCTCTTGATCCCTAATGGCGGTAAAGGAAATGTTCCCAGCACCTTGCCCTTTCCTTTGTGTCAAGACAGTAATGGTGTCTTGTTGAATCAAAGAAGGGTTGACATGCTGATGACTGATAGGCCTGGTGGTCTGAAGAGTGGCAGCAGTTTGAGATATCAGGGGAATTTCCCCTGATCCCTAGGCTTCATACTGCTGGGATGCTCCTGGGACTACAGTATATAAAATGTCTGGTTTCATTTGCAGGCAAGAATGCTGTTCACCAATTCTTCACCAACTAAATTCACTGCTTCCTAACTTCAAAGCTTTACTGGCAGCCCCTGAAGATTATTCACAAGCTGTAGCTGGTGCTCAGTAGTTATGCAGGGAGTGTCACTATAATGCCCTTGCCAGTTTATAATGCCAAAGGACACAGTTCTTTATGGATCTGGGGTGAAAATTACAACTTTTATTGACTACTAAAGAAAGCGTACAAAGACAGGAAGAAAAGTAATCAATCTCACGTTCCTATCATTGCCTGGGAACCCTCAGAATGCCAGAGGATGGACCTCTGAAGGAGCTGACTTCTTAGCACCCCATCCTGGGTCTTGTCCACGCTAAGTTCCAATATGGGATGGTTTTGCAGGGCTTTTATATTATTAAATGCTAATGAATCACACCTGCTGTTTGGGTTATTCCTTAGTGCTTGTGAAAAGGTTTGTTTTTTCATAAGGCTGGAACAGCACTTGTCACGCAGCCAAGATAGATAACTGGGGAGAAGTAGCTAAGATAGATAGCTGACTAGTGATCCTCCCCAATTCATTGTAAGAAGTGGAGAAGCCATGGGATGAGAATGAGCATATCTCTGTGAAAGAGTCAAATGGTCTTCATGCGGTAGCCTCTTTTAGGGGGTGGTTGTTACACTGCTGTGATGTTTATGTGCTTTTAACTTTTTAAATTTTTATACTAATTTTAACTTTTGTGTTGATTGCAAGTTGTTTGGGATTCACTTTTGTGAAGAAAAGCAACTAACAAATTTAATAAGTCAATAAATCAATCACTGCCTGGCAACTGTGCTCCTCAGCTGGGCAACTGCTAAGAGTGCAGCGTCCCCCAGAGGTGTGCTTAGTATGTGCTAGAGACTGGGATATTGCTGCCCTTCAGTATTGGTTACCAACTGAAATTAGACAAGCAACTAGTGTTTTATTAATTAATTAAATGTATGTCCTGCCCTTTCTCCCAGAAGGAGCCCAGGGCGGCAAACAAGTGACAAAACACTAAAAACATCTATAAAACATCTTAAAAACACTTCTCTTTTTTTATAAAAAAAACTTTAAAAACATATTTTAAAAATCTTAAAAATAATTCCAGCACAGATGCAGACTGAGATAAGGTCCCTGCTTAAAAGGCTTGTTAAAAGAGAAAGGTTTTGCCATTTAGATGGCTAGTGAAGACGTTGTTTAAGAAGGCTTTCCCTGAAGTGTGATACAATTACTTTTTGAAATAATAATTGTTTTATTGTTGTTGTTATGTGCCTTCTATTATGATTTATGGCGACCCTCTGAATCAGTGACCTCCAAGAGCATCTGCCATGAACCAAACTGTTCAGATCTTGTAAGTTCAGGTCTGTGGCTTCCTTTATGGAATCAAGCCATCTCTTGTTTGGTCTTCCTCTTTTTCTACTCCCTTCTGTTTTTCCCAGCATTATTGTCTTTTCTAGTGAATTGTGTCTTCTCATGATGTGTCCAAAATATGATAACCTCAGTTTCATCATTTTAGCTTCTAGCGACCGTTCTGGTTTAATTTGTTCTGACACCCAGTTATTTGTCTTTTTCGCCATCCATGGTATGTGCAAAGCTCTCCTCCCACACCACATTTCAAAGGAGTTGATTTTCCTCTTATCCACTTTTTTCACTGTCCAACTTTTCCGTCCATACATAGAGATCAGGAATACCATGGTCTGAATGGTCCTGACTTTAGTGTTCAGTGATACATCTTTGCATTTGAATAATAATTCTACAATTGGTTTTATTTTATTCTATTGTACACCACTTTGGTAACTTTTGATAGTGAAGCAGTTTATAAATGCACAAATCAAGAAACAGAAAATTAGACTATATAGTATACATGTAGTGTCCAATGTGTGTAGAACCACATGATTTCTGTAGTGCATATGTGGGGCTATCCCATTTTTATCTTTAGTACAGCTCTGTAAGGTAGATTAGGTTGTGGACGAAGACTTCTAAAATTGTGATCTAAATTTCAAAGCTATGCAGTGGAACAATTCTAATGGTTCAGCAATCTTTTATTTAGTCCCCTGGCTGCAATTATGATGGAATACTTATGCAACAAGAAAATTGCAAAAAAACAGTAACCAAAAACACTAAGGTGACTGATTGATACATTCAAATGTTGTGATTTTAAAAATTATTATTTATTATCATCATTATTTATAGGTTTATATACTGATTAATGCCCGAACTGGCTTCTAAGTAGTTTACACAAATCCACAAAATAAATCCACAAAATACATACATTGCACTGCTAGCTCTAAAATTTTGACACCTTAGGCATGGCACCCTCCATGGGCACTCTGAACCTACAAAAGGATGCGTGTGCAAATTGAGAATTCTCTCATGATGTCTCCAGACTTCTCAGGTGCCCCATGCAAAGTGAGTATGTCAATCCTCTTGGGGTGATGAACCATTTGCCCGTTGGGAGGACAGTGCCTGACCTCACCAGCCTGTGCATGGATGTCCCCTTCTCTTTATACAATAGTGAACATATTGGTCATATGAGAACCAGAAGTCTGAGTTCTCCTAGAACTCAAGTGAAGGTGGTTAGACTGGCCAAGTAAGGAGAAGGGCAGGGGCTAGATGTCTACAGTCCATCTCTACTTCTGGCCCTTCCTTTTTTCAGGATCCTGGTTGCTCTGCCACCTTGCCCTCTGGCCTGCTGCTGCTGCTGCTTTTTTATGCCACGTCAATCCATAATAAGATCTCAGTCATCCATTATTTAAGCATGAATAATCAGGAAGCCAGAAGCCAGATTTCGACTGGACATCAGGAAAAAGTTCCTAACTGTTAGAGCCATACGACAATGGAACCAATTACCTAGAGAGGTAGTGGGCTCTCCGACACTGGAGGCATTCAAGAGGCACCTTGACAGCCATCTGTCAGAAATGCTTTGATCTGGATTCCTGCATTGAGCAGGGGGTTGGACTTGATGGCCTTATAGGCCCCTTCCAACTCTACTACTATTCTATTTATGGATAAGGGAGCTGGCGTGACATGTAATACCTACACCAGGATGGATGAGTTAGGTGAGGTTGATGTGATCCATCTGTGTCTATCTGGATATTTGTACAGCACTAGCAGAGATTGGACATGTGTGTGTGTGTGAATTGTTGTAGTCCATACACACTCCATCTCCCTTACCAGGTGAACTCTTTGCTCCAATGTGTGATTTGAAAACTTTCACCTGATGTTGGGCCTCCGACAAAGAATAGGGATGCTGTCCGACAGCCTCCCTAATTGAGTTGTGGCCTTGGGGGAGGTGCTGGGGTACTCTAGGAATATTATCCTGGGGGCCTTCAGTATACACATTGAGGCTGCCTTAAGTGGGCATGCTCAGGACTTCATGGCCACTATAACAATCATAGGGCTATCTCAATGTATTGCTATCCTGACAAATTGAACAGGGCAAGAGGTTGGATCACTGTAATGCGCTGCATGTGGAATGGCCTTTGAAGCTTGTTACTGCAAAACAGATCTGCTAGGCTGCTGGTATTGCCAACTGAGACACATAATACCAGTTCTGAAAAATATGCACTGGCTGCCAATTTGCTACTGAGCCAAATTCAAGGTGTTCACACTGATGTATAAACCCCTATACAATTTGGAACCTGAATAACTGAAGCAGTGCCTTCTTCCATCCATATAAACATTACTATGGATTAATGTCTATGGGAGAGGCCCTCTTAGTGGTGGCACAGCTACCTGAAGTTTGTTATGAAGCAGGGCAGGAAGTATTTGCTGAGCAGTTTGCTGTTCAAGTGTTTGCTCAGCATGTTTGCTGAAATATTTTACTGGTTATTAAGACTGTGAATAAAATTTTGTGTGATTCATATGTTCATATATGCATATTCATATGCATTTTAAAATCATTGTGTGTATATATTATTATTACTATTATTAATTTGATTTATTAGTCGCTTGCTACCCAAAGGTCTCCAAGTGACTTACAACATAATTAAAAGCCAAAATAATATATCATCCATAAAGCAAAACAATAATCACCTTGCTCTGAGACTGTTGTTACAATGAAGCGTGGGTAACAATTTATTTTAAACAAATAAATAAAGCTCCACACAAAGGAAAATGTAATAACACCTGATTGCTACACAGCAAACACATCAGTTGCCACTGCCAGAAGATTGCCATCCACAATGACATAGGAATGAACTCAGGTGCAGCGGTGTCAGTAGCAGGAGTGCGGGGGGGTGCGGACCTCCAGTGCACGCCCTCCCAGGGGCATGGATGAGGTGGCTGGGCTTGCGCGCGTGCACTCGACACCAGCCACCTCGTCCATGCCCCTGGGAGGGTGTGCACTGGAGGGGCACCCAGCCAGAGAAGGCCTGGGAATGCTGGTGCACCTCCCTCACCCCGCCGACGCTGCTCCCGGTCTCGCCCACCCGCCCGCCTCCGAGGAGTTGGAGCAGCCTTGCCGGGCAACGGCGTGGGGCGGGGCAGCTCTGGGTGTCACCCCCCTCATGGTGACACCCGGGTGCAGGCCGCACCCTCTGCACCCCGGTAGTGACGCCCCTGCTCAGGTGAGACAAAACAGGAAGAAAACAGACATCTTTTAAAACAGGTGGGGGACATTTTTTTAGACGGAAGGCTGAATTCCCATTTGGACAACCTTCTGGGACCATATGTCAGTGGTGGGTGGGGCCAGATGCAAAGGTGGATGAAGCAACTAATGTCAACATTATCTTTGTACAGCAGGCTAGCTTCTACATAGTCGCACACCCCTCTCTATCCTCCACGCAGGCAAGCAAGGGGCATGATCAGAGTTCAAGGACACATTTAATGTTGGAAGTTTCTTTTGGAAAAAAGTAACTAATAAATAATAACAATTTCAGGCACCCAAAAACACTCAAGGAGGGTGTGATGCAGGGGCAGTGAGGGGTGTGGCCTAGGAAGGCTTCGTGGGCTGGGGAGAGTCTTGAGGGCCAGACAGAGAGGCCTGAAGAGCCACATTTGGCCTCTGGGCCTGAGGTTCCTCACCTTTGACTTTATGTGTGTGTGTGTGTGTGTATGAGAGAGAGAGAGAGAGAATGCATGACTAAAAATATTTACACATAATAGTTGTGGGTGCAGTTTCTTTATCTGCTGACGGATAGCATCCTGCTATACTCCTGCTAGTTGAGAGCTATCAGGAACTGCAGGATCCATTTGAAGTTGTCCTGTATGGTGAATCACTGAACTGTAGGTGGCAGCCTTCTCAGAGAAGAACCCTCTTGCACTTCACTGATTCTGCTCACCCAAACAGGCCAGTGTCTTTTCCAAGGCAGGGAGGAGCGCAAGAGGCCTCCTGTTTCAGCTGAGCCTTGCTTGGCCTTGCTTGAGGTCTTCCTCAGCTCCAGTGCATTCCTGCATCCGTATAGTGATGGCCACCAACTTGAAAGCCTTTAAAAAAGGATTAGACCAATTCATGGCAGGATAAGGCTATCAGTGGCTACTAGCCACAATGTTATGTTCTACCACTACTGTCAGAGGCAATATGCCTCTGAGGAAAAGTTGCTGGGAATCACAAGGGGGGAGAGAGCTGCTGCATTCAGGTCCTGTCTGCGAGCTTCCTATAGGCATCTGGGTGGCCACAGTGAGAACAGGACGTTGGACTAGATGGGCCTTTGGCCTGATCCAGCAGGGCTTTTCTTTTGTTCTTGGTCCTGTCTTCCAGTTTGTCCACTGGTTCTTTCTTGTTCTTTGGTCCTTGATCCTACCTCCTAGTTTGCCCTTCAGTCCTGACTAACAAGGCTTGTCTGTGGTTTTGAGTTCTGTCTCCTGACTCTCTTACTGCTACCCATAGCCCAACCCTGACAAGAGCCAGTTAGCACATCTGTATGTTGTACTTGTTGTTAGAACTGGATTACTTCAGTCCACTGGGGAGGGGAATTGGATGTTTAAATGCGCTTGTTTTGTTTTTCAAAAAAATCTCAGATACATAGTAAAAATGGAAATGGACTGCCTTCAAGTCGATCCCGACTTATGGCGACCCTATGAATAGGGTTTTCATGGTATGTGGTATTCAGAAGGGGTTTACCATGCCTCCCTCTGAGGCTAGATCTCCTCAGCTGGCTAGGGCCTGCTCAACTTGCCACAGCTGCACAAGCCAGCCCCTTCCTTGTCCGCAACTGCCAGCTGGGGGGCAACTGGGCTCCTTGGGGCTGCACACATGTCCTTGGGTCAGGACATGTAACCCCTGAGCCACTCACTGTGGGGGTGATCTTTAGCTGGCCCTTGACACCCAGGAGACACAAGTGAGGATTTGAACTCACAGACTCTGGACTCCTAGCCAGGTTCTCCTCCCCACAGTGCTATACCAGCTAGCCGATACATAGTGAAGGGGGAAAAACAACTCTTCTTCCTGACTGGACCATTTTCTATATGTAACCAGGGATGTTTCTAATATATATAGGAGAGCATTGAGATGACAGCAGAAAAAAATTAACAATCCCTCAATTAATTATGATGTTACAGAGTTCCCCCCCATGCGTATCAGGTAACTGTACTTTTGATACTGCCTTACATTTTAAGTAAAAGGAAAAGGGCAATTAAGAATTACACACTAGTAATGTAACTCAGCCTCATATTATGATACTATTTAAAATAGTTGCATGAGAATATAAAAAAACAACAGCACACATATTAGATAATGAAAGAGTAAAAGCTGCCTATTTGTGCTGCTTGAATAATGTTTTGAATTTTTACAAATCTTTTGCCAGATCTTTTTCTATATAATATGCCCACCTGTTATTTTTTGGTGTGGGGGAATTAAGATTTAAGCATAATGGCTGTAGAAAACTGTTCTCTGCTTTATTTTAGAAATAAATTTCTCAGCTTATCAAGAAAAAGTAAAAAGGGCCATTTCTAATGTACTCAGAAAATGCAGAGGTGGTGGTGGGGAAAAACCTGCTAGGGGCATGCAACCAAAGGGACCTTCACATCTGGAGACAATATGCCTCTGAATGCCAGTTGCTGGGAATCAGAAGTGGGGAGTGTGCTGTTGTCCTCAGATCCTGCCTGCAGGCTTCCCATAATTTCTGAGTTAATCCAAGAGAAGCTTGGGAGAGTTCACCCATCTATGGTGTCCATTCTGCTCCTATGTCCTATGATGACAACTGCACAGAATACATTCTGTCCCTAAGTTGTGTGGTGCCTTTCTTTCACTCCACTGACTCATGGGCATTCATCTTAT
The DNA here is from genome assembly GCF_030035675.1 of Rhineura floridana. NCBI lineage: Eukaryota > Metazoa > Chordata > Lepidosauria > Squamata > Rhineuridae > Rhineura > Rhineura floridana. Next base: position 182,308,242 of record NC_084481.1, on the reverse strand, counting down.
TGTATGTTTCCTTTAAGCTGTATGCTCCCATTCACAGGAGCAAAGGTGTTAGATTGAGGGACATTTCTGGGGTACTAAATAAGGAAGATCCACCTTGATGAGGAACTGTCTTCAATGGAAATGGCAGGAATAGCTGAGGCTGTGGCCATAGCCACTGTAGCACTGACAGGTTGTTGTTATGTGTGGAAGCTGTGGTCAGGTGTATCTGTTGGACTTCCTGGCATGTATGTATTCACAGTGAAACAAACTCTTCTGCCCCACTCAGTAATGGTGCCATCATGTATGAAGTATCTCTGTGTTGGAAAAAAAATAATATCTGGTTTATCACAGTCACAGATGACAAAAAAAAAGAAAGAAAAAGAAAAGAGGAATCTGATGTGCTGGGATCCCAAAGCAGCTGTCATGTACTTTGAATTCAGAATTAATCATTGTCATTTCTGTGCCATGCTTACCATAAGACCAAGGTTTGCATCCTAAGCACTATGAGTCAAGTTCTGATTGTGGAAGAGGGCTATTCTGGCTCCTGCCAGCACCTGATGAAGACCTCTGTGACCCTCTTTAGTACTGTGTAGAAGCCTCTTCTGAGACCTTTTGTACCTTGTGAAATAGTGTGGGATGTGGCGCAGGAGGGTGCAGCTGGCATGGGGAAATGGCTGCAACTGGGGGTGAGTCACTCTCTGGCAGAGCTTCTGCCTTGTAGGGGTGCCTGTTCACACACACACACACGCTCCTATTCTGTATTTGCAAACAAATCCAATGTTACAAAGTATAAAGACACACTCACTGTTATGCCAGTTCCAGTGCATCTCCACCTCTCTTTTCTGTAAATGGCAACACACAACAGTCAAACCCTGCCCCCTTTTATCATAAAACCTGGTGGGAATAGCTTGAGTGCACTTTTTAAAATTTGCTTCAAAGAGATTTCACAACTGATTGGAAGATCAACCTGTTCCCCCTCCAGGTGTGGCCAATGAAATGCTTTGCTGTTGGCTACTAGTGTGCTCACAGCCAAAGACCGATTAAATTGTGAATTCTCTCTGATGCAAAGGAAACTAGGTACAAGTTGGTGTTGTCCCTGGGATGTTCTTACCTCCCTCAAAATGATTTGAGTTTTGCAGCCCTAGTTTACTTGGTCTCTTATGTGGATGAATAAAGTAGATGATTCAGAGTCCCTTTCTTTGCTTTTAACTAGCTTCAGCCCTCTTTATTTACCTTTTGATTGTGTTGCCATATTTGATGCTGAAGGGAATTAAGGGGTTATTATTTTGGGCTTTATGCATCAAACCCCTAATAACAAAGACAAACATAGTGTCATAGTAGTGCTTGCAACTCTGAGAAAGATGCTGATAGAATAGTCCATCATTATTATCAGTGGTCTAGTGTGTCATCTGAGAAGGCGGACAGACTGTTCAAATTTATTCTAGGACCACCTATAGGCTTCAACATGCTGAATGGCTCAGTGTGAATAAAACCATGTGAAATCAGCCTATTTGGCATTTTAGCTGTATTTTAATATCATCGGCAGCATTCTCCATTAAAGTAACATCTCTGCAATCAGCCTGGTATAAAAAGGCTGTTTATTGTAAATTGGTCAGCCTGTTATATGCCTGTCTCTCCTGATGGATAAAGTGAGAGAAGATTGTTATTCAGATAGCATGTGACACAGTTTTCAAAAATGATTAACAAGCCACAGTGCTTTTTGTATTATACCAATAGTTTATTTAATTATTTCATTTCTGTTTGATCAACTTTGTTTTCTTTTTTCACTCTGATCAGAAAGAAAAAGCCTTGCCACTAAATTACACCTCTCCCCCAGAGGATGCCTGCAATGCAGCTATAACCAAGTCAACAAATGAAAAGAAAATTGTTCTTCCTTTTGTTATCTTTTTAATTAGGAGACCTGCCTAACAGTTTGCCTGCTCTGATGAGAAATATTGTCAAAAGTAAGCAATTGCCATTGATTTTGCATGATTATGCCAGGAGAGTGCTATCGCTTTGCCTTGTTAGTGTATATTAATTACCCCAAACAGTAGACCTCCACACCTCTGGAATCACTCAAAGTTTTCAGGAAAGAATCGACAATCTTTCAGGCTCACCATGGTATACCTCAGTGCTGGAAACTGCACATTACGGACTATGCTCCCTATAAATAAAGGCCATTTTGTTATGCCCACTCTCAGATGTGTTTCCTACTGTGACATCTTTAACAAAACATGGTGTGACCTATTGAAAAATACAGTGCATTATCGGTGAGGATTTCTCCCTCTGGCCCAGAATTGCTGCTGTTAGAAGACAAAATTTCTGACAAAGATGAATCAGAATAGAATTCAGAAAGCAAAACTTGTCTATGCTTGTATGGCCACTAAAATTAAAGAGTCTTAATTTAGAGAAGACTCTAAGTTAACACTATTGCCTTACATGTGTCTGGTAGATTATGATGATGATTATTAGCACTACTACTACACCTTTTGGAAACATATTTACTCTTGATGCCACTTTACAGTCTTCATCTTATTTATCTTCTCTGCGATGTTAAAAGTTAGGTTACTCACTACTTTTCTAATTTGTACGTGGACTGACATATAACCCTATGCAAACATTCTTGATATGTTCAGTGAACAAGCAGGGGATGTGTGCAGTATCATAGTGACAGACACTGTCCAACCTCTCCACATTCATTAGAACTCCTGTACAGAGCTGTTGCATGTACTGCTACACAGGCTCTTTCCATCCAGTCAAGAGCCATTTTTTTCAAGGCTTCCTAATAACTTGGAAAGGACCCTCCTTGTGGGGCTATCCACAGGCATTCTAATGAATGCACATAAATTAGGATGGGGACTGCCACTGTAATGCCACACTATCCTCTATGTCAGGGGTAAGGAACTGGGTTACTCCAACCCTAGTGAGCCACTTTGGCAGGTGGGCAGGCCGTAGCCACCTGTCACTCACCTGACATTACTATGGCATCAGGTGAGCTATTTTGCCTCTGTAGCGTGGCAAGCCCTGCTACAAAAAAAATTGAAGCTGATTGTTGTGCAGGAATTGGCTGCACAACTGAGTTCCTTGTGACAAACTCAATTTTGCAGCCAATCCAGCAGCTTTGGAGACACCACCTATCTGCAGGGATCAGCTTCATAGCCAAGTTTCCCAGCTATACAGTTGACCCATCAAGAAGGCAGGCTTGAAGTTAATTCAGTGCGCTTGAAGTCCCCACCCATTAGCTTCGTTACAGAGTTCCTCATGCGGCACTTGGTAGTGTAGCCAATCCAAGCAGGCTTGCTCTTATGCCACACTAGGGATGGAAGGATCTGTCAATGTCAATTCCCTCGGTTTCTCAATCTTAAATTTGGTTTTCCACATTTCTGCAGAAGTTTGCAGTTTTTTATATTTAAAAAAGGCCTCATGAAAATTCCAAAGCATTTCAGTGTGAATTCTCCTAATAAACACATTTTTGTATGCAGTTTTTACTAGTGTACACATTTTGGCAAGCAATTTCTCCTAAAGCTTTTTGTATGTTTTCACAAATATATCCATTTTGATTGATATTTCCCCCTACTATATGCATTTTTGTAAACATTGCTTGGTTAGAGAACTGCATTGTGAAGTTCAGGTCAGTGTAAATTTTGAAGGATGGCTGTTTGGTCTCATATTGTTTCAGAAAGTGCAAACTTGATATATTTGTCTTTAAATGCTAACTGAATCAAATTTCTTCTCTGTCCCTATGTAATACGTTGGGTTATATCAGCTGGTTGGCAGTGACAGCAAGTTTCACTTGCCTGTGCACAATTGGGAGTGCAGTTAAGAGAGATGTGTCTTTATCTGTTCCACACCTGATGTCACATACACTGTCAGGTGTGAGATAGGTGGATGTGGTTTGGGGGGAAACTTCATTCTGCAGAACAGGCACTGTAGGTGCCACACTGCACTTGCAAGAAATCATTCCTTTAGTGTGGCAGCACCTACTGTTTGGAACTCTCTGCCTATTGATATCAGGCAGGCGCTTTCGTTGTATACCTTTCAGTGCCTGTTTAAAGTTTTCTGTTTAGGCAAGCTTTTCCAGACACATAGATGTTGATCTGTGTTAACCTTTTTAGTTAGTAGCTGTAATTGTTTTAAATATGTTTTTAATTACTTGTTTGTAACTGTTTTATTGATAATTTTAATGTTTTTTGTAAACCGCTTAGAGGTCTTCACATTCAAGCAGTATATAATTTTTGCTAGATAATAAATAAATAAATAAAAACCCACCTTGCAGGTCAAATTAGGACCCGGGCTGCGTAGAGATGCCAGGTCAGAAGCATCCCAAACCCTGATTTTAGGAGCAGGTCTTAGTGATATCATGGGGTGTGCACTAGTGATGTCCTAGGGGCGGCCCCTAGTGATGTCATTAAGCATGATACATTAAGTATCAACCACAGTTGCTTGGAGCATACCACTCAGAAATAAAAAAAACTCTGGATGGAAATTAAGATAGAAATCTTAGCTAAATGAGGGTGTTCCCAGGTCCAGCTCAAGTGACAGGATCATTCCTTGTCACCTGCTTAGAGAGTCTAAGAGAGAAGGGTTTAAGTGCCCTCAGGCCAGGCCAGTCACCAGAAAGCCATTGTAGGAAGAAAGGAGCCTAATGCTATGGAGATGTTAGATGGGAGCACTCAGGAGTAAAGATGGATGCCCCCGAAGGCTGCAATTTGAAACACACTTACTAAGGGACTAAGCCCCATAGAATTCAACAGGACTTACTTCTGAGTAGATATGGTTAGGATTGTGCTGTTGGTAAGGCTTGACTAGGGATCCTCTACAAAAATATCCATATCAAAGCAGGAGTGGCAACCCCCTGCCTGGAATGCCCTTCCTGCCTTTTAACGTGGTTGCTCCAAACCTTTTTTACAGACATGAGCCTTCACTGTAGAGAGAGGTTTGAGAAATGAGTAAGAGTTAAGAAGATTCCCTATTCTTTCCTGCCTACCCTGTGGGCTGCTATAAACTCACTTTGACAGCCAGCCCAATTCCAGTGAATAATAATTGACAGAGAGAAAACACACATGGTTTGGTCTACCTTCACAGGCAGTAGATTGGGAACAACAGCAATTGCAGCCACACTTCCCAATATGTGAATTATGTTTTACCACTGTTGGGCAAGAAACAAACCATCATGCAAATAACAAGATGCTGATTTCCTAAATGCAGTACCATACCAGCCACAAGAAGATTCCTATGAGTATGGCAGAAAACTCAGCATCCCACAACCAGTCAGGATTCCTAACCAAAACCAAAAAAAATCCTGGCAGCCAGTCAGCCAAGGTCACAGAAATGGCCACTTGACAGCCCCTTCCAACTCTACTATTCTATGAAATCCCCATGCAGCACAACCTGACCTGGGCACTGCAGTTAGTGCAGAATGCTGTGGCACAATTGCTGATGTGAGTCTATCAGGACTCATATCAGGACATAATACCTCTGCTCTGAAATCTGCACTGGCTGCCAATTTGCTACCCTGCCAAGTTCAAGGTGTGTTTTTCATGTTATGGATTCCAGATAGTACCTGTTCTGCTCTTGAAAGAAATTGATCCTTTATTGTGGCAGTACTTAAGCTTTGGAACTCTGTTCGTATTTACATTAGGCAGGCGCTTAATTGTACTCATTTTGGCACCTGCTGAAAACATTTTTGTTTAGGCAAGCCTACCCAGGCATGTAGAAGCTATTATGTTTCATCTGTTTTTAGCTCATTGTTAGTTTTATTATTTTGAATGTTTTTAAATACCTGTCTTTAACTGTTTTTGCCATAATTTTATTGTTTTAATTCCTTCTGTAAACCGCTTTGAGTTTTTTTTTTTTTTTACAATAAACTGGTATATAAATGTTGTAAATAAAATACATAAATAAATTCTGGAGTCACTGTGGCCCTTGGGTCTCTTTCCTCTTTTAGGCAAAAAGGAATCTGCCTTATACCAAATCAGGCCATTTGATACCATCTAGCTCAGTACTGATGACATGAACTAGCATTGGCTCTCCAGGATTTCAGGCAATAGTCTTTTCCAGAGATAGAATTTTAGAGATTTGCATGCAAAGCATGTGCCCTACCACTGAGCTACAGCCCTGTTTAAAAAAGTATCTTTTAAAATTGTTCTTTTCAGTTCACTAATGAATGCACAGCATACTAGGGCAGATCCACACCATGCATTTAAATCACATCCAACATCCATTTGAAGCACATGAATCCCACCACAGAATCATGGGAACTGTAGTTTGTTAAGAGTGGTGGGAACTATAACTTTGAGGGGGAAACTACACTTTCCAGGATTCTTTGGGGGAAGTAATGCGCTTTAAATGTGAGGTGATGTGCTTTAAATGTATTATGTGGATGAGCATTACTTCATAAACTTTGCCTGCATATAAATCAGTTTAACTACATTAATTAAAATGGGAATAAGCTACAGCGTTTACTGGGTGACCATGGGCTACGCATCATGTCTCAGCCTAATCTGCCCCTCAGGATGAAACAACAGAGGGGGACCATGACCACCCCAATGAAGAAGGGCACACTTAAAATGTAGAGGAAAGAATAATTTGTAAATAATAATAAACAACCATAGTGTGAAATTAGGTACAGATAAAGACATAGTATGAAGAAATATTTATATAGGCATGAATGTCAAAGATGTTTATTATTTACACAACTTGTAAATATATTTATAGTGCAACCCTATACATGTTTACTGAGAAGCTAGTCCCAATGTATTCAATGGGGCTTACTCAGAAAGGGAAGCATGCACAGGACTGCAATTCAGTTATAAGAAACTTCACTCACCCAATCCAAAATTCAGAATCATGCCACTCTAAGCTGTTTTGCAACTTTTTATACTTTTTTATGGTTATTGGATTTTAAATGGCTTTATTTCTTTTTGTGAGCTGCCTTGGTTTCCAACCCTACCTCACATGGTTGTTGGAAATAGTCTATATACACACACACTGGAGATGTAAAAATACATACACCCATATAATAATTTATTGTCAAAAACCAGTTGGCCATTGCAGAAGGTTTTTTTAAGTATTAGTTTCCTGCCAAATAAAAGCAGTGACACCTAAGTAAGCCCTGCTTAGCTGCTTTTAAAAATAAAAGGATGAGAGGGGGAAGAGAAAGATTTACAACATAATCCTTTTTCACACAAAAGTCCCATTGATTTTCAGCACAATCCTAACCATGTCTACTCAAAAGTAGGTCCTACTGAATTCAATGGGGTTAACTTCCAGGTATGTGGAATTAGCATTGCAGTGTTACTCCCACAAAAGCTTCATTGTTACTGTTACTGTTACTGTAAACCGCCCAGAGAGCTTCGGCTATGGGGCAGTATATAAGTACAATAAATAAATAAATAATATTGGGAAGGTTTTCAAAACAGGTTATCAATAAGACAGATAAACTGCCCTCTTCAATGGTCCAGTAAAATTTAAAGTGGTTTGACACCATAATTAGAAAAGTATAACATTGCAGCATGTACACTTTTTAAAACTTCTGTTCAAAAATTATTTGAAAGATAAGATGTATGATATGCCATTTTTGCAAGTAATTAAAAAACTGCATGCACACTTTGATTATAATTATAACTAAAATTGTTTACTGTGTATGCCCACCAAGATCCTGCTGTGACCTTCTGTGGTAGTGCAATCCTATCCATGTTTACTCAGAAGCAAGACCCAATCCTGACTTCCGGGAAGGGTGACTTCGCTTGTGCCTGCTTTTGAGACGGGCTCCCGCCTCAGAAGAAGCTTATTCAGATATAAATCAGTCAGAACATTTTTTTTTGGACTGATGAAATTTCTCCCGGGCAGGGAGAAACGTAGAGATCAACCTCAAAAGCCTGTTTTTGTTGGGAGGACTGGATTTCATTAATTTATGAGAAAAGGTCCAGCCAGCAATGCTGGACGGACTTCCGAACAAGCTCTATCTGATTAATGCGATACGTTTATCTTTTCTTCAAAGAGAAAACGGACTAACAGGCAAGCACCCTTCTTTCTATTTTCTTTTTTACTTGGTTTAAATTGTTGCAGCAAAAAGAGATTTGTCAAATGAATCAGCTTTAAAGAACTTCTGAGTGAGCTATAACTCTTCTCTGTTATTCACAAAATTAACAGCTTATCTCTGTTTCTATTGCAAAAAGCTGTCCTGGAAGTGCATTCTAAAGATATAAACAGAAGAGGGATTTCTATTCCGAGGAGAAAAAAATAAAAAATATGAACTTTGGAACATTATATTGTCTGGGACTATTCTCTTTTTGGTCTATTTTATTTTGACGAATCTGCTTCTTCACGATGCCACTAACTGTTTTGATGCTGGCAACTAAATTTGTTTTGTATTCTTGAACATAGAGAGATAAGGCAGGCTGCTCTGTTTATACTGTGATGTCATCAAGCCTGGAATATTAACCCAATTGTTGCTGAAATAAGAAGTGGTTCTTCTTTATTTTTGTTTTGTTTTGTTTTCGTGGTTTTAAAAATGGCAATCAAGGAAGTGGCTGAGAATCTGGAAGTAATTATGTTTCAGAAAATAATGGATGAGATTGAGATAACGAAACAAACCCTGCAACAGGGCAGTAAGGAGCTGAAAATGGAACTGAGCAAAATGACGCAGGAGCTTAAAGAAATAGGGGATCGTGTGAGAGAGGAGAATGAGATCAGAGATGAGAAAAGAAAAAATAAAGGGAAGATACAAGCCCTGGAGATTGGAACAAATGTGGAATTGGAAAAAGATCTGGAGTTTATGGATATTAGAAATAAAATCTACTGTTTGGAATTTAACGTTATCTCTGAAGAAATTAATGAAGATATTAGAGATAAAGTTATCAATGGCTTGGATAATTTTCTGGACTGGAATGACGTGATGGAGCTTGATATAGAGAAAATCTATGGAATTAACTGCAGCCATGTGACAATGGAAAAACTCTTAAGAGATGAGCCAGTGCATTTTGTAAAAAAGAAGAACAGAGATATGATTTTACAACAATATTTCAGCAACTTATTCAGAATCGATGGCAAGAAAATATTTGGGATAGAGGAAATTCCCATCAGACTCTTATTATATGACTATGGCTATGACAGCAAGATTATTATGGAATACTGATAATGGAAGATTGGATACTGAAATTACTGGACTTAACAGGACTATTGAAGATGGAAGATGGAATTAATATGGATAATGGAATAATGGCTATTGAAATTATTGGACTTAACAGATTTGATGAGATGGATTAATCGATATGTTTATTTGGACTATGGTTATGATAATAAGATTATTATTATTATTAACGAGATGGATTAATCGACATGTTTATTTGGAGAAAAATTGATAGATATATTTCTTAAAGAATTGAAACCTCTCTTTGACTTTTTGTGGAAAGAATAAAGTAATGTCTATGAGATTTGATGATTAATTAAGATAACTACTGGAGGAAAGTGATTTTATAATATAATTTAAGAGACAGGATTGTTATATATTGTAGACCTATAACTGATCTGCGACAAATGGGAAGTCAACATTTTATTTCTTTGTTTAATAATTTTTGTTTTGTTTTGTTTTTTGTCTTTGAATGTTTTATGATTTTGTTTTGTTTGTTTTATGAAAATTTGAATAAAAATTATTGTAAAAAAAAAAGAAGAAGCAAGACCCAATCCTGTACAGAGAAAATACTCTTTATGGTGCTGAAAACTATATATTTACTGAATTCCTGATGTAAGACAAGCAGGAAAAGGAAACTTCTCAGAACTTGAAATGGAGTTTAGCTATTGCCTGGAGGGGTCAACAAGTCTTGTCAATCACATCCCTGACTTCACTTATTGGCTAAAAACCTGAAAGGGCAGGGATTAGCAGCCGATACTAACAGAAGTTGCGGGTATGCGTGCCATTTTGGTTTATATCTTTTTAACCAGACCACCTAGAAACTTAATTTTTTAAAAAAAGAAAGCTAAGAGTCTGGAGATTAAGGTGACTCACTTGGAGACCTGGAGCGGACCCCTCAAAACCAGAGTCTCCAGGTGAAAACTAGAGACCTGGCAACCCTAGTGCTGAGCCTAATAAGGCCTGCAGAGTGGAACTTTCCCAGCTTTGCTCTATGTGCATTATTTTAATGTGTTAAAAAGGGCGTATTGGTACAGTGCAATTTATGCTCACTCCCCAATGAGTATGTGGCTGGTTAGAGTTTTGATCCCTGGCCCAAATTTTCCAAGGTGTCACACAGGGGTGTGCATTTGTTTGAAAATGAATGGGAAAACGAACCAATGAGCTTCACACAGTCATTGTTATAGGAATGAATGAATGATATCAACATTTATGGAGATTTGTTCATTTATTAACTGTTTATAGATGGATTGTTTTACAGATCACAATGCTTGTAGTATAAATATGGATGAAGTAAACTATTGGAGGGGGTGGAGTACAGGTAAGGTGGGGCAGGTTCAGTTCACCATAGTGAACAGAGATACTCTGCATCACCAGGGCTGGGGAACTTCAGACCCAAAGGCCAAATACAGCCCTCCAAACCTCTCTGCCTAGCCCTCAACCCTCTCTCCAGGTTACAAACTCCTTCCCAGCCATGCCCTCTTCTCAGGCTGTGCCCTCCACTGGCCCTCTTTTGTATCTTCCTTGAGTGCTTTGGTCTGGCTGGGATGTGTCCTAGCACTCTGATAATGCCTCTTGCTTGCCTGGATGGAAGGCATGCATGCCATCAGCCAAAATGGCAGCAGAGGCTTCAGCCCCTTAAGGAAACCTTGGCCGCCATCTTGATTGATGGCAAATCTGCGTGCCACAAAAAACAACGGAAAGGTAGGTAAAGCGGGGGGATAGCAGGGGGATGGCAGTCCGTGGATGCTTCTGCTGATCACGGAAGGAGAGCGGAGGGCCCCCTGTAGCTCCAGGAGCCCTCGGGCCAGTGCCCTACCTGGCCGCCCTTTAGAACCAGCCCTGGGTGGATGCCATAACCAATAAATCCTCTCTGATTGCTGCCACCCCCAACTTCTGAAGGGGGTATCTGAAGATGAGCTTAGCAAATTACCAGGTCTGTGAAGGTGCTCCTTCAGTCACCAATGCATTATGGGAAACCCCAGCTTCTACTTCACCCTAGCTATTACTTTAACACTCATGTTATAGTCATGGTTACAACCAGATTTGATTACCATGATACACTCTGTGTGAGGCTTTAGTTGAAAAAGCATCCAGAAATTTCAGTTGGTTCACACTGTTGCTGCCAGGTTGCTGGCTGGATTTGACAGGTTAGAGCATATTAGTCTGGCCTTAGCCCCCTTCTCACATGCACTGAGTGGAGGGCCATTGTGGCCACACCTCTGGCCCTACTTCCAATGTCCACGTGTTGAGTACAGACATCTGTAAGAGAGAGCGTATGCATTCTGGAATTATGGCTGTGCTGAGTCCCAGAATGCATGGAAAGCCTATGCAAATAAATCTGTATGCAAATAGCACAGTGTCCAAGGGCAGGAGGATTTCTGTTTGTGCAACAGAACTCCCCCGTCTTCTTCCTGCACCCTTTTGCCCTGGGTGGTTGGGGAAAGCCCCAGAACAGATTTAGGGGGCTCATGTGGAGTGCATGGGGAGAGGAGAGGGAGGGCAGTTCTGCTCCTTGCTTTACCATATCTCATAGTGTGTGTGTGTGTGTGTGTGTGTGTGTGTGTGTGAACAATTATCATACATGTGCATTCACTAAAAGCACTAATTTGGGGTACTAGCAGGGCTCCTCTTGGTATTTTCACAATTACACAGACAGGGTTGCATTGAATATCAATATATTTCTTACTTCGAGGAAATCTAGTATTGACTAATAATAGACCAGTATTAGTGTGCACTCTTCAGCAAACTAGTAATAACCACACCATTGATGCAATTGTAATGTTTATTTATAAAGGAAAAAAATTATAAAGGTAACAATACGCAAATTTAAAATGATTTAGAAGCAACAAAATGGCTTTGCGGCTTAAAACACCACTAGAGAAACTTACAGTATAGAAAGGGTTGCCCACTGTTGTCTGTGGTTATGCATAGTTACTATTGCAGAAATAAATGAGAGGAACTAGAGGTGGAGAGTCATTTAGTATAGAATTATGAGGCAGACTTTTAAAGACCCAGCTTTGCTGTGGGGAAGGCAAGAGAACCAGGAAATGTGAAATGTTTTATGTAAAGCAGTTTTTCCTATCTCTTGGGAGCCAGAATCAGGTGAGTTCACAGAAAAAAGAAAACAAGAAGAAGGAAGAAAGCTGATCTGCTAATATTTATCTGTTCTGAAGGGTCTTGGCCAGTGTCACTGCATAACAAGAGACAAGGATGCAAGCTCATACTATAGGTACATTCCCATGTGTTCTCATTGCTCAGAACAACATATAGCACACACATAGTCTTCGCGCATGAGCAGAGTTCTAGTTGGACTGGGCCACTTGGTAATATCCCCTCCAGGTCTCCCTTGCAGCATTCCTTCCTTTAGGAGTCTGTGAAACCTTGGCCATGGGAAAGCAGCTGATTTGAAAGAGAAAAATAGTGGGTGATGCTCAGGGTTATGCTCAGAGGTGCCAACAGGATTGGGAGGGGGGGAAATTACACTGTAGATTAGGCCCTCCACCTCATCTGCAATCGATTGGCACACACTGGGGGAATGGGCATTCAGGTGGGAAATACTGATTATCAGATGAGCTGTCCAGGTGGCCTTATTAAAACCTTAATTCCAAAAGTGTCCCACTGCATGCTATTAAAAGTGAAGCCCCAAATGCCCCTGGGAAATGGCAGGAAGTGGTGACTGCACAGGGGAAAAAAAAGATAGTTACTCCCATGGGCTCTGTGGGCTCATCTAGCTGTTACTAGCAATGTAAAGGCCCCACAGAAATATATACCTATTTTAAAAACTGATACTATATTTAATGAACTTTAAATATGGATTCCAGTTATGGAACTGTCTGAAGGAACATCAGGGGTTTTTTGAACTCCCATGACATGGCTGTGTTAAATTACTGTAGCTTAAACACCACTGTTGTGATATAATAAGAATGGAAGAAAAATTGCATAAGGTAAATTAGTAATGGAGCAGGGTTTTTTTTAAAAAAAGCATCCAGCCCAACATCATAAAAGTAATACAAAGGAAATTGTTTGGGAAAAATAACTGCTATATATAAATACACATTTATCTGTGTGGGTTGCCCTCACCATACTGATATATTTACAGTTTAGATTGCTAATATGGTACTAAAAACACAAGGAATGTTTGTACCTCCTCATTTTGAATGAGTGATCATTGAAATTCACTGTGGCAGAACAATTTTTTTAAATGCCCTTAATTTGTTATAATAAATTATGCTTCTTCAGCACAAGTTAATTAGCTCTCTTGTGTTTTTGCAAATCAAATGTATTTAACAACTAGCATCCCAGACTGGAATGCCATCTTCTGCAACATAGCATTAAAAGAAGCGGGGGGGGAGAGAGAAATCTCATCTGAAAGCCACGGGGTGAGAGAGAAACTCACGGTGGCAGATAAAACAGCTTTGTCAGAATTATACTGATCTGTAGCTTTCCATTATGTTAAATTATTCTTATCTTTTCATGACTTTAGGGGAATCAGAAAATGCTGATGGTTTTGCAAATTTTTAAAAGGATAAAGCACCACCTTTCTCCTAGTTCTGGAAATGTAAATTATTACCAATGACATGGGGAATCCTTTAAATGTGGCAAAGGGGCACATTAAACAAAAGGACAGGCAAAAGGAAGTACTTCTTCACTTAGCCCATAGTTAAATTAGGGAATTAGGGCTCATCTACATGGGAGCATTTCTTCATAGCAAATACACTGCATTTACCTTCATAACAGATTCACACTGTCCGCAGTTCCTGCTCATTGTTAGCTGCCAATCGGTTTTTCTCATTCCCACAAGTAGGCATTCCTCTGGGAAGAATTAGTCTCGCTGTTTTCTTGTGGTCCCACCCTCTAATTATACATATCCACTCCCTCTGGTTGCTAGCTGACCAAGCATGCTCAGTCTGTTCTACCAGCTGCTATAGTTTCCTTTAAAAAAACCCCCAGAAATGTGAATATCTATGTTTTCCCTGCCTATAATTGGTAGGATACAGTTGAAATAGAAATTTCCGCTTTTGTGCATATGTTAGGGGCAGGGCCGGTTCTAAAGGGCGGCCAGGTGGGGCACTGGCCCGAGGACCCCTGGAGCTACAGGGGGGCCTCCGCTCTCCTTCCATGATCTGCTGAAACATCCGTGGACTGCCATCCCCCTGCTATCCCCCCGCTTTACCTACCTTTCCATTGTTTTTTGCGGCATGCAGATTTGCTATCAATCAAGATGGCGGCCAAGGTTTCCTTAAGGGGCTGAAGCCTCAGCCGCCACCTTGGTTGATGACATGCATGCGTGCTACACGTGTGCATAGCTGCCATCAACGAAGATGGCGGCAGAGGCTTCAACCCCTTAGGGAAACCTCGGCCGCCATCTTGATTGATGGCAAACCTGTGTGCGCCGCAAAAAACAACGGAAAGGTAGGTGAAGCGTGGGGATAGCAGGGAGATGGCGAGCGGTGTGGGAGCTCCTGTCTTGCAGTCCGCGGATGCGGAAGGGGAGTGGAGGGGCCCAGGGCAGGCTGGTACCCTAGGGCCCTGGCATGCCTGGGGCCGGCCCTAGTTAGGGGAAAATAAAACAAAGGCACCATTTGCAGCAACATAAAAAAGGCAAGCAGAATTGAGGACAGCAGCTGGAAGTTGCTTGTTAGCTCATAGGAAACAAATTGAAAGAAGGGAGGAGTTAGTGTGTGTGGAGTTAGTTGGATTGACACACCCAACTAAAAGCATTGGAGTAAAGAGTCTGCAACCACTAGAGAAACTAAATGGAGACTTTTTTCCCTTTTGTATTATCAGCGGATTGGTTTAGTACAGATTTACAGGGGGCAAACTGCGCAATAACTTCTGTTTGCTGGTAACATCATGTGAACTGTACAAACTTAAAGGAGATATGAGTAGCACCAAACACTACTGTGTAGATGAGCCCTTAGCCTTTCCAGATACACAGAAGCCTTTCCAAGCACACAAATGTTGATCTGTTTTAATCTTTTTAGCTAGTAGCTGTTTTAATTGTTTTAAACTTGTTTGCATTTACTTATTTTTAACTGTTTTATTGATAATTTTAATGTTTTGAGGTTTTCACATTAGAGCGGTATATACATGTTGTTAAATAAATAAAAATTTGATTCCCAGGATGTAATACTGGCCACCAACTTAGACTAATTCAGAGAATATAAAACTAAAAATGGCTACTAGTTGTGATGGCTGTACTACCTTCAGTACCAGAGGTGATATACAAGAGAATGCTGTTGCACTCACGTTCTGCTTGTGTGCTTCCCGTACACATCTGATAGGCCACTGTGAGAATAGAATGCTGTACTAGGTGGGTCATTGGTCTCATCTCAAAGGACTCTTACGTTGTTATGGAAATATGACCTAGAGTAATGGGATAAATCCCCTATGGGGAATGTGTGGCCCTCCAGGTGTTGCTGGATTCCAGCTCCCATTGTCCCTCATCATCGTCCAAACTGGGTTGCACTGATGGGAGTTGGAGTCCAACAACATCTGGAGGTCCAGTGGTTCCCCATCCCTATCACCATCAGAGCTATAAGTACACACCATTAGCATATCAGAGATATAAGCTCTCTTCTTAACAGACGCCTAGGGCAAATCTGCATAGACTGCAACAACAGCAACAACTCTAGGGCTCCTGCTGGGAGGAAGGGCAGAATATAGATAAAATAATAAATAAATAAATAAACAACATACACACAGATTTACAGCACATTATTTGTTGAAGCTGAGCAGAAAATTCTCAGTTGAGATCTTTCAGTTCAAAATGGAAATGACCTGGGAGACCAGGGTTCAAATTGCCAGTCAGCCATGAAGCTCATTGGGCAACTTTGGATCAGTCGCTGTCTCTCAGCCTAGCCTACCTCACAGGGTTGTTGTGAGAATAAAATAGGGAGGAGAGAACCATGTATACCACTTTGAGCTCCTTGGAGCAAAGGTGGGATATAAATATAACAAATAAAATTCATATTTGGAACTAGAGATAATGTGCTTGGGGGATTATTCTCTGAAAGGTTTGTGGAAGGGACAATTGTCCTTTTATCTTTTTCATTTTTTCCCCATTTTTATTTTTCACTCTTTTAAGGGCTCTATTGTATGGTCCTAGCGAGCATAGGATAGCTCTTTCCTCTTACGCAGAGGGAGGTCTGCCCTCCCAAGCCTTATTGTGGGTATGGAAAGCGCCACTGCCCTTGCCACTCTGCCACCATCAGTGCCACTCTGCTAGACCCAAAAACTCACGTTTCTCTGATCCCCCCCCCCAGTAGTGGAATACACAAGCCCTGGAGCTGGCATACTTATTTTACCTCCAGCCACCCCCAGCTTTCACCCTGGTCAGTGCAAATCTTCCAGAGCCTTAGACCAGGTAGTGCCTTCATCACAGATTCTCCTTTTTTTGCCCTATTAGAATGTCTCAGTGAAAAATATTTTAGGAGCTTAAATATAAGTAAAAAAAAAGAGGAGTGCTGCCACTACTGCTGCTACAGGGATACGCCTTCCAACAAACTTTTCAGAGGATTTTGCTGCCTCCTCCTCCTCCATTTAGTTATTTGATTGATTGCTTGATTGCTTGATAGACTTCTTACCCATACTTTACCAAAACATCCCAGGGCAGGTTGTAATAAAATATATAATTATAAAACAAATAAAACAGTTAACAACCATAAAACAAGAAAAGTGTAAGAACAATTAAAAACAGCTCCGTATAAAAAACAACCAAAAATAATTCCATATACAAAACCCATTAAAAACAGATCCAATACAGATCCACTTAGAAGACTTATTGAAAGAGGAAAGTCTTCAGCAGGCACAGAAAAGACAGCAGAACTGGAGTGGGTCAATATGTAATGGGAGGGAATTCCAAAGGGTAGGTGCCACCACAACAAAGGCCCAATTCCTATATCATTGGGAGTGGACCTCCTAATAAGATGGTACCTGCCCTTGCTAAAAGGCACTGAATTTCACCCCCTGCCAATGGGGCACTGCATTTGGGGATGGTGGATTTTCACTTGGTAACTATATATGACTTTTGCAAATGCTTTCCTGTGATTTGGTGCAAATGTGTGGAAGCAGAGCCCTGTGAAACAAGTAGACCAAAATCACTATTAAAAAATACTGATTAAAGTCATATATATGTGTGCAAATATCTATAACAGGGGACACCAAGCTTTTTGGACCAGAAGCACACTTCAGATTTTGAGAGTGTGCTGGGGGCAGCAGTCACAAAATGCTGCCATGGGGGTGTGGCATAATACAAGATTAGAGAATAGTCATGGTGAAGCTTTTCCCATGATTGTGTTTACATAGCAGAAAAGACTGGCCCTGTTGAATTTCTGCCTGCCATACAGCTGTTTTTTTCAATGGCAATCAAAGCCTAGGCTGCCATTTTGTACCCACTTACCTGGAATTCTGAGTGGACATGTATACCATTGTACTGTGTTAATTATACAACGAATTCTTGAGGAGTCTGTGGTCTTTAGCTCCTGCAAAAGATATGCCTAAGCCTCTTTGCAAAGTTTTCACATTTGCCTTGTGCAGGGAGGGGGATTATTTAAAATTCACCCACACTTATTGTGTAGTAGTATTTGCAGGAAATAATTTCTAGCCACTACCTGATCTTAGGTGAACCCAGCACAAGAAAGATGCATCCTGGCTGCTAGGGGAAAAAGAAGGGTAAACTATGGAGATTCCAAGAACTAGGGGCAAAAAGACAGAAACAAATGCACTAAAAGAGAAGGGGAAACAGCAGTTCTTTTGGATCTCAGGGATTCCTATTGCCTGTTGTCCAAACATTTATCAATCACAGCTCTGACGTCACTCATCACTATTAACACTGACAGGCAGGAGCAGCCAACTGGCTCATTTCAAGAGATTGCTTAGAAGGGTACATGCACATTTTGGGCCATAACCTTCTTTCTAGGAGGACTAGAGAGTTTTCCACAAATGAAAGCCCAGATTCTGGGCTACCAGCTGGGGATGCCACTGTAGGCCTTTGCAGGCGACATTGCACCCACAGAAGATCTCTGGGTTTTAAAAAAATGTTTAAAAACAATTTCCCCAAATGTCTTCAGAAAACTGTTGTTTCCCCAATTTTCTGACTACAGGTAGAAGATACAAGGGACATGTAGGAACAGGTGTGTTTCTAAATAAAAAGCAACCTTGAAAAATTTGAAGGTTTGTGTTCTAACTGTGGTTGATAAAACAAAGCAACACTAAACATACAATATGTAGTCTACAAATTCAATATTTTTTTAATAATAAATTATCCTTCAATTTTCTTTGATTGTGCATGGCATGAAGAAAGTGGATGGTGCGATGTTTTTCTCCCTCTTTCATAGTAGTAGGATTCTAGAGTCACCCAATAAAATTAATTGGGAGAGGATTTAGGTATGGAATTCACTGCCACAAGATATCTTGGATTCATTTTAAATGGTAGGTGAGTTTTAAGGTTTTTTTGGTGGGGGTATTTAAACACAAGGGTTTTTCTTTTGTTTCAGTTAATTTTAATGTTGTTATTTTTATATCCTGCCTTCTTCTATCATAGAGCACATATAGCACCATAGGCTGCAATCCTAAATCAGTCTTGATTCAATAGGAGTTCTGACTAGGCATGGTTAGGATTGTGCTGTTAAGAGTGCTATTTCAGTAATCCTGTGAGGCAGCTCGATATGATCTCCATATTGCAGATGAGGAGATGAGGTTGAGAGTCAGCAATGACCTGCTTAAGATCTCCTATTGACTTTGTGGCAGCAGTGAGAGTTAAGGAAAGAACTTTCTAATTTCAGTCTCACAGCCACTACAGTGCACTATTTCTCATGGGGAAGTGGCCTGATGGATTGAATGAAGGGCTAAGCATTGTTCTGGGCAAAATCATGTCATGGGAAAGTGGGTTCTACATGATGCACCAAGGCCTTTCAGAGACACATTGTGATAAAACCAGAAATGGAGCATATTTTGAAACAATGCAGTACTCTGCATGTTGACACAGAACAAGCAAATTTTATTGAGTTCAAGAGAGTTTAGCTCCACCTTTAGGATCTCTGCTGAAAATAGTAGAAGTTGGAATCCTTGGGATTCTGCCAATGCCCTTGACCCAGCCAGGGGGCCCACAGCTCCTGCTTTCTCTCACTGGCTGCTTTTAGACATGGGGCTTATTGTGTTAGTTTAATGGATTTAAATGGTAGCTCTTCTGTCCCGATTTCTAACATTCCTTTCACACTGCAGTACCTGTTGTGTTAAGAAACAGTAGCTTTTCCAGCTGATATTCTGGCATTTTGCACAACTGTCTTGGCTGCAATGAATGTCTTGTTTTTGTCCCTCACATGCGCACTGTTCCCCACTGTGTAGGAGGTCTAAGATCTCATCCCATTGCCATGCAAACCCTCTCCCTTTATCATTTGACTTTTAAAATTATCTTAGTTGTATCGACACAGGGGTGTGGGGGGGAAATGCTGCTGCTATCTGTGCCTATGCCAGAATACTGGTACAATTTCCATCAGGCAAAAAAACCCTGTGCACCTAAAAGGCAGGAACGTACTGCATGCTGGGATGCCTGTCATGTGAGCAGCTGCAGCTAGTGAAAAACTCTTGTGATTTTCTGGGTTCCCAGGCTTTGCAAACAGATTATTTCTGGTATTATTTATCACGAAAAGTAGTGGTAAACTTGCACTATATTCCAGCAGAATTCCAGAACTAGCTTGTACGTCATGTGAAAGATCAAATATAATGCACAACTTACCAGGTAAAAAATAATCAGAATAACAATGTGAATGCAGCCACTGTCTACATCACCTCTTCCTCTGAGAGTACATGATAGGCAAGCTACTGCCAACACTTGCTTGCTCTCCTTGTTTGAGTTCATAGGAAGAACAAATTGGTGGGGGTGGCAAGGAGTAGGGTCCCCCTCTGAGGGCATCCCACCCACAGCCAGACCTGGCAGATGGCATTAGGAGTCTCTGTGCAGGCCATTCACTTGTAAGCTTATCTAGCAATGCACTTTATCTGTGTGAAAAAGGCCATAGATGACAAAAGAAGAATTTCTGTGACTTTTAATCAAGGAAGCTTCAAGACTTGGCAATTCAATCACTTAGTGGCAGTGACTCAAGAATGAGATGTTTTCAAATCACTGCACATAGATAACAGAATGGAGTTTGGAACCAGGCAGTATTGCAAAATTGGCAATTGTGACCTGTAATAATGCAGCATTTAAACCGTGCCACTGTCATTTCATCAGTCAGTTGCCCTGGGACTTTCACTGTGGAATGAAATTATCAGGATTATTCTAGTAAATGAAATATCTAGTGCTTGGGTGTGGGAGCCTTATGGGCTGCATTCTCTTCAGGGCAGTCTTTTCAGAGTCACTTGTCAGTGCTGGGTGGAACCAGAAGCAAAAGTGGGCAGGGCAATAAATACAAATTTTATCTTTGTACAGCCAGTTAGAGTGTGGCCCGTCTAATCCAGCATCCTGTTGTCATGGTGGCCAGCCAGATGCCTGTGGGAAACCTGCAAGCAGAGCCTGAGCAGGACTTACAAAGCCCTCTCTAGTCTCCATCCGGGCAAGCAAGATACACTGTCAGAGTTCAAGAATACTTTCCAGACAGACAGAACCATTCAGGGTGTGAAGGAGGGTCAGTGAGGGGTGTAGCCTGGGGAGAGCTTGGAAAAATTACTTTTTTTGAACTACAACTCCCATCAGCCCAATCCAGTGGCCATGCTGGTTGGGGCTGATGGGAGTTGTAGTTTAAAAAAGTAACTTTTCCAGGCTCTGGGGACAGTTCTAAGGGCCAGAGAAGCCAGGAGGACCACATCTGAACCATCTTCCCCCAAGTCTGAGATTCCGTGTGCCTGATCTAGAGAAAGGAGACAACTCACCACTACTGTACTATTATTGGATTTAGACAATTAAGTTTCAGGTTCTGAGCATTTACAACCCCTTCAAACCCTACCCAAACATCATTTGTCTGATTTTCTTTTGCATACTATTCCCAAATTGCACTAATGCGTTCTCTCATATATATTGCATTATATTTCACAAATCCTTAGAGATTACTGATCAGAAAGTCTTTTTATTATTTGTGACATATCAGTTTGCTTTTAAAAAACCACAAAACCACTCACAATAGGCATTAACTACTTTAAAAAAAAAACAGGAACCCAAGCAGATAAAAATAAATTGAGATTTTATAGAAATAAGATTATAAAGAATTCCTATGGGTATGTATGAACATCACATTTGCTGTTAAAATGAAACTGGGACTATAATATATATGATTCACTCCCATCTGTTCCTGCTTAAGACTTTAATTTTATCCAAAGTTTACAGCTCTGGAGTCTTTTGCCCCTGTGCCAGGACTTGTCCTGGAAAAGGTGAAGTGATCAAAGGTGTTTCCAGGCAATCAGTTTACATGGTAACAGTGTGCAGGTGTTGCTCCTTGACTGTATGAGATTCAGACATTTTCCTCAAGGAAGCACTTCAGTTACATGTTATCACGATTTCCCATCACTAAAACTAACATAGATTATTGCTGAGAAAATGTAATTCTTTCCCAAGTTAGCAAAGCTATTACAATTTCAAGTGCTGTCAAGAACGCAATTGTTGAGTGTTGCAGGCACCTATTGTATAGTATTTGTAACAGCACTGATAACAAGTAACACAACTCCCGTATCTCAGTACGATAATACCTCAGTTAAGGGATCCTCCTGGAAGAATGGCCTTTTAACAAAGGCTTTTTTAAAAGATGAAACTGACCGGCTTTGCTTTGCTTTGCTATGAATAAACTGTCAAGCCTGTGCCTTTTCTTTAAGGTGAAACTGACCAGCCTGTGCCTTTGGTTTGCTATCAATAAACAGATAAGTCAGTGCCTTTGCTTTGCTCTGGTGAAACTGACAAGAATGAATGTTTGCTTTGCATTAAAGAGACCTCTTGTTCTCTCCCAGGGTTGGGGAAGAAAGGATCCAATACCATTCAGAAGGAGAGGGAGGGTGCTGGATAGGCACCCTTTAAAGCCCCTGTTGAAGCTGCCCTCACCCTCTATGAGCAGGTATAGGAACCTATCCCTATTATTTCCATGTTATTCCTATCTCTGTTACCAACATTTCTGTTAAAGAAGCAATGTCCAGGAACACATCTACTTTGTTAAGTGAGGTATTACTGTATCTAATCCAGCTTTAACAAGCAGCATGGCCATCTCTCCTTTAGCAATACGTGTTTTCAGGACCCATCCCATTCCTGTGACTGTAATTTTAAGTTGTAACCTGCCCTGGGACTGCTGATGAAGGGCAGATAATAATAATAATTCTATTCTTCTACCTTTGTGTGTAAGCTATATAGTACACAAGTGCATTTGAATAAGATCTTGAAAAAAATTAGATTTCAAGGAAGTCTAAAATTCCGGGCTTGTATAAGTTACCTTTTACATATGAATTGCATGTCTTGTTGATCTGTAAGTAGGTGACATGTCTTCCAAATAGTGCTGAGTTTTAGCACCTTGCTTTTAATATATTTTCCAAATTTACCAGTCCCAGAGCCCCCATACACTACATAGTTGGCATGAGACTTCATCTGAACTTGGCTCAGAATCAAACCCAGGGACTGGAGCCCAAACAGAAAATGAGCCCTCCATTCCCCAAACTTTTGTTCTCATTTGACAGACAGCTCAGATACTGGTTATCACATTTTCCCACCAGTAAAACCATTCAAGGGCGAATAATCTTTTCCAGTCCAAGGGCCACATTCCCTTGTGGGCAACATTCAGGGGGGCGGCTGCATATCAGTGGTGGGTTTGTCAAAAGTAGTTGTGGCCAAATTCATACCACTTTCCACTCAGGCAAGCAAGAAGTACAGTTGAAGGACACACTCCAGGTAGGTAAAATCACTAGCGAAAGGTGCAGAGCAGGTCCAATGAGGTGTGTAGCCTGGGAAATGGGTGTGGCCTGAACAGAGTCCCAAGGGCCAGATAGAGAGGCCTGGAGGCCACATTCATCCTCTAAGCCTGAGGTCCCTCATCCCTGCTCTTGCCACCCAAAAGCCATCCCTCTCTGTGTCCAGTGCACACACTATGCCTTCCCCCTTTTACCTGCTTCTTAAGAATATGAATAGTGGGAGCATCAGAATCCTCTTTCTCGCTGTTTCTGCTCCAGCCCCCCCACATTCCACCATCAGAAATGCTGGATGCAGTGGTTTCTGGGAGGACAGTTCATGTAAGGGTCCCATTTGTTGCTGGAACTCATCATGTAGTCATATTTGACTGGACATGTAGTGTCATACTGTTCACTATATGATCCCTGATTGGCTCTACAAGCAGAGGGTGGGTGGGCAGCAGCAGCAGCTAAGGTACCATTGCAGCAGTGGCAGAGGAGGAGGATCAAACAAGATGAGGTTGGGGAAGATGAATATTCACACAAAGAGGGTGTTTTTTTTAGAATTACTTCTATCAGACAAAAATAACTCTTTTTCAACCAGAAGAACTGAAACTGGAGAACGATTTGACATAGCTATGTGTGTAATGAAAAGATAAAATAATGTGAAACAAATTAAATTCAAAGTCTTGGGAAATGTCATGGCCCCGTCAGAGGACTCCTCAGATGAGGATGACTCGGGAGTAACAGCAGCAGATCCAGGAGCAGCAGGAGACACGGAGGAGCCTCCTGAGAATCCAGCTCCTTCTGCCCCTCAGCTGCAGAGCACCCCAGGGACAGCAGAGGCCCTGCAGCCAGACACAGACAGTGAACAGGATACTCCCCCCTCACCTGCAGAACATAGACAGCAGAAGGTCAGGCAGAAGAGAGGCAGGCCTGTCTCCTTAAGGCCCAAATGCTGAGGGCTCACACCTGCTGTCCATCCTGCTCTTTATAAGGCACACCTTGGCTGCAGCTTATTGCTGACTGCAACGTCAGGCGTGGCTTTGTGTAGACCTAGTTTCCCTGCAGCATCTCTTTGACTGACTCCTTGGCAATTGATCCCGGACCTCCACTGACCTCGCTTCTGGACTTCTGACTCGGCAAGTATGCTTCGGATAGGCCTGGCAGATTTACAACCCGACTGCTGGCTAAGGACTTTCCTTCCCTGCCAAAGACCCAGGAATTTCCAGCCCCCCCTGACACTGCTGATGCAGTGTAGAACTGACAGTTTGCAGTCAGCCCAAACAAAGCAGGCAATAAAGGAGTGGGGGAAGTGCTGACCATGGAGCAACTCCAGCAGGAAAACTTGCTCCTGTGCTCACAAGTAGACCAGCTGCTGTTGGCCGTCCAAGGCTTGCAAACCCAGCTAGCAGCAGCCCCACCCCCTCTCCCTACAGGGAGAGCCAAGTGCCCTGTGACTCTCCCAGAGAAATTTACTGGGGCTTCCGACCAGCTCTCAGCCTTCTTGGCCCAGGCCCAGCTCTTCATGGAGTTACGCCCAGAGGCCTTCCCTGATGATAAGACCCGGGTGGGATTCTTGATTAACCTCTGCACCAGGGCGGCAGCTAGATGGGCCACGCCCCTGCTCCTCGAGTGGAGCCCCATGCTCAATGACCTAGCCGCCTTCACCAGAGAACTGAAGGCTATGTTCGAGGACCCAGTCCAATCTGCCACAGCCAACCGCCGGATACGCAGGCTGCGGCAAGGCTGACGCCCCTTGGGGGAATATGTAACAGACTTTCGTCTATTGCAACAAACCCTGGGCTGGAACGAAGCCGCTCCCATGGACCAGTTTCAAGAGGGGCTGTCGGATGAGCTCCTGGATGAGCTAGCTAGGGTGGAGCGCCCTGGAACCCTGCAAGCCCTCATACGCCTGTGTCTCCAGATTGACGGGAGGCTGGAAAGCAGGAGTGCTGCCAACTGACCCCGGCCAGTCTACAGAGCATCAGCCCCAGTGGCTGGGCCCTTGGAGCCTGTCGGCAAGGACCCTACACCCCCGGCAGAACCGATGCAGCTGGGAGGGGCTCGGCCACGTCTCTCTGCGGCCAAAAAGCTGCGACGCCGGCAACAGGGCCTCTGCCTGTATTGCGGGGCCCCGGGACATTTTGCAGCCCAGTGTTCCGCGAAACGACCCACAGCCCCTGCCTCGGGAAATGCCCATGCCCTGGCCTTCACAGGCCCCTGAGCCGGGGCAACCTCATGGTTCAAGGGGCCCGCCATCTCAGTTCCTCACCGCCCAAGCATCTGACCGTGTTGATCGCAGTGACAGTCCCCGGAAGGGGGACCCTACAAGTACCCGCCATGCTGGACTCAGGATCCACCAGCAATTTTATGGACGTGTCCTTTGCCAAGCTCCACCGGGTTCCTAGTCAACCCATTCACCGCCCCCTCCTGGTGGAGACTATTGATGGCCGGCTTCTCGCCTCGGGCCCTGTAGTACAGGAGACAGTGCCGCTCGACATGGCCCTGGGGGAGCACGAGGAAAGGCTCCAGTTCTACCTGGCTGCTGCACCCCACTTCCTGGTCGTGCTGGGCCTGGCATGGCTCCAGCGGCATGACCCCATCATCCAGTGGTCCACGGGCCGACTGACCCTCGGATCCCCCCCATTACCAAGCCAACTGCTGGAGGCCGAAGGAGCGCATCCTGATGACCCAGGAGGCAAGCTCCATGCCCGAGGCCTTACCGGAACAGTACCGGGAGTTCGCGGATGTGTTTGGGAAGTAAGAGGCAGACCAGTTGCCGCCCCATCGTCCTTACGACTGTCCCATTGATCTGCTCCCCGGAGTCAAAATTCCCGTGGGCCGGCTTTATTCCCTGTCAGAACCCGAACTGGCAGCCCTCAGACAGTTCCTCGACAAGAACCTGCGCCGAGGGTTCATTCGCCCTTCCACGTCCCCTGCAGCCGCCCCTGTCCTCTTTGTCAAAAAGAAATGTGGGGAACTTCGGCTGTGCAATGACTACCGCGCCCTCAACCAGATTACAGTTCGGGATCGCTACCCTCTGCCCCTGATCCCAGAACTGTTAGAGCGGCTGCGGGGCGCTCGCATTTTCACCAAACTAGACCTGAGAGGGGCCTACAACCTGGTCCGTATGCGGGAGGGCGATGAGTGGAAGATGGCCTTCCGCACCCGTTATGGGCACTTTGAGTACACCGTGATGCCGTTTGGCTTGTGCAACGCCCTGCCATCTTCCAGCACTTTATGAACGACATCTTCCGGGACCTCCTAGACCACTTCCTACTTGGATGACATCCTGATCTACTCGCGGAACCCCTCGGAACATAAGGAGCACGTTCGAGCGGTGCTGCAGCGCCTGCGGGAGCACCGCCTCTTCGCCAAGCTCAAAAAATGCACCTTTGACCTCACGACCGTGGATTTCCTAGGCCATCGGATCTCGCCCTCGGGTAGCCAGATGGACCCCGCCAAAATTGAGACCATCCTCCACTGGGCCGCTCCGCGAAGCCCCAAAGATGTGCAGCGCTTCTTGGGCTTCGCCAACTATTACCGCCGGTTCATCTCCCACTTCTCTGAACTCACCACGCCCATATCAGACCTGCTTCGAGACAAAGAGAAGTTTGTTTGGACCGAGGCTGCTCAACAGGCCTTCCGGCGCCTCCAACACGCCTTTACATCTGAACCCATCCTCCAGCAACCCGACCCTACCCGACCTTACATAGTGGAGGCCGATGCATCGGATAAGGCAGTGGCAGCGGTCCTACTTCAGCCGGTGGGGAGCAAGCAGTCCCTGCTCCCCTGTGCGTTCCACTCCCGGAAACTCAATGCTTCGGAACAGAACAACACCATTTGGGAGAAGGAGTTACTGGCCATCCAAGTAGCCTTCGAGACCTGTCGTCATCTCCTGGAAGGGGCACGCCATCCGGTCCAGGTACGAACAGACCACCGAAACCTGGAGCACCTGCAAAGTGCCCGACGGCTGAACCAACGCCAGATCCGGTGGTCCCTGTTTTTCTCCCGGTTCCAGTTCACGGTCACCTACCTCTCTGGCCGCTGAAACACCCTAGCAGACGCGCTCTCTCGCAAGCCAGAATACCGAGCCGAGCAGGTCGATCGCCCCCTTCGCCCAATTCTTTGCCCAGAGAACTTTGCCACTACCCACCAGCCACAATTCCTCCTGGACCGGGTGCAGGAACAGCAGCAAAAGGACCCCTACGCCCTGGCCCAGCAGCGAGAGCTCCAGCCAGGGATGCCCGCCCAGGAGAGCCCCTTTTCCTTGCAGCAGGGCCTCTTGTATCACCGGAACTGGTTGTACGTTCCCCTGTGAGCTCTGCGGGGAGAGGTGCTCCACCTCTGCCATGACAGCCAGCCAGCAGGGCATTTTGGAATGTATAAAACCCTCCACCTGGTCCTATGGGATTTCTGGTGGCCCCGGGTCCAAGCGGATGTCAAGGACTATGTAGCGGCCTGTGATACCTGCCAGCGAGCCAAGAGCCACCCCGGCAAGCCCCCGGGGCTCCTGCTCCCACTGCCTACCCCCCCCGGGCCCTGGCGCTCGGTCTTCCTGGATATTATCACGGACTTACCGGCCTCCCGGGGAATGACCACCATCCTCGTAGTCATAGACCTGTTCACCAAGATGGCCCATTTCCTCCCCTGTGCCGGCCTACCCTCTGCCCCAGAAACTGCGCAACTGTTCTTGACCCAGGTTTTCCGGTTACACGGCCTCCCCAACCACCTGATCTCTGACCGAGGAGCCCAGTTCACCGCCCGGTTCTGGCAGGCCCTGTTTCGGGCCCTGAACGTCCAGATCCACTTGTCCTCCGCCCACCACCCTCAATCAGATGGACAAACAGAACGTACCAACGCCACCGTCGAACAATACCTGCGGTGTTACACCTGCTTCCAACAGGACAATTGGGTGGACCTGTTACCGCTGGCGGAGTTCGCGTATAATAACTCCGTGCATGCCTCCACGCGCCAGACCCCGTTCTTTGCCTCTTACGGCTACCACTCCCGATTCTTCCCCTCAGTGCGACCCCCGTCACCGGTCCCTGCTGCGGATGTCATGCTGCAGGAGTTGCAAGCCCTGCAAGCAGTCCTGAAGGAGCAGCTGGAGCAGGCCAAGGATGCGTATAAGCACTTTGCTGACCGCCACCGCCAACCAGGCCCACTGCTGAAGGTAGGGGACCGGGTATGGCTCTCGACCAAATTCCTGCGTTCGCAACGGCCGTCTCACAAGCTGGAGGCTCGGAATGCAGGTCCCTTCCGGATCACCCAGCAAATTAACCCGGTGGCGTTCCGGCTCCAACTCCCTGCCTCCTTCCGCATTCACCCTGTCTTCCATAGATCACTGCTGACTCCCGCTCTCCCGCCTCACCCCTTGGGTAGTCAACCACGGCCCCCACCACCGATACAAGTCAACAGGGAAGAGGAATTCGAAGTGGCACAGATCCTGGACTCCTGGAGGCATCGGGGCCGCCTCCAGTACCTCATAGACTGGCAGGGGTACGGCCCTGAGGAACGCTCATGGGAAGATGCGGCGCAGGTGCATGTCCCTCGTCTGGTCCGGCGCTTCCACCAGCGCTACCCGGATAAGCCGGGCCCCGGCGGGAGGCGGAGAGTTGGTCGTGGGGCGGGGGATAGTGTCATGGCCCCGTCAGAGGACTCCTCAGATGAGGACGACTCGGGAGTAACAGCAGCAGACCCAGGAGCAGCAGCAGACACGGAGGAGCCTCCTGAGAATCCAGCTCCTTCTGCCCCTCAGCTGCAGAGCACCCCAGGGACAGCAGAGGCCCTGCAGCCAGACACAGACAGTGAACAGGATACTCCCCCCTCACCTGCAGAACGTAGGCAGCAGAAGGTCAGGCAGAAGAGAGGCAGGCCTGTCTCCTTAAGGCCCAAACGCTGAGGGCTCACACCTGCTGTCCATCCTGCTCTTTATAAGGCACACCTTGGCTGCAGCTTGTTGCTGACTGCAACGTCAGGCGTGGCTTTGTGTAGACCTAGTTTCCCTGCAGCATCTCTTTGACTGACCCCTTGGCAATTGATCCCGGACCTCCACTGACCTCGCTTCTGGACTTCTGACTCGGCAAGTATGCTTCGGATAGGCCTGGCAGATTTACAACCCGACTGCTGGCTAAGGACTTTCCTTCCCTGCCAAAGACCCAGGAATTTCCAGCCCCCCCTGACACTACTGATGCAGTGTAGAGCTGACAGGAAAGTTCATATGACTGTTACGAGTTCTTCACGAATTTGAGGTTAGGTTGTTGCTGTTTTGTTTTTTTGATTTAGTAATTCCATGCTTTCTCTATAAGGAATCTTATTTACTAACAGTGAATTCATTCTCCAAGTATGGAGTCTTAGGTAGCCAAAATTGCAGGACCTGTGCATCACCATAAGAGGGACATAACAGCAGGCTCAGGAAAATCCAAAGGTTTGCAGAAGTACAAAAAATCTTTAGAATTACACATATAACAGAACAATGAGGACTGAGTGTGTTCAATGTGTGTGCGTGAGATAGATAGATAGAGAGAGAGAGAGAGAGAGAGAGAGAGAGAGAAAATGGGGGGGGAATGGAATGAGTATCCTGGAAAAAGGCGTGGCTGGTTGGAACTCTGAACAGGAGCACTCCACACTGCAACATTTTCTTGCAGATCCAATTGGTGATTCAGATATCTCATTGGTTGAAGAAAAAATCAGTTCCCTGGATCACTTGCATCTATTTTCTTGTGTCCACCATTGTGACTATGAAAATGCCATCATGTGAAATGTTTAATGAATGCTTTCCATCCCGTACTCCAGTCTTTCATATGAGACAGAGACAAGATGACACCCACAGAACAGAAAGCCTGCAGCAGAGGTTGGTACAAAGTATGCTTCTAGTTGCAGAAGAATTTCCCCTTTCTCATTATATGCAGCCTTAAATAGCATTCTTAATCCACTTTGGGAAGAGATTAGCTGACCTGGTTATCAATTCATAAATGCATATTGTTGTTGTTGTTGTTGTTATGTGCCTTCAAGTCAATTATGACTTATGGTGACCTTATGAATCAGTGACCTCCAAAAGCATCTGTCATGAACCACCCTGTTCAGACCTTGTAAATTCAGGTCTGTGGCTTCCTTTATGGAATCAATCTATCTTGTTTGGCCTTCCTCTTTTTCTACTCCCTTCTGTTTTTCCCAGCATTATTGTCTTTTCTAGTGAATCATGTCTTCTCATGATGTGTCCAAAGTATGATAACCTCAGTTTCATCATTTTAGCTTCCAGTGACAGTTCTGGTTTAATTTGTTCTAATACCCAATTATTTGTCTTTTTCGCAGTCCATGGTATGCGCAAAGCTCTCCTCCAACACCACATTCCAAATGAGTTGATTTTTCTCTTATCCGCCTTTTTCACTGTCCAACTTTCACATCCATACATAGAGATCGGGAATACCATGGTCTGAATGATCCTGACTTTAGTGTTCAGTGATACATCTTTGCATTTGAGGACCTTTTCTAGTTCTCTCATAGCTGCCCTCCCCAGTCCTAGCCTTCTTCTGATTTCTTGACTATTGTCTCAATTTTGGTTAATGACTGTGCCAAGGTATTGATAATCATTGACAAGTTCAATGTCCTTGTTGTCAACTTTCAAGTTACATAAATCTGCTGTTGTCATTCCTCTAGTCTTCTTGACATTCAGCTGTAGTCCTGCTTTTGTGCTTTCCTCTTTAACTTGCATCAGCATTCGTTTCAAATCATTACTGGTTTCTGCTGGTAGTATGGTATTGTCTGCATATGTTAAATTATTGATATTTCTTCCTCCAATTTTCATACCTCCTTCATCTTGGTCCAATCCTGTTTTCCGTATGATATGTTCTGCGTACAGATTAAACAAATAGGGTGATAAAATACACCCCTGTCTCACACCCTTTCTGATGGGGAACCAATCGATTTCTCCATATTCTGTCCTTACAGTAGCCTCCTCTCCAGAGTATAGGTTGCGCATCAGGACAATCAGATCTTGGGGCACCCCCATTTCTTTTAAAACATTCCATAGTTTTTCATGATCTACATCAGCCTTTCCCAACCAGTGTGCCTCCAGATGTTGTTGGACCACAACTCCCATCAGCCTCAGCCAGCATTGCCAATGGTCAGGCAAGGTGGGAATTGTGGTCCAACAACATCTGGAGGCACACTGGTTGGGAAAGGCTGATCTACATAGTCAAAGGCTTTGCTGTAATCTATAAAGCACAGGGTGATTTTCTTCTGAAATTCCTTGGTCCGTTCCATTATCCAATGTATGTTTGCAATATGATCTCTGGTGCCCCTTCCCTTTCTAAATTCAGTTTGGACATCTGGCATTTCTCACTCCATATATGGTTGGAATCTTTGCTGTAGAACAGAAATGCATAAACGACAATATATTAACCTCAATTTGCCATCCCTAATGCTTATGCAGGATCTAAACATGGTTATAAGTAAGTACATCGTTCTTTTATATAGCATTTGGAATGCATTCAACTAGTTACATTTGACATGGATGTGATCTGATTATTTTATTGCTGGATTTGAAAGATGAATTCATTCAGAGCAAAATTGGTGAGCGACCTATGGAAGTTTTGGATTTTGAAAAGACAGTGAGAGAAAGCTTTGCTTCACCATAAATCACAACAGATAATGTTTGTCCTTCAATTATGAGGGCATACAGAAATATCCATAGCTGCTGAAATGAATTGATTTGCCTCTTAATCATGATTAGTAAATTTGAACTGTTTGCCCCTTTCTGGGGCCACAGGCAATATAAATGACATGCTTTTGTATTTGGAGCAATTCCCCTTTCAAAAATGTTAGAGGCAAGATTCTGAATCACAGCAAATGTCTTCAGGCAGAATATGGCACACAGTTACCTTGCAGCACTTTTACCCAGCTATCCCTCACAGGCCTTTCAGGACTAAGATAGAGAATGTGGATTGAAGCAAGGAAGGAGAATAGCCAAAAGAAAAGTCCCAGCAGTCCCAGTGTAAGTGGTATAGCAGTTTTAAAACAGCTGAAGGAACAAAGCGGGGAAGAGAGCACACAGTGGTAATTGGTGCCCATTGGAACTGGTGGGGCGTAAGGCAGGGAGACCAACAGTAGGTGGATCCAGAGCCAATGGCATGTGGCGCTTACTAATT
This sequence comes from Rhineura floridana, assembly GCF_030035675.1. Taxonomy (NCBI): domain Eukaryota; kingdom Metazoa; phylum Chordata; class Lepidosauria; order Squamata; family Rhineuridae; genus Rhineura; species Rhineura floridana. The sequence continues at coordinate 182,276,115 of NC_084481.1, read as the reverse complement.
CTAGTTTTGTCTCTGCTTTCTTCCCTACTGAGGTCTACAATGGCCACACTGAAAGACTAAGCAACAGGAAGCTGCCAGGCAGTGCCATCCCCTGCACTGGCTGTAAGAAAGAAGGCAGGCAGGTGGGGGCTCAGAGAGAGCTGACTGAGGTTGGTGGGGCAGTGCACCATTTGCCCTAATGGGTAAGCCTCCACTGTGTCTTGCCTGATAGTTATAGTGTGTTCCCTCCCAAGAGTAGCATGAGTCTTCTGGCTTGTCTGGGCAGCATAAAAATGAAGTCAGCAAAGTCTAGCACAGTGGTTCATAACCTTTTCCACTGCCAGCACCCCTTGGATTTCCAAAATATGCTCTTGCAGCCCCTGAAAAAATACAGTTCATTTTTAATTTTAATTTAATTTTATTTTAATGTGTGTTTTAGCCTAACCTAGCTAAGATAAATGAATTTTTAAAATCTCTTGAACAACGCCTCATACCCCTAGAAAAAGTGTCTTGCACCCCTGGGGGTGTGTGCACTCCAGGTTAAGAACCACTAGTCTAGGGCGACATTCCTCACCTCTTTAGTTCATTTGGTATCTGTGGTTTGGTATGCTATCTATGACCTATAGGAATGGGGGAGAACTTCAATTCAGCTTGCATTTAAAAGCAAACCTACCAAGTTTGCACCTATTGAAACAGTGTGCAAATTGAAACGTGGCTACCCTTCAAACTTCTCATGTCTGTGAATTTCAAATGCAGCTCTCCAGCCAAGCTATGAGCACAAAAACGCATATAGGGTAAAGTGTGCATTATAATGTATGTATAAGTTAGTGAAAACAACACACAAAATTCATTATATTAGGGAAAATTGCCTTGCAAAAATGTGCATAATAGGCAAAATTGCATTAAAATGTCTGCATTAGGAAACATTCACACTAAAATGCTGATGAATTTTCATGAGGGTTTTAAAAAATTCGCAAACTGATATGGAAATGTGGAGAACTGAACTTAATTTTGGAAAAATTACAAACTGAGAAGTCAAAATTGACAGCTTTGCTCATCCCTAATAACCTGTGTTGTGTCCTTCCATATTCTACACACCTTTTGCTTCCCTCAAGTATGACAACAGGAAGTTGTTTTAGTTGTAAGTCCCCAGGAATATTGCTTTCTCCTGGCCCTCGCTCTAGTGTCAGCTCTCTGCTTTCTGTTGCATTTACATTATGGAGCAGTGCAGCCACCATGAAGGAGGCCAGCTCCTATCGATGAGGTACTACGGCAGGACAGACCTCAGTGCGTCCAGTGACTACACACTGGATGTTGTGGAATGTAGATATGAGCAACAGCTACAGTTGACTGTGGATGTGATGCCTCTTGCCTTGAAACAGACACTTATACAGCTACTTCTTAAAGAAAAATTATCAGATTTGGGCTGCTATGAATAATTACAGGCTATGTTGAATGTTCCACTTGTGGATGATTTAGCAGGCAGTGGTAGAGCAAATCCAGGTGCTTGGATGAGGCTAATTGTCTTGACCCTTAACAATCCGGATGTAGATTGGGCTTTGGAATGAAGATCTGTGGTCAGAGATCTGAATGGGGCAATATGACCCTGTTGATTCTTCTGGACTGTTCAACAGCCTTATATACAGTTACTCATGAAATCCTTTGGGACCAGCTGGAAATGCAAGGATACTTACTTGAGTTGATTCTATTCCTGCCTAACTCACAAAGTTGACTGATTGCTGACTTCTGCTCTCACACATGGGAACTGGCTGTGGGATTCTGCCAGATTTAGTATTGCTCCCAATGGCTTTTGGGTAGCTGCTGGGGGAGGTTGTCCAGCAGGTTTGAGTCTGTTTGCTGATGGCACCCAATTCTGTTTTAATTTTTCATCTGATTCAGGTGCAGCAGTTAGTTCCTTGTGTCTGGACTCGAATATGAAACTCTCCACATATTCAGATCATCATCGCAGGACCTCCAACATGTTCCCACATTCCCAGAAATACCTCTAGGGCTCTGGGCACACCAATCACTTCAAAAGCAGCCAGAATAGTTTTTTCTGGCTGTGTTCTGAAGCCATTCTGCCCTCTACTAGCCACTCCTCCCTTCCCCACTGCTGACTTTAGACCTTTTAGGACCACCCACAGGGAAGTTTTGGGCCGATCGCTGCTTCTGCCTGGGCATGCAGCAAAGCGTTTCTATTAGCCACATCTGGAAGATAAATGGGTTGATCTATCAATCATTTGCAAAATCTGTGTGAAGCTGAATTTTAAAAAATGCACTTGAGCTGATCCGACCAGGTTTTAGAGTAAAAAGGGGCAGAGTTTGACTAGTGTCGTGTGCCTCTGTTTTCAGAAAAGAGAGGTGGAGACGCACTGGAACCACCACAATAGTAAGTGTGTCTCTACCTCTAGTTAGGACCAGGAAGAGGGTCTTTGCAGTGGCTGTGTTCAGGTCTAGAACTCCCATCCAAGAGAGGATTGTCTCGTCCCTTCTTGTCTAATGTCTTTCTGGAGGATGTTCAAGGACCTTCCTTTTTATAAAGGATGTGAGACCTTAAATGCTTCTTTCCCTTTTTGAAGGGGTTTTAATTGCTATGGTTGTTTGTATCAATTAAAAATATTTTAAAAATTACTTTGCTTTGTTATTTTTAGGGTTTTATAGTTGCTTATAGTATAGTAATTACTGTTGTTGTCAAACTGTTTTTTTTAATTGTTAAGTTGTTGTTGTTATGTGCCTTCAAGTCGACTACGAATCAGCAACCTCCGATAGCATCTGTCGTGAACCACCCTGTTCAGATCTTGTAAGTTCAGGTCTGTGGCTTCCTTTATGGAATCAAGCCATCTCTTGTTTGGTCTTCCTCTTTTTCTACTCCCTTCTGTTTTTCCTAGCATTATTGTCTTTTCTAGAGAATCATGTCTTCTCATAATGTGTCCAAAGTATGATAACCTCAGTTTCATCATTTTAGCTTCTAATGGTAGTTCTGGTTTAATTTGTTCTAACACCCAATTATTTGTCTTTTTCACAGTCCATGGTATGCGCAAAGCTCTCCTCCAGCCCCACATTTCAAATGAGTTGATTTTTCTCCTATCCACTTTTTTCACTGTCCAACTTTCACATCCATACATAGAGATTGGGAACTTAAATTGTTAACTTAAATTGATAACGTAACTTCTTAAGTTATTGTGTGATAATTAGTGTACAATGTTAGCTATCTTGGGATCATCGTGGAAAGGCAGAGTATGAATGTTTTAAATAAATAAATATAGACTTGATGAGAGATTAAACTGAGGCTGAATCCAGACCGAAGTTGTGGCAATTTGGTCCATGCAACCTGGGGTTTGCTTTTTCTAGATCAGATTCTCTCTGCAATACCAGGTCCATAGCCTAGGTATGTTTCTGGCTTCTGCCTTGCTTCCTGATTCACAGCTGTTGGCTGTGGCCAGGCCTGAATTTTTATCATTTACAGTCCCATCTCTTAGAGACACACTTGTGGTTATGCTGGCTTCAATGCACCTCCACCTGCATTTTCTGAACATGGAGATACATGATGTTAGTAAAACTTGCCCTCCTTTTATTCTAAAACCTTGGAAGTTGCAGCTCCAATATGTTTTACCTTCAGCTTCACACACAGACTTCAAAAGTGATTGGCCATCAAACCCATTGCCACTCCAGGTGCGTCAAAGGAAAAAGCTTTGCTATAGGCTCAGGCAGACACAGTGATTGGCCCAAATCTTTGCCGTGGGTGGTCCTAATCAGCAGGGGGAAGAAAGACCTGTCCATCTGTGGGCAGAATTGTTTCAAAACTCAGCCAGAGAAAATGATCTAACTGCTTTTGAAGCAACTAGCGTGTCTGCAGCCAAAGTCAGAGTCATCCATGCTTCAGTGACATCAGGCATGCTCATCATATGACATTTTATACTCTTTCCATCACTAAAACATCTTTTTGAGAGAGCTTTCCTGGAGATAAGCGGCTGATTTTGTTTTCCTATAATTGTTGCCATTAAGATGTTGTATTATTGGATTATTGGCTTAATTTTTTTCCTGTTTTTATTTGATTTTACTATATAATGCTGTGTGTATTTTGAGCTGAAAAAATATTAATAAAATGACAGAAAGGTATCTGGATAATAATAATACACAAAGCAATTTGGTTTAAGAAGCTTAATTGTTGTAAACCGCCCAGAGAGCTTCGTCTATGCGGCAGTATACAAATGTAGTAATAATAATAATAATAATAATAGTCAGCTTTACCATTACATTTTCATATCCCATGGGCCATTCAAAATTTTGTTTTCCAGAATAAATGCATATCCAGAATAACGGGCAAACTGATATTACCATTGAGCCGAGATGTCTCCTGTCCCCATTATGCCTTTGCTTGCACTTCTGGAATTCAGCAAGTGTCCTGTCTCAGTCAGCACATTAACAGTTAAAGTCAGTGCAAAAACTGCAACACAACTATTACAGAGTCCGTAGCAAGTCTGCCGCTCCTCCAGCAATAATGTCTCTGTATACAGATGCAACTATGCACTGAAAGCACCAAATCAGGATGCAAATCTTTCATTCCTGCAGTGCTTAGAATACTTAATGGCCACTCCACAACTAATCAGGACAACAGTGTAGGGATCAGAAGCCTTCCCTGCTTTGTCTACAGTCCTAATGCTATAAGGCATTGGTTGGGAAATTAACTTTGTTTCCTCAAGACTAATGGACAAATTGTTCTTCAGTTTAACTGAGTTCTGCTATAATGTGTTGCATGTTATATTAAAGTACATTCCCCAGTTGCATTGTTTAATCTACAAAATCAAAGGGACATATTCCGTATTCTTTGCAGGCTCTCAGCACCTCAGTGCAGAACGAGACATTTATAAAAGAAGCTAGAATTATCTCAAGAAGCCTACATGTTCTAAGGATTATACCATGATCTAATGCATAAATTGCTGATGATAGACTAGGATCCTGCAAAGACTTGTTGAGTTAATAAATATCCGTTTACAAGTACAGCATACCACTAGGCACCAGAATTTGAGAACAAGTGAGATGATGTGTCCTGGTTGTGCAGCCATTTAAATTAATACATCTCATGCTGAGAGCATAATAGAAGCAGGCATACATAATGGGAACAAGATTCTGTTCATTTGAAATCCTGGTTCCCCTTTATTCCTGGGGAGCTACAGTTTCAATCCTAGCATGGGAAGATTGCACCAGCAATGGTCTACACACAGCATGTGATCCAGCACAGCTCCCACACTGCCCAGTTTAAACCTACAGTTTCCATAAACCTAAAAATATACAAATATCACCAAAGTGTTATATAGACTGAATAATAATATTTGCAGTGGGTTTTTATATGTGTAGATATATATTAGTTCACCTTCAAAAGGCCAAATATTATTACATTCTTTCCCCAATGGTCATTATAAATTATAATGATAAAAAAGTGTAATTTAATTCCAAGGTATATTTTGCCCTTTACGTTGTAAACATGCTGAGCCGGATTATTTTTGATTGATTGAAAGTGACTTTATATACCTTTAATTTATCACAAGCTGGTTTAAGACCACTAAAGGGTTTTATATTAAACTGTTGTGAACAGCTTTTTATGAAAAGAGCTTGAATTTATGATGTTTAGTGTTACACATTATACAGTTTATTTTTCGCCTGCTTGATCGTGCTGTGAAAATTCATGAATATTTAACTATTAACTGAAATGCAAAATTTTCATCACCATTTTACTGGAAACTTGACATCTTAAAATACCATACATACCATTAGTATTCTGGTGCATTGTCACCTTATTGAAAAATGCTGCTAAAAAAACACAATACAGCCATTCTGAAGGGGGGGGAAAATTGTCCGCCCAAGGCTATTAACTATAGTTCTACACATACATTAGTGACAAATAAGTGAAGCAGCCCAATGCTCACAAAAGATGTCACTAAACTGCTAGGAAACAACGGTAACCATAGAAACCATCTCACACTGCAATCTGCACATCTTTTGTCAGTGTTTGACTAGAAATGAGATGCTTAAAATCATTAGGCTATCAAAAAAAATCTGAAATCTCTTCATTGAAATTTACATATTTAAATATTTTGAAACCTGCAGAAACTTCAACATGATACTTTCATAAAATATTGTTTCAGCTCTTAGCCCTCAACTATCAGTCTATATATGACAATAAAAATTATACACACCAAGGTTCCTGATGTTTCTTTCTTTCCTCTTTATATTGCAGGCACTAGATGTTGGGTGAGGGGAGAACAGAGGGCAGGAGCAACTTCTTGTAAGCATAACTTTGCTTTACACCAAAATCATACTCTTCACTTCTGATCTCTCAATCATTTAACACACACTCACTATCAAGTGTTAGGATTGTCACCAATTTTCCTGAACATGGCGACATCAACTGATGTTTCCCACTTTGTGCTATGGCAATCCAGTTGTGCAAAAAGAATTCTGATTTCTCTTCTCCCCCATCCAGCCCCTTGCACCCTCCCAAAATCTGCTCTCAAAAGTTCCCCAACCCTCTGCAGTAGAGTTTTGGGGTGCATGGGGGCTGCAGGTGGGAGGAGAGGAAGAAGTCCCATTGCACAAGTGGAAGCCTGCTCACACTTCATTGGATTTCACTCATAAGTTCATAACTGTGACTACATATATGAAAAAGAACGTTTTTTGAATATAAGAACATCAAGATACATATTGAAAGACTAGTGGGCCATTCTTGGTATTTGGCACTATTAGTAGTATGCCCTCTAATCCCTTTGGTCTATAATCTGAAGTTTAATGCAAAACCATTAGCAATATCTGTATATATTAAATTCCATTACATTGATTCAAGGTAGGGATGGAAAGATCTGTCAGTTTCACTTTGATCTGTCAGTTTCACTTTTTTCACTTTCTCATTTTGTCAGTCTTAAATTCAGTTCTCCACATTTCTCTAGCAATTTGTGATTTTTTTGGGGAGGGATCCACATGAAAATTCTCCAGCATTTTAGTGCAAATCTCTCCTAATAAACACATTTTGTATGCAGTTTTGACCAATGTACACATTTTTGCGAGTAGTTTTTCCTAATATAATGCATTTTATAGGTTATTTTGACTAATATATTCATTTTTATGCACTCTTTCCCCTAATATATGCATTTTTGCAAACATTTCTTAGAGAACTGCATTGCAAAATTCAGATAAGTGTGAATTTCAAAGGACGGTTGTGTCTCAGTTCTCGTATTGTTTCAGAGAATGCAAATTTCGTAGATCTGGCTTTAAATGTGAACTGAATCAAAATTCTCTCCCATCCATAATTCAGGGTGTATGGGCAGAAAAAAAGAGAGAGCCCCAAATGTAGCATAGAATAAGTCAAGGAAAACATTTGCTGCTGTAAGTCTTACAGCATAACAAATACTGTAATTCATACAAACCTAATTCCATAGTAGGAATGGGGGAGAATATCCGCTAAATCAAACTTAGTACTTGTTTTCAACTAAATCTGATAGTCTGCTGTCTTTTTGGACCAGCACTGCTTTCCTGTGGTGGGCTGTGGCTGTAATTGGAATGGATTTTTAATTTTTTTTCCTGATTTTACGTCATTATATTTGTAATTGTATTTCTTCTAAGTTGAAGCATTTGTAACGGCTGTGTAGGTGTGATAACAATCGCCACTAACATCCATTAACCCAAGACATGAGACAGACTTACAGGCGATTATCTGCCTCATTGATATGTAAATAGGGGAAAAAACCAAGTGGAACATTGTGATCATTTACATAAGCGTTTACATTAAAAATTACACATTTTTTCACCAACAAAATAATAACAAATCAAATCAGGAAGTGCAAAAGCAAGCGGGAACAAAAAAAAGGAAGATCGGGATCGAATGATGGACTATTGGAATATAAACGGATCGGAACTAGGCAGTGAATCCCATCTCTATTCCACAGTACACTTAATTGTGTCCAATAGCATGAATCAATTAATTGAGATTCAGGCATCATTCACACCATACATTTAAAGTACTATTATTCCACTTTTAACAGTGATAGCTTCCCGCAGAGAATCCTGGGGACTGTAGTTTGATAAGGGTGCTGAGAGTTATGAGGAGACCTTTCTTCCCCTCACAGAGCTACAATTCTCAGAGTAATTTAAAAATCTATTCCTCTTCCTGGGGAACGCTGGGAATTTGTAGCTCTGTGAGGAGAATAGGGGTCTCCTAACAACTCTGAATGCCCTCAACAAACTACACTTCCCAGGATTCTTTGGAAGAAAGTAATGATTGTTTAAAGTGAAATAATAGTGCTTTAAATGTATGGTGTGAATGCAGCCTCACTTCAAATATATACAGGTTCACAGTTTCTGCATCATTTCCTCCTGCAAGAGGCTCTGAGGCTCTTGCAAGGTTCCCAGTCATCTTAAGCCCTTGTCTCTCCCAGTAGATCAGTAGATCTATTTATTTTGGTACTGTTCTACAGGACTTTGCTTTTCTCACCAGAAAAACTCTTAGGGTGATTTCATACATGAGGCTTAAAGTGACTCTTGTTTCAATCAAGAGTAATGTAATGGGGAAGTAAAAACTATTAGCCACAATGCTCATTTGTATTACAAATGCCATTTTCTTTTCAAAGGAAGCTGTCATATACTGAGTCAGTTAATCACAAACCTTGTCATCAATTAAACATGTATACCTTATTAATTGAGGAAGAGATTAGGGAGGACATCAACTACTATAAGCACATAGGAAAACCGTAAGTAGTAGCTGCCATCTTAGAGAAGGCTTTCCTCCTTTCATCTCATGCAAGAAGGAATGTCTCTTCCAAGATGGTGTATCTGTGATACTTACTTGCAGCATAGCATCATCATCACTGTTGCTTTAATTTGTGTGTTCTTCCACATAAATTTGACCAAAGCAGCTGGGTGTGTGTGTTAACGGTTACTTCTTCTTTGTTTGTTTTTAAATATTGTTTTATTATGTTCATAATATTGAAAAGTTGTTTTTGCTTGCTTCTTATATCTGTTGTTATGTTACTGTTTTATTATTTTTGGTTATTAGGAAATTGTTTTTGTCATTGTTTTTGAGATGTATTTCTGTTCAGCTTGTTATAAGCTGCCTTGAGCACAATGTTTTGTAAAAAGGCGGCATACAAATAAAATGATGAATGAATGAATGATATATATTTAAAAACAAAAAAAGTTTTTCTGATAACTATTATTTTTTGCTCAAATTCAAATTTCTATTGATTAATCAGCTAAAGCTGAGAGGTATAATCAATTAAGATTTATTTATCTGGGTGACAGCCTTAAAGTTGCATACTGCTTCTGACTCTTCAATAGAACCAGAGGAGACAGAAAGATAACATTTCCCCACATCTGAACTTAGTAAGTAGGATTCTCGTTGTTTCTTCCTCTCTTGGTCAATAGTAGGAATTTTGGATTCCCTTTCATCTCTTCCACCATTACATCTACCATATACCTGCACAGAGGGGCAACAGCTTCTCCAGCAGGACCAGACCACGGAGGAGGAAGAGGAAAAGGAAAAGGAAGATGAGGTGTCACCCTGCGGGGTAGGAGAAAGGCTGGAGGCTGGGATGGTTGAATAATCTGCTTAATTTTGACCCCTCATGGAACAAGTCCTGAACCATTCACAAAAATTCTGCTGGGTAGCATTGAGCAGATGCAATGGAAGTGGCAAAAGCTGTTTCTTTGTCATCCTCACTGTCACAGAATAGGCTTTAAAGTGAGACTGTACTAGTGTCAGTTTTCCTCCACTTGTGCTCAAGCTGTTTACTTGCTCCATTGCCCTCATATCCCAGCTATACTGCGTGATGCCAGGAAAGTATATACCAATAAAGTTGCTTGGTGTCATGAGCTCCTTGGCAGCATCAGTGGCAATCTCAGACAAATGAGGAGGAAGAGAAAACAGAGGATGAGGTTGAGTCATGGCAATCCAGGATGGAGGGCAGAGGCTCTGCCCCCTTTGACTCCAGCTTTCCCCTGAACCCTGTCTGTAGAGTTGAGAACCTCATTGGGAAGTGGGGAGGAATTCAGTTAGGGGTTGGCTGCACAGGAGACAGGTCACCGTCCTGTCAGTAAGAACCTGCCATTGCTTATGTTGATGGGAACAGATGTACCTGTCCTGGAGAAGTGTGTGTCTGCAAATGCACCATTCTCACAAGCGTAGAGTCTCACAAGTAAGCTTGCCCCACCTTGCTTTTAAAAGCTTGGCAGGAGGGGCATGACAGCTTGCATCTTTGTTGCTTCTGTCTAATCCTGAACTTCTGATCTAGTTCTTGAGCTCTTGTATCAGATTTCCTGTATCATGAGATTGCTTCTGAATCTGCACAGTTGCTTGCTTAAATAAAGCTTTCTTTCTTACGTACAAGTAAGGATGGGGGAGAATTCTGCCCAAATCAGACCAGGGACTGGCTTTTTAAAAAAATCCATCCATTCTTTTTACAGACAGATCCTGAAGGCATCAGATTTGTGACACTAGATTTTTTTAAAAAATGAACATCATTAAAGGGTTAATGCTACAGAGATTACAGAGAATCCTAGAATGCTTCACTCAGATTAAGGAGTTACTCTAGGATTTCCTGTCACTCCCTAGTATCAACCCTCCTTCATCCTAAAAAAACAACAACTAAAAAGGCAGGGAGGAGAAGTTGCAAAAGAAGCATGTAGCATGGCCTTTCTGGGCCTTTCTGCAGACTTCTTGGAGGAGAGCAAGGCAAGCCGGATCACCTTGTGAAGGGGGATTGTCTCCCCTCCTCAGGCTACTACCTCCACCCTTTCTAGTGCCACAGAGGTAGCCAAGGAGGGATCAGGATCCGGGAGAGCCTGGTCTGCCACTGGAAGTCTGACACAGCCAGCAGTAAGCTGGGAACAGGAGAGAGGGGAAGGCCTGTGATCTCTATCCTCTGCTTCCCTGGAAGCTCTTCTCATGACTACCATGCATCCTTCTGGTTCCTAGTTCCATATCAAACTGGAAGAAAGCAGAAGATTGTTGGGGGAAAAGCAGGTTCTGATGGAATTGCATTCCAGTTCGACAGAATGCAAGCAGATTGGGCCCAGCTAGCAGATCTCAACCCTACTTACAATGTCTGTCATGTCTTGGGACAGGAGTTAGGGCACTTTCTGGCTTTAAACTGGCGAAACATAACTCCTTGTGGCAAGGCCTGTATCCCTCCGCCCTTAGGTTATGTATTTATTGAATAAATTTAGAATCACCTTTCCACACTAAGTGCCCAATACAATAAAACCTACAGAACAATACAATAAAAGGTACTATCAACACCAAGAGATCATAATCAGCTTCACAGGCCGACGAGACTAAATGGATCTTCCAAAGAAGGAAGTTCCAGAGCCTGGATGCAGCCACTGCAAAGGCCTTTCTCATGTTTGGATTAAATTTTCCTCTCTTGTGTCTGGATTAAACTTCAATGCTTGATTCCTGCCTTGAGCAGGGGGTTGGACTTGATGGCCTTAAAAGCCCCTTCCAACTCTATGATTCTATGAAGTCCAGCAACATCTGCATGGGAGTCTTTTTAGGATGGTAAAGAATTTTGGAAAAGATTCAGAGAAAGTAAATTTGGTAAGGTTAGAACATTTGATGAAACAAAGAGAAAAGTTTAAAGACCAGGAATAAAAAGATAAAAACTAAAAGATTTTGATTGTACCAATATTTCAATTGAGAGACTGGGTAAAAAGTTAACTAAGAGGGAATAATTTAAGAAGTGAAACATCATCTAAGAAATTGTTGGGGCAAGAAAATTATAAATTGACAATGAAGATTTATAAATTATTAATAGAGATAAACAAAGGACATAGTGAGTATTGTGAAAAGTGGATTAATGATCTAAGCAGTGAGATACTAGTTGAAAGTTGGGATAGTGTTTGATTACAGTATAAATGTTTATCTTTCAGTGTGATTTAGGGCATAATCCTCCTGGTAATTATGCTGGGTAAAGGGACTTCAGGATGCAGTTTAGCTGCGGCAGTGGAAGAACACTGTCAGGCTCTGCTGGCAGAAGTCCCCCCCCCCAGGTGCACATCCTTATGCAACCTGAAAACTCTGCTACCACCTGGTTGCAGCTAGGGCCCGGATGGCACAAGTGGAGCTGGCTGAAGGTCTGAAAATGGGGCATTCTGGGCGGGTGTTGGGTTGAACTGAGGGGTGGGGGACTTATGCTGCATCCTGAGCCCGTTTAGCTCGGTGGTGCACCCCTCAGTCCCAGCATATGGGTCAACAGGCATTTTGTTTCCTCTAGCCTAGCCCTGCCGGTGCAGCCAGGGTCCTCCCCTACCAGCGGCTCCTGAATGGATGTTGGATGTGGCAGGCCCTTCCACTGGCTCCACTTTTGCTGGCTCTGCTTTTGCCATCCTCTGATGAGTTGGATTGCACCCCTTGTTGGAAACCTCACGGAAGGTTCCAATAATTCTCAGAGTATTAAAAATATGAAATGAGGAATTTTGGACTGTTTGAGATGTAAGCACTCAAGAGCAGACATGTTCCATGTTGGAATTTGGAGATTAATTTTGAGAAAAATTAAAGAAATAATGGATAAAGTAATTCCACCAGAACTTACTAGAGTGTTACTAGGTTTTTTAGATGGCTTAAGTCTCACCAATAGAAAAAGAACGAATGCTGCAATCCTAGTCATTACCTGGCAGTAAGCCCCATTGAATCCAGTAAGATTTTCTTCTGAGTAGTCGTGATTAAGGTTGTGCTGTAATTTATTATTTGCTGTATTGATGACAGCTAAAATATTAATAGCCAAAATTGGAAAAAGGAAGAAGCTCCTAAAATAATAGATTCAGAAATTTAAATGTTGGACATTAATTAAACTGGCTAAGGCAACAAGATTAACGGTAGAGAAGAACAAGAGAGGAAAAACAGAGGTAACAACTTTTAGATTTTTAAAAAAGATATTTTATTTATCCATTCATTCATTTATTGTATTTATATACTGCCCCATAGCTGAAGCTCTCTGGGTGGTTTACAATAACTAAAAACATTAAAAATAAATATATAAATTTAAAAACACATCTTTTAAAAATAAATTAAAACACAATTTAAAACACATGCTAAAACACTTGGGAGAAGAGGAAAGTCTTGACCTGGCGCCGAAGAGATAACAGTGTTGGCGCCAGGTGCATCTCGTCACATAGATCATTCCATAATTTGGGGGCCACCGCTGAGAAGGCCCTCTCCCTTGTTGCCAGCCTCCCAGCTTCCCTCGGAGTAGACACCCGGAGGAGGGCCTTTGATGTTGAGCGTAGTGTACAGATGGGTTCATATCGGGAGAGGTGTTCCATCAGGTGTTGTGGTCCCAAGCTGTGTAAGTCTTTATAGGTTAAAAGCAGCACCTTGAATTGAGCTCAGAAACATACAGGCAGCCAATGCAAGTGGCCGAGAATCGGTTTTATATGTTCGAACCGTCTGGTCCCTGTTACCAATCTGGCCACTGCATTTTGCACAAACTGCAGCTTCTGAACCGTCTTCAAAGGCAGCCCCACGTAAAGCACATTGCAGCAATCTAGCTTGGAGGTTACCAGAGCATGGACTACTGAAGCCAGGTTATCCCTGTCCAGATAGGGGCATAGCAGGGCCACCAACCGGAGTTGGTAGAAGGCACTCTGTGCCACCGAGGCTACCTGTGACAGAGATGGTTCTAGGAGAATCCCCAAGCTATGAACCTGCTCCTTCAGTGGGAGTGCAACCCCATCCAGGACAGGTTGGACATCGGCCATCCAGTCAGAAGAACCACCCACTAGCAGCATCTCAGTCTTGTCTGGACTGAGCCTCAGTTTATTAGCCCTCATCCAGTCCATTGTCGCAGCCAGGCACCGGTTCAGCACATTGACAGCCTCACCTGAAGAAGATGAAAAGGAGAAATAGAGCTGTGTGTCATCACATACTGATGGCAACGCACTCCAAAGCTCCGGATGACCGCACCCAACGGTTTCATGTAGATGTTGAACAGCATGGGGGACAGAACTGACCCCTGTGGAACCCCATACTGGAGAGTCCAGGGGGCCGAGCAATGTTCCCCAAGCACCACCTTCTGGAGATGACCCGCCAAGTAGGAGCAGGAACCACCACAATGCAGTCCCTCCCACTCTCAACTCAGCCAGTCTTCCCAGAAGGATACCATGGTCAATGGTATTGAAAGCCGCTGAGAGATCAAGAAGAATCAGCAGAGTCACACTCCCTCTGTCTCTCTCCTGACAAAGGTCATCATACAGGGTGACCAAGGCAGCTTCCATGCCAAAACCAGGCCTGAAACCCGACTGAAATGGATCCAGATAATCGGTCTCATCCAAGAGTGTCTGGAGCTGGCCTGCCACCACTTGTTCAAGGACCTTGCCCAGGAATGAAACATTTGCCACCGGCCTGTAGTTATTAAGATTTTCTGGGTCCGGGGGGGGGCTCTTCAGGAGTGGTCTCACTACTGCCTCTTTCAGGCAGCCAGGGACCACCCCCTCTTGCAGAGAGGCATTAATCACTTCCCTGGCCCAGCCGGCTGTTCCATCCCTGCTAGCTTTTATTAGCCAAGAAGGGCAAGGATCCAACACAGAAGTGGTTGCACGAATCTGTCCAAGCACCTTGTCAACATCCTCAAGCTGTACCAACTGAAACTCATCCAAGAAATTGGGACAAGTCTGTGCTCTGGATACCTCACTTGATTCACCTGCTATAACACTGGAGTCTAAGTTCTGGCGGATGCTAGAGATTTCATCTTGAAAGTGCCTAGCAAATTCATTACAGCAGACCTCTGATGGTTCTACCATGTCCCTGGGGCCAGAGTGTAATAGCCCCCGGAGAATTCTGAAGAGCTCCTCTGGGGGGGCAGAGTGATGATTTGATAGTGGCAGCAAAATATTGTTTTTTTGCTGCCCTCACTGCCCCTAAATACAGCTTACCATAGGCACTTACGTGTATAATTGCATCCACTAGGAGTTCGTCTCCATCTGCACTCAAGCCATCTGCTATATTGTTTCATCGCTCTCAGCTCTGGGGTATACCATGGAGCTGTACGAGCTCTACACAGGAGAGGGCGCTGAGGAGCAACATTATGACAAGGATTCAGATTTAAGGAATGTGAATTGGATTAAATTTATGGAATATTATTTGATAGATAATAATTTATCAATAATATTGCATATAGATATCATATAAGATTGTCATATGCTAATGTTTGTAATATATTTCTTAATTTTTTCCAGATCTTTTAAATTTTAAATTCTTAAAAATAATTGTATTGCTTGGCTATTTTGTTATTTGCCGCCTTGGGCCCCATTGAGAGGAAGAACAGGACAGAAATTTAATAAATAAATTTAATAAATAAAATGTTTTATAAAATTCAATCCTGATGCCATGCAGCAATTTGTGACCTCACCCACCTCCTTGGATTGTGATGGAAAGGAGAGAGAAGCCGTATTCAATTGCCATACTGTGTAGGGACTCACAAAGGCACTCTTTCTCGTCCAGCCCCTTTCCTTGTGCCAATGATGCCGTTCCTTCAGCCCTCCATGTGTTGGGAGTGGAACCCCTGCATCAGGGAGCCTGCTGTACTCATGTAGACTCCCTGCATGATTTAAAATCCTAAGAGCATAAATTGGGAAACCTACACAATTAGAAAAGGCTCCCTACTACAGAAGTCCAGCCTCCATAGGGGCAGCATGGTGAAACAAGGGAGGGGCCAGGGAGCACACTCCTTCCCTTCCCTTCCCTTCCCCCTGAATTGCATTAAGGGCAATACCTGAAGTGCTCAGTGTCATCCACATATAGTGGCTATTGTGCATGGAGACATCCACATATTGGTTGGTTACATATTTGTAAAGGACCATTTACACAATATATCTATATATTTATCGGTATAATTAACGTTAAAAACTGACAACACAAAAACAAACATTTCCCCCCATCAGTCTGAGTTATTATACAATATATTGTGTTTGGTTAGGTAGATGACAGAGGTCAGGGTAGAGGCCATTATTTCTAAAATCAGCCAGGGGAAAACATTTATCACACTACTTTTCGTCATACACACAATGTGTATAAAATTTACACTGCAAATGATGCACATTTTCATGCAGAACAGTAACATTGTTACTGGCAAGGCAGTTCTACATTAAAGTCTTCTGATTGAATCTATAAATGTGGAATGCAATCTCTAGTTGCAAACTGTCATTAACATTTGTTGCCTGAGCGGAAGCAAGAAATGATCTTTTGCTGATCAGAAGCCAACAGAAAGCATTGTATCTTCTGAACTTTAATACACATGAGCTATTACAACTAACATACCTCTCTGGCCCGTAAGCGTGGTGAAGATGATTGCAAGTGAACATAACACAGATTATTCAGTATCAACAAACTGCATACCATCCATAGGGTAAACAAGAGGCCATTGTTTACCATGCTGTTTATGGAGAATGGCATTTGACTGTTTGTTTGTTGATTATTATTTCAAAAAAATTACCTGCCGTTTCTCCCCAAAGGGAACCCAGGATAGCTCATAATAATAAAATTATATAAAAACAATCCAAAACATATTACAGACAGTATCTAAAACCAGTAGTGTAGAAAGCTTAATAAAACAATTGAACAAAAACCTGGGTAAATAGATATATCTTTTACATGTGTCCTGAATACAGGTAAAGAGTAGGACTACCTGATTTCCCTTGTGAGAGAGTTCCATAATTGGGGTGCCACCACTGAGAATGCCCTATCTTGGGTCCCTGTTCTTCATGCTATTCCTGCTGCTGGGTCCATGAATAAGGCCTCTCTCCCTGATTGCAAAGTTTGGGTCAGAAGGTACTAGTGAAGGTGCTCTTTCAAGTACTTGTGTCCAAAGTCATTTAGGGCTTTGTACACTAATAGGAACACCTTGAATTGGGCCCTGTAGCTCTTAGGTAGCCAGTGAAGGCTTCCCACATGAGGTGAATAAAAAGGAACACAAACTTTGGCAAACGAAATGCAAGAATTTGAGAATCACATTGCTAAAAACATAAACACCAATAAAAATGTTTAAATACATCAAAAGCAGGAGACTGTCTAGGGCAGAGCTTGGAAAATTTACTTTTTTGAACTACAACTCCCATCAGCCCAATCTAGTGGCCATGCTGGCTGGGGCTGATGGGAGTTGTAGTTTAAAAAAAGTAACTTTTCCAAGCTCTGGTCTAGGGAGACAGTTGAACCCTTGGATGACAAGGGAGTGCTAAAGCACAATAAAGGGTGCTAAAGCACGATAAGGAGATTGCAGAGAAACTAAATGAATTATTTGCATCTGTCTTCACAGTGGAGAATATAGGGCAAAACCCTATGCTTGAACTAACTTTTGCAGGAAGGGAGTCTGAGGAACTGGGGCAAATAGTGATGATGAGAGATGGAGTTGTAGGCTTAATAGGCAAAGTAAAAACTGACAAATCACCGGGTCCAGATGGCATCCACATTAGAGTTTTTAAAGAACTCAAATGTGAGACTGCTGATCTTCTAACAAAAAATATGTAAGTTGTCCCTCAGATCCATCTCCATACCTGAGGACTGGAAAGTGCCCGTTGTAACACCAACTTTTAAAAAGGGATCCAGGGGGAATCCCAGAAATTACAGTACAGTTAGCTTAATTTCATTCCTAGAAAAATTGTGAAAAGTATTGTTAAAGATAAAATAACCAAGCATATAGAAGAACAAGCCTTGCTAAAGCAGAACCAGCATGGCTTCTGCAAGGGTAAGTCCTGTCTCACTAAACTATTGAGTGTGTCAACAATTTGAGAGTGTCAACAACTGATCAAGTTGACATAGTGTACTTGGATTTTCAAAAAGCCTTCAACAAGATACCTCATCAAAGACTTCTGAGTAAGCTTAGCAGTCATGGAATAAAAGAGGTCCTCTTGTGGATCAGAAACTGGCTGCAAAACAGAAAGCAGAGGGTAGGAAGAGATGGACAGTTCTCCCCATGGAGGGAGAAAGTTGAGTCCCCCAAGGATTGGTATTGGGACCTGTGCTTTTTAACTTGTTCATAAATGCTCTAGGTAAGGGTGACCAGTGAGGTGGCTAAGTTTGCTGATGACACTAAATTGTTCAGATTTAAAACAAAAAGGGATTGTGAAGAGCTCCAAAATGACCTTTCCAAACCAATTGAATAAAATGGCAAATGCAATTCAATTTGAAAATGGTGTAAAGTTATACATATTGGAGCAAAAAAACACCTTAATTTCACATATAAACTCATGGGGTCTGAACTGATGGTGATATTGTAATGCCATTATACAAATCTATGGTCTGGCCGCACTTTGAATATTGTGTATCAGGAATAGGATCCCTGTTGGTGCCTGTTCGGTTGCATTCTGTCAAAATGGCAGGCAATTCTGTTTTGGGGTAGTCATTTTTCTGCTATCCTTTGCTTTTACAGTTCCATTTTTTCCCCTTCTGAAAAATAACTATATTGTTTAACAATATTTTCCAAACAGAAAGGAAAGGAAAGTGGCTTTCCCTCTGTCCAGTGCCCACCTACCCAATCCCCTTTCCCCCTCCTCTGTCTCCTTCTTCCTTATTCTGAATGGTATTGGATCCTTCCCCCGAGCCCTGGAAGAAAGGGAGATATCACTTTAATACAAAGCAAAAACATATTCTGGTCAATTTCAGGTTAGCAAATCAAAGGCATAGGCTTGTCAGTTTATCCTTAGCAAAGCAAACACAAAGGCTGGACAATTTCACCTTAGCAATGCAAAGGTTCAGGCTTGTCAGTTTAAGGTTAGCAAAGCAAACACACAGGCTGGTCAATTTCACATTAGCAAAGCAAAGACAGGCTACAAATTAAAAACAGGCTGAGCAAAGCAGACACAGGCCTGTCACTTTAACTTTAGCAAAGCAAACACACAAGTTCTCAATTTCACAAGCAAACACACAGTTGTCAGTTTTAAGTTAGCAAAGCAAAGACGCATCTGGTCAGTTTCATATTAGCAAAGAAAAGTTCCATGTATTTTTTAAAATCCAGTGTCAGGAAAAGCTGGAGATTTTAGCAAAATTCTCACCCATCCTTACTGTGTACAGTTCTGGTCACTTTACCTCCAAAAAAGGATACTGTAGAGCTGGAAAATGTTCATAAAAGGGCAACCAAAATGATCAAGGGGATGGAGTGACTCCCCTATGAGGAAAGGCTGCAGCATTTGGAGCTTTTTAGTTTAGAAAAAGGCGAGTAAGAGGTAACATGACAGAAGTGTATAAAATTATGCATGGTGTTTCTCCCTCTCTCATAACACTAGAACTCGTGGACATCCAATGAAGCTGAATGCTGGAAGATTCAGGACAGACAAAAGAAAGGACTTCTTCACACAGTGCATAGTTGAACTATGGAATTTGTTCCCACAAGAGGCAATGATGGCCATCAACTTGGATGGCTTTAAAGAGGATTAGACAAATTCATGAAGGATAAGGCTATCAGTGACCTCTAGCCATGATGGCTGTGATCTGCCTTCATAGTCATTTGTGACTTCATCTGCCTTCATTTGTGATTTGTTAATTATTTTATTGGCTGCTGTAACTGCTGCTTTTTGTAAATTGTATTGTTTTTATTGATGTATTTTTATATTTGTGTTTATTTTTTTTGTAAGCCGCCTTGAGGGCCTTTTGGCCAAAAGGCGGGGTAGAAATAAACAACAACAACAACAACAATAATAGTCAGAGGCAGTATTCTTCCCAATAACAGTTGCTGGAAAATCAGTTCCTCTTGCACTCAGGTCTTGCTTGCAGGCTTCCCATGACCGTCCATTTGCCGGAAGCCTCAGGAGGGGAGAGTGTTCTTGCACTCGGGTCCTGCTTGCGGGCTTCCCCCAGGCACCTGGTTGGCCACTGTGAGAACAGGATGCTGGACTAGATGGGCCACTGGCCTGATCCAGCAGGCTCTTCTTATGTTCTATGCACTACCCAGAGGATATGGGTGATATGATTTCCTCTTGTCACATTGTATTATTACCAGGCAGCGACATGCTGCATCAGCTGCAGTTTCTAGACCATCTTCAAGGGTAGCCCTATGTACACTGTGTTGGAGTAATCTACAATATCTGGGAGGATATTAAAATATGGATTACTGAGACAAAGTTCTCTCAGTCCAGGAATGATTGCAGCTGGTGAACCAGCCAGAGGTGTGCATAAAAACTCCTTGCCACTGAGACCACTTGTGCCTCCAGCTTAGAATCATGAACTATCCTCAAGCTATGTACTTGCTCTCTGAGGGGGAAGTGGTGCTGCATTTTAAAAAGGCCATTATCTTAATTTGTTTTATTTTATTTCATTGATTACATTTATATCCAACCTTT
The DNA here is from genome assembly GCF_030035675.1 of Rhineura floridana. NCBI lineage: Eukaryota > Metazoa > Chordata > Lepidosauria > Squamata > Rhineuridae > Rhineura > Rhineura floridana. Next base: position 182,255,823 of record NC_084481.1, on the reverse strand, counting down.
CCTCCAAGGGACTCGAGGTGGTGTATAAACATCATTCTCCCCCTCCAGATTTAATCCTCACAACAACCTCTTTGGTAGGTTAGCCTAAGAGACAGTGAATGGCCCAAGGTCACCCAGAGAGTTTCATGGCTGAGTGGGGATTTGAACCCTGGTTGCCCATATCCCAGTTCAACACTCTAACCACTATGCCACACTGGCTCGCTCTCTCAGTTGCGAAAACCATTGATCCGCAGAAATTCCATCTTGTCGGGATTTAGCTCCAGTTTATTGGCCCTCATCTAGCCCATCACTGCCTCCAGACACTGGAATGCCCTATCTTGATTCAGATGGAATCGAAAGACAGGGTCTGCATACTTATAAGCAGTGGCAGTTGGTGGCTCCATGTCAGTGGGGCAGTGGAATCTGCTCTAGGTTTTACTTTGAACTTTCAATGAGCTGTCCAGGATGCTCTGGTGTGTCCTCTGCAACTCTTAAAAGATTAAAACTGCTTTCCAATGTACTTTTGATCTTTTAATATGTATCTCAGGCTGTAATCCTATACTCACCATCAGGGGTAAGCCCCACAGGGCTCAATGAAACTTATTTTGAGTAAACATGTATAGGATTGTGTTGTAAGTAAAATTATGTCAGAATGTATATGGGTGCAACTATGGCTAGGGAACAAGAATGATATTTGGGGAATGATATGGACAGACATACACCCCTCTTTATGAGGGGTAGTCCGTATGTTTTCTGCATCCGCTGCCCCCAGTAAATTACTGTCCCCATTTTGTTCCTGTTTTGTCTTTTGGGTTATGCTTCTTAAAGTTTTCTTTACAAATTGATAGAGTTGCCTTTAGAATTTCAGCTGCCTTCTCTAAGTGTCCTCTCTGGTGGGGGTGGGGGTGGTGGAAGACAGATGCATCTTGACTCTAGGGCACAAGTATGATAATACAAGCACATGAACAATAAGGCCCCATGTAGTGCGCAACCTGCCATTTCACATGCTACAGCTGGTGAGGTTTATTTTGAACTGTTCATAACATATTGTAGGACAATTATGTTTTTCTAGTGTATCTTTAACCCAAAGAACAAATGGACCCTCTTAGCTTCTAAATCAGTGGAATTCAGTTAAGGAACAGAATATAGAGCCGACAGAATAGATCCTTCAGCAATGAGCAATAATCCTTGGTATTAGATTATTATAATGTCCTTTCATCTAAGATATTTTGGAGGGTATAGAAATGGCCACCGTATGCTGACTTACTCTTGCCATAACATGTAGGTATAGTGTCTTTATCCTGTTCTCACACTGGCCAACCAGATTATGACAGAGGCAGAAAAATCTTTCTCTATCCACTTTTCCCCTACCAGATATAATTTTATAGAGCTCTGTCACGTCCCTTCTTACTTTCATGACCCCTGAATCCAGCAGCAAGACAGGCAGAGTCAGAGTCTGCCAAGATATGAGCTAAGGATTAAGTTCAGGACTCAGAGCCAGCTGCTGGACATCAGGAGACTACTGTGCCAGAAGCTGTCAGGCAGAAGCCCCCAGAAGGATTTCCCAAACAATCAGTGCCTATAGAACCTGAGTCTGAGCCCTCACAAATGCCTTCTCCTGTCCCTGAGGAATCTGATGTACATATTCTACTGCACTTCACCATCCCACTGATGCAGCGAGTGCGCCAGGGGGAAGCTATGGAATAGAGGAGGACTGCCCATCTTCAGGTCAGAATGTTGGCCCTTTAAGGCTCTGAAGCTCTCCCCAAGAGGGTGGCACCTAGGAGAGGTATTCTGGAGATAGTGACTTAAAAAGCCTCATTCTGCTCCTAATATCCGTTGGAGTAAGTTGCTCACTTGGAGGCATCCGTGGTCCTATAACTTCTGACCAGCATTGCCTCAAGCCCTGTGGGATCTAGCATGGGAACAGAACATGACACTTACTCTCCTTTTTTCCCTAAACTAAAAAATCTAGCTAAATTTTCATATAGTATCTTTTTTAAAACAACAGGCTAATGTGCAAAAGGGATAGAATAGACTTATTAATGAACATACGGAAATATTATAAACTGGTCCATCTGTCCCTAGCCTTGAGACATCATGTAGCATGGAACATTACATTCCTGAGATCTCGCAGAGCCACTTACAGTCAGAATAATAACAGTGGGCAAAGTAAACCCATGGCCTTATATTCAGTATAAGGCAGTTTCATAAGCATAATATAATTTATGAAGGCTATTCATAACTCTTGGCCTTTCAAGCCTTTGATTGAAGCTCACTGTATAGCACTTCAACTAAAGATCCTGGTCTGGAAGTTCTAGTTAGTGCAGAATGTAGCAGCTAGACAACTGATGGGGGCACATGTCTGACAATATGTGGCACCATTGTTAAAATACATGCACTGACTGCCCATCTACTACCAAGCCAAGTTCAAGGTCCTTGTATATATTTACAAAACCCTGACCACCTTCAGTCCAGCGAACCTTAGGGGTCGCTTGGAGGTATATTGTTGGTTGTCCCCCAAGTTGGTGACGCTCATCTGTTATCAGCAAGAAACAAGAGCCTTCAGAGCCATTGGCTCAGTCTTGTGGAATGCTCTTCCAATAAACATTTAGTAGGTATGTTCTGTATTAAGTGTTTCAACAAATATTTTATTGAGTTTTTCAGAAATGAGAAAAGAAAGAAGTAATACAGTACCTCTCTGCCCCTCCATCCACCCACACCCCTGATGGAGGATCATTGTCAAGCAACACTAGAGGCATTCAAGAGGCAGCTGGACAGCCACCTATTGGGTATGCTTTAATTTGGATTCCTGCATGGAGCAGGGGGTTGGACACTATGATCTTATAGGCCCCTTCCAACTCTATGATTTGGAAGACTTAAATAATAGTTCTGTTAAATAAAGGTATCTCTCCAGAGTTCATCAAGAGTTGCTGGCAGTTTATAGCCCTGCTTTTAGTGGTTGTGTAAATAATAAAAGTATTCCAAACTGAATAAAAATTGCCTGTCCTTTTGTGTGTCCATCATTCCTTAATAGTGTTGGTTACTTTTTCCTTGAGGGCAAGGTCCCAAAGCTCCTGGAGCCAGATGTCCATTAAATCAGTATGAAGAGTCCTCCAAAGCCTGGCAATAGTCAGTCAGGTGGCCATCACAATGTTGGAGAGCAAGTGTTTATGATGAAGATGCTGTGCTCCCTCATCATAAATTGAAAGTAGGGCAATCCTCGGATCCTCAGTTTAGTGTATCATGAGGCCTGCCTCAGTAAATACTTTATCCCCAAACAACTGAACCTTTGGGCAAGCCCACATGTAATATAAGTAACCATACTCTCCACAATCTTGGCGACAATTAGAAATGGTTGTGTTTGTGATCCTGCTCAGTAATGCAGGATGCATATACCAATGGTGTAGCAGGGTATTTTCTCAAATGCAGGGCGATGTTAACAGAACTTTTCCCACAACTTGTGCCCAAATAACATCATCTACTTGCATATTGAAGTCACACTCCCACTGAGTTTTCAAAGCCAATAAGGGTTTAGTTAGAGTCTGACTTAAAGCATTATATATTTGAGAAAGAATTCCCTTATCCATGGAGCTTGCTGAATAAATCAAGTTTTCAAATACAGTCAAAGGGTGGGTGGCTTCTGCAAGAACTTGTGATTGTGTTATAAGATGTAAAACCTGATGAGTAGTTACCCAATTACGTAGAACCTCCATCAATTTCAGTTGCAGGTCAGGGCCAGATAATGGTTTTAAATTCTTACAAAAATCTTTAATTCAACAGGGTCTAGTCCTCTCCCAATTTTTAAAATGTTGTACATGATCCTCATTATAAAATTTAGGGTGAAACATTAAAGGAGTGACCTGGGAGCAACTAGAAACTAATTTTGGACCCCAAGCTTTCCAAATGGAAAGATCAGATAGAAAGAAAGGGTTGGAAACTAAAGCTATTTGAATGTATATGCAAGAACAGGAGTCCTCGCAAAGGGTCACAATTCCCCTCAACCTCCTTTAGGTCTCTGGGTTAAATGCAATATGTTCTGTAAATGTGCAGCATCATGGAACCACTTAAGGTTAGAAATTGTCACTTCACCTTGTCTAGTGGGCATATAGAGACTGTTTTTTGGAAGATGCAGACATTTATGTTGGTGAATGAATTAGGAGATAAATCTTTGATGTTATCTTGGGGAAATGGCAGGCACTTATATGTCTTATACCTGGAACAAATATAAGAAACAGGGAAATGTCCTTTTAATTTCAGCATTATGTCCTAGCCAGGATAAAATTAGTTTATCCCTTTGTTTGAGTTTCAAATTTGCATATCTAAGTAAAGTTTGGACAGATATTTGGGATTACCACTCCCAAATACTGAAATTATGTATTGCATAGTTTCAGGATGGAATCATGTTGCAATTTCAGCTGCAAACTGAAAGGAGTATGTAGACACATACGTTCCGATTTGGAATAATTTACCAGAACCCCTGATACTGCTCCACATTGTTTTAGCTCCTCCCTTGCCACCAGTATAGAAGTGTTTGGATGAGCAAACATTAGTTCGACGTCATCAGCAAAGATGTTTATTAAATGGCTGTGGCCCACAATCACAAATCCCTTAATGTTTGGATTGTTCTTGAGGGCAGAGGTAATGGTTCCACGGCCAGGGCAAAAAGCAGGGGTAAAAGAGGGCAACCCTGCTTTGTGTGCCAACTAGGGATTGAATCCATTGACCAGTGCCAGTTCAGACAGATTCTGTCAACTTAATAGGCTGGTATCGATTTGAGTTCGTTCTTTGTCCTCTAGCTGTTACTTTTACTGATCTTTTTTTCCCATGTCACAAAAAATACTGATATTAATATCAATATTTTGAAAGGAAATACAGATAAATGAAAGGAAATACTGACAGAATTATCATTCTTAATATTAATATTTTAGAGGTGGATTTTTTAAAAAACAACAACAACACACCATTTTCGAAAAAAGCCACGGAAAATTGCTACATAAAAATCTGATCCGCAACAACAGAGAATAAGGGAATTAATAGAAAATTTGGTACCACATCTGAATTGGGTGGAATTCTAGCACATCCATAGCCCCAGCCAATAGAGAAGACAGCTGAATTCTTCCCATTTATTCTGAATTAACTTTTAAAGATTTGCTGAAAACTTTTCTATGCCATATGGCTTTTGCAGACAATAAAGAAAAAATAATTCTGTAATAGTTAGCAGGGGATCTGTGTTTTTTAGTTTTATGTAGTTTTTATTGTATACACAACTGCTTAAAACTGCTTTGTATGTTTAAATGAAATTGTGGTATACAATATATGTACTATAAATAAATAAATAAATAGGGATGTATCACTTTGCCCCAACACTATGCCAGTGCTGAACTGGAGACTATGAGGCTGAAGAAAGAGCAAAGGACATCCTCTCTCTTATTTGATGGGCTTTTTTCAACAATTTAACAGTCATAATTTGTGCAAATAACTCACTGTGAGTAGCTGGATATTACGAACTGTATACCCGGTACTGAAGCATACTTGGCTCTCTGAAAGTGAATATGGGCACAATCCTTGGCTTCTGTGCCAGAGAAGCACTTTTTGCATCACACACTTAAGATTCACTCTGTTCCACTGGCGCACACTTTCATTGCTCTGAGGCCAGCTCTGCTCTGCCAATGGCTTAAAAAGCAATGTCTCCAATTGAAAATTAATTAGAGGACAGATTGTTCCACAGAGACTTGAGTAGAAGAGCATCAGCATGAATTTCAAAAAACGTGCAGGGAGCTATAAATATATTGTGCAATATTTTGCAATATCTCCAGTGTTTTGGTCTAATGTTGAACATGCTCCATTGTTCAAACCAGCTGTGTTCTTTCCCGTTTTCATTTCTATAAAGAGATTATAAAGGCTGTCAAAGCAAACCCTGCCGCTCCAGCCTGCCTTGATGGAAAGTTCTGCATACACAGAGCACAGCAATCGCAAGGAGGAACTTTGTTTCAAGCCAGAACAAATCTTCAGCTAATTATAAGAGAACTATATTAAGCACAAAAGGCAAGCTCCACTTATACAGAACAAAGTTACATTTTACTCTTTGCTTTGCAAGTGCATTTATTACAATTCCAGCGAGTAATTGGAAATTCATTTTCTTTCATTTTCTTAGGTTATTTCTTTTATTGTTTTTAAGTACTCTGCACATTGCTGTATTGAATAAGTTCCAAAAAGAGAAGATTAGTGGGCCTTTTCGGGGGGCTAATTTGTAGCTAAAGTCATAGAATAAGAAATGATTCATCCTTCTGATTCCTTACTTTCTTGTGCTAGTAACTTTCATATCAGCTGTTAAATGAACTATAATTATATGAACACACACACACACACAAGGAATCTATGGCAAAAAGTACATTGTGAAAGTGTCAAAGAACATTAAAAAATATACAGCAACACAATACAGAAATGAGTGAAGGATGAACAAGGGTGAGTTTATCCATGCACCATTGAGCATCTCTTGTACTATAAATACTCTTTGTGAAGATGCATGTTATGTTATTCAGATGATATAGAAAGGGAGAAGACAGCTTTACATTTAAAAAGATTTTGGTATCATACCTGAAAGCTCACCCCCACCTCTGGACTCTGAATGAAAGGTATTCTACCAAAAATAAATAAATAAATACCCTGATAACTAAGAGTCATTCATACTGCATGTTTGACTCAACTGTAGTAGTAGCCCTACTGATTTCAGAGGAATTGTGCTAATTCATTGGCATGGAGTAAATACTGCCTTTGTGGTTTTTGAAATTAAGTTTAGCTCACAGATGACTATATCGAAATGAGTAAACCCTGTCACTGGTTTCCCTTTTCTGAGTAGGTAAACTGTCCAATCTGTTATGAAACAGAAGTATGCACATTTGACCCACCAAAAGATTTCATGTGCTGCCACATGGTGGCAGTGTAAGACTTCACAGGTAGAGGGAAAAGCTTTGTTGGGCTATGTTTGCAAAGACAAAGAGGAAGAGTTATAGCTATCTTTCTACAAGGCAGGGATTAAAGTGGGGATGGAGTAAAGTGTAAACCCTACTCCAGAATCATCTGGTCATGTGGCTGTTCACAAGACAGAAGCCATTTACCTCTTACAAAGGTATCTGCGGTTTTCTGTTCCAAAGCTCCTTCCTCTTGAGAAAACAGAGCAGGGAGGAATTCTGGAATAGCTGCCGGTGTCAGGAAAGAGCGGGAATGAACTCCTATGCTGAAGGACACTTTGGAAAATAAAGACTTAAGGGAATTGTAAGGCTGCTAATATAGTATGGACAAACTTTACTGTAGGATGTTATCTTGAGTGTTTCTGCAAAGTCTGTGCAAGGGAAAATGGCTTCTAATGCCTGCTGCATAGGATCTACATAAGGAGGATCTGTATCCATTTTTAGGAAAAAGTAGGATCCCCAAGCACAGCACTCACTGGGAGAAAATAGACTTCAGTGCTGCCACACATACACACTCACAGTGTGGGAGAGGCGTTTGATATCTAGCTTTTAACCTGTTGTGTGAATAAAGTCAGACATGTATAGGGCTCCTACTGGGAGGAAGGGTGGGATATAAATCTAGTAAGTAAGTAAGTAGGTAAATGCTGGTCATTTGAATGGTTTCCTTGTGCAAACTATGTCACAGGAGACTAGTGAATTCATGCAAGATTGTGCTTTCCTTTCATGAAGAGAAAAAATGGTAAGTTGTATGATGTTTCCCATTCACAGAAGAGGACCCATCTGGATTTCTAGCATTACACCGCTCACCATTTATAGGAACAGGGGTTGTTTTTTTTTTAGTGCAAAGTTTGATCACTGGAAGTGAATTTTGAGAGGGAACTGTTCACTTCATGTTTCGCTGCTATAGTCCATTGTACTTTGATGATATATGAACGGACTAGATAGCTGGTGAATTTCCCCCTAAGGGAAAAGGAATGTATTTAGCATCAGGGCAACAGAAGCAAACTTCATTTTATTTCTGTAGTCCTGATGGTGCTGTGATTTAAGTGAGTTTAAGATATAAAATGGCACATGCTCAAAGTTTTATTATTATTATTATTATTATCAGGATTAGCAAACTGTTTTTTATTTGTTTGTTGTTCTAACATCATCAGGAGTGTAGACGCTATTATAAAACACAAAATGGTGGCAGGCCAGGGGTCAGGGAAAGAGGAATGTTCATTATGTGCTTCACAACTGATGTAATACACAAGGTCATCAAAACCAGGGCTTAGGGAAGAGGGAAATATTTGATTCATTTCACATGTAACAGTAAATCTGCCTTTCTGAAACAATATGCAAACTGAAATGCAACCATTCTTCAAAGTCCACACTTCTCCACTCAAGCAATATGTACAAAGATGCATATACTGGGCCCAAGTGTACATAAAAATAATAAATAAATTTAATAATAAATTTTATTTTTCAGCCGCCTATCTGTCCGGGTTAGGGACACTCTAGGCGACGAACAACAAGAATAAAAACAATACATATAGATCAACATAATCAAATTTTAAGCTAAAAAACCATTCATTAATTCAGAACATAAATTAATCTGTCCCAATCTTGTAGGCCTGCCTGAACAGCCAGGTCTTCAAGGCTCGGCGATAGCTGGACAGGGAGGGAGCATGTCTGAGATTGAAAGGGAGAGAGTTCCAGAGGGTGGGGGCCACAACAGAGAATGCCCTCTCTCTGGTCCGTACCAGCCTAGCTGTTCTCACCGGTGGGACTGAGAGAAGGTCTTGCGAGGCTGATCTCGTCAGGTGGCACAATCGGTGATTCTGGAGGCGTTCCTTCAGATATACTGGGCCAAAACCGTATAGGGTTTTAAAGGTCAACACCAACACCTTGAATTGGGCCCGGTAGACAACTGGTAGCATTTATTCATGCACATTAACAGACAACATGCATTTTATTGGGGGAAACCGCTTGCAGAAATGTATATATTAGGCAAAATTGCATATAAAATGTATGTATTGGGAGAAATTCACACTAAAATGCTGATGGATTTTCATGAGTACTTTCAAAAAATATTGCAAACTGCTGTAGAAATGTGGAGAACATAAGATTGGAAAAATGAGAAACAAAGAGAAACCAAAATTGACAGATTTGTTCCTCTCTAGCTATAAGAAAATAAATCCCAGACCCTTGAGTTACCTAACTGCACCACTGCCTCATCAGAAGTTAAAAGCTCAGGAGAATAAAATGGTCCCTGATGCCTAAAATGCATTAATTTAGGCACCAGGAAAGATTCTTTAGGGAGTTCCACAAGCAGGGTGCTAAAAAGGTCCCATCTCTGTTGCCACTCCCCTCACTTCAGATAGTGGAGGCATCCAGAGGAGGGTCCCCAGGGAGTGTCCTCATTCTCCAGGGAGCACCAAGCTACGAAGCGGATTGGACAATGGCTAGAACACAAGAAGAGCAAATCTCTTCATGAGGATGACCAAGCATGTGTACGAACACATGACTGTGTCTATAATATGACAGTGAAGGCAACAAAGAGAGTTTACTTTGTGCCCTCCATTTGCTGTAACATATTTGCAAGGCAGTTTGAGGATAAATTTGCTCAGATTCATGCTGACCTTGCTGCTCTGATTGCTAGAGTTCCTGGGGAGGTGTCCAGCACTGTGTCTGGTCAGTTGTTATGGGATCAGTTTTGACATCAGCTGCCTGAAGATATGCTCAAGATACTTGAGTCTGTGTGTTCTACCTCCTGTTCTCCTGACCCTTGACCTTCCAGGCTAATGCAACCTAGGAGGAGAGAGTTGACGGGGTGAGTCCAAAGTGTGGTAAATGCATGTTTGCAAGAAGGAGGTGTGCAGGCTGCCCTTAAAGTGACAATGCTGAGATCATACATTAAAACACACACACACACCCTGGGGTACTTCACAACTACTGTCCAGTTGCAAATATTTCCTTCTCAGGGAAGGTGCTTAGTAGTGTGATGGCTGTTCAACTTCAGGTACTCTTCAAGGAAAAAGATTCTCTTGATCCTATTCAGTCTGGGTTCTGGTCTGGGTTTGAGACCAGAGCAGCTTTGGTGGCCCTGATGGATGACCTGTATCAAGAGAGAAACAGGGAATGCAACCCTGTGGCTTTCACTACCATAAGAACATAAGAAGAGCCTGCTGGATCAGGCCAGTGGCCCATCTAGTCCAGCATCCTGTTCTCACAGTGGCCAACCAGGTGCCCGGGGGAAGCCCGCAAGCAGGACCCGAGTGCAAGAACACTCTCCCCTCCTGAGGCTTCCGGCAACTGGTTTTCAGAAGCATGCTGCCTCTGACTAGGGTGGCACAGCACAGCCATCACAGCTAGTAGCCATTGATAGCCCTGTCCTCCATGAATTTGTCTAATCTTCTTTTAAAGCCGTCCAAGCTGGTGGCCATTACTGCATCTTGTGGGAGCAAATTCCATAGTTTCACTATGCGCTGAGTAAAGAAGTACTTCCTTTTGTCTGTCCTGAATCTTCCAACATTCAGCTTCTTTGAATGTCCACGAGTTCTAGTATTATGAGAGAGGGAGAAGAACTTTTCTCTATCTACTTTCTCAATGCCATGCATAATTTTATACACTTCTATCATGTCTCTAAACTAAAAAGCCCCAAATGCTGCAATCTTTCCTCATAAGGGAGTCGCTCCATCCCCTTGATCATTCTGGTTGCCCTCTTCTGAACCTTTCCCAACTCTATAATATCCTTTTTGAGATGAGGAGACCAGAACTGTACACAGTATTCCAAATGCGGCCGCACCATAGATTTATACAATGGCATTATGATATCGGCTGTTTTATTTTCAATACCTTTCCTAATTATCGCTAACATGGAATTTGCCTTTTTCACAGCTGCCGCACACTGGGTCGACATTTTCATCGTGCTGTCCACTACAACCCCGAGGTCTCTCTCCTGGTCGGTCACCGCCAGTTCAGACCCCATGAGCGTATATGTGAAATTAAGATTTTTTTCTCCAATATGCATAATTTTACATTTGTTTATATTGAATTGCATTTGCCATTTTCCCGCCCATTCACTCAGTTTGGAGAGATCTTTTTGGAGCTCTTCACAATCCCTTTTTGTTTTTACAACCCTGAACAATTTAGTGTCGTCAGCAAACTTGGCCACTTCACGGCTCACTCCTAATTCTAGGTCATTAATGAGCAAGTTGAAAAGTACAGGTCCCAATACCGATCCTTGAGGGACTCCACTTTCTACAGCCCTCCATTGGGAGAACTGTCCGTTGATTCCTACTCTCTGCTTTCTGCTTCTTAACCAATTCCTTATCCACAAGAGGACCTCTCCTCTTATTCCATGACTGCTAAGCTTCCTCAGAAGTCTTTGGTGAGGTACCTTGTCAAACGCTTTTTGAAAGTCTAAGTACACTATGTCCACTGGATCACCTCGATCTATATGCTTGTTGACACTCTCAAAGAATTCTAATAGGTTACTGAGACAGGACTTTCCCTTGCAGAAGCCATGCTGGCTCTGCTTCAGCAAGGCTTGTTCTTCTATGTGCTTAGTTAATCTAGCTTTAATCATACTTTCTACCAGTTTTCCAGGGACAGAAGTTAAGCTAACTGGCCTGTAATTTCCGGGATCCCCTCTGGATCCCTTTTTGAAGATTGGCGTTACATTTGCCACTTTCCAGTCCTCAGGCATGGAGGAGGACCCGAGGGACAAGTTACATATTTTAGTTAGCAAATCAGCAATTTCACCTTTGAGTTCTTTGAGAACTCTCGGGTGGATGCCATCCGGGCCCGGTGATTTGTCAGTTTTTATATTGTCCATTAAGCTTAGAACTTCCTCTCTCGTTACCACTATTTGTCTTAGTTCCTCAGAATCCCTTCCTACAAATGTTAGTTCAGGTTCAGGGATCTGACCTATATCTTCCACTGTGAAGACAGATGCAAAGAATTCATTTAGCTTCTCTGCAATCTCCTTATCGTTCTTTAGTACACCTTTGACTCCCTTATCATCCAAGGTCCAATCGCCTCCCTAGATGGTCTCCTGCTTTGAATGTATTTATAGAATTTTTTGTTGTTGGTTTTTATGTTCTTAGCAATGTGCTCCTCAAATTCTTTTTTAGCATCCCTTATTGTCTTCTTGCATTTCTTTTGCCAGAGTTTGTGTTCTTTTTTATTTTCTTCATTCGGACAAGACTTCCATTTTCTGATGGTGTGTTACCAGATTGGCTCTGTGGATTAGGGATTGAAGGCACTATGTGACAGTGGTTCTGTGCTTACCTGCAGGACCAGTTTCAGAAGAGGACTGCTTTTTGATCCCACAGATTTTATGCTGAGGGCTCTCACAGAGTTCCATCTTGTACCCCATGCTCTTTAACATCTATAATGAAGCTACTAGGTAAAGTCATCAGGGGATTTGGAGTGAAGTGTCACCAACATGCAGATGATAGCCAAATCTATTTATGTCATCTGACTCGGGTGGGATGTGAAGGCCCTGGATCAGTGTCTAGACCAGAGCTTGGAAAAGTTACTTTTTTCAACTACAGCTCCCATCAGCCCAATCCAGTGGTCTTGCTGGCTGGGGCTGATGGGAGTTGTAGTTCAAAAAAGTAACTTTTCCAAGCTCTGGTCTAGACACAGTGATGGATTGGATGAGAGGCAATAAGTTGAGACAGAATCATAAGAGGCCCAGCAGTCTGGTAGTTCCCTGGTCTAAGAATTCTAGGGGTGTTCCTTGATTCAGCATTGTTGCTAAAGGCACAAGTGGCCTCAATGGCAAGAATCCCTTCTTCCAGCTCTGGCAGGGTCATCAGCTGTGGCTGTTCCGTTTTCATGGACAGGGGTAGCCTAACCACTGTGAGCCACATCCTGGTTACCTTCCAGTTGGATTGCTGTTATGTGTTGTATGTGGGGCTGCCCTTGAGAATGCTAGTGCAAAATGTGGCAGCTAGACTGATGACTGGTTCAGCTCCTCGAGATCATTAATCCTGAGACAATTGCATTGGCTACCAATTTGCTACCGAGCCAAATTCAAAGAAGTAATTATGACTTACAAATCCCTAAACAGCTTAGGACCTGGATATCTGAAGGATCATCTCCCCTCATACCAGTCTGCCTGTGTAGTAAGATCAGATATTGACACCTGCCTGGTTGTTCTACATAGAAAGGAAATTTGCTATGTGGCAACCAGGAATGGTGTCTGATTGTGGAATGCCCTCCACCATGTAATACGATTGGCACTGATGAGCTTTCATTGCCATTTGAAAACTCACCTATTTCAGCAGGCTTTTATGAGTGGTGGGGTGGGGGTATTAATTCTCTTGCCTGGGGTTTGATTATTGTCTCTGCTGTTGATCTTATGGGATTTTAGCTGCTCCTTTTATTTGTGCTTGCGTGGATTGTAATTATTGGTTTTGAATAAAAAAATAAAAGTATTATTATTATTATTATTACCTACCCTGAAATCATGTCATTAATATTGTTAATAAATAACAATAAAATCATGTTAAAATATTTTTAATAAATAAATGAATTCCCTTAAGTGTCCAACTGCCAAACTGTATAGCATTTTAAAGATATGCATGAACACTTTGAATTGTGATTGGAAATTGATGAGAAGCCAGTGGGGCTTTTTGCCCCATTTCAGTTAGTAGCCTAGCAGCTGTGTTTTGACTGCAGTTTCTGGGCAGTCTTCAAAGGCAACCCCATGTACAATGTAGAAGCCCCCATGTACTGTATGCATGAGTATCTATTACTTGGCTGTAATGTTTCTTGAGGGGAATTATGCACTAAGAAACAAACCTGAAAGTCTATGTTCAAAGCTATGTTTTGAAAGCATCTTCATATCCTACAATGTAGGAGCTTCCCGTCTTTCCGTTGTTGGGAGCATCCATTTGATGCAATCGAGGCTTCCACAAATAGAAAGGGGAGGTTGTTGATTTTTTACCAATCCCCCCCATCCTGTGGAAATGTGCTCCAGAAGGTTGGTGGACCCTTCACAACAATGTAGGTGGTGGCTATGGATAGAAAGATCTGTCAATTTCGGTTCTCTCATTTTCTCATTTTTCCAATCTCAAATCAACATTTCTGCAGCAATTTGAGGATTTTTTTAAAAAAAAAATTCTCATGAAAATTCTTCAGTATTTTAGTGTGAATTTCTCCTAATAATCACATTTTTGTAGAGCATTTTGATTAATGCACACATTTTTGCAAACCATCTCTCATCATATAATGCATTTGTGCATGTTATTTTCAGTCATAACTCATTTTTAGGCACACTTTCCCCTAATATTTGCATTTTTGTAAACATTGCTTGGTGAACTGCATCGCAAAGTTCAAATAAGTGTGAATTTTGAAGGATGGCTGTGTTTGGGTTCTCACATTGTTTCGGAAAGTGTGAAATGCAAACTGAAATTCTCGCCCATGCCTAGTGGTGGCATAAAGGGCTGCATGGGAGGGGAAATTGACAAAAGATGTATTTCCTGGTCCATTTGTGAGAGTTTCTCGCTGGATCAAAGGCTTTCCATTTATGGGCTTCTTGATATAACCCAGTATATCAATATACATTCATTTAAATACAAATATATTATGATTTGGTCCACAAAAATATGAAGAGAAGAATGTATGTATTGCTTATTAAAAGTCCATAAAACAAGAGGGATCTACAGATGCAAACACAGGATTGAACCTAGTAATTTCCATCCAAGAAATTAAAGGAACTCTTAACAGCAGAACTATTTCTCAACTGTAATATTTCTTTAAGGAAATTATGCACAACTAAACTTGAACGTCTATATACCAAGCTATATTTTGAAAGCATCTTCGTATGCTACGTATTCTAGATTGTAACTTCTTATTGTAGACAGGAAAGATTTACAAAACTAGATAAAGTTGCCAAATTCAGAACAGCCTTACAAATGGAAATACAAAGCAATATTCTCATATTATTTTCATATGCTGAATATTAAATAATAATAACTTAGTAGAAGAAGTAAATGTTGGATCATGGCCTTTCTAGAACTGCATATAAAATGTATTTATTGGGAGAAATTCACGCTAAAATGCTGAAGAATTCTCATGAGAATTATTTTTAAAAAAAAATTGAGTGGAAAATGGAATCGATACCAACAATGGAAGAATGGCTATTGAAATTAATGGACTTAGTTGAGATGGACAAATTGACATGTCTTATTAGAGAAAAAATGACAGATACATTTCTTAAGGAATGGAAGCCTCTTTTGGACTTTTTGTTGAAAGAAAAAAATGAAATGATGATAATGGGATTTGACGATTAATTAAGATAGACTTTGGAAAAAAGTGAATTTCGTATGTTTTAGGAGACAGGTTTGATATATATTATATACTTATAGCTGATCCGTAACAAATCGGAAGTCAAGTTTTTCTTTTTATTTTATTTTTTTCTGTTGTACTGTTTTTGTTGTATTTGTATTTGTTTTTATAAAAATTTGAATAATAAAAAAAATTATTACAAAAAAAAAATAAAGAAAAAAATTGAGATGTATGTTTTCAGGATTCAAACTATTCTTGTGACTGTAATTTAATTGCTTTTAATACTGAATTTTAGACTGCTGTAACCTGCCCGGAACCTGCTGGTGAAGGGTGGGTAATAATTACTACTACTACTACTACTACTACTACTGCTACTACTACTACTACTACTACTACTACTGCTACTACTACTACTACTACTACTGCTACTACTACTACTACTACTACTGCTACTACTACTACTACTACTACTACTACTACTACTGCTACTACTACTACTAATACTACTACTACTGCTACTACTACTACTACTACTACTACTGCTACTACTACTACTACTGCTACTACTACTACTACTACTACTGCTACTACTACTACTACTACTGCTACTACTACTACTACTAATACTACTACTACTACTACAACTACTTTTTAAAAAGCAAAACAGAATTTGTTTTAAAACTTTAAATCACACATGTTTAAAAGGAGCAAACAAACCAACATAATATCATATTTCAGCTAAAATGTCAGGAATGTATTATTATTATTATTATTATTATTGGTTATTGTCTTCCATACACATGTCTCAAGGAGATGTACAAAGTGCAATTAAAACAGCTTTAAAAACCATAGTTAAAACCAGCAAGAAAATAACAGCAGATAATTTTTTTAAAAAATGCGAAGTTGACACCCATGGCAGAGACCAGCTGGGATACCTTGTTGGAATAAAAATGTATTCAGTTGTTTCTGGAAAGTGCAGATAGTGGGTGCTTGTCATAGGTTGACAGGAATGTTGTTCCACCGAACATGGGGTGAGTCAAGTAAGGGAGACTGTACTCTAAATTTGGAAGTGTGGAATCTTGCACTAGAAGAGTAAAGAAAATATGTTGTGCTCAGAGCTTGGAAAAGTTACTTTTTTGAACTACAACTCCCATCAGCCCCAGCCAGCTGGCTGGCGCTGATGGGAGTTGTAGTTCAAAAAAGTAACTTTTCCAAGCTCTGTGTGCTCCACACAACCAGAGCAAGCCCATGGCTCCACTATATGAAGGCTCAGTATCATGGCAGCCATGGGCATCACTGTGTTTGCCAGAATATCCTATGGCACCCATGAAAGTAAATAGCACTTCAAAAATCCACAATATTTATTTATGTATTTATTATTTGATTTATATCCCTCTCTTCCTCCCAGTAGGAGCCCAGGGTGGCAAACAAAAGCACTAAAAACACTTTAATACATCACAAAAACAAACCCTGAAATATATCAAAACAAAACATCTTTAAAAACTTTTTTTTAAAAAAGCTTTGAATACATGAAGCTGGTTGTTTTTCCTGCTCAGTTCTTGTTTGCACTGACTTGGCCTCTCCTACATGCAACATGCCCCTTCAAGCATGTTCCCATTTCACTGGATGCTAGGATTGAACACCCTCTCTCCCTTCGGTTCTGAAAAAGCTATTCCATATTGTCAGGGGTCTGTTGACATCAACTCCAGGAAATGGAGTCTTAGACCCTTCCGAGGCCCACTGTGAATTGTTTGCAAGGCACTTTGAGGGTAAAGTTGCTCGTCTCCGTAGCAATCTTGATGCCCCATCCACATCTACTATAGTTCCCAGTGAGGTGTCCAGTGCAACATCTGCTGCAACCACTTGGGAACGGTTTCAGATGATGTGGCCTGATGATGTAGACAAGGTGCTTGCAATGATGCGGCCAGCAACGTGTCCTCTTGACCCTTGCCCTTCTTGGCTTATTAAAGCTTGCTGAGGGGGTTTGACCGACTGGATCCAGGGCGTGGTCAGGGCATCATTGCAGGAGGGAGTGGTTCCAGCCTCCCTGAAAGAGGCAGTGATCTGACCGATCCTGAAAAAGCCCACCCTGGACCCATTGATCTGCGACAATTACCAACCGGTCACAAATACCCCCTTTTTAGGGAAGGTGAATGAGAGGGTTGTGGCGCAGCAATTGCAAGTACTCTTGGATGAAACAGATTATCTTGACCCATTCCAGTCTGGGTTCAGGCCTGGTTATGGGACTGAATCGGCCTTGGTCGCCCTGATGGAGAAGGACAGGGGAAGTGCGACCCTGTTACACTTACTTGATCTCTCATCAGTTTTTGATACCATTGACCATGTTATTCCTCTGGGCTGACTTGGTGAGATGGGTATTGGAGGCACTGTTTTACAGTGGTTCCGATCCTATATCCAAGGTCGTTTTCAGAGAATAGCATTCGGTGATTGTCTTTCAGCCACCTGGCAGTTGTGCTGTGGGGTGCCGCAGGGTACCATCTTGTCCCCTATGCTGTTCAACATCTATATGAAGCCCTTGGGAGCAGTCATCAGGAGATTTGGGGCATGGTGTTAGCAGTATGCTGATGATACCCAGCTCTATTTCTCTATAACATCTGAATTGGGAAAGGCTGTGCAAGCCCTGGACTGCTGCCTGAACTCAGTGGTGGGCTGGATGAGGGCCAATAAACTGAGTCTGAATCCTAGCAAGACAGAGGCGCTGTGGGTTGGTGGTTCCCGAGTTCAGATAATTGGTCAGTTGCCTGCTTTGGATGGGGTCGTACTCCCTCTGAAAGAGCAGGTCCATAGTCTGGGGGTGCTCCTAGATCCACCTTTGTCTCTAGAGGCCCGGGTGACTTCTGTGGCTAGGAGTGCCTTTTACCAGCTTTGGCTGGTAAGACAGCTGCGGCCGGTTCTGGACCGGGATAGCCTGACCACTGTTGTCCAAGCTGGATTACTGTAATGAGCTCTATGTGGGGCTACCCTTGAGGTTGATGCAGTAGCTTCTGCTGGTGCAAAATGCGGCAGGGTATTGCCAATATGTCACCCTGCTGCTGAAAGAATTGCACTGGGGGCCCATTTGCTACTGAGCCAAGTTCAAGGTTCTAGTGTTGGTGTACAAAGCCCCATACAGCTTGGGACCAGGATACCTGAAAGACCATAATATCCCTTATATACCTAGTCAATCACTGCGCTCTGCAGGTGAGGACCTCCTGCAGATACCATCTTATCAGGAGGTCTGTTCTGCACAACATAGGAAATGGACCTTTAGTGTGGCGGCACCTACCCTATGGAACATCCTCCCCTTAAATATTAGAGTGGCGCCATCTCTGTTATCTTTTTGGCGCCTACTGAAGCCCTTCTTCTTTCAAAAAGCCTTTTAAGTTGAGACCTTATCCCAGTCTGCTTCTGTGTTGGAATTGCTTTTTAATATGCTTTTAAACCTTTTTTTTTTAAACACACAATATGTTTTTAACCTTTTTAAAAAAAGTCTTCAAAGCTTTTTAAAAATGTTTTTAAAGTTGTTTTGTTTTAATGTATTTTAATGTCTGTTTTTATGATGTTTTAAAGTGTTTTTAGTGTTTTGTTTGCTGCCCTGGGCTCCTGCTGGGAGGAAGGGCGGGATATAATCAAATAATAAATAAATAAATGATGCATTTCTCCAACCAAGAAGTGATTACAAAAATGCAAAAATTAGGGGAAAGTGTGCACAAAATGAATATGTTGGTGAAAATAACATACAAAAATGCATTATATGAGGATAAATTACTTGCCAACAAAGTGTACATTAGTCAGAACTGCATATAAAATGATTTATTGGAATAAATTCACACTAAAATGCTGAAGAATTCTCATGAGGATTTTTTTTTAAA
Source organism: Rhineura floridana (assembly GCF_030035675.1). Lineage (NCBI taxonomy): Eukaryota > Metazoa > Chordata > Lepidosauria > Squamata > Rhineuridae > Rhineura > Rhineura floridana. The sequence continues at coordinate 182,236,715 of NC_084481.1, read as the reverse complement.
AAAAATCACAAATTGCTTTAGAAATGTGAAGAACTGTATTAAAGATTAGAACAATGAGAAATAGAGAGAATCAAAATTGACAGATCATTCCATTCCTAGTGGCAGCAAAGGTGCCAATCTTTTAAGCCTACAGAGATGGGAGATGAGCTAAAGCAGGCATGGGTTTGAATGAACAGCTTCACTTGTGGATACAGATCTGAGAGCATGATAGGAAAATTGATGCCACTCTTTTTTATGCCTGCAGAGCCTCTGTGCCTTTGAATGATGCCTGACAGGCAACAGATGCAGCTGTCCTCCTCACGGCATCAACATGCTGGATAACACAGTATTTGTAACTAGTACAATTTGCAATTGGGGAGTCCAAAATATGAACTTACCCAGTTTGAAAAGCCTCATCCCATTATCAGCAGAACTGAGACTACTTCGAAGCTGAGATTGGTTCAACATAAGAGTTCAACCTGCCAGCCCTACCTGCTAACCCTCCATCCACGGTGAAGCAGTTATCTGATTGCTCCAGTGCATGAAGAGATTGATATTCAGTCCATGATGATGAAGCAAGTCACTTTTCCACCTACACCTCATTCGGAGTTACAAATCAGTCTGGCTGTGTGACAGAGTAATCAACTATGGCTTCACTGTGAAGCCCACTACAACATGCACTGCATTCAGTGAATGCCCAGGGGTAATTTGTGGTTTTGTGAATCAGCTTTCTACTTGCTTGGTTCATGATCACAAAGAAAAGAGGATTTGATTTGGGTAGCATGCTTACTTCTCTGTGCCAGATGAAAGTGTAAAATAGATAGGCTTTTCAGCACAGCATAAGACAGGTTAAAAAAAGGAGTCCTAGCTACACAATAGGCTTAGTGGTATTAGACAGAAGAGCCCTACCTAATTCTCTTCTCCCATCTACTTATTCTTCTATTGGTGATGGACATTTCCCAAGTGTAAGCCAGCTTCTGCATGACTATGTGGTTAAACCTGACATGCTAGTATAATGTGCAAAAAGCTTACGGAAGCATGAAGACATGATTCTTCCTTTCAACCTAACAGAGGAAAATCTTTTCATGTCAGGTTCTGTAATTGCTTGCAAAGAGAGGGAAGTAAGGAATATTTTGTCTGGTTGCACATAAAATATATGCCACAAATGAAATACACAAATTCAGCTCTCATCTTAATACAGTCCCCATGAAGATACTGGCCATGGTCCAGGGAACTGCAGGACCAGCTTTGTGTTCACAGTAGAAAAATATCTTCTTTTCACAATGGCAACCCCCCGGTAATGTGTTGCATTAAAGCTGCTTTTTAAATTGTGCGGGGGGGAGCTTCAAAAGCAATTTGCAATACATCACTAGGGATCTGCCATTAAGGGGGCAACCCACATTTGGGGTGGGAGTTTCTGAGCTTTTGATGCTTTATTACACCTATTTCCAACAAGACACACAAAATTGTCCCCCTTCCCAGAGCCCCAGAGCCCCTAAACTGAGACACACTGCCAAGTTTCCATGTTTCATTTCTAAGCAACTCTTTTTAGCATGTGCTACCTCTGCTAGCCAGCTGACTGCAGTATAAAATTGCAGAGTAATGTATTGCATCATTATTAGAACCTGCTAGTTATCTCCATTCATTATTATCCTACTTTCTCATGTACAATGGATGTTTTAAAAATTAGAGTGTTTAAATAGCTAGTCCATACTGTTTTAATTCTTAAAGAAGGTAACATTATTCGATTAGACTACTTAACACAGCTTACTTCTACATTATCTGGGAACAGAGCATCAAAATTTTACAGATATAGAAAGTTTTGTTCAAAGGAGCCATTTACTATTCAGGGGAGGAGGGTTTAAATATGTGCCTAATGATAAAACCCAAGCCTTGAACCTTCACATATCTAACATGTTGAATAAAAGTAAACCTGTCTTTTCAAATGTTTTTTAAACCATTTGCAAACATGAATAAACTAGCCTTCATTCAGAGATGGTCACATGCAACAAGAAATGTGTTAGAATAGCGAATGTTTTGATAACCCTGGTGGATGATCTTACCTGGAGATAGACAGGGGTGTGACATGTTTGGTTCTCTGGGACATCCTTTTGGACTGTCTGGATGGGTTAGGTAATACGGTGTTTCTGGTCATACCTGTCTAGTAGAAGACAGAACTATGGGAATGCTGTTCTGTTCTTTTCCATGGACATGGAATACCTACATCAAGGATGGCGAAAATGTGGTCTTCCAGGTGTAGCTGGACTACAACTCCCATCATTTCTGACCATTGGCAATGTTGACTAGGGTTGATGGGAGTTGGAAGTCTAACAATATCTCAAAAACCACAGGTCCCCCATCCCTCATCTACAGGAAATTGTTTGGGGATTTGAGGTGTTGTTTTTGCCAGTGTGCTGCAAGGTCCTGGCCCTGAATTTGATGTTTAACTATGTTTTGATGTTCTCCAATTCTAACTTTTAAATGTCTGGGATAGTAGTGGATAGTTCGATGAAGATGTCGACCCAGTATGCGGCAGCTGTGAAAAAGGCACATTTCATGGTAGGGATCATTAGGAAAGGTACTGAAAATAAAACTGCCAACATCATAATACCATTGTATAAATCTATGGAGAGGCCACATTTGGAATACAGTGTATAGTCCTGGTTGCCTCGCCTCAAAAAGGATATTGCAAAGCTGGAAAAGGTTCAGAAAACCTCAGAACTATCAAGGCGATGGAGTGACTCCCCTATGAGGAAAGGTTGCAGCATTTGGGGCTTTTTAGTTTAGAGAAAAGGAAAGTCAGAGGTGACATGATAGAAGTGTATAAAATTATACATGGCATGGAGAGAGTGGATAGAGAGAAGTTTTTCCCTCCTTCTCTCATAATACTAGAACTTGTGGACATCCAATTAAACTAAACGTTGGAAGGTTCAGGACAGGCAAAAGAAAGTAGTTCTTCATACAGCACATAGTTACACTATGGAATTCGCTACCACAAGAGGCAGTGATGGCCAACAGCTTGGATGCCTTTAAAAGAAGATTCTTTAAAATTCATGGAGGATAAGGTTATCAACGGCTACTAGCCACAATGACTGTACTCTGCCATCATGGCCAGCTGCAGTATGCTTCTGAAAACCAGTCGTCAGAAGCTGCAGGAGGGGAGAGTGCTCTTGCATCCAGGTCCTGTTTGTGGGCTTCCTACGGGCATCTGGCTGGCCACTGTGAGAACAGGATGTTGGACTAGATAGGCCACTGCCCTGATCCAGCAGGCTTTTCGTATGTTTTTATATACAGTTTTTGCACTGATGTTGCATAGCATAAATTATGAATGCAAGGTCACATGTAGTAAAAATAGGATTAGCCAACAGTTTTATTTTCTTACATTGAGTAGGGTATTTGCAGTATTTACAATGGGCACATGGAAAGTTGCCCTTGACTAGCTTTTGTTCATACAGCATTCTACATATTAAGAATTGTATATAGGGAAAACAATCAGGCATCTACAAAAAATATAATTGAAGAACAGATTGGCAATATAAAAAACTAAACAGCATAATCCTATCCCTGATTTACACCTACTAGAGCTGAATAAAATTGCTCCTAAATCCTCTTGTGCTAGTTGAGCAGGCATTAATAGGGGGAAAAAAGCCAGCATAACCATACCCTTGATGGGAGACTGCACAATAGGATATCCCTTGCACTGGTGACAGTTGGATAGTGGAGGGGTAATGCAGGGGAGGGCAGCTCTGGGACTTTTTTCAGAGGCATTTTTTCAGAATGATTATATTGTCTGCTGGAATGCCAGGGTACTTAATGGAACCTTATCGGTGGCAAGTGAACGAGGTGATAATGAAGCTTTCAAGTTTGCTTGTGACAGATTAGCACAGGGGAAGTCAGAGAATGAGGAAAATAATCAGATACTGGATAATACTTCCCCTTTCTTTAATGGTGTTCCTACTTTGCACTAGCAGTTTAAATGCTAACATTTCTTTGTGAGATTGCATGAATTTCTAATTCAAAGTTAAAGGTTGTATTTCAGCCAGCCGAAGACCTTTTGTTAAAGCTTAATGCAGAAGCTGCTAGTGGCTCCATGTCAGTGAGGCAGTGGAATCCACTCTGGGTTTTAGTCTGAATTTTCAAGGAGCTGTCCAAGTTAAAAAATGCCAGCATAACAACACCCTTGATGGAAGGCTGAGCGTATTTCACTGCCCCACTGACATGGAGCCACCAGCCACCACTAACTTAATATGTTTAACAAGTTAAGCTTATGGAGTCAGAAGTAAGCACCATCCCTCACTTCTGCAAACACAGAGGGAGTAACTGGCCACTTGACTTCTGAGCTTGAAGTCATACCCTTGGTCATGTTCCTCAAGGACTGCCTCTCCCCACATGATCCAACCTGGACTCTGAGTTCATCATCTGAGGCCCTTCTACATGTGCTCCCTCTGAGGGAGGTGCAGAGTGTGATGTCAGAAGAATGGGTCTCTTCAATAGTGGCTCCCTCTTGTGGAATACTCTCCCCAGAAAGGTACACTTGGTCCCTTTATTATCTATTTTTAGGCACCAGACAAAAATGTTTCTTTTCATCCCGGCTTATTGCCCTCAATATGGAGGATATTAGGGATATTTTTGGCCTCTTTCTTCTTTATCTTTTAGTAGGGTGAGTTGTGTTAGGCCTGCCTTTCTATTTATGTTATGGATATGTTTTTAGGTTTTAGTTTGCTTTATATATATATGGTTGAAAGGCGGGGTATAAATAAATTATTGTTGTTGTTGTTGTTATTATTATTATTATTATTATTATTATTAGTAGTAGTAGTAGTAGTAGTAGTAGTAGTAGTAGTAGTAGTAGAGTATCATTTCCTGCCAAGATCATAGGATCAGCTTGCCCAGAGAGAACTACAAGTCACATGATCCTGGCAGGAAACAATGTTGCTCAGGTGTGCTCAGGAATAGGGCAGGCTGGTCTAGTGATTCCTTTTTGCTCCTGGTTACCTACTTTCCCCTTCCCAAAGGTAATGGTTTTCTGTAGCGCCAATTCATAAGAAAGGAGACCCCGCTAATCCATCAAACTATAGACCAATTAGCTTATTAGATGTAACATCTAAATTATATGGTCGTTCTCTTTTGAATAAATTAACAGATTGGGACATAAATCACTCCTTCATCCATGTCGAACAAGCGGGCTTTAGGAAAGGCAGGAATACCCTTGATCATGTCTTTGTGTTACTCCATCTCATAAACAAAGTTAAATCCAGGGCTTACAAATCCCTCTACCTGGCTTTTATAGATTTCTCATCGGCCTTTGACTTAATTGATAGAGACCTACTGTGGCAAAAACTATCCCACACAAATATAGATTTAAGGTTATTACATCAGATTCAATCTTTACACCAAGGTAATAGGTTGAGGGTCCGACTTGGTAAAAATGGTGCACTCTCTCATGAAATCCCAGTCGGCCGGGGCGTCAAACAAGGGTGCATCTTGGCCCCATTCTTGTTTAACTTTTTTATCAATGACCTAGTCCCCATAATGGCCTCTCCCAATTTTTCCCCCCTTCGGTGGGAAATAGAAAGATAGCGTCTCTGCTATATGCGGATGACTTGGTACTGCTGTCTCAAAATAAAGTGGGATTGAAGAGGATGCTCTCCCAATTGGAAGAATATTGTGAGACCTGCCATCTCCAAGTAAATTGTTAAAACTAAAATAATGGTTTGCGGGAGGTATAGTAGGACGAAATCCATCTGGTCCCTGAACGGTCACCAATTAGAACGAGTTAATACCTTTAAATATCTAGGTATCTGTATTAACAAAAATCTTTCTTGGACCCCTCAATTTGAAATGACTAAGCTGACAACATTAAGATCAAATGGCCAACTGAAGAAATTTTTTTACTCTCGTGGCGGTCAACTCTTAGGCCCAATGTTAAAAATCTATACAGCCAAATTGCTTCCAAAAATCTTATATGGTGCAGAGTTTTGGGGTCAGACGATGAAAAACCGACTTGAAGCCCTCCAAAATCAATTCATGAAACAAATTTTGGGGCTCCCCAAGAATACTCCCTCAGCCCATTTAAGGGCAGAATTGGGCCTTCCGTCCATGGCTGCCAGGACTGATTTGGCCCTCCTAAGATTTTGGAAAAGATCTAGATCCTTGGACGATTCCTCCCTTATTAAACTCTGTTGGAATGATCTTCAGGGAATGCCCGACTGGGAGAGAAAAATCATGGAGTTATTAACACTTTATGATCTCACTCTAGCTAGATTTTTAAGCTTCGCTCCCTCCGATCTCAAAAACTGGATCTTTGACCAAGATCCATATCAGGATAGAGCCTCCATTGTGACAGCCACTTATTCCTCCTGGTTCCCCCAAATAAAACTCAATCGTGCTCCCCCACTTTATTTCACTACCCTGACCCGTGCACCTTTACGCAAGGCTTTTACGGAGCTGAGGTTCCAAGTTATGCCTACTGCTGTACTGGAAGGCCGTTACAAGGGAGTCCCATTTGCAAATCGCCTTTGTATTTTTGGCTGTAAGGTTCCCGAGGACCTAGTACATTACATGCTACTGTGTCCTCTTTATACCCACCCTAGAGAAAAATTTCTGGCTTCCCTTCCTTGTTACACCAGTGGTTTTTCCCATAATGAACTGATAACCACTCTTTTGTTGGATAGCAGTAATCAAATTACCATTGCGGTGGCAAATTTTGCGCTGGCCGCTAAAAAGATCAGAGAGAGATATGTTTCTTCGCAGTGTAAATAAATTGTTGAATTACCTACCCATGCCTAATGTACTCCTGAACAAATGTTATATTATACTGTTTTTATTGTTTTATGTTGCAACGGCCTATGGCCATAAGCAAATAAAAATTTGATTGATTGATTGACTGTAGCGTTCTGTAGCATTGTGCTAATCTTTGCAGCAACCCTTTTGAAAAAAATCATTCAAAGAGTGGTGGGGGTGAATGAAATATGCCTTCAGAAAGGATGAAAAGGTGGAAGAACTTTTTGCGAAAGTAGATCAGCTGGGGTGGAGATAGGTTCTGCGTTATTTAAATTAATGAGGTAGCAAGGGTGTCTTCTTTTCAGTCAAGGTGTGCTTTCAGTGTTCATGGTGGCTCAGGGCCATTTGTACAAAGGTTTCAAGCCTGATATCACTTCCATGGATAACCATGTGATATCACATGGCCATGTGACCACATAACATGGTCATTCATGGTGCTGCTGGTCTTGAAGCCTTTGTACAAAGAGCCCCATATCCCTGCAAGTGTCACCCCATTTCTGCATCAGTTTGTAATTTTTTAAAACAGAAATCCACTTGCATTTTCATCTGCATTTCTCCTAATATATGCATTTTTGAATGCAATTTTACAAAAATACTCATTTTTATAAGGAGAGTTCTCTCATAATGCTTTTTTGTATATTACTTTTACTAATAAACATATTTTAGTGCATGTTCCCCTATTCTTTCAGTTGGCCTTATATGCTTATGAGCTACCACTAGATGTCAGCAGAGGACATCAGTTAAGTAGGTGCACTGTGACAGGCCTCAGGAATTTTGACAGCTAAAAAAAAAGCTACCTGTGGTTTTGTGTTTGTTGATGTAACTGTATATTCTTATAAATGCACCAATAAATTAAACATAAGGGTACTAATACATACATTGTTAGCACTGACTTTCTATGCCAGGTGAGAAACTTTGGGCATACACGTGCTTGCCATCTAGAATAAATGTTAATAAGCTGGAAATGCAGAATTCAGAACAGAACCTATATTTTTGCAGGTTTCAAATTACAAGGGAAATTTTTGTAGTGATATATATGAATGATATTTCTTCTGCATTGTCCCTTCAAAATAAGGAAATCACACGAAACCTGGTACCATTAAATACTAGTGATGGGCAAACTCATCCTAGTTAGGCTCAGAATTTGACTCTAAGGCTGCAATCCAATACACACTTATTTGGGAGTAAGTCCTATTAAACCCAATGGAACTTACTTCTGACCAGACATGTATGAGATTACAGCCTTAATGCTAGTCCTATTCGGAGTAGATCCATTGAAAATAATGAATATGCCTGACTTAGGTCCATATTTTCAGTGGGCCTACTTTGAGTAAAAGTTAGTTGACTACAACCCTAAAAACTGAAACTGTTGTATCCAAACTTAGAAAACATTGTTTCTTTCTAACCCAATTCCAAGTCTGTTACATCCCAACAATGTCCCTGAGAGCATAGGGTCTAGTCTACCTCCAGCTTCCCTCATGGCCATCTAATACTATGTCACCCATCTGCCTCTACCCCCCCCCAATGCCCCCTGGTCTTATCTTTGTAGCTGATTTCACTGTTGCAGCAAAGGCATGGGGAGGGAGGGAATTCTGCTATAGATGCCTGACAGATGGAAAGAGAACTGGGTAATGTACTGACATGGATCAGTAACAGTGGGAAAACTACATTTCTCAGTACTCCTTGCATCAGGCATGCAGCCATAGCAGCATGGCTGACAGAGGAGGGAGGGAGAGAAAGAGATTTCCCTTCTGTTTCTCTACAGCCAGACTAGCAAAAAAGGTGGGTGGCTTGCAGGATTGCGTGGATGAGGGGGAAGTGGGAAACGGGAGAGGAGGCAAGTTCTCCTCTGACTTGGATTTGAATCTGAGCAGGAGAAGACCTTTTGAACTGCCGTCCGTCCTTCACAAGCAAGACAAACCCGCCTGGATTTGTCCTCCAAGTTGTGGACTCCAATAATGTTTGAAACCATCACTACCACCAAAGGTAAAATAGTGAATGGGAAAATATGTTTTATTTTAGGAATCTGTACCTCTGCCCATCAGCAAGTTCCTAGGTAGCTTACAAATAATCAAACTGACAACAGAAGCCATTTGAAACACAAACATTAAGAGTGACACAATTTTTTTTAAGCAGAAGGAAAGCAAATGCAAAACAGCGTAAAAACAGTCCATAGAGATAAAACAGGTCAAATTTCAAAGCCTGGGGAAATTAAAAGGGGTGTCTCCTGGCACCAAAGTGTCAGGCAAGTTGCTCTGGGGAGAGCATTCCAGAAGGGAGCTTCTGCTGCATAACCATCTGCCACGCCTCAGATGGCTGGAGCACCCAAAAGAATGCCTCAGTTGAACAAGTTTGTGTTCAGGCAGGCCCATATCAGGTGCATATGCAACACTGAAAGACACTCTGGCCCATCTGCACTATACATTTAAAGCAGTTTTGTACCATTTTAAACAGTCATGGTTTCCCCACCCCCCAAAAACCCTGGGAATTATAGTTTGCTAAGGGTGCAAGGGGTTCTTAGGGGAACCCTGTTCCTCTCACAGAGCTATAATTCTCAGAGTGCTTTAACAGTCAATCCCACTTCCCAGGGAATTCAGGGTATTGTAGCTCTTTGAGGGGAATGGGAGTCTCCTAACAACTCTCAGCACCCTTCACAGACGACAGGTCCAGGATTCTTTGGGGAAAGCCATGACTGCTTAAAGTGGCGTAATACTGCTTTAAATATATAGTGTAGATGGGGCCTCTGCTGTGAATGGCTTTACCTTTCTTCTTCTCCCATTCATGTTCCTCAATTTTTCTTGGCCTAGGCTTCCTTTGGTCTGTCCTATTCAGCTTAAAGGCATGAAAGCCCTTGGCCTGGCTTTCACCTCCAGCAACACCATTCCCTCCACAAGAGGGGGCACATTTGATGTACTCCTTGACCTGAAAGAGACTCACAGCCATTTATCTCACTTAGGTGAGAATCCTGGGGACCATATGGGCAGCAGTACCCAATAGGAGGAGCAGTGCCAGCCAGGTAATTAGGGTTGGGTTGCCCCCTCTTCACCCTCTTTCTTCACGCCGGCAGATCCTTCCTTTGCTCCCTCCCTCTATCATTTGGGCTTCCCTAGTCCCTGTTTCTGGGTCTGAGTAGGAATTCTTTTGGGAACGCTTGATTGGCTATGGGACTCTCTTTTTTCGCCTACTCTCCACTGTAGGGCAATTTTATTCTGATTTGATCTAATTGGTTTGACTGACATTTAGTGCAGGCAGGTAAGGGAAAGTACAGCCTTATTTCACAGCTGCTCTGCATATGTGGGTTAAAGGGGTACTCTTGAGTCATCACCCATAGCTTGAGGCTTGGGAATCCTCATGGATGCCCTTAGGGCCTGGGTTGCCCACCTTGGTGAACAATGGACAGCAGGGCCCAGGCATGCATGTCTGGCAGATACCTAATGTTCACTTAGCAGGGAGGGAGAAGTTTCTCTGAGCCTTGGCTGGGGGGCCAACAGTGTGTTTGTTTACATTCCCCGGGTGTGAAGTGATGCATCCCTCAAAGACAGACAACCACCTAGTTCAGCCTGCCTGCACTAATTTGATTGTTTTTTTATTTGCAGATCTTCTAACTGTTATATCTGAATACATAAAACCTTGATCTCACATAATTCATGTCTCCAGTCTTCTTTTATGTGAGGTGTATAAACAACCCTTTGAACCATTTCTAGTTTCAGTTTCAAGCCAGGCCCTCCAAAATTTAAAGTGTCCTCTCCTGGTAAGTGGGCCAAAAATGAGCCTAAAATTGACACAACCATGGAACTTTTTGCCTCTGATTTGTCATACACAGAAGCAGGAACCCCTTGATAAAAGAAGGGCAACTGCACAGTCTTGCTGATGTGATCAGTTCTGGTTTTTTTTTTGAGCCACTTGCTACATGAGTGCTTGATAGTCTTTGATTGAAGGGCAGGTGGCTTGAATACCCAAGACAGGACAAGCCTCTGTCAGGTCGATTTCTGCTGTGTGTAACAGTAAATACACAGCAAAATATCTCAAGCCATTACTTTGAGTTTCTTTCGCTGTGTACTGCTGTGATATTTTAGTCTTCGGGAGTGTTCTTTACTTAAAAGAGGCCCCATCCCACTAGTTGGAAATTACGTGATACAGTTTTACTCCTGATGCTAAGCAGGACGGCCCCTGAGCCTAAGCTGGAATGGAAGACTGAAAGGCAGGGTCCTGGGGATGGGGGAGAAATTCAATTCAGTTCACATTTAAAGGCAAACCTACCTAATTCACACTTTCTGAAATGTGAAAAGAAACACACTCATCCTTCAAAACCTGCACTGCTCCAGCCAAGTAATGTATACAAAAATCTATATTAGATAGCCACAAGAGTGGCTGTATACTATAGCCAGTGTGAATTTTTCACATTCCACAATGTTAAATTGAATATACCCCCATGCCATTCTAATACTCCCCATGAGCTCATTTCAAAGCAAAACCTTACAAAACTTAGTCCTGAACTCAGAAATGCTTGCTTAACAACCGTCTAAAATTTCATGGCAATACACAAAACAGTCAGAGAGAATCGAGAGTTCAAAGTGTAAAAAGAGAGAGAGGAAAAACCAGACCCCATTTGGACTTTTTTCTGTCATTCTCATAATTTGTTGAAATTCATTAAAAATCACCTATGTTCACAGAGGACCTGTAATCCTATTACTGACCTTGCCTCATACTCTGACCTTCATCCTCTGCAGTTTAAAAGTAAAAAAAAAAAATGCCTGGCTGATTTTTAATTAATTTAAGAAAGTTTGCATTGAAGTCAATGATAATGTTGAGCATGCTCAGTAAGAACCAATGGTCAGTGTTCTAAAAGTCAGACTCACATCTGCTTGGCTTTGCTAATCAGCAAATCAGACCTTTATTTCACTTTAGCCAGTCATGGCTTCCCCCAAAGAAGCCTGGGAAGTATAATTTGTGAGGGGTGCTGAGAGGAGACTCCTATTCCCCTGACAGAGCTCCAGTGGCCAGAGTGGTTTAACAGTCAGCCACTTTGATTGAAGCTCTGTGAGGGCAACAGGGTGTCTCCTAGCAACTCTCAGCACCCTTGACTGTGGAATAAAGGTCTGGTGTGGACAGGGCTGGCGCCAAAGGGTGGCCAGGTCAGGCCCTGACTGAGGACCACTGTGGCCCAGAGGAGCCCTTGAAGGGCCCCTCATTAGGGTGGGAGGATAGCACTCCCCGTTGGCGATCTGCGGCAGGGACCTGCCACAGATCACAGGGACAGAGCTTCCAGGCTGCCAGCAAGTTTGCTCTCTCCACCTATCTCTCTCTTGTGTTCTGCTGCTGCACGCACAGGGCTGCCATCAACCAAGATGGCACTGGAGGCTGCTTTAAGGGGCTGATGTCCCTACTACCATCTTGGTTGATGGCAGGCATGTGTGTGCATGTAGCTTACTGTGCATGTGTGCCATCAACCAGGATGGGGGAGCATCAGCCCCTTAGAGAAGCCTCTGCCACCATCTTGGTTGATGGCAGCCCTGCGCGCACAGCAGCAGAAGAGAAGTAGGTGGAACAGGCAGGAGCCATGCGCCTGGGGCAGGCTGGTGCTCAAGGGCCCAGTCATGCCTGCCACCGGCCCTGGGTATGGATGTGGCCAGTGACGACTTTGGTTTAAATTTGGGTGGGAGACTACATGTGCCTGCTGAAGAATAAAAAGGTGGGGGAAATGCTGAAAAAATTGATACTGTTCACAATGTTTTCCTTTTGGAAAGGAAATGGGCTTCTCCTCTATCCAGTGCCCACCCACCCAATCTTTTTTCCTGCCCCTTCCCCCAGATCAGTTTCACCTATCCTAAGCATGACTGCACAGGAGTAAATCCCACTGAACTCAAAAAGCATGCAAATGATCAAACCTGCCCTCCCCTCCTCCTCCCTCCTATCCCCTCTCTTGCCTCTTCCTTCCCCCTTCCTTTGCCCCTCATTCCCCATCCCCTTCCAATCCTCTCCTTCCCCCTCCTCCTCTCTCCCATCACCTCCCTTTTGCCTCTCCCGTCCCCCTTCCATTGCCCTTCCCCTCCCCTCCCCTCTGCCATAATGTTTTACCTATCTTAAGGATGATTGCATGGGAGTATATCCCATTAAACCCAATAAGCATGCAAATGATCAGACCTGCCTTTCCCCCCCTTTCCCTCTCCTTTCCCTTTTTCCTCCCCTCCCCTGTTCCTTCTTCTCTCCTGCCCATTCCAGCCCTCCCTCCCATGGTCAGTTTTACATATACTAGGCATGATTGCATGGGACTAAATCCCACTGAATTCAATAAGCATGCCAATAATCAAGCCTGCCCTCCTCCTCCCCCCTCCCTCCTGACTGCTCCCATCTGCCTCCTCCCTTCTGCCCTTTATCCTCCTCCACCAGCCCCCCCACCAGCTTTCCATCATTTGGAATGCTCTGTAAGTCTCCTGTGAATGGACACTCCTTCCATTCATGAAACGCAAACACTGAATACAACTCAATACATGTACTGAAGTAGTTTATTTTACTATAGCCACTCAGGATCAGCCACTCAGGACCTTCTCTCAGTCCCACCAACTAAAGCAGCTAGGTTGGTGGGGACTAGGGAGAGGGCATTTTCAGTGGCGGCCCCCACTCTCTGGAACTCCCTCCCATACGATCTTCGGCATGCCCCTTCCCTGAACGTATTCCGCAAAGCCTTGAAGACCTGGCTCTTCAGACAGGCCTTTGGGACTTCCGGGGAGGGTTAATTTTTAGTACAAATTGCCTATTACTCTGAACTGTTACTATTTTACTGTCATGTTGTATTTTATTTGTATTTTATTGTGATGCATTTTGCAACTGAATTGTACGTCGCCTAGAGTGGCCATAGGCCAGATAGGCGACACACAAATTAAATTATTATTATTATTATTATTATTATTAAATTCATTGAAAACATTTTGGGATAGCTGTGGATCATACACAACAAACCTCTTTCCCTAACTATTCACATTAACCTATTCAATAGTTATTCATTTATTTATTTATTAGATTTATTTAGATTTATATCCCACCCTTCCTCCCAGTAGGAGCCCAGGACAGCAAACAAAAGCACAAAAAAACACTCCAAAACATCATAAAAAGAGACTTTAAAATATATTACAACAAAACATCCTTAAAACATATTAAAACAAAACATCTTTAAAAACATATTTTTAAAAAGTTAATTTTCATCACACTATCACCATTGGTTCAAATCAATGAATGCATATTGTTTAAATATTTAAGTGTTGGTCCACTGGCTTACAAAAAATAAACACAAATATAAAAATACATCAATAAAAAAAAACAATTTACAAAAAGCAGCAGTTACAATATCCAATAATAATACATTAACAAATCACAAAGCAAAAATCCACTCCTCTCTCTTCTTGGCCTTCTAAAAAGGGGACCAGGAGAAAAGAAGGGAGACAAACGCTCATCTCTGAATTGGCAGAGACACATACAAAAGCAAGAAAAGTTTTTCTAGAAGGAACAGAGAGACGAAGCTGGCTCAGTAATGGCGGACGAGGGAAAAAGCAGTGGAGTCAATACCGTCCCAGGAAACATATCTCTCCGGCGAACCTTCCCAGTCTAGGTTCAAGGCATACTGTCCTCTGTGCTCCCAGAACATCTGATAGGCGAAGAAGCAGGACAGAGGCTTGAGGAGGCGGCTGAAGATGGCCATGCCGGCATTAAAGTGGGTGGTATCGAGCAGCAAGGAAGGGTCATACAAGCTACTGCTTTTCCTGGGCAAAGGGAGGTCTTACTGGAGCTGCCTCCGGCGTATGATCCCGGAGTCGTCCATCGCTGGCCGGCATGGAAATCTCGCTCCATCAACTCTCTGCGCCTGCTGCAAGCCGAGCCCGAGCCAAGCGTGGCTCCTGTACTGCCTTCAAGGCCCCAGCCCCCTCTAACCTGCCTCTGCCGGGGCTCTGCTGTTTCTCTCCCCTGGGCGGTGGGGGTCTAGTCTGATCCTCCTCTAGACTTTGCATAGCATATAAAAACTTGTGAGATTTGTCTTGCCATTTGAAAGTTTAAATTCGTGTCCAAGGCTTTCCATCATAGCAATATCCCATATTTTCAAAAATCATTGCATTGGGGCTTACTCACTAGTAAGTGTGTTTGGATTTCATTATTATCATAATCATCATCCATCTTTAGGGGCCCAGAGGACCTGAATCGAAATTAATAGAAATGGAAGGTAGCTAACTTGTCTAACTGTTGAGATACAGAAAGGGTTTTTGTCTCCATGGAGATGAGCATCAGGGAGGGCTTGAAGAACTCAAGGTACTTAAAAAACAGCAGTGACAGAGAAACCGAAAACACAACCTTGCATTATTGTTCAACATCTATTTATGCTATGAGACCCTGGAGCCTGACACAAAAAGTAGTTGTGTCAAGGGCATTAAACTTTAGATCGCTAGCTCCAAATAGCACGTTGTATACAAAATGTGTATTGTATTGTATACAAAATTTGTTTATGTTGTGCCTATCTTGACAAAGGTATTCATAAGACTAACATTATCTCCAGTTCCCCACTGGCTTCAGCAGGGTAAAGAGGAAAAAATATCTGCTTACTTAACATGCAGTTGACTGAATCTAAGAACTGTGTACATGGGGGAGCAGTTTAACAGTTTCACAACATAAAAATAAATGTGTCTATTCTGCACTGCATGTGTATGCACAACAGTCATTAAAGTTAATGGAATTTACCTCTATATTGATAGCAGACTAGACCTTTAATCAATTGGTTATTTTAAGCATTACACTTTGTTAAGCATTATACTTTGTTTTCTGGAGGAATCCTCCAAAATGAGGACTGTAGAAAATGTGGTGCCAGATCCATGAGGTGGGGAAAATAGTACCATGGGGCACAATCCATAAGGAAGCTCTCTTGTACAGTCCCCTTTGAAATTAATATTCTTGTTTATGCTAGGGTTCAAGGGTCAGTGGGTCAGCCACACTCATGTAGTTCAGCTCCCAGAAAGTTTATCCCATGGGTGGGTAGACTCCAACCTTGTAGGATCTACTTTGCTTGTTTACTAGAACCCTGAGATCCATCAACTGGAGCTAGGAGACAAGAATCAGGTAGATGCACTACGTTCTTACCCAAACAGCAAAAGTAATTCCAACTTAGAACATGGCTGTCATGACCATCAGGCAAAGGCTCTAAGGACACTAAGGAAGAGGAAGACTGGTGCATGATTTAGTCTCAGATACCAGTGTGTCAAGAAGCTCTGCACAAGAAGAACCCCAAAAGCCAATCTTATGCATGGCTTGAGAAGTTAATCTCCATCTCCAAACTCTCAGGAAAGCTGGACAGTGGTCAGTCCTACCAGAGCCAATACTTAAGGAATACGACGTGGATCCTTAAACACCAGCAGTTTATTCAGAGGAGGAGTTCCAAAGCTGAAACAAATGCTTTTAAAACTCTCTATTGACTCTAGACTCCTGCTGAAGCAACATCTCTGTATGGTGCTCCTGGGAGTCTGTGAGCAATGTGAATTCTTTTAGGGACACTGGAAGCAGCCCAGGGTTCTGTTTCCTTGCCTGAATTCTTGTTCTGCCCATATAGTTCTCTCTGCAGACTCCTCCTGAAACAGGTGAGTAAGCCAAACTGTATGATAGAGATAGAAAATTTCAGGAAAAAGTAAACTTCTTAGATATCCTCACATATATCACAGTGCAGGAACACTTCCATTTTTGTGCAGTTCTTAATCATTTCTGGAGGGCTTGTGAGAAAGAAGTTCCCCAATGATAGGATAATATTCAGTGTTAGTTCTACTCAGAGTAGACTAGGGATGGAATGATATGTCAACTTTGGTTCTCTCTGTTTCTCATTTTTCCAGTCTTAAATTCAATTCTCCACATTTCTGCAGCAATTTACATTTAAAAAAAAAATTCTCATGAAAGTCCCCCAACATTTTAGTGCTAATTTCCCTAATAAACACATTTTTGTATGCAGTTTTGACTACTGTGCACATGTTTGCAAGTCATTTCTCTTCATACAATGCATTTTTGTTTGGCTGGCAAAATGCATCACAAAGTGTGATTTTTGTGATTTAAGTGTGAGTTTTGAAAGATGGCTGTGTTTCGATTCTCATATTGTTTTGGAAAGTGTGAATTTTATATATTCTGCCTGAAATGAGAACTGAATTTAAATTCTCACCCATCCCTAGAATAGACCCTAGAATAGAATAGACTTCAATGGATCTGCCCTGAGTAGGGCTGCTTTCACACTGCACTTTATTCCATTATTCTGACGATTTCTTACCTGGTAATTTGTGCATTATATTTGACCTTTCACATGATGTACAAACTAGTTCTGGAATTCTAGTGGAATATAGTGCGAATATAGTGCGAATTTAGTGCAAATTTTCATGATAAATAATACAAGAAATAATCTCTTTGCAAGGCTGGGAACTCAGAAGATTGTGGGAGTTTTGTGCTAGCTGCAGCTGCTCACATGACAGGCATCCCAGCATGCAGTGTGTTCCCACCCTTTAGGTGCGCACATTTTTTTTTTGCCTGATGAAAATTGTACCAGTATTCCACCATAGGCACAGATAGCAGCAGCATTTCCCACACACACCCCTGTCTTATTACAACTAAAATAATTTAAAAAGTCAGATCCTAAAGAGAGAGGGCTTGCATGGCAACGGGACGACATCTTAGGCCTCCTACACAGTGGGAAACAGGACATTCATTGCAGCTGTCTGAAAGACAGTAGTGTGAAATGCCGGTATATCGGCTGAAAAAGCTACTGTTCCTTAATGCAACAGGTACTGCAGTGTGAAAGGAATTTTGGGACAGAAGTGCTACCTTTTTAATTCGTTAAACTAATGCAATCAGCCCCATGTGTGAAAGCAGTCTATGACTTAGTTGAATACAACCCATTATTTCCATAGTGAGTAACAATTTGTTAGTCTGGTTGCAGGGTGCACTATAGATAGGGTTGCAATCTGCCTCTGTGAGAAGAAAGCATGTCCCAAGTAAAATGCATATAAATACATGTTTCTGAGAACATTTCATAGGACCTTCCAGGATTGACGCTGATAGAGAGAATGACTGGGTCTGCAGGTTTGTAAAGCAAACCCTTGCTTGTCACAGCACCTCTAATGGGTGGCGCTGAGTAGAGTGTGTATTTTCTAAGCTTCTGAGTCTTATCCATATTGGACTCGGCATGACTATTTAGAACCTGTGACTTATTTTCTAGCTCATCATAAATAAAACTGCTTGCATCCTTTAATATGTGCTCCATGCTGAATGCAGTAGAATTGCTTGGATGAGTTTCAGTTGTTTCAGCCTGTGCATGTGGACAGGGGTGTTGCAAAGCTAAGGGAGTCCACTTGTATGCTCAGCTCAGCCTCTGTCCTTCATGGCTGAAAATATCTCAGTGAGTGGGTGCCGGTTAGGTCCAAGAAATTTTGAATGCCTCGCTGAGAGGAGTGCTTTTTGTGTTTTTGAGCACAATCCAAAGTTCTAGTTTTTACCTAAAAAGCAACAAATGGTCTGGGAATGATCTAAAGGACTGCCTATTCTCATACAAACTTGCTCATCAGCTCAAATGTTCAACCTCAGGCCCTTCTCTGGGTGTCCCCATCTTCACAGGTTAAACAGGCAGTTACGAGAAAAAGGGTCTCACCCTGTCAGAGTTAAATGTGCTTAAGACTATTGAAACCAATGCTTTGAGGCACACCTAACTTTTGCATAGGATCAGGCTGTTAGACCATTAGTGTGAGCCTTTTTCAAAGACACATGGAGTGTGCATTGGAGAGACCAATTCTTTTTAGGCATTCCCCACTGCATTTTGGAATGGTTTAGCTGCTACAAGAAGGCAATGATGGGGTTGACCTATTTAAGGAAGCTTTGAGGTGGTCTCTTATGCATGTTTAAGCTTTATCTGGCAAGTGTTATGTGTGTTTTCCAGGGCAAACAAAGCTTCACGTAGCCATCAAAGCTAATTGAGACAGCTGTTTCTATTTTCTAGCTTGTCATCCTGCATTGAAATTCACAACATGGTGGTGGTTGCAAAGTCTCCAGTTGTTGCTGCTCTTAAGAAACTTGGAAAACAAAAACAATGTTATTTATCTAGTCTGTGGAAGAGAAGGGAGGGTTCTGCTCCCACTCTGAATGAAAAAGAGTCACCTGCTCTCAGTAAAAGAGTAGAGATGGGAATATGGAAACATTTTGGAAGCATTTGGCTTAAGCTGAGTAACATTTTGAAATAATTATGCAGATCTCTCTCTCTCTCTCTCTCTCTCTTGGATTGACTGATATTGACATGGCTGTACCCTACAGTGGCCAGCAAACGTGTTCTCCAGTGGGAACTAGGGGAGAGAGAAAAGCCTATCCATACATGGGATGCAGTGGTGGGAACAGGAGGCACCACAGTTGGAGCTGATATTGGAACCAGCAACTTTCCTTTGCATGCTTAACTACTGCTGTACACTAGCACCCAAAAAGCTCTGGATGTGTTTTTCAGAGACAACTCACCGTAATCCTTCTTACAAGTTTCTGCACTTGAAACTCAGATCCAACCTTCCATGGTAGGGAACAATAGAAGGAAGCTGAAACATCCTACAGTAATCTCTCTGCATTGTGTAGTGTATATCTTTTTTTCTGATGAAGTAACTTCAGAGGCAGCAGTTAAATATCCTGGGCCAACACGAAGAAATAAACATAGCCATTCTTGGCCTGACTGGCAAAGTTCCTATTGTAGCGCATTCAACATTTTAGACTTATCTCACTTTCAACATTCTAGAATTATCTCTTATATGTGTTCTGGAAAACCTGTTACAGCTGCTACGAAAAATGCCAAGGGAAGGTGAGGTTATGGAACACAGCAGGCTTTGGATCATCATAATATAGTTATTTGCTCTGTACAAACAGAGTTCTCTGCCCTGTCAAGGAAAGGTGGAGCCTGATTGAATGCTTATTTTCTTGAAAACAGGTCACACTGATGTTCTGATAACAGGAATGCATGTAAAACTATTCACAAGACCAAGTTGTGTGTGGATATCTGACATAAACACACACACATGCGTGCTCTCTCTCTCTCTCTCTCTCTCTCTCTCTCTCTCTCTCTCTCTCTCTCTCTCTCACACACACACACACACACACACACACACACACACACACACACACACACACACACACGAGGATTGAGGTCAATGTAGCACTAGTCAAGGTCTCAACAGCACAAGGATTACCTCCTAAATCTGTTGTAGGGGTTCCCCAGCAGTGGGGTGAGGAGAGGTGATAATCCTCTTGTGCTAGTGGTAATCTTTGTGCTGCTGGAACACATTAGTAGAATACCACCCAACATCTACATCCTGAGGGGAATAATCATTGTATAAATCTTTATTTGGGGTAACTGGCACATGAAAGCAGACAAGATTACCCACAATAATGCAGCAGATCACCTCTGATACCAGTGATCACTTCTCTGTGGAGAGAGGTGTACCTTGTTACCATCTCCTTCCAACAGGTGATCTGTGAGTTAAGAGTTGACAGTGATGATCATTGGTGTGGTAGTGCGTTCTCTTCATTGGAGGTGTGCTATGTCCTCATTCCGCCACCCCTCTCAGGAAGAGATACAGCTTTTTGCTCTCCAGTTGCACTTCCTGACCATGCAGGATCAGTTCCAGAAGGAACAGTCTGTTACCATGTACTGATCAAGATGGTAATTTGGAGTAGACTGCCTGCCTTGCCAACAGTGTCAGAAACAGTGAGGTTATGCAAGTGTTGCATTCATAATGTACCATGGATAGTAATATTTCGCTTTATTTTTTCCATATTATAAAATCTCACAAGTCATTAAAATGTGTTCATGTTATTTCCAAACTGTAGTGTAATCCTGAAGACAATTTTCCCTCATTGCACAGATGTGGCTGTGCAATATTTTCATTTTCACTTAAACACAGCAGTTGGAAGCATAACTCTGATACTGGTTTCATAGATCTTAGGATAGCTGTATGGTGAAGGAGTTTGGGGGCGGCGGGAATTACTTTGAATTTCAATCAGACTACCTACAGTACAGGCATAATGTTAACAAAGATGCTTAACCAGCACTCTGTAAAGATGTTAAGAAAATATTTGTAGTGATTCACACACACCTATAGACAAAAACAGTTCTTGTTGCTGTTGAAGCAACAACACAGCACAGCCTTAATTAAAGCGTCATCTGACCTGTTTTTTTATGCTACAGTTGCAGAATCCTGTTAAAAGAAAAAGGATTAATTACAGATGGGTTGTGTGTCATGATAATTAACAATTGCCGCTTCTCCTATTTGTCACATTCTGGGACTTTTTTCCGCTTTACTAGGTAAAGGGAATAAGAATTTTTATCACATTCCGTGCCCGCAATCCCTGATGGAATTGTCACCCATAAATTTGCACGGCATACACAAAATATTGCGCCATCAGCATTTTTACACCACATACATCAAAGTGTTTCTCATAGGAGAGTGCTATACATGGGCCTATGTGAAGTGGTAAACAATATCATGGATAGTGAAATATGAATTGTTTCAAATGAAAAAGAAAAGGACATTGTATGTACCATTATATAAACCATGGGTGTGCCATTTTTTGACTATGCTGTTGAACTGCTGTATAAATACCAGTTAACAGAATTAAAGTTAAATATTGCTACTTTTCTTCTTAAATTTTTTATCATTGCTAGATTAGCAGCTAGGCTTTCCCCCTCCTCCTGTACTAAAGTGATATGAGAACAAACATTGGATCATATAATGTTTGCGTTTACAATAACAGCATTAAAAACAGGCACACAAACCAGCCTCAAACATTGGAGATGAAAGCCTTATTGCTTCCTTTATTAATTTCTTTTAGATGAGAGCAGACATTATATTTACTATAGCAAATGGCTTCACTATAGCAAGTTCTCTGCATCTCTCTGCACACTATGATGCAGGGATAAGGAAACTGTGGCACTCCAGATGTTGCAGGACTCCAACTCTTATCATCCCCAACCCAGGATGGCCAATTGTGAGGGATGGTTGGAGTCGTAGTGTACCAGCATCCGGAGGACCACAGGTTGTCCATCCCTACTCTCCCTGTTATGGAGCACTACTTCATCAGTAGTAGCCTCCAAGGTTTTGTAGCATGTAGAAAGAAGCTACTATTGCTGAAGAGAAATGTCCCCTGTGAATGTACTGGCAGGCACTGTGACGTGGTGATGAGCATGTGATTCAGCACCATATAGGTCTATGGCTGCAGACTGGTGAGGTGCAGAGCCACTGAGGCCATATCCAAACCATACATTTATTCCACTATTATTCTACTTTAAACAGTAATGGCTTCCCACAAAGAATCATAGGAAGTATGCTTTGTGAAGTGTGCTGAGAGTTGTTAGGAGACCCCTATTCCTCTCACAGAACTACAATGTCTAGAGTTCCCTAGAAAGAGGGACTATCTGTGAACCACTCTAGCAATTCATGCACCTGCTCTACATTCATGACAACAGTTGGAAGAGGAATGGAGATTCACACCATGGTGGCACAACCTTGCATTGTAAGTACAATGGCTTGTCCTGACAAAGAACTCCCCACAGGAGATGTCAGGGTCACAGAAAGACTTGAACTGAAGACCATTCAGGAACTGGGTTGTAGCTCTTCTCCTTGAACCACTTCTGCTCTTTGGAAAACCATGGGCTTGCTTTGGTCTCAGTAACTGTTTGGCCTCTTTGCCTTGATCCACAAAGTATTCACTGTACTTGCTTTCTGCCATTCCTATCCCTGTATATTTTTCTGTTCATGGCAACAGACTTTGTGCATCTTCACATGCAGCTCACAAACTCTGTCATTTCTCCCTGTCTTGTTCCTGCTGTGCTACTCTGACCCCACAATAGGGATGGACGAAACTGTCAGTTTCAGTTTCTCTCAGTGTCTCATTTTTTCCAGCCTTCAGTTAGCCCCATTTTAGCATCAGCTTTAAAATCAGCATGAAAAATCATACCCATTTTTTGGTGCATTTTTCTTACTATATGTATTTTTGCAAGCAATTTTCCTAATATAATCATTTTTGTATGTTCTCTTTACTAATTTGCACATTTTTGTATACATGTTTCCCTAACGTGCTTTGAGATGAACTGCATCTCAAAATTCAGAGAAGTGTGAATTTTGAAGGACAGCTGTGTTTCCGTTTGCATATTGGTCTAGGGAGTGCAAATTTAGTAGTTTTGCTTAAAATGTGAACTCAATAAATTTCCTCTCCTTCCCTACCCACGAGTCTCTCCTGGTTTCCCAGTCCCACCAGTTCAAGTCTCTTTTCCACATTTCCAGACTGGCTTCTGGAAATGGATGTCCTGCCTTTCTGAGGACTAATTCAGAAATTCAGGCTAATTCAGACTAATTCTAGTGCCTGACAGGGGTTGCCATTTTCAACAGCTTGAAAGCTCATGAGATCACTTGATTTGTTCTAGCTGCTTATATAGATTTTAGTGTCAGTCTAAGGGCCCGCCAGACATACTTTTTATTGTGTATTCATGATGCTTTGTGCTCTTGATTGTATCGTTGGTTATACGCAATCCCACTTTCAATACTGTTTGCACCTGCAAAAGCTTCAGGGCAGATATACTGCTTCATTTCCAATCAGTGCATGTCCCTTAACTTCCTGCTGAAATCCTGTAACTTTTTGTTTCTCAAATGTTTCAGGGCAGGGAGTTTTCCTGCTTTGGTTGCACTTTAGTGCAAAAGCGTCCCTCTGGATGGCAATCATGCAGTATCATTTGGAAAGCATTGGGAAGCAGAATGATTTATTGGCTTACTATAAATCTACCATCGATGTATTATATCAATGACATGTTGCAGAATACACCTACAAAAACAAAAACACACTAGTCTGGAGAGGACCCAGGTCAAATCTTAAGTATAAAAAGAAAACCACCCCCTCATTTAATTGGGAATGTTGTTGTGTCACTTCTGGCATTGCTCTTTCTTTACATGTATTACCAAAAATACAGCTTTGGCTAATATGAAGTTGCTGAGTTGTTAGTCTGAAATAGGTCACATGCAGTGCTTGTCCCTTTGCCCTCCATTGATGTGTCTCGGACTCATGCAAGAATATGCCCATGCTACTATTATCACGAGCCATTCCCATTTTTATTGAGTTTTATTATCATTGTAAGAAAGGTTTATTAAGACTTTCCAAATCAAAGAAAAACATACATTGCCACAAAACATTAAAAAAACTACTTACACAGTTCTACCACAAAACACAGTAATACACACAACAAAGGAAAGAAGGAAGGAAGAAAATAAACAATAATAGCTGCCAAAAAGAAACAGAGAGGATACACACATTCGGTTATGGCAAACATAAAGTCAAAGCAAGAAGACAACAGTAAATCTTCCACAAATATACAATTCATCATGCATGAACAAACATTCATTGAAATAATCAGGGGATCATCATATAATTAATCAACACTGAAGTATAAAAAAATGACATCAGTCTGCCTATAACATTCCTCCTTAAGGTCGCAAGAGTCAATGGAGGGAGCCAATCATGTTCTTGTTCATGGAAATTCCATTTCCATTTTGGGTAAGCATTTTCAGAAAGCCGGTCAGAAAAAGCTGGAAAGAATCCAGAGACATCAGTTAGCTTTCTGCAAGTCCCAAGCAATCAGTAGTTATAATTAAGTCTTCCACAGATAGGTGTCCCTCAGCTAGAATTTCTAGCTAGTCCTCATTGATGCAACTTGTATGATGTAAGCAGAAATAAATTCTTGGCTGTAAGGCAAAGCAACCATCTCCCACAACTAGAGGAGGAAAGTGTGTGGAAGGCAGTAATGTAGTCATGGCTGGTGCCTATTAGGACTGGTAGGGCAGAGGGCAAAGAGACTAACAGCAAGTGGAGCCAGAGGCAACTCATTCTTGTCACTGCTAAGTTCTATGAGGGCAACACTGAGACTAAGGAGGTGGATGCCAGGACTAGTTGTAAATAAGAAACCAGGCAGGTGGGGGCTTGTGGAGAGCAGGCTGAGGTTGGTGGGGCATTGGTGCCCTAATGGATCAGCCTCTAGGGATGGAAAAATATGCCAATTTTGGTTCTCTCAGTTTCTCATTTTTCCAATCTTCAGTTCTCCACATTTCTGCAGTAAATTTTGGGTTTTTAAAAAAATCCTCATGGAAATTCTCCAGCATGTTATTGTGAATTTATCCTGATAAACACATTTTTATAGGTGGTTTTGACTAATGTACACATTTTTGCATGTTATTTTCACTCAAATATTCATTTTTATGCACATTTTCCCTTAATATATGCATTTTTGTAAACATTGTGTGGTTAGTGACTGCATCACAAAATTCAGATAAGTGCAAATTTTGACAGATGGCTATGTTTTGGTTCTCGTATTGTTTCAATATGAGTGCAAATTGATAGATTTGGCTTGAAATGCAAACTGGACTGAAATTTTCACCCATCCCTACCAGCTTCCAATGGGTACTAGGCACCTCAGATCAGAGACTCTGGTAGTTTGGGCCCAGGCACGTTATTGTCTGTACCAGTATGAC
Organism: Rhineura floridana; assembly: GCF_030035675.1. Classification (NCBI taxonomy): domain Eukaryota; kingdom Metazoa; phylum Chordata; class Lepidosauria; order Squamata; family Rhineuridae; genus Rhineura; species Rhineura floridana. The sequence goes on along the minus strand of NC_084481.1, from coordinate 182,211,405 downwards.
AGCTTGAAAGAAGAACAAAATGCTGACCTGATCTTGACCGTGCTGCTGGGCCACCACCACAAATAGTCAGAGGATGATATCACAGCTCCCGGTTCAGCAGGGTTTAGCTGGACACAGAGAGTCAATAATATATTTATTTAACAAAATTTGAATACTGCTTGATTGTAATAAAACCTCAAAGCAGTTTACAAAAGGAATAAAATATTAAAATTATCAGTGAAAGACAATTAAAAACCAATATGAAAAACATTCAAATGGAATTAAAAACAACAGTAAGCTAAAAAGAGAGTAAAACACGTGAACTTTCTACATGTCTGGATAGGCTTGCCTAAACAAAAATGTTTTAAGCAGGTGCTGAAAAGAATACAGCAAAGGTGCATGCCTGGTGTGAATAGGCAGGGAGTTGTCATGGTCAGGTGCTGCCACACTAAAATAACAATTTCTTACAAGTGTGAAATGAGTATCATGCGGCACTTGTAACAGTGCCAGTTCAGCAGATTGAAGTGGTCAAGTGGGCACAAATAAACTGATTCCAAGCTGTGAAGGGCTTTATATACTAATAGTAAAGCCTTGAACTTGGCCTGGTAGCAGACCAGCAGCCAGTGCAAATTTCTGAGCAGAAGTGTTGTATGTTGACAGGCTGTCACTCCTCTCAACAGCTGCACTAACTGCACTAACATCTGGATCAAGCACGAGGGAAGCCCTACATAGAATGAAACATAGGAAGGTGCCTTATACTGAGTCAGACCATTGGTCTATTTCATTTCATTTCATTGGCGATCACTCGTGGCCAAGTAAGATTGTCTTTAACAGTGGGTCCATAAGTGACTGTGGAGGCCAATTCTGGATACACACAGCCTCCCACACAGAGAACATAGGTTTCCAGATGGAAGATGGTCACGATGAGGATTTGCTTGACGTGCCTTCTGCTTATCTTGTTTGTCCCTTTTGCCCTGTACTCGTGCTTCTTCAGAGTCCATAGCACCTTTGATAATGGCCGATCTCCAATTGGGACTCACATGGGCCAATCCCAGTTCTCGATGCTCATGTTACATTTTTTTAGATTAGCTTTAAGAACATCTTTAAACCTCTTTTGCTGTCCACCAATATTCTGTTTTCCATCCTTACATTGAGAGTAAAGTAGCTGCTTTGGAAGGCGGTGATCAGGCATTCAAACAACATGGCCGGTCCAGTGAAGTTGAAGTTGGAGGATCATTGTTTCAACACTGGTAGTCTTTGTTTCTTCCAATACGCTAACATTAGTCCACCTATCTTCCCAAGTAATTTGCAGAATTTTCCGGAGGCAGCGTTGGTGGAATCGTTCAAGAAGTTGGAAGTGGCGTTTATAGATGGTCCATGTTTCACAGGCATACAGTAAGGTCAGTAGTACAATGGCTTTTCAAATAAGCATTTTGGTCTCCCTGCAAATATCCCGATCCTCGAAGACTGTACGATTCATTCGGGAGAATGTGGCACTCGCAGAGCTCAGACGGTGCTGAATTTCAACATCAATGTCAGCTTTTACAGACAGATAGCTGCCAAGATAAGAAAAGTGATTGACATTCTCCAGCGTCGCACCATTAAGCTGGATTGAAAGTGCTACAGAAGGATTGGTTCGCACCTGCTGATGAAGCACTTTGGTTTTTTTGATGTTAAGCGAGAGGCCAAGCTTTTCATGTGCTTCTGCAAAGACATTTAGGATAGTTTGAAGATCTTCCTCTGAATGTGTGGAGACTACATTATCATCGACATATTGAAGTCGTATGACAGAGGTTGTAATTACCTTACTTTTTGCTTTCAGCCTACTGAGTTTAAAAAGCTTTCCATCTGTTCGATATGTGATTTCCACGCTAGTGGGAAGCTTCCCCTCAACAAGGTGTAGAATCATGGTGATGAAAATAGCAAATAAGGTCGGAGCAATGACGCATCCCTGTTTTATGCCTGATCCCACTTTGAATGGATCACTTTGAGAGCCATTGTTATCCAAAATTGTCGCCGTCATGTTGTACTGGAGGAGTTGCAAAATATTCACAAATTTATCAGGGCATCCAATTTTCAGAACGTTGGTCCAGAGAGCAGTTTGATTTACAATATCAAAGGCCCTAGTCAGATCAATAAACAGCATATACAGAGGTCGGTTTTGCTCCCTGCATTTTTCTTGAACCTGTTGTGCAGTGAAGATCATGTTCACTGTCCCCCTAGAAGAGCGGAAACCATGTTGGGATTCAGGGAGAATGTCTTCTGAGATAGGTAGGAGGTGATTTGCGAGGATCCTTGCAAGGATTTTACCTGCGGTAGCAAGAAGAGAGATACCTCGGTAATTCCCACAATCTGTTCTATCACCCTTCTTGAAAAGAGTGATAATTATGGCATCCCTAATGTCTTCCGGGATCTCCTCCCTCATCCAGATTTTTTCTATGATTTTTTCTAAAGTGGCAAATGTAACGCCAGAAGAGGGCAACCAGAATGATCAAGGGGATGGAGCGACTCCCTTACGAGGAAAGGTTGCAGCATTTGGGGCTTTTTAGTTTAGAGAAAAGGCAGGTCAGAGGAGACATGATAGAAGTGTATAAAATTATGCATGGCATTGAGAAAGTGGATAGAGAAAAGTTCTTCTCCCTCTCTCATAATACTAGAACTCGTGGACATTCAAAGAAGCTGAATGTTGGAAGATTCAGGACAGACAAAATGAGGTACTTCTTTACTCAGCGCATAGTTAAACTATGGAATTTGCTCCCACAAGATGCAGTAATGGCCACCAGCTTGGATGGCTTTAAAAGAAGATTAGACAAATTCATGGAGGACAGGGCTATCAATGGCTACTAGCCGTGATGGCTGTGCTCTGCCACCCTAGTCAGAGGCAGCATGCTTCTGAAAACCAGTTGCCGGAAGCCTCAGGAGGGGAGAGTGTTCTTGCACTCGGGTCCTGCTTGCGGGCTTCCCCCAGGCACCTGGTTGGCCACTGTGAGAACAGGATGCTGGACTAGATGGGCCACTGGCCTGATCCAGCAGGCTCTTCTTATGTTCTTATGAAGTTGTTGTGTAAGTTCAGGCCGACCTTCTTTAAAGACTTCAGCAGGAATCCCATCAGGTTCACTAGCTTTGTTATTCTTCATTTGATTAATGGCTTTACTGACTTCATCCAAATTAGGGGATACTGCAAGCTCATCTCTAATTTGTTGTTGTGGGATTTGTGAGAAGATCTCACCAGCCACTTAAGAGTTATGGTTAAGGAGGTCGTGGTAATGCTCTTTCCAGCGCAGTGCAATAGATTCTTTATCCTTTAGAAGTTTGGTACCATCTATTAAACGTAAGGGATTTGTACCATAATTTGTTGGTCCGTAGATGGCCTTTGTGGCATTAAAAAAGCCGTGTGCATCATGAGCATCTGCAAAATGCTGGATTTCTTGAGCTTTCTTTATCCACCAGGCATTCTTAAATTCTGTAGTTCTAGAGAACTAGAGATTGCTCTGTTTAGCTCAGTATTGTCTACACTGACTTGGCAATGGCTCTCCAGGGTTTCAGACAGGGAGTCTCTCCAGACTTATCTGGGAATGCCAGGAACTGAACCTGGGACCTTCTGCATGCAAGGCTGATGGTCTACCACCAAGCCATGGCCTTTCCATTGCATTAATCCAGTGCTGAAGTTACCAGTGCCTGAACCACTGTGTCCAATCTCTCCCAGAGTACTGTCTGGCCCTATAAAGCTGGTACTTTTGGTCTGACTCCTCATTCTGAGCTGCTTGTGGACTGCTTCTGTTTGTCTTCTCTAAACAACAGACTACACCCCTCTACTCTGTCCCCTGAGTAGCCTGTCCCATTTTTCTCATCTAAGCTATTGGATGCCTTTGGAAATCTCCTGTCCTGTAATTCAAGACTGGTTCCAGTGAAGATAAGAGACAACATTCATATTCAGTCATTTTATTTTTAAAATTTTTATTTATTTTGAAATATTTCTATCCCGCCCTTCTGCCCTATAATAGAGCACTCAGGGGGCTTACAAAAATAAAATTAAGCACATACATAATAAAATTTTAAACAGTAAAATCACAAAAATATTAAAATTAATTAAAATACATAAAATCCAATTAAAATACATAAAAGACAATACACACACACATACATATATATAGTATTTATTATATGCATGTCATATTTATTATATGTGTGGCTTGCCTTCCTTGCTAATGTTATAACACACTGAGTTTTTAATAGGAAATATAGAATTGGGCTGGATGGAATAACTATCAGGTGGAGCCACAGTTGGCTACAAAATTGTACTCAGAGTTCTTATCCATGGTTCCTTCTCAAACTGGGGGAAGGTAATGAGCGGGGTACCACAAGGCCCAGTGCTCTTCAATATTTTTTATTAATGACTTGGATGAGAAGGTGCAGGGAATGCTTATCAAATTTGCAGATGATACAAAATTGGGAGGGGTTCCTAATTCCCTGGAAGACAGAAACAAAATTCAAAGGGATCTTGATAGGCTGGAACATTGGGCTGAAAACAACAGAATGAAATTCAACAGGGATAAGTGCAAAGTTCTACACCTAGAAAAAAGAAACCAAATGCATAGCTATAAGATGGGGAATACTTGGCTCAGCAATACAACATGTGAGAAGGATCTTGGAATTGTTGTGGATCACAAACTGAATATAAGCCAACAGTGTGATGTTGTTGCAAAAAAGGCAAATGCTATTTTAGGGTGTATTAACAGAAGTATAGTTCCCAAATTGTGTGAAGTACTAGTTTCCCTCTATTCACCACTAGTTAGGCCTCATCTTGAGTACTGTGTGTCCAGTTCTGGACACCACAGTTTAAGAAGGTTGCAGACAAATTAGAACAGGTTCAGAGGAGGGCAACAAGGATGTTTAGGGGACTGGAAATAAAGCTCTATGAAGAGAGACTATAAGAACTGGACATGTTTAGCCTTGAGAAGACTGAGGGGAGATATGATAGCACTCTTCAAGTACTTGAAAGGTTGTCACACAGAGGAGGGCCAGGATCTCTTCTCAATCGTCCCAGAGTGCAGGACACAAAATAATGGGCTCAAGTTACAGGAAGCCAGATTTCGACTGAACATCAGGAAAAACTTCCTGTTAGAGCATTATGACAATGGAACCAATTACCTAGAGTTCTCCAACACTGGAAGTATTCAAAAGGCAACTGAACAGCCACCCGTCAGGTTTGCTTTAACTTGGATTGCTTTCATTTCCACTGAGCAGGGAGTTGGACTCGATGGCCTTATAGGCTCCTTCGAGCTCTGCTATACTATGATTCTATGCCCCTCTTTCAGAGTTTTCTAGTAACTAGAATGATAATTGGAACTGCGTGCCATTTTTCAGCTTGGCTCCATGACTGAATGAAGACTAGCCATCAGGGCTGGCTCCAGGAATGCCAGGGCCCTTGGGCATCTGCTTGCCCTGGGCCCTGGCATGTGTGCATGTGCATGTGCAAGTTTGCGCGTGCGTACACCCCACCCCACCCCCACCTACATGTCTCCTGTTTTTTACTATTGCCATTAACCAAGATGGTGGCCGCGGTTTCCCTAAGGGGTTGAAGCCTCCGCCGCCATCTTTGTTGATGGCACACATGCTTGCTATGCGCGCGCATCTCTGCCATCAACCAAGATGGCGGCAAGGGCTTCAGTACCTTAGGGAAACCGCAGCTGCCATCTTTGTTAAGGGCAACGGTAAGAGAGAGCAGACAGGTAAGTGGAGAGATGTGGGGGGACATGGGGGGCCCGTGGATCACAGAAGGGGAGCAGAGGGGTGGCTGAGGGGCCTCCTGTAGCTCCAGGGGCCGTCGAGCCAGTGCCCAACCTGGCCGCCCTTTAGAACCGGCCCTGCTAGACATTATTATATATACTAGTAAAACCAGCTTGCATTTGGGGTCCATGGATGAATGAAACCCAACCATTGTTACCTATACTAGTAAAACTAACTTGTGAGAAATGCTGCATCCTGGTTGCCAAAGAAAAGCCTCCTTTTCCCCAGTCCAAGGATTGTTGAGATGCACAGGAAAGTGCCCCTGATAGACCTGCCATCTCCTTGTATACAGCACCAGTGGTGGGTAGTGCCAGAGGCAATAGTGGGCAGAGCAACAAATGTTAATTTTGTGTTTGTACAGCAGGCTGGTTTTTTTTTCACTCACACCCCTCTCTATCCTCATCCAGGCAAACAAGAAGCTTTATCAGAGCTTAAGAGAAGATTCCAACATGGCAAATACACTGCATGAGGGCACAAAGCAGCCTTGGTGAAAGATTTGGCTCAGGAAGGAGTATGGCCTGGGGAGAATTCTGAAGGCCAGATGGAGAGGCCAAGAGGTTCCCCATCCCAGCCGTAAACTATTTGAGACTAAGCGAACTGAAGAACCAATGTCAATGTCAATTTTCATATCATATTTCCACCTATGTTCTAGGTGGTTTACAACAAATGGGTACAATACATAAAATCAGAAAGACTAGGCTACAATATTCCAAGAGTTAAGCCAACACTCACACCTGCTGAAAGCTTAAATTTGGCTTTGGAGGTCTTGCTATCTGTTCCACCAGTGAGGGCTATTATGCTAGTGAGCACTAGCAATAGGGACTTCTCAGATGTGGCCCCTCACCTGTAAAATCCCCTCCCAGGGGAATACATATGGCCACTTTGCTGGCTTTTAGAAAAGGCTTAAAAATTCTTTTTATTCTACTTTGCTTCTGGTTGAGTTTATGGCACTATGTTTTAATAATGGTTTTATCTACTGCTGTTATTTTAATGCTACTTAGTGTTGTTTGATATTTTAGTATGTTGTAATCATATTTCATTGTTTTATTGACTGCTTTGTAAGCCACCTTGCAAGGGTGAATATCACCAAAGGTTAGATCCCCCCCCCAAAATCTATTGAATAAATAAAATATAAACACAGGTCTCCCCCTGTCAAAAACCAATTTTACACAGTATTATCTACAGCAGGTGTGGGGAACCTTTGGCCCTCCAAATGTTACTGAACTATAACACCCATCAGTCCTAGCAAGCATGGGGTGGCCATGGGATGATGGGAGTTGTAGTTCAGGAACATCTGGAAGGCCAAAGGTTCCTCAAATCTGGTCTGTACTAAGGGTAGGTAACCTTTTTTCGCCTGGGGGCTACATTCACCCTTGTTCGACCCTCTGGGGGCCACATGCCAGTGGTGGGTATGGCTAACACATTCTCATGCTCACACACCCAGGATGCATGCACAGGTACATAGTTCCTCTCCTCTCCTGATCCATGCAGATTATCTGAGGAAGAGGCAGGTGCCAGGCTGGGTGGACAGATTTGAACTGCTCTGCTCACCACAGCCAATGTCACTTATTTTTCTTTTTGCCACTGCTGGCAAAAGCAGAAAAATTGCTTATTTATTTATTTATTTATTTATTTATTATTTCAATTTATATACCGCCCTTAGCGAAATAGCTCTCAGGGCGGTGAACAAACAAAATAAAATACAATATATCATAATAAAAATACAAAAACATATACAAACAAACAACGAAAAGCACAGCAAAAACAAAATAAATACTACAAAAATTAAAATACAGATTAAAAGATTAAAAAAGTTAAGAAGATTAAAATGCCTGGGAGCATAAAAAGGTCTTTACCTGGCGCCGAAAAGATGGAAGTGTAGGCACCACGTGTACCTCTTCGGGGAGGCTGTTCCACAACTCAGGGGCCACCACAGAAAAGGCCCTAGATCTCGTAACCACCCTCCGGGCTTCCCGATGGGTTGGTACCCGGAGGAGGGCCTTAGATTCTGAACGAAGTGAACGGGTAGGTTCATAGCGAGAGAGGTGTTCCACAAGGTATTGAGGTCCCACGCCGTGTAAGGCTTTATAGGTCAAAACCAGCACCTTGAATCTCGCCCGGAAGCAAATAGGAAGCCAGTGCAGACGCGCCAGGACAGGTGTTATATGCGAAGACCGACTGGTCCTCGTCAATAATCTGGCAGCTGCGTTCTGCACCAGCTGAAGCTTCCGAACTGTTCAAGGGCAGCCCTACGTAGAGTGCATTACAGTAATCCAATCTTGAAGTTACCAGAGCGTGGACAACGGAGGCGAGGTCATCCCTGTCCAGATAGGGGCGTAGTTGGGCTACCAAACGAAGATGGTAAAACGCATTCCATGCCACTGAGGCCACTTGGGCCTCGAGAGACAAGGAAGAGTCGAGAAGAACCCCCAAACTACATACCTGTTCTTTCAGGGGGAGTGTAACCCCATCCAGAACAGGGTGAACATCCACCATCTGAGCAGGGAAGGCGTTCACCAACAATGTCTCGGTCTTGTCTGGACTGAGTCTCAGTTTATTAGCTCTCATCCAGTCCATTATCGCGGTCAGGCAACGGTTCAGCACATCAACAGACTCACCTGAGGAAGATGAAAAGGAGAAATAGAGCTGCGTGTCATCAGCGTACTGATGGCAACGCACTCCAAAACTCCTGATGACCGCACCCAGCGGCTGCATGTAGATGTTGAAAAGCATGGGGGACAAGACCGATCCCTGGGGGACTCCACAATGGAGAGTCCATGGTGTCGAGTGATGTTCCCCAAGCACTACCTTCTGGTGATGATCCGCGAAGTAGGAGCGGAACCACTGCCAAGCAGTGCCCCCGACACCCAACTCCGCGAGTCTCCCCAGAAGGATACCATGGTCGATGGTATCAAACGCCGCTGAGAGATCAAGGAGAATCAACAGAGTCACACTCCCCCTGTCCCTCTCCCAACAAAGGTCATCATACAGGGCGACCAAGGCTGTTTCGGTGCCAAAACCGGGCCTGAAACCGGATTGAAATGGATCTAGATAATCGGTTTCATCCAAGAGCGCCTGGAGTTGGCTGGCAACCACCCGCTCCAAAACCTTGCCCAAAAAAGGGACATTCACCACCGGTCTATAGTTATTCAGATTATCTGGGTCCAAGGAGGGTTTCTTTAAAAGAGGTCTCACTACTGCCTCCTTGAGGCTACCAGGGACTACTCCCTCCCTCAAGGAGGCGTTAACCACTTCCTTGGCCCAACCGGTGGTCCCAGCCCTGCTAGCTTTCACTAGCCAAGATGGGCAAGGATCCAGAACAGACGTGGTTGCCCGAACCATTCCAAGCACCTTGTCCACTTCCTCGAGCTGCACCAACTGAAACTCATCCAATAAAGAAGGACAAGGCCGTGCTCCGGACACTTCAATGGATTCATCTGTCACAACATCAGAGTCAAGGTCCCTGCGGATACATGCGATCTTATCTTGAAAGTGTCCAGCAATTTCGTTGCAGCGGGTCTCAGATGTTTCCATAGTATCGTGGGGGCCAGAGTGTAAGAGCCCTCGCACGACTTTAAAAAGCTCCGCTGGGCGGCATAAAGATGATCTAATAGAGGCAGCAAAATAGAGCTTCTTTGCTGTCCTTACCGCTTTTGTATACAACTTATTGGTGGCACTAACCAAAGCATAGTTGTATCCACTGGGAGTTTTCCTCCATCTGCACTCCAGCCTCCTCCTCTCTTGTTTCATCGCTCTCAGCTCCGGGGTATACCACGGAGCGGTATGAGCTCTACACCGGAGGGGGCGCGCGGGAGCGATCATGTCAATAGCCCGGGTCATTTCCGTATTCCACAGTGTGACCAGGGCCTCGACAGGAGCACCAGTCCTATCAGCCGGAAAATCTCCCAGAGCCCTCTGAAAACCTACGGGATCCATCCGGCTCCGGGAGCGGATCAACTTAATAGATCCTCCACCTTTGCAGAGGGAAAGAGCGGCTGTGAGTCTAAATCTCAACAAGCGGTGATCTGTCCATGACAATGGGGTAGATGAAAAACACCCCACCACCAGATCACCATCTCCATGTCCAGTGGCGAAGATCAGATCAAGAGTATGTCCCGACACATGCGTTGGGCCAGTAGAAAATTGAGACAGCCCCATTGTTGTCATGGAGGCAATGAAGTCCTGAGCTGCGCCAGATAAGACAGCCTCGGCATGGACGTTGAAATCCCCCAGTACCAAAAGTCTAGGGGATCTCAACAGCACCTCCGAGACTATCTCTGTCAGCTCAGCTAAGGAAGCTGTTGGGCAGCAAGGTGGACGGTACACCAACAGTATTCCTAGTCTGTCTCCCTGGCCCAATACAAGGTGGAGACATTCCAGACCAGTTGCCGTCTGGACAGGGTGCTTGGTGAGAGGAAAAGAACTCCTATAGACCACGGCGACCCCCCCTCCCCGGCCCTCAGATCTACCACAGTGCTGAACCAAATACCCGGGTAGACAAAGCTGGGAAAGAGCAACTCCTCCCTGATCAGCCACCCAGGTCTCGGTTATACATGCCAGGTCGGCATCATCCTCCAGGATTAAATCATGGACAAGTGAGGATTTATTATGTACCGACCTGGCATTCAAAAGCAGCACTTGGAGATCTGAGAGCTGGCTGATAGGACAACCAGCAATCCTGTGGATATGAGGAGAACCGGAACAAGGCACAGACACAATTTGTCTGGGATGAGTTCCCCTTACCTGGCCTGTTCTCCTCCTAACACCATACCTCCCATTACCCGTCACTACGTTAATTGGGGCCCCCGGAAGCCCCCCCACGAAGGATGGAATCTTTTCTCCCAGGCACATGTTAAAAATACACAAATCCACACAGACAAGCAAACATACAAAACATTCACCCCACATTTAACCCACCCCCCCCAACAAACAACATTAAAAATTAGTTAATCCTCTTCAAGCAGCAATGGCAGTCTCGAGTCCCCCATCCAAAAGCAAACCGCAGTAACGGCACCAGGACAGCAGCACAGCACCAAGCAGTAACAGCAGCACCCACATGCGAACAAAAAGCGGCAAAGGTAGCAAAGATGTAAGCCGCAATGGTAGTGTCCTGGGCAGCGGCACGGCCGTCAGCGATAATAAAAACACCTGCAACCCGCAGCGGCGATGGCGGCGACAACAGGCCGCAGCGACGAAGTCCACCGGCAGCAGCACGGCCCCCCCGGCGATGACAACGCCCCGCGCGCAAGCGGGCGGCGGCAGCAATGGCAGCAGGACGGGTCACAGCGGAGTCCCCAGCAGCGACAAGCCCCTCAGCGACAGCGACAACATCCGCATGCAAGCTGGCCGACAGCGGCGGCGCGGGCCGCGGTGACAGAGTCCCCAGCAGTGACACGCCCCCTAGCAGCAGCGACAGCGTACAAGCGGGCAGACGATGGCAATGACGGCGCGGGCTGCGGCAACGGAGTCCTCAGCGGCGGCGCGCCCCCCGGCAACGACGACAACGCCCGCACGCAAGCGGGCCGGCGATGACAACGACGGTGGCACAACGATGGCGGGCAGGCGAACAGGCAGCAGCAACGGCGGCAGCGCAACACCGCCGGCAGCGGGGCCCAAACAGGCCGCAACAATGCACACACACACACAACAGCAGCGGCGAAGGCCGAAACGACGTTGAATTGCTTTGGAATAATTACAGTTGCTGAGTGCCCAGCTGCCTGTAGCTTTCCCTCAGTGCTCACTAGCAGCAATTGTTCTTTCAAACGGTGGCAGCTGCTGTTAATTCAAGTGAGGGGGAGATTCCCAGTCTGTTACATGCATTCCTGGTAAGCACCATTCTTATTTCTAATTATTTTGAAATTCTTCTGTAGGAGGCGTTTAGTTGTCTTAGTGTTCTTTTAGTCAGAGTGATAAAGTATTTTAAGACACTATCTCTGCCTTCTCGACCTTGAAGTACTTACTTTTAAAGGGATGTTTTCACTACAGTAGCTCAGCGTCTCCATCATTCCTTGTAGCATAACAGGATAAGAGATAATGGAGCTAACTTTTCAATTCTTCACTCGTCCCAGTCTAGATAAAATTATGCTAAAGTCCTTAGATTATATAGCTGAAAAGTTTTCACTTAGACTGTGGTTTCTTGTTGTATTAGCAGCGGAGCTCTAGCCTTGACAACCTGCTAGTTCGCCATCTTGAGAACCAGACCCCTTCTAATTTAGGGTCCCACAACAGGCTCCTGGGCCAGGGATTACCCACTCCTGGTCTACACTGACCGGCAGAAGATCTCCAGGGTTTCAGAGAGGCCAGGGATTTAAATGGGGAGCTTTTGCATGCATGACATGGCCTCTCCCACTGAACTACAGCCCTTCCGCTTGGGAGGAAGGGCGGGATATACATTTAAATCCATCCATCCATCCATCCATCCATCCACCTGGCTCATTGTGACACAGAATCATCAGAGGATTACCCAGGAAATTTACTTCACTAACACTCCTTTTCAAACCCATTTGATGTGAATAAACAAAAGTGAATGAAGGTTCTATCATGACTTGGCTCAATGCTGACGGCAGCCCTGTGCGCGATACATTCATTCTGGAATCATGGCATGAATTAGCAAGGGCAAAGCTGAAAAAAGATACAAACCTAGTTAGCTTGTCAGAATGGGTAATTTATACCAAAGTCTATGCTAGTTTGCACTGGAGTACCGTATGTTTATTACCCTTGTTGGATGGAGATGGGAGGGGAGGCACTCTCTTCTTGCCTGTCTGTAGGACAAAGGAATGAGGCTCTTTTCATGTGGACTGGCCTCATGTTTTTTTCCCTCCATTACTGCTGCTAGAGGGGCAGAGGTGAGAAGGGAAAATGCAGAGCTCATACACCATGTTTTAAGTCTGCTTCAGGCAGTGGCAGCTGTCTTGTGGCTCCTTTAGGTTTTGTTTTTAAAGGATGGTGGAAGAGTTCTCCCGTTTGTTGTGCTCTTGCTGCTAGGAGGCAGAGCGTGTGTGAAAACTACCTTGTCACACACCTGATGTTTCACAAGGATGATGAGGACATTTGCAGATGTTAGTGCGATTCCATGCCCAGAAGAAGAGCAAGAGAAGATCTTTTGCATTTGATCCAAGCATCTAGCTCTTGTGGGCACAAATCAAGCTGACACGGTAAAATCGTTCCATGAAACCATTTCATTATTCTGACAGGCTTAATTCAGTTTACAGTAATCTGATCGGCCACTGGCGTCTAGAAAACTCAACGCTGACTCGGTTTCATCTGTTTTGACACTTTGACTGTATATTAATTAATGATGTGACCTCTGAGCACACAGGCGCACATGGAGGCTTTCAGCATATGCTAACAAGCAGCCTTAAACTGTCTCCTCATCAACACTATTCCAATTTTCTACTTCCGTAACCTTCCCAAGCATTTTTTGAATGACACCTTCCAGGATTCCTTTCTCCTTCACCCGCTGAACTTTGTTATGGTTGAAAGTTGCAATGAAAGCAAGGATGAATAATTAGCACCCTTTGTCATTGTTCATGACTTAGAGCTTTTGTAGATGGCATCTTGAAACTTAAGGTGTAGTGGCAAAGTGTACTGGGAACAGCATTGCTGTCTCCAGCTGGATTGGCAGCTGGAGTGTAGTGAAACATTTACAAGCATCAAAGCACAACACAGACAAGACAGAGCTCCTTCAGATCACCTGTTTATTGAATATTTATCCTGATTTGCTTGCACAAAGCTTATCTGGATGATGTCTGGTCTTTATTAAGCCTTTTGTTCTTTTTTTTTTTTACAATAATTTTTATTCAAATTTTCATAAAACATACAAAACAAAATCATAAAACATTCAAAGACAAAAAACAAAACAAAACAAAAATGATTAAACAAAAAAAAAATAAAATGTTGACTTCCCATTTGTCGCAGATCAAATCAGTTATAAGTCTACAATATATAACAATCCTGTCTCTTAAATTATATTATAAAATCACTTTCCTCCAGTAGTTATCTTAATTAATCATCAAATCTCATAAACATTACTTTATTCTTTCCACAAAAAGTCAAAGAGAGGTTTCAATTCTTTAAGAAATATATCTATCAATTTTTCTCCTAATAAACAATTAAGCCTTTTGTTCTGATGCGTTTGCGGGGAGTTTATAGGTCAATGAGCATTTATCCCAATTTCATTTCATGCTTTATACATCTTCCTATTAACTAATTAATCACTTACCCCACATTTCCCTGTCACTTTCCTAATAAAAAGTCTGATTTTTAAAAAGTGGATCTGTTGTGCTAGAGCAGAGTGCTTTAATCCATCTTAATTGCACAAACCTATATTTCCAGTATGCAACTGGATCCCTTGGCAAAATACTGGCAGTCTGTAGGTGACTCTAGATTTCATTCCAATGAATTCAATGGTAAATTTCCCATATATTGGAATGGATATGTTTACTCAAATGTAAATCCCATTGAGTCCAGATAAATGGGTGTAGGACTGCATCTTTAATTACATATCCCGAGAAAACTGCATATGCCTCTGTACTGTAGAAATCAATATACTGTTGTTAAAATTTCTATCCTGCCTTTCCTCCCAGAAGGAGCCCAGGGCAGCATACAAGGGACAATACTCTTAAAACATCTTAAAAATAAACCATCTTAAAAAGCAACTCCAACACAGACACAGACTGAAAAGTTAAAAGGCTTGTTGAAAGATGAAGGTCTTCAGTAGGTATCGAAAAGATAACAGAGATGATGCCTGCCTAATATTTAAGGAGAGGGAATTAGTGCCACTACACTAAAGGTCTGCTTCCTATGTTGTACAGAACGGACCTCTTGATAAGATTGTGTCTGCAGGAGTCCTCACTTGCAGAGCGCAGAGATCAACTGGGTATATAAGGGGTAAGATGGTCTTTCAGGTATCTTGGTCCCAAGCTGAGCTTTCTACACCAAAACCAGAACCTTGAACTTGGCCTGGTAGCAAATACAATAAATGCTTTACTCTAACTGCATTCTCCACACACAAGGCTCTTGTCGCTGGCTTTAGTGCTATGTCTTTCTGACAGTGCCCTATATATATGTCTACTCAGAAATAAGTCCCATTTAGTGCAATGGGCCTTCTTTCCAGATAAGTTGGTATTGTATTGCAGCCTATGATTAGGTGAAAACCCCCACACACATTCAAGCCCCAGCAACTGGGTCAGGGGATAGGTGTGTACACATTTCTCATGAGAGCAGAAGTTCCCAAAGATATAAAACTAGTTTTAGTCTGTATTAATCACAAGCCAGTGTGGGTAGTGGTTAAGGTGTTGGACTGCAACCTGAGAGACCAGAGTTTGAATCCCCACATAGCCATGAAGCTCACTGGGTGACCTTGGGCCAGTCACTGCCTCTCAGCCTCATGAAAACCCTATTCATAGGGTCGCCATAAGTCAGAATCGACTTGAAGGCAATACATTACATTATTAATCACAAGGCTTCTGAAAACAGTTCCATATGGTTTTTAACAAGCTTACAAATGTTGCAGTCCTGCAGAAGTATTTATGGGAGCAGTAAGAGAAATCACATGAACTGGACTGATTGTGGGAACAGGATATGGATCAAGCTAGGCATGACATGGGCATTCCATCTTTCTACTTTCACAAAAGCAGCCACCAAAGAAGTGGGAGGGCAGTAGCGGTCGGTGTGGGGTAGGGATGGGATCCATTGGCTGGTGCAAGTTCAAAAGCATTCCATCGACCTAACAGGCTGGCATGGAATCGAGTTTGTTCTGTATCTGCTAGCTGCTATTAATATCAATATTTTAAAAGGAAATATCGATATTTGAAGGAAATACAGATATTTCATTTCAAAACATCAATATTGTGAAGGAAATCTCTATATTTTAAAAGGAAATATCTATAAATTATTATTACAATAAATGTTTTAGAGGTGGATGCTTTTTTTAATCCATTTTCTTTTTTTTATCATTAATTTTTTTATTCAAATTTTCAAAAACAAAACAAAACAAACAAAACAAATTAATAACTATTACAATAAAAACTATTGACTTCCGATTTGTCGTAGATTAGCTATAAGTCTATAATATATAACAAATCTGTCTCTTAATAAAATTATACAATCACCTTCCTCCAGTGGTTATCTTAATTGGTATCAAATCTCATTAACATTATTTTATTCTTTCCACAAAAAGTCAAAGAGAAGTTTCTAATCCTTGAGATATATATCCATCAATTTTTCTCCAAATAGACATGTCAATTAATCCATCTCTTCAGGTCTACTAAGTCCAGTAATTTCAATAGCTCTTCTCCCATTCTCCCATTATCAGTATTGATTCCATCTTCCATCTTCCATCTTTACACACCCAATAATCTTGGTCTTGCTGCCATAGTCATATAATAAGAGTCTGATAGGGATTTCTTTCATCACAGATATTTTCTTGCCATCAATTCTGAATGTATTACTGAAATGTTGTTGTAAAATTGTATCTCTGTTCCTCTTTTTTACAGAATGCACTAACACATCTCTTGAGAGTTTTTCCATTGTCAAATATCTGGAATTTATTCTATAAACTTTCTCTATTTCAAGTTCCATCAAATCCTTCCAATCCAGGAATTTTTTCGAGTCGTTGATATCTTTATCTCTAATCTCTTCACCAATTCCTTCAGGGGCAGCGCTGAATTCCAAACAGTAATATTTGTCTTTAGGATCCATCACAACCATAAAATCCAAATCTTTTTCCAGGTCCATATTTGATAAATCTATTCCAATCTCCAGGGCTTGAACCTTCCCTTTGATCTTTCTTTCATCTTCTTTTTCTTGTCCAGTTATAGAATCCTGAATTTCTTTCAGCTCCTGTCTCATTTTGCCAAATCCAATTTTCATCTCTTGTCTGTTCTGTCCCAGCTCTTGTTTCGTTAGCTTAATCTCATTCATTATTTTCTGAAACATATTTAGAGAGAGAACCCCTTCCTGAACATTCAGGGTCTCAGCCACCTTCTTGATTGTCATTCTTAAAACCAAAAGAACAAAACCCCTTCAATTCCAATATAGTCACTATTCTCAAGCAAAGAACAGTTTATTTCTTTTTCCAGTCACAAATGAGTTAATCTTCCAAGCCTGATGACATCACCCTCTAGACAGCACGAACTGCCTTATCTCTTATATGTCCAAAACAAATTTAGTTCACAGCGTCCAAATGATTAGTGGCATAAGGAATAAGCAGATTCGCCAAAAAAAAAAAAAAGTAGACTAGAAAAAATAGTCCAAGACATATAATACTCAAATATCAGATAAAGCAAATTTTCTCTTCAAATCAGATGCCTCTCATCCGTTTATATCTTTAAAATGCTCAATTCCATGCCAGCTTTTTGCAATAAAAGACAAAGATAGGCTATTTCGATTTTCTTCCTCCTTAATTCCGTATGTAAAAGAGAAAGTTATAACTCACCCAGGGCTTCTTTGTTGCTGACTCTTTGACAAATCTCTTTTGCAGTAACGATAACAAAATGATGATAATAGACAGGAGGATGCTCGCCTGTTAATTTCCGTTTTTCTTTGAAGAAAAAAAAGTCTCGCTTAATCAGTTAGAGCCTGTTTGTAATCCCTGGCTCCGTCCGACGCTGTTGGCTACCTTCCTTCATAGGCGATTCCAATGAATTCCAGTCCAACAAACACCACGGAACTTCTGTGGGTAATCTCTAAGTTTCTCCCTTGCCTGGGAGAAAAATTTCCCAGTCAAAAAAACTCTTCTGACTGGTTTTAAAACTGAAAAAGCTTCCTCTGAGATGAGAGCTCGTCTAGAGGCAAGCACAGGCGGAGCGATCCTCCTGGGAAGTCTCTTTTAATCCATTTTCTAAAATAGCTGGGAAAATTCACTACATTAAAATCTGATCCTCAGCAATTGGGAATAAGTGAATTATCGAAAAATTCACTAGCAAATCTGAATTGGGTGGAATCCTACCACATCCATAGTGTGGGGCACAGGTGGGGCGATGTTGCTCACCTACCTTCTGAACACTAAGTATGACTGCCAGTTCCTGAGAGGTGGAGGGGTGAGGCGCGGGGCAGGATTGGCTCTGCTGCTGCATCTGAACTGCACCTTGCTCCCTGTGCCTACCCCTCCCCAGGACCAGCAGTTATTGTTCAGAAGGCAGGTCAGCAACACCTCACCTGCACCTACGGGGTGGGGGGATTATCCAGATTGGGATAGAGGGATGTGGGGGGAATAGGATGCCCATGTGTCCTACTTTACACAGGACAGTCCTCTCTTTGAAGGGCTCTCCTGACCAAGTCCAGTTTAAAGATAAAGAACCATCAGAAGCGAGAGCAGCAGAGGCACATCACCAGTTAGCCGCTGGACAACTGATCGAGAAAGGCACCTGGTTACACCCTTTCCCATTATGGTGAGATTTCTATTTCTATTTGAATTTGAATAAATATTTCTGAATTTGCATCTGCACATATATATTTGCATGTGCATTTTTTTTTCTAAAAAAACTTTGTTCTCTTCTGTCCGGGGGTGGGGATGATGTGTAAAAAGCTGAAGGAATTTACACTTTTGTTTCCCTTGTTTTTGTTGTTGTTTTGTGCTGAAAATTACTCTCCCCAAAAGGTGGTGGTGGTGAACTGTGGACGCACAGGGCCGTTGCCTATGTTTTTCCAACTGGGGTAGTTAGCAGCTTCAGTGGGATGATTGTCAGTGGAAAAATAGGAACATAGGAAACTGCCTTATACTGAGTCAGACCATTGGTCCATCTAGCCTAGCATTGCCTTCAGAGACTGGCAGTGACTCTCCAGGACTTCAGGCTAGGTATATTCCCAGCCCTACTTGGAGATGCTGGGAATTGAACCTGGAACCTTTTGCATGCAAGCAGATGCTCTGCCACTGAGCTACAATTCTTCCCCAATGGC
Organism: Rhineura floridana; assembly: GCF_030035675.1. Lineage (NCBI taxonomy): Eukaryota > Metazoa > Chordata > Lepidosauria > Squamata > Rhineuridae > Rhineura > Rhineura floridana. Next base: position 182,192,736 of record NC_084481.1, on the reverse strand, counting down.
ACAGAGGAGCAGAGCTAAACCCCTCCTCTCTGCATCATAGTCTGAATCCAGATCATGTATCACCACCAGCTGCTTTTTTATGTTTGATATGTAAGTGGAATGCAAATATACTGTGGAGCTGTCACCTGCTCACCTTAAAAAATTGCAGCGGCTGCTGGCTGATGCAAATAGATGTCTATCTCTTTCAGGGGACCCCAGTGATAGAAATCCCATATGTTTGTTTCCAGGAATGCATGTGTGTATGTGGCTGTAGTGTGCATTCCAGAGAAAATTCAAGCCAATGTAAATGTTACATTTTCCTCTGCATAGATTTAATGTTCTCATGCTTTATGGACGCTGAAAAAGATTTCAAGCTTCATGTACAAAAACGCTCAAAAGCTGCAGTCCTGCAAACACTTTACTTGGAAGTAACCCCCATTGATTTTACTGTCACTTATTTAGAAGCATATATGCAGACAGCCAGACTGTAAAAATATGGATTGGGCTCTTTGTGCAGATGCCATTGAATTATGCTTAAATTGAAATCTAAGACGGTTCTCCATGTTCTGGTAAAATAATTTTTATCACTAACTTCTAAATGCCTATTGCAGACATATAAGGTGTTTCTATCTGCCTTAAATCATGCACCTTAGGTTTGCAGATTGGCACTTACGCATTGATTACTGCTATAAGATTGGCTCAAGCCATTTCCCCTTTCACCACCTGGAATAATTGCTAGTTCTGGGCAAATAGGAGGTGGAGAATGCTGTGAAATCTGCCTGCCACCATGCAGCTTATAGGTCACCCAAAACTGCAGGAAATGTGGCATTTTAGCCTTTGCTTTATTCCAACCCTGTAGCCCTTTCCTTTTGATTTGCTTATTACTGCATATGCCAGCAATGAAAAGACAAGGCACCCACGCCAGCTTCTTTTTCTGTCATCCATTAAACCTGGGTGTTAATTCTTCTAACAGTGAAAGAACATAGAAGCAGCTAAACCTGAATAACAGACTATTCAAATATATTCAGCTGTTTATTTGACTGAAGTTACTTCTTGTTTCTTTTGGAACAACAGTTTAGCTCAGAGCCCAACTGCATGTTTCATGCCATTGAATAAATGTGACAGTTTGTTTTCCCAGAGAAAAGCAGTTTTGATGATGGTGGGATCTGGAGCAGAGAAATAGCAGGGGCCATGTTTGCACTTCACCTTTTCCTCCCTACCACTTCTGTGCTCCACATTGCTCCCAAAGATGCTTAATTCTTCCTCCCCACACCATTCCAAATACTCATGAAGGAAAAAAAGTATCTTGAGGGCACAGCTATTTGGAGCACAGAAGTGGCAGCAGAGTAAACAGCCCCCCATGATTTCTTCACTCTAAATGCCTCTGCCCAAAGCTGATTTTAAATCTGAGGATATGCAACATGTAGATCAGGGCTGGTCAAACGTCAGACTTCTCAGATCTATTTTGTTTTCTACTAGCACCCCAAGATCTACCAATCAGATCCAGACACAAAAGATACATCTGTAGAATTAAATAACAACATAAGATTAGCCCTACTGGATTGGGTCAAAGGCCCATCTAGTCCAACATCCTGTTGTCTCTGAGCACATTCTGACTAGCCTAGAAATTTAGAACATAAGACCATAAGAAGAGCCTGCTGGATCAGGCCAGTGGCCCATCTAGTCCAGCATCTTGTTCTCACAGTGGCCAACCTGGTGCCTGGGGGAAGCCCGCAAGCAGGACCCGAGTGCAAGAACACTCTCCCCTCCTGAGGCTTCCGGCAACTGGTTTTCAGAAGCATGCTGCCTCTGACTAGGGTGGCAGAGCACAGCCATCATGGCTAGTAGCCATTGATAGCCCTGTCCTCCATGAATTTGTCTAATCTTCTTTTAAAGCCATCCAAGCTGGTGGCCATTACTGCATCTTGTGGGAGCAAATTCCATAGTTTAATTATGCGCTGAGTAAAGAAGTACTTCCTTTTGTCTGTCCTGAATCTTCCAACATTCAGCTTCTTTGAATGTCCACGAGTTCTAGTATTATGAGAGAGGGAGAAAAGCTTTTCTGTATCCACTTTCTCAATGCCATGCATAATTTTATACACTTTTTTTTGTAGCAGAACTGCACTGAGCTCACAGTCCTTTTAACATGTTAACTCCTGGTTGGTTTTTTCCATTGCAGTTGCCTAATTTAGGCAGAAAAAAAGTTATTGTGTGGTTACTAGTGTTAGACAATTAGGAGTCAGAAACCCTTGCTGAGCTACTGCAAGTCACCCAGAGATTACCAGTAGAACCCATCCCTAAAGTAGATCCTCAAATTCAAGGTTCGCTGGCTTAACACAAGGCCAATTTATTTATTTATTTTATTATTATTATTTGATTTATATCCTCCCCCTTCCTCCCGGCAGGAGCCAGGGCAGCAAACAAAAGCACTAAAAACACTTTAAAACATCATAAAAACAGACTTGAAAATACATTAAAACAAAAGATCTTTAAAAACATTTTTAAAGACATCTTTAAAAAAGGTTAAAAACATATTGTTTCTTTAAAAAAAGATTTAAAAACATATTAAAAAGCAATTCCAACACAGACACAGACTGGGATAAGGTCTCAACTTAAAAGGTTTATTGAAAGACGAAAGTCTTCAATAGGTGCCAAAAAGATAACAGAGATGGCACCTGCCTAATATTCAAGGGGAGGGAATTCCACAGGGTAGGTGCTGCCACATTAAAGGTCCATTTCCTATGTTGTACAGAACAGACGTCCTGATAAGATGCTATCTGCAGGAGGCCCTCACCTGCATAGCGTAATGACTGAGTGGGTATATAAGGGGTAAAACGGTCTTTCAGGTATCCTGGTCCCGAGCTGTACACCAAGACTAGAACCTTGAACTTGGCCCGATAGCAAATGGGCAGCCAGTGCAATTCTTTCAGAAGTGGGTGACATGTTGGTGATACCCTGCCCCAGTGACTAGTCTCGCCACCGCACCAGCTGCAGCTTCTGGACCAACCTCAAGGGCAGCCCCACATAGAGTACATTACAGTAATTGAGCGTAGAGCTTACCAGTGCATGGACAGCAGGGGTTAGGCTATTCCAGTCCAGAAACAGCTGGAGCTGTCTTACTAGCCAAAGCTGGTAAAAGGCACTCCTAGCCACGGAGGTCACCTGGGCCTCTAGTGACAAAGATGGATCCAGGACCACCCCCAGACTACGAACCTGCTCTTTCAGAGGGAGTACAACCCTATCCAAAGCAGACAACTGACCAATTATCTGAACCCGGGAACCACCAACCCACAGTGCCTCCATCTTGCTAGGATTCAGACTCAGTATATTGGCCCTCATCCAGTGCACCACTGAGTCCAGGCAGTGGTCCAGTGCTTGCACGGCCTCTCCTGATTCAGATGTTACAGAGAAATAGAGCTGGGTATCATCAGCGTACTGTTGACACCTCACCCCAAATGTCCTGATGACTGCTCCTAAGGGCTTCATAGATGTTAAACAGCATGAGGGATAAGATGGTACCCTGAGGAACCCCACAGCACAGCTGCCAGGGGGCCAAAAGGTAACCACCCAATGCTATTCTCTGAAAATGACCTTGGAGATAGGATCGGAACCACTCTAAAACAATGCCTCTGATACCCATCTCACCAAGTCAGTCCAGAAGGATACAATGGTCAATGGTATCAAATGCTGATGAGAGATCAAGTAAGTGTAACAGGGTCGCACTCTCCCTGTCCTTCTCCCGATAAAGGTCATCCATCAGGGCTTCCAAGGCCGATTCAGTCCCATAACCAGGCCTGAATCCAGATTGGAATGGGTCAAGATAATCTGTTTCATCCAAGAGTACTTGCAGTTGCTGTGCCACAACCCTCTCAATCACCTTTCCTAAAAAGGGGGTATTTGTGACCAGTCGGTAATTGTCACAAACCAATGGATCCAGGGTGGGCTTTTTCAGGAGTGGTTGGATCACCACCTCTTTCAGGGCAGCTGAAATCACTCCCTCCCCCAATGATGCATTGACCACACCCTCATTGCGGACTACAGCAGATGTGGATGGGGCATCAAGACTGTTACGGAGGTGAGCAACATTACCCTCAAAGTGCCTTGCAAACAATTCACAGTGGGTCTCTGAAGGGTCTAAAACTCCGTTGATGTCAACAGACCCCTGACAATAAGGAAAAGCTCCACTGGACGGCTACTTGAGGATGCAATGGAGGCAGAGAAGTGGGCCTTCTTTGCTGCCCTCACTGCCACGCAGTAGGCATGGTTATGATGTTTTATTCGTGCCTGATCAGCCACACAGCATATCTTTTGCCACTTGCCCTTAACTTACTGGTATACCAATTTCATTGTACAGCACACAAAAGTAAAAAAAAGAAAACTGCAAGGAAATAAGACAGCAATTAATTTTGTAAATTTATCAGACTGGAAACTACTTTTCAAAAACAAAACAAGGACTGCACTTTGTATTGCACACCAGTGGGGCCTGGTGGCTCCATATCAGCAGGGCTGTGAAATCTGCTCCGGGTTTTAGTCTGAACTTTCAAGGAGCTGTCTAATCTTAGATAGCTCCTTGAAAGTTTGGACAAACCCCAAAGTGGATTCCACTGCGCCACTGATATGGAGCCACCAGCCACCACTGCTGCATTCTCAGCATCCTTCATTGTAGTTGTTCCAGGATTAGTAGAGACTTGATCAACAACACCAAACATGGCATCCTTTGCTTCCCTCAACTCACCTTTCCATATCTTTTAGCTGATGCAGTTGCGTACCAATACGAGATGAGGAGGTGTGCACTTTCATTCTTGATTTTACTGTGCTATTGTCCATAGGTGGAGCTGTTACCTCCTCACTTTAAAAATGCTCTTTGTAAGAATGCTCTTTGTGTATAGAGTTGTTATGCTGTGTAGGGTGTCCTCCTGCTTGCAGCTGCACCAATTCTAGTTAGTGCCCTAGAATGTCCAAGATCAGCATTCTGCCTATGGCAGAAAGTCTTTCTCACATTTTGGAAAAGTGCAACTCTATGCAAAGAAAAGTATGTTTTTCATTTAGGTTGACTTAAGTAAAATCTCTGGCTAACCAATCTATTGTTTCCTCCTCAGGGGGTAGCCATTAAAGAAAAGACAAAATGCCTTTTTTGTGTGTCCCCTCCCTGGACAAACTAGACATTTTGTAGGGGTGCATGCACAGTGGTCCCAGCCTAACATTGCCCCGTTGACCCCACTCCCTATGCACTGCGCATGCATAATAATTCATTTTCAGACATCCTGCTAACTGCATGTTGATAGTAGGGATGGACGTATATGGGTTTTTTTTTGTTTCTTTTGGTTTCTCATATTTCCAATCTTAAGATCAGTTCTCCACATATCTACATCAGTTTGTGATTTTTTTTAACAGCTCTCATGAAAACTCAGCAGCATTTTTGTGCAAATTTCCCCTACATTTTTATGGGCAATTTTGCCCAATATATACATTTTTGCAAAAAAAAAATTACCTAATACATTTTGTATGTTATTCTCACTAATATATGCATTTACATGAACACTTTATCATAGTATATGGATTTTTGTACACATTACTTGGCTGGAGAACCTCACTGCAAAATATGGGTAAGTGTGAGTTTCAAGGGTTGCTGTATTTTGGTCTGTATATTGTTTCAGAAAATGCAAATTTGGTAAGTTCACCTTTAAATGCGAACTGAATCAAATTTCTCTCCCACCACTACCTAAGAGGGAAACTAATAGGGTGTTGTGACATCAGAAGTGGAGGCAGCAGGTGTGGTCCTATAACTGCTACGCATTTATTTATTTATTATTAAATTTCTATCCTGCCCTTCCTCCCAGAAGGAGCCCAGGGTGGTTTTGAGCCCAAGGGACAGAATGCTAAAAACATTTTAAAGATCTTAAAAATAAACATCTTAAAAATATCTTACAAATAAAACATATTTTTAAAAAAATCTTCAAAAACATCTCAAAAAGCAATTCCAACACAGATGCAGACTGAGATAAGGTCTCTACTTAAAAGGTTTGTTGAAAGAGGAAGGTCTTCAGTAGCGCTGAAAAGATAACAGAGATGATGCCTGTCTAATATTTAAGGGGAGGGAACTCCAAAAGGTAGGTGCCACACAACACTAAAAGTCTGCTTCAGAGTGCAGTGATGGGCTTGATATATAAGGGGTAAGACAATCTTCAGGTCTACCTATGAAGGGAACTTGTGGAAAGGACTTTATCTCAGAGCCTGGAAGATTACTTTAAAAAAGTAATAAATTACAATTACAATTACATGGCCCAAAAAGCAGTAATTGCAGTTACAATTACAATTGCTTAGAAAATAACTGATTACTTACTAAAAGTAACTGCTTATTTTCTCAAAAGTAATCACTACAATTATATTTGTTACTTTTTTAAAAAAATGCCTACAAGGCGCTGGCCTTGGCTGCTGCACATCTAAGTAGCCTAAAACAACATTAAAAATAAACACACACATACAGAGGTAGTAGAATAATTCTTTTTATCCATAAGATAGCAATGGTGGTCTCTTCACTGGTAAGGGAGGTGGGAAGGGAGGCAGAGGCCCCTACTCAGATCTTTGCACATCAAACCAAGTGCAACCCCCTCCCTCAGCCAGCAAACATAATCTCTCTTACTTAACCACCTCCTGGACCCTGGCCTGCCACCAACTAAGGGACACTCGCCCAAGCAAACATTTTCCCCTGAGATGCAAAAAAGTTAAAATACTGCAAATGCAGCACAGTAGCCAGACAGGGTGGTGGAGGCCACTTTGTGTGCCAAGTGCAAACACAGTATTCACACACACATCATCTTTCACCTCCACAGTTCTTTACCTCCATTCTGCTGCTGCCTCCTTCTCCTCCTTTATCCATGTTCTTGCCCTCCGGCTCCTTTTTCCCTCCACTCCATTCTTCACCATCACCATCCATTTTTAAAAACAATTGTTTTCTCCACTCCATCCCGTCTCGCTCTCCACCTCCTCCATTGTCCTCTTCTACCCACCCACAGAGCATGAGGGAAGAGCAATGCTGCACAGAAGCCCAGTTTGAGGCACATGCTTTTCATCTATAAATCAGAGGAGCAGAAGACTTCCCCTGCTCCCCCCCAGTAATACCCAAAAGTAATTCTGGAAACGTTACAATTACTCCACAAAAGTAATAAAATTACTTCTAGTTCTATTACAATCAAAATGTAAAGGAATTACCCACTCGTTCCTCAAGAAAGTAATGAATTACAAGTAATTCATTACTTGTAACGAATTACTTCCAAGCAACATCAGGTAGTCAATGAAGTTCTTTATGTCAGAACTTTAGCCCACACTAACTGCTACTGTTTTATTAACTCTTACGAACTCTACCTAACATTGGCATGTGTGGTTGTACCAGATGGGTGCAATGGTGCTAACTTATGTGTGTGGTTTGCTTCTCTGTGAGTAGTGGCAGAGGGAGCAGTGCAACTACTATGCATCAGGGATATGCCAGGAATTCAGCATAATGCTTCTCTTCTTTAAAATCAGGCCTTGCTAAAACTTTATATCTCAGCCTAACAAGTCTTACTGTTATAGCAAAGGGGTGTGTGGGGGGTGGAGAATGGACATGAGCCTGAAGGCCATTTTCATAATTCATTTTTTTTTTGCATAGGCCCATTGTTGTGTGGATTTTGAAGTTGTTTTCTATAGAACTCACCTTTCTGGCATCCAAGCAAATACTTAATTGTTGATACTATTTTTAATCCTCCTTCTCTTCCAAATGATTGCCCAATTAACTGCTTCAATAGTAGTAGTAGTAGTATTTATTGTAACGGTCCGAGACCAGCAAAGCAATATCATAGAGTACAGTGTAATACAAAACAGTGCAATGACTCTAATTTAAAAGAAATACAGTATTATTTGATATGAAAGTTAAAAATATACTTAGAAAGGACCTTGTGCAAGCACCCAGGCACGCTGTTTTATAGCTGCAGCGCAAAATCTCGCAGTCGCAAGCGTAACACTGGGATCCACATCTGCTAAAAGGTATTTTGTTAAAAACGCAGGATCCCGACCGGGGAATTTCTGAATAAGGGGAAAGATAAGACGCTGTCTCATCTCATTATAAAATTCGCATTCCAATAAAACGTGGCCAACATTTTCTAAGGCTCCAGTGTCACAGGGGCACACACGTTCCAATAATGGGATATTCTTATATCTACCTTCTAATATGGCTGAAGGTAGCATATTATATTTGGCCAACGCAAAAGCTTTTCTGGTTCTGGGATTTTCTAAACTCTTCAGATGGTTAGCTAGCATATAGGGTATGTCATATGAATCTACATTGAAATTAACATTAGCCCGCTGGGTTTGAACATCCATGTCTAGATTTCTTTGTGTGATTAATAGGCTGGCTTGATGATATCCTACTGAGAGCAGAACAGATGGAGATAAACCCAAGGAAGTGATTTTTGTCTCTATAGATTTCTTCCAATCAGATTGAAAAGAATCGGTAAGAACAAGAGGAGCCAATCCAGTCGGAAGAAATACTAACTTTAGCCAATATTTAAGCTTCAAGATCCAAATACGGGTTTCAATTTTGGGAAGTCCGGCTTCCAGGCGCAAAATGTTATTTGGGAGGCACAGGGGGACGCCCAGGATAGTTCTAAGAAATTTAGTTTGCACGGTTTCCAGTAAGGTAAAATTTGAGTATGTGCCGGCCTGGGCTCCATAAAGTATTTGAGAAACAATTTTGGCCGTAAATACCTTTATGATTGATGATATATGCTGCCCTCCCACTGCTTCAATATGTTTATGAAATGCCTAACCTGAGAACACCAACAGGTGCAACATTTGGTGCAGATATTTTGATATGAGCAGTAGCTGGTAGTGGTAATACAACAATAATTGCTGGCTCATTTACGGACTATTTAGCTCGTGCAGTGAGCCAGATGAGAACAGCTAATGAGCACAGCTTCTTGCTGTAATTAGTAGAACAATCCTGGCTCACAGATGATTTACAGTTTGAAAAAAAAAACACCCTGTATAGTGACTAAAGTGCTTATATGTTACAGAGAGGTATACTCGTCCAGTGCCATGCCATTCTTTCTGCTCTGTTCAAACAGTCACATCAAACAGGTTGCGTGAAGGACAAAAGCTGGCTAGCAATAAAATGAGCTTGATACAATACAATATTTTTAGCAAGGGACCTGTTTCACTTGCAGGGAGTGGGAGATTAGAACTGAGGCATGAGTCATTCCTTCTTGGGGGATGTTCAGTACTAAATCTGAAGGGAGTGCTCCAAAAGATGTCCCTGAGGCTGGTGTGGGGTCTCTTTGCCTGAGGGTCCCTCCAGATATCCTTTTTATTGTGTATTCATGATGAATTGTGCTCAGGATGTTATCAGGGTTATACACAATTCCACTTTTAATACTGTTTGTGCCTGCAAAAGTTTTGCGGTGGACAGACTGCTTTGTTTCCAATCGGTGCATGTCCTACAGCTTCCTGCTGAAATCCTGTAGGTTTTTATACCAGAAATCTTCTGTGGCTTGTTTGTTTTTTGGCCCGACTTTTGTTGTGCCATAGTGCAAGAGCGCCAATTCCAGATGGCAATAATGTGGTAACCTGAGGTAACCATCACAGAAGAACTAATAAAGCGAAATGATTGTTGATGGTCCAGTATAAATCCACCACTAATGTACTATTATTGCATCAATGACATCTTGCAAAATAACCTGCAGTAACATTCTAGTCCGGAGAGGCCCTGATAGGCTTTTGGGAATTGAATGCAAGGACTATTAATAGGGTGCTATTCTACTGATTTTTATTTTGTGTTTTTTATTTTTATTGCTATGTTTTAAATTGTATTAATTCCATAGATAGTTTAATTACATTTTAATCATAATTTTCTGTATGTTTTATTTATATGTTTGTAGCTGTATTTATTTTAATTTTTGTAAGCTGCCTTGAATCCCAGTTCTGGGAAAAAGGCAGGATATAAATGAATAAAATAATAAAGATGATGATGGAAGCTTTGTCTCCTTCCTTTCCAATCCCTCCAGTCAGTTTCTGACACGACTCCTCTCTCCTTGCTCTTGTTACAGTTTACATAAGGCCTGTGGTGGCAGCTGAACATGAGCGCCCAAGCACTGACAATACTTCCTGCCCACTTTTATTTATTTCCTGCCAGGTTGTGTAGAGCTGCTGCAGGACCAGTTTTGGCCCTGTACTGGAGACAGGGCTGGCCCTAGGATAAATAGTGCTTGGGGTGCCTTTAGCCTCCCTCCCCCAGTCAGCTTTGTGGAGCCATCCAGACAATTTATGGGACCTGGTACAGGTGTCATGTTGTGGACCCTGCTTCGGTTCCATGCAAGGACCCATGCATATGTATACACAGTGGGGGGCACATGCAAGAATTATTGCATGCATGGACTACATGTGAGAGTTCTTGCCTGCAGCAAGTTTACATAAAGCCTGTGGTGGTACTTACAATATTTGTAGTGTTTAAAGTGTTAAGTGCTCAGTATCATCGCCTCAAAGCAAAGCTGTGTTCCACTGACTTACTTATTGCAAATGATATCAAAGGGGAATTTGAAAAAGAAACATACTTCAAAGCAATTGAAGGAAGATCATTTTTGTAGTTAGTGAGACAGACGGGAGAGGCCAGAGAGACTGCCTGCTTACACCGTTCCATGGCAGGCCATTTGGTTCTATCTGGTAACTGCTGCCACCACTTCCTACACCTCTTTTTCCTAGACAGGAAGAATCCGGGTGACCCAAGTTAGTACTTAGAATCCTGGGATCCTCCCAGCCAGACCCCTCTTTAACTTACTGTGAGGTCTAAAGCCAACACCCCAGTTCTCCTTCTATTGCTCCTAGCAATCTGAACAGTTTGCTTTTTTTTAGCACCTCAAAATCCTTTTATGCAACAGCGGGAATTCCCAAACCCCCTAGGCACGTGGGAGGTCTGTGTGCTACCAAATGCACAGGCCTGATTTCCAAATCATATAATGTTTAGTACACAGCAAGGGAAAGGAGCAAATTGGTTGTCTTGAAATAAAAGGAGCTTTTTAGCTCAACTACCTACCTGATTCTAAACCACTACTCATGTTCAGGAAGTTGGTCTCATGAGTAACACAACTTAGATGGTGTTGTGCGTTATGAACTCAGGGGCAGGCAAATAAGTGACAAAGGGCTGCATGACAAAGCTTAGTTTTTAAAAGCATTGTCACCTCGTAAGTTTGAGTGACAGCTGTATGTTATTGTTTTACTTGTATGCTCTTAAACTGGGTTGCAGTATTTTAAGTGTATGTCTAATTGGTTTTAACATCTTAATAGTTTAATTCTGTTTTAATGCTGCTTTTTATATGTTTATATGTTTATATGTTCTTAATGATATGTACTTACTTTTATCTGGAAGCCGCCTTGAGTTCCAGTTTGGAAAAAGGCCAGGGTATAAATAATAATAATAATAATAATAATAATAATAATAATAGCTGCCAGTTGGTGGCCAATTAGATTGCAAGTGACATTTCACTGTTAAGGGGAGATGGACCCCTGCTGGGCATGAAGGGTTGTCAGACACTCTCTGGGGTTCTGAGGAAACTGGGCTTCTCAGTGTTAGTGGATTCCCCCTTTCCTGTCAGACTTTCTAAAATACCCATCGTGAGGATCTGGATTCCAGCTGGGGTTTACATGCTGGCTAAGTTAGCCAAAATGAAGGGAAGAGGTCAGATTTTTGTCACAGTTAGTACCCAAACAACCTGCTTTCTGCCATCCTATAGCACTGCAGACAGTACTTTTTTTTAAAAAAACCCACTGAGCTCAACTTGGCACCTCTTCAGCTCAGCTTGGCACCCTACTCAGCCTGGTGTTCCGGGCAACCGCTGATCCTTGCTGATCCCTAAGGCTGAGCCTGAATGGATATCCCGAAAGCTCACTCTCTCCCTGTCTTGGAACAGGAGTAGCTCCCGTCTTCTCCAAAAGCTGAGGTATGTTGCTATCAGGCCTTATTTTTCCCTCTGACCTTGAGATAAGGACAATTCTCAAAGCTAGAAGTGATGAAGATTAGCTGAGGAGAAGAGAGTGCATCCAGCCAACAGTTACCATTCCTGGGGAGCAAGGCAGTTTGTTTTCCTCCAATTCTGCCTAATTCCGAATGTGCAGCATGCGTCCAAGGGATGTAGACACATTGTGGAGAACACAATCTCTCAAATGCAAGCAATTTTAAAACATTTTTCCTTCCAGTTTAGTGACTCTGGTCAGAGGGGAATGTCCACCTCTCCCATCAATGGCAAGTCACATGCAAATGGACTTGCAATGCCCCCTCTCCCATCAGTCCATCTACCACAGTCTCCTTAAATGGCAAGTCATGATCAGACCACTTCCTGGTGAGGTTTGGTCTTACAGTGACAAATCTCCCCTGCAGGAGTGAGGGACCACAGATACCTGACAGCTCTAGGAGATTTTCTAGTGGTGATCCTGTTGAGGCCCTAGTCTCACTATGGAATGGTGAGACTTGTAGGGCCATTGACACAATTGCTCCTGAGGGCCCTCTCTGGTGCCGTAGAGCCTGCTTTGCTACTTGCTATACTGAGGAGCTGCAGTCGATGAAACAGACTGGGCGAGAGCTAGAGTGTAAGTGGCGTAGATCTCGCTCCAGAGCTGACCAAACACGTGTTCAGGCTCATAATTGGGCCTACCATGCCGCAGTGGGGGCAGCAAAGGGATCCTAGTTTTCTGCCTCCGTTGCATCCTCAAGGAGCCGCCCTGTTGAGTTGTTCTATGTGGTCTGGAGGTTGTTCACTCCTGACCAGGGAGGTGGACTTCTGGAGCACACAGTGTCCAGCTATAACAGACTGGCTAAACCCTTCAAGGATAAAGTTGCTCAACTGCACAGTGATTTAAACGCTGCTGTTATGGCAGTTCCAGCTGAAATATCCAATGCAACGTCAAACCCACTATTGTGGAATCCTTAGTATGCTGATAAAACACAGCTCTATTTCTCCATAATATCTGAGTCAAGAGAGGCTGTGAATGCTATAGAGGACTGGATGAGGGCCAATAAACTGTGCTTGAATCCTGGGAAGCTGAAGGCTCTTTTGGGTAGGTGGTTCCTATGTCTGGGAGATAGGCGTTACCTGTTCTGGATGGGGATCAAGCTCCCTCTGAAGGAGCAGCTCCATAGCTTTGGGGTTTTCCTGGATTCATCTGTGTCACTAGAAGCCCCAGTATCCTCTGTGGCAGGAGTGCCTTTTACCAGCATTTTCTGATTCATCAGCTATGGCCATTCCTGAACAGGGATAGCCTGATCTCTGTAGTCCATGCATTGGTAACTTCAATGTTGGATTACTGCAATGAACTCTATGTGGGGTTGCCCTTGGCCCTGGTTCAGAAGCTTCTGCTGATGCAAAATGCAATGGCCAGACTGGGGTGCATGGCCAACAACATGCGATACCACTGTTAAAACATTCTCTGCGCTTTGAATTCTGTTTCAACAGTGTCCGGTGATGTGATGGGCACATCAGCCTTTCACCCTTGTTATGTTTTGCAGCATAATAACTAGAAGTCTCAAGCCTCCATCATAAGTATAGCAATGCTGTCAGCGCAGATCAGATAATCAACTCACACTGCTCCCTACCCCCAAGGAAAGGGAATGGAGTCCTTGGCATGTACTCTTAGTTCATAAGGCCATATATAACGGTTTGTAACAATGGTCACTTAGTGTGCTTTGGCGAGAAATGTAGGTCATCTTGAGACAAAATCAAATGTGCCATGAGACATATAGAAAGGGGTGTAATTTCCCTGCTGAGGAATAAGTTGCGGCATTTTGTCTGCCCCTCCCTGCTCAGCTACACTACTGATTGTTGGGTGTGCCAGGAGCCCTCATGTTCCTTGCCAAGCTGCTGTAGGATGCTGGGACCCCTGATGGAACACTGAACATCATCCATGGACAACATGCAGCTGTGAATTTTATTTGTGACCATCCTGATATCAAAGCCATCAGCTTTGTGGGATCTAATCAAACTGGAAAATATATCTATGAAAGGTGTTCCAGGAATGGCAAGAGCGTCCAGGCCAATATGGTAAAACTATGCATCTGTGTTGACCTCTCTGTTCATTCGAAAGCTGTGGATGATCCTGAAAACACTTTTAAAATAGTGATAATTTTAATGCCTTGAGCTGTAATTCTGATGTTTTGGTACTTCATTTGAAAATGACAAACTTTGAAATCATTATTGACATACAGTACATTTTAAATATGATTAACCCAAAATCTTTAAATATATAACTTTTAATTCTCTAGCAGAAAATTTCAAAATGTAAAAAGCTTTTTGTGACTCCCTTTAGTCCTTGCTTTGTATTGGTAACATAGCCGTATTTTCCTTGAAGGTCTGAAACTATTTAAACTAGTAGTTTAAAGATTCAGGTTTCATTCATGTTCATGTACTGTATATGGATATTGTTTATGTATTTTGCTTTGTAAATTAAGTTGATATGTTTTTTATTGTACCTTGTGTATTTTATTGTACACCGCTTTGAGATCTTTTAGATAGTAAGCGGTCTATAAATGGAAATAACAACAACAACAACAACAATAATAATACATCTGCACTGGCTGCCCATCCACTGCCGAGTCAGATTCAAGGTCCTTGTATTAATTTATAAAGCCCTGGACAACTTAGGTCCAGATATCTTAGGGACCACCTGAATAGTTATATCTAGGCCCAGCACCAGCCATGACTGGACCCTTGGGCACCAGCCTGCACTGGGCCCATGGTGCTCGCCCGCATGCCACACCTACCTCTCCCATCACATCAATGTGAATGCCATGTGCCATCAACCAAGATGGTGGCAGAGGCTTCCCTAAGGGGCTGATGTCCCCACCACCATCTTGGTTGATGGTACGCATGCGTGCTACGCTACACACGCACATGCCTGCCATCAACCAAGATGGCAGCAGAGGTGTCAGCCCCTTAGGAAAGCCTCCACCGTATTCTTGGTTGATGGCAGGGTGCATGCACAGCATGCACAGCATTTACTACAACAGGAAATCTAGGTGGGGTTGTAAATAGATGCTGTGGGCCTGTGTGGTTAGTAGGAAGGCCTTGGCAACTCCCTCTTTGCAATCTGCGGCAGGGTCAGGAGTCAACATTGCAACGGATCGCGGAATGGGAGTGCTATAGGGGCCCTCAGCCAGGGCCCAACCTGGCCGCCCTCTGGTGCTGGACCTGGTTGTATTCCAGCTCGATCACTGAGATCATCTGCAGGAGCAGCTTTGGTTGTTCCCGAGTTGGCAAAGCTCATTTAACATCAACATGACATTGAGCCTTCATTGTTATTGGCCCAGTTCTCTGGAATGCTCTGCCAACAGAGATTCAGTAAGCGCCTTCTGTTTCAACTTTTAAACACTTGCTGGAAACCCTTCTATTCCACCAGGCTTATGCAAGCAATTAAGAAGATGTCTTTTTGCAATAGCTGACCTCTGATTTTGCTGTATTTTTAATGGTTTTTACAATATATATTTTAAAAACATTATAAACCGCTTTGATGTCTTTAAATGAAGTAATGGTACACAAATATATTTATAAATCAATAAATTAATAATATATTCAAATAGACTTGATAGGCCTTTTGTCCTTGTATCATACTCAGTGAACTGTGTTGCCATGTTCCTTAGAATTCTGAGCTACTGCAGCTGAGTACACACCATACATTTAGAGCACACTACTTCACCCAAAGAATCCTGGGAACTGTAGTTTATCCCTCACAGAGCTACTATTCTCAGCATTGTTAACAAACTACAATGTCCAGGCAAGAAGGAGAGCCGCAGTTGTTGGGCCTACCTCCTCAGTCTTTGCCTTTTCCCAGATTTTCTGACTGATTGCTGCCTCTTCTTCCTGCCTGATGCCCTGCTCCCTGGCAGCCCTCGATTGCTTTGAATGATCCATGGCTGTCTCAGGCTCCAAACACTCAGAATAGGACCAATTTGGCTGGAGCCTTGGCCAAATCTGGTGCATAGCCCTACTATTTAGTGTGCACTGCCTCTGTACTCTGACATTCCATTTTTTACCATTTATATGGTATCCAAAGATCTCAAAGTAGTTTCCAATAAAAATACACACACACACACATATATATATACACACTAAGTACAATCATAAGTTACCATGTCAAATGATTAAGACAGAGCACAAATACATAAACAATATCCATATACATAAACACAATATCTGAAGGGGTGGTGATAATAGGCAAAGGCCAATGCTTTATTTTATTTTATCTTATTTATTAGATCTATATCTCGCCCTTCCTCCCAGCAGGAGCCCAGGACAGGCAAAGGAGGAAAAAGGAGGAGCTTTGAGGAGAAAAATTGATGGCAAAGCAAAAACAAAAAACAAAACCCAAAACAACAGAGCAACTTTTCTAAAGCATATGGCCAAATGTTGCCTCATACAGTGTTTTTTAAATTAACTGTTTATATTCTTTTTACACAGAAGCATTCTCATTGCACAAAACGTGAACTAATTAATTAGAAGGAGGTTTGCTCAGTTGCACGCTAAAATAAGCTAAGCACAATCATGCAAAATACTTTAAAATACCATGTAATTCCATGTGCAAAATGAAATGCAAATAGGTTGCATTTTTGTTTTATTGTTTTCTCTGCCTTCGGCCTCTCTCATCATCTGCTTTGTATTTTTATTGCGGACGGGCTTGGAGTTGTATTCTGAAGCAGAGTGAAAACAATCAAATCAAATCAGAACTTGTCAACAGCAACAGCAGTTGAATTTGGTAGTAGAAAAAAAGCATGCCAAAGAAATTAAACAAATCAATGACAATGACAACAGAAATATTCCCAAACAAATCATTTCCCCAATTCTAGGATGCACCATACAATATCAGCTATTTGGGTTTTTGACTCTTCAAACATATTATACCAATTTAACTGTCATGGCTTCTCCCAAAGAACATCACTTCATTTGTTGAAGGTTCTGAGAATTTTCTTAAAGCAACCCTCACAGACCTGCAGTTTCCTATGGAGAGAAAATGACTGTTAACCATGCAATTGTAGCCACTCAGAGGTAAGTCCTATTGAACTCAATGGAGCTTACTCCCAGGTAAGTGGAGTTAGGATTGCAGCCCCAATCAGTTTAAGTCTGTGGTCCTATACATACTTACCTGCAAGTTAAGATGCAATAAACTCAAATGGGATTACTTCAGAAGAGATACATAGAAGATTGTACTGTAAGCTGCACATATGGAAAGCCAGGAGCATGTAGCAGAGGAGAATTGGGACTCATAGCAGAGGGTCTGGGCTTCAAATTTCTGGTCAACCATGAAGCTCAGTGGGAATGCTTGGGCTGGTCACTCCATCACAACCTAACCTATCTCACTGTATTACCACATTCACCGGCTTCAAAGTTGGGAAGGTCATTTCAGAAGTTTTGGGGGCCTGGTAAAAGCCAGCAGCTCATGGCTGTGTTGTTTCTCTGTGGCTGATGGCTGCCATTTTGTTCTCCCCACCTTGCAAAAGAGCAGGCAGAGTGAGGACAGGATGCCTTACATCACCACACAGCTGCAGGGAGTAAAGCACTAATGCTTGTAACAAGTAACCTGAACCAGTGGGGGGTGATAGGCATAAAGGAAACCTAAGTTTCCCTTGCTGATTCCTTCTTTAATAGCCACTTGTTAGTTCTTCTCAGGCTTTCCTTCCTTCCTTCCCTAGTCAGTCAGAGTGTCTGTGAGTGTTAGTCTTATGGTTCTACAACAGCCACATGTATGCTTGTAGTCAGAATGACTTTGTTTTCCAGTAGTAACAAACCTTAAGTTTCCATATTATTTCAACTACCAGTCATCACTCTGTTCATTTCTGCACTTCTCTGCACTATATACCAAACTTCAATAATAGCTTTGTCCCAAAACCAATCAGAGTGAGTACAAGGCTTCCTGGTGTCCTGCCGCTCTGCATGCTGGGAAGAGAAGAAAAGATACCCAGCAGCCACTGAGATGCCATGACTGAGAAAGGCACAGTGACATTAAAAAAAATATGAGCTGGAGAGGGTTCAGGAGATGTTTTGTCCACCCCACCCCATCTAGGCTCTCCAATTTCAGTAGAAAAAGTTTGACTTATTCCTAATAAAAAGGAAGAACTATGGGTGCCACTTTATCTCCTTGGAAGGAGGACTGGATACAATAAATAGATAAAATGTATGCATAAGCATTTCTGACAGTGGTTGGGATTTTAGGGTTAAACCAGATGTGTTGTTGTTTATTTATATACTACTTAAGGCCAAAATAGGCTCCTAAATAGTTTATAAGTATAAAAACAATTACTCAGAATATAGTATATTGAATATAGTGCTTATAGAATATAGTGCTTAAAATCATTTTAAGTAAGATTATATATTTAAACATTTCTGTCAGTTTAAATAGATTGTTATTTTACGGTAGTCATGAGTTAGTGAAACCTATAGCAAGGGGTCAGGTGTTGAAGGGAACCGGGCATATAGCTGTGTTGCAAAGGCTACCTTGTACTCCTCTGCCCTGATCAGTCACATTTAATTGACTAGTGGAGGGGGAGGAAGAATGTGAATATATACGTTTGGATGTACAGCCCATTCATTTTCTGCCCCAATAGTCATGTGTAACTGTGTGTGACCTAAGCTGGTTGGGGGGAAATTAACAGCATGCAGTGCAAAGCTGTGAGAAGAAGGACAATGAAGCAATTGGTATTTAGAAGAAATGTTACATTAAATTAGTGGAATGTGTGCCTTTGGACATTTGGATATGTACTAACTGTATGGAAAGGGAATCCAGTTCTTAGATGTTCTCTCAAGCAAAAGCAGTCAGTCTGACTATGTTAGCAACATGGTTTATCCTTATAACTACTAGTATTTCTACTATTGCTATGACTACTACATTATGAAATCTACAAGCCCCAACCCTGATATTCCCCCTAAATTTTAGTCCAATCATGTGCTCCTGTGGCTTCCTCTAAAGAAGTAGCTCAGGGAGGTTCCTTCTAATTCAAGCACTGCAGTGAACAGAAAAGATGTCTTGGGTTCTTGTGCTCTTTTTTTACAGTCTCTAGCTGAGTGCTGGCACATTATCTCTAAGCCAGTGGTAAATGACTAGTGTAATCACAGCATAGATACTGGGTGTATTAACTTTAAAATAATCTACATATTCTTCAACTTCAAGCCTCTAATTCACATATACTTCACTACTTTCAGCTGCATGGTACTCTATGAACAGGTATCCAAAATGCAACACGAGATAGTGCTAGAAGATGAGAACCCCCAGGTCAGATTACACTCAGCAAGCTACTGGGGAAGAACAACGGACAAGTAAGAGTAACACTGAGACAAATGATGCCACTGGGTCAAAGCCAAATGGAAGCCCAGAGGCTGATGTACACAGATGTGAAAGGGGAGTCCGGAGTTGTAAGATGTACACAATAGGAACATGGAATGTGAGATGCATGAACCAGGGAAAGTTAGAAATTGTCAAGCAAGAAATGGAGCGCATCAACATTACAATACTTGGCGTGAGTGAATTAAAAAGGACAGGAATGGGACACTTTCAATCAGGCAACAACAAAATATTTTATGCAAGAAATGAGAAATTAAGAAGAAATGGGGTTGCTTTAATAGTGAGAAGTGATGTAGCAAAAGCAATTAGGAGCTATAAAGCAAGGTCTGAGCGAGTGATATCAATGAGATTTATTGGAAACCTATTGACATAACCATCATCCAAGTCTACGCTCCAACGGCAAACACAGAAGAAAAGGAATCACAGAGATTTTATGCAGAAGTACAGGAAGAAATTGATCACACACCAAAACAAGATGTGCTGATAATCAGGGGGGATTGGAATGCAAAAGTAGGGAACAGAGAAGAATTAGGAATTGTGGGAAAATGGGGCCTAGGAGACAGAAATGAAGCAGGAGACTTACTGAATTCTTTGAAGCCAGTAATTTGTTTCTTGCAAACACATTTTTTGAGCAAACGAAAACACAACTATACTCGTGGACATCACCAAATGGTCAATATACGAATCAAATTGATTATATAATTGGTAGCACAAGATGGAGAAGTTCCATACTTTCTGCAAAAACAAGACCAGAAGCAGACCGCTATGCAGATCATGAACTGGTCATGTTGAAAATCAGAGTTAAGCTATAGAGGAACAAAGCAATCATAATGCCAAAATACAATTTAAATAACATCCCAGAAGAATTTAAAGATCAGATAAGGAACAGATTTGGGCCTTTAAACTTCCTTGATAGACAACCAGAAGAGCTATGGATTGAAGTCAGAGACATTATCAGGGAAGAATTAAAAAAGACAATACCTCTAATTAAAAAGAGAGAAAGACCTCAGTGGATGACTGACAAAACTCTTGAAATGGTTAAAGAAAGAAGGAAAGCAAAAGCAAAAGTAGAAACAGGGTCAGAACCCTAAATACAATGATACAGTGACTAGTACGTAGGGACAAAGAGAACTATGACAATAGCTCTTTGAGTCTTTGGTTGGGACTAATGGGTCAGCCTGACACTGTTTTTTATCTTTAATTTTTATCTTTTAAGTTTTTTATTCTCACTCCCTCATATGTGTATGCATATATATACATGTATGTATGTTTGTATGTGACTGTATGTATATGCATAATGCATTTTATGTATTTTAACTGTATTTTACACATTTTAATTTACTGTGATGTTTGTGTCTTTATTGTGTATTGTGTGCAATTTTATTGTAGCCGCCCTGAGTGCCCTATTGTAGGGTAGAAGGGTGTGATAGAAATATTTTAAATAAATAAATAAATCGTTATTGTATGGAAATAGAAGAGGACAACAAAAAGGGTAGAACAAGAGCCATATTCCAAAAGATTAGAGAAATTAAAGGGAAATTTAAACCAAGAGTAGGGATGTTGAATAATCAACAGGGGAACACACTGACTGACTGAGATGAGATAAAAGGAAGGTGGAAGCAATACACTGAAGAACTCTATAAAAGGGATGCATCGATGACAGATTCATTCACCGAGAAACCATATGATGAACCAGAAATTGTAGAATGTGAGGTGAAAGCTGCTCTTAAAATTCTTGGAAGAAACAAATCACCAGGAACAGATGGCATACCAATAGAGTTGCTACAACTGAGACTGAATCTGTGCAAATTTTGACAAAAAATTGTCAACAAATATGAAAAACTAAACAATGGCCCACAGACTGGAAGCGTTCAATATATATCTCAATTCCAAAGACAGGGGATCCCAGGGAATGCAATAATTATCGAACTATTGCCTTAATATCCCATGCAAGTAAAGTAATGTTCAAGATTCTACAACAAAGGCTCTTACCATATATGGAGCGAGAAATACCAGATGTCCAAGCTGGATTTAGAAAAGGAAGAGGTACCAAAGATCATACTGCAAACATACGTTGGATAATGGAACGGATCGAGGAATTTCAGAAGAAAATCACTCTGTGCTTTATAGATTACAGCAGATTGTGTAGATCATGAAAAACTATAGAATGCTTTAAAAGAAATGGGGGTGCCACAGCATCTGATTGTTCTGATGCACACCCTATACTCTGGACAAGAGGCTACTGTAAGGACAGAACATGGAGAAACCGATTGGTTCTCCATTGGAAAGGGTGTGAGACAGGGGTGTATTTTATCACTCTATTTATTTAATCTATATGCACAACATATCATATGTAAAGCGGAATTGGACCAAGATGAAGGAGATGTGAAAATTGGAGGGAGAAATATCAATAATTTAAGATATGCAGATCATACCACACTACTAGCAGAAACCAGTAATGATTTGAAATGAATGCTGATGAAAGTTAAAGAGGAAAGCACAAAAGCAGGACTACAGCTGAATGTCAAGAAAGCAGAGCTTGGAAAAGTTACTTTTTTGAACTACAACTCCCATCAGCCCTAGGCAACATGGCCACTGGATTAGGCTGATGGGAGCTGTAGTTCAAAAAAGTAACTTTTCCAAGCTCTGCAAGAAAGCTAAAGTAATGGGACTTCCCGGAAGGAGTGCTCTGCTGGTGGTGCCTCTGAGTGAGCTCTGTCTCAGGAAGCTTTTTTCAGTTAAAAACCAGTCAAGAGGAATTTTTGACTGGTGTAAATGTTCTCCAAGGCAAAGGTGAACCGAAGAGATTATCCATGGAACTTCGTTGAGCTGTAGATAGCTGGAATTGATCAGGAATCCCCTGAGATAAGAAGGCTGATCTAGCAGCGGAAGACGAAGTCAGGACTTCCAACAAGCTGTGCTGAAAAAAAGCGATACTTTTTTTTCCTTAAAAATGTTCTATAACGAGCGAGCCTCCTTCTGTCTAAATCTTATCATTGGGCTTAAATTACTACAGTAAAAGAGACTTGTTTACGAATCAGCAATTGAGAAACCTGGGTGAGTCACACTTTTTTCCTTTTATATAAAATTAAAGAAGAAAGAAAATTTAAAGAACTTAATTTATAGTTTAATGACAAAAAGCTGGCTTGAATTTGGAATTATAAAGATTAAAACGGATGAGAGGCAACTTATCCGATAAGATGATTTGATTATTTGAAGGAAATATATCTGGGACTATTTTTTTTCTTTCTTTTTTTTGGACTATTCTCTTTGGACGAATCTGCTGTTCATGTATGTTACTGACGGTTGGGTGCTGTGAACCAAACTTGTTTTGCATTCCTGGACGTGCAGGAGATAAGAACTGTGCTGGCTAGATCATATTAACAGGCCTGGAATATTAACTCTTTTGTTGTTGGGGGAAAAAAAGAAACAGACTGCCTCTAGGTTTGGGAACATTGGTTAACAGCAGAAACTAAAGGTTTTTTTTTCAAGAATGACAACTAGGAAAGCAACTAAAGCCCTGGAGCGAAGAGGTTCAACTGATGCACAGGAAGGGGCTGTCTCCCCAGACATGTTCCAGAAAATAATGGATTGGATTAGTGATCTTAAACAAGATCTCAAACAAGAGATGAAACAGGATAGACAAGAAATTAAAGATGAATTTGGCAAAATGAAGATGGAATTGAAAGATATAAAAGAACATATCAAAATAGAAGTGGATGAGATTAAAGGCACAATTGGGCAAATAACACAGGAGGTAAAAAACGTTAAAGGAAAGGTGCAAATCTTGGAGAACAGAACAGATATATTAAATATGGAATTGGAAAAAAAATTGGATCATATCGCTGTGATGGAATTGAGAGATAAAGAATATTGTTTGAGATTTCGTGCAATTCCTGAAGAAACAGGTGAAGATATCAGAGATAAAATGGTTAATGCTCTGGTAAAATTTTTGGATTGGAATGAAGATCTGATGGAATTTGAAATAGATAAAGTTTATAGAATCAATTCAAGATATGAAACAATGAAAAAAATTCCAAGAGATGTGCTTGTGCATTTTGTAAAAAAGAGGACCAGAGATATGGTATTACAACAACATTTCAATAATATCTTTAAAATTGATGGCAAGGAAATACTGGTGATGAAAGAAATCCCTATTAGACTTTTATGCAAGAGAAAAGAATATGCTTTCTTTACAGAAAAACTTAAACAATGTAAAATTCAATTTAGGTGGGATGTTCCAGAAGGAGTGATTTTTACATTCAGACAACAAAAATATCAATTGAATACTGTTCAAAAAGCAAGGGACTTCTTGAGAAAAGCTTCAAAAGACATGGAAGAAGACAAACTCAAAGACATGGATATAATTCCTGGGAAACAAAGACAACAGGAACATGCAGAGGAGGGAAAGGAAGATGATGGATTAAAGGGAGCATCAGGTACATTTTAAAATACATGCTTAAAGATGGATTACAAATATCTAACTTGGAATATAAATGGAGCCAATACGTCGCAGAAGAGAAAGAAAGTGTTTCATTATTTGAAAAAATTAAAATTGGATATAATTTGTCTACAAGAAACTCATATTAAGAAGAAAGATTCCAAATATTTGATTTGTAAAAATTTGGGTGAAGAATTTATTTCGTCTGGATCAAAAAAAAAATGGTGTTGTTCTTTATATTAACCCACAATTGTTTCCTAAATTGATATTATTGGATGACAGTGGTAGATTTGTGGGGGTTGAAATTACTTTACAAGGTACAAAAATTTTGATAGTGGGCATTTATGCCCCCAATGAAGATAAAACAAGGTTTTATACAGGACTTATGGAAAAATTGTCAGAGTTTTCATATGATCATTGGTGTGTTATGGGTGATTGGAATGGAGTAATTTTACCAAAAATGGACAGACTTTCTGAGAAAAATATTAAAGAGACACAGGGTAAATTACCGAAGATTTGCTTTGAATTGATGGAAAATTTAGAATTGGTGAATGCTTGGAGATATATAAATGACAATGCAAAAGAATTTACTTATTTTTCAGAAAGACATAAAACATTCTCGAGGATTGATATGATTTGGATGTCTAAAAGCCTAGTGAAAGACATTTCCAAAATGGATATATTACCAAAAACTTTTTCGGATCACAATCCAGTGATATTGACTTTAAAAAAAAAAAATCTTGGATTTAGATGGAGACTAAATGAATCTTTATTACAGAATGATAAAATAGTGCAAGAATGTAAGAAGAAATTAAAAGAGTTTTTTGAACACAATTTACATAAAGGAACAGATGAAAATATTGTTTGGGATACAAGTAAAGCATTTATGAGGGGATATTTTATTAAATGTAACTCTGAATTAAAAAAGAAGAAACAACAGAAAATGCAATTAATCTTGGAAGAAATAAAACAAAAAGAGGAAGAATTGAAAAAGAATCCAACTAAAGTTCCTATTGTAAATCAAATTAAAATGTTACAGAAACAAGTGTCAATGTTGACAGTTAGAGAAACTGAAAGGAAATTAAACTTTGCCAAACAAAGGACTTTTGAATTTGCAAATAAACCGGGGAAATTGCTAGCATATAAATTAAGAAAAGAACGACAAAAAAATCTTATTTTAAAGATACAAGAAGGAGATGAGATGTTGACAGACAATGTAAAAATCCAAAGGGTTTTTCATCAATATTATTCAACTTTGTACAAGTGTCAGGAAATTCCCTCTGAAAAAATAGAAGAGTATATATCTAAACAGAATTTGCCTAAAATTACAGATTTTCAGAGACAAGCTATTAATGGTCCTATTACGTCAAGAGAAATATCTGAGGCTATAAGTAAAATTAAATTAGGAAAGGCGCCAGGACCGGATGGACTATCAGCAGTGTATTACAAATGCTTGGAGGAGGAACTCTTATTACCTTTACAGTATACAATGAATTCTATTTTGCAAAAGGGGAAGATACCGGATAGTTGGAAAAATGCCAATATAACATTAATACCTAAAGAGGAGCAGGATCTAACCAAAACAAAAAATTATCGGCCGATATCTTTATTGAATAATGACTATAAATTTTTTACAACGATTTTGGCAGAAAGAATGAAAATAATATTGCAACAATTTATTAAGGAAGATCAAGCAGGGTTTCTACCTAAAAGACAACTACGTGATAACGTCAGGAATGTTTTGAATGTGTTGGAATACTTAGAACAACGAAATGATAAACAAGCAGCTTTGATCTTTTTAGATGCTGAGAAAGCATTTGATAATTTGAATTGGAAATTTATGTTTAAGGTCTTGGAGCAAATGGATTTTGGAGATAACTTTATAAAATGGATTAGATCTATTTATACATCTCAGAAGGCACAGATAATTGTTAATGGAGGGTTAACGGACTCATGTGAAATACAAAAGGGTACAAGATAGGGATGTCCATTATCTCCCCTTTTATTTATTTTGGTCTTGGAAGTGCTGCTTAGAGATATAAGGCAAGATAAAAGGATTTCGGGAATAAAGGTAAAAAAAGAGGAATATAAATTGAGAGCATTTGCTGATGATTTGATAATTGTATTAGAAAATCCATTGGAAGGAATTAATGCATTGATGGACAAATTAAAAGAATTTGGACCGTTAGCAGGATTTAAGATCAACAATCAAAAAACAAAGATGTTGGTGAAAAATTTATCTTCAAGGGAACAAAAAGAGTTGATGGACAAGACAGATTTTAAAATAGAGGAAAAGTTGAAATATTTAGGTATTATTATGACAAATAAAAATTCAAAGTTGTTTCATAATAATTATGAAAAACTATGGAGAGAGATTAAGAAAGACTTGTTAAGATGGGATAAATTACAATTGTCATTAATGGGAAGAATATCCATGATAAAAATGAATGTACTGCCGAGGATGATGTTTTTGTTTCAAACAATACCTGTAATATCCTCTGATTTACCTTTTAAACAATGGCAAAAAGATATTTCTAAATTTGTTTGGCAGGGAAAAAAACCAAGAGTTAAATTTAAATTATTACAAGATGCCAAAGAAAGAGGAGGACTGGGATTACCGAATTTGAGACTTTATTATGCTGCCTGTTGTTTAGTCTGGATAAAGGAATGGTTTTTATTGAGGAATAAAAGGCTATTGGATTTGGAGGGCCATGACCTGAAGTGGGGATGGCATGGATATCCATGGTATGATAAAGTAAAAGTTAATGTGGATTTTAATAATCATTTTATAAGACGTCCTCTGTTGAAAATATGGAATAAATATAAACCAAGGTTTTATTCGAAAATACCATTATGTGTCTCAACTTAAGAAGCGTTTTACAGAAGAGAAATGGCTGGAAAAGAGAAATGGTTAACATACCAAGAACTATTAGAAAATGTACATGGAGAATATATAATGAAAGAGAGAGAACAACTGATAAAGGAAGGATATAGTTCTCAATGGTTTGCCTATTTACAATTGTTAGAAAGATATAAAATGGATAAGAACATGTATGGGTTTGAAATAAATAAATCTGATTTTGAAATAGGTTTGTGTACAAATGATGAAAATATAATTGCGAAAATGTATAAACTCTTGCTGAAAATGGATATGGAAGAAGAACAAGTAAAAGAGTGTATGGTAAAGTGGGCAAAATTTTTTGGTTATAATATACAAATGGATCAATGGGAAAATATGTGGAAAAAAGGCTTGAGATTTACATTATGCTATAATCTTAAAGAAAATTTCTATAAAATGATGTATCATTGGTACATGACTCCAGAAAAGTTGTCAAAAATGTATAGTAATGTTTCTAATGCTTGTTGGAAATGTAAACAACAAGAAGGATCATTTTATCATATGTGGTGGTTGTGTAAACAGGCAAAATCATTCTGGGCACAGATAGGTAGGATGATGCAAAAAATCCTAAAGATAAATATTCAGTCAAAACCAGAATTTTTTTATTGGGTTTTATGGATAAACAAATAGAAAAGAAATATGGAAGAATAATATTATATATGATTACGGCAGCAAGATTATTATATGCACAAAAGTGGAAAATGGAATCAACTCCAACAACGAAAGAATGGCTATTGAAATTAATGGACTTAGTAGAGATGGAAAAATTGACATGTTTACTTAGAGAAAAATCGACAGATACATTTCTTAAGGAATGGAAGCCTCTCTTAGACTTTTTGTTGAAAGATAAAAATGAAATGATGATAATGGGATTTGACGATTAATTAAGATAGACCATGGAGAACAGTGATTTTGTATGTATTAAGGGACAGGTTTGATATATATTATATATTTATAGCTGATCTGTGACAAATCGGAAGTCAATTTTTTTATTTTTATTTTTAATCTTATTGTGTTATATTTTTTTATTTTGTTTTGTTTGTTTTATGAAAATTTGAATAAAAATTATTGTAAAAAAAAAGAAAGCTAAAGTAATGACAACAGAAGATTTATCTAACTATGAGGACTTTGAATATGTCAAGGATTATCAATACCTTGGTATAGTCCTTAACCAAAATGGAGACAATAGTCAAGAAATTAGAAGAAGGCTAGGACTGGAGAAGACAGCTATGAGAGAACTAGAAAAGGTCCTCAAATGTAAAGATGTATCACTGAACATTAAATGCCAGGATCATTCAGACCATGGTATTTCCGATCTCTATGTATGGATGTTGAAGTTGGGCAGTGAAAAAAGTTGAGTAGAGGAAAAATCAACTCATTTGAAATGTGGTGTTGGAGGAGAGCTTTGCGGATACCATGGACCGCAAAAAAGACAAACAATTAGGTGTCAGAACAAACTAACCCAGAATTAGAAGCTAAAATGATGAAACTGAGGTTATCATACTCTGGACATATAACGAGAAGACATGATTCACTAGAAAAGACAATAATGCTGGAAAAAACAGAAGGGAGTAGGAAAAGAGGAAGACCAAACAAGGGATTGATTGATTCTATAAAGGAAGCCACAGCCCTGAACTTACAATATCTGAATAGGGTGGTTTATAACAGATGCTATTGGAGGTCGCTGATTCATAGGGTCGCCATAAGTCATAATCGACTTGAAGGCACATAACAGCTGAATGCTGGCCATCTACACATTATACATGTCTGAAATGAAAGATATTTTATGACTGGACCACTTTCATTGTAAACGAACTACATTTGTTGCAAAGGCTGCCAGATATGCTCCATTTATTGCTAAGAGTTCAATACGTCTCCATCCTGTTTGCTGTGTTTACCCAGCATCACTGATGGAACCATCTATGATGCTCCATTGTTTGTGGCCTATGACTGTCTAATCTATAGGCCCTAATGGATGTGCCAATTCTGACTGGTTCTGCTTAGAATCAATGTGAAAATCCATTGTACTGTAAGTTTTATGCTTCCCCGTTGTTGGGTTTTTTTAGGGTAAGTAAAACTTGGCAGGAGTTTCTTTTCCAAGCACCACCGTTTTTGCTTTCTTGCCTTACTTAAGGAAGTGCATGATAACAAAGCTGCGGAATCTCAGAAATAAAATAAATGCTCTATCCCTGGTCAGCATATAGTTTTAGAGGAGGACCACTTTGACAAGGGGTCATAATGTTTTTGAAACAGCTATTAAGTTCTCTTTCTCTCCCCCGCCCCCATACTTCGGTGTGACTTAACTTCTGGGGCTTTGTGAGTAAATCCAAGATGGCATTCAGAAGCTTTAAAGGTATCAAAAGGAGGTCAGGGCATCACAAAATTCAGAGAAGTACACATTTAGAAGGATAGCTGGGTGTCAGTGTGTGCATTGGTTCAGGAAGTGCATAATTAGGTAGGTTTGCATGAAATCCTACTGGCATCAGGGGTGAGCCCTTGAAGGGTATTTGGATCCCAGAAACCACCTGTATGCCATGTGGTGGCATCACATCTGGCTGTCTGCAAACACTTCTTCTGCAACTGGATTAGCAATCTCGGAGCAAGTTAGCATTCCTCATGGATTAGATTTGGCCCAAGGACCTACAATTACTGATCTGTACTTTATTTTATTTTGTTTCTTAAATCTATATCCCACCCTCCTTCCAAAGGAGCCCAGGGTGGTGAACAATGAGCAATAACACAATAAAAACATCTTAAAAACAATTCCAATACAGATGCAGACTGGGATAAAGAGATCTATTTAAAAGGCTTGTTGAAAGAGGAGGGTCTTCAGTAGGTGCCCAAAAGACAACAGACTACTCTAGACTTGTATAGAACAACTTCTGCCTTGTTTAGGAGTAGGTGGTGGCATGGTGATGCTTACCTGATTTCCCAGCACTGCCATCACTGTGGTTTACCAGGAGGGGGAGTGGTGAAGTTGCGGTGAGGTTGGCATGATGCCTACACACTAGTGGAGTCAATCCAAGCCTTGTGTGGGTGTGTTTGCATGGCACTGACATTGTCACTATCCCTCCAATAAGCCACAGCAATGGTGGGTGATGGGAGGTCTGGTTAGCACCAAGTGTTACTGGTCTTGTCTGGAATGGGATGAAATTAAAAAGGTGTTTACAGTTCACTGAAATATAAAATTATATTCAAGGAGACAAATGGCATGATTTAGGACTTAAAAGGCATGTTCTTCCAATCTAGGCCAAGGGAGATTAAATATCTTTTCCCAAGGCATTTTTGGCAATAACATCAACTTGAATAACCACCCTTTTTGTTCTCAGTGTCACGGAGAAAAAAATTTGAACTTCAAATTTAAATAGATGAAGAGCCAGGTTTGATAATAAGCAGACCGAATAGAATTCTGATTTGGCAGGACATTCAGAGTAGAGGCTTTTGTTTTGTTTTGTTTTGTTTCTGGGCTCACTATGAAATGCACAAAATGTTGTCTCAAGTGTTGTATATTATACTTTTGGGGTTGTATGTGAATGCAATTGACTTCAAGTCGCAAGCATAAGAAAACAAAGGATAAATAATGGGATATAGGACCACAGCTCATGCTGAGGTAGTAATTATTTGTGTCTTCTTTTGTGCATCAGTGATTCTTCCCTTTTAGCTACAGACATATGAACAGACCAAACAATTAGAGAAATAATTGAAGATCAGTACCTTCAAAGCTTGTGGTGGCCTGGTTTATTCTTTAGGAATATAATAATGAGAACATTTCCTTGGTGATGTGTGTGTGCACTGCTGGTGTTCTCAGATGGAGGTTGAGAGGTGCATGTGGATCAGACAAAAGATTTTATATATATATATATATATATATATATATATATATGCCCTTTTCAGTTAGTTAGCCCTTAATGAACTGAACTTTTGTCCCTTGCTGTTTTAAGATTCCAATTAAACTTGTTTGTGGAGCAGGCAAAATAATTAAATACATACATTGTTTTGCAGTTCTTACAGTTGTTTTCTGATGGTGTTGAATTC
Source organism: Rhineura floridana (assembly GCF_030035675.1). Taxonomy (NCBI): domain Eukaryota; kingdom Metazoa; phylum Chordata; class Lepidosauria; order Squamata; family Rhineuridae; genus Rhineura; species Rhineura floridana. Next base: position 182,162,035 of record NC_084481.1, on the reverse strand, counting down.
TAGCTGACTATTATCTATTACAACGAAAGAATTGAAACAATTGGAAAACGTGCTTGTTATACTTTTCTTGTAATGCTAATCATATATTCCTTTATTGCACACCACTGCTGAAGTTATCAGCCATTCCAGGATTGGTGAATGTTTCAAATTTTGGAACATGGAAAGCTGCCTTATAACATCAGGCCATTGGTCCATCTAGTTCGGCTTAGCTCACTACCAGTGGCTTAAAAGTGTTTCAGATGGGTGTTTTTTCCAGTCCTACCTGGAGAGGCCAGGAGAGGACCTGGGACATTTTGCATGTAAAGCAGATGCCCTACCACTGATCTATAGCTCCTCCCCAAATATTGATGCATTAGCTGCTGTTTGTGTGACTTATCTGAAGCTCAATCAAGCAGGGCCAATGAAACCATGCTCCACAACAAGAAGAAGAGAAGAGTACTAGTAGTGGGAGACTCCCTACTGTGTGGGATCGAAACCCAAGTATGCAGAGAAGATCCGTGGACTCACCAGGTATGCTGCCTTCCAGGACGATGGATTAGAGATGTGACGGAAGGGTTACCATTCTCATCAAGCCCACAGAGAGGTATTCCTTTCTCCTCATCCATGTAGGAACAAATGATACTGCCAAACAGAGCTATGAAGAAATCACATCAGACTTTGAAACTCTGGGAAGGAAGCTCAAGGACTTTGGGGCCCAGATAGTTTTTTCATCCATCCTTCCAGTACTTAGAAGAGGAGTAGAAAAGGAAAGAAAAATACTCCATATGAATGAATGGCTACAAAGGTGGTGCAGACGTGAGAGATTTGGATTCTGGGACCATGGGCTATGTGTCCTGGAAGATGGATTGCTGGCAAGTGATGGGTTGCATCTCACAAGGACTGGGAAGAATGTGTTTGGCCACAGCATGGAGAAATTCATCAAGAGGGCTTTAAACTGAATCCTAAGGGGGAGGGAGACGTAAACTTGGTGGTAACGACTGATGAAGGCTTGTGCACAGTAACGGGAACAGAGAGATCAGCTATAATAGGGATCAATGATAGTCCTCAGAAAAATGTAGTAAGGAAGCCAAGCCATAAATCACATGGTCTTTGATGCCTGTATACTAATGCGCAGAGCATGGGAAACAAGCAGGACGAACTTGAACTCTTAATACAGGTGGGCAATTATGATTTGATAGGTATAACTGAAACTTGGTGGGATGACTCCCATGACTGGAATACAGCAATTGAAGGATATAACTTGTCCAAAAAGAACAGAAGGAAGAAAAAGGGTGGTGGAGTCATGCTATATTTTAAAAATATATATCCTTGCACAGAAATACAGGAAGATGAGTTTGGTAGCTCCACCGAGAGCATCTGGATTAAAATTAATGGGACAAGTAATAAAAGGAATGTGGTGCTTGGAGTCTATTACTGACCACCCAATCAAGGAGAAGATGAGAATGTAACTTTTGAAAAGCAAATTGCCAATGTTTCAAGGAGACATGATGTAGTAGTAATGGGGGATTTCAATTATCCCGATATCTGTTGGGAGACAAATTCTGCCAAACACGGCCCCTCCAAGAAATTTCTGACTTGTGTTGCAGATAACTTCTTCCTACAGAAAGTGGAGGAAGCAACCAGAGGATCAGCTATCCTGGACTTGGTTCTAACCAATAGAGATGATTTGGTGGATGAAGTGGCAGTTACGGGAACTCTGGGGGAAGTGATCACACCATACTTGAATTCTTGATTTTAACAGAAACAAAAGCTGAGAGTAGCCATACGCGCACCCTGGACTTCAGGAAAGCTGATTTTAATAAACTCAGAACAATTGTAAGTACAGTTCCATGGCAAGCCACCCTAATGAGAAAAGGAGTCCAAGATGGGTGAGAGTTTCTAAAAACCAAAATTCTAAAAGTGCAATGGCAAGCAATTCCAACAAGGAAAAAAAGGGGGAAACAACAGAAGAAGCCAATGTGGCTACACAAAAAGCTTCGAGCTGACCTGAAAACAAAAAAGGACACATACAGGAAGGGGAAAGAAGGCCAGGCCACAAAGGAAGAGTACAGGCAGGTATCACGGAATTGCCGGGATGGTGTCAGGAAGGCTAAAGCTGAGAATGAGCTGAGGTTAGTGAGGGATGCTAAAAGCAACAAAAAAGCTTTCTTCAGGTATGTCCATAGTAAAAGTCAGAGAAAAGAAATGGTGGCACAGCTACTCAATGAAGATGGCAAAATGATAACAGATGACAAAGAAAAGGCAGAAGTGCTCAATTCCTATTTTGGCTCAGTCTTCTCCCAAAAAAAGATCTGTGACTCTCCCGGGAAACATGAAATAGAAGGGGCAGGATTGGAGCCTGAGATTGATAGACAAATGGTAAAGGAATACCTAATCACTTTGAACGAGTTCAAATTGGCAGGGCCTGATAAACTGCATCCTAGAGTATTGAAGGAACTGGCTGAAGAACTCTCAGAACCGCTGTCTATTATCTTTGCGAAATCATGGAGTACTGATGAAGTGCTGGATGACTGGAGGAGAGCTAATGTTGTCCCTATCTTCAAAAAAGGCAAAAAGGAGGAACCAGGGAACTACAGACCAGACAGCCTAACATCAATCCCTGGAAAAACTTTGGAGCAGATCATAAAGCAGTCAGTCTGTATGCACCTTGAAAACAATGCAGTGATTACTAGGAGCTAACATGGATTTATGAAGAACAAATCCTGCCAAACTCATCTTATCTCATGTTTTGACCGGGTAACCTCCCTTGTAGACTGTGGGAATGCTGTGCACATAATATACCTTGACTTCAGCAAAGCTTTTGACAAAGGGCCCCATGATATTCTGATTAGCAAGCTAGCTAAATGTGGGCTGGATGGAACAACTATCAGGTGGATCCACAGTTGGCTACAGAATCGTACTCAAAGAGTGGTTATCAATGGTTCCTTCTCAAACTGGGCAGAAGTAACGAGTGCGGTACCACAGGGCTTGGTCCTGGGCCCAGTGCTCTTCAACATTTTTATTAACGACTTGGATGAGTGGGTACAGAGCATGCTTATCAAATTTGCAGATGATACAAAATTGGGGGGCATAGCTAATACCATGGAAGACAGAAAGAAAATTGAAAGGGACCTTGATAGGCTGGAGCATTGGGCTGAAAAAAACAGAATGAAATTCAGCAGGGATAAATGCAAAGTTCTACACTTAGGAAAAAGAAACCAAATGCACAGTTATAAGATGGGGGATACTTGGCTCAGCAATACGACATGTGAGAAGGATCTTGGAATTGTCGTTGATCACAAGCTGAATATGAGCCAACAGTGTGATGTTGCTGCAAAAAAGGCAAATGCTATATTAGGCTGCATTAACAGAAGTATAGTTTCCAAGTATTTCCAAGTGAAGTATTAATTCCCCTCTATTCAGCACTGGTTAGGCCTCATCTTGAATACTGCGTCCAGTTCTGGTCTCTGCACTTCAAGAAGGATGCAGACAAACTGGAATGGGTTCAGAGGAGGGCAACAAGGATGATCACGGGACTGGAAACAAAGCCCTATGAGGAGAAACTGAAAGAACTGGGCATGTTTAGCCTGGAGAAGAGAAGACTGAGAGGAGATATGATAGCACTCTTCAAGTACATGAAAGGTTGTCACATAGAGGAGGGCCAGGATCTCTTCTCGATCGTCCCAGAGTGCAGGACACAGAATAATGGGCTCAAGTTGCAGGAAGGCAGATTTCAACTGAACATCAGGAAAAATGTCCTAACTGTTAGAGCCATACGACAATGGAACCAATTACCTAGAGAGGTAGTGGGCTCTCCGACACTGGAGGCATTCAAGAGGTAGCTGGACAGCCATCTGTTGGGAATGCTTTGATTTGGATTCCTGCATTGAGCAGGGGGTTGGACTTGATGGCCTTATAGGCCCCTTCCAACTGTACTATTCTATGATTCTATGATCATAATATGCATAAGAAATAACCTCTGATGGCTGCACCCAGCACCATGCCATCTCCTGTTTTATGCCTCATTAAATAGATACTCATATTGAATCAATGCCAGAAACGAATGGTAGTTTCATTGACTATTTCACCCTATCCAGGATGGGCAAACCTGTTTCCCAAACTGGGAGTATGATGGAGAGACTTGAGCTTAGTCTGAGTGATGCCATTTTAAAAAGAACTGCACTCCATTTTGGAAACTGAAATTGCAAAGTGATCCCTGTATTGATCTCCTTTCTCTGCCTTATCCAGTTTCTCAGTCTGGGCCCGATGCAATCACATGAGGAAAATGGGTCCAGCTCAGGATCTCATGGATCCTGGTGCAATTCAGTCCTGCCACCCCATTTTAGGGCCTTCCAGAATCTAAGGGCAGCAGGCATCCCACCAACTCACTCCAGGCCACTTTCGCAGGTTGAAGGAGGAGTGCTGCAACCAAGGAGTGACACTTGTGTCACTCTGGTGGTGGCCAGTGGAAGGCTGCCTTAGCCAGGAGAGCTGGGTGGAGGGATATATTGACCCAGTTGAAACTCGCCCAGCCCAGCACAAGGAGGATTTGGGTTGCTCGTTAAATCTGGATCCATTGGAATCCATGGATCTTTTGGAAATTAGGACTATGTTATTACTGAGACCAGGGGGATCCATTCTGCCTTACAGCAGGACTTAATTTATTCATACCAGAGAAGCTCTTACAAAGGGAAAGGAAGGCAGTGAATAAACACACATCGCTTGGGAGCAATCAGTGAGGAAGTACTCTTGTCTTCGTGCTCTTTCTGGCCAGCCGGGCTCTTATGTTCTTCTGAGCACTTTTCTGCCCATATAAATAAGTTATAATCATTATATATGTCAATTTGTCACTAAGCAGCTAAAAAGCCAAAAAACGGGAGGGGGACTGTTTTTTGCTTTTCTTCTGAGTTAGGAATGCCACACACTTTTTTGTGGTTTTGTTTGCTGTTATTTTAATCTGTTTGTTTTCTGCAGATTCTGACTGAAATTAAGCATTTTGGTTGACAGCATGTTTAATTTACCAACTCAAACAACGTGCTACTGCCAAACAAAAACAAACCTGAAATATTAAGCTGCAGAAGCTGACTGCATAAAATTCTCTCAACACACACCCAAACCTCAAATTTACTAAGATCTAAATTAAAGATGTGTGAGAAATTAGATTAAGTTTGCATTGAAAGATGAACCTACCTAATTCACACTTTCCGAACTAATACACAAACCAAAACACAGCCGTATTTCAACATTTGCACTTCTCTGCATTTTGGAAAGCACATCTCCAGCCAAGTAATGTGTACAGAAACTCATATACTGAGTTAAAGTGTGCATAGAGATGCATTAGTGAAAAAACATCTAAAACTCATATCAGGGGAAATTGCTTTGCAAAATGTATACATTATGAAAAAATGCATATAAAATTTGTATATTAGCAGTAAAATGCTGATCAATTTTCATAGGGACTTTACAAAAACATCACAAACTGGTGTGGAAATGTGGAGAACAGAACTTAAAACTGGAAAAGTGAAAAACTGAGAAAAGTCAGACTGCCAGAATCACCCATCCCTAGTCTAAATCTTCTTCCTGTGGGCATCCTTGTGAATCTTTCATCCTGATGTTTTCCTGAAGCTTCTAGGTATTTCTGAGAAAACTGACAGCCTCTTGGGGAATAACGTGATACTTCTCCCCCTTCTGAAGCTGAACATTGACTCCCAAATTTTAATTTATGCTTTTGGGACAGAACCCCCAAATGTTTATTCCTTTTCCACTGCCACATGAAGGTGTGGTGTTACTTCCTGTTCCGTGGAAATGGTTCTGCCTTTATTTGCCTCATTTCTTCACAGGACATTCAAGGACAGGCAACAAAATAGGAAGTGATGTTGTGCCTTCTTGCTATGGAGGGAGAAAGAGTGAAAAGGATATAGAAAAGAGTGCCAGGATGTGTCAGCAGAGAGGGTTCATGGAGAGAAGAGCAGATGTGGTGTCATAGGCTGTAACCTTCAGTGTGAGAGGAAAAGGAGGTGAGCAGACTTATGTAGCTCGTCCTGAGTACTCACCACTAATGCCAAGTGAACATATTTGGTTTTCCTGGCTGCCTTCATAAAAGCAGTATTTTAACCTCTGTGACTTGGTTACTATCCCAGTCAACTCACTGTACTGGATAATGTGTTGAAGTAATAAGGGTGTGGGGGTAAAAATCAAAGCATCAGATCAAAGTTAAACCAACAATTTAGTTTTTACTAAAGGTTTTGAAAAGCTGTAAACAGGTATTGTAGTTATATGGGGTGGGGGCAGAAGAGGTACCTGAACAGTTTGAGCAATTAGAATATGAAAAATGATACTGAAGAACCCATCTATCTAAACCTTATGATTATTTTAGCCAAGAGCTATCAACAAAGTATTTTCAGCCTATCCTAGTGATTTCTATTGCTAGTGTAATTTCCAGTCTCCTTGCATTCAGCTCATCTTCTTTCATTCCCGGACCCTTTTGCAACACTTTCCATTCTGACTTTTTTTCATCTGATTATTAGCTTTCCTTCTCTTTTTTGCCTGTTTACCAACTTCACCTTTGTACAATTCCTGAACCCAACCTCTGAATGGCATTAAGTGTCCCCTTGTAACTAGGTTACTCCCCCACCCTTTAAGTTTTCCTGAGCTGACTTTCTGAATCCCTTGCCAAGGACAGCCGCAAAACAAAATGCAATCATTTCATAACTGAAAACAAACACATAATGGCTGGAGAGTTTCTTTCCTTCACAGGGACTACTATGGGCATGGCTGGTATGACTGATTACTTTTAGTAATCCTGCTGAGACAGTGGGCATTGATTTAGGCTCCTTCGCATACAAATTACATTTTATTTATCTATTTAAAAAAAATGTAAATAGCAATCATGAGTCAGAGGAGATTAGAAGGAAGAACATGATGCAGAGGGAACTTTTTGAACATCCATTTCTCCGATGTTGCAATTCCACTCTCTCACACACCCCACATGGACTGTTCACCCCAGGAGGGAAACTTCTTTCTTGGACAAAGGCTCAAGAGTGATTTTAATTGGGATGCAGCAAGGGAGAAAAAAAGATTTAGAAATTCTAACTGTTAGAGCCATATGACAATGGAACCAATTACCTAGAGAGGTAGTGGGCTCTCCGACACTGGAGGCATTCAAGAGGCAGCTAGACAGCCATCTGTCGGGAATGCTTTGATTTGGATTCCTGCATTGAGCAGTGGGTTGGACTTGATGGCCTTGTAGGCCCCTTCCAACTCTACTATTCTGTGATTCTATGAATCCTCCCTGTGTAGTGCAGTCCATGTCTTGACTCTCCTACCCCATGGCTACATTTTTTAAATGTTTAAACAGACAGTGTGAAATACATCCACTTATTTTACATTTGGTCTATTTTGTCCCTTATTTCATTCATATATTTATTTCACAAGTACTTGCATACCGCCCACTCACAGAAAATATCAAAGTGGTACACATCACAAAATTTCAGAAAACAATACAAAATAATCACAAGATTGACTGGCTCCTCTAAAACAAAAGAAAAAAGAAAATTAAGCGACTGAATAGGCCTGTTGGCCTGAAAATCTTCAAGAGATGTCTGAAGGTGAGGATGCCTGCCAAATCTCTGCTGACAGAGTGTGCCACAGCATGGGACCGATGACACTAAACGCCAAACTTCTTTGGTTCATTACACTGAAACAGTCCAAGTTATCTAGATATTATTAATATAAATATTATGCATTTATATCCTGCCTTTCCCCCCCAGAACTTGGACTCAAGATGGCTTATAAAAATAATACAGATAAAAAGACATAAATAAAACATACAGAAGTTATAATTACAATCTAATTAAACTAACTATAAAATTAAAATCACTTACAATATAACGATTAAGAAGACACAAAATACAAATCAGTAAAAACAACACCCTGTTTAATAGCCCTTGTATTCAGTTCCCAAAAGCCTGCCAGAACAGAAAAGTCTTCACCTGCTCATGGAAGACAGCATGGAGGGAGCTAGTCTAACCTCCTGAGGAACCAGAGCCTGAGGGCAGCCTCCGAGAAGGCTCTTTCCTATGTTCCCACCAGACGTGCCTGTGAGGGTGGCAGTACTGAGAGAAAGGCTTCCCCCAGTTATCTCAGGGCTCAGACAGGCTCATATAGGAAGATATAGATGTTTTGCCTGCCTGGTGCGAAGGTTGCAGATATCGCCCGTCGTTTAGATAGTTTGGTAGACAGTGCTGGGGAGAAGTCAGTGGTCGTGGTGCATGTTGGCACCAACGACATGGGGAAATGCAGCCGTGAGGTCCTGGAAGCAAAATTTAGGTTGCTAGGTAGGATGCTGAAAGCCAGGACCTCCAAGGTGGCTTTCTCTGAAATGCTACCGGTTCCACACGCAGGACAAGCGAGACACGCACAGCTTTGCAGTCTCAATGCGTGGATGAGACGATGGTGTCGGGTGGAAGGGTTTGGATTTGTTAGGCACTGGGGAACATTTTGGGACAAGCTGGACCTGTACAAAAGGGACGGACTGCACTTGAACCAGAATGGAACCAGACTGCTGGCACTTAAAATTAAAAAGGTGGCAGAACAGCTTTTAAACTGACTGAGGGGGAAAACCCGACAGGAGCTGAGGAAGGGCTGGTTCAGAATAAACCTCCCCCCCGGGATAAAGACCAAAACAATGATGAAATTTTAAAAGGGGTAGGCCTAGAAGTAGGAATTGTGGGAGCAGGAGCACAGGATATAAATTCAGAAGGGCAAAATTACCACAGGCCAAACCACAAGTGCCAAAGACACTTGAAGAGACACTGCTTACAAGTGCCTGTACGCTAATGCTAGGAGCCTCCGAACCAAGATGGGAGAACTGGAGTGCTTGGTCTTAGAGAAGAGCATTGATATAGTGAGCATAACGGAGACCTGGTGTAATGGAGAAAACCAGTGGGATACGGTTATCCCTGGATATAAACTATATCGGAAGGACAGGGAAGGATGTACTGGTGGCGGAGTCGCTCTATATGTGAAAGAAGGCATTGAATCCAGCAAGCTTGAAACTCCAAAAGAGGCAGACTCCTCCACAGAATCATTGCGGGTGGTGATACCATGCCCCAGGAGGGATTTAATACTGGGAACGATCTATCGTCCCCCTGATCAAAATGCTCAGGGAGACCTGGAGATGAGATATGAAATTGAGGAAGCATCCAAACTAGGAAAGGTGGTAGTAATGGGTGACTTCAACTACCCAGACATAGACTGGCCGCATATGTGTTCCAGTCATGACAAAGAAGCAAAATTTCTAGATATTCTAAATGACTATGCCATAGACCAATTGGTCATGGAACCGACCAGAGGGACGGCAACCCTGGACTTAATCCTCAGTGGGGACCGGGACCTGGTGCGAGATGTAAGTGTTGTCGACCCTATTGGGAGCAGTGACCATAGTGCTATTAAATTAAACATACATGTAAATGGCCAATTGCCAAGAAAATCCAACACGGTCACATTTGACTTCAAAAGAGGAAACTTCACAAAAATGAGGGGATTGGTAAAAAGAAAGCTGAAAAACAAAGTCCAGAGGGTCACATCACTCAAAAATGCTTGGAAGTTGTTTAAAAACACTATATTAGAAGCTCAACTGGAGTGCATACCGCAGATCAGAAAAGGTACCACCAGGGCCAAGAAGATGCCAGCATGGTTAACGAGTAAAGTCAAGGAAGCTCTTAGAGGCAAAAAGTCTTCCTTCAGAAAATGGAAGTCTTGTCCGAATGAAGAAAATAAAAAAGAACACAAACTCTGGCAAAAGAAATGCAAGAAGACAATAAGGGATGCTAAAAAAGAATTTGAGGAGCACATTGCTAAGAACATAAAAACCAACAACAAAAAATTCTATAAATACATTCAAAGCAGGAGACCATCTAGGGAGACGATTGGACCCTTGGATGATAAGGGAGTCAAAGGTGTCCTAAAGAATGATAAGGAGATTGCAGAGAAGCTAAATGAATTCTTTGCATCTGTCTTCACAGTGGAAGATATAGGGCAGATCCCTGAACCTGAACTAACATTTGTAGGAAGGGATTCTGAGGAACTGAGAAAAATAGTGGTAACGAGAGAGGAAGTTCTAAGCTTAATGGACAATATAAAAACTGACAAATCACCGGGCCCGGATGGCATCCACCCAAGAGTTCTCAAAGAACTCAAATGTGAAATTGCTGATCTGCTAACTAAAATATGTAACTTGTCCCTTGGGTCCTCCTCCGTGCCTGAGGACTGGAAAGTGGCAAATGTAACGCCAATTTTCAAAAAGGGATCCAAAGGGGATCCTGGAAATTACAGGTCAGTTAGCGTAACTTGTCCCTGGAAAACTGGTAGAAAGTATTATTAAAGCTAGATTAACTAAGCACATAGAAGAACAAGCTTTGCTGAAGCAGAGCCAGCATGGCTTCTGTAAGAGAAAGTCCTGTCTCAGTAACCTATTAGAATTCTTTGAGAGTGTCAACAAGCATATAGATAGAGATGATCCAGTGGACATAGTGTACTTACACTTTCAAAAAGCGTTTGAAAAGGTACCTCACCAAAGACTTCTGAGGAAGCTTAGCAGTCATGGAATAAGAGGAGAGGTCCTCTTGTGGATAAGGAATTGGTTAAGAAGCAGAAAGCAGAGAGTAGGAATAAATGGACAGTTCTCCCAATGGAGGGCTGTAGAAAGTGGAGTCCCTCAAGGATCGGTATTGGGACCTGTACTTTTCAACTTGTTCATTAATGACCTAGAATTAGGAGTGAGCAGTGAAGTGGCCAAGTTTACTGACAATACTAAATTGTTCAGGGTTGTTAAAACAAAAAGGGATTGCGAAGAGCTCCAAAAAGACCTCTCCAAACTGAGTGAATGGGCGGAAAAATGGCAAATGCAATTCAATATAAACAAGTGTAAAATGATGGATATTGGAGCAAAAAATCTGAATTTCACATATACGCTCATGGGGTCTGAACTGGCGGTGACCGACCAGGAGAGAGACCTCGGGGTTGTAGTGGACAGCACGATGAAAATGTCGACCCAGTGTGCAGCAGCTGTGAAAAAGGCAAATTCCATGCTAGCGATAATTCGGAAAGGTATTGAAAATAAAACAGCCGATATCATAATGCCGTTGTATAAATCTATGGTGCGGCTGCATTTGGAATACTGTGTACGGTTCTGGTCACCTCATCTCAAAAAGGATATTATAGAGTTGGAAAAGGTTCAGAAGAGGGCAACCAGAATGATCAAGGGGATGGAGCGACTCCCTTATGAGGAAAGGTTGCAGCATTTGGGGCTTTTTAGTTTAGAGAAAAGGCGGGTCAGAGGAGACATGATAGAAGTGTATAAAATTATGCATGGCATTGAGAAAGTGGATAGAGAAAAGTTCTTCTCCCTGTCTCATAATACTAGAACTCGTGGACATTCAAAGAAGCTGAATGTTGGAAGATTCAGGACAGACAAAAGGAAGTACTTCTTTACTCAGTGCATAGTCAAACTATGGAATTTGCTCCCACAAGATGCAGTAATGGCCACCAGCTTGGATGGCTTTAAAAGAAGATTAGACAAATTCATAGAGGACAGCGCTATCAATGGCTACTAGCTATGATGGCTGTGCTCTGCCACCCTAGTCAGAGGCAGCATGCTTCTGAAAACCAGTTGCTGGAAGCCTCAGGAGGGGAGAGTGTTTTTGCACTCGGGTCCTGCTTGCGGGCTTCCCCCAGGCACCCGGTTGGCCACTGTGAGAACAGCATGCTGGACTAGATGGTCCACTGGCCTGATCCAGCAGGCTCTTCTTATGTTCTTATAGGAAGATATATATACTTCCAGATCAAAACTCACAATTTACCACTCATTAGCCACAATTGTTTTGTTAGCATCCTATCCCAGGTGTAGGCTACTTTATTCATGCAAACTTGCAATCCACAATATTATATTCCTGGACATAAAGTCTGGCTCTGAATCTACCATAAGATTCCTGGCATCCTGCATTCCAAAGTAGTACAATCTGAAGAGGCAGGACTGAAGTTTCATGATGAAAACAAATCCAAGAATAACTTGATCTCCACCTCCATCCCTAGAAAAAACATTGTTGGCATCCTGCATATAATATAGAAGCTCCAACAGGTTATGCAAACATTTGAGAAAAATATTTTGATATTGTTTACACTACTAAAACATCAGTAGGTATTCATTTATTATGGTATTATATGATAGATCTCTGCAAAATTTTAGGAATGGATATTTTGGTTGTTTTTAGCCAGAGCTTTCCAAAGGCTTTCCAGAAGAAAATCCCTTGAAAGGCTACGAAATTTGGGGAAGAGGTCACAACACCATCCAATGATTCCCCCTTAGAAATAATTAAATGTGACATTTAGTTGGGCATCAGTCACTCCCTATATTGCTGCATAGAAATCCACTGTGTAGGCATCAAGGGGTGCCAATCTGGAGGAGAGAACTTGGTAGGAGAGGGTCTCGAATGCTAGAAGTGATACCCTATTGCCAAAATTAGCAGTGGCTGGATATAGGCCTGCCTCCCCACAAGCTCACCCCTAAGACTGTAGAGGCATGAGGAAGGCACATGCATACATCTTGCAAGCTGCCAGGAACGTATGTGGCAACTGAGGTAAATAGCAGCAGCATTGCCACCAAGACATTCCATGTGTTAGGCTGAATCAAAGAAAGCAGCCATTTGCTTACCTTCAGCCTAACTCTTGGATCTCCACAGGTTCGTTGTGACCAGAGTTCAGCTGAGAAGTGTGATGGTGCTTCTTACTCTTTGCCTCATCCATGCCTTAACTGCTCACCCTGCCTAGGAAGTGATCTGACCTCCTCCTTGACACAACTTCCTTGGCCAGGTACTGTCTCCCATTATAGCCACTCAATGAAAGAAGGCGGGACAGCAGTCCTTCTCTGGAAGGCTCTTCTGGCAGGTCCTGATGGTGGAGGAGGTGTTCGTGAAAAGGGTAGGAAAGAAAGAGTGTGCGGAAAGACAGACGTGGTCGTGGTGGGTTCAGGTGTATTCCGCAACAGGTGACGACATATAAGCAAGCCAGCTTTCAGAGAGTGAGCGAACAGAGCGAGTGAACAAGGAGAGCAAACAGGAGTTTGACAAAGGAGTTCGACAGGGGAGGTCAAGGAGGAGGTCCATAAAAAAACCCCCAAACAAATTACTAATTCTACTTGTACAGCGCACTGCATACTAGTGGACTCTCAAGTTTACCCTGAAGTAGGACAGGACAAAGCACAGGCCACTCCAAAACAAGTAGTTAGAAAGAAATAAAAGGTAGACGAGAGTATGACCGGGAAGGATTCTCCAGTGGTTGTGACCTGCAAGGTGTGTGCCATGTTTGTTTTCTTGCCTGAGAACAACATGGCGTACACCTGCAACAAGTGCAAGCTCGTGGCACTGTTGGAAGATCAAGGAGAGAGGCCTGGAATGGCGGGTAGCCACACTGAGGACTATAAGAGAAGATGAAGAGTTCTTAGACAGAACACTGGAACAACAGCAGCAAAGAGATGTGGAGGAGCAACAGCATGTGGTAGCAGAAGAGGAGTCTGTTTTGGAGAGGAATAATGAAGTGGAGGAAACTGCGTGGGAAAGGGTGACAGTTAGGAGCAGAAGTGCTAGAAGACACCCTTCACCAGTGGAGCTATGAAGAGATCACATCAGAATTTGAAGCCCTGGGAAGGAAACTCAAGGACTTTGGGGCCCAGATAGTTTTTTCATCCATCCTTCCAGTACTTAGAAGAGGAGTAGAAAGGGAAAGAAAAATACTCTGTGTGAATGAATGGCTACGAAGGTGGTGCAGAGCAGACGTGAGAGATTTGGATTCTGGGACCATGGGCTATGCGTCCTGGAAGATGGACTGCTGGCGAGTGATGGGTTGCATCTCACAAGGACTGGGAAGAATGTGTTTGGCCACAGCATGGAGAAGTTCATCAGGAGGGCTTTAAATTGAATCCTAAAGGGGAGGGAGACGTAAACTTGGTGGTAACGACTGATGAAGGCTTATGCACAGTAGCAGGACCAAAGAGGTTGGCTCTAATAGGGTCCAGTAACAGCCCTCAGAAAAATGTAGTAAGGAAGCCAAGCCATAAATCACATGGTCTTCGATGTCTGTATAGTAATGCGCAGAACATGGGAAACAAGCAGGACGAACTTGAACTCTTAATACAGGTGGGCAATTACAACTTGATAGGTATAACTGAAACTTGGTGGGATGACTCCCATGACTGGAATACAGCAATTGAAGGATACAACTTGTTCAAGAAGAACAAAAGGAAGAAAAAGGGTGGTGGAGTCATGCTATATGTTAAAAATATATATCCCTGCACAGCAATACAGGAAGATGAGCTTGGTAGCTCCACCAAGAGTATCTGGATTAAAATTAATGGGGCAAGTAATAAAAGGAATGTGGTGCTTGGAGTCTACTACCGACTACCCAATCAAGGAGAAGATGAGAATGCAACTTTGAAAAGCAAATTGCCAATGTTTTGAGGAGGCATGATGTAGTAGTAATGGGGGATTTCAGTTATCCCGATATCTGTTGGAAGACAAATTCTGCCAAACATGGCCCCTCCAAGAAATTTCTGACTTGTGTTGGAGATAACGTCCTCCTACAGAAAGTGGAGGAAGCAACCAGAGGATCAGCTATCCTGGACTTGGTTCTAACCAATAGAGATGATTTGGTGGATGAAGTGGCAGTTACAGGAACTCTGGGGGAAAGTGACCTCACCATACTTCAATTCTTGATTTTAACATAAGCAAAAGCTGAGAGTAGCCATACATGCACCCTTGACTTGAGGAAAGCTGATTTTAATAAACTCAGAACAATTGTAAGTGCGGTTCCATGGCAAGCCACCCTAATGAGAAAAGGAGTCCAAGATGGGTGGGAGTTTCTAAAAACCAAAATTCTAAAAGTGCAATGGCAAGCAATTCCAACAAGGAAAAAAAGGAGGAAACAACAGAGGAAGCCAATGTGGCTTCACAAAAAGCTTCGAGCTGACCTGAAAACAAAAAAGGACACATACAGGAAGTGGAAAGAAGGCCAGGCCACAAAGACAGAAAGAAAATTCAGAAGGACCTTGATAGGCTGGAGCATTGGGCTGAAAACAACAGAATGAAATTCAATAGGGATAAATGCAAAGTTCTACACGTAGGAAAAAGAAACCAAATGCAGTTATAAGATGGGGGCAGAGCTTGGAAAAGTTACTTTTTGAACTACAACTCCCATCAGCCCCAGCCAGCATGGCCACTAGATTGGGCTGATGGGAGTTGTAGTTCAAAAAAGTAACTTTTCCAAGCTCTGGATGGGGGATACTTGGCTCAGCAGTACGACATGTGAGAAGGATCTTATTTATTTATTTAATTTCATTTATAAACCGCCCTTAGCCAATGGCTCCCTGGGCGGTCTACAACATACAATAATAACAATAATCAACAAAAATCGCAAGATATAAAATACAGATACATAATAGGACTACCTAATGTTAAGGTAATTAAAACATTAAAATACATACAAATGAATTAAAATGCCTGGGAGAATAGGAAGGTTTTGGCCTGGTGCCGAAAGGATAACAGCGTAGCTGCCAGGCGTACCTCCTCGGGGAGACTATTCCATAATTCGGGGGCCACCACAGAAAAGGCCCTAGATCTTGTCATTACCCTCCGAGCTTCTCGATGAGTCGGTACTCGGAGGAGGGCCTTAGATGTCGAACGAAGTGCACGGGTAGGTTCATAGCGGGAGAGGCGTTCCATCAGGTATTGCGGACCCACACCATGTAAGGCTTTATAGGTCAATACCAGCACCTTGAATCTGGCCCGGAAACAAATCGGCAACCAGTGCAAACGGGCCAGAACAGGTGTAATATGTGAGGACCAATTGGTCCTCGTCAACAGTCTGGCTGCTGCGTTTTGCACTAGTTGGAGTTTCCGAACCGTCTTCAAGGGCAGCCCCACGTAGAGTGCATTACAGTAATCCAATCTAGAGGTCACTAGAGCATGAACAACTGAGGCGAGATTGTCACCGCAGAGATAGGGGCGTAGTTGGGCTACCAATCGAAGATGGTAGAACGCATTCCGAGCCACCGAGGCTACCTGAGCCTCAAGTGACAAGGAAGGATCGAAAAGAACCCCCAAACTACGAACCTGTTTCTTCAGGGGGAGTGTAACCCCATCCAGAACAGGATGAACATCCTCCATCTGTGCGGAAAAGGCATTCACCAACAGCGTCTCAGTCTTGTCTGGATTGAGTTTCAGTTTATTAGCTCCCATCCAGTCCATTATCGCGGCTAGGTAACGGTTCAGCACATCAACAGCCTCACCTGAAGAAGATGAAAAGGAGTAATAGAGCTGCGTGTCATCAGCATACTGATGGCAACGCACTCCAAAACTCCGGATGACCGCACCCAGAGGCTTCATGTAGATGTTGAAAAGCATGGGGGACAGAACCGATCCCTGAGGGACTCCACAATGGAGAGTCCAGGGTATCAAGCAATGCTCCCCAAGCACTACCTTCTGGAGACGATCCGCCAAGTAGGAGCGGAGCCACTGCCAAGCAGTACCCCCGACTCCCAACTCCGCAAGTCTCTCCAGAAGGATACCATGGTCGATGGTATCAAAAGCAGCTGAGAGATCAAGGAGAATCAACAGAGTTACACTCCCCCTGTCCCTCTCCTGACAAAGGTCATCATACAGGGCGACCAAGGCTGTTTCTGTGCCAAAACCAGGCCTAAAACCGGATTGAAACGGATCTAGATAATTGGTTTCATCCAAGAGTGCCTGGAGCTGGCTGGCAACCACCCGTTCCAAGACCTTGCCCAGAAATGGAACATTCGCTACCGGTCGATAGTTGTTCAAATTATCTGGGTCCAAGGACGACCTCTTCAAGAGAGGTCTCACTACAGCCTCCTTGAGACAGCGAGGGACAACTCCCTCTCTCAAGGAGGCATTGATGGACTTCCCAGGAGGATCCCTCTGCCTGTGCAGCCTCTGAGACGGGCTCCCGTCTTGGATGAAACTTTTTCAGTTTTAAATCCAGTCAGAAGGGTCTTTTTTGACTGGGGATAATTTCTTCTGGATAAGGAAGAAACGTGAGATTTCCCACACAGCTTTGTTGTGATTGTTGGAGACTGGAATTCATCAGAATTGTCTGTGAAAGAAGGTCTTCCAGCAGCTCGGACAGAGCGAGGATTTCTAGCTAGCTCAGCTGAATAAGTGACCCGTTTTTTTTTTCTTTAAAGAAAAAACGGACTAACAGGCAAGCATTCTCCTGTCTACGCTTATTACTTTCTTACCTATACAGCTAAAGAGATTTGTCAAAGAACCAGCAATTAAGAAAACCTGGGTGAGTCAAAACTTTCCTTCTCTTTTACTCACGGAACTAAGGGGGAAGAAAATAAAAATAGCCTATCTTTTTTTTATTGCAAAAAGCTGACATGGAAAATAGCATTATAAAGATTACAACGGATGAGGGGTTTCTGATTGGAAGAGAAAAGAAAAATCTTTTTGATTTATAAGACTTTTGTGTAATATATGTCTGGGACTATTTTTTCTGATCTACTTTTTTTTTGTTTTGTTGACGAATCTGCTCATTCTCTCTGCTACTAGTTATTTGAACGCTGTGAACTAAAAGCTGTTTTTGCACTTCTGGACATTTAAGAGATAAGGACTGTCTAGCGTGTGACGTTAGTTGGTTGGAAAGATTAACTCCTTTGTAACTGGATAAAGAAATAAACTGCTCTTTGCTTGGGACATTGAAAATTGAAGGAGTTTTGTTCCTTTGGCTTTAAGAATGACAATTAAGAAGATCATGGATGTACAAGAAGGGACTTTATCTTTAGACATGTTTCAGAAAATAATGAATGGGATTAAGTCAATAAAACAAGAACTGAGAAATAATAGTCAAGCATTGAGAATTGAATTTGACGAAATGAGACAGGAGCTGAAAGAAATTCAGGATTCTATGAGAAAGGAGAATAAAGATAGATCTGGAAAACCAAAAAAGGATGAAAGAGAAAT
This sequence comes from Rhineura floridana, assembly GCF_030035675.1. Lineage (NCBI taxonomy): Eukaryota > Metazoa > Chordata > Lepidosauria > Squamata > Rhineuridae > Rhineura > Rhineura floridana. The sequence continues at coordinate 182,144,021 of NC_084481.1, read as the reverse complement.
TAAAGGCAAGGTTCAAACTGTGGAGATTGGATTAAATAGGGACATGGAAAAAGATTTGGATTTCCTGGCTGTGATGGATCCTGGAGACAAATATTACGGTTTGGAACTCAGCGCTATCCCTGAAGGAATTGAAGAGATTGGAGATAAAGATATTATCAGTTCAAAAAAATTCCTGGACTGGAAGGATTTGATGGAACTTGAAATGGAGAAAGTTAACAGAATTAATCCCTGTTTTGTGTCAATGGAAAAATCTTCAAGAGATGTGCTAGTGTATCATGTAAAAAAGAGGAACAGAGATGCGGCTTTGCAACAATACTTCAGTGATACGTTCGGAATTGATGGCAAGAAAATATCTGTGATAAAGGAAACTCCTATCAGACTCTTATTATATGACTATGACAGCAAGATTATTGGGTGCGTAAAGATGGAAGATGGAACCAATACGGATAATGGAAGAAGAGCGATTTGAAATTACTGGACTTAGTAGACTTGATGAGTTGGATTAATTGACATGTTTATCTAGAAAAAAAATTGATGGACATATATCTCAAGGATTGGAAACTTCTCTTTGACTTTTTGTGGAAGGATAAAATGATATGATGTTAATGAGATTTGAAACCAATTAAGATAACCGCTGGAGGAAGGTGATTTTATAATCTATTAAGAGACAGGCTTGTTATATATTATAGATTTATAGCTGAACTACGACAAATCGGAAGTCAATATTTTTATATATTTTTTCTTTTTTTATTGTATTAGTTATTGATTTGTGTTTTTTCTTTTTGTATTGTTTTGGTTTAGAAAATTTGAATAAAAATTAATTGAAAAAAAAAAAGGAGGCATTGATCACTTCCTTGGCCCAGCTGGCAGTTCCAGCCCAGCTAGCTTTCACTAGCCAAGAGGGGCAAGGGTCCAGTACCGACGTGGTTGCACGCACCAGTCCAAGCATCTTGTCAACTTCCTCAAGCTGCACCAACTGAAACTCATCCAATAATTGAGGACAAGACCGTGATCTAGGTACGTCAATGAATTCAACTGTCCTAACATTAGAGTCGAGATCCTTACGGATGCATGCGATTTTATTTTGGAAGTGCCCCGCAAAGTCGTTGCAGCGGGCTTCAGATGACTCTGTGATATCCTGAGGGCCAGAGTGTAAAAGCCCTCATACTATCTTAAAAAGCTCCACTGGGCGGCATAAAGATGATCTAATAGTGGCAGCAAAATGACACTTTTTTGCTGCTCTTACCCTTACATACAACTTAGTGGAGGCACTTACCAAGGCATAATTGCATCCATCAGGAGTTCGCCTCCATCTGCACTCAAGCCTCCTCCTCTCTTGTTTCATCACTCTCAGCTCCGGGGTATACCACGGAGCTGTATGAGCTCTACATCGAAGGGGGCACGCAGGAGCGATCGTGTCAACAGCCCGGGTCATTTCCGTATTCCACAGTTCGACCAGGGCCTCGACAGGAGCACTAGTCTTATCAGCCGGAAAGTCTCCCAGAGCCTTCTGAAAACCCAGAGGATCCATTAGTCTCCGGGAGCGGACCAACTTAATAGGTCCCCCACCTTTGCAGAGGGAAAGGGACGTCGTAAGCCTAAATCTCAGCAGGCGGTGATCTGTCCATGACATTGGGGTAGATGAAAAATATCGCACCTGCAGATCACCATCTCCATGTCCAGTGGCGAAGATCAAATCAAGAGTATGTCCCGACACATGCGTTGGGCCAGTAGAAAATTGAGACAGCCCCATTGTTGTCATGGCGGCAATGAAGTCCTGAGCTGCCCCAGATAAGACAGCCTCGGCATGGATGTTGAAATCCCCCAGCACCAAAAGTCTAGGGGAACTCAACAACAACTCCGAGACTATCTCAGTCAGCTCAGCTAGGGAAGCTGTTGGGCAGCAAGGTGGGCGGTACACCAACAGAATTCCCAATCTGTCTCGCTGGCCCAACACAAGGTGGAGACACTCCAGACCCGTCACCACCTGGACAGGGTGCCTGGTGAGAAGAAAAGAGCTCTTATAGACCATGGCGACCCCCCCTCCCCGGCCCTCGGATCTACCACAATGCTGAACTGTATACCCGGGTGGGCAAAGCTGGGAAAGAGCAACTCCTCCCTGCTCCCCCACCCAGGTCTCGGTTATGCATGCCAGGTCGCCGCCCTCATCCACAATTATATCATGGACTAAGGAGGTTTTATTATATACCGACCTGGCATTTAAAAGCAGCACCTGGAGATCCGAGAGCTGGCTGATAGGACAATCCGAAATCCTGTGGATATGAGGAGAACCGGAACAGGGCACAGACATGACTTGTCTGGGACGAGTTCCCCTTACCTGGCATGTTCTCCTCCTAACACCATACCTCCCATTACCCGTCACTACGTTAATCGGGGCCCCCGAAAGTCCCCCCGCCACACATAAAATCCTCTCTCCCAGGCACATATTAAAAACACAAAAAATTCATACACACAGACACACTAACATACACACAACACAATCCTCACTCATACAACACAACAACATAAGACAACAAATAGCACTGATGATGATAACAACGTCCACACTCAGGTCAACGGCAGAGCAATCAAAGGCTGTAGCAGCAGCAGCAACAGCGCCCACAACCAGAGCACCGACGACAATTCAGTTCCAAGCAAGCGACAGATGAAACAGATGACAATGGCAGCAGCAGCTGATAGTAGCAGGCAGCAGATGGCAGCAGAAGGTGATAATAACAGCAGCAATGATGATATCAGCATCCGCACCTGAGCAGATAGTAACAAAGGCCCAAGCAGCTGTGCCCGCTCCACAAGCAGGCCGCAGCAGCAACAGCAACAGCAGGGGTCCAGCTCCGGCACAACAGCAGGCAGAAAACAAAGCCACCAGGAGCCGCCACGCCGGTGACCGCGACAACGACGCCCGCATCCAACAGACAACGCCAACTCGGCCCGCAGCGATGACGACAGCAGCAGCGATGACGCCCAAGCAAGCCCCCACACCCAAGCGACAGCGACAGTGACGGCAGCAACCCCAGAAGCAATCCCGGGGCGCAGCACGCCCTGCAAGACACCGCCAAGGCAACTGGAAGGCTGCAGCTCCCCAGCAGCCCAAGGAATTGTCGTTGATCACAAACTGAATATGAGCCAACAGTGTGATGTTGCTGCAAAAAAGGCAAATGCTATATTAGGCTGCATTAACAGAAGTATAGTTTCCAAATCGCATGAAGTACTAGTTCCCCTCTATTCAGCACTGGTTAGGCCTCATCTTGAATACTGCGTCCAGTTCTGGTCTCTGCACTTCAAGAAGGATGCAGACAAACTGGAACGGGTTCAGAGGAGGGCAACAAAGATGATCAGGGGACTGGAAACCAAGCCCTATGAGGAGAGACTGAAAGAACTGGGCATGTTTAGCCTGGAGAAGAGAAGACTGAGGGGAGATATGATAGCACTCTTCAAGTACATGAAAGGTTGTCACATAGAGGAGGGCCAGGATCTCTTCTCAACCGTCCCAGAGTGCAGGACACGGAATAATGGGCTCAAGTTGCAGGAAGCCAGATTTCGACTGGACATCAGGAAAAATGTCCTAACTGTTAAAGCCATACGGCAATGGAACCAATTACCTAGAGAGGTAGTGGGCTCTCCGACACTGGAGGCATTCAAGAGGTAGCTGGACAGCCATCTGTCGGGAATGCTTTGATTTGGATTCATGCATTGCACAGGGGGTTGGACTTGATGGCCTTATAGGCCCCTTCCAACTCTACTATTCTATATTCTATGTCACTGACACAGTTATAGTGCATGGGTCGTGGAGTATATAAGACTGTCCACACATTGTTCCACTTAATTAGTTGTTACTGCATTATTGCCATCTAGAGGGGCACTCTTGGTCGAAAGTGCAACGAAAAGCAGGGCAAAACAAAACACCCAAACATTTGTGCTATGAAAAACTCAGGATTTCAGGAGGAAGCTATGGGGCATGCATGGATTGTAAATGACATGATATGTTTGCCCTGAAACTTTTGCAGGTGCAAACAGCATTGAAAGCAGGACTGTGTATAACACCCCACCTCCACCACCAGTAGCATCCTGGGGGCCAATTGTCGTGAATGCACAATAAAAAGGGCATTGGGGGGCAGAGAAAGTATACAGGTTGGTGGAGAGATGGAGGGTAGGAAAGGGGTGGAAAGAAAGAAGAGACTGTGGGGGAAAGAAAAAGAAAGGTGAAAAAGAGAGAGGAGAGGGAAAAGAGGGAAAAGGCTTGGCAAGGAAGAAGGGAAGGGGAGAATTTGGGGCTGGTAGGACTACCGAATATTGCTTCAGCAGCAAAGAGGGGCTGCCTCTTCACTGATCCTAAGGATAAGTCTTATGCCTATAGAAAGTTGAGCACTGATGGTGAGGACTTAGTCACCATGGAGAAAGGATCACTAACAGAGCAGTCCTAACTACAGGAATATTCCTATTCCAGATCCCATGCAAAAGAGAGGCTACTGCTGGCTGAGCCGGCCTGAGCCTGGCAGAGGAAAAGCAAGCCTTGCAAATAAAGTTTGACTTACACCACCCTTTTTGCTGGTGCACTTTCTGCTGGGTTGCCATGTCATGTGATTGAGGTGAAAGAGGTTTGGAATAGGTACAAGTCTCTCCTTGCCCCCATCACACCATGACCCCAGAACACCCTTTTTGTCAGTTCTACAGGCTGTGCCACAGCTGAGCCAGGTTGAGGGAGTTACATCAGCACAGCCCTGTCTCAGATGCGATAGCCCAAGATCCACCTATTTCAAATTTATTCATCCCAGCAGATCTTAGGTTTGGATTGCACTGTTAATGGTTAAAGGAGGGTGAGCTGGGTGAGGGAGAGTTTTGAGATCCCCTACCTTTGCAGAAAATAGCAGGGGGGTCAAAACAACCCTTACCCAGGCATTCTCTGACCAATAAGATTGAACCTTCTTTTTAAATGTTGAAATCCCTTGAATTCCTGTTTACATTTATTTTTATGCTACTGTTCCACTGATTTTATGTTGTATTTTTGATTTAACGATATTGTTTGTTATTTTTATGCTAAAAAGAGATTTATAAAATATCAAGCAATTTATAAATGCTTTAAAATAAACAATAGCCTAGGCAAGGGTTGGTGTGTGTGCTTCTCTCATGCCACCAGGGAATATCAGCCTTAGCAGAAGACAGGACATAGATGCTAATCCTTGACCCTCACTGGATAGCTGAATTGTTCTGGCAGAACAGAAGCAAGCACAGCTTGCTTCCTGACAGCCAACATAAGGAACCTCTGGGTGGGATGACTCAGGGGATGCTATCAATGCATCCTGATGGCTCTTGGGCTCTTTTCACCCACTGGTTCCCTGCAGTGCCCCTCTACCATGGGATGACTCTTGGGATCCTGGCTTGCATTCCCAGAGCTCTTAGACTGTGGCATTGGCCTCCTTTGGTTTTTTGAAGATCACTCCAATAACAAAGAGAGGCCTTCACTGCAAGTTTAAATTCTTCTCCCGATTGTTGCTTTGGGGGCAAAGGATAGGTTGAGCCCTCCCTTTGCCTCCAAAGCCACAGTAATAGAGGGGGGAAATGTGTCTCAGAAACAGCATACCCTTTCCCCCACTTGTTCATTCTATGAAAGCATAAACATACATGATTACAGATTTGAAATACTTGCATGCACACACCTGCCTATGCATACACATGCAAAGCCTTTTTCTATTTGCGTCCTTAACATTCTTGAGAGTTTGATGGGGAATAATCCTTATTTATCTGTTCCGTTAAATGTGTATTGTTTGGTGCAAATAACAGAAATGACTTTGCCTGGACCTTTCAGATTTGTATACAGCAAGCCAAACACAAAGGCAAGAAGCTAACATTTGCCATTCAGTTCAGCATTGCTACTATATGCTGCTGGTTAGTGATAATAAGAAGTGTTGAATGGAAGCAAAAATGTTTAACACTGACGTGATGGAGTAATGAGCAAAGAAAGAAAGAAGTGCCCCTTTAATCAGCACCCAATTCCAGTGGGTGGTTATTAATGTTTATTTACATACTGCTTTTTGGCCCAAAGTCCCTGCAATGGTGAACAAAATATAAAAGAGTGTTATAAAATGTCACAAATCAGTTAATAGCTGCAACAATATAAGACTGCCAAATAGGAGGGCCAGAGAAAAGACTCCCTGAGCTAGAGGATGAAACAGAGCTCTCCCTGCATCCTGCACAATTAGAGGCTGAGGAAGCAATCCAAACTCCTCTCTGAGCACAGGGGATGGGGCAGAAGGGGAGGCAGGCAGCTCACTGTGGAACTGGCACAGCAGTTGGGCCTCATTCCATCATGTGATCGGGGCTGCCTCTGGATCCAACGGATACTGAGCTGGCTTAGCCACACCCCCTTCCTGCCCCTGGAAAGCCCCGTTGTGGCAGGAGGAAGGGGGACTGCCACACTATTTATTTGTTTATAAATTTATATCCCACCCTTCCTGCCAGAAGGAGCTCAGGGTGAGAAACAACACGTAACAAAACAATAAAGGCATCTTAAAAACCATTCCAATACAGATGCAGACTGGGATAAAGATACCTACTTAAAAGTCTGGTTGAAATGAGAACTACTGAAGAAGAAGAAACCTTACCCCAGCTAGAAGGTTAAGGATGCTGCCATTGTTCCCCAGTCTAAATATTCAGGGGTTCAATATGAACAATTAATCCATATAGTTAACTGCCAAAAATATTTTTCAAACAAATGAAAACAAAATTAGAAATATTTACCATATTAATAGTTGCCACAAAAAGAAAAAGTCCAAACCTCCACCCCATTCTTTCTAGGAAAGTACAGTGTGCCCCCCAAAAAAGTCAGGGTGAGGCACAGATTTCCACAGATGGTGGTTTTGGAATACACTTGAAGGACAGCAGAAAACCACTTATTTCATTAATTGTTATATTGTTACCACCGGCTAGAAACTGAATTTCTTCAGGATTTATTTCTCTGACTTTGTCACCTTCTGCTCAGCGTTTGCTGGAGTTGGATAGTTCTGCTGTATCAGGTGCAACTGAATAATAATAATAATAATAATAATAAAATAATAAAATTTTATTTCTAGGCCGCCTATCTGGCTGAGTTAACGGCCACTCTAGGCGGTGTACATAGACTAAAATATAACATAGAGTAAAATATAACATATAATACAAGACAACAATAAGTATACTCAATCCGAACCTACCCACATCTTACAAAATTTAAACTAAATTAAACAGAGGTCTCAAATGCCTGCCTAAAGAGCCATGTTTTCAGTCCTCGGCGGAAGCCTGTCAGAGAGGGGGCATGGCGGAGATCATAAGGCAGAGAGTTCCAGAGGGCGGGGGCCACAATTGAAAATGCCCTCTCTCTGGTCCGCACCAGCTTAGCTGTTTTGACTGGTGGGACCGAGAGAAGGTCTTGGGAGGCTGATCTCGTTTGGCAGCCTATCTGGTGATGCTGAAGGCATTCCTTTAGATAAACTGGACCAAAACCGTATAAGGCTTTAAAGGTTAAAACCAACACCTTGAATTGGGCCCGGTAAACAACTGGTAGCCAGTGCAGATCTTTAAGTACTGGAGTGATATGGTCTCGGCGGCGGCTGTTCTTGATCAAACATGCCGCCGTGTTTTGTACCAGCTGTAATTTCCGGACTGTCTTCAAGGGTAGCCCCACGTAGAGCGCATTACAATAGTCTAAGCGAGAGGAGACTAGGGCATGTACCACCCGTGGGAGCAGATGGACAGGGAGGTAGGGTCGCAGCCTCCGTATCAAATGTAGTTGATGCCAAGCTGCCCGGCTCACCACCACCACCTGAGCCTCCATGGACAGCTGGGAATCAAGAACAACACCGAGGCTGCGAACCTGGTCCTTCAGGGGCAATCTTACCCCATTCAACACCAGGTCAAAATCACCCAACCTTCTCCTATCTCCCACAAGCAGTACCTCGGTCTTGTCAGGATTCAGCTTCAGCCTGTTTCCTCCCATCCATTCACTTATGGCCTCCAGGCACTTGGAAATGGTATCCACAGCCATCTCTGGTGAGGACTTAAATGAGAGATAGAGCTGAAGACCAAGCTAGATGTAATACTAGACACTTCCTAGTCTTCCACCTTAAAATAGCAGTTGAAGGCAATTGTGCCATTAAAGCAAGACTTCGGAGTAGATGTGCAGGGCCCCACTCAACGTAATGAACAAGGGAGAGCCACCAAATGCAGGAGGGAGGGGAATATAAATTGGGATCATGCTTGGGGGAGGGAGAGGTTTAACCCTTTTTTCTCTGTGCTATTTTCATGCAAAAAACATCCATCCTGTAGCCTCAATTTGCCATTTCCTGCAGCAGCACCTTCTGGGCATGTGACAACATTAGAAGAGGTGAGTTCAGCAGGAAAATGGTGTGCAGAAAAGGTTAAACTCCCCTTCATTGGTGCCATGCTCTTAATCTCTCTCTATCACACACACACATTTCAGCTGCTAATTTAGAGGGAAGGGGTCCACTGGAGCAGGGGTTCTTAACCCTTCAGAGGGTCTGTGAACCTGGCGCCAAAAAAGGTCATAAATTTCTAATCCAATAAAATTGTGTGCAAATTTTTGGGTGTATGTGTCTATGTGCATTTTTTCAAAGAGGATCCGTCACTTTCATTAGATTATCAAAGGGGTCTATGACCCAAAAAAGGTTAAGAACCACTGCACTAGAGAGACCCATAGCATGTTTATCTTTGGCCACATCTGCACAATTTATTTAAAGCACTAAAGCACTTTAAAATTGTATGATACCATTTAAGCCCTTTGTGTCTACTCCTCATGAATAGAGATGAAAGCAAACTAATTTCCCTCAGAGAAGACTGCCCACTGCATTTAGGCATGAGATCTAGGCATATAATCAGGAGGCACACTCACACCATTGTATAGGAGGAAGCTTCTCTGATGGAGAAAAAACACACACACTTTGAAAGTTAATCTTTCCTAATGTGAGAGGTAGTCTACTTCCATTTTCAATTCAGGGGGTGAAATATCAGGGTTCTGTAATGTGTCTCAGCTATCCAGCTTACATGGACTAAGATCTGGTATGTAGAGAAATAAACACTTGGGATTCAGATGAGTTTGCAGATTGACTTGCAGGTGTCAAGTGATGAGTAAGAAATGGAATGAGAGTGGTACCTTTCAGTTCCTCATCCATTACATATAAAGAAATTGGACAGGCTGGGGATAGGGATGGAAAGATCTGTCAAGTTTGGTTCTCCCACTTTCTAATTTTTCCAATATTAAATTCAATTCCCCACATTTCTGCCTCACATTTCTTGTGATTTTTTAAAAAAAACCATGAAAACTCTCTAGCATTTTAGTGCAAATTTCTCCTAATAACACATTTTTGTAGGCAGTTTTGATTAATTTACAAATTTTGCGAGCAATTTCTCCTGATATAATGCATTTTTGTATGTTATTTTCACTCATATTTTCATTTTTATGCACACTTTCCCCTAACATTTTTGTAAGTGTTGTTTGATTGGTTAACACAAAATAAATTTAAATTTGAATAAGTGCAAATTTCGAAGGATGGCTGTGTTACGGTTCTCATATACTTTTGGAAAGTGTGAATTTGATAGATTGGGCTTGAAATGTGAACTGAATTGAATTTCTCTCCCATCCCTAGCTGGGGGGGGGTTAGCACCTGGTAGGTCCTACTACTGCTGTTATCTGTTATGGGCCTGGGTCCGCTCTGTAGTATTCAGGCTTACCAAGCATCTATAGAGGCTGGATGTAAGCTACCCATGATTTTGAATTTTCCACAATTAAGGTTGGAGGAGAAATTCAGTGAATTTACCTAATTCACACTTACCAAAACAATGTGCAAATCAAAACACAGCCGTGCTTCAAAATTCACACTTCTCCAAGTTTTGTAATACACCCAGGTCATGTGTACAAAGATGCATATATTAGTGAAAACTACATTAAAATGCATTAGGGGGAATTGCATGCAAAAACATGTATTAAACATGCTTATTAAGAGAAATTCACTCTAGAATGCCCATGCATTTTCATGACAACATCTTTAAAAAAAAAAATCACAACTGATATGGGGAACCGAACTTAAGACTGGACGAATGACAAACTAAGAGAAACCAAAATGCACAGATCCGCTCATCCCTACCTGGACATACCAAAGAAATGAGAAACAGAGAAAAATTGAAATTGACAGATTCACCCTCCCTACCCACAGAGCACTGGACTAATGCAGATGATAGCAAGTTGTAGTGCTAGACTGTACTTTTTTGTGGGGATTGTTAAACATGGAGCAGGCTCTGAAGCTGGGGAAATCTGGTTTGTCTAAAAATGGAGTCTGTGGAGTATATTATTTGGAGTTCATTACCTCCAGACTTATCTTACTTGTTTCCTATCACTGGCCAATGGAACAAGTTACGGATCAAAGTTAACCAATGGGACAAGAAATAGAAGCATGCTAAGCAACTAGCTCAGTTCTGTGCTTTCTGAAAATGTTAGAAGGAAAAGGGCACCCTTCAGTACTTTACTGGGGAAAAAAGTATTAAAGTATTTATCCTCAAGTTTTGCCAAAAATGCATGAAAAGAACACACACACAACTTCTGCCATTGTCACTCATCAAGCTAAGTCAAGATAAATTGCCAAACATTTTAATGATTTCCCCCTCCCTCCTGGAAATTCCTTCCTTTGTCTCTGTCCTTCACTCCTTGTTCTCTCCCCCCTCCCCCCATGCACACACCTTTCTTTCATTTGAAGAAAAACCTGTGCCAAAGATTTTGGCACAACTCTAGTTTATCCATTTTCTTGTAAAAGCAACAGATGATCTGTAGCTTATTTTAACAAATATATAAAAAGAGCAGCTGCTAATCTCTTCAAGCAACATCTGTGACACATTCCTTTATGTTTTGCAGAACATACTCACACTGCAATTATCCCCCCCTTTCTTTTCGATACTTGCATTAAATGATGAGTGGAGAAAAGAATGAAGGTTCAGCTCTGCCAGGAATATCTCCAGTATGATCCCATCAAGATTAAGGGAAGCTGATCAAGAATATTTTTGATCTTATTTATGTATGTATGTACGTTTGTATATATCCTGCCTTTTTGTTCTGCAGTGAAACCCCCAAGGTAGTTCAAAATACTATTAAGACAATAGTAAAGAAATTAAATATAAACAGTGTAAAGATAAAACAACAAATCATAAAAGCAATATTATACAGCCACAAGAGTGGCTGTATACTATAGTCAGCATGGATTTTTCATTCCTCAATGTTAAATTGAAAATACCCCCCATGCCATTCTGATACTTTCCTTAAGCTCATTTCAAAACAAAACCTTACAAAACTTATAGTCCTGAACTCAGAAACGCTTGCTTAACCCTCTAGGTTTTCATGGCGATACACAAAACACTCAGAGAGAATTAAGAGTTCAAAGTGTAAAAAGAAAGAGAAAAAAACCAGACCCCTTTGCACCTTTTTCTGTCAGTGTTCTCATAATCTGTTGAAATTAATTAAAAATCAGCCATGTTCACAGAGTACCTGTAATCCTATTACTGACCTTGCCCCATACGCTGACCTTCATCTTCTACAGATTAAAAGTTTTAAAAGTGCCTGGCTAATTTTTAATTAATTTAAGAAATTTTGCATTGAACTCAATGATAATGTTGGGCATGCTTAGTAAGAACCAACTGTCAGTGTTCTAAAAGCAAGACTCACAGCTGCTGGGCTTGCCTAATCATGGGACCACACCCACAACAGACTTTGATTTCACTTGAGACAGTCATGGCTTCTCCCAAAGAATCCTGGGATGTGTAGTTTGTGAAGGGTGCTGAGAAGAGACTCTTATTCCCCTGACAGAGCTCCAGTGGCCAGAGTGGTTTAACAGTGAGCCGCTCTGATTGAAGCTCTGTGAGGGTAACAGGGCATCTCCTAGCAACTCTCAGCACTTCCCAGGATTCTTTGGGAGTGGCCATGACTGTCTAAAGTGGAATAAAGGTCTGGTGTGGATGTGGCCAGGTATAGCTTTGGTTCAAATTTGGGTGGGAGGCTGCATGTGCCTGCTGAAGAATAAAAAGGTGGGGGAAACCCTGAAAAAGAATGATACTGTTCACAGTTTTTTCCTTTTGGAAAGGAGATGGGCTTCCCCACTGTCTAGTGCCCACCCCCAATCTCCTCTCCTCCCCCTCCCCTCCCCTCCCCCTTCCTCCCTCTCCCCATCCTGCCCTCTTCTTCCCGCTCCGCCCTCCCCCAGGGCAGTTTCACCTGTCCTAAGCATGATTGCACAGGAGTAAGTCCCACTGAACTCAAAAAGCATGCAAATGATCAAACCTGCCCTCCCCTCCTCCTCCCTCCTATCCCCTCCCTCTTGGCCCTTCCCTCCCCCTTCCTTAACCCCTCCCTTCCCCTTCCCATCCCCTTCCAATCCCCTCCCCCTCCTTCCCCTCCCCCTCCCCCATGATCAGTTTTACCTATCCTAACATTACAACCTGGGAGACCAGGGTTAAACCCCTCCTTCTGCTCCCCTCTCCCCTTCTTCCTTCCCTCTACTCTCCCCTCCCCCTCCCACACAGTCCATTTTATCTATCCAAGCCATGACTGCACAGGAGTAAATCCCATTGATCTGAATAAACATGCATAAGAACATAAGAAGAGCCTGCTGGATCAGGCCAGTGGCCCATCTAGTCCAGCATCCTGTTCTCACAGTGGCCAACCAGGTGCCTGGGGGAAGCCCGCAAGCAGGACCCGAGTGCAAGAACACTCTCCCCTCCTGAGGCTTCCGGCAACTGGTTTTCAGAAGCACGCTGCCTCTGACTAGGGTGGCAGAGCACAGCCATCATGGCTAGTAGCCATTGATAGCCCTGTCCTCCATGAATTTGTCTAGTCTTCTTTTAAAGCCATCCAAGCTGGTGGCCATTACTGCATCTTGTGGGAGCAAATTCCATAGTTTAACTATGCGCTGAGTAAAGAAGTACTTCCTTTTGTCTGTCCTGAATCTTCCAACATTCAGCTTCTTTGAATGTCCACGAGTTCTAGTATTATGAGAGAGAGAGAAGAACTTTTCTCTATCCACTTTCTCAATGCCATGCATAATTTTATACACTTCTATCATGTCTCCTCTGACCTGCCTTTTCTCTAAACTAAAAAGCCCCAAATGCTGCAACCTTTCCTCGTAAGGGAGTCGCTCCATCCCCTTGATCATTCTGGTTGCCCTCTTCTGAACCTTTTCCAATTCTATAATATCCTTTTTGAGATGAGGCGACCAGAACTGTACACAGTATTCCAAATGCGGCCGCACCATAGATTTATACAACGGCATTATGATATCGGCTGTTTTATTTTCAATACCTTTCCTAATTATTGCTAGCATGGAATTTGCCTTTTTCACAGCTGCCGCACACTGGGTCGACATTTTCATCGTGCTGTCCACTACAACCCCGAGGTCTCTCTCCTGGTCAGACCCCATGAGCGTATATGTGAAATTCAGATTTTTTGCTCCAATATGCATCATTTTACACTTGTTTATATTGAATTGCATTTGCCATTTTTCCACCCATTCACTCAGTTTGGAGAGGTCTTTTTGGAGCTCTTCGCAATCCTTTTTTGTTTTAACAACCCTGAACAATTTAGTGTCATCAGCAAACTTGGCCACTTCACTGCTCACTCCTAATTCTAGGTCATTAATGAACAAGTTGAAAAGTACAGGTCCCAATACCGATCCTTGAGGGACTCCACTTTCTACAGCCCTCCATTGGGAGAACTGTCCGTTGATTCCTACTCTCTGCTTTCTGCTTCTTAACCAATTCCTTATCCACAAGAGGACCTCTCCTCTTATTCCATGACTGCTAAGCTTCCTCAGAAGCCTTTGGTGAGGTACCTTTTCAAACGCTTTTTGAAAGTCTAAGTACACAATGTCCGCTGGATCACCTCTATCTATATGCTTGTTGACACTCTCAAAGAATTCTAATAGGTTACTGAGACAGGACTTTCCCTTGCAGAAGCCATGCTGGCTCTGCTTCAGCAAAGCTTGTTCTTCTATGTGCTTAGTTAATCTAGCTTTAATCATACTTTCTACCAGTTTTCCAGGGACAGAAGTTAAGCTAACTGGCCTGTAATTTCCGGGATCCCCTCTGGATCCCTTTTTGAAGATTGGCGTTACATTTGCCACTTTCCAGTCCTCAGGCACAGAGGAGGACCCAAGGGACAAGTTACATATTTTAGTTAGCAGATCAGCAATTTCACCTTTGAGTTCTTTGAGAACTCTCGGGTGGATGCCATCCGGGCCCGGTGATTTGTCAGTTTTTATATTGTCCATTAAGCCTAGAACTTCCTCTCTCGTTACCACTATTTGTCTCAGTTCCTCAGAATCCCTTCCTACAAATGTGAGTTCAGGTTCAGGGATCTGCCCTATATCTTTCACTGTGAAGACAGATGCAAAGAATTCATTTAGCTTCTCTGCAATCTCCTTATCGTTCTTTAGGACACCTTTGACTCCCTTATCATCCAAGGGTCCAATTGTCTCCCTAGATGGTCTCCTGCTTTGAATGTATTTATAGAATTTTTTGTTGTTGGTTTTTATGTTCTTAGCAATGTGCTCCTCAAATTCTTTTTTAGCATCCCTTATTGTCTTCTTGCATTTCTTTTGCCAGAGTTTGTGTTCTTTTTTATTTTCTTCATTCGGACAAGACTTCCATTTTCTGAAGGAAGACTTTTTGCCTCTAAGAGCTTCCTTGACTTTGCTCGTTAACCATGCTGGCATCTTCTTGGCCCTGGTGGTACCTTTTCTGATCTGCGGTATGCACTCCAGTTGAGCTTCTAATATAGTGTTTTTAAACAACTTCCAAGCATTTTCGAGTGATGTGACCCTCTGGACTTTGTTTTTCAGCTTTCTTTTTACCAATCCCCTCATTTTTGTGAAGTTTCCTCTTTTGAAGTCAAATGTGACCGTGTTGGATTTTCTTGGCAATTGGCCAGTTACATGTATGTTTAATTTAATAGCACTGTGGTCACTGCTCCCAATCGGTTCAACAACACTTACATCTCGCACCAGGTCCCGGTCCCCACTGAGGATTAAGTCCAGGGTTGCCGTCCCTCTGGTCGGTTCCATGACCAACTCATCTATAGTCATTTAGAATATCTAGAAACTTTGCTTCTTTGTCATGACTGGAACACATATGCAGCCAGTCCATGTCCGGGTAGTTGAAGTCACCCATTACTACCACCTTTCCTAGTTTGGATGCTTCCTCAATTTCATATCTCATCTCAAGGTCTCCCTGAGCATTTTGATCAGGGGGACGATAGATCGTTCCCAGTATTAAGTCCCTCCTGGGGCACGGTATCACCACCCACAACAATTCTGTGGAGGAGTCTGCCTCTTTTGGGGTTTCGAGCTTGCTGGATTCAATGCCTTCTTTCACGTATAGAGCGACTCCGCCACCAATACGTCCTGCCCTGTCCTTCCGATATAGTTTATATCCAGGGATAACCGTATCCCACTGGTTTTCTCCATTCCACCAGGTCTCCGTTATGCTCACTATATCAATGCTCTTCTCTAAGACCAAGCACTCCAGTTCTCCCATCTTGGTTCGGAGGCTCCTAGCATTAGCGTACAGGCACTTGTAAGCAGTGTCTCTCTTCAAGTGTCTTTGGCACTTGTGGTTTGGCCTGTGGTAATTTTGCTCTTCTGAATTTATATCCTGTGCCCCTGCTCTCACAATGCCTACTTCTAGGCCTACCCCTTATAAAATTTCATCATTGTTTTGGTCTTTATCCCGGGGGGGAGGTTTATTCCGAACCGGACCTTTCTCAGCTCCTGTCGGGTTTCCCCCCTCAGTCAGTTTAAAAGCTGCTCTGCTACCTTTTTAATTTTAAGTGCCAGCAGTCTGGTTCCATTCTGGTTCAAGTGGAGCCCGTCCCTTTTGTACAGGTCTGGCTTGTCCCAAAATGTTCCCCAGTGCCTAACAAATCCAAACCCTTCCACCCGACACCATCGTCTCATCCATGCATTGAGACTGCGAAGCTGGGCCTGTCTGGCTGGTCCTGCGCATGGAACTGGTAGCATTTCAGAGAAAGCTACCTTGGAGGTCCTGGCTTTCAGCATCCTACCTAGCAACCTAAATTTTGCTTCCAGGACCTCACGGCTGCATTTCCCCATGTCGTTGGTGCCAATGTGCACCACGACCACTGACTCCTTCCCAGCACTCTCTACCAAACTATCTAAATGACGGGTGATATCCGCAACCTTCGCACCAGGCAGGCAAAACACCTTGCGGTCTACACGCCCATCACACACCCCACTGTCTATGTTCCTAATGATTGAATCACCCACTACAAGGATCCCTCCACCCCCTGGAGATATATCCTCGGCACGAGAGGATAGCTGCTCATCCCCCAAAGAATGGGCCCCTTCTAAGGGATCGTTTCCCTCTTCCTCAGCTGGATGCTCTCCTTCCCCGAGACCATCGTTGTCCATGATAGCAGGAGAGCTATCATCGTTGGAGTGGGACACAGCTATAACGTCCCTGAAGGCCTCCTCCACACACCTCTCTGCCTCTCTCAGCTTTTCCAGGTCCGCCACCTTGACCTCAAGGAAATGAAGTCGTTCCCGGAGACCCAGGAGCTCATTGCACCGAGAGCACACCCACGACTTCTGTCCAACAGGCAGATAGTCGTACATGCTGCAGGTGGTGCAAAACGCTGGAAAGCCCCCACACCCCTGCTGGCTTCTTACCTGCATAGTTTTGTTTAAGGGTTATTACGTCAATGGGTTGGAGACTGCGGTTTAGTTGAGGTCAGGGAACAGACGGGCACAGTGGGGACCCTGGCCTCCTCGCCCTGCTGCCGAACTCGCTCTGCTGCTTAACTCGCCTTGACGCTTTGTCAGCTGGGGCTCCCTCTAGCTCGTGGATCATGCAAATGATCAGGCCTGCCTTTCCCCTCCTTCCCCTCTCCTCTCCATTCCTCCTCCCTTCTTCCCGTCTTCCTCCTTCCCTGCCCATTCTAGGCTTCCCTCGCCATGGTCAGTTTTACCTATCATAAGCATGACTACATGGGAGTAAATCCCACTGAACTCAATAAGCATGCAAATGATCATGCCCCCTCCTCCCTTCCCCCTCCTGCCTGCTCCCTTCCCCCTCCTCCCCTCCCCCTCCTCCCCTCCCCATCCCCTGTGGTCAGTTTCATCTAT
Source organism: Rhineura floridana (assembly GCF_030035675.1). Classification (NCBI taxonomy): domain Eukaryota; kingdom Metazoa; phylum Chordata; class Lepidosauria; order Squamata; family Rhineuridae; genus Rhineura; species Rhineura floridana. The sequence continues at coordinate 182,126,835 of NC_084481.1, read as the reverse complement.
CCTAAGCATGATGTCAAGGGAGTAAATCCCATTGAACTCAGTAAGCATGCAAATGATCGATCCATTCTCAGCAAACTTGCACAGGATCCGATTTCTTACCTCCCGGATTACAAAGCAGAGAAATTCACTAATAGGCAAAAACCTTGCAGTTTAAGAATGTACCTAAAGCCAACAGATATTTCTATCAAACTTTAAAAAGCAGGGAAATTGGGCAGCTATACTGAATGCACCAGGGGAGCAGGAGACCTGACCTCCTCTCTGAGATATTGTACTGCCCTACAAATTTGTCAAAATGCAAACACAATTTGGGTTGGTCTTTCACAGTCCAATCTACTTGCTGTGTAGCTTGGAAGAATTTGGTAACATGTGTCACTGAGCGTATGGTGAGTAGTGTCAACACCTGCAATCAGCCCAAATAACAGAAACAAGACATGTGCTGTGCTGAACTTGTTTTAGCAGGGAGGAAGAAACAATATTAAAACAGTTGATATAGTTCAGATAGTCGCTTTAAATATGTTTGATTTACTTTGCAATTTTAGTGAAGTTTCCTACAATAAATCATTCTCTTTTGCTTCTGTTTCTGTGAATATGTGAAGTACAGCAATACTTGGCAACACTAAAAAAAAGCTCCAAAAACAATTGTGGAATAATGGCACTGACTGTTCTGCAGAATACTTTCCAATGGACATGAGGAGTGTCTCAATTTGCACAAGATAAAACAGTGGGGGGTGAAATATATTCTAACAAATTTCTAAGTGTGCTCTGTGTTTTTAATTGACCATGCCCACCTTTTCTTAAATGGAGTAGTTTAAGCATAGCAGGCTGAAAACATGCAGCTTGGGCAGGCCAACTTTGTTTTTTCCAACAGCTAGAGTCATTGCATAAGTATCAACATATTGTAATCCATCTGATTTTACTCAAACTGCAGTTTCAGATTCAAATGTTAATGCGCCCAAAATAGAAATAGAGCATAACCTCCAGTTTGAAACACAAAAGGCTGTCCCCACCCTCATATGACACTGACCAATAAAAAGGCTTTGAAAGTAATAAAAATAAATTTGACAGATTTCTAGGATGAATAATGAGATAAATATAATTTTCTAGGTTAGATTCTCTGTAGAAACAGTAGTAACAAAGAAAAGCGAAGTAAGAAGAACACCACAAACATACAAAAATGTAATTCTCCATCAGTTGTTGCTACCACTTACCACATACTCAGATGCACATGTCCCCAAATTCTTCCAAGTTACACCAGAGCTTGGAAGTAATTTGTTACAAGCAATGAATTACTTGTAATTCATTACTTTTTTGAGGAATGAGTGGGTAATTCCTTTACATTTTGATTGTAATAGAACTAAGAGTAATTTTATTAATTTGAGGAGTAATTGTAATGTTTCCAGCATTGCATTTGGGCATTACTGGGGGAGGGGGGGAAGCAGGGAAAGTCTTCTGCTCCTCTGATTTGTGGATGAAACACATGTGCCTCAAACTGGGCTTCTGTGCAGCGTCACTCTTCTCTCATGCTCTGTGAATGGGTAGGAGGTGACGAGGGAGGAGGTAGAGAGTGAGACGGAGTGGAGTGGAGAAAACAATTGTTTTTAAAAATGGATGGTGGTGGTGAAGAATGGAGTGGAGGGAAAAAGGAGCTGGAGGGCAAGAACATGGATAAAGGAGGAGAAGGAGGCAGCAGCAGAATGGAGGTAAAGAACTGTGGAGGTGAAAGATGATGTGTGTGTGAATACTGTGTTTGCACTTGGCACACAAAGTGGCCTCCACCACCCTGTCTGGCTACTGTGCTGCATTTGCAGTATTTTAACTTTGTTGCATCTCAGGGGGAAATGTTTGCTTGGGCAAGTGTCCCTTAGTTGGTGGCAGGCCAGGGTCCAGAAGGTGGTAAAGTGAGAGAGATTATGCTTGCTGGCTGAGGGGGTGTGTGCACTTGGTTTGACATGCAAAGATCTGAGTAGTGGCGTCTGCCTCCCTCCCCACCACCCTTACCAGCAGAGAGACCACCATTGCTATCTTATGGATAAAAAAGAATTATTCTACTACCTCTGTATGTGTGTGTTTATTTTTAATGTTGTTTTGGGCTAAGATGTACAGCAGCCAAGGCCAGCACCTTGTAGGCGTTTTTTTAAAAAAGTAACAGAAGTGTAATTGTAGTGATTACTTTTGAGAAAAAATAAAGTAATCAGTTACTTTCAGAGCAATTGTAATTGTAACGGTAATTACTACTTTTTTGTGCCTTGCAATTGTAACTGTAATTTATTACTTTTTAAAAATAATCTTCTAAGCTCTGAATACACAGGAAGTGAGTTGGACTGTGGACTTCCGGGAAGGGTGACTTCGCTTGTGCCTGCTTTTGGGACGGGCTCCCGCCTCAAAAGAAGCTTATTCAGATATAAATCAGTCAGAACATTTTTTTTTTGACTGATGAAATTTCTCCCGGGCAGGGAGAAACGTAGAGATCAACCTCAAAAGCCTGTTTTTGTTGGGAGGACTGGATTTCATTAATTTATGAGATAAGGTCCAGCCAACAATGCCGGACGGACTTCCTAACAAGCTCTATCTGCTTAAGCGATACGTTTATCTTTTCTTTAAAGAGAGAACGGACTAACAGGCAAGCACCCTTCTTTCTATTATTTTTTTTACTTGGTTTAAATTGTTGCAGCAAAAGGAGATTTGTCAGATTGGTCGGCTTTGGACAACTTCTGGGTGAGATATAGCTCTTCTCTGTTATTCACGAAATTAACAGCTTATCTCTGTTTCTGTCGCAAAAAGCTGTCCTGGAAGTGCATTCTAAAGATAATAAACAGAAGATGGATTTCTATTCCTGATTTCTATTCCGAGGAATATTATATTGTCTGGGACTATTCTCTTTTTGGTCTATTTTATTTTGACGAATCTGCTTCTTCACGACGCCACTAACTGTTTTGATGCTGGGAACTAAATTTGTTTTGCATTCTTGAATATAGAGAGATAAGGCAGGTTGCTCTGTTTATACTGTGATGTCATCAAGCCTGGAATATTAACCCAATTGTTGCTGAAATAAGAAGTGGTTCTTCTTTATTTTTGTTTTGCTTTGTTTTCGTGGTTTTAAAAATGGCAATCAAGAAAGTGGCTGAGAATCTGGAAGTAATTATGTTTCAGAAAATAATGGATGAGATTGAGATAACGAAACAAACCCTGCGACAGGGTAGTAAGGAGCTGAAAATTGAACTGAGCAAAATGACGCAGGAGCTTAAAGAAATAGGGGATCCTGTGAGAGAGGAGAATGAGATCAGAGATGAGAAAAGAAAAAATAAAGGGAAGATACAAGCCCTGGAGATTGGAACAAATGTGGAATTGGAAAAAGATCTGGAGTTTATGGATTTTAGAAATAAAATCTACTGTTTGGAATTTAACGTTATCTCTGAAGAAATTAATGAAGATATTAGAGATAAAGTTATCAATGGCTTGGATAATCTTCTGGACTGGAATGATGTGATGGAGCTTGATATAGAGAAAATCTATGGAATTAACTGCAGCCATGTGACAATGGAAAAACTCTTAAGAGATGAGCCAGTGCATTTTGTAAAAAAGAAGAACACAGATATGACTTTACAACAGTATTTCAGCAACTTATTCAGAATGGATGGCAAGAAAATATTTGGGATAGAGGAAATTCCCATCAGACTCTTATTATATGACTATGGCTACAACAGCAAGATTATTATGGAATACTGATAATGGAAGATTGGACACTGAAATTACTGGACTTAACAGGACTATTGAAGATGGAAGATGGAACTAATAGGGATAATGGAATAATGGCTATTGAAATTATTGGACCTAACAGATTCTGATGAGATGGATTAATCGAAATGTTTATTTGGACTATGGTTATGACAATAAGATTATTATAATTATTAACGAGATGGATTAATTGACATGTTTATTTGGAGAAAAATTGATAGATATATTTCTTAAAGAATTGAAACCTCTCTTTGACTTTTTGTGGAAAGAATAAAGTAATGTTTATGAGATTTGATGATTAATTAAGATAACTACTGGAGGAAAGTCATTTTATAATATGATTTAAGAGACAGGATTGTTATATATTGTAGACCTATAACTGATTTGATATGTGACAAATGGGAAGTCAACATTTTATTTTTTTTTGTTTAATCATTTTTGTTTTGTTTTGTTTTTTGTCTTTGAATGTTTTATGATTTTGTTTTCTATGTTTTATGAAAATTTGAATAAAAATTATTGTAAAAAAAAAAAAAAAAAAGGAAGTGAGTTGGACTGTGAAAGACCAACCCAAATTGTGTTTGCATTTTCACAAATTTGTAGGGCAGTCCAATATCTCAGAGAGGAGGTCAGGTCTCCTGCTCCCCTGGTGCATTCCCTATAGCTGCCCAATTTCCCTGCTTTTTAAAGTTTGATAGAAATATCTGTGGGCTATAGATTCTTAAACCGCAAGGTTTTTGCCTATTAGTGAATAGACATCAAAACAAAAAGAGCAACAGCAGCCACCATGAGACTAATTATATCACTAAGGTGGGTCTAAAGAAAAAATATATCTGCCATTCCAAAGAAAGGACCTACCACGAGAGATTTAGTTAAGCATTCCATAGCTTGGGAGCAACTACAACAAAAACCCTATCCTCTGTGCCCACCAACCACTCTGATAGTGTTGGGAGATGAAGTAGGCAGGGGTAGCCAACATGGTGCCATCTAAATGAAAAAAGAAGTCATAATCTGTATGCCATCCTTTTTAAAATGAAGTTCAAAAGTGCCCTTTTGAGTTCATTTGCCACCCCCTTCCTTAATGAAAATTCATTTTAAAAGTACTGGATGGAGGAAAAGGCTTTTCAATTGTGACACCGCATTTGTGCAACTTTCTCCCAAGGGAGATTTTCCTGGTTCCTGTCTGATACTTTTTAGGTGCCAGGCAAAAACCACTTTATTTTCCCATGATTTTAACTTCTATTTGCCTTTTTAAAACCTCTTGTGATTGTTTTTAGTGCTGACTATTACTGTTGTTGGCTGTTTTAATTGCTTATTGCTGTTTTATTTTATTTTATTGTTAACTATATTATTTTATTTTATTGTTGTAAACTGCCCAGAGAGCTTTGGCTATGGGGCGGTACACAGATGTAATAAATAATAATAATAACTGCTCAGCGATTTCTTTTTTAATTGAAGCATGGCATAGGATTTTAAAAAGAAAATAAATCTAAATATATGTACAGTTGCTGCATATGTCCACTTCTTTCATCTGTGTATTGTTTTCTGAAGGTGAGTTGCCATTCATTTACCCCAGCTTGTCTGCAATATATGGTGTCATAGAGAAATCATAGAGAAAGCCACATAATCCATGTAGTGATCCTAGGTTCATGAATGATACACTCAAGAGACAGCTGCTGACACAATTCAACAATTCAAAGTAACTTGTATATGATGGCAGTATTGGATACATCTGACCTAAGAGTCCTAGATTGCATCCATGTGTTAGGTTTTTTTCTTCAGGCTGCTCTTCAGCTAAGATTACTGTTTATTTCCAAACAAAATTTTACTATTGAGATGAACAGCAACTCAAGAGTCCTTTTTTTGGCACAACAATTTAAACAGCCAAGTCAAGCGCTTTGTTCTTCATTTATCAAGAGCTGCTGCTCAGCAATGAATTTTCAGGTAAAAATAATGATTCTCAAGCAATCTGTCTTTCCTTTTATGCAAACTCAGTTTTACGATGTCAGCCCTGTCAACACTGCTGAATATTAAAGTGAGCAAAGTTAATTGCTGGGTGAATGAAGGTCGATGCCGTCAAAGTGAAAAGGAAGCCCCTAACTGAAATCCATCATTTTATGACAAGCTGTAATTTATTCCCACTCCATAATAGGCACTGACAGGTTCCAAACCTTACTTCAGTCTTTGCCACAAATTGCAATTATAATAATTTATGGTGACATTTGACCCTAGAGGTTGTGGCCTATTTCACCACACATGAAAGACTTTTTATCTCCCGGGAAATTCTTGGCAACCTCAGCCTGAAAATACTTATGTCTCTCAATTGTGTTTGCTCATCATCTGATATGCCTAGAGGACTTGTTAACATTCAGTGTTTCATAAGGCTGCATGATATTATTCTGAAGAGGGAAAAGGCAATATTATGGTCAGATGTTTACATGGCAGAATCATATTCTTTCCCTCTTACAGTGGACATGTAGAGGGTTGTTTGGCAGTGATTTACTTTCAAAGGAGATTGGATGGTTTCAGAGGTTAGTAATGGGTGGCTGCTTCTTCACAGAATCACACAGTTGGAAGAGTACTCAAAGGCCATCTAATCCACACCTCTGCTGATGAAGAGAATTTTGTTCATTATTTATTTTAAATTACTTATAAACCACCTTTGGTTGTGAAAAATAACAAGGCTGTTTACAAAATAAATTCGGTACAATAAAATGCAAACCAGAACATAAATCAAAACATACAGAGTTCAGTAAAGCAGGTACTAAAGATCACTTCTTGGGAATGCCTATGTGAATAGGTAAGTTTTTACCAACTGGTGAAACACCTACACGGTAGGTGCCCATTGTAACTCTACATTTCACAGAGAGGTCATTCCACAATGTTCTACAGCTTGTATCATCAGGATGTTCTTCCTAATGTTTAGTCTAAATCTTTTTTCTTATAATTTGAATTGTTTGGTTTGGGTGTTACCCTTTGGGGCAACAGAAAACAAATTTGCTCCATCATCTTTGGGACATTTCTTCAAATATTTAAGAGTGGTCAGACATGATTCACTAGAAAAGACAATAATGCTGGGAAAAACAGAAGGAAGTAGAAAAAGAGGAAGGCCAAACAAGAGATGGATTGATTCCATAAAGGAAGCCGCAGACCTGTACTTACAAGATCTGAACAGGGTGGTTTATAACAGATGCTATTGGAGATCACTGAGTCATAGGGTCACTATAAGTCATAATCGACTTGAAGGCACATAACAACAACAATCATATCAATTCTTAATAATCTCTTCTCCAGGTTAAACATAGCCAGTCCCTTCAGCCTTTCTTATAGGGGTTGTTCTACAGGCTACTTACCATCTTTGTCACCTTCCTTTGGACACGTTCCAGTATGTTGACATCCTGCTCAAGCTACGGTGCCCAGAACTGTAGACACTATTCCAGGGTATCATTACTTCCTGTGGACTGGATACAATAATTCTGTTGTTGCAGTCTAGAATGGCATTATCCTTTTTAGCTGTCACATCACACTGCTGGCTCATGTTTAGTTTGTGGTTTACTAGAACCTTTAAAACCTCTTCACATGCACTGTTTTAAAGGTAGGTGACACCCATTCTATACTTGTGTGCATGCTTTTTCTTACCTATATGCAGAACTTTTCTTATAGTTCTGCTGAAATTCATTTTGTTCGTTTTGGCTCTGTTTTCTGCCCTGCTAAGATAATCTTGAAACATGTTTCCATCTTCACAGGCAGATGTTTTCAGATGTTTTACCCCTACAGCTCGCCTGGGGGGACTGAAAATTACTAAGGCCCAGCAGTCACAAAACCGTAGTGTGCAGGGATGGAGCCAGCTGCAAAATGGTGGTGGATGGCAGTGTTTGGATAATCAGCAGGCAATTACTGACATTCTTTTCTATTGGTATTTAATTCCTCTTGGAATAAAATATGGATTTGTTTTATCCAGTTAGTTTTGGAAGGGAAAGTGGTGGAGCATCATGTCCCAGATTCAATCGCTGCCATCTCCAGGTAGAGCTGGGAAGATCCTGGCTGAAACCCCAGTCATTGTCGACAACGCAGAGCTCAATGAACCAATGGTCTGACTCAGTATAAGGCAGCTCCTATGTTCCTTCCTCTTTTAAAAATATAACAAATTATTTCTGTCTTCATCACATGCATCCTTGGCACAAGCAGAGAGCTCCTTTTCTCTCAAACCAGTTATCACCACTACCATTCAGTTCTGCTATTTTCATGCTATTTTACGGATGTTTGTTATTGGCTTCATATATTTCATAGCTTTCATTAGACACTGCCTGGATCACGAAAAACTCTCTTCCAAATGTTTGGTGTTTAGGAGCAGGTGTGCGCCTTTAACATTTAAGCAATACTTTCCTTCATGACTTCACATTGTCCTTTTCCAAATGTACACACCTATAGGTTAGATTTTGAACGGGGTCAAAATTATTATTTTGCTCCTTGGGATGGCAGCCTTTCAAAACTAGAGTGAGTGGAAACTAGAGTGTGGGCAAGAACACTATTATCTTGAGGCCTAAACAACATTTCGACTAGTGCTAAAAGAATGGACAATTGTGCAATCTTATCAGAAACTTTTTAAAACGAAAGTTTCCAGACACTTTTGGAATTAGCCAATGCCTTTGCCTCCTCTCATGAATCTCTTCCACTTTACAGCTTGTCTGAATGACATAAACCTGAGGAAAGAGTTCATTTTATCTAGGTGCAGCCTCTCAGAACACTTCTGCTAAAGAATAGGCCCCTTTTCCAGGACTGTCTTTTCATTAGGGCAGAAAGCAAAGGCCTTGAAAGTGGTAGAAAAACATGGTGTAATCACTAAGGAACCATTATCCTGTCCCTAGTAACCATTAAGCGTAAGCTTCCTAAAGCCAAGGAGAGTAAATTACTCATTTATTGTTACCTGAGCTGTCTAAGAGAGATTGAAATCTGGACTATTAATGATTTTTCATTCTGTTTGAGAGAGACTCGGTAAGAGTTCGTGTACAAGCTAGGATGCTGGCTGTCTACATTTTCTCCAGATACACAATAAAATAGAGGTGGAGTGTCATCTCTCTAATATGAAAAACCCTCATCTCTTTCTGAGAATAGCTCTAAAGGGGTAAAAAAAAGAAAAGAAAAAGTATAGTTCTTGTTATTCCAAGGAAACTCAGGAAAAAAATATTAGGCTGCTTGTGTTTTTCATGTTTTCTCAGAGCAAAAGGAAATGGCTGGGCACTATAAATGAAATGCACATTTAATATATGGATGTTTGTTATTGGCTTCACATATTTCATAGCTGTCATTAGGCACTGCCTGGATAACGTTCTTTTATTTGGGTATAAACACTGATGTCAGATTATGATGCCCTGCTGATTAGGCACATGCAAGCAAATCGTGTGGAATAGACTGAGTCATTAGATATTTTGTGTTGTGTTCCCATCTTGCCTCTACTACCATGTCTACACACACACATCCCAAGAGAGAGAACTGAACTCAAGAATATATGGGTGGGCAAATTTCAGGGGGCTTTGTGGGGAAAGTCAAAATGGGTGGGAAGCAAAATTTCTTATTTCTAAAGAAGCGGCAGCAGCAATTCTATGGCCCCTGTAAGGACGTCCCAGGGGGCTTAGGACATATCAGATCTTGCTCACCAAGCTCTGACAATTTGGGAGGAGGGGAAGGATCCAATGTTGGATCCCTCCTCCCTGCTGTTGCAGAAACCTCCAGTTCCCTGCTCCAACTGATGTTAGAATTCCAACATGTCTGGGATGGTTCAGAGGCATGCTGGGAGGACTGGAAAATGGCTTGGATCCAGAGACATCTCAACCACCCAACATGCCCCCAGACTGGGCAGATATTTAGGCCACCTTCACATAGGGTTGTCAGGTTCATGGCCTGAGACTGATCCTGTATCTTTAGGAGAAGAGAAAGTCAGCCAAGCGCAGGTGTTCTTGCAACATTGTAATGAAAAAAACCACACGGTGGAATTCTCCCTTCCCCCTGCACAACTTTTAAAGATACAGAAGACCTCTTGGAGGCCGGGCCTGGCAACCAAGAGGTCTGCTGTATCTTTAAAAGTTGTGCAGAGGGGAGAATTCCACCTTGCGGTTTTTCTCATTACAAAGTTGCAAGTGTAATAATAGTGGAGTAAATGCATGGTGTGAATGTGGTCTTAGATCAGCTTAGGAGCTGGTCTAGGCTAGGTACACAGTCCTTTTTATTTTGCATCCAGTACACTCCCACACCCGGTTTGGGAAGTGGTAGTGTTTTTAGTGCTTTTGTTTGCTGCCCTGGGCTTCTGCTGGGAGAAAGGGCAGGATATAAATCAAATAATAAATAAATCCATGTGTATCCTGTATCTCTCCTGCCATTTCTTATGACATACTGTGTTTTAATGTATTTTCCCCAAACCAGCTTCAATCAAAATTGAGAAAAAGAAAAAACCTAGCTGGTTTTAAGCTGGTAATGTGTACACAGCCTAAGTATCTTCCTCTGGTTTCCATTTTTCCCAATGGGAGGGTGTGAGCTCATCCTGGGGGAGTGGCACCTCGAATGCCCCCCATGATCCGTGTCCAAACATTAACCTCAATTGACGACGAGACCAACAAGAGTGCAGCCACTCTAGGTTTGTTGAGGCTTTGGCCCCTGGGACAGCCTTCCATGCTCTTCCACAGGTAATGCAGGTCCAAATTGCTACACATTATTCTGTATAAAGTATAAGTTCTAAAATAAGCAATATTGAACTGATTCACTATTTATTTATTTGAGTATTTCTAATTGCCAACTCATTAAAAATAGTATGCAATAAAATAATTAAAACTTCATACACAGAGAACAAATTATTGAGATTTGATCAATTAATCACCACAACAATAACTGATGATAACACAATCATCCCAGCTCTGCTTTCTATTTAAAAATTGAATTGGGATAGGAAACCATTGCCTGTATTCAACACTACTTCTTGTTAAGTTGTAATTCAGCCATTTCACATTGTAATTTTCTTTTGAAGTTCCTTGTTGGAGAATGACAACATTCAGGTTGGCATTAAAGTATCCTAGGAGACTGAAATGTTCCCCTACTAATTTCTGACTGTTGCCCTTTTCTGATATCAGATCTAGATCAGTATATTATTGGTCAGTTTGCCCTATGCAGAAGGGTATTGGAGGTAAGGGATGATATATTACATTGGCTGGTTTGTCCTATGAAGAAAGCCAAATGGGCATTGTAGGCAGGTAGTGCATTGTAGACATGTATCACATTGGAAGAAGACCATGTGATGGTGGACCATTAAGACAATATTTATGGAACCATTATTCTGTTTATCTTTAATGCAGGGTATGGCAGCCTTCAGGCTGGACAGATTTACTCTATTACTAGAACTTTGAGATTCACCAATCAGAGGCAGATGTAAAATGCTGGCATGAGGAGAGGGGACTGCTGTATACTGAGGATGAGGGTGCCTCTAAGCACATGCCTAGAAATTTGTTTTCAGGACCAGAACTGATCTCACAGTTCTGCATATATAAATCCATGCCTAGTTTCCTCCCAAGCTTTCTTTGGGCACTTCCAGATTGTTGCTGTTTTGGGGTGGGATTCAATTACATGCCAGCAATTTGGGTTGCACAATTATAATTGATATGGAAATCTTGCACCACAAATGCACTTCTCCAAAAGTTCAGGGTTTGTTTTCTTTTTTCTTGCGATGAAAGTGAGGGGAAAATCCACTGTAAAGTGTGGGATAACACTTGCTCTAACACAGTGTCATTTAACTTCCCTGCAAACAATTCAAAATGAATGCTCATTGAATAGCCAATGTGATCTAATCTCCCTGGAAACAAATTAGGATGAATGCTCAATAAAAAGGTTGTCTGGAAACACTGTTTCAGCAACCAATTTTTCTATGAGGGGAGGAGAGAGATTTTCTGTTATTGCTAATGTTGAACTATTGGGAATCTACTGATCTACTGCAAATCATTCCAAGGTCAGCCAGTAGATCCTGCTTTACCTTCTGCCACAGGAAGGAATATGCACAGGAAATCATCACATTTCTACGTAACTACTGAGTCACACTATACAGTATAATTGATTGTGCCTCAGCATTGGTACTTTTCAACAGAAACATCCATACCCATTTTAAACTCTCCTCTAAAGAAAGATTATTGTGGCTTCAAACAATTGGCAAGATAAAATGAAGAATGTTTTTGCAGATAGAAAATACAATGCCAAGGAGTTTAGGATAAGACAAGAGACCTGAGCCCTATTCAGAAAAATGTTCCACACATTCAAAGTGTGGTTAGGGACAGAGCTTGGAAGTAACTAGTTACAAGTAATGAATTAATTGTAATTCATTACTTTTTGAGTAACAAGTGGGTAATTCCTTTACATTTCGATTGTAATAGAACTAGGAGTAATTTTACTACTTTTGTGGAGTAATTGTAACGTTTCCAGAATTGCTTCTGGGCATTACTTTGGGGGGGGAGCAGGGGAAGTCTTCTGCTCCTCTGATTTGTGGATGAAAATCATGTGCCCCAAACTGGGCTTCTGTGCAGTGACGCTCTTTCCTCATGCTCTGTGGATGGGGAGGAGGTGGAGAGTGAGACGGGGTGGAGTGGAGAAAACAATTTTTTAAAAAATGGATAGTGGTGGTGAAGAATGGAGTGGAGGGAAAAAGGATCTGGAGGTCAAGAACATGGATAAAGGAGGAGAAGGAGGCAGAAGCAGAATGGAGATAAAGAACTGTGGAGGTGAAAGATGACAACATGTGTGTGTGTGTGTGTGTGTGTGTGTGTGTGTGTGTGTGTGTGTGTGTGTGTGAGTGAGTGAGTGACAGACAGACAGACAACAGACAGACAGACAGACAGACGGAGAGAGAGAGAGAGAGAGAGAGAGAGAGAGAGAGAGAGAGAGAGAGAGAGAATACTGTGTTTGCACTTGGCACACAAAATGGCCTTCACCACCCTCTCTGGCTACTGTGCTGCATTTTCAGTATTTTAACTTTTCTGCATCTCAGGGGAAAATGTTTGCTTGAGTGAGTGTCCCTTAGTTGGTGGCAGGGCAGGGTTTGGGAGGTGGTTAAGTGAGAGAGATTATGCTGGCTGGCTGAGTGGGGGGGTTGCACTTGGTTTGACGTGCAAAGATCTGAGTAGTGGCCTCAGCCTCCCTCCCCACCACCCTTACCAGCGGAGAGACCACCATTGCTATCTTATGAATAAAAATAATTATTCTACTACCTCTGTATGTGTGTGTTTATTTTTAATGTTGTTTTAGGCTACTTAGTTGTGCAGCAGCCAAGGCCAGCACCTTGTAGGCAGTTTTTTTAAAGTAACTGAAATGTAATTGTAGTGATTACTTTGGAGGAAAAGTAAAGTAATCAGTTACTTTCAGAACAATTGTAATTGTAATGGTAATTTCTACTTTTTTGGGCCATGTAACTGTAACTTATTACTTTTTTAAAGTAATCTTCCAAGCTCTGGTTAGGGAGTAGGCTGCCTTGAGTAGCCCCATCCTGGTGCTGTGTATGCTACTTTGCCAGTTGCCTCACTCCCATGAGCAGGGCTGGCACCAGCCTGCCCCAGACCTCAGCACACATACATATGCATGCAGCCAGGCATGACTGGAGCCTTGGGCACCATCCTGACCCGGGCGCACGGCTCCTGCTTGTTCCACCTACCTCTCTCCTGTGTCCTGCTGCTGCATGCGCTGTGTGCACAGGGCTGCCATCAACCAAGATGACAGTGGAAGTTTCTCTAAGGGGCTGATACCCCCGCCTCCATCTTAGTTGATGACAGGCATGCGTGGTACATTACACGCACTTGCACATGCCTGCCATCAACCAAGATGGCAGTAGGGGCATCAGCCTCTCTCTCTTTTTTTTTTACAATAATTTTTATTCAAATTTTCATAAAACAAACAAAACAAAATCATAAAACATTCAAAGACAAAAAACAAAACAAAACAAAAATGATTAAACAAAAAAATAAAATGTTGACTTCCCATTTGTCGCAGATCAGTTATAGGTCTACAATATATAACAATCCTGTCTCTTAAATTATATTATAAAATCACTTTCCTCCAGTAGTTATCTTAATTAATCATCAAATCTCATAAACGTTACTTTATTCTTTCCACAAAAAGTCAAAGAGAGGTTTCAATTCTTTAAGAAATATATCTATCAATTTTTCTCCAAATAAACATGTCGATTAATCCATCTCGTTAATAATAATAATAATCTTATTGTCATAACCATAGTCCAAATAAACATATCGATTAATCCATCTCATCAAAATCTGTTAGGTCCAATAATTTCAATAGCCATTATTCCATTATCCATATTAATTCCATCTTCCATCTTCAATAGTCCTGTTAAGTCCAGTAATTTCAGTGTCCAATCTTCCATTATCAGTATTCCATAATAATCTTGCTGTCATAGCCATAGTCATATAATAAGAGTCTGATGGGAATTTCCTCTATCCCAAATATTTTCTTGCCATCGATTCTGAATAAGTTGCTGAAATATTGTTGTAAAGTCATATCTCTGTTCTTCTTTTTTACAAAATGCACTGGCTCATCTCTTGAGAGTTTTTCCATTGTCACATGGCTGCAGTTAATTCCATAGATTTTCTCTATATCAAGCTCCATCACGTCATTCCAGTCCAGAAAATTATCCAAGCCATTGATAACTTTATCTCTAATATCTTCATTAATTTCTTCAGAGATAACGTTAAATTCCAAACAGTAGATTTTATTTCTAATATCCATAAACTCCAGATCTTTTTCCAATTCCACATTTGTTCCAATCTCCAGGGCTTGTATCTTCCCTTTATTTTTTCTTTTCTCATCTCTGATCTCATTCTCCTCTCTCACAGGATCCCCTATTTCTTTAAGCTCCTGCGTCATTTTGCTCAGTTCCATTTTCAGCTCCTTACTGCCCTGTCGCAGGGTTTGTTTCATTATCTCAATCTCATCCATTATTTTCTGAAACATAATTACTTCCAGATTCTCAGCCACTTTCTTGATTGCCATTTTTAAAACCACGAAAACAAAGCAAAACAAAAATAAAGAAGAACCACTTCTTATTTCAGCAACAATTGGGTTAATATTCCAGGCTTGATGACATCACAGTATAAACAGAGCAGCCTGCCTTATCTCTCTATGTTCAAGAATACAAAACAAATTTAGTTCCCAGCATCAAAACAGTTAGTGGCGTCGTGAAGAAGCAGATTCGTCAAAATAAAATAGACCAAAAAGAGAATAGTCCCAGACAATATAATGTTCCAAAGTTCATATTTTTTATTTTTTTCTCCTCGGAATAGAAATCCCTCTTCTGTTTATATCTTTAGAATGCACTTCCAGGACAGCTTTTTGCAATAGAAACAGAGATAAGCTGTTAATTTCGTGAATAACAGAGAAGAGTTATAGCTCACCCAGAAGTTCTTTAAAGCTGATTCATTTGACAAATCTCTTTTTGCTGCAACAATTTAAACCAAGTAAAAAAAAAAAGATAGAAAGAAGGGTGCTTGCCTGTTAGTCCGTTTTCTCTTTGAAGAAAAGATAAACGTGTCGCATTAATCAGATAGAGCTTGTTCGGAAGTCCGTCCGGCATTGCTGGCTGGACCTTTTCTCATAAATTAATGAAATCCAGTCCTCCCAACAAAAACAGGCTTTTGAGGTTAATCTCTACGTTTCTCCCTGCCCGGGAGAAATTTCATCAGTCAAAAAAAAAATGTTCTGACTGATTTATATCTGAATAAGCTTCTTCTGAGGCGGGAGCCCGTCTCAAAAGCAGGCACAAGCGAAGTCACCCTTCCTGGAAGTCGGGGCATCAGCCTCTCAAAGAAGCCTCTGTCACCATCTTGGTTGATGATAGCCCTGCACACGCAGCAGCAGCAAAAGAGAAGAGAAGGAGCGCTACTCCCCCACCCTAGAGAGTGGCCCTTTAGGGGCACATGTGGGCCGCAGGACCCTCGGCCAGGGCCCAACCTGGCTGCCCTTTGCGCCAGCCCTGCCCATGAGTACAGCATGAAAACCTGCCTAGAAGAAGTCGTTGTATATAAGGTGCTGGCATTGGTGTTCAAAGCCCTACATAGGTTGAGACTATTATACCTAAAAGATTATCTCACCCCTTACACACCCAACTGATCACTGAGCTCAGCAGGAGAGATCCTCCTGCAGATACCATCTTATCAGGAGATATAGGAATTGGGCCTTTAGTGGGGTGGCACCTACCCTTTGGAATTCTCTCCCCTTAAATATTAGACAGACACCGCTGTCTTTTTGACACCTACTGAAGACCTTCCTCTTTCAATAAGTCTTTTAAGGTGAGATCTTTCCCCAGTTTGCATCTATATTGGAATTGTTTTTAACTGTTTTTAAATACTGGAACTGTTTTTAAAGGTTTGTACTGCTTTTATATATGAAACTGTGGGGGTGTTTCATATATGGAACTGTTTTAAATTGGGTTTGCACTTTTATTGTCTTATGGTTGTATGTTTTACTTGTTTTATAATTGTATATTTTTATTTTTGTAACCCACCTGCGATGTTATGGTAAAGGGCGGGTAAGAATTTTCATAAATAAATAAAAAATAGGGGCTGCTGCCCCTGCTCACTTTGCATGCCAACCCACCACCTAATATGAGGAATGGCAACCCCCCACCCCACTTGCCAAACCCTCCAGTGCCACCAGGTGTTGCCGCACAGTTGCAACCTCACTTGCTTTATTCCAGCACACCTTGTGTGACCGCCTCATGGCTGCTCGCACACATACCTGCGTGCCCACCTTGCTCACTTGTGTGCCTCAAGGCTGGCCATTTCACTGGCTCATTCTCCTGCTGCGCCTTGCCCGGCCATGGAATACTGAAGCTTTCATGCTGTCATTCACAGCACCACCTGTCTGTGGCAAAGCAAACAGCAATGTGATGACCTGTAGTGGTAGTGTAACAACTTCTTACATTTTTATGTATTAGAGAAGAAATAGCTGCCCACAAGAAAGCCTCCTCTCTTCAGGCATTTACATATTATGCATGGATGTCAGGAGTGGGGTTAGTCAGAGTGGCACCACTGCATACTCAACCACTGATTAAACATGAGTGATGGTTGTGAATAAGACTCTAGTTTCAGTGAAGCAAAAGATGGAATGAAAATTGTATTCTTGTGTAAATCAAGCAACACCAGTCTTATCGAAGCAACATGTTAAGGGATCCATGAACATGGCATGGAGAGGAATTCATCTTATTCAAGGTCATTGAAGATTCATTAGTGGAGGATGTTAAAAACATGGAACATACCAACAGACCAGGTGATAGTGACAAGAACAGCCCATATTCAGAGAAATAAATGAGGACTTAAACTAGAGGGTGGGGGGAGCAGGTACATAGATGCTGGCCCCACACTGAATGTTCCCATGCATGCCAGATGCACACTGACTTCCTGGAAGGCCTAGAGGGAGCTTGGAATTATATTTGGCTGGATGTGCTTGCAAGCCTCCTTGCAATTGGAACCCTCATCAGGCAGAATTCTTGATTGTGGGAAGGTTTGTAAGCGCATTCAGCTAAAAGTGCTTGCATGCCCTTTTCAGGCTGTCCTGTTCAATGTGGAAAAGTTGGGAGTTAAGCAGACATGCCTGGAGCATGTCAGCCCACTCCCTCTACCCAGTGTACCCCTCATACATTATTTTGAATGCTTGAATAGGGTTTATATATGTGTGTGTGTTGTAGAGCTGATATAAAGTAGCAAATTAATTTCATTTGAGTATGTATTATGTAGAAGATAATTTGATTGATAGATTTTTAAATTTATATATTTATTAAATTTCTATCTTGCACTTCCTCCCAAAGGGGGTCCAAGGTGGCATGGATCTGATCCAGCCTGGCAGCTGCTGTAGCGAAAATACAGCTTTTACCGGCCCTCAACCTTCCACCCTGTCCAGTGCATTAAACTCCACTGCTGCTGGCCAGTGCTTAGTATCTGAAGCAACTGAGGTGTCTGAGCAGGTCTTTAAAAGCTTTAGTATATTCCTGCTCTTCCCTAGGTTCAGGACTAAACAACACATGATGCTAAATGTGTGTAAGCGTTTAACACACTTCTTTATTCTTTAAAAAACAACAATGGGAGGAGGGGGTCAGGGTCAGGACCACTGCACACATGGTGCATTAATCCTTTCCATGGTCCCTCTGAAAATCAACCCTCAAAACAGAAGCTGCTATTAGCTGCAGGAGATGTCCGTTTGGTGACAATGTGTGTTTTCCTCCTTTAGCTAATAGCACCTTGAGGGGGACATATGATTCATGGTAAACAAATTAACTCCCCTCCTCATGTGCATTTGTCCTGATCCTGTTTATTATCCTCCCATGGCTGTTTAAAAACGTACACATTCATTGCTTACACAGATTTAGTGTCACATGTAATTTGGCCTGCATGCAGCAGTATTCAAACAGTGTAGCTCAATCAGAGAACTATGAAGAACTAGTGGGTACAATTCATGCTTTATAGGAACCAGTGACAGATCTCCCCTTGATTTTAATAGATCTGGGCAGTATCCAGTGTTTCTTGTTTGTTTTAAATTATCTTCTTTGTTTTACAGTGAACTTCCCTGTATTTTGTGCCTTGAAAATAGAGCCAAATGCGGGAATCATGCGGCACCAGCTGAGTCTGTGACCCCTTATGAAGGTTTCCAAACATTCCAGCAGATTTGAAATGATATTATCACATCTACAAGAATGCGTGCATTTCCTCCCCCATGGAACAATTGTAACCACATTGCCTAGATCAAGTTTCCATTTTTGTTGTCCTAAGGGAGAAGGAAAAAGTCAACAAATGGAATGATTTTTTCCCTCTCCCTCTCTTTCTTTGGTGTCAGGAAGTTATCCCTTCAAATTCAGTACCCAAATCAAGGAAGGCAGTTCCTCTATAAATTATGTTTTGGCATCTGGGCTTCACGTTTCCCCCCTCTAGCTTAAAGACGTTCTGTGGCAAAGGCATCACTCTACAGGAATAATTGGTGAGAGGACTGCTACATCTTGGCACCCAAGTATTTATTATTTATTTATTTTATTTATATCCTGCCTTTTATCCCAGAAGGTAGCACAGGGTGGCAAACAAAAGCACAAAAAACCCTTTAAAACACTATAAAAACAGACTTCAAAATATATTTAAACACAACAACCATTAAAAATATTAAAACAAAACATCTTTAAAAACATTTTTAAAAAGTTTAAAAACATTTTTAAAAAAAGGTTTAAAAATATATTAAAAAGCAATTCCAACACAGATGACTGGGATGAGTTCTCTACTTAAAAGGCTTGTTGAAAGAGGAAGGTCTTCAGTAGGTGCCAAAAAGATAACAGAGATGGCGCCTGTCTAATATTTAAGCGGCGGGAATTCCAAAGAGTAGGTGCCACTACACTAAAGGTCCATTTCCTATGTTATGCGGAATGGACCTCCTGATAAGGTGGCCTCTGCAGGAGGCCCTCACCTGTAGACCGCAATGATCAACTGGGTATATAAGGGATAAGATGGTCTTTCAGGTATCCTGGTCCCAAGCTGTATAGGGTTTTATACACCAAAATTAGAATCTTGAACTTGGCCTGGTAGCTAATAGGTAGCCAGTGCAATTCTTTCAGCAGCGGGGTGACATGTTGGCAATAACCTGCTCCAGTGAGCAGTCTCGCTACTGCATTTTGCACCAGCTGCAGCTTCCGGACCAACCTCAAGGGTAGCCCCACATAGAGCGCATTACAGTAATCCAGTCTGGAGGTTACCAGCGCATGGACAACAGTGGTCAGGCTACCTCAGTCCAGAAATGGCTGCAGCTTCTTACCCTCTGAAGCTGGTGAAAGGCACTCCTAGCCACGGAGGTCACCTGGGCCTCTAGTGACAAAGATGGATCCAGGAGAATCCCCAGACTATGGACCTGCTCTTTCAGAGGGAGTACTGTCTCCTTGGCTCAACACCAGGTGCAGGCCCTCACAGCCAGCTCCAAGACAGAGTGGCTTCTTAGTGACAGAGATGGAAGTTTTAAAGGGGTCCTCTCCCCGACCCTGCAGCCTGTGATGGTGCTGCATGGAGTATCCAGGTGGGCAAAGCTGGGTCAGATCAACTCCTACCAGCTCACTCACCCAGGTCTCAGTAATGCACACCAGATCAGCACCTTCATCCATGATCAAATCATGGATGAGTGTGGTCTTATTGTGTACCGATCCGGTGTTAAACAACAGCACACACAGACCAGTGGAAACAGCAGATGAGCAATGAGGAACCCGTCCATGAGAGGAGTGGGAGCGAGGAACAAG